>NC_133581.1:44460478-45797488 GCF_964106895.1 Numenius arquata | reverse complement strand
CAGTGCAAAGGAAAGGGACAGGCCTGAGCCTATAGAAAAGGAACTATACCTCACAAGGGGAATAGCATTCAATTCCCACAAACAAACAGGAAAGAAAGAGAAGATGAAGCCTTGTCCCCAGTACCTACATCAAAGAAGCATTTGGGCAAAGCTGGGTTATTAATAACCCCAAGAAAGGGCTACCACCAACTTTCATCTGGGATACCTGCCCAGGAATAGACAGCACTCACGCAGATTCTTCCTCCCTCCTATTGCCATTTATTTAGGACTCCTCTTTGAACAGCCTATCCTTAGTCACCCAGACAGAAGAGCGCTCACAGAGATGCACCATGTGCATTTTCAAGATGCAGAGCCAAACGTACCAGAAACTCAAAGAGACTGCAGATCTCATGTTTTGATTCCCTGTTTCAGAGCAAGGCTGCTCAGATCTGGATCTAGAGTGGCCAGAAACGTACGGCTGTTGATTTCTGGGTTGCTCTTGTTGGACCAGCATGTGACAATATTGGTCACTGCAGAGTGAAGCAACCCTGGCTTGCGTGGCACTGGACACAGCAGCTGCTGGAGATCTGGGCCAGGCACTGTGGGACTGAGAGCACTCTCTGGAGTATTTGGCACCTGGAAGACTGAGAAAAAAAGATCCCTTAACAAGCTTCTTGTTGGCTTCTCCCTCCTGGACATTTTTGGCTCTCAGGAATGTGAAATAAGCCTTTTCTACAAAGATGCAGATAACGTGGCTGGCAAAATCCTTCCTTGAACATGGTCAGGGAAAGCTAAGGAAAGGGAAAGAAAAGCCACTTTCCAAGGGCTGCTTTGGTCCTCTTCACATTACCCGCCACTAAGGGCTTGGAGTAAGCTGCCCCACCTCTCCATGGTCCAGGCAGCAGGCCAACGAGACCTGCTGTGAAGGAGCAAGCTAGAAGCGGCCTCAGCAGAGCCTCCCATAAACAGGTATTCTCCAGAGCCTCAGCAGGGTTCCCCACTTCATCAAGGAACTGCTTTTCAGCTGAGGCTCTTGCCCCTGGTCCCTGTCCAAGTTACACTGCAGGCGTGTGTGTATCACAGCTGCACGTACCCCACTGACACAGCCCAGACCCTGACCCACTCCCCATCCCTGTCTGACCTCCACAGACCTCTCCTGCACATCACAGCTTTCCCACCACTGAGCAGTGCTCACTCTGAGCTCATGTTCACCACTGACATTACACACCACCAAGCTCTCTGGCTCCAGGCACAGGCAGTTTGTTCTGCCTTCCAGGCATCAGAAAGCAGGACACTAAACAAACATGGACACGTGTACTTTCTGCTGCATCCTCCCACATGCCCTGCTAGATGACCACCTGCAGCGGTAACGTAGTCCCCGTGACTTAGGCTTGATATTACTCATCCCTGGTTTCCAAGGGTGATGTCCAGTCTGGGAGCCGGCAAGCTCTACAGGTCAGTAAGGCATCCCAAGGTGCCTTCAGGAAAACAGGACACTTATAAAACATAACTGTGTGGGATATCAGCTGCGTTGCACATCATCGTGCTAGCTGCTGCTTGCTCACACCCAGGTAAACAAAGAAGCCAAGAGTGCACAGCCATCTCATTTTATTAATTAAAGTGACTGGCAGTTATACAGCACCAAAGCACTTTCCAAATCTTAATTAAGCTTCACAGCAGCCCTGCGAGGTGAAACGTGTTCCCATTTACAAACAGCAAAAAATGAGACACAGTGAAGTAAGTGACCTGCCAGTGTGCTCAGAAGCTCAGTGGAAAAAAAATAAAAAAATAAAAAGGGAAAAAGAATCCAAGATTCAGCCGCCTTCCCACCACTTTCCCTAGCCACTGCTCCCCACCCCATGCTGCCCCCACAGCTTTGGCCCTGACCAGACACAACAGGGACCTCTAGCCCAAGTAGCCACACACAGGTGGGAGTAACACCAGCATGAAAAGCTGAAGTATTCTCCCATGCTTAAGAGATGTCGCAGGGACCTATAAAAATTTTATTATTTTTCATATATTGAAACAGGTGGAGAATCTACAGCCAAGGCTTCAATACGCCTCCAAAGTTCATTTCACACCACCCAGGGCCACCAATTTTTATTGTGCTCACACTGGAGAAGACTAATACTGGGTGTCTGTTCTCCTGCTGAGAAACATCCCCAGCAGCCAGGGAAGAAGCTGGGAGATCTGTCCTCCCCAGTTTGCCTGTCCTGTCCCTCGGGGGAGCCCCAACACGTGCTCCCCATGGTCACACCAGTGCTGGGGGAGCACCAGTCCTGGGGGCTGCCTGCAGTGGTCCTGCCCAGGCGCCACAGCCACCTCCAGCCATCGGCATCGGGGGACAGATGGCAAGGGGGGAGGTCATGGAGGGGTAGAGGGGAAAGGGGGAAGCGCACCACTTGAAACAGCATCAGGGGGGAGAGTCTCATTGGTCTGGAGGAATGGGGAGCTGGCAGGGATTAGGGATCTTTTCCCAGCTCCCTTCGGGTGGGACCTCATGCTGCAGAAGCGGCGCTCTGGAAGCAAACGCCTGCCTGAGGGAAACAAGCCTGAGAGATATTTTGCACAAATAATTGAATTATTTTTAGATGCTCAACACACCCACTTGCAAGACAGCTAGCCACACAGAGAGGAACAGATCTCGCAGCCCCTTACTAATCCACTGAAACAGCTAATCTCCTTAACCCTTGCAGCTCATGAATAATGGAAGACACATGATTTCCTTCGCAAAGGCATTGCGCCTTGTTACTTCTAGCCCAGACGCTGTGCCCAAAGGAAGAAGACCTGCAGCAGGGCCTTTTTTTGACTGTTTTTTTTTTTTTTATTTTATTGAAGGGAAAGGCAGGTCCAGATAGGATGCCAGCAGAGAGGGATCAGGACCACCCATGTGGGGAAGCGCTCCTACAGCAGAGACCTTTCCTTCCTTCCCCCTTTTGCTGTTTCTTGCAGCTTGACGTATGCACAGGCATGACTCATCCCTGCCAAAGAGAAACAGGGTCATCAGCAGCCATCCCAAAAGCATGATAGCTGGGTTGAGGGAGGAGAGGTTATTGTCCAAGCGTCTCTAAGAGCCCCAAGCTTAAAAGCCAAAGGCTTAGTTTCGCTGAGCATGGAAAAGAAACCCCTGCAGTCACCTTCTGTTTTTGACTTTTCATTACTTTCGCTAGAACAGTCTGAAGCATCTTATTTTGAAAGACAGCTCTGTCTCAATGCTCCGTGTATACCGCTTATGCTCAGTTCTGTCCTCACCCTTCACAAGATTGAGAGTAGGATCCTTCACAAGAGCAAGTGTAGGGTCTGATTCCCAAAGGCTGTATCACCACCTTTTTGTCTACAATGCATGCTTTAAACAGCAGGTCTGTAAAATCTTATCAGCTGAATAAACTTGTGAGATAAACAGCATATGGAAAAAAGATTCCTAAATACACACATATACACACTCACACAAAGCTCAGGGGAGATGGAGACTGTATCACGGCTTTCTTTTCTCCACAAAGCCAGGACACAAAGATAATATCCTGGTATTTCAGTGCTGCTGAGGAAATAGCCCAACAAACACAAGTTTGGTTGTATTTCAACCAGCTCTATCAGCAAATTTGCAAAATCCCTGGAACTGGGGGGAAAAGGATCACGCAACATATTCAGAGGCAAACATGTTGCTACATCCAGAAGAGATGCAGGAATTGCCCAGCCATGGATGTGGTTACAGCTGTATCAGTTCTGCTGCTAAATACTTTGGAAAAACCTCTCAACTGCTGCAAAACAGAGTTGTGCTTTTCTGAAGCCCTCATTGCATAATACTTCCACATAATCACATACCTGGGTGAATTTCTAGCACAGTTAGGGTGTAGAGGCGAGGGGGCGGGGGGGGAGAAAGAATATTTCTATGCATCATTAAATTTGTATAATGGATCCACAAAGGGCTATGATTTATTTTAACAGTATGCCCCAACCTGAATATATCCCTGCTCTGCTGCTGGGAGAACCTGTGCTGACTTCGACCAACCCAGCCCTGCAGTGCCCAGCAAAACTAGTAATGAGCCTTGCCAGTGCACACCAGTGCAGAGGAGAAGGCCTGACTCTTCCCAACATCTGGCCACAGCACCGCAATCCTGCTTTATCAGCAAACATCCATCAAAAAGTCTCAGTTATCCAAGTCCAAGCTCAGGCCAAGGTGCACTGAAGTCAATGCCAAAGTTAGCCCTGACTTCTGCAGAGACAGCATAAGTCCCATAGCTGGCAGTAGGTCTGCAACAACAAATTTAATTTATATATTATTTTCCCAAATTCAGCAATATTTTCAATATAATTATAGCAGCACGAAGCTTAGTGTTCAGGCCTTGGAAGATCTTTAGGCATCCTAGCATCTGTGTCTGCCTACTGTTATCCCTGCTGCTGTGGAAAGCGCTCTTTATGGAGAGCCTGTTTGCCAAGAAGTGGTTTTACCTACTTTGGAAACCTGGACCTGAAGAAAACCCTCCGAGATGGTGTACCATCAAATTAAACTGTTCCCTCTGGAATGACTACAGCTTTTTTTTTCCTAATCCCAAAACCACCAGCCGCCACCACAAGACAGCAATGGGATGTTTTTTTGCAAACATCACTGAAATGGGTGAACCATCAGATGAATTGCAGATTTTCCATCAGTTTGCAGAAGAGCACAGCAAAGCATCTGCTCTGTCCTTCCCATCTCAGTTTTGTAAGACTAGGGCATATAATAAGATTTCAGCTCATTAGGAGTGCCACAGTAGTACCTCCCACCAGCAACAAAGTCAAAATTAATGTTAAATTAGCATTAATATTTAAAATAAGTTATTCTACTCCATGCTTCTCTGTTTGTGAGGAGATCAGAATAATCTCTCCGAGGATTTCCAGTCAGCTTCCCTGCCAGGGCATCTGCTAGATGAGAACTGATGCTTTCCAGCATTTGATCTTGTTCAATACTATAGCATTTGGAACATGGTTAAGACAAATGGTTTCTTCAAAGAAGTCCTTGCCTGGGTCTTCTGAGTGGGGAATGTAGTTGAATTATAGTTAAAAATCACAGTTTTTGGAGCAAGGAAAGGTCCTTTTTCCTGCTTGCCCTTTCCAGCAGCCTGCCCTGTCTGGGGTGTCCTGATGCGAGTCTTGCTCCCCAGTCCGGCTATACACCCTGGCTTCCTACTCCTTTTCCTCCTGCTCTGCCCAAGCTGACGCGACAAGCACAGTGTCTCCTCCCCACCACCCTGCTTTCCGCACAGGGCTGCTGGCCAGGAGCCTGGGCTTCTTCCCACCCCTCCCACCCACCAGGGCACCACTGACACCTTCTGACCTTGCCTGCAGCCACACGAAATTGAAATGTAGAAGCTGTGACTCATAAGGAGAGCAAAATGCAACACTGCCTGCAGCTCACTGCTTCTCCAGCCCTGGTGCATGGATAGGATCACAGGCGACCAACAGGCTAGACGTTTCCCTGCCAGACCTTGCCTCTTTTATAACCAGGTGTCTCTCATGAGACTGCAATGTTTCCCCACTGAAAACATTCTGCCCCTCAGTGAGGGGAAACGGTGCCAGTGCACACCAGCCACTCTGAAAAAGACCCTGGGATGATCTGGCAAAGTGACAACAGTCCTAGGCAAAATCGATGCTTGGTTGAAGCCACGCATTCCCTTTAGTATGCACCCCCTTAGTATAATTGCTCAGCAGCACCCCTAAAAGCAAACCTCCCTTCCATACTGGGTCCACTCAGAGGGTGCCCAAAGGCATCTCCCCTGCTGTTGTGGGTTTGGGCTGGATTGGCCAATGACAAGATGACAGATGCTCTCCCCCACCTCTCACTCCAAGGAGAGGAAGAAGAGAGATAAAGAGATTTATGAGTTTAGAAAAAAGACTAAACTACATTTAATGACACATAAATCACAAAATAAAAGAAGGAAATAATGAAATAGACACAATATATGTAAACATATTAAAAAAATGTATCAAGGTCCCAGAGACATCACTGACAGGCACTGAGAAAATTCCAGACTGGCCTCAACAACAGATGGGAACTGGATTCCAGATTTACCTTCAGGAACGCATGGATCAGGATCAAAAGTAGACAAACTGACAGGGTCCCCCTTGGGCATCAGTCGTCAAAGAGAGAGAGCCCTTGAAGGTGCCAACCTGCCCCCTTTGCTCCCTCAGCTGTTATCCTGAGCATGGCAGATGGGATGCGACACCCCATTGGTCAGTTTGGGTCACCTGACCCCTCCACGGGGTAAACAACAGTCAGCTGACCCCGGTTGCCACGGCAACAAGTGTGAGCAGGAGCCTCTCCCTGGGCAGAGGGTGGGCTCTGCGACACCCCAAACCGTAACACCCGCCCCAATCCCATTAGCAGCCTACAGAGCCATGGGATGCTCGGCCTCTTCTGAGGAAGAACCCCCAGCAAGCGACAACTGAAGAGCCCTGGCCCAGGACAGCTGGACCCCGACATCCCCGGCACCACAGCATGGAGACAGGCCCAGCCGCCTGCTCAGGCGTCTGGCGTGCAGCAACTGCCCTGCAGTGATGAGGCTGTGGTCAGGAATGAAGCCATGGCCTTTGACTGGGGGTGCCGGGGGTCAGCTGGTCGAGCTGTACTAAGTGTACTGCTGCACACCGACCTTCTTCCCCGGCCCAGCAGCTGTGTGGTCCGAGCACCTGGCTCTACGTAGGTGAGACTTGCAGAGATGCTGGCCCAGGAGGGAAAGGAGGTATGATTCCACAGGGGATGCAGCTGAGTCCCACAGTGTCCCCTCCTGCTGGTCCAGGCACCAGCATCTGGTGGCCACTGCACACAAGGCAGCTGAGGAGGAGACATGCAGCTGCCAACAGAAACCATGCCAACCTGCATCAACCACCATCCTGAATCGTGGTGGGAGCATGACACGAGCCCCCTGCAGCGCCTGGCGTGCTGGGGAGAACCAGCTTTCCAGAGAGACCTCCTCCCACTCACAACCTTTCTCCCAAGCTGATGTATGAGCTCAGGTGTCCAGAGAGGAAGGTGCAAGGCCCAGGGTATCACCACACATTGCAGTGGTATTAATGAAACCCTTCTCACATAGTACTGGAAATGAAAAGCCTCCTCCCCTGGCACGCAGCACTGCTGGCGACGTGCCTGCTGTCTTCACATCCCAGGTATCCCCCTTGAAAAACCCCAACACATCAAGTCATTAAGTTAAACAGCACCAGGCCACCAGGGGGTTAAAGCCAGAGAGGCTACTGCAAAGGACATATGAGATGAGACAGAGCTCAGCCTTAATACATTGGATGGTAAAAGTGCAGGGAGTCTGAAATTCCTAACAGTTATGAGCCTACGGGATCCACTTTCATCCAGATGTCAGTGCCCACATATCAGCTAGCAAAGAAGACAGGTGCCCTCCCTGCACCAGGCTGGCTGGTGTCTCCTACAGTCCTGGGGAGCCCACAGCTTCACCTCTCCTCAACCAGCTTTCTCAGCAGGACACTGGTAGCTGCTCCCGGGCTCCCGGCTTTCCCTGCTCAGCAGGCTGGCTGGAGGCCCAGATCCCACCTTCACACTGCACAGCACACCGGCTGGCCCTCGTATGGGGCACAGGTGAAATTTCATTCATTGCAATGGCTGTTCAACAAGATCCAACAAAGAAGCTCCACTCACACTTCTTTGGCTCCCTCCTCATATCCAGCCTTACTTTATTCTGTGGAAATAAGCCTGCAGGGATCATTTCATTTATGCTGCTCAGCACTACCAACTCCAATAATTGATTCCTCATTTGCATCACCAAGGGATGTAAATTTGCCCCAAAGAGCCCATGATCCACCCACAAAACTCTCCCCTGAGCCAGACAGAAGAGCAGCAGAGGGAAGAAGATAATGGCTGGGAGAATCTAGAATAACAGGCAAAAAAAAATCCTGGAGGAGAAGAACCGTGAAGAAAGAGAGCAGGAACAATCTGCAATGCTACTTTATAGATTCTTCAAGAAAAGCTGAAAAATGCCATATTTCAAAAATACCTCCTGACCTGGGCACACCTCTAGCCACTGTGTTTTGCTCCTGGACCCCTGCTGCATTCACAATGAAATGCAAACAAAAGCATGGAGAAGTGGCCTGTGGAGCTGGGAAGCTGGAGTGTCACAGCTCATCACAGGGAGGAGAAAAAAACACCCCAGAGCTCTGACAGCTCAGCTCTGCATGTCACATCAGTGTCCATTGAGGAAAGCAGGCATAGGAGATGTCTTGGTACAAAAAACACTCTACACGAAAAAAGCTATGTCTGTAGGAGGAGGAAGGAGCTCAAGGGCCAGTGAAGATACTTCAGAGAGGAATGAAAGGTTCAATTTCAAGCTACCTAGAAGATTAGAGCTAAAAAGAACATGTCTAGCTGTACAGCTTCCTACCAAGGACTGAAATTCCTTTTCCATAACATTTTCCATGGTTGTTGGTGGCCAAAGTATCACACATGATATTTGTGTTGTGGTTAACACCCTTCCAGGAGGTGGGGAAGCACTCAGTTTGGAGCAGCAGGCTTGGGGTAATGTGTACATCTGAACGGTGACACTAAATTTTTGTGACCCAAGCCTGACTTCCTGAGGGAGAAAAGGGCACCCCGTGGGCTCAGGTTCACACAGAGCTTGCTCCTGGCTAGGAGCCACTGATATGGTGCGTGGCATCAGCATCCCTCTTTTGCCCAAAAATGCTCAAAGTAGATGTCCCCAAAACCCAGCAATGCATGGTACATGCAGGACCTGACGAGAGAACAAAGGGAGAAAAGCTGGGACTATTCCTCACCACTTGTAATTTGGGGACCAAATAGTTACAGATCCATTACAGCATCTCTCGCCTTGCCTGCAGCTCCTGATCTGACTGGTGCCATCACAGCTGCTGTACAGCATTGTCTCCTTTGAACTTCAGGCATTCACCACATAAGAGCTCACCATAAGAACTGGGACAAGATGAACATTTTCAGAACAGTTTCCAGGGCCTGAGTAGTTCAGAGGGTTGCCAGCACATCCAGGGGACTTTCATCTTGAAGTTGCTGGATCCTACACAGCCTCACTAGGAAGGCAGACTGATAGCTGATGGCCACCTTGAGGTTCATCTCACATATGATGTCTATGACATCCCAGAAAAAAAGGGCAAGCTTCAAAGAGGCAACAGACATGCTGAGCTCACCAAAGAGCCGCAGTTAAAAATAATTAATGCTAGAAATGCTGTGTAATGCAAATATTACACCCATTATCTCCAAGAGTGACATTTTAGAAGATACTCATGGGAGCAGTCCTGTATATAGCCACAGTGAAGTTTTGTGCACTTCCTTATCTCTCAAAGGGGCAGAAACAATTTTGAGATCTCTGCCTGATATTTGCTGTCGAGGTAATGTCTCCTAGAAGTGCCTCCTGAGATCTTCAAAAAGGCAGAGTGAAGGCATCCCAGGCAATCACTCTACCTCTTCATCTGCAGTTGTCACCACCAGCTGTGCCTGCTTTTCCGAGAGGAAAAGCCAGCTGGAATTCCTTACTTCCCAGAACGTGCTAGACGTGCCCTGTCCTTACCCTGCCTCCCACAACAGAGTAGCAGACATCTGCCACATCGAGCAGGTGACCTGTTTGATCCAGCTCGGCATCCTGGCAGTGCCCAACTCCAGCTGGTTTGGGCATAGTGCCTGCAGCACGCCCACCTGTGTTAGAGGTCTCTAAAGAGTCTTTGCTTTCTCCTGGCACTGGCTGGTATTCAGCTCCTATCTTGAAGCCTGAGGACTCCCTTCCATCCTAATTTGTACAACTGCTGATGCTATTCTTATTCAGAGAAATGTCTAATTCATACAAAATTTTCTTCATAAACAAGAGCAAAAGGCCTTCTGCACTGGAGAAGCTCCTACCAAATACAGGGTTGCAGCAGAGCTCACCCTCTCCTCCCTGTCATGACTTTGCTACCCTGATGCCATTATCTGCCAGACCACATCCACCTATTCCATCCCCCTATCCTTTTTCACTAGTACCTTTCCTTGGGCTATCTCTAGAGAGATCCACAGACCAATCTAACCCATTCGGTCTGAGAAAGAAAATCTCTTCTTCCCAACTCCTCTCCTAAAAGCCCCGATGCTCTCTCCAGTCTCTTCCCAACTGTCTCAGTATCTCTTCAACTGTTTGATTATTGATGTTGCACAATAGCAAAGCCAGATTTGGCACCTAAAGACTCCTCCAAGAAATAGCCAGCCCTACCACCTTGCTTAGGTGACCGCAGGAGAAAACAAAAAACTCTCACTCCTTTCCTTATAGGATCTCTGAGGAGTTGTTCACACATCCTTTACTTACCCCAGGAGTGACTCTCGGCAGCTCAGGGGATTTTCAGAACAGATTAGTCATACCCAGTGCCTCAGGTACTCTGCATGCAGCTTTTGGGGGATGGAGGACGTGGTTAAGGGATGGCATCCCTATCTGAGTTCTCAGAAGACCTACACAGCTAAATCCAGGCTATGTCAGCAGCACAGCTAAACCAGAGGTGGCAATTTAGCCACCTCCTCCAAGATACTTCCAATACCTTCGTGGACACAGATAAGAAAGAGTGAGACAGAGAGTGAGAGGAAAAGTGGGAGGAGGGCTGAGATCCAGGAGAATTTAGGGGGTTGCCTTGTGCTGTTCCCTGAAGGGAGCATCACTACTTTTCCAGGCTTATGTTACACTGGGAGGCAAGACACAGGAAAAAAGAGAAGACAGGTGATGGTGGCCTGGCCTGACAGGCACCCCTCTCTATGGAGCACCACCAGCATGGGGATGAACTCCTGTGATTCCATGAGCTGTTGACTCAGTCACGAGCCCATCGTGTATGGATGGAGGAGATCCCCAGCAAGGCAAGGCATTACCAGGGGACGCACCCTGCCAACCCCTGTCAGCATGGCTGTGTGATGTACCAGCATCACCCCTGCATGAGGAGCCACCAACAGCTCTGCAAACACACAGGGCACCACAGTGCCTCCCGTCACCCCTGCCATTTGCAGCTGGGGAGAAGCATGTTGTGAACGTGCAAATCCCAGCCCTGAGGTCTCCTGGGTCTGTAAGGGGACTGAGTGCCAAGACGGCGTATGTGACAGCAGTGGAGGACATGCCCTGTTGATAATCTCCCCCTTGTCCTCCATCCAGGGAAAAACATACCTCTCTCCTTACCCCATCTTCAAACCAAGGCTCAGTAGGAATACAATGTCCCCCTCAGACACACCAGGAGGTTTCCTAACTAGACAAATGATCTTCCAAAAATAGGATTAAGATGTCTGCCCCAGACCAGTAGTATATTTCAAAATATTATCTGGGTATGGAAAAAGCTATTTTTAGCATGTTACAGACTTCACAGTTCTTCAATAAATTTAGAGAGCTCTACAGGCATTAGGAAAGTCCTTCATCCTGCAGCCAGAGGGGTGACAAAGACACCTCAGATACAACAGGAGGAGGAAGGCTTCGGGCTCATTTGCAGCAGCTGGTTAAGTCTGAATTCAGGTATATCAGGACAGAGGGATCTCCAACAGCTTCATAATAGAGCGTGTATTATAAAGTAGAATAACCAATCACCTTCTCATAGGCAGGTGTGAAGTGAATAGTCCTTGGACTTGAAGGTTTGTGCTCAGCACCCAGCGCACCCTGGCGGATGCAAGAAAGCAGATGTGCTGGAGAACATAGAGAGAGGCCAGAAGAGAGGACCAGGAGGACTTGTGGTGGGATAAAGCTGATAGGAAGGGGTGAGAGCAAGAAGAATAGCCACAGCACGTATACATACCCTCAGCCTCATCAAACAGGGAAAGTTTTGCAGACCTAATTGCACTAATTACAAAGACAGATGAGACCCACTTAACTGCCTAGGAAAGGAGGCAGAAATACAGGCTGGAAAGAATGATCTACCAGCATGGACTGACAGGACCTAGACAAGGTGGCAGAGACAGTCATGAACCAGCGGTCCTGGGACCAAATCCATCTCTCCATACTACCTAGAACTGGAAAGGCCTCAGCTGGAGTTCAGGGTCCAGTTCGGGGTGCTGCACCTCAAGAGAGACATGGACCAAACGGAAGAAGTCCACAGAATAACAAAGACAACAACCAGAGGGTGAGCAGGGCTGGCTTATTTGAAGAAAGGTTAAAAAGAAGTGGGATTACCCTACAGAGAGGAGAATATGGGAGGGGGAGTGCAACTTTCAGGCACAGCATTCAAGGATGTAAAAGGCTTATTTAGGAAGAACCAAGGGAAGAAGGGATCTGGGAAAAATGTATTTTCCATGTCCCCAGTGATTAGAATAAACAATATGAGGCTGGAGGTGAAGCAATGTCAACTTAGCTTAGAAATTAGAGATGTCTTTCTAATGAGTTAGGATACTGAAGACCTACAAGAGATTGCCTAGGGATAATGTAGATGCCTCTGCATCAAAGATCTTCAAGAACAGGCTGGAAAAAAATGTCAGAAATTACATAGGTGCAAGTGGATCTGCCTTAAGCTGAGACGATGTTGCATGGTGCATCTTTCAGATGGCCACGTTATGCCCATGTTTCCCAGATAAGCAAGCAACAGTCACTGTGCTTAGCTTGGGCCAGCAAAAGGGGGATATTCCTCTGTTCAGATAGATCATCTCTTGAACTTTGTAGACTATCGGCGTCCACAAACTGAGCTTTTTCTCCACAGGTAATTCACCAAGAGCCGTCTCCTTGCCTGCCTGCCCTTCCCTGTAAGACAGAGCACTGCATTGACTATGGTTGTTGGGAGGCAGGCCGGCACCAGGGAAGTGAGAAATCCCTTCCAAGCTAAAGCAGGCATTAATGGTGACTGTTGATGGTAAACTATAACAGCAGAGTAGCGGCATTCTCCTCTATAAATACCACAGCCAACAGAGGATGAGAAACAAGGCTAATTTGGGAGCTGGTTTGTTTGGAGAAGAAAAAGCCCTTTGCTTACCTGGCTTGACCTCAAAAAGCCAGAGCACTACACTGAGTGCACTGTGGTAAAGATGCTGTCAGTCACCTCCCCTGCCAAGACGTTTGGCCCCACTGTTCAGGTGAGACAGGCTATGAATTAAGGATGTGAGAATTAGTTTCACAGAGCTGAAATCCGTGTCCATTTTTGTAGCATCTCCAGTTTTAGAACATCATTAAGAATCTGACGGTTTTTACATTTCTCCCCTATTTCTTTTCATTTTCTCTTGCCAACAAACTGCCAGGTCCTGGCCAGGAATGCAGTCAGTGTGCTGAAATCTAATTTGAAAAGATATTCTTGCTTCTAGCTGAATTACTATAAGAAGTATTCAAATTTCACAAGAGAGACAGGAATGTCCCTTCTAGGTGCGGAGCCTGCATACAGGCTTCATAGTCCAGCATTTCTCTATGGGGGCGAACAAATGAGAGGAGCATGGAGAGGGGACACAGACCTCTGTGTGGGTCTCTCCTGTCCAAGGATGGGGATCAGACTGCAAGGATGCTTTGTTACGGGTGCAGAGCCAGGTTCCCTAAAGTGGTAATTAAGGGGAATTAAAGCCCAAAGGATGAGACACAAGCCACATCAATACTTTTCATGCCACAAGTTATAAAAGCTGGGCTTTCTAGTTTACGCGCTAGAGAGTCTCTTTGCTAGACTAACATTTTGCCTCTATTGCTCATTTGAATGACAGCAGACGAAGAAGTGACTGTCATTGCTACAGGGGCCACAACCACTTCTGTCATCACACAGAGCTAGGATTTGTGCTCTCTTTAAAAGAGAGCAGGCAAGAGCTCACAGAAGCCAAGAGATGGAGATTCTTATCAAACCTCCTGGACCTAAGGGGGTGGAGTGGCTGGGAAATGACATTCATTGAGAAATTCAAGGAAAGGATCTCTTACAGGCAGACCTCTCTATTATTTGTCTGACCTGGGCTGCAGGCTAGAGGTTTTATGATTTACCAGCAACTGAGAACAGCACTCTAGCCTTACCCTAACAGCAGGATGGTGCTAGCTGTAGAGGTCCCTGGACTTCACCCTGTTGACACAGTCTGATGGGCCATGGCAAAAAAAAAAAAAAAAAAAGATGAGACATTGTCATTCTTGCCAGCCTGGAGAAATCCAGGTGACACACATTCCCTATCATCATTGCTTACCGAGAAGCCCAAGAAAGCATCTCAAAGAAAATTAGAAGGGGATGTAGCTGTATATGTGTGTGCTAAAATTTGGAAGTTCAAATGTTACACTGCAGCCTCGCATTTAAATGTGACAAAGTGGGAAGATCTGCACAGAGAACCCCGGTAGATTTACTGCCTAATAGATTTTAAAAAAAAAAATAAAATGCTATTCATAAGTATTTTGAATACTACTTAAAATGTTTTGGTGGGTATTAAGTACTTATTTACTACAAAATCATACAGTGTACTGTTTCTGAATGCTGCTGGGAAGGACTGTTGACAGCTGTGCTCAGAGCTGATACCCATGCGATGACCCTGAGGTTTGACTGCATAAATGCTTTCTGAAAAGA
This sequence comes from Numenius arquata, assembly GCF_964106895.1. Classification (NCBI taxonomy): domain Eukaryota; kingdom Metazoa; phylum Chordata; class Aves; order Charadriiformes; family Scolopacidae; genus Numenius; species Numenius arquata. The sequence goes on along the minus strand of NC_133581.1, from coordinate 45,783,052 downwards.
TATCCAGGGCCTGTGCTCCAGCCATGGTGTAGGAGGAAAGGCACGATGCAGCGCTACACATAACTGCGTCCCCTCTCTTCCACCCCTCCAGCTGCCCAGGCTGGACCTTGCAGCCCAACTCTGGAGCGCTCTCAAAGCCACTGATCCATGTCCTTCCACGAAACACAACCGGAAGCCTTTGCTCCGGCCGTGACAGTCGCTTCTCCACAGTGCAGGAAGCACTGCTGCCAAAGGGCAGGAATCTCATGGAAAAAAATTAGGGAGAGCCCCTCACCAGTACTAGCAGCCACCTCCTCCAGACAACATGAATTTTACCTGTGCCACTCCTTGACAGCCAGCCATCTAATCTATTTTTTTAAATCTTCCAACAATAGAGACTGCAGAAGCCCTGCAGGATATCCACTCTGGAGTTTAAACACCCCAACGGAAGCAGCGGAAGGACGGAGGTTTCATCACTATCACGGCACTGCTATCACCTCTAATTAGATGCCGCCATGTGCTGAGGCACTTGGGGCTGCTGGGGCCAGCCCTGCTAGGCTGCAGTGAAAATGCCACGCACCAGCCCCACTGATTACATACACTGCTTTTGAAACACAGAGGAAAATCTCCCAACAGGAAAAAATTAGTAAGCCTAATAACAAAGACAGTTTGGGCTTTGGGGCTGTGGATTTAAAAAAAAAAATAAATAAAATATTGGCTAAAACAAAGCAGCTAGCTGGAAACGCCCTGAAAGCCAGGCGGCCAAGCATCGCATCTGTGCCAGCCAGGACATTTCAGGGTAGGTTTTTCTGCTGTCAAATTTATATTGCTCCCAGATTGCTGAAGATCTGCAAAGACACCCTGACCCGGGCCCTGGAGAAGCAGATGACCCGTCTCGCTTGGCTGCACCATGGCTGTAAGTCCAGCTCGGTCTTGAAGCTGAGCTCTGTCTGCTGGTGGGTTCATGGAGCAGCAGTGATCCCCCGGGGATGGGGCTGGATCCTCAGGAACTCGGCACTCTGCTCACCAATGCCAGCCCACCTCCAGTTTCAGATTTACTGCTACTTCTGGCAGTCAATAAAAGCCTGCAATGCACTAGGCAGGAAACCTGCCCTCTCCATCCCTCCCACCCTTCCAGCTAGAGAGATCTGGGAAGATTTATTACAGCAATAAAAACAAAAGAGAAGAAAAGATCCGGGGGAGTCTCCAAGGCAGGCAGTGCTTCAATAAAGCCCAAGCAGGCTCTTGGGGGGGATGCTGATCTCCGGGAGACACCACACCAAACGTCAGCAAGCAATTAATCCGCTGGAAGGGGAAATATCAGCCCACGCTCATGTGATACCCCAGTGGGAGGGCAGGAGAGAGAATTCAAACAGGAGAGAGTATCGGGCTATGGGTTTTTAAAGCCCCCGAGTGGAAAAGCAACCAGATGGGAAGGGAGATAGATGCTCAAGTAGGGGATCCAAGAGGCAGCCATGCAAAAGCACTTCCACCTTCCTCCTCCCATCACTGCATCTCAGGCCCAGGCCACGGTGATAACCATTGCTCTGGTCCAAAAACTTCACGAAGTCCTGCCAAGGCACTTCACTCTCCGGGGACAGGGTGGCTTTGAGGGGCTGAAGAGTTCCGACGTCACCATGTGCCTTGCACTGCTGCAGGTGGAGATAACAAGGAAACTCCTCTGTGGGAGCCTTTTACTTACCTCTGCTCCTACCTGGCCAGAGGGACAGTCAATAAAACTCCAGTTTTATTGGAGGAGGAACTGCAGTCCCTCCTTCCCAGCCCCCAAGGTCCCTTACTGAGGCCCTTAGGTAGATGGGACATGAGATCAGGTCTCCCTGGCTTCGGACAGGCACCATGCAGAGCTTGCAGTTCCTTGCCTCCCTTCACAAAGCCCTTGCAGGTTCACACACTCCCACCACTGGGACCTCCCACAGGCAGCCTGAAATTCCCTGGGAAACACAATCCCTGCTCCATCACCCTCAGCACCCAGACTGGCTCCTCATGGCCAGGCTGGCACTCACCAACCTTCTCTCTGGACAGATGCCATGTGCAGTGTAATGTCATGGCAAGGGTTGTGCTTTTGCATCTAAGGAGAAAGGAAAGAAACCCTCTAACCCTGAGAAAGAAAGCAGGAAAGAGAAAATGTGTTCCTTCAAGAGGAAGGAGGGAGTTTTGTGGCAGAGAAAAGCCCTGGAGACCCTGGAGGTCCTGTTACTTCCCCTTGCAGAGCTTTAACCTCACAAAACTGCCTCCTTGGCTTAGTTTCATCTGCAAAAGCGGGTGTTAGATCTGCAAGGGATGCTAGAAGGTGCCACAGAAGAGCAAAGTTGCTGCTCTTACACAGGCTGCAAGGCAGGCTCCCTCCCTGCCTGCAGTAGAGTCCCTGCCCTGCTGCCTCCCAACACACACCGGGTGGCTCCACGGCCGGGCGTCCCATTGGGGCTAGGATACTCAGACTCCTTTTACTGCTTGGGATTTTCACACCCACAGAAACAGATCTTCCCTGAGATTAGCCACCAGTTACCCTGAAAATACTTCTAACTCAAGCCTGGATTTCCACATGGTAAGGCAACAAGCAGATCTCAGTTAAAAGCTATTCTGTACCCCAGTTCTTGCCTCAGATGCATATGTGCATTCACACCTCCATTTTCTGATAACACAGAAACAGGACTTACGCCTGCATGTAACCAACCAGTACCCCCTCGATGACTCTAGATAAAGTGGGCCTAAGGGTCTACACTGGGATTGTGCTGACCAGCCCCCTGTCCCATTTCAAAGTTTAAGATACAACAGCAGCTTCGCTCCAGGACTGCTGCATTTCAAGAGAACAGAAGGGGACACAGGGTTCTTTGAAAAGCACAGCACTAAAATACAGTAACCCCTTCCAACACCACTTTACTTGGTACTGCTGACTAGACAAAAGCAACTACCGAAAAACAGGTAAGGAACAAATAAAGGAGGAAGTAACTTTTGGTTGTCATTTTCAATAAGTAAATGTATCTGTGCTCAAAGTTTACTGTGCTCTTAAATAATTGGTTAATTCTTTCCCCCATGCAAAGCTCTTCAGTTCACCTTTAAAAGGAAGAGACGGATGATTTGGAGTCCAGCATCCCAAAAGCAAATCTCCGCTCCCCATGCAAGAGGCAATAATTCAGTACAGCTACGCTGCCATCAGTCATGCTTCTCATCTTCCCAGTGCACCTTTACTGTCACTCCCTGGCGGGGGGAAATGGACGGCAGATACTCCCTGCTATGCCAGTTTTGGGGGTGGGAAAGACAGGAAAGGGGTGACCTTGCAAACACTGCCAGCAAGTCACACGTGTCTAGCTCGGAGATGGCTGGTCGTCTCCTTCGTGACTGCCCGGCTTTGCTAATTAGATGCTTTAAATGTTAGTAGGAGACATATTTAGCTCCCCAGAGTATGGTTAATGTTTGAAGAACTCTAATTTGGGGGGTTTTGTCATTGCTGGGTTTTTGGTTTGGGTGTTACCCTCCCTCCTCCCCCTTCTCCATGGGTTCCCATATGAAGTAGGCTCAGTTTTCAAGTTAAAAGATTTATTTATTTTTATTTATTTTAAAAGATTTCTTTATTTTTAACTGCCACTTCTGCAAGCTCAGCCTAGGATCTGAGAGTCAGACAAGGCCTTGTCTGCTTTCCCCAGTAACAAAGGCCTTCTGATAATACAGGAAAGTCTGGTGCTGATAGACAAGCCAGAAGGCATCTCAGTCCATTTTTCCATAGCTATTCTCTTTGCGGAAGACTGAGAATAGCTTACCCATGCTGCCTGCGCAAACAGAGGTGATTCACGCAGAGAGACCAGGCCTTGGATAACATTAAAGCTGAGAACTTGGTGGAGAAAGGGAAAGGATAACTATTTTAAGTCTTGTACCCATCGTGTCTCCTGTGGCTCTGGGTGCAGCCCAGCTAGGGAAGTACACCATGGCATGTAGTCAACGCTGTGTCCACAGCTCTCCCACAGCCACTGAGCCCACCTCTAGCAGCATCCCAGCACCACGGTGGGAAAGCCAGCCAGCGAGCCTGGAGGAGCCATGGCACCACTCCCCACCACTCTTCCAGCACCAGCACCAAGTGGGGAAGGGGCAGATCTCAGGGACTGTGCCCTTTGCAGCAGGCTGGAGCAGGACATCTATCTGCGAGGGGAAAATTCATACCAAACTGTACAGGGATTTTCATAAGGCTTCAAGTTGCCACATTAGTCTCTGCTTACTCTGTCCAGCTGTCTATTTTAAACCAAGCACAAATGCAGTCCTTCAGCAAATGAATGCTCCTATTGATCAAGCTTTCATCTGAAGAAAAGACTATTCTTCTCCCCTTACCTCTTTGAACAAGCCCATTAACTTTACTCCAGTTATCAAGAGACACCTCACGCCTGTGGACATGACCACACTAGGCAGTATCCATAACAGGAGAGTGGGGAAAGTACAGGTCCTCACAGTACCACACAACTTTATGCAAGTGACGAGAAGTAGCTCAGATTTCAAAAATTATCTGTTTTAATTACACACAGAGAGATTTATAACACAGGTAGAAACATTTAGATAGTTGTTCAAACAGTTCTTTCTTTAAGAAACACAGTATGGAGATTGTTAAATTGGCAATGCCCTAAAAGTAAAATTTAAAAGATCTTTCCTTCCATCTGAAAGAAAGTGTTCTTCCACGTTTAACATATAAATAAAAACATTAGACCCAGGGGTGTAATGCAGCAGGTAATTTCACTCCATTCAGTCCACACCAAGTGATAGTTTTCTGCATTTCTAATGAAAGATGCTAAGCTGTGAGCTAGTGTGTAGTTCAATGCATGTACTTGAAAAAGCTATTTGGTACCCAGAAGGAAGAGATGCTCAGTCCTGTGTGGACTATGACACTGAAGATGTCCTGCTTTACATAAATTTTGGATTATGCATTCTCCTAATCTCAGCCTATGCCACTGGATATGTGCAAGGACCTGATCCTACACGGAGCTCTGCTGAAGCCGGTGCCCTGCCCTACTGGCACCAAATGCAGGACAGATAGCTTCAGCTTCATCCCTACCTGCAGATGGGCAGGCTGCTAAGGCAGCAGTCTCTTCTGACTCACTTCCAGTCATATTCAAAATCACTCTGGCTCTTGCTACATGTCCCTTAATAGGGCGAAGATGCTCAGTTCTGAGCCTCCCTGGAACAGAGCGGTGCAACAAGCAGTGACCAGGGACAAGACCCAGGGCAAGAGACTTCCCATGATACACACATCATTAGAAGAGGTAACGGCTGCTACGTTACCCCCATTTTGCATGTGGGGAAACTGAGGCACAGAGCAGTGATGTGGCTTCCCCACGGCTGCACAGCAAACCTGAGGCAGGTCCAGAAGCAGCAGCCAGCTTCCTCCACCTTACAGGCTACAAAGCAATGGCTGGAAAAGGGAACCAGGCAGGCAGGTCTGCAGTAGCCACAGGCATGTTAGCATAGATTTAAACAGATTTTCCTGCCTGCAGCTGCTCTGGCGGTTTTGGATTTTGCCCTGGTAGCTGCTGGGAGGGCAGCACAACAGACCCGTGTCAGGCTAAAATCAAAGCTGCGCCTGTCCCAGATGCTCCATGGCTAGAACTGCTGAGGAGTTCTGCTACTGCCAGAGCTCGGGGGGGGTCTCCTGGGTGCCCTGGTACAACTGCACAGTCCCAGGCGGCAGTTCCAAGTGATGTTTGCCCGTTTCTTTGAAGGACTGTAGACTTACGACAGCCTGTCTGCTCCCCTCATCTTCTAGGTTTAGCAGGAGGAAGGACACGTGCTTCAGACATCCCATAAGAAAACTGCAATCCAGCAACACTGGCAAGGGCTCATTTGTCTGGGGACTCTCCAGAAAATTAAGCTGAATTAATTAGGAGTGGGAAGTCATGGCATGAGAAAGCCCTGTGTGGACGCTCACGCTCTGAAGTAACACGACCTCGGTTCTGTTCAGCTTAATCTTCCTGCAAAGGCAATTAGGCTAGAGAGTAAGGCCCCAGGAATGAGCTCATCCACATAAGGATTTAACAGACTTTAACTAACACCTGCAGACAATCCCTTAGTCAATAAAAATACAACTGGCCCAGCCTGGTTTTGAGAGATTCGAGTCTGACTGTGCTCAGTGCACAGCCACCAACCTAGACAGCACTGACACCATGCTCCGGTTTTGTTCCTTTTTCAAGGAATTTTTTTCTTTTTCCTTTTCATTATCATCTCTACGCTAAGAGCCAAATACTTTAACAACTACCAGAAACTTCACATCCATCATCACGGCAGAGGCTAGAGCCACCATGAGCTTCCTGGAGAGCACCATGGCCATAGCCTGGACTCAACCACTCCAAACACACAGTTGCTAGTGAGACAGCTACAGGGTGTTTAAATAGCTATGAACCACTGTGGCCATGCTCTACCCCGCCAGCTCTGGTCAGCTGAGAACATTTCCACATGCAAGCCTATCACTGTCATTTGGATACAATTTTATTATTTTGTTGGGCTAAGGTAAGCGCTTGTTTCTTGATTGCAATAGTAGATCAAGAGAAAGACGTTTGCAGTAGTCATTTCGAAAAAAAAAAAAAAAAAAAAGAAGTAAGATCCCCACTAAAAAGCATGATTTGATTTTGCTATGGAGAGCGGAATTCGAGTTTGCATTCTTAGCTCAGCTCTTAGTGTTCTGGCACACGTACTACATCAACCAAATTAAGGGGCAATATCAAGGAGAACACTATGATGGCAGAATTAATTTTGTCCCATGGCATAACAGATATGCTTACCCAAATGTAATTCTTTCTCTTTACACATGGTGTAGACATCAACAACATAAACACGTCTTGTTATTTAAATACCACAAAGCCACATTATATCAGTAAGCGCAATACCTCTCAGTACAGTGAATCTCTTCATGTATTACAGACAGAACTTGAGTCATTCATGAGAAAAGAGTTTAGCACACTGCTCTTACACAACATACTAGAAAATAAATATAACAGCACATAATAAGAGAGAACTGCTGCAGGCATATTTAGGCCACCTAAGTTTTGCAGCTAAAATTGCTCCAAATTTAACTGTTTCACCCTCCAAAGCAGAGTGCTAATGGACAGTGAATGGCATAATACGCAGCCATTGACTTGGAAGGGAATTTTTGCCTAAAAGGCTTAGAGCAGCGGCTTTCAGCCTGCCATTTTGATGGCAGACTGCGGACTGCTCCTGAGGGATTCACGAAAGGTTACTGCAAAAAACAAGATTGCTATACACTACAAAACAAAGTCAGACGTTTCAAAGGGGGTCATATATCTCCCCTAGAATATTTTGAAAGTGCCACAAATTGAGAAAGGCTGACAATCCCTATACAAGGGACAAACTCCCTATTTTATTTTGCCTGGTTTACACCAGTGTAACTCTCTTAATGTGAAGGGGGCGTCTTCTAATTTATACCATTTTGGTAGAAATTAAGAGAGAATTAGGCATAGGTCAATTCAGCTGCACGTGGCAGGATCAGGATAATTAAATTGGTGAGAGTACAGCGGACTACAAAAATCTGACAAGATGTTTCAACATATGAAGCTCTGCATGTAGAAGACACTGAGAGTACATTTGATTATCAGTTAAACACTTTGTAATTGTGTAATTAAATATCATTTTATAACTATACACACTGGGGGCAGAATTAATGTTCTGCTTGGCATTATTGACTTCTAGGACTTAATCATGCAAATGGAACATTCTCTTAACGAGACTTTTTTTTAAAATAGCCTCTCTTGGGTTTAAATGGAGAATGCAAGAGAAGACAGATGGCTCTCCATCCCAGAGAAGGATTTTGCACAAAAACACCCTCCGTTGGACGTGTCACATGCTCGCCCCAAGCAACTCGATTCAGGAGGCCACAGGACAGAGGTGCACCCCTGCAGATGCCCTTAGCCAGCATCCTCCCCAGCGTCAGGCAGCCAGCACAGGCATGGGCTACTGATGCACAGTGTGGCCACACTCAGCCACACGCAGTTTACTACAGAAAAGAAGTAATCCTTTGTGGTGGGTTGACCCTGGCTGGACACCAGGTGCCCACCAAAGCTGCTCTATCACTCCCCTCCTCAGCTGGACAGGGGAGACAAAATATAACAAAAGGCTCATGGGCTGGCATAAGGAAAGGGAGATCACTCAGCAATTACCATCATAAGCAAAACAGACTCAACTTGGGGAAAATTAATTTAATTTATTACCAATCAAACCAGACCAGGGTAATGAGGAATAAAACCAAATCTTAAAACACCTTCTTCCAGAGCTTAACTTCACTCCCGATTTTTCTCTACCTCCTCCCCCCAAGCGGTGCAGGAGGACAGGGAATGGGGGTTGTGGTCAGTTCATCACACATTGTCTCTGCCACTCCTTCTTCCTCAGGGGCAGGACTCCTCACACTCTTCCCTTGCTCCAGTGTGGGGTCGCTCCCACAGGAGACAGTCCTCCATGAAATTCTCCAATGTGAGACCTTCCCATGGTCTGCAGTTCTTCACAAACTGCTCCAGTGTGGGTTCCTTCCATAGGGTCACAAGTCTTGCCAGAAAACCTGCTCCAATGTGGGCTTATCACAGGGTCACAGCCTCCTCTGGGCACTCACCTGCTCTAGCGTGGGGTTCTCCACGGGCTGCAAGGGGATATCTGCTGCACCGTTAACCTCCACGGGCTGCAGGGGCACCTCCGCTCCAGCACCTGGAGCACCTCCTGCCCCCTCCTTCTTCACTGACCTGGTGTCTGCAGAGTTGTTTCTCTCACACATTCTCACTCCTCTCTCCGGCTGCAATTGCTGTTGTGCAGTAACTTTTTCCCCTTCTTAACTATGTTATCGCAGAGGCATTACCACCATCACTGATGGGCTCGGCCTTGGCTAACAGTGGGTCCCTCTTGGAGCCAGCTGGCATTGGCTCTGTTGGACATCGGGGAAGCTTCTAGCAGCTTCTCACCCAAGCCACCCCTGTAGTCCCCCACTACCAAAACATTGCCACGCAAACCCAATACATCCTAACAGTGGGAAGCCAGGCTAAGGAGAAGCAAAGCAGAAGGGCTGCAACACATGATGTTCATGAACGTCTATATCAGAAACCTAGCTGTGTCCAAAGTCTCCGTTTCATGCGGTTCCCATGGCTGAACACAGTTCAGCAACTGCTAGTGCAGAACAAAGCTATGTTTCCTGCCTGATGCCAAAAGTGCCATCAAATGTCTGTCCTGCTTACACGTACTGAGCATTAAACACTATTTAGCTAGGCCCAGTGATGTCCCAATTTGCCACTAATGGTCCTGCGGCGGGGTGCACCACTCTGTGCTCTGCACAGCTAACTAGCGATGGCAGGAGGTAGCTTGGCTCTGCCTAGCATCAAGTCTAATTCAGGAAAGAGCAGAAGGGAATGTGATGGTCTACCCACAGTACTCAGGTTTCCAGTAAACAGGAACCTAGGGACCATCTGCACCCAGTCTGTATCCACCACAGCATGCTGAATGCAAGGGGCTGTACAAGAGACTGCCCTTTCTAATCTCCTAAAACCCACTTACTGGAGGTGACACTGACATTATGTATGATGTTCCTCAGCTTTTCTTATATTTGCATTACTTGCCAATCCTGGCTCCTTTCTCCAAGGACTTTTAAAGCATATGAAACAGAGATGCGCTTGGAGGCAAAAGCACAAGCAAATTGAGAAATGAAGGAGGGCTAGAGGATAGGAGATAAAAGATGCATATAGGAGTATATGCAGAGAAAAAAAAAAAAAAAGGAATATGAAATTCCATCTGGCTTCTTTCAAGAAAAATGGAGGCTTGATCCTATTCCCAACTGCACAAGCCCCTATTGTTTAATGAAGAATCAGTATTCAAACAGTGAGCACAATCAGCCCCACTGTACAATACCCAGTTGTTCTCCATCCTCCCAGGGCATGTTGGATGAATTCAGTCAATGCTGCTAACCTTAGCCTGGAGTGCGGGTGGCTCTGTCACCGGATGGCACAGCTTACACAGGGCCAGTGCCAAAAGCACTAATTTCAAGACTGATCTCTTCTAGCATTGGTCTGGTAGCACAACAAGCTGCCATGCCAATACCCAGCACCTCTGTGTGCTCTGGGGAGCATCCTCTCTGGGATTTGCAGGCTGCAATTAGCAGGTGAAATGTGCCCCCTTCCCTGGTGCTGATGAAAGCACCTCCATCCCTATTGATTGCAAATCAATAGCCACTTCCCATCTATCCCTCTCAGTTTCTACAGCAGCAAGTGTTAGTAATCAAGTAAGAGTGGCAGGCTGATAAGATCCTGTTACCAGTGCACCAGCAAAATGTGATTCTAGATCTAATCTCCTATGTCACATTTCCAACCCTGATCACTGAGATTTAACCCCTCTGATGACTGAAGTCCACAGCTGCTTGAGGAAACTTCCTGATATACATCCAAGCAAAGCAAGCCAACGGAAAAGCCAAATTCCTACTCCCACTGAAACTCAGGGAGAGAAGGAACAATTGCAGGAAAGGCCCCTAATGGTAGGGATTACTATTCACTGCACCTTCTCATTGCTTCCAAGTCACAAAAATGCCATGCAGCCAAAGGAGTCTAATCAGCCCTTTAATTCCATTTTTCACAAAGAAAGACCACCAAAAAACCTGACATTCCTAAAGAATATTTCACATGTTCATCTTGTGGGCCTGTGGAATCTCCACTCCTCTCTTAGCTAGGAAAAAAAGTCCTTCCACTCCATACAAGACTTAAATATTTCAGTGCTTATTTGCACTCCAGTCCTGGCAGACCTTGGTTAAAATTTCATGTAAATAGCCCAGTTTCATGGCTATTTACCAATATGTCCTCATGGCACATGGCCATCTAGAGACACCTGGACTGCCTGAGAAGGGAAGCTTTAAATAAGCTGGCATGACTGCATGGCTTCTGTTCTTCCAACCGAGCAAGTTAAATTGACATCAAAAGAATTTTGCCAACAAATCAGTAAATATTAGCAAAGAGATGATTAATTCAACTCCCTCCACCTACTCTAACTGCAAGTCTTTCTGTCACATGTAACAGGCTTCAGCTCAGGCCCTCAGAGGACTACTGTATTTAAAATGGAATGTTAACAGAAAAGAGAAGAAATTCCACCAGACATCAGAGTTGAAAGACAGCCAGGATGGCTGTTGTGTTACTCCACATGAAATACATGATATCCGAGATCTCAAGAAGATAGTGCTTCTCCCTTCCTTATCATTAGCACTTTTTTTGACTAGTATTTTGGGAATTAGTCTCCTGCTTTTTCTCCCTTTCTGCCAAATCTGCTACAACACTGGTGTCTGGAAGAGAAACCTGCTCTGGGGCCACCACTGCTGGGCCCCAGCTAGTTTCACACAACGGCATAGCCTGGTGGCACTTGCTTCTGCCCCCACAACCTCAGTGCTGGCCTCTTAAAATTTAGAAATACCACCCAAAGGTTAAAGCAATAGATCACCAGGAGAGACTGTTGCTGCACATCCTTGGCCATTTCCAGCAGCCAACATTTCCAGCATGCGTACAGCTGTGCAGATGGAGAATCAACACTACATGGTGAATACGTCTCACATGTAGCCATCATGCAAAGGGACATGCTCTAATGCCACCCAGGGGGTTCAGCAAGAAGGACGCTTGCAGGACTGGGATAGAAGCTGCTACCCCAGGGCTGTGCTCTCCCCAGGAGCTCTGCTATGTGTCTAATAACCAACACCTCAACTGCTCAGCATCTAAGAGCACTTGCCTGTCCTAGATTGAAAAAAAGCCCAAAATGGAGATTAGATGGCAAATACCAGCTCACCACCTTTGCCTGGACAACCCCAGAGCAGGGGAGAAGGCAGGCAGCCTAGGAAGACCTTCCCTTGACATGCTAGCAAGGGCCAGAGCTGCTTCCATCTTTATAGAGAATAAACCTCTGCCACTGCCTGCAAAAACCCAGGTCAGTAGCAGTGACTTACTGGACTAACATTTAAGATGTGCTCTGCTGCTGATTCACATCCACGGGGACGACCAGGTCCACAGGGTCTCATGGGGCCCACCCTAGGCTGCACCAGCCACTGGGACTGGAACACCATGGGGGTACGTAACCACATGCGTGAGCATAACTTTTGGGGATCAGTTACAAAAGGGCGCTTAGAAATTTGTAGTTGAATGTCAGCATCGCGTAGGTGTCCAGCACTGTGGTTTCTCCACTGTATCACTGGTATTGACCCTCCTTATAGAGTTCACTGATTGCTGGTTAATTACACATTGCTGATAAATCAATGCACCGCTTCAACCCTGATTTGGTTTAAACTGCACTAACCAAGCAGTTTTTCCCTGCAGCACAGCTTCTTCCCCGCAGCGCTGCTCCCAGCCAGCTGGCCACCAGCCTGTACCAGGGCAGCAGCTGACACCGTCCCAGGCACTGGACCTGCCTTTCACTTGTCCAGCTTACCAAGGCCCCTCTTGGCCCGTTTCTGCTGCACGCTGAGGCCCCTCCAGCCAGCAAGCCACACTCCAGTGTACCAAGCTTCCCCTCAGACCATGGTCCCCATGGGCTTGCTGGGGCAGAGCTGCATGCCATCCTGTCATCTCTGGTCCAGATGAAGATGCTGCCTTGTGTTGACTCCTCGAGGTTGTGATTAGGAACTGGCTACCAATAAACCTTAAATCACTGACCGCTACTTCTTCAGCCTGACAGACCAGACAGATTTTTAAGCCATCTTGTAGTCACCTATCAAGGCCGTATCTCCGCAGTCTGGCTATAAGGATGCTATGAGAGAACACGTCAAAAAAATGAAAGCCAAGGTAAGTGACATCCACTGCTCTCTCCATGGCCACTGACTTGGGCATCTCATCACAGAAAGCAATTGGGTTAGTCAGGCACAATCTGCTATGGTAAACTCATGCTGACTGTTCCCAGTCACCTTCCTGCACCTAGAAATAGCACAATCTAACATATATCCACTCCAAATTGGTTGTCCTTCACTGTAAAACAGCTTTTCCTTGTAGGTTCTCAAGCTGGTCAAGGCTAAAAGCAATTTAAAGTTGCTAAGGGACCCTCATGGTCTCTGGAGAGAGATTTGGGTGAGTAAGGGCTTGTTACACAAGTTAAGATGGGCACATACCCACGTCACACACCCTGATGTCAGCTAACGAGAAGGCTGTGAGCAAGCCCTTGCCACCTTTACAGATGGTACTTCAGTCTCCACAGTTCACAGAGGTACTCACCAGGGTTTGGGAACAGGTCCTTACTGGGGACAGTACAGGCAGCATGAGTGGAGCAGACAGTGGCACCACCACTTTACCTGCACACAGCATAAATGGGGTGTGTGTGACAGGGGATAGTGTGCCCAGCTGCCACAAACAGGTAAAACAGGTCAATATTTCCACAGCTGCTAAGGGGTTAGCAAGAGGTTGATGCTTTAAATGGCAGGGCACTGGTGAGACACCACATCCCTGCAGGAGCCCCGCAGCAATAGCTGACATTCAGATCCAAGCAGGCTCCTTGAAGAGGGCTGTGGGAGCTGGGGGTGGTGGGGGCAGCCGTGCCACAGCATGACGCAGAGCCCACCAACCTATCTCTGCTCCCAAAGAGCATCAACATGCCCCGTCTGGGCACAGTGACTGGAAGCATCTCAGAGGTGACCCTGGACCGGCCACCCCAGGGAGGCTTTGTCCCCAGTGCCTGGTGCTACTCGGTGGCTGTGCAGGAAGGCAGGCTGTGATTTCTGCAGCAGCTGTGCTCTTGCTGAAGAAAAGTGTGCATTTTGAGTCCCTGCATCCCAGCTGTGCTGACCACCCTGCTCTCCAGAGCCTGTGTTTTCAACAGAGCACCACACAAACTCTCTCTCTGATCACCATTCCAGCACTGACGATGCTCAGCGCCCGGGCACTCACACCTCAGTCACTGCACACTCCCCAAGAGCGGCACAACCCTCCATGCCAGCCCCAAACCTGCTCAAAATGGGCATCCCCTCACCTTGATCATCCCCTGCCCTACAATATCTCACAGGGCTACAGGCTGCCAAACACAGCATGCCTACAAGCACTTGCTTTTGCTTGGTAGATAAAACAATCCTCCTGCCCAATTTGTTGAGCAATTTGGGATCCCGCCATATGAAAGCGGAAATATAAACACAAAATACCTTTAATTGATACAAAAAACTGCCTGAGGTAACCAAATAGTATTACCTCAATATTCCTCAGGCACTCTCCCTGCTCTGTCTACAGGAGGTCAGATAACCTTGGGCGTGCTACTGTACCACCACCTTGCCACAAGAAAAGCATGTAATTGTTTCTAAGGCCAAGTGAAGCACAAGGCAGCTGGTAAAAAGGGTTTCCCTTGAAATTGAAAACCAAGGTGTTACCCCATAACCATTTCCTTGTGCAAATGCAAGAGTTGTGGTGAAAACGAAACCCTAATGCAGCCAAGGGAAGCGCCCACCACAACTGTTTGCCTAAGTCTCTTTCCTGCTCTAGACAAGGATATGGTGCTTGAGAGCCACCAGGATGTACACAATGGTCCAACATTCTCTTTCATGCCAAATCTCTTGCTTTGCTGCAATGTTTGGGGTTGGGGATCATTATTACAGATACCTAGATGCCAAGAGGGAAGATGTGCATGGGGAAGAATACTACTTCTCTCTTTGCCCCAAGCCATACTCAATTAAAGGCAGTACTGCCTGAAAAAGATCAGATGGATTCCCAGTGTGACCTGAAGCATTCACTGGAAATAGGTAGTGGGAGGAGGTAGGCTCCAAGGTGCTATGTTTTTTTGGGGGGGAAGGCGGGGAGGAGGGGAGAGGGGCAGGGCCAGAGTAGAGACAGCAGCAGGGAAAGAGCAGGAAGCAGAAGACAGTTGCTCCTTCCCATGGATTGTCGCAGTGAAGCTGAATGTTTCTTTTGCTACCTGTTCGTGGAGGAGGAACTATGAGATAAATTTCAACCCACCGCCAAGACATCCGCCCTGACTGAAGTACTGGCCTTGCAGCAAGAAACTGAGCCCCAGACCCACATTAGGGGAGAAGACCAAGGCCCCCTGGTTCTCAGCAGGTAACTCACATAATTTCTTTTTCTCATTCAAATCACATTGTTCTCTATCTGCCTTTTTCCAGAGTACTTAATTTCACAGCTAAGCTCCTTTGGGCTTTGGACATACCCCCACTAGTGATTCCCTGTGTAATTGTCCCCAAGGAGAGAACAACGCCATCCAAACACACCTCTGCCCCACCCTTGGTGATTCACAGCCAAAACACCAGTCAAGGACACGCATTGGGATTCAGATCCATTGCCTTCAAGGGCAGCACAACAGTCTCCTGCCTCCCAACAGGAGCAAACCTTGCTCGTCTGCTGCCTCCGACATCTCTCAGAGGTCCTTTCCCTGCTCTCTTCCTTGCTTCCATTTCATATTCCAGAGGTGTCCAGCTCAGAGCTCTGGGATTTGAGGCCAAAGAGACACTTTGGGGCTGACAGCCAGCGACGCAACAGCACTCACAACAACTACAATCTCACGACAGATAGATGGGCTTAATTATTTGTGCGGGTGGACAAACTTTCTGGGAGAGCCGTCTGAAGCTGCTGAAATGCAGGAGGGTTGGGGGCAGTACAGTCTCAGCAGTGCATCGATAGACCTGTATAGAACTAGGGGTATCCTTTCATCATGAGGCAGCTAATGTTGTTTCTCAGCAGACTTGTACTGTGGGGAGGGAAATTCCTCCACGTGATTTCTTCAGGTACTCAAAAGTCACCCCAAGGTCCCACCCTGCCCTCCCCTCTCTGTTTTGCTGCAGATTAATTTAAGATGATGCTTCTGGTGAGAGTTAATTGGAATTGCAGTATCTCACGGAAGTCCCCTACATGGTGGTCAGCTTTGGTGATCCCCACTTCCAGCCTTAAACTGTTTCAGATGCTGTGATGCTGCGATTCACACTGGAGGCGGCTACATTTCAACTGGCACTACAATCATTTCTCTCTTCAGAACATCCCAACTCGTATCAAAGTTTTACAGGGTATCAGCAGTAAGGTAGGACACTGCCTATTATGGAACTCAACCCCTTCAGCACATTCTGTATCACAGGCTATTACTACCCAACAAGGGGCAAAAATACAAGTTTAAAGGGTTAAAGAAAACTTCCCACACTTCAGAATTCCCAGAAAGCTTCAGAGAGGATGGTGATGGTAGAGGCTAGTAGCCGTGGTCGGAGTGGTCAGAGGGTTGGTAAGAGGGATGCAGGGGAGGTGATGTTCACGTGCTGCTAACAGGTTTATTCCGCTGGCAGGGATTCCCTTCAGAAGCATTTGGGTAAGTGCTGTACACCGCCGAGTTCAATCTGCGCTAAGCAGATTAGTTCCTTACCGGTGAAAGGTTCTGGGCAGCAGCAGAGAGTTGCTCACCATGTGATATGAGGGGGCTGTCATTACGTTTCATAGATATGATATAATTATATGTTCCCTGGAGGGTACTTCTAATTGAATTATAGGGTGTCTCACAAGTATTCTGGGCAGCAGTTCGAGGAAGCTCTCACCGCCCAGAACAAGATAGAGATACCCTTTAATTCCATTAGATGTACCCTCCAGGGAGCAGGCCGTTACTCTATGCAGCAATTCACTTGGGGAAAAAAAAAAAAAAAAAAAAAAAAATCATCTCCCCCCAAAACTGGAACAGAGGTGTGCTTAGCAGAAGTTTGTTGTTGCTACATACTTGTTCCTTGGGCCTCTTCTCTGCAAGCTTGGAGCCCCGTGAAAATCCCCATCCTGGCACCCGGGACAGCCCTGCACCCCAAGGGAAAAATCCCTCCCTGGCAGCAGTCACTGTCCCCTGCCTGGGTGGCTGCTGGGCTCCCTTCCCAGCACAGTCAGGAGATACGGCACCACACAAGGCATCATGTGCCAGGCTAGAGGTACAAGGGAGATCTAAGCCTCCTTAGAAGAGGTACTGAGAAGCAGTCCCCAAAGGCAGGACATTAATAGCTTGAGGCCAAACAGGCCTCCAGTCATTACAGTGCACACTGGCGAGGTTCCCCCCTCAGCCTGCCCATCCGTTTGTCCTGCCTTCATACACTCCAGAGCTGCAAACAACTATCCTCGTCCCTTGGAGACAGTTGGAGTGACCTTGGGACAAGGCAGCTTGCTCCCACAAGGTTAGACATGCTTCCATCACTTAGGCACCCAAAGCTATGCTCCCAGGGGCCTACTTCAACCCTTTGATTTTGCTCTCCGTTTTAGTCCAGACTCGTTCAGTTTTTTCCCTCATGAACCAGATCTTCCCAGGGGAGCTGCAGCACCAGGCTTGCAAAATCAGCTGCCCCGCTGTCCCAGCCCAGCCTGCCTGCCAGCAGCTCGCTGGGGACCGGTACCATTTCACCTCACCTCATCAGGTTCCCAGCTGGCCAGAAGCACTGCACGCTCAGAGAAGAAAAAAATCCACTTGTCCACTTACTGATGCTCTCCCAAGCACCAAAGGCAACCGCTCCTTTGCTCTTTACTCTCTCCTCTTGGGGGCCGTGCACCAAGGAAACCACCCTGCACTTCTCTCCTGCTCTGCCACTGCTGCCTACAACTTACTGTCACGCCAGGGGAGATGTCACATCTGTTATGCCTTTTTCTGCTGCTCTACACCATAACAAAGGATGGGATAATCAGGCCCCAGAGCCTTTTTTTTTTTTTTTTTTTTTTTTTTTTTTAAGTCACCTCAAGGGAAAGCCAGCACCAGCTGCCCACCACAAAGTCTAATGACCTACTGAAGCTGCCGTCAGCTCGGACTCCCACAGATCGCGTCTAGCTCCGCTCCACTTGTCAGGCCGCAAAAAGAGCAAGAAAGATAGTTATGCCAAGAACTTGCTAATTATAGAAAGTGAAGACCTTTCTGTAGGACAAGCACCACGGTCGCCGCTGAGATAAAGCGCACGCAGCTCCTCAGGCTTCCACCGTGCTGCAGCCTCGCACGTCAGCAGTAGCCGGGCATCTGATACGCTCCACCCTGCTACAGCTTTCAGGTATTGCTCTGCAGGACACAGCTGATCAAACCCTGGGAGCCCGGCTGCTAGGCAAGCAGTTATTGCTCACACACAGTCCGTTTGCTGTGCTTTTGCATTATTCACAGCTCTGCCCACCTCCGGTGGTGTCAGCTAACAGGACACCTCTGGGAAAAACTGCCAATTCACGCGTTCCCTCTCCCCAGCTCCACTACAGAAAGAGAAAACTACTGTGAGCTATCCAAGCTAACCCCAAACCACCCCAAAATAAAGAAGCACTTCTGATGTCTTAGAAAACAGAGCGCTTGGGGCTTATTTAGTCTTGCACAGTCAATACACTGGTCCTGGCACATCCCACCTAAACAGCATTGTGGGCCGGTTGCCTTTACTAAGGGAGGTGGAGATAGCAGCATTAAGCCAAAACTCTCAAGCAGATGAGGTAAAGGAGACACCAGCCCAGGAGGGAAGACAGGTAAAGCAGAGATAAGTGGAGCAGAAGCTCTACATAAAATATTGATAGCTTTATCGTGCTTTTTTCTCTAAAGGATAAAAGCAGAGCAGCACGGTGCTCAGGTGGGTATTTTTAGGAGGGTAGGACCCATTTGGCTTGCTTATCTCATGGAAAGAAAAAAAGGCACAAAAGGTAATTCCTACCCCATTTCATTTTAACAACATACTTTTACATGGAGCACCAAAGAGGCACAGCAGCAGCTAAACCATCTACAACACACTTAGCACAACAGCCGTAGCACAGGCAGGAGCAACCACTCCTGGAAACTCCGTTTGGAGAGGCAAACAGGGGAGAGAGAAAAAGCCTCTTTCATCCCCAGCCCCTAAAAACACCAAAGGACATCTTCCACCATCTAACCGAAGAACCAGGAGATCACAGCCATGGCTTTTGCTCACAAGTTGTAGAACATCAAGCCCTTTATACCCAGAAGGGCTCCACGCCAGCACCTGGAAGAAGAGCAGCAGGACACAGCAGAGGCTGTGAGGGATCTGATGTCCAGAGGAGGGTTTCCAGGCACTACAGTCCAGCTCTGGGGCTGTGCCACGCTCCACGTGAGGCTGCTCAGGCTTCAAGGCAGCCTGGCAGACATCTCCAGCAGCCTCCTAAGGACAGGTCCTGCAAACCCTGGCAGGAAGAAGCGATGTTCAGACTTCCACCCCGCTGCCCTTCCAGCGGAACACTCCCAAAGGGCCCGACATGCTGAGCAGCCAGGGCCTGCTCAACACCAGGACTGGCTTCAGCTGCAACGCTCACAGCGGTACGTGCTGGCACCCAGGCAGAGACTTGAGGGGCCTCATCTGTCAACGGCCCATCTGCTAAGACAGCTGTAAATATGTACCAGTCCACATTCCTCCCAGCTTTAAATCTGCTGTTTTCACTGAAGCTAAACGGAGGATGAGCCTGGTTCCCAGTGCTTCTATCAGCTAGCATAGCAAATTCTCTTATCACCTTTTATCCTGACATGAGGTAAATAAGAAACAAGCCACAATGCTAGCAACAGGTAAATCATCTCTTATTTGAAACAGCTGCCACCTTCCACCAGGATCAGCTGCTTCTATTTAGCCACAAAACATGCTGGGGAGATTTTAGACTGCTGTTCTCCTCATCTCATTTAGAAAAGGATAAGCCCATATTTAATTCAGAAACTTTGCTGGCACACCGATATGTTAGAAGTCACAGACACATTACAACGATGCTGTAAGTAACATTCCCACTGTGGGTTAAAAAAACAAACCAGCACATACTTGGAGTGAAAGACGGTCTATCAAAGCCTCACTGCCAGCATCTCTTCTTATCCCCTGAAGCTACATCATTCAAACTGTGGGAAACAAATACGACCTGTGCTTCTGCAAACCTGTGTGTAAAGGGCATGGTGTCTAAGCCGCTCATTTGCAAAGGTGCTCCACACAATAATGCACGAGTCAGTATGAACAAAGGAGGCAAAGCTCACCCAAGCCACAGTAGACTTGTTTTATCTTGAATCAGTTCCGGTCTGTTGGTCGTGCCATTTGGCAGGGTGAATTTCCCTGCATTTGCTCTAAACTAGCAATATCACTGCCCTCTCTGATACCTTCCAGAACATGCCTTCCAAGGGCCTCCTACTTCAGGAACCCATGAGGTTCCTAGGGGCTTCTCTACTAGAGCATGCACCAGCTCTGAAGAACTGATCTCTACCACACATGTCTCTTTTCAGCTGGGGTTCCAAGCCTCCCCTGTTTAATGCTGTCACATAAACTCCTACAAATACCTCCTTTGATGGGCAAGAAGTCACAGCCTCCGACACAGGATGTTGTTTGTCCTTCTTCATGGACAGATGACAAGTATGTCCTCCCAGACACCTGCCAACATGGCTATCTGGGAAGGTAAAGGTCAGCTCGGGGCTTCTCTTCTTCCCAGGATGGTTCCATGGTCTTACATTACTGCAGGCTGATTTTACATATGCTCCAGGAACAGTCCCCTGATACCTCACACTAATCCCCTGCAGGTCACACCACCCAGACCTCACAGCAGGACTACAGCAGAAACCCAGAACGTGTGTATGCCTTTGTGAGTAAAGGACTTCAGTTAAATTAGAAACTGGTACTGTTAAGAACACCAACATGAGAATTTCACAGCAAGAAGCAAATACGACAGCCTTTCAACACTGGCAACATAGCGGGGGAAAGTATTTTTTAACAGGACAGCTGGAGGACAGCTGCTACTGTTTCCCCTTAATATGAATTAAAATAGGAATCAAGAACTTCTAATTTATGTGAAGGCGTAGGAAGAGAAAGCCAGAAGAAGCCTACCCACTGATGGAAACAACCTTGAGAAGGGTTCGGAGGATTCAATCTCAAGAAGGCTCTAGCAGGAAGGAAGCATGTCCTGAGAGAGGGAAAGCATCAGCCTCACGCAACAAATTCTCATTGCCTGGAGTCCCACTAATTAGTCTTAATTTTTTGAGTGCTGTTCTTACCAGATCCCAGAGCCTTATGATCAGCACATGGTCTATGAAAGCTATTGAACAAGAATTCAGACTAGATTACCAAAATAATTTTGTTATGACCTTGGTCATTAATTGGAGTCATCACAGCTGATATAGATAAACCAAGGCCTGTAGATGCAGCACACCTCCATGGCATGTGACCAAAATTTAATTTAGGAAAACAAGCACCAAAACCTGCAGTTACTGTTGGCAGCTTGGGGGAATAGTGAGATATCGCAGCTACTGCCTATACCTGTACCAATCTGATTTGTGATAGCTGGGGAGAGGTCAGTGAATCTGCATAAGTTCACTGCAGTCCTGAGTAACAGGAAATTACAAGCTCGATGTACACAGACCTTCCTCTGGATGAAGCACAGACCAGCAGTTCAGGGAGATCAGTTTTATTTCTGTCTCTGATCTGCTGGGTAACCTGGAGGGAAAAGAAGTCACTTTCTCTGCATTTCCCCCACCACCACCACCTACAAAATGCAAATAACATCCCTCAATCTCCTTTGCAAAGTGCTACGAGATCTACTGACAAAACACCAAGCAAAAGAGCTAAGCATCATTAATAGCATTCCCCTCAAAATGCCACAACCATGACTGTGTAGGTGATCAAATTAAAAAATTAAGTTGACAGTTTCCTCAAGCACTGAATGGCAATAGGGAAGGACAGTTAATTAAAACAAACCTCAGTATGACGTCCTTCAAACAGACAACTGCCATTCACCTTTCTCCACTGTCACCTTCCCCAGATCTGCTGGGGGAAGCTAACAGTCACCACGGCAGGACTACAAGCAAGGGGTTAGGGACCAAGTATCTCTGCATCCAAGCATGGGTGAACTGGAGAGGAAGAGGAAGGGATGCTGACCTTCCCACAAAACAAGGGTGGCACAACACCCAGGAGAGAGGCCGGTGGCAGCAGCAGCACATGGTGGGCTGGCTGGGACAATTTTTAACCACCAGCCTTGGGGCACAGCAAGAACCTGAGCTTGACCGAGACAGGACCACCTCTGGCACAGCTCTGGCCTTCACATACATACATACACACATGATCCATCAGCCACCCTGCCAGAACATGCCTGAAGCCCCCAGTAGGAAGAAATGCATGTGGCTTTCTACTGCTTGGTGTTGTAGCAGCACTTTGAAGGACCAGCCCCACTGAGCTAAGCATGCACTCAGAGACAGCCCAAGACTCATGCTGACTCCCCGGAGAAGACTGGGGGCTTCTCTGGGAAGAAGCAGACAAGGAGAGGCAACGTGCAACTTGCTAACAATGTCCTGCCCAAATCCTAAAGGCAAAAATAGTCTCGCTGCTTATTGAGGCAGGGTTAATGTGTTTTGTCTTCAACAGTCTCCGTACGAATGGAGGAGACAGCCCTTTGGTTAATAAGAGTTCTGCCTAACACGCATATAGATAAGTGACTGTAGGTTTCCACGTATTACTCAAGTTCAGCTATGCTGACTCTGCAAAGAGGTTTGCAGGCCACCTAATACCCCTTTAACACCATGGTATCTCTCAGCATCCAGTTCCTTCCTGAGCCGCAGGCAATACTGTGGGAACTACGGAGTCCGGGCAGATGGTTACGCCTCTAGTAGCCTTCAGGTCCTGCAAGCAACTGAGCAGCCAGCCACAAAGTAGGTCTCTTGGTCTAACCCTTAACTCGGTAGAGCTACTGCAAGTTTGACAGCCCCAGCACAACTTGTCACTTTACCTTCTAGCCAGCGTATCAATTAGCTACTGGTAACTTGTGAATCTTCCTAAACTTTCTAAAGCAAGACCTAGACAAATTTCCATATGAATTTAAACAGTTTTAAACAGAGAAAATTTAAATTAAATTTAATGACTTGCTGGGAGTTCCCTTTATTATGCAAAAAGAAAATCCTTTAAAACCCAATTCACTTCTTGCTGCTGGTTCTTAATGATTTCTTTATTGCTTGGACATGATAAAGCAGCTGGGTCAATCATTCTTCTACATTTTCATGGCTCCAAGAACCTAACATTTATTTCCATACAAAATCATTTAACAGAAAAGTGTTCAGTCATCTTGAAAAAAAACCCACACCAGCAAATTCCACCCTCCCCACCCCCAAAAAGAACCCCACCAAAACAAACCACTAAGCTTTGGGCTTGATTCCTTGAGAGTTTCCTTTTAGCCAACAAGAGAACTAGAATTCTGCTTCAGCCTCTTAAGTTGTTTCTGACCCTCCCTGGAGCAAAAGTTCGGAAATAACAAATGTATTGAAAAAGAGGCAGCATAATCAAATATTTGGGACCAGATCAATTCCTTTCTCAACAGATGACAGCAATATTATATGGCTAGATTTATACCTATCCAACACCCATACACATCCATACACACACACACACATTTCATGGCACCATATTTCAGTAATAATAGCTTTGTTTCAAGTCTTCTCATCTGAGCCTGCTCTCTCTTGTGCTCCCACCCAAACGTGAGTAAGGAAACTTTGACCGTGTTAGTCTAGAAAGAATCACAGAAGCAGTAAGCAAGAGCCGGTGACAGGATCCTTTTCCCTCTCGTTCTGTAATTTGCATCAACTCATCTTTTTTTAGTCCCACATACCTTAGGGAAAGCCTCTTAAAAACAACCTTGAGATAGTTTAGTTTATCTTGTTATATTTAAGTGAAGACCCCTTCTCCATTTAGTTTTCAAGCAAAGTGCTTATCCTTGGCCCTAGGGATTTGGTAGACAGCAGTGCATCTCCTATAGTTTAATCTCCAGGATGCTGTGTAATCCAGTGCCCCTTAAATTAATCTAGCCATTGCTATGCTTACCAACTACTTACAGATGACCTGCAGAACGCAAGCTGAAGTTTGTTTAATCTGTGTGTCAGAGAGCAAGCTGAGAGCATGAACTGAAGCTTTTACTCTCTGATTTACACTGATCAGTGCTTCTTTGTTGCTGCAGTTCTGCAGATCCTGAGCATACACACATAGCCACAGAAAAGCATAGCACTGTCTTACGTGTTTGCAAGATGCTGTTAATTCATTTGCTTCCTCCACGAGTCAAAAATCTCTTCAAAGTGACTCCACGAGGAGAATGACAAGGCTAAAGCAGTGAGGGAGGCAGGACTCCATCTCGTGTTTGTGTAAAAGCAGGAGCAGCTCATACACCAGTGTGGAAACCAGAGCCCAAGTTTCACCTTTCCTAAGCAAGAGCCTAATGATTAGGCTGAAGCGGGAAGCACATAACTTCTCACTGCTTTCTGACCCCATCTTTGACAACATCTACCAACCATCTTAATCTTCCTGCTTTGCCCTCTGTTCTGCACCGGGCTTTGTGGACCCTCGGTCCCCCCTTTCAGCACATAGGGGACATCACTACCTCACGGTGGGTTCCCCTCAGCGGCAAGGCGTTTAAGAGGCAGGGCCTGAAACGTTCAGCCAGGCAACCTCGTGGCTCTGTTGGTGACCCAGTGTCTTCATACAGTCCTATACCAAGCAATACCATGGCTAGTCACTCCTACACTGACCAGCACTGGTCAGCAAAACTGTCCCAAACACCCTATCCACCCATCTACCCAAACTAGCTTGGCTGACCAAAACTAGATAGTGCTTGTTGGAATAGTAATATTACACGTCTGAACTTCAAATTCAGACCTGAATTACCTCAAGTTTGTCTCCAGCCTAAATATTTGCTCAATTCTTTCTTCTGTATTAAGATTTAGAAAGCAAAAAAAAGGAAGAGATTAAACCAACCCATTATTGCTTCCAGGTTCCTATAGCTGCTTCCACCTGCACCTCAGAGAAGAGCTGGCAAAGTAGAGCAACTGACCTGTGTTCACTGAATTTAAAGGCCAAGGGCTGACCACTGAAAACTACCTTCACATGTTTCCAGCCCAAAACTCTATTCCCAGAAGACCTGGAGATTTAAAATTAAACTCAGGAGTGAATAAAGGCAGCCTGCTGGCTGACACGATCTCCCTCCTTGTTAGGCTTGTTAGTTTGATTAAGTGCTATGTTAAGCCAGCCATATTAATTCTAGCTTCAAAAGAAATTAATCTCTGCTAGCCACATGGTCTCCATAGACACCGTGGCTAGCAGGCTTTGTTCCCAGCAGTCTTCTGATTCAGAACTGAGAGCCACATTAATGCATTAGGTGTGGGCACAGCTTTAAGTACACCACAAAGGTCTCATCTGTGCTCTAGGGCATCTTCTCTGGGTCACAAACCACAGTGTTAAGCAACCTACACATACTTGTTTTCTGGACTACCTTCATTTTCATTAGTCTCTCCCTCAAGGCTGCATATGGTTCTGCTGAACGTGACTTATTTTAACCCAAGTGAAGCAACTACATGGGTATGCTCTGACCTTCTGTCACACTTTTCAAAGACAAAAAGAGGCCTTCCATCAGCTGGAAGACGAAAGAAAGGGAGTGTTTCAAGTAAGATGGCTCATGGGCTTTTTCTCTACCCAGTACCCCAAATCTGCTGGCCTTTCACTGATGTGTGTTTTTCAAGCAAGTCTCTTTTCTTCACAACCTGGCTGAAGCAAGGTAGCACCCATTATATTTTAGGTAGTCTACTCACAGGAGATTAGTGTAACCACACAGCTGACATTCTTCTTCACTTTCTCTACAGAAATCAGCTTGTGGCTCAATTAAGGAGACTAACCTGCACGGCCCATCTCCCTGACAAGGCCAGATGAGGACAGCTGATCCTTTTCCATCTCTGATAGTGGCTGAACCCAGCCAACCAGGAGCTTCTCTTCCCTTAATAGGGAAGAACATGTACTTATAATCAAGCATCAGGACCGTGGATATTAGCTGGATTAAATGCTTTAGTGGGCCAAAGCAGAAGGTGCTATTGAATTAGGACATCCCTACTCTACAGCATTTAATATATTAACATCCTTTTGGGTACTGTATTGGGAAGCTTGGTACAAAGACTTCCTTTCTCTGATGATAGTTGCAAGTCTGCGCAATTCTTCCTTTGATGGCTCAAGTGATTAGGCGTTAACAAGAGGAACCTAGGCACTTAAGGCTAGGGAGTTTTAGCACCAGGTTCACACCCCCCTCCCTCTCCCTACTCAGCTGAAGGATTTTTCTCATTCCCCACTAATGTTAACAGCAGGTACTTAAAGCAATTAGACATTATCGCCTCTCTGGTCTTTATTACTTCCTAGCTTCCTATCAGCTGCTTTGTACACAATAAAAGAGCTGAATTAACAGGACTGGTACAGACTATTTTGCTTCCCTTCTTTATTCTGTATGAAAACACTGGGTCATGGAGCCACACGGACAGGCTGTGAGCTACAGTGCTTTAGACCATTATTGCCAATTGCCATGGTATTTTACAAGGGGAAAAACCACAGGTAGTAAAAGAACAGACATAGGGAGATCATAGAGAATGTGACGTGGGGAATATGGGTAGGCCATGAGGACAAAGAAGCTGGAAGGATTTCCCAAGTCCAGCAGAACAGCCTGCAGCGGTGCCTACGCTGTGAATTAGCTGCCACATGGATCTGCAAGTTGCACAGGCAGCCTAGGGACAGAGGTACGATGTGTTGCTCCTGTGAAAATAAAGCCCCACATCTACCGAGCAGCTCTGGCTTGCCTGGGAATAACTGTTGTAAACTTTTAATCTAGGGATAGCAATAAACTCCCGTGCCCTCTATGTTTGGTGTTCAAAAAGAGGCTTTCCCGAATTTGCTCAGCCAGGTAAAAGCTTGCCCTTTTTCTTCTCTTTCTACCTTAACTCTCCATTAACCCTTAGCTTTAGTGCAGGATGTCAGAGAATGATGTATTTTCCTTCCCACCACCCCACCTCTGCAGTATTTCTGAGCCTCACTTTGTCATTCCCAAGAGGGAAGGGAAAGAGCTTTGAGCTCTTAAATCCTGCTGTCGGTTCTTGCCTGAAAGAGGTAAGTAGGGAAACTGAAGGAAAGCTGAAGAAAGAAGCCTGTCCCTTGTCAGCATTCACCTGTAATGGAGCCAAAATGTGGGGTTAAACACCAAAACTAGACCCAGGAAGAGAAATTAATTGGGTACTTACACAGTTTCATCATTCTTGAACTCCAACTCCCCATAAGTGTCTTCGAAGTCTTCTCCACCTCCTTTCGCTGTCCCTTCTACTGTCCTAAATGGCACTATGACTGTACCCCGAGCACCTGATGTCCTTAGGACTTTGACTTCCATCACACCAATGCTTTCACTGACATGTATAACATCACACTCAAATGTGAAAATGCCAGCATGGTCATCATCCAGTATAGTCACTGTGGCCACACAAGGAGAAGCCAATATGGCCTTTGGATACGGGGAGTTACTGAGCTCTGGAGGTTCCTCACTCTCCACCACACGGAGGTTACTGAGCCGCACAAAGAAATGCTCATCTTCCTCAAAGATGTCATCATCAATAATTCCCACTGAAAACTCCTTCTGGGTCTCCCCTGATTTCAAGACAACAGTCCCCTCTGTGAACTCATAGTCAGCACCAGCATTGGCAGAGCCATCCTCTGTTTTATAGTCCACATAGATGGTTTTCGACATGTCCCCTCCTTTCCGCACCACTGTCAGGAGAACAGCACCACAGTTCTCAAGACACTGGTAGGAGCATGGGTCAAAATAAATTTTGGAGATGAATTCCTCAGGTTCATCTGGCCGCACCTCATGCAAGCTGGTGCTCTTCTTGGCTTGCTCAGCTGCATGCTTCTTCAGAATATTTCCAGCTCCCGTCATCATTCTGGTAGCCTGAATGCGATAAAAAGCTCTGCTCTTTTGCTGATGAGACAAGGCATAGTAGTTAGCCATTTCTACCAGCTGGTCCAAGTCCTTTTCTGGGTGCTTTTGCTTCAGGTCCTTAAGGATCCGGATCATCTCTTTGCGAGATTCATCTACCTCCTTCCCCTCCACAGTCACTAAGTTTCCATCCAGAAAGTGGGAGTTCATCATCTTGCCATCCATCTCAATTCCCTTAGGGTGATCACCTTCTGATTCTATGATAATGCCCCTGTGCTTGTCAGTACGGTACTTTTTGTGCATATACTTATAGAAAAGCAGACGTCGATCTGCTATCCAAGCCAGAAGGACACAAAGTGGAAAGAAGAAAAGTGTGAGCAGACCTTCCCAGACCTGAACCACACCTGGAGAGAAGACAGCAAGGATCATGTACAACCAGATGTAAGCAAAGATGCTCCATGCAGCTGTGACAAAGAAAACCCTCAGGTGTTTTATCTTTCTGGTTTCCCCATCAGGGATCACATAGACACAGATGGCAATGATGATAAACATATTGAAAGCAGCGCTGCCAACAATTGTAGATGGCCCCAGGTCTCCAGCTATGAATCCATGCCCACACACTTCTATCAGAGACAGAAGGATCTCAGGAGCAGAGGAGCCCAGAGCCATGAGAGTCAAGTTGGAAACAGTTTCATTCCAAATTCGAATGGTGGTCGTCGTGGTCTCTCCATTGGGTTTCTTAATCGTGATTTCTTTCTCTTGCGATGTAATGACCTCTATAGATGCCATGAAACGATCTGCAATGATGGAGACTCCAAGGAACATGTAGATCAGTGCTACAAAGTATACGATAACACGGGCAATTTTGTCCCCAAGGGATGGGTTTTCTGGGTACCATATTGGCAGGATAACACCTTCCTTGCAGTCAAAAGATCCTGAACACGAGCTGTTTTGTACTGAACTGGTTGAGTCTCCCGTCAGGCCAGCATCCACCTGCAAACCATGCAAAAACAGCACAAAAGTAACCAGCCCAAAATGGAGGAAGGCCGAGGTGACAGGCTGCAAGCTTAACCACGCCATACACAAGATGCAACTTCCACTGTGTAGATCCAAAAAGGCCGAGAACCTGAAACAAACAAAACAGAGAGGGGGGAGGGAAGCATGAGAGAAAAGGAAGATGCAACATTTACCCAAACGCACTTCAGTATCTCACCACTGAAGAGTACTGGTAGAGATGCAGGGTTGTCTCTCTGTCACTTTGAAGAAGGTATTTAGCAGGGACTCTAGCAAACTGCAGCATTTACATGCCCAGCAGATGAAGATCAACTGCTAGAAAAGTAACTCAGAGGAAAAGTGTATATAAATAATAGCCCATTCTTGACCTACAATATGTGCAATAGGAGTACTGAGTGCTCAGCTGCCGCTCACCTAATGATGCCATGGTGTTCACCAGCACATAGCATTTCAACTCAGCATGGGAAACCAACCAAAATGCTCCCCTGTCTCACTACCCAGGGGATAAGACAAGCCAAGGAATCACTAGCAATACAAGAAGCACTATTTAAGGCCAGTGAGCAACCTCCAAATGAAATGCATTTGTTGGACATAATTCAGTTACAAATTATGAATTACCTTGGTGGCCAAACTGTCACCACAGCCAGCCCCTCCTAAAAGGCTGCAGAGTCTACAGAAGGGTCCTAGGGCTCCCCTAACCTTCTGAGGCACAGGGCCTCCATGTTAGGAGGTAACTACGTCAGCCCAGAAATAGGGCAAAGGACTCGTGTGCTTGGCAAAGCACCAAAGGCCATTTCTCACTAGCCTTTCCATTGTGATCTGGAGGATTACATTTTACTTCAATAATCCTACTTTTAAATGGTCACAGAAACCTATAGAACCACCAGAGTCAGAAAAAACTGTGCTCATGAACCCAGAGAATACAGAAAAACAGATGTACCCACCAATATTCCCTCTGCATCCCTAAGAAATTGATTTATTTTCAAATACCCCCTAATACGAAAGTAATCTCTAACCTAAATACCAGGCAAAACCAAAGGAGCTGATCCACGTGTCGCAGATTTTGCATATAGCTGCTGAATAATGCCTTCTGTTACTTATGGACTACATTGCTCGGGGGCTTGCACCACTTAAAATTGGATTCTGAACTCTTCACATTGCCATGGACCACACTATTCTCCTTACTTTATATCGTGCCTCTGGAAGAATTTGATCTCAGGCTCAGCTGACAAATCACGTTTGTGAGTCCAGACACAGCCAAGTATCTCACAGGAAGCATCAAACTTAATAGCAGCATTATCTACAGCACTTGGAAGGTTCAAGAGCCTTAACTCCCACTAAGTTTCATTGAGGTTTCTACTGCCAAATCAGTAGGGCTGGGATTAATTTCCCCTACCATAGCTCTCTAAATCTTGGGCAGTAAGTTAAATTAAGTCACTTAGGCTTCCTTTGTAGTTAGAGGAAAGAGACAGTGGCTTCCAGGGGACAATCCTTCCTGTCCCACCTCTGTTCTGACCAAAAGATGTACTTAAGACACACATCTTTAGAAGGGATTTTGTCGTTTTCCATCTCTCTCCGTGGTCTCGAGAGGGTGCCCAGACAGCCAATTTAGAGCAGATGCCCAACCTTCAGAAGGCAGCAGTTAGAAGATATGAACTGACCCCTACCTAAGCACTTGAGGAAGTCTGTCCCCTCCCCCTTGCTCTGTAAATATTACAGGAAACATTTTAATGTTATCAGCATTAACAAATGAATCTTGAATGGATATTTTATCATCATGTTGTGTCGCTCGCTCTTTTCAAAAGCAGGTGCAATCTTCCTGATATCAACAAAAATGTTTTCAACTTTCAGATAAAAATCTATTAAGACAAGCGAAACAGGAAGGAAAGCGTGAACAAGGACTGCAAATGAACAAAACCGCTCCTGACAAAGCACAGCAGAGGGGAGAGAATCGATTATGCAGCATCAGAATCACAAATCCATATCTGACACCCTTGATATGAAAAAACAATATACTTCTTCACGCTACCTGGACTAATTCAGAAGAGAGAGATTCTCCCACATTAGCTTATTTATCTTCTCTCTCCAAAGTCTACTTATCTGCCTGTCTACCCTAGCCCTGCTGCCTGACCAAGCCCCCAGGGATCAGGGGGACCTCAAACCCAGGGAGGGCTGTTAGCCAGCCCCAGCCCTAGCCCCAGCCTCAAAGTCTCGTTAAAAGGCCTCGTCGCCTGCATAGCTCAGGGTCACAGGGAAGACTGAGCTACCCAGCACACACAGCTTGGGTTCGGTTTGACACTCCATTGTGTCTTCCCTCCCACTCCACATGGTATTTTATCAGATTCCTGGCTGCAGGATGTTGGGAAATCCCTGAGAAAGGGCCAGTGAACATGTGCAGAGGGACTGTGAGCAGCAAGCCCAAGATCTCTGGGCTGCAAGGTAGATGTGTGCACATGCACAGTAAGGATGACAACATTCCAGGTGCCTCTGACTCGAGGTGCACACAGAGACCAACTGCACACGCACAGCAGCTCCAAAAACACCCCGGGCACATCAGATCGTCCTTCTCTGTACTGCAATTGCTGGCAGGTATCCACCCACCTCTTGACACTTCCAGCTCCCAGCTCCTACTTAACTGTACAGCAGCCAGTAGGTGCTGTGTCTTCCAAGATCAGCCACGTAGAAACGGCTGACAGAAAGACAGGAGTAATTTCAAAAACATCTACGTGACTCAAGAACCTAAATTTGGTTTCAAAAATTACTTAAGAGTCTAAGTATCACTTAAATTCGGAGCCTTGTCTAGGAATAGTACAATGACTAAACTGCCCTCTGAAATAAATCACTGCTACCCACCAACCTCCCTCTCTGTGGGACAACCAGCCTCTGTAATTAACACTATCTGTCTACCTTCTGCAACATCAAGATGGTTTCTATTGCTAGCCATTCCTCAACACACTCCAGGACCTTGCCAGTCCTTCTTAAATTTTTAATTTTATTTTAAACAGAGGACAATTTTGTTATTATTCCTCAAACTAACTGTATAATATTTCAAAAACAACCTCTACAAGTGTAGCCTCTCTTTATGAGTTAGGACCTCCAAACTCAGGCTGCGGGTTGTAGACTAAAATCTCAGAATTTGCAAATACTTTTCTTCACCGGTTTTCACTTGCTTTGACAAACATTTTAATGTTAAGCAGAGGTCACAATCATTTTCTAAAATGATACAATGACCCGATCCTGCAATTCTTTGACACAGATAAAACTCCCCAGTGGGATCAACAGGAACTTTGCCCACAGACACACCATCTAATAAGATCTTAATATGTGTTCATTAACATGAAAAGCATTAACCTAACCAATCTGAAAAACACAGCGAAGCATTCTTACTGTCATCCCCCACGTGGGAACTGGTGCAAAAGTGCTTTATGACATAGAATAAAACTATTAAATTTTAAAACTTCTGTTAATAAAACATTGAGGTAACAGTTTTAACAGTCAGATGACAGAGGACAGAAGAGTTAAAACTCACTCTGTAGCTCTAGGTCAGCAAGGTTGCTTATACAAGGCACCAATCTGCCCTCAGATATATCTTCTAAACTCAGTCCAGAAATCACTGGCGGGGACTTACGTAGCTCTGGCCTGCCCAGAGTGATGTAGACATGTCCCCTACCCCTCCCCTAAGCAGCAGTATTGATCTCAGCAGGGCTGTGACAAGAGCCACCCTTTAGCATGAGTCCTGCTCTGAGGACTGAGCCTCCAGGCGGGCTTGCAGCACAGTCCTGAGTCACTGCTAGTCACTCAGAGGGCATTACAGTGTCACTCCTCCGATGCCAGTGCGACAAAACACATCCACATCTGGCGCAGAGAGGTGTCATTCCAGAAACGTCACTGCCCTGGCCCTGTGGGATGCAAACAGGATGCTGCAGCAACAGTGGAAGTCAGTTGGCATTGGGTGATCTTTGGCTTTATACCATGAGGATCATAATTTCCACTACCTCTTTGCTACCAGACATCATTTCCTCCTACAGGTCTCTGCCCCGCTACTGCCATGCCATTGAATGCACGCAAATAAGGGCAGTGGTACTGAGTGAAGTGTCCCCTATCTGGTAGGGTAAGTTCAAAGCATACACTCAATGCAAAAGAGAGACAAACAGCTGAAAGCATCCATGCAACAGAATGAGCTAGTGGGAAGATGCATAACAGTTATTTTAGCAGGGGGAACTCCTTCTTCTGCAAGAGTTGACAATGGCCACATGATCCATAAATCCATAAATAGAACCCATAAATAAGAAGAACAGTTCTTGAAATACTTCTGGAGGCAGTCCAGAAAGAAGCACGGACCATGCTTGTCACAATTAAGCCTGCAATAGAAAATGACTTTTAGACAACTATCAAGCTCCTTTCATCTTTTACATACTCTTAGCTGAGTTTCAGAAGAGTGATGGTTTGTCTGCCGTGGACCTATAGCGAGGCAGAAAGCTGGGAAGGCTATACTTATTCCTTATAATCTATCTTTTTGTATACAGCTGCTCACATGACTCTAAAGGCAAGGATATTTGCAAAAGGAAGCATTCACAACAAGAAGTAAAATCAAGAGGCAACATAACACAGTGATGGCTGCTAACACATAACCAAGTTCCCAAAATCACTGCTCAGTAAATACAGAACCAAAGGCAAACCTCTTAGTCCCTATTAATTTCTTATTTAGGCAAAATTCCCCTTAAACCATCATAAAAACCTTTGGATTTGACCTGAAAATAAGATTAGGTGGTCTGGCACCCCCCTCTCCTTCCCCTCTCCCTCCTACTCCCCAAATAAATCAGACACACGGAGTACATCTGTGGCCGTATCTCCTCTCTCTCCCCCGACTCCAGCCTGGCCAGAAAAGGCTGCTGATTAGATCCGAGTGTGGGGTGAGCCCTGCTCATGCGTGGGCGCTGTACGGGGGCCAGACAGAGACATCTCCACATCAAGGGTTTCGTCTACTCGGCAAGCATCTCTCCCAGAACAGAGCGGATACAGTGCTGCTATTAGTGTCGTCTTAGAGCCCAGCTCCGAAGCCGGAGGAGACAGAAATGAGGTTGAGCTTAATAACAGGGCCCCACATTCCTCAGCTCCAAGACACATAAAAGCTTTTTGATTGAGCACATGGGTTTTTTGATAAGCCTCAGCAAAAATTGAAATTATAGCTTTTCTGCCAAAGAACACAAATAACTGAGTTTTAACAGAAGAGTTATTATACCTAATTTACACTCCTCCCTCCCCCAGAATAAAAGCATAACAAAACATTTAATACAAAACAAAGCATATTTTTCAATCATCTCCATTCAAAGACTAACTATTGAGCCCTTCACTCATCGCTACAAGAGTACCCAGGGAGCAAGCTAAGATTTACCTGCAAGCCAAAAGCCTGAGCAGTGTAATTAGATCCATTTTGCCAGACAAATGCAAATTTCCAAGCACAGACCAGTCCTTAAATCATGACACTGATGGCACATACCTATCTGATACGAGCACAGCCATGGACCCCAAGCTGATTTTACATAGGTTGTTGCTCAGCAATAGGCAGTTTAGCTCCCTACTACCACACCAGCCAGGTTTTATGAGGAAAAAACCAACATAACTCGTGCTTAGGCTGTAACAGATCCCCACAGTTCAGCTCTATGGAAAAGTTATGGCAGGGAGCTGTAGGTGCTTGTTGCTTTGCACTTCACAGTAAACATGCCAAAACCCAGAATTAGCGGCCTACAGAGTAACCCCCTCACTATGTGTCAAAAGCAGCCTTTTATTTCTCTCAAGATCATGCAAAAAGCTACCATAAAAAACCCAGCTCTCGTAGCAAGTCTTTTAATATTTACAAGCTCTACTAATTTGAGTAGTTCCTACCATTCTTGCACCGTACATGGGTGTTAATTGACACAATGACTCAAGTCTACTAATTCCTTATAGAAATGCTGCAGTGAGGGGATGCAGTTATATTCAATGATCCCAAAGGCTGACCCAAAAAGAGCACAAGTCTGTTTACGGCTAAGAGCAACCTCCCAACACTCAACTTGCCCTGGGGAACCGGTCCATGATGGTTTCTCTGTATTTTAGTATCCATGATGCTCCTGGAGAAGCAGTGCCATAAATAGCCAACCCATAAAGACGCCCATACTTTATTGTCCCCTTCCAACACTGCGCCAGCCGCACTTGACTGGCCGGGCATTTTACATCCTCACTCTCACCCCAGCTGAAGAACATTTGTACAGTGTAGATTAATATATATGGATATAGGAGCTGCGGTTTACATTCTGTGCACAGATACGCAAAGGAGGAAGAGGCAGACACTGAAGGAAACACCGCCACGCTCCTGAGAGCCGTCCTTATTTATGGTGTGGGTTAGTGCTGCCTCCTTGGGAGCCATGGCACGCTTGCTCTTCCATTCCTCATACACGTCCATATGTCTCAGATTCCTCAGGCTAAGGGACAGCGGGTGTTACCCTTTTCATTTTTTCCCCTAGAACTGTAGCCTTTTTTACATTCAGAAAACAAAACCTGGTATTTAGGCTGACATATAGATTAGTAGCGGCCATCCTCCTGCTTAAAAGGCATATTATCTGCCCTGATAGAGATGGCTCTTTTTCTTTTCATTAATATTACACAATCTCACTGTTGTTTTTCTGTTTTGCAGTACTTTGAGTGGCCGGTTCACACAGGAGATACAAGGGACCTCCAAAGGCCATCTGGTCCAACCCTCCTGCTCAAGCAGAGCCAAATAGAGCCAGTTGCCCAGGACCATGTCCAGTTGACTTCTAAATATTGAAAGGATATTCAAGGACGAAGGATGGAGCCTCCACAGCCTCTCTGGGCAACCTGTGCCAGTTACCCTCACAGTAAAAAAGTGCAGGTATGGAGTCCAAGCCTGATCATGACAATCACATCCAGTGTTGGTGCTCTCAGGGCACTCGGTACAAATTGCACCGGGAGCTCACTGTAGTGCTTCAGTGGCAACCACACGCACATTTGGGAAAGTCACTGTCCTGACCTTTCGGAAGTCGCTGGAAAGCCTCCATTGCACACGTAGGGGCAGATCTTCAAACATCAGTCCTTTTATTGTGTTTAGAGGTATTTCTAAACATAATTAAAGCCTTTTGGTGCTTGAATAGCATTGCACGTCTGAAAACAATAGTCAACGGCCCCAAATTGAGAGGACAGATACTTTCAAGCGCCTTCTTCAGACCCTTGATTTTATTCCTATGATGTGAAAGGGCCTAGTGAAGAGGCTGAAAGTCCTTGCTTTGAGGTTTAGGAGGCTGAGGGAAATAAAGTGGTGGAGTTACTGGGTCACCCCCTTGGTGGCCCCCCCTGCCTGTTCCAAAGACTGCAGCTGATGGAGACAACCCGGAGCAGCCACCCAACAACGCGTGGGGTTGCAATAGGTGCTGACTCCTCTGCTGCAGCCTTCAAGGCATTGGTTTTCATCACTCTCTGTCTTGCTGGTTTATAAAGAGCGGCAAAGACCATTTGGGAAGAGGGGGGGGGAAGGGAAAAAAAATTATTCCAGCAGTGTGAGGAAAACTTCTTGTCAGTAAAAGACATTTTATGTACTGCCTGTGGCAGCACACAGGGTGTGTTATTTACTGCTGCTGCTTCATGGACATATTATACTGCTGGTTCAGGTGCCACCATCAGAGTGCAACTTATCACCTAGTGACTCACAGCATCCTAGAGGAAAGATGACAGCAGAAACTCATGACGTTTCTTTAGCACTCTGGTGACAGGTCTGCAACAGCTACAATTGAAGACCCTAGGATTTGTTGTCAACAGTGCATTTGTGCTGCAGAGCCAGTAGTTACTTGTACACA
The DNA here is from genome assembly GCF_964106895.1 of Numenius arquata. Classification (NCBI taxonomy): domain Eukaryota; kingdom Metazoa; phylum Chordata; class Aves; order Charadriiformes; family Scolopacidae; genus Numenius; species Numenius arquata. Next base: position 45,746,574 of record NC_133581.1, on the reverse strand, counting down.
GAGGCAGGCTAAGTGGTAAATAAGAGGGGGAAAAGTGTTGCAGTCATCCAGAATTAGTTAAGAAAAATACAAGTTTTCTGACAGAAAACACTCATTTGAGGCAAACAAAACAAACCATATGATGTGTGGGATTTGATGCACCAAGTAGCCAGGCAGAGAGCCCTTCCCCTGCCAGCTCATCGGCTCCTGGAGCAGCCACCAGCCAGCCATGCTGGGTACTAACCCTGGCAGCTGGGGCACATGCTGCTCTGATCCTCCAGAAACAGGTCTGTTTCTTTCTTAACTTGTCCTCCAAGGAAAAAGAAAATTTCTGATTTTTTTTTTTTGTCCGAATACGGCAAAAAATATGTTTTTACCAAAAATGCCACATCACACACAACAGAAATCATGAGTCCTTCACAAGTCTATACAGACGGGCCCACTCCTGGCTTGGTGAGAAAGAAAATATTTTAAAAATGAATGGAGGCAGGAGCAGCACAAACAGGGCACTGGGAAACTGGGCAGAAAACAGGGAGGGGAGAGGAGGAGGAGAAGGCTGCGCTTCAGAAATTATCTTCACCACTGCAACGGAAAACAAGTGGCTTGTCATTTGTCATGTTAGACTGAAGACTTCTACGTCCTCTGTGCGATGGGCAGAGAAAGGGAGTAGACAGGAAAGGCTCTCGCTTAGCCCAATTAGCACAGGTTTCACAGAATTAGTCAGACCAGAGCCAGAAGAGTTGTCTGGTCCATGCCTCAGGGGCCGCCGCTGCATTGTGCCCCTTGTGAACATTATTTCCTACCACTTTGTCCAGCCGAGTTTTAAATTACCCAAGTGACGGCACTTCCACAACTTCCCATAGAGACTCTGCCACGATGTAATTTATCTCAGAGGTTTTAGCCGTCTTCCTTATATTTAGGATGAAATTAAGAAAATTTATGCTGCTAGTTCTCATTATCCTGTCCTTGGAGCACTCTCAGCCATTCTCCTCCCTGCCTGAGATTTACATGCTTCAGATACTTGTAAATAGCTGTTCTCCTCCACAGTTATTCTTTGGCCAAAGCACACAAATTTATTTTAATCTTTATAAATTAGCCCAGGCTGCCCTTTAATCATTTATCTTCATCTCCTCTTGGTTCTCCATCTTCAAGGCGGCCAGAAGCAGCTGGGTATCTGCGAGCAACATACCACAGTGCCGGTTCCTGTCAAAACCAGCAGCAGATCTGCTCTTCTTGGAGCATACAAGCCAAGCCTGGGCAGCAGCAAAGTCTCACCCATCAGCTCTGCCGTACAACAAGTTTTCATGAGGTACTGGACTGCTGCAAAGATTAAATCTAGATTGCTATACTCAAGCTCGCTCTGTTGCTCACTTTCGAAGGTCTCTCCGCCCGTTTGCTGCGTCCCCAGCGTGGTGGGGCTTGCGTGAGGAGCACCATGCTGACTGGCATTGTAGAAGGACAGGCGAGAGATTTCCAGAGTTTCAACCAAAAAGTCAAAGTCTCCAGCTGAGAGGAGGGAAATACACTGTAACACGCTCACTGCTTCTGCAGATCTGAGCACAGCAGGAGGCATAAAAAATACACTGAGCTATAGGTTATCCTCAAAATACCTCCCACTTCACTTGGAAGGTGCCAAAACCTGTAAATTCACCCATTTGAATACAGTTACCAAATAAGATTTCACACAGCACTCTCACCCTTTACTGACACATATCCCCACATACCTCATATTGACAGAGATATCTTAATCCTTCAGTGTTTTTTCAGCTGCTAATTCTGCAACTGCTTTAAAAAAATAAACCCTTGCATTACCATCATTAATTCATTCTTCATAAGTCCAGGCTGTTTATTGCTCTTTGTTAATTTATGCACTAGCTGTTTACAGATTCTCTCTTAATATTAGTTCTGTTATTTGCTAGAGACTCAAGTCATATTTACCATATGGTAATTGCAGAGATGACATGGACAACAAACAGTGGAAGCTGAGCTGCCAGGGCAGTTAGAGTAAGTGGCAGCAGTCTCCAGGCTATCTGCTGCCCCACCTTCATTTCTTCCCCCCCCCCATGGCTTTCCTTGTGGGCTGTATAAAGCCATATGCCACTCTGATCTCCATAGCACAGGCAGGCAGAGATTTGTTCTTCACTAGGGCATTGCCAGACAGGATCATTCACCTTTTTCCTTTCAGTCTATGTTTCAGCTGCAGGTCTGCTCTCTCTGGCTGGCCGCCCCACTCTGTCCTGTCAAGGATGGGTAATCCAAAATATTGTCTGGAGCTAGTCACTCTCAATACCCACAATTTCTCCCTCACTGTTACAACAGCACTAACTTCCTCCTCTGCTCCATCCATGGTCTCAATGTGCCTCAGATATTTCACCAAGGGAGTCGCAAAGGACCAGATTTCACAGGGTGGTTAGAAACTTAATGGAGCAGCTCTTTAACCCACTTGGACACCTTGGCCCCATTGAAATCACAGATTTTCCACTGGACACCTAAACATGATTTAAAATTCCAGCAGAAAACCAAACAAATGACTATGAGAGGCCACTGCTGTCTTCTCCAAAGACAGACATGAGGTGTATTTCTTGGTTCCTGCGAAGAGCACTGCGCATGTCCCATAGGGTCAAAATATCCAGATTACCTATATGTGTATGCCAGCTTGGGTGCAGTGCATACAACAAAGCACCTTGTCTGAAAAGGATGAGGCTCCTCCCTTGCCATTTCTAACATGCCTGCAATGATAGTCTCCTAATTCCCCAAGTCTTAGATACCAGTGAGGAACGTTTGAAAACTGGATGTAGGGTGTCATATATTGGAAGAATTTCCTAGCAAAATACATCATAATCACACTGTTGTTTATCTCCAAAGTGGAAGAAATAGCATTTTCGTTGTGTTCAGAGCACTACTTACACCAGCTTCCGAGCCTCCCCTCCAAAAGCCTCCTTTTACACAAAGTCATCTTAAAAATGAGGACTATCTTTTCAAGCCCAGTCAGCTTGCATACCATCAGCTGAAGGCTGGCAAGGGAGAAGAGAGAGAGGGTCCTTAGGACCAGATTTCCTCTGGCATAAATCAGCATAGGTCCAATGAGCCCAAGTCAGCCGAGCCAGCTTATTCTACTGGAAGAGCTGCCTGAGGAGCTTTGGCAACATTTCATATAACATAAACCTCCAAAAGGAAAGCTTCATCTATTTCCTTTTTGTAACTCACGTCACACATATCAGCTTGGGGGCATCTTCCTGCTTCCTCCATACCCACTGTATTCCTGTCCATCCCGCCCTGGTCCCTCCCTCCTCCCAGTGCTCCATGCTGGCCCCAGGTTTGCTACAACTAGTCCTGCCAACAGGAGCAGCTGAGTCATGGGAGGTGACCACACCAGCCAAATGCACTGAAACGAGGCAAGGGAAAGAGAAAATCCTCCTTCCCTCCACACCACCAGACCCCAGCAAACAAGGCCTGGAGTCTCTCTTCTCCACCCATGCCCAGTGTCACCTTGGATGAGCATCCTGAAGTGCCTGGTCCTGGAGGTACAATGACAAGAGTCACTGGCTTAATGTAGGTGCTTGGATAACGTGGCCATCCCATGCAGCCAGCCGCTGTATGGTTTATTTAAGACACTGAGGCTAAGAGAGAGAACAGCCTCCTATCCTACCACTGAGGGGCACAGCCTCCATTATGGATGCTAGTAGTCCCACATCTCCACCAGTTTTACTGAGGAGCTTGAGTCCCCTTCAGGCACTGCAGAAATTATCTTTCCATCCATTACTGCAAAGATAAGATTAAAACTGAGATGTGCTCTACTTGCTTTGAAGTCCAAATCTCTCCTAAGACAAGGCTAAGGCAAGAAAATTGCAGGGTCTCTCTCTCACTGGGAGTTTCAGTGGACGACTGACTCGAGCAACAGCTAAGGCAGGAATGAACAGCCTATTCTCACGCTCTTACTCCACACTCAGCCCCCATCCCCTACTCCCTCAGCCCAGAAAACCTCTCCTGCCCATACCTACTTCTGTGGTCGTGTCCTGAACCAGTTCTTTCTGCCATCGCTGATGACAGTAACTCCTGTCATCTGGGAAACCTGTCACAAGTGATGGAAAAACACGTTGCCCAGAACAGGAGCAACAGTCCCCAAACACCAGTGGGTGAGCAGCAGTGGAACAAGGAGAGCATCACCCGGGGCAGAGCCACCATTACTATTTCATTCAGGTCAGTGACACAAATGGGTAAAAGAACAAGCACAAAAGGTCTTCAACAAAAGGATGGTCACTTTTAAAGGCAAGCAAAGCCTTGAAATTAATCTATTTTGCAGATAAATGAATAAAAACGGGTTTCCAAAGAATTCGAGCCCTGTATCCCAACAACCCTCCACTCTGCAGTAACCCTTCCTCTGCCCATTCTTCACAAATGCTTCCATGTTCCTTCCCCTGACCCTCTCTCCCACAGCAGCACCCCTGTTTTCCTCCCCGTACCCAGCTAGCAGCCAAGCAGGCCCCGTAATGCATCCCCTTCTGAGCCCCCCTGTGCTGGCCAGCCAGTCAGCAAGCCACCAGTACCACTGGTGCATCTTTCATGAAGTGCGTAAGAACATGACACCTGAGAAACCACCACCCTTTTGTCTGAGACGACTGCTGCCAGCCCACCGTGCCTGATAGCTGTTGGCTCCCATAGAGATAATTGCAAGTTACAACCATGCCACCTCTTCATGCTTTCTTTGCAACGTGAAGTAGATGAGGTTTCTGGAATCCCACACAACCAAGCACAACTCCCACGTCCCCTTTCACAAATCCCATGTCCCCTTCCTCAGCCTTCTCCTGGAAATCAGCTTTGGTCAGAAGGACAGAGCTGGTCGACCAGGCCAAAAGAAGCTCAAGGCTAACACCAACAGAAAACTCCCAGACTCAGGGTATTTTATCTAGTGAGCATTGGAAATGTTTTAAATTCTATGCTGTGCATTTGTGCAATCTGTGGAACTCAATGCCATAGGAAATAAAACAGGTACTGGAAGACCCAAAGGAAAAATAGATGTGCATGGAAACACTCAAAATATCCATAGATTCACCAGCCAGGATCCGTCCCTCCTCTTGCTCCAGAGAATATTTCAACCTTACCAGTTTTTGTGAAACTCGCTCACGTGCATGCACAGTGAAAGCTGCAAAGGCTCTTCTTAACTGAGCACCTGCTTCCTGACTGGGCCAACCTCTTGCTACGTTCCAGCAGCCAAGTCCATATGGACCTGGGAGACAGGCAGAAAGCCACACACAGAGGACAATGTGGGGTTGAACATGTGAGGGATGCTGCTAAAAGACTGGGAAGCTAGAGGGCAAGGAGCTGTTGAGGGAAGTGGGGAGTTGGGGCAGTTACTGGAGAACCATGAAGTAATCGATATATTTAAGGAAAAGCAGAGGAGGAAAAAGGCCAGAGCTGGGGAAAGGAAGGGTGGCTGTGACTCACTGGGACGCATGAAGCAGGAAGGAGATGGATCTAGGCAGGCAACAGGCAAGCTGGCAGTTTTTTGGGAGTGACGTAGGTGCACCAAGTGCAGCTGAGCATCTCCTCACCTTCAGTCTCCCGGTGCGATTCCCCAGAGGGGAGGCAGCTCCATCGTGCTCTGAAGGTTAAGCTGTGCCTTCTGCCTGGCACAAGAGCACAGTGCAGCCAATGGGTAAAACTGCCTACCTACTTAAAAGCAAACCCCAACACTGCCAGGAGGGACAGGCTTTATTTTTAGCTGGGACACTAGCAGGGTCACTGCTGGTGCTGCATTTCCCCACGGAAGCCAGGGTTTCATGAAGTGAGCCGTGTGCGCAGGGTCACTGCAGGGGAAACATCTGTCAGGTCAGCTTTGGGGAGATGGATTATTTAAGTTGGAGAAAAGGAAACATTTACTAGAAGAAGTGAACCTGAAACTACTCTGGAAGGTTAAAATGGAAGGAAAAAACGATGCTTAAAGAGTCGGAGCAGGTGGTAATTTATGTGAGGGCAACGTCTAGTGCACCCATCTCCAAGATGCTCAGACAGGAGAATACCCCATCACGTCTAACTCTGCTTGCCTCCTATAACCCAAGCTTTGAAAGGCTCATTCTTGTCCTGTCCAAAACAAAAACAGCAGCACGTCACTATCCCTCATCAGAAACCTTCACCATGGAAAAGCACACACAGAGAGACCCACCTTGCCTTGCACCTTGAAGACAACAACACGGAGACCTCCACCTCACCCTGGACCTCAGGTCTTCACACAGGGCCCCCCACTTAGCCCCGAGGCAGGCAGCTCACCCAGGACTCACATACTGGACAAGCGCAGCACCCTCAGCGAGCACAGGGCAGCAGCACAAACTTAGCCCGCCACGGTCTCGTGAGGACAAGGAGTCAGGTCCTTGCCTGCTAGTGGGCTTCGTGGGTGCAAACCTAATAAAACAGTTGGCACCGCTCCCACTTGCAGTGCCAGGGAATGCAGTCTGGAGGCTTCAACATGGAGAGACTGTCGTTGATGAAGTGCTGAGTGCTAGTGTGAAGCTTTCAAGTGACTTGAGAGAATTAAGAGTAGAGGGGAAGTTCTCGTTTTATTCTCTTCTTGAAGAACCTGAGTCCATTTGGCATGTTGCATCTAAGAAATAGCTTGGCCTAGACTCTCTGTTTATTTATTATTTTTTTTTTAATCAAGATCAACCCCTGTACATATTCGTGGGAAGATTTTCTATTAAAACTCATTTTGTTTTTTTTTTTTTTCCCTGCTGATTCTTGTGCCTCTTAATAGCTTAAGAAGTGCTTTGCAGACCCCATCACTCTTAGGTTCTTTGCAACTAATTTACATTCAGGACTGTCTGTCTCAAGAGCAGACTTCAAGGCTGAACCAACTTCAAGCCTTAACTGCTGCAGGCAATTCAGGCAGCAGCTTTACAGGCGGAAGCAGGGCTTCTTAAGCCAACCTAAACATTTTCCACCTCTGGTCGCTTGTTACCACTCTGCACTAGCTCTCCTTTTTTTGTTGGCATAACTGTTTGAATGGCTATGCCATGAATAAGGACCAGGAATTGATCTTAAGCTGGACCCACCACCTGGCCACACATGCCACTGTGCCAGTATCCTGCAGGCGGCGGGACAGGAGCAGGAACAATCAGCCAGGGTGGAAAGGCTGTAGAAACCAAGGTACAAATGACAAGCATATAGCTGTATGGGCAGAGGCAGGTTTGCCTCTTGCAGCATTAAATCCTGCAACACCTCCTGGACCATTTAACAGCCTCATCCCGCTTCTCCACTTCCATTTTTCCCACCCAACATGCGTGTTCAAGGGTCACTGAGTAATCCCAACCAAAACCACAGAAGAGGATAAAGGTGCTATTAAGGTGAAAATTAAGTTCAACATCACAATATTACTTCCTACCACGGAAGGTCCACCTCAAGGTGGTAAACCAAGACATCCAGGCCTTAATGCCCCAAAAAGCAAACGGTATGGAGGGCAAAAGGACAGCTTCTTCACTGTAGTGGTGCAACCCCCTCTCCCTTAGGCCACTTGGTGCTTGGCACAATTTCCCCCCACCTCAGCCACGCAATAACCCAACATAAAACAGGAAAGACCACAAAGGACAATGGACCGGAAGGTTATGGCAACCCCTCAGCACAACTGGTTCCTGCGTCCCCTATCACTTGGAAACAGCCGGTAATCGATCACCCCCTGACAATACCTGGATCGTGGCCCAAAGAACGGGGGGTGACATTCACCCAGAGCATTACTCCAAGTCCGCATCTGTCACCAGCTGGTGTGGACCAGCAGAGGCAGCGTTGCCTTCCCCAGTGTGGCTGTGGGGAGCTGTGGCGCCGGGGCAGAGGTAGGTTTCACAGCCTGTCTGGACCCTTGTGACAGACCCTCTCCTACCACGACTCACACTGAGGGGAGGCAGGACACATCCAGAGTGAACGGCAGCCCTTTTGCCCCTGCTTTGGCCCAGGGAAGGAAACCAACCTTCCCCAGCAGAGAGCATATGAAGATACTGGCAGGGCACCTTGCACTGAAGGCCCCCGTTCACTCCTGGACGTGTCACCTTCAACACCACCTCAGCAGTCAGACCTAAGTGCCCTCTCACTGGTACATCCCTGCATCGCTCCATTTCTTTTGATTAAAACCATATTCTGCGTTGCTGCTGGAGAGCGCTGCCGTTTGCTTTGAGATGGCCTCCAAGTACCAGCCCAGGAGAGGGTGATGATGAAAGCAGTGGCGATGCAGTCTCACACGTCTATAGTTTCTAGAACTCTTTGACACCTCCCCAGTTGCAAAACATGCCAAGCAGCATAGGATATTTAGGATTTCTGATTGCTCTTGACCTGGCTGTCTCTGCTGCTGTCCTGAGTTAGGAGGCTTAGGTAAAAAGACAGCAGAGCAGAAGAAGGCAGCAAACAGAGCAAGTCCAGTTTTGCAGCCTTGAAATAATCTGCTAGTGAATGGAAATGCTGAATGCAAACAGAAGCTTCCCCCTAAATCTGAGTGCTTGGGAAAAGCTCCCTGTTTTATTATGATGGAAAATCCTCATTGGAGTGTTTCGTTAGAAAACAAGCCATCATAAAAGAAACGTTAAGAGCCCTAAGCTCCCCTCTCTCCCATGATGTCAACTGTCAGAGACATCAACGACAGCTCAGCTGTGTGATCAAAGGCTCCAGCAAGCGGATTTTAAGACACAATTACCAGAAAATTGAGAGTTGAAGGAGCATGGGGGCATGATCATCACCTGTTTATAAATGCATCTTATGGGGTGAACTAATTACTTTACAATGCTGTACCACGGGAACAACGGCACCTGGGTCTTCTCATCGCAACACTGGCAAGATGGGGCGGTGGTGGTACCTTCAGAATGGCATGACACATCCCTGCCACCCAATGCCTTGCTATTCCTGCAAACCCCTGTGACAGAAATGCCTAGAGGAGAGACTGGGAGGCCATTGTGCTTAACTTTGCGCACACACATCCATGACGGCCCTCAGCCAGAGCTTGCAGTTTAAAGCATTAAGACAGAGGGAGCAGAGAGGAAGGAGGGAAGCCAACTACTGTCTATACGTTAGTCCCCAAGAGTCCCAGCAGCCCACTGAAGCTGCAGGAGACTCGAGGTAGTTCCTGGATTTCACTCTGGAGGCGAGCAGGGAGAGCAAGCTCGTCTTCAGCCCCAAACCCCACAGCCCCACGTCACTGAAATCAGCAAGTGTGGGGCCACGAGCTCAGCAGCACACAAGGTGTTTTAAAGGTGTCCCAAAACGAGCTTATGATCTCGTGTATCTCCAATGCATGAAACTCTTCAGGACAAAGACTATAATTTATTAGACGTTTGTATGGCACTTCAAAACATGGGCCCCCAACTGGGCTGATGCCTTTAGGAGTTACCATTATCTAAACAGTAAATCAACAATAGTATTAATCTATGCCACAAAACCTAAACGCAGTGGGTGATGGTAGACAGAGCATCACAATAATCAATTTCCTGGCTTTAGAAATTTTTTTTACCCTATTAAGAAGATGTTTTTGTCTGTGTAATTTAATTTCACTTAACTTCAATTATTTTTTTTTAATATAGAATTAGATATTACTACCTGATTTAAAAAAAAAAAAAAAAGAAAAGAAATTTGGCTGGCAATCAAAGCCATCTTTTTAACTGTTGAAACACATGAAAGGCATCTGAAACACGACAGCAACAAAGAACAAGGAACTATTTGTCAACGCCACTTGGTCATTGGGGAAGCTTAGGGGAGGAGACTGATGCTGTTTGTTTAAAACAAGCAAACAAAAACCTGACAGAAAAACCATTTATCTGTATAGTGCTTCACCTGAAAATATTGGCGGAGGGAATACATCTTAACTTGTTTTTTAACAAAAAGTGCTGACACACTCCATTATGGTACTTCCCTGCCTTGGGGTGGAGGATGCCTATCACAGGAAGGACCCTCTGAAACCGAGGGATGGGTGCGGGATCAGGCATGACATGGCAGCAGGTCAGCCCAGGACCTCAGAAAAACCCTTTCCTGTCCTGTCAGCAACACCATAGGATTTTCCACACTCAGACCAGCCTCATCTGACTTCAGCCCCACCAGCTCCGGAGGAAGGCAGAGGAAGCGGGGAGGCTGGATTCATCCCTGAGCACCTCCTTTCCTTCCTACAAGCCAGCCAAGACAAGGAGCAGCGCCCTGAGTGCCCTGCGACCACCATAAAGAACAACTGCCCACAATTCCCAACATCAAAGTCTGCTCTGGTCAGACCGGGCAGCTCCCACCCTCACAGCAGCCCAGCGAGAGTCTTTGGAGCACAGTGTGGTGCAGGACCCAGGCCATGCCTGATATCCTGCTCCGCTCTCCCGTCCTGGTTGCTGGTGTCCAAGACAGTGCTGAGAGTGCTTCCCGTGCTGCCTGGGGCAATGGAAAGGACTATCTCACCTGGTGACGACATCTGCAGTCCCCGCTGCCATCCTCTCAGGTGGCAGCTTTGCAGAGGAAGGGGGCAATCTCTCTGCAAGGAACAAGCGCTACCCAGAGTGGCTTTAGGATGGCTACACGTCCGCCTTCCCTGTCACCCACTAGCTATTGCAACCATGTCCTCACCAAATCCCCACACAGGCAGAAAAATGTTACTGGTGATATGAATGAGACCCAGGGAGATGAAACGAGCTGCCCAGCAGCACGCTGGAAACTTGCCAGAGGCCAGGAGCCTACCTGCATTTCTACTGCCCTCACACAGGACCTCAGCAGCAGGATTACCACAATCTGTCGTACCGTGGGCATTTGAGAAATGCTTGAACCACCAACTTACTAGAACAGGACTCATATTTGGCTTGGGTAAAAAAAAAAAGTCCCCAACTACTGTTCTGCACCTTTTACCTAGGGCTCTCTATCTATTCCCATTCAGTCCCCACCCCAGCTGATATTACGCCCCTTGATTTACAGGAGGGGGCAACCGATTTGACGGCCATCACGCTGCATGCGAGCGCCAGCACTGAGGGCTCCCAGGCTGCTCTCACTCCTCCCCTGCCAGCCCTCAGCAGTAGCTGGACGTGCCCTTTTCTAACATCACTACTTCTGCTCAGGGAACAAGTCTTGTTCCAGTTGACCACAGAAGCCTGAATGTAAGCACCAAAGACGACTGACTTTCTTAGCTAAACCATGATCAGGGCAAACAAACGCCTGCAACAGCAGTGGAGGGGGCAGAATTAGGGACTCCCTAGAAATGCTTGTGCCACAGGGGAGCGGTGCCTCTCCCCGCTACACCAAACCTACAGAGCACCTTCAAGGCCTCTGTGTCTTGGAAGCCCCCCAAAGCCGGCTCTGCTCTCCCGCGCCTCCCGCCAGGCTCCCAGAGAGCGATGAGCACTCTTGAATGGGAAGATGCCGCTGTTACCTAAGTCTTCCAGCCCTGTCCTCTCCAGAAACAAAAATCAGCTGAACAAAATCACCCTTTTGCTCTACAAAGAGACGTGAGGAATTAAAGGACCACACATACAAGCACGAGAAGGGGATGTGCATAAGGCACCCATTCTCACCCCCACTGTTCCTCCTGTGTCTCACCTTAAATCTGAAACAGATTTTTAGGGTGAAACCCCCAGAACAAACCGAGGAGCCAGGAACCCAACCATTACACTACAGCTCCACTTGTGGGGGAGGCAGGGGAAACGGCCATAGCCTCACATTTTAGAATAACTGTAAAAAAAACCACTCAAAACAGTTGCAAGGGTTTCATCTCCCACCCAGGGTGACAGATACTTTAGACACAGGTGAAAAAGAAAGGCTGGGAGGAAGGGAGAGCATGAAATTACCCAACATTTAGGTCAGCTCGTATGCGTGCGTGTGTGTGTGTGTGTGTGTATCATTTCTCTCCCGGTACCAGCCGGGGGCTGCGGGGGCCCCGCCAGCAGCCCCGTGCCCTATTTAGGGCAGAGCCTGGCGCAGCAGCTATATTTGACACCGGGGGTAAACAAGCCGGCCCCGGCGGACGGAGAGCGACAGCTGCCCAGGACGGCGGCCCGGAGCCGGGGCTGGCCCGGCCCGGCCTCCCCCCGGAGAAAAAAAAAAAAAAAATTTGGGGAAAAAGGAAATTAAAAAAAAAAAAAAGGAAATTTATAGCACTGCATGAGAGGCGCTTCCCCCGCCCGGCAGCCCCGGGCAGAGCCGCCCGCCCCCCCCGCCCCGGCCCCGGGCTCCCCGGCATCCCTGCGGGCCGCGCCGCACCGAGCCGTGCCGAGCCGGGGCACCCCCGCCCGGCGGCGAGAGGGATCCCGGTGCCGCCGCGCACGGTGCCGCGGGCTCGGGCTGCTCCCCGCCGGGCCCCCCCCGCTTCCCACCGCTCCTTCCCTGCCTCCGCCAAGGCCCCGGGCCCCGCAGCGCCCGGCCCGGCCCGGCGCCCCCTCCCCGCCGCGCATCCATCCCGCAGCGCCCGCTCCGCGCCGTATGCAAAGCCCTCCCCCCGCAGCGCACACACACGCACCCACACACATACACACACGCACATACACACAGGGAGCCGCCAAAACAGCACCAATGAAGCCAGCTCCCAGCGCCTGGGCAACGTTAAATCCCCTTCTTCCCCCCTCCCCTCCCCGCCACCCCACCCCCCCCAAGCCCGGCAGGCGAGCCTGCAAAGAGCCCCCCCCCCCCGGCCCCCCCCCCCCAGCACCCCCGGCTCCGCGGCCATTCGCATGCAAGGCATGAAGCCCCACATGATAGCAGGAAACTTAACCGCCAGCCTTGCGTCTCCTACGGAGCAGGGGGTAGCACCCTCTTACTTACCCCTTCTGGTTGCTTTCCTGACTTTTTTTTTTTTTTTTTTTTTGGAGAGTCGGGCGGGGGGTGCTGGGGGGGTCGGGGGGGGAAGGCTCCGCTGGCTCCCCAGTACAAATCCTTCCGGTTCCTAAAGGGAGCTCATCGCATCTCCCGGTGATTCACCGACGGTGTGTGCGGGTACGGGGGGGGTTCGCCTTTGCATGTCAGTCCGAGTTGCCTCGCTCGCTACAAAACCTGTGCTCCCTTTTGCAGCTGTCAGGGTGAGCGGGGAGGTGCATCTGGAAAAGGGGGTGGGGGGTGGAGGTAAAATGTTGATAAATCCACCAGCCTCGATCTTCAGCTCCGTGGAGCGGTGGAGTTCGGGGAGGGAAGGGAGATCCGGCGGAGGGGGAGGAGGACGGAGATGAATGGGGGTCGAGGGAGGGCGGGAAGAGAAAGCGGATTGTACCCCAGATTGCCACTGAATCTGCTGGGCTTCCCCCGCTCCCGCGCTCACACCGTCGGGGCTCGGTCCAGGCTTCCCAGCGTTACGGCGGCCGGCAAAGCGCTGAGCCCGGCTTCTGGGAGCCAGCGAGGTTTGCACAACTGCAGCAAGAAGCCAAATCAAAAAGCCAATCTGCGAGCCTCCAAACTCCACGTCACCCTATCAGCTGGGAGCCAGAGCTGCAACAGAATTACAAGCCATGCATATTTATTCTTCTCAATCCGGTGGGGGGGGGATTTTCAGATCGTTTAAAGCAAGGCACGACGAAACCAGAGCAAAGCCTTTCCAAAATAAATAAAGGCATGTAACGTGCGCACACTGACACACACACACATCCCTATGAGATCTCCATGGGTATATATAGATAGAGATATACACTTACTGAGCAGCGATCACTCCTGTATGCTCCAAGTATATTGACTTGACTTTGTGTATTTCAGGCAAGGGAGGGGAAGAACACGGTAGTTGAGCCTCAGAGCAGAAGATATTGATTGCATATGTGAAATTTAAAGCATCTGCCAAACACTTCTGTGAGATTAAATATAGGCAATGTAATTACACAGGCAGAGTTGGTCCTGGTATCCATTTGAAGCTGCCTGCGTTGGTTTGGGCTTGCAGAAATCACCCAGTCGGGATTTTTTAACCAAAGTCAAATAACAAGTTGTGAGACAGCAAGTCATTTTAAGGTAAAAAATACATGATGCCTCCAAAGCTACTATTTGACTTTGGCAGTAGATGACTGGGGGCTGGTTTCCAGGGCCATGGAACAGGACAGTAGTTCTATTCCTTGCAGAGGACACATCATGGTGTTTGCACACAGGTTTGTCTCTCCTTGTGATCCCCTCTGTTTTTGCCACAGCAGTTACGGGCAGACGTGTCCCTCCAGAAGATTTACCTTCTGGCATGGTTTCTCACTTATTTAAAGAACCAGCAAGCCCACATACATTGCCATAAGGCGATGATTCCTGATGCAGGGCCATTGTGCCAAAGGATGGGCTGTTTGATCTTCCAGAGAGAATCTGTCCCCATTCCGTTGTCCCCAGTGACTCTCCTTACCCCATGATATAAGGGAGCAGAAGTTTCCTGGTGAGAATTCAGCACATGCAGAAGTGCAAACCGTCCCTGTCAAAAGCAGCTGTGTAAACTGCCGTGAGAAACCTGAGCCCGGGTCCTACACTGGGCAACAGCTTTTACCTCAGCCATGCACAAGCAGGAGATGTCCAAAGACGGAAGGGGAAAGGACAACAAAACAATTAGTGGGAGGGTGACGTGATATAGTTGCATCTACTTCATGGTGCCAAAAATGGGTAAGGAAAGCTGCAAACGGGCTGTGGTGCCCTGCAGGAAAGCATAGGCCACCAAGTCCCTGAAAGTCAGCTGGTGAGTTGTGGTTACGGCTCTGCAGTGCAGCCCCTGGCCCCACACCTCAGCACAGGAGGGATCTAGAGACCTGGAAGAGCCGTTACCCATTCCGGTCTGACTACTTACAGTTATTAGTTAGAGCAGAGCATAGAAACACAGAGACAGAGAGGCAGCCAGAGGAGGACATGAGGGAACACGGGTGCTGCCAGGTGGGGTGAACGAGTAGGAGATGGCAGCACAGAAGACTGCAGAACATCCTGTGGGTCATGCATTCAGTACTGTATCTCCCCAAGTTACATTTGCCACTCCTGCTGTCCCCAAATAGCCCTAGTAAGGCAGCGTACCTGGTGGGAACGTGGCGTGGGATGCATGCAGGCCAGGGGACAAGGTGAGATCTAGCATGTGCCAAGGTGCCTGAGCTTGGGGTGCCGGACAGGCCCACACAGAACCTGGATGATGCTTCTCTGTGACTTCAAGGAGGGGAAGGGCTTCCCAGCACCTGGGAGCACACAGGCACATGCCCGTGTGTGGACCAAGGCATGAACATGCCCAGCAGTCTCATCGGAGCTGTGGAAGAGCCCTTGTTAGCATTGACACATAAAATCAACAGCGCAGCATCAGTGGCTGGAAACCAAGACTGGGTGGATGCAACGACCATGGTGCTAGCCCATGTCACCTGATCTCCAGGTGGCCACCTCCAAATCTCACACCCCTGCCGGGGGCAACAGACCCCGAGGATGGCAGCTCTCCAGTCCCCTCCAACACCGAGGGAAGGAAATGGCCCCGGCCGGCACAGGGGAACTCTCCCAACCCACTGCTTGTCATCAGGCAGTTCCAAACAACCGCTTGTGTTTAAGGCTCAGCAAGAACGGGTCTGGAGTCGAGGAATGGTGGTACAAACTGCTCATCGGCAGGAACAAGCCCTGGGGGTGACACACAAATTTGCAGCTGACAATAACTTAGGACAGACAGAGCTCTTTATTGAGCACAGATGTTTTATTTCACCTCATCTCCTCAACTCAGTACATAAAATCATGTCTAATACGTTTAAGAAATGCTCCCAGACACTTCTCTGTTTCTTTCCCTTCCGTATGGGCCTGCTCTTCCGTTGCTCAGTTCAGGCAGAAATTGTTCATCACAAGAGGGAGTATATGAAATTTTTTATCTCCTTAGTCTTAAAGGTGAGCTTGCAAGGTACTACCTTGAGATGAAAGCATCCAAACCCTTTATAGAATAATACTATAAAAATTTTTAAAAAATAAACGCACTTGTTTATGTTAGCATACAGGGATTTCAAACTCCTGTGCTGCTTAGCACAATCTCAGTAAACAAACCCAGATGTCGGTTTTTAATGAATACCAAGATCATTTGATGTTTCAAGTGTTACCTCACCTAAACCAAAACCACCGGAAGACTATAAAACACTAATACATTGAAGGAACACACACCACTTCTTTCATAAAAGCTTTTCTCACTCTCTGTGAATGACAAGCATAATTAATAATTACATCATGCAGCACCAAAAAAAACCCAACAAACCACCCAAACAAAAACACCCAAAAATGAACCACATTTGTAAAGCAAAATCCATTCCCATCCAGACTCCTCTATGATCACCTGAAACAGAAACCACAGGTAGGCAATGTCTC
Source organism: Numenius arquata (assembly GCF_964106895.1). Taxonomy (NCBI): domain Eukaryota; kingdom Metazoa; phylum Chordata; class Aves; order Charadriiformes; family Scolopacidae; genus Numenius; species Numenius arquata. The sequence continues at coordinate 45,730,359 of NC_133581.1, read as the reverse complement.
TCATGAACCCGAAAGGCATCTGTTGGGCACTTTTCCCACGAGCAATCAGGACCTTACTACCACTCTCAAACCTGTCTCCAAGCTCTTGAGATTTAGGGTGGAACAAGAAATGCAGGCTTTGCTCTTTGTTTCCTTGTCTACCTAAGACTAGAGAAGATTTGTTTAACTTAATCCATGGTTTCAACATCCCACAGCTTCAGTCTTGTGCTGGCAACCGTGCTGATAATAAAGATGCTGACAGCAGAACGTAGCAACGGTAGCACTGTCGATAAAGACAATGTGCGTAACAGGCATCGACTTGCTCTGCCAGGCCAACGTCATCTATCGACATAAAAAACCTGCCAGTGTCTTACAAGTTCCAGAAGAAACTCTGGGAGCGTGTTAACTGAGTCAGAAAGGAGCAATTCCTTCCCCTTCATCTGCCAACTGTGTGCTTAGCACATACAGGTAAGAATTTCACCCAGTTGCCATCCAAAATTTCAGATGGATATGGCCATATTACTACTACATTATGGCAGGCACCACAAGCTGCAGGTTTGTCTCCTCTTTGGAAAATTTCTAGCTGGGCAAGGCCATAGGAATTGCTTCCACCATCTTGCTGTCCTCTGATCTTTCAGCCCTTGGCTCAATGACCGAAGAATGGCCACAAGCACTATCTACATTTGCCCTTGTTGCTTGAATACAAGCAGCCTGACCGCTCCTGCCCCAAAGTTTGTATTTAAGGGCCCGCAACAGCCCCCTTTTCTCATTCAAGATTTGTTCTTGATGAACCCGGGTTATGTGTCAGGTTATTTTTTTCATAGCTTTGCTTTTCCTCCCTCATCAGCTTTCATCAGGTGCCAGCTCACGTTCATGTCAGAAGTGATGGGATAATGTGACATTTATTAGTATGATGCATCTGCAGAGCCTTGAAATGAAATTCCAAATCTGAGAAAAAAAATTGCTTTCTAGGGGAAAGCGGAAAGGAGCCACCACGTAGGAGGCAGCTTCAAGGCTATCCATGATTACGGAGCAAATGAACCCAGTTTAAATGTAAAATTCTGTGCTTTATTTTTTCCCCCATAAAAGTCTGCTTTGTAAACATGACTGAGGCTCTGAGAGCCAAGCTGGGCTTTACACACACATCCTCAACAGTGCACGAGATCCTGTCGGACAACGCATGGGACACCTTAGACAGTCCATGCTCTCTTCGTGGCACATCCCATGACCGTTGAGCAATTCCTCCACTGGTCCTAGCAAACAGGTTTCTGGCACAGATGCACAAGGAAGGACAAAGCATTGCTCATTCTCTGTGCACTGATCAGGAAGAAGTGAAACACGGGTTTAATCTCTCTGACCCACAGATGTGGCTGTGACAGGTGTAGGTTGTGATAAGATCCTCTAGACTCATTGCAAGTTTAGACTGTTGTCAGAGGCCATGTTCCTCAGGTCTGACTCAGAAGGAAGGGCAGTCCTTTGTGTGATCATCTCCACCATTGCAACTGAGTGCAGAGCAATGTGTATGTGACTGATACCACAAACATGTCCTGATCTGGGCTTGCCAAGGGTGTTCTGTGTAAGTGAACACGGACCTAAAGACAATTAACACAGCATTCAGACAGCATCTACAACCCTCTTCCAAAAAAATATTAAAAAAACCCTAACTAAAGAGAGCAGTTAATCATTGGGACGTCCAAGGCAACTCAAACCCTTGAAAACTTTTGATGAGAAGTGACATCTTCCAAAGAGTCCACCTTACAATGGAGAGTGAGGGCACACCTCAACCAGATTTTGATCATGGTGGAATCCAGGATACATGTTATTTCCAAAGTATTTCATTTTAGCATTGGCTTCAGAAACTGTTGATCCCTAGATTGACTGGTGCAGGGAAAGCGGACACCTGTGGTGGAGCATACCCTCTCAGGACAAACAACCCAGGACGAGGCCTGACAAGCCAGTGCATCCTGGGGCAGGAAACAGGCACACATTCAAAGTGGGGGGTTCTATCATTTTAAATGCCAAACACAGGTGGTGTTAAGGGAACCTTCTCAGGATGTGGAGCACTGAGTCTTTCCTTCTTTGTTGGCATCTTAGAACAATAGCTCAATAGCAACTGTTACAAACTAGGGTATATGGTTTTGGAGGCATTTTATAACAGAAGTTATTTCCAGCAAGGACCAATGGGACTCTTTTGCTTACAGCATCAGGGTATGCACCAGGACGGAGGTCACAAGCAGATCCAGAAGGTCCCTTTCAACTGCAGTGAGTAGTAATTAGCAACCACTACCAACACTGCTGGCAATACGCTCATTTTCTCAGCTGCAGAACAAGTACACAAGGCTCAGGTTACAGCCGTGGACTAGATCTGCTCCTTTCCCCACTCTCACTGAGCACCAAGAAGCCTGACTTCAGAGGAGGAGGCCTGGCATGACAGACGACAGCAACAGATATTAGCATGGTGAGAAGCCTGCAAGCACATCAGCACATTCTGATGGGTTCTCATACATGTCTTACAAAACCCCAGAAGAGGAATTGGCTTCCAAAGTTGTCAATTTATTTAACAGCTTCCCAAAATCATTTTGAATTCCAAAAATCAATGGGAAAAGCTCATATTTCATTGATTTTGAAACCCAACAAAGACAAAAATCGATTGTACCTCTACTACTCTGGTTTTCCTGTTAAACGCTGGCACAAAGATATTTTTTTTTTCCTCCGTTTCCTGCACCACATGCTGGCTAGTAACATGAAAAAAATTCTACGTTTCTAAAACTAAGCCAGCTCTTCATGGAGAGGAGGATTCACAGCAGTTCCAGAGCAGCAGCTGGTGCTTCGGCCAAGCGCCATGGACAGGCTGGCTTTATCATGCCTCTCTCAAACTCTTCCCCCGTTATCTTGTGCCTGTACCTTCAAATTCTGGGTAAGCTACTCCATGGCCAGCAGGCTTGCTACCAGGCTAAATTGTGCTGCTATTGGCAATAAAAAAGGTTAGGCAGATAGCATATAGGTAGCAGGAGCATCTTGTCCCCTGTATTGGCTTCCAGTTCCTAAGGGTCTTCCAACAGCATCGGCAATTCGAACTCTCCCACCCGTTTTGCAGCCCAATGGGGCCAATGGACCCACAGCCACCCTGCAGCCCCCTGCCTACACTAGCAGTGCCCGGCTTGGGGCTGTGGGTGCTCAGCTCACGGGCGTGATAAATCTGGTGTGGCTGTGGGTGCCCCTGCCCTTCACCTCACGGCAGTTTCCGTAGGGGCTGCAAACAAGGTTTCACGCTATGGTTTGTGTTTGTCTCCACTTCCAGCATGCAAGATGCCAGAGCTGAAGGCCCCCAACCTCAGGGGATGTTACCAGACAGCACAACTACAGACCTTAATAGCACAGTCCAGTGGGGATAACAATAAATGCTGGATAAAGATAGAATACGATTTTACTATTCCCCTAAGGTCAATGTAAGAATTTTCTTAGCAAAACAGCTGAGACCTACTAAAAAAAAAAAAAAAGTAACAAAATTCTCCTTTGCAATAGTGTCTCTTCCTTTAAAAATCTGGGACAAAGTGAAGAGTGCCAGATTGTCTCTTCCCCTGAGCAGCTAGAAGAAAGCCGTTCTTCCCTCCAGGAGACTCCAATCCTGGTTTATAAAAATCAGGAGGGAAAAGGAACTATAAAGTAAATTAACATCAGCTGTTAATGAAAGTTAACAGTTTAATTAAAGGAGTGAGCAGCTTGTGCATGGAGAAATTGGAGAGATGCATTTATCTCTAGGATACACATGGCCTCTGTCCAGCTCTGGCAGGACCCAGGAAACACATTTGGGACAAGCTCTCCTGGTGCAGGGTCTGGCCCCAGACCACCCCGGTGACGGTGGGAGAGCAGAGACAGTCTCCCTGGGAAGAGACATGCCATCGGGACTCCACACAAGGTTTGCCACCACCCTCAGAACCAAAGCCTTGACTTTAGGTCTCTAGTTACGTTGCCGAACTGTCCTTCTAATATGTGTTACGTTTTTTGATTAAGCGGGTGATGAAACACTGGTTATCCCTTAAAGTATTAGTTGATTCAAGTTCTCCTAAAAGTTGAATTCACGAGAGAATTATCCTTCGTTTCAATGTTTAAAAAAAATGTACAACCACAAAAGGACATTGGCTCATGCAACATATACCTATATATGCTTAGATCCTGATGAACACAACCTGCGTGTCCTAGATGCACCATCACAGCCTGAAGCAGCCCCACAGTATTGCTCCGACAACACGATACCACCCTCAGAGCAGTCAAAAGGATCCAGATGGAAGGAAGTTAATTTGTGGAGGAGAAAAGCACACTCAGACACGTGCACAAAAGACAGGGTGGTCTTTCATAGCCCGGCTTTTCTTTCTACAGGCGTTTCTTTTCCACACAATACATATTTTGTTCTGTACTTTGTACACAGTCCTACCTTCAGACTCTACCCTCTCTTCTGCCACTTTCTGTACACCATCTCCAACCTGCTCGTACCTCTTGGCACACGTGCTCTTTAAACCACCATTCATGGTGTTGCTGTGGGGTCGTGGGTTTAGCTGTTGCTTTTTGACAACACATTACATAAACTGTGAGCTTGGAGTAGCTCTGTCTTTCTCTCCATGATAACTAATTTACGTCCCATAATGTGCAGGAAAAGATTTGCTCTGAAGAGTCTCAGGCTGCCCACCTCCCACCCTCAGCACCCCTCCTAGTGCTCCTGGCAGAGGGCGGCTGTGGCCATTTCACGCAGCCTCTGGTCTGTGTGGTTTTTCACATTCATTTTTGCACTGCTGGCCACCTTGCAGCTACAGAGAAATATCTCCCACTTCCAGGGGTCCCAGTCACACAGCGCTGCTCAGAGAACTGCTATCCAAATACACCAACCTCACCCCAAGGGTCACAAGCAGAAACATCAGGTCTCCACATACTGGTAGGAGATTTGTCAAGGTTCACAGCTGCAGCAGCCACCAGAACCACGTTTGACAGAGCAGCCAGACATCACTCAGCACAGCTGGGCAGACGAGATCCAGCTGGCAACACTCAGTTTCCTGCTGTAGAGCCCCAACAGGCTGGGTGCTCCCCTCCACCCAGGCATCCCAAGCCTCTCCTTCCTCTCCCCCCACATCTGCCTTATTTCTCCCAACTGGAAAATTAAGATTTTGGGAACTGATATCCAACTACCAAATTTCCCCAGTGGGCTAGCAGGTCCCAGAGCCGCGTGAGGGACCACCAGACAAGCACAGATAGGTACCTGCTGGCAAAGGCAGACTACACAGCTTCCTTGCCTCAGAAGCCCAGGACAGAAGTCAAAATGAGGGCTCTCAGCAGGTATCACACATGCAGATTAAGTGCCACAACCCCTTTACAAAGGCTAAAACCATGAGAAAATGCCATTTACCTTGATGGGAAGAGCAGCAGAACCTCATACAAACACCAGAGCTCAGAGGAAAACAAGCCCCAATGGCTGGTGGCAGGCAAGAGCTGGAGGCAGAACCGCGCTTCCTGCAGCATGGGCAGGAGCTGGAGAAGCAGCTTTGTGGTGCTCAGGGAGGCCCAGCTCACCTGTGCAGCGAGTGGGTGCGTGCTCAGAGCAGGCTGTCCTGCAGGGTGGGAGCAGGGTGGTGACAAGCTGCAGGTGGGGTCTAGCCCCCCCCTTCCGGGAGCGTGCTGCCTCTGTGGAGGGCAACGAGTGATGCCAGGGAGCAGGTTCTGGTTTGGAACCAGGCCCAAGGCATGGCCTTTACCATGCCCTAGGAGTGTCCCGCAGGAGTCCTTCTGGGGTGGCAGAGCTCTCACCCCTGTCCTGCCACCAGCTCCCTCCTCCTGGGAATAGGGAGCATCTGAGAACCTACATAAGCCCTCCAGCCGCTGCCTCCACGTGCTGTTCCCTGCCCCAGCCTGCACTCGGCTCACATCTCCTGCATCCAAGGTCCTCAGAAGGGCCTAGATTTACTCCCGAACTGGAAGTCAAAGGTACTGACAACACCCAAAGCAATTTCCAGGTGCATTTCCCACCACCCATGAAGCAGAACAGGCTCCTGAGTCCCAGCAGCGTGCAGACCAAGGCACTTGACCAGGACCCAGGAGACCTGCTGTAGCTTAGTTCAGGAGCTTCAGCAGCACCAGGCAACTCCTCGAATACAATGGGGCATTACTCATCTCCCAAGGCTGCTGCAAGAGCTAATTGCCTGACACTTGGTTGCAATGCCCTCCAAAGGGTGAAGGTGTGGTTCAGCACACTCATTATGTGGCTCATTACAGAAGTTAGTATTTACTAGACCAGGGAACTGGCATCCCAGGAGCAGCAGCATCTCAAAGCAGCCTCCTTCCCTAGCATCACGTGGTTTTGCTCTCACTGCAAAAGCAGCCTGCGGTGCTTGGATTCCCTTTCAGCTGGTTCTGCTCTGAACCACTGCGTTCCCCCTTTAGCTGCTGTCCCTACTGCCATCATCTCACTGGTTTCAGCCGCATCTAGACCTACGGTATTCCACTTAACATCTTTCTAGTGCCTCTTCAAGTACTTTCTTGTTACTGAGAAGGAGAGTGGAGGAATGGCTCCATGTCCCGCAGGACACAGGCAGAGCGCTGTGACAGCTGCCAGGGGACTAGGAATAGCCAAGCCATCAGCTGCCACAGCCGCCCCTGGGGAAAAGAAAAAGGGTCCTCTCTTCTCCACTGGCTGGTGGAGCGTTATCCCCTCTGCCCAACATTATCCTGCGGATCAGCGTACCTCCAAGCATCCAAGCTGCTCTCTGTCAGCTACTGCACTCAGAAGCCTGGCAGCAAGTCCCTGGCTCTGCTGTAGGCTCCCAGGGGAAGTGATAGGCACAGTTCCCCCACCACCACGCTCTAAGGGCTTTAATCCCATCCTGTAACGGTGTGCAGCGACAAGAGCATACAATAGAGCCATGAAGTTAAATGCCTTCAGAAAGACAGAAACCAGGTAACACTTTTTATCTAGGCTCTGCATAGACACATTTTTGTCCTCATTTCTTTATTAGTGGTTTCATGGTTTACTGCCTTCTTGACACAGAGAGGTGCTGCCATGTGGTCAGGGGACAGGCTGCAAGAGCAGCTCTCTTGTTGGACTTGTTTGGTGCATACATTGAGATTTTTAAGTCCTTTCCCAGCTTCCACAAACAATGAATGCATTTTCAAAAAAAGGAAAAAAAAAAAAAGAGAACAAAAATATTATTAGAAGGAGCAAAGCCTCAATAGGTCCCATCGCTTCCCCCAGCTGCTGCTGTGTCTAATCATTTTCATAGTGTATCAGGAAGTATGAAATCAGCGATTAATTTTATGACTGCGATTTTCATCACAGAAGGTAGGGACATGAAACCTTTCTCTCCTGAATGTGTTTGCAGCTGCAGGTTCACTCTCAGCTACTGAGTCACCTCTCTTACCCCAGGTGCCACTGGGGAAAACAATGGGACAAAACGCTCCAAACCAGGTCACCTCTTTTCTTTGATGGAAACACGCAGATGAGTGACAGTCCTTGCTACAGAAACCTCCCAGGATGCTGAGACACTGAGCAGGGGAAGTTCCCTTCACAGATTTCTCACCAGCACATAGTAAATAAGACACGTACACACTTCCTCCAGGGCCCTGCTGCCTGGAAAAGGCTCTTGCACCTCTCAGCAGCAGCAAGGGCAGAGCTCTGAGCCCAGGTACCCTGGCTGTGAAGCATCAAGCAGACACTGTCTTAACTGTCCGAGCACTGCACTGCTCTTGTCCAGGACAAGGGTCTCCACATCTCATAGATGTCCAAAGTTCATAAATTGGTCCTTTCTCTGAGCTGTTGGAAAAATCTAAGGACACTTAATCTTTCACCCCCATCCACAGGTGCCAATGTGGGACTTCTCCTTCACCCAACACATTTACATAGACAAGTGCAACAAGGTCCTGACCAGCCCAACATTACTGCAGTGCATGGGGGCCGATGCAGAGGGTTTCCAGTCACTTTAGCAGAGTACAGATTATGATGAGATAAAGCCAACTCCTGATCCCATGGAAATTAGCAGGAACATTGTCACTGTGAGCTCTATAGTCCACATTACACCATGGAAGCCACTGAAGAGCCTGGAGGAGCAGTGCAGGGCAGCAGAGGGCAGGAAGCGAAGTGTGCTGTGTCCAACACCTTCCAAGGGGAATTCGCAGAAGCAGAATCAAATTTGGACTCTGACCAGAGCATCACAGCCACCAGCCCCCATGCGGAGCATAACAGACCTTTAATGACAACTGCTGAGCTGATGTGTGCTACTAAAAGGCAAGATCACAGACAAACAGGTCATCGGTTTGCTCCTGACCTTGAACTGGACTGGAAGCTATTACAGTCCCAGTGGCACTGTCTTAGCCGCTCAAAGAGAAGAGTGCAACATGCACAGAGACCTCCTGACACAGCCTGCACCCCCTTTGATGCACTGTAGGACCTCCTCCTTCACACATCAGCCCAGTCCAAGGTCACAGGCCACTCTGGCATTACACTCTATTTATTATTTAATGAAGCTGGTTGGGAAGGGGATTACCTGGGGCAGCAACAATTCTCCTACTTCCCTGGCATGGGATGGTGTTAGCCAGCATGGGTGAAGTGACAGTCCTGCAAGGCACCTGCCTTGACCCCATCCAGAAGAGAAGGCCAGCGTGGGCCAGGTTAGCGCGTGTGGATTCTTGCATTGCTTGGCTTCCACTAGTGTCCAAACTGGACCGAGCAGCTCAGAGCACTGGGACAGAGAGATACCCTTGAGCCAGCATACAAAATTAAATCAAAGTTTTATGGGCTAGGATGAAAGGGGAAGTACTTCAAAGACTGCAAAGCATTAATTTTCCTTTTTGCTGTGGTTTTTCCTTCCCCCTTGTTTTAATATGATGGATCACCTGATAATGATGGGCAGTTGCTCTGACTGATGTGTACACTCAGGATAAAGGAGAGCAGGAAATTGGATCCGAGGCTCTATACCATATTTCAGTGAGTTCTGGAGCCACCAGAAAGAGACACTTGGTCAGATTGCTAATGCCATCACATTTCCTGCAGCCACAGCCATGCGGTCCTGCGTTCAATTTCCTGCCATCACTTGTGTCTAGCGTGCAGCCGAAGAACAGGAGTATGAAGTATATCTGATTTGGAGATGTACATGAAAGAGGCACAAGTTCTGACTACAGTAGGAAATTGAAGTGTTGATGAAAACAGTTTTCACCAGGGAGCCTCCTTCTCCTCTCCTAGCCTCCTCCGTTCTGTGTTGGCCGGGACTTAATATCCCAACTATTGCCTCTTTCACCAAGACATCAATTAACTGTTTAAATACTTGCTTTTCTACCCCACTTTTTCTGTCTACTGTGAAGAAAGCTCTTTCACTGTGCACGGAGCCCCTTCCCCTCTCCCTTCCTCCCTGTCCCAGCTGCTCTGTGCCATGGCAGAGGTAATACACTGAGCACACAACCTTAGTTACCTTCACTATGCCTCCTTCTGCATTCTACAGGAAAAGCTGGTTTGCTGGCTAAATGGGATGGAGAAGGAAGGAGGACCACAACAGGGCAGGGGTAAATTTTCTGATACATAGTGAAATCTCCTTTGGGTTCAGATCTGGCCTTGCAGGAGCTATGAGCTGGGAATCCATTCCTGTTGTGGGCTTTTTGGGTCCTCAAAGCCAAATCCCATCACATGCTTCCTCAGGCGTTAGGCAGGCAGGAGGACACTCTTCCAGAAGGATGACAAGACTTGTGGGTGCAAAGCCAGCCCTGATGTGGCACTGGGGCACTAAGTCCTGGATTTGACCCTGCTGATGTTTTGAAGGAGATGAAGCCTGTGAATCCCAGCCTGGAGAAAGGCATTGCTACTCATGCCTCTCTCTGAACTGGACTCAAACAACTCCATATCCTAGAGGTTTTGGAGTCCAGACCCTGGTTCACAGTCCTCACCCATCTCTTCCTGCAGACAGCTATTTGCACTTTTAGGTTACAGCCTGGATCCAAGTCAGATGCAGTGAAATACTCAGGCAAGGTTTTTGCTCAAGTACAGCCAGCCCTAAGCAAAATACCCTGGATATTTTATGAAAACAGTGTACTTTTATTTTAGAACTACCGGTTGGACAAGCATCTGAACATGCATGAGTTTAAACTGCTTTCCAGCTTTGCAGAATCTGCACTACACCCCCCTGGAAAGCTATTTTAATTGCCACACCACCTGGAAAGCCACCCAGCAATAATATTCCTTGCCTTGCTGGCCCATCAGACTGGACTGTAACAGACAAGATATTGATGCAGCAACCTGATGTAATCAAGAGCTGTAAAAGGCAAAGCAGTAAATCATTTGGGTGCAACAGTCTGTCTGTGCACTTAGCTGTTTTTTTGTGTTTTCTAAAACATCCAATAAACAAAATTGCATTTAACTATTAACAGTCACACAGCAATTTTCCTTGCAAAACTTGTGCTCTAGCTAGCAATGGGTGGTTGTGGGGAAGGAACATGGCTAGGAAGTAGGTCAAGAAGTGTCCAGAATTAAGAATTTATTTTTATTTTTATTTTCTTTCCTGTAGGTGGGTCATTTGAAACTTCTCTCGCAATTGAGCACAGCTGTTGGAAAAGCTGGCTCTCACTAGTCCTAGGGTTAAAGAGTCAACCACATTCTTTACTGAGCTGAGATTTCCCTCAATGCTCTTAGGGCTAACCATCAAACACACTTATAAGACCTAAAATGAGAGACGCAGCTCTGAGGAAAGCTTGTGCGATGCTAACTGGAAATGAAGAGGTAGGTCTGTCTCTTACACCTCAGTCAGGAACATCATGACCTGCCCTGGAGGGCAGAAGCTGCCCGGGCAGAGGCAGAAATGCCAGCTGCAGCTTTCCTCCTGAGCAGGAACTGCTGTTCCCCGGGGCTGTGAGTTCAGGTAAGCTGAAGAAATGCACACAAGGGTGCATGCCACCACAAAGGTGGTAGCAAAAGAGACTCTTGCAAGAGGACCAGAAGGCCAGAGTCCTCTCCACAGCACAGACGTGAGTCATGGTCCCCTCCCTGCCAGGGACTTGGTATTTCAGCACAACCCATGGAAACACAAAGCTACCTTATAGATTTCAGATACGCTAAAGCACATTTTTGTTCCAGCCCATGAGATGAGCTTTGCTTTTCCTCTGCACCTCAAGACTCTGGTCTCCAAATAAAGACTCAGTCAAGATATACAGAACGTAAATGAGATCAATAGCTCCTATCAGCTTTTAAAGTGACTAAAGAGACAGCTGAGGAGCTGGAAAGTACCATAGATTAGGCAGAAATTGAGGCATTTTCTCAGGTGCTTCTTCACCATAATTCCTGAGAAGCAGGGGAAGACAGAGCCCCTTTCTTTACCTATCTGGCCCCAGCAATAAAACAAACCCTGAGGCCTCAGGAGGGAGAAAACAGTGCCAGCACCTCAGGCTTTGCTTAAAAACCATGGACCATCTCACTAGCCTCACCCCAGTAAATTCATTGCAGGTGAGTGCTATTGAACCAGCCAGGTCTGCAGGTGGGTGGTTGGTGGCCAAGTGTCCCTGACAGCTGCAGAGCTACTTTAACTTACCCCAGCTGAAAATTTTCCCCATTATCTGACATTTAACTGCCCTGTTTTTTCCAGGATTTATCAAGAAGCCAGGCACCCAAGGTGACTCATCTCCAGCTAAGCCGGAGCCAGCAGAGCTGTCACACTGTGCAGCATTCCAGCTGCCCAGGGGGGGCTGTCAGTAACACAGTGACTGGATCCTCCCCTGCCTTATTAACCTGGGCACCAACGGCACGTTGCAGGGGGTCGGTCAGGCTGCATGAACCCCTCCCGTGCACTAGAGGCCTGGACGATGAGGAGTCTCTCCCTCTCTATTGCAAGGGGGTGACATTTACACTAAGGCCACAGCAAAATTCAGTTACACCAGGGGATGTACAGAGCAGTCCAACCCGCTTGCATGCAGCTACACCAGGATAAATAGGAAGAAAATCCTTAATTATAATCACCTGTCAAATAACTTGCGCCTTCCCCCACTCTCCTCCACTGCCTTTATAGCCTGTCTGTCTCCCTGTCAGCACGCTCCTGATTTTCAATGGCTTTGCAGTATATTTAGACTAAGGATAAAGCTTACGTGTGCACATGTGAATTGGAAGCAGCAGACCAGTACCCACCAAAGCCTGGAGGAGGAGGTGGCCTGTGCTCCCAAAGGAGCTGAGCACTGTGGTCAGCAGCAGGTCCTCCATCGCCAGCCTCTGATAACGCACCGCAGGTATTTGACTCCATTGGCCCCCTTCCTTCTCCTTCTGGTCCGAAATGCCAGGCCTGGATCACGGGCAGTTCCCAGTAGAGGGCAGCAGAATGCATTTAGAGATGGACGCAGCAGGGCCAGAAGTCAGTCCAGCCTTCTGGATCCCAGAGAACAATAAATGGGACAATACACTGCCATGGTCCAGATGGTGCCACCATCATGGCTTGCACATGGTACCAGGAAGGAGCCGACCCAGCAAAGCCCTGGCCGGGTGGTTGAAGGGAAAGGGTTTCACATTTGGAGTTACACCAAGGGGTCCAGGGCAGCACTGCCTGACATTAATAAGCTTGGCACAGCATTAAGAAGAGGAGCAAATGGGATAGGAGGCCAAAGCAGCAGCCTTGATGTAGGACATGAAAGGAGACATTTGCTATCAGAAGATCAGAGACGAGGAGGCGCCTCTGGAAAAAAAAAAAGAACGAATGGCTGCAGTGGAGGGTTCAGCTGCTGAACAACCGCGTGATGGGCAGGAATTTGGAAAGAGCTGCTTCTCCCTAAGAGACACACACAAACCTGCCTTTCCCAGGATTGTTCCAGAGAGAGGAATTACACAGGACAGAGAAGTGGGATGAAGCTGTGTTCGAACAACAGAGCCGCTAAAAGCTGCATAAAACTGAACTGAATGTACAAGATGAATTGAACAATAACACTGAAGTGACACAGACTTTGTCACTGGGATCTATGGAGTGGAAAAAAAAAAAAAAAGGCAGAAATTAGTTGGTGTGGGCAGGCGATCCTCTGTTTGAATAGTGGAACCAGCATTTTTAGGCTTACTCCGAGAGCCAGATTAGCCCAAGGGCACTGAACACAGCACACGTTTTGTGGGCCAGGGATCTTCCATTCCAGTGCAGGCTAGAGCAAGTGCCTGCTCCAAAGGCATCTTTTCAGATAAGTGGTTTGGTTCTTCTTAAAGACTACTCATAACGTAGGTGACACCATGAGATTCTTGTCCAAGCTGGTTCATGCATTACTAAAGAGAAAATAAACTGGGAACACACCAAGCCCTGCTCGATGCCACAGAAAGCAAGGGTACATACCAGCCACGGTGCGGTTCATCTTCTCCCAAAGATAAAAAAAAAAAAAAAAGAAATCTTTGCAAAACTACACAAAACACCCAGAGTCACCCCATCCACCACTGAAATCAAGCAGCCTGGAGGAGCACAGCAAAGATCGCATTAGCCATAACCGTGCCACCCGGTTTAGGACAGGAGCTGATGAAGACAACATCCAAATAGCACTCGGGGATATGTTTCTGCAGATAAAGGGAAGTGCCCATCACTGGACTTGGCTAGAAGGCTCCTAGGGCACTGTGGGATTTTAGAACTGGAAGTACCCACACAGACAAGTGAAATTTTTTAAGAACCAAGAACTGGATAGAGTCAGGCCTCAAACACTGAGTTGTGGGAGCAACCAGTCAGTCACTGGTACAACGTGTTCTGGAACATGGCTAGCTTTGGGTAACTTCAGATTTTAAAATTAATATCTAATGTTTTTTAACTGATCTGCTCTATCTCAAGCAGAAGTTTTGGGCCTGAGGCAGGGAATACTCAATGAGTTTAGCTAGCATGGCTTGTGCAAGAAGATAGCCTGGAGGAAGTCTAGCCTGGAGGAAGTCTAGCTCTTTTCCAAGATTTTGTGACGATGCTCATGTCTGGAGAGAGGACTCCTGACTAACCCCCATGGTTTGTTTGCACAAGAAGCCACCTCTTACATCTCTGCTCAGGTACCTGCATATAGTTCTGTCCTTGCAATGTGGGCAGAGGAACTGCCCACAGGGGTGGGTCCAGGCAGTGGTTCTGGCCCACCACCACATCCCACCTGCAATAACAGCTCACTGAGCCCAAAAGGGGAGATGGTGGTACAAGAGGCACCACAAAGGGCCAGGGCCCCTTAGGGCAAGGGAGAAAAGAGCACAGAGCAAATAGATCTATAAAATCAAAAACAAAAAAAAAACAAAACCAAAAAAAGGGCAAGCACATGAAAAAGTGAAATTGCCTTCTCTGAGCTTTGGCAAATTGCCCCTGAAAAGGCAGTGTGAATCACTAGAAGAAAATTATAAGAAATAAGAAAGTATAATAAATATATTCATACAAGAATATATTTCATACAAGAAAATTATACTGTCCCCAAACCTGCCTCTTGTACTTAAAAATCACAAGGATTTTAGGTCCTTAACCTGCATTCCCCATTTTTTCAAGTATTGGTCATGTAGACATAGTGAGAAAGACCAAAGAGGTGACAAGAAAGGACAGCAGCAGGCGTCCCCAGTGTGCTAGTTACCCAGCACACCCTTCCTTAGGGGGCAATCCATCTTTCCTCTGGCTGCTCTCATGCCGTGGCCAAAGCTTGCCAAAAATCACACGGAGACAAGGTGACCTCTCCCTCTGAAAAGGGCTGTTTGGGAGACACCAACATCTAGGAGCTGATGGACACGGGACATCACCTGCTGCTGTTATCAGGAGCTCAGGAGCTCCCTGCCTGCCACATTCTGGATATCTGAGTAAAAGGATCTTCCTGGCCTCATTCTGCAGATGGCTGTCTCCGGTGGGAGGCTGTAGTCACAGTGGCCTGTCAACCCTCTTCTTTCATAGTCTTCAATACTGGTATAACCATAAGGGAGGGGTAGCTTGCATCACCCCAGTGTTTTATCCCTGGGACACTGATAGCAATTTGGAGAAACCACTGGCACGGGAGATACGCGAGGCCTTTGGTCTGCAAAATTGAGCTTGCTAAACATCATGTGGTCCTTGGCCAGGTGGTGATTCTGGGACACAGCCCTGCCAACGGCTGGCTGAGGACAACCTACCCATGGAGGGAAAGATCTCCTGAAGAAAGGCTGGAGGTTGAAGGACAGCCAGGATTTGGCCCTGTGCAACATTTAAGTAAGCTTCTCCAGCTATACTTGGACCTCTGAAATGCTCTCATGTTTTGAGATGGCTTCCCAGAGCAACGAGGTATTTCTGCAGGTCCGTGTGCTCTGTCTCTCCTCCTGTCTCTGTTATCCTCTGATCCCAGTGGCCAGAAACATCACCCGGGCAGAAAAAGACAAGAGCACAAGTAATTTGCCTGTGTTTTTAGAGAAATGGAAGCAGGACAACAAGCCCCAGCCCTACAAATGGTTATCTTTGAGTACATAATTCTTAATTACATACTTAAGCAAAGCCTACAGTAATTTAGTAAGTTAAGCATGTAATTCCACTTTAACTGATGGGTAAGTCCCTAAAACAAATGCTTATGTGTATGCAGGGCTGCTCTCTAACTTGGCCAAGGATCGCTGGGGAGGTGGAGAGGCTTTGCTTGGGTGGCACTGTGGATGCTTCAGCAGGGTACCACACCGGTGTGCACACAAGTGGATGACAAAGCCGTGCCCCAGATTTGTACAACAATCCCAGGTCACTGAGAGCACAACTCTGGATGAGAATAACCCACTTTTACTAGAAGAAAGATAGTTGGGGGGGCGGACAGATGCGGGCTGAGGAGGGCTGCCCGGCCTCATCCACACACCGCAGCGGGCAGCCCTAAAGCCTCCCCAGCAACTCTGCACCTCTCCATCTGCCAGCCCGGCTCCAGCAGGCAGCCAGCTCACCTCCTCTCACCCCGGCACAGCTGTGCTGCAAGGAGTTTGTTGCACAAACCTGTCTACTCCTTAGTTTCACCATCTATAAAGTTCGGTTAAAAATAGACATCCACCTTTAGAAAAAAAAAAAAATATCTGGAGATCCTTAGGTGAGTGCTGTGCAAATAGAAACTGTCATCATTAACAGCCAGGTAAAATGAAAAAAAGAAATGGGGGGGAAGAGCTCTATGCTGAGCCTTTTGATGGGTCTGTTGCCGGGGGGGGAGGGGCATGCGGAATAAAAGGTAGTCTATTAAAGCCACACTTACTCTTTGAAAAATTTCCTCATCTCTGATCAGGCTTTTAAAAAAGAAAAAAAAAAAGTAGCAAGCAATGCTGGGCAGGCAGCCCCGTGGCTGCCTCTGAACCTGCACCCCTCCCCAGGTGCTAAAGCAGCATCACCTGGCCCTGGGAGACAGGAACAGACCACACATCTTGTCTCAGGAGCTCCAGGGGCAGCACAGTGGCTGTGGGACCACGCTGCCTTCCAGCCCAGCTCAGCTTCCTCCACTGATATTTACTTGCTGCCCATGCGGGCTTGCTGCTCTCAGAGGGAACCCCCATACTCCGAGTGTGATGTTTTCCATTTCTGCCTTCAGTCAAGTCACAAAGCTGTGCATCAAGTGAAGATACACAAGACAGAGGGGAAAGCCAGCACCATGGCTTAATTAACCTTATGGGTGGCTGTCATGCAGCAGGAGGTAGCATGAACATGAGAGCAAAGAAACATCACACTTCTGCTGGTGCCACTACAGTGGAGAATGGACTTCTTCAAGGGAAGAAGCAGAGGGTTGTCCACCAGTCTCAGGCACGTAAAGGAGGTTCCTGGACAACAGGACCTGTTTAAAAGATTACAGCACTAATTGCAGATCTGCCTTGCTTGTAAGGAAGGTCACCTCAGCCACAGACAGCACCTCCACCAAGGCACAGAGAGACGCAGTGAACGGGCTGGTGCGCCACAGTCAACCCTCCTCAAACAATTGTATTCCTCCTGCTTCTCTACCTCCCAGGGATGAAAACAGCCCACACTGTGCAGAAGGCAGTTTTTGCCTTCTTATCAGCCTATGAAGGCTAGGCAAAAGGTGGGAATAAATTACTCCCTTTTCCTGGATGTAGCAGAGCAAGGGCATGATCTATCCATGATTACAGAGGGAGACTGTGACAGACCTTTTCTACCTCCTTAGAAAGTAAAGGACAATTTCTTTCAAGAGCAGCATCGGTAATTTCTCCAAGGCCAATAGTCAGTTCAAACTAGACAGCACAAATGCTCATTGGCATTTCAGAGGTGAACAGCAAATAAATATTCATTGTTGAACAGATGCCCTCCTCCTCTCTTCCTTGTGTTATATCTGCTTTCTTCTTAGGCAAAAAGATAAAAGAAAACAGGCTTTGCTAAGCAGCTTCCATTAAGGCATATGATGTCACCTTGCCAGGGCTGCCTACCCTCTGGGCAGGACTCTGGGTGAACATCCCAAAGCATCTTACACGTGCCAGGTTTTATTCCGCCTGGATAGAGTTTGGAGGGTAGAATCACCTGGGAAGAGGCGTGTGAGGAGACAGCCAGCAGAGATGCATGAAGGAGGAAGCCAAATGAAACAGAGGAGGTGGGACGGGGAGGAAGCGCGCAGCAGGGAGGAGATGGGTCTGCCCTGGCCAGCACCAATATCACTTCGTCAATGGGTGACTCCGTCAATCCACCCTGAACATGACATTTCTCTTGGTAGAACATGTCCTCTCCCCAGTTCCTCCGCTCTAATGCACTGATGCTTTCATTTCAAAAGGTGACATGATTACAAGGGATGCTAAAAATACACGTGGGCTTTCATTCCACTCCCGGGTCTCTGGTGGAACAGAACTTCCATCTTTCCTATTAGCCAACAAACAGTGATTTAATCTGAAAGGCATCTGGAGGGGACAAGAGCGTTTCTTTCTTCTCATTATTTCCTTCCTTTACACAACACTAACAACCAAGGCTCAGACTTATAGTCCAGTCTAGTTCTTCGGATGACCATCAGTTACCCTCTTCTCAGCCCAGCCAAAGGGAAAAGAGCCTTTTTCCTGCCCATCCTTCAATGTGCCAGCTCTTCAGCATCATTAAAGGCCTAGCCCATTAGTGTACAAATTTCCCATGCTGTTGGTCACCTTAGCTACTCCCTGAAGCCCTCACAGCCCTTTCCTTGCCATAAGACTGAGTACACAGCAGACAAACAGAGCTGGGGTTCATTACACAGGCAGCAGCTAGATGCTCCCCCAGAACACAAGCCTCCCAGTGGAGAGGCACCACAAAAGCCCTGCCAACTGCCTACCATTCCTGGGTGGCCCTGGGGAGAGAGGGGACTGGGAACCCATGCACAGGCTGGGCAAGTTGTCCTTCCAGGGAATACAACTCATGGATGCTCCATGCTCAGGTGCTCCAATACTCATTCCAGACCCAAGATGAGTGTCCAATCAGTCTCTGGTTCACAAAGCCATCTTAGTGTTTAAAATCAGGGGGTTTAAGATAACAAAGAGTTAACTATACAAATGTTAAACTTTTCTTGCTCCAAATGCTCAATGTACTTGTAATTCTGCTTAAAAAAAAATAAATAAAAATCAGGCTATGATTGATATCAGACAGACTTTATGCAACAGAGCTCTTCAAACTGATGAGAAAGTATTTTAATAAACTACAGTTTATTCATATAACATTAGGTCACTATAAACTTCCTCTAGCTTTAAATGCTAGAAGACCTTTAAACCTCATATCTGAAACATTTTCTGCTATGGTTTGAAAGACATATCCAAATACTAAGCTACAGTAATTCCTGCTTATGTGTTAGGTATTCAAAATAGAAGCCTTAATTGCAAGTTGCAAATGCTATAAATGGCAGGGAATAAATCTCAACAGCAGACGATCAAAAGGGAAGAAAACCCAGGAACATGGTTGTTTTTATCTAAACCCAGGACACATTAGTCTGGTACAAGACCTCAGTTGTTTGAGGGAGAATTTTACCTCAAGCAACAGATTCTATGAAACACTTCTCTATTAGGAAGATTAAAAAAAAATACAAACATTTCTACTCAGGATCATTGTCAGTGTCCCAGAACTCAGGGACTGACACTGGCTTTTTCATTGTTCTTTCAAAAGAGAAATGCCCTTATGCCTCTGATTTGTACACACACAAGTGAGGGACTACTGAAAGATACTGCTTTTAATAAGCACTCCAAAATTTTCTTTCAAAATGCCATAGAAGAAATTGACAACTAAAAGCATTTTAACCACATCTCTTGTGGTCCCCAGATTTTTTATTTGCTTAAAATCAGACATTTACTCTTACACATCAGAAAACCCTTTGAGGTGGATGTTTTGCAGCAGCACGCAAACCTCGTAACAACTTCATCACAAGGTTAGACGAAGAGGACATCTTTACTTACAAAACCAGCATACTCACTTTATGGTCTAGCTACTGAACAGAGATCGTTTAAGGGTAAGATTTGTATTAAGGGCTAATGAATTACTCCTTTGGGAACGTAGAAGCGAGTTCCTTAGTAAACTCAGAAACAGGAGTTACCTCTCCAGAAAAATTAAGCAGAGGGAAGATGACCTTCTGTTTCTGATTACAGGATGTAAGAATTCATTACTTTTTAAGAGATAACTTTAAATTAAACACACTTTTGCATATGCTTGGACCAACTGAAACAGTTGTTCAGCTTCTATGGAAAAAAAGTCTAAAGTGAACTGAATAAATAAATAAATAAATAAATACACACACGTGGTTGGGTGTGTATATAAATAAATACTGAGAGTTTCAAAAAGACATTCCAAAGGCATTCTGCAGCACTGCTGCCACAAGGAGGGCCCAGCCCGCACCCCCTCTGCCCCCTGAACGGGCTGCCTGTCCATGGCGAAGGAGCTCTGCCAGGACCCAGGCACCGAGCTGCGGCGCCTGTGGGAGACTGGCGGCAACGCTGCCAGGCCCTCACCGCACGGCATATTCCATTTCTACAGAAACCTGGAAGAAAACAGATGTTTTTCTTCAGCTGCGCAGCCAGTGGTGCCCTGCCCTCCCAGCAGCGCTCCGTGCTGTGTCCCCGCTCTCTCCGCTGCTCCTCATCCCAGCCCATCTGCAGCTCCGCAGCCGGACAGTCGTGCAAAGCAGCGGCTTCCCAGGTCGGCACTATTTCCGGACACCAAGACATCCCCTGACTGCGACATCAGGAGGAGCAAGAGGCTGGCAAACGGGGGCCAGCAGCTAGCGTGACACTTCTCTGGTTCAGCTCCTAATGGGATAATGAAGTGCCATTTCAGGTAGTGACGGGTTCTGTCAGACATCGCAGGCCTGAGGCCGTGTACTCACAGGGAGAAAGAAGCTACCCTCAGTAAATAGATTTCACTTGGACTGAAAACTTGCAGTGTTTATTCACTGATTTGTTTCAGGAAAGCTGTTTCAGTAGCTTCCCTGCCATTATTGATTCAAATACTTTTGCTAATTATTTGGAACGCAGTTGAGATTTGCCCAGCTGCTGCAGTTATCTGGGATTTACCAAACAAGAGTCACCAACTGGTAAATGCGGTTCCTCTGTCAGAGAGCTCATCAGATTGCTTACGCTGGAGCAAGGCTCACTGCCACGTATGGAAATGAGGACTTTGCCGTCCCCTAAGGACAGCCCAAATGCTCCTAGGTCTGTTCAAAGCTCTTCAAAGAGACACAGAGAGAGGCAGAGATTGCCTTCAAAGTAACCGTGGTTTATTATTTATTTCTACCTTTTCCTTTTTTAGTAACAAAACAGTCATAATTATTAATCATGATTGTTTTGAGTGCATCTAATTGCAGTGTTCCCTAAAGCATAGCAACACTCCCTCCACGCCCAGCCAACCAAAATAGAAAAAACACATCCTGAAAATAGCAGCAAGAGACAGTGAACAAAACCTGGCCTCCCACAACTTGTGTCACTAGACCAGACAGATCTTCGAGACAAAATCAGCTGGGAGACTTAAGGCTCTGGAAGACATTGCTGCCTTCCCACAGAAGCCAGCCAGAGGTTTCCTGCAAGAGAAGTCTCTTACATCCCTCCCTATGCCAAGGGACGTAGGGCTGGTTGGTGCTTCCCCAGAAGTGGTTTTGGAGTGTACTTGGCCAGCCCTTCCAAGGTGGAAGGCAAATTCACAACATCATCCACGTACCTTCTCTACACAGGGTAGCTGCAGAGACAAGGGTGGAGTATTTTAAAGATCTCCCACAACACAAAGACTGGAAGATACCCCAAAGTTACTGGGTTTGATGTAGGAATGCTGGAGTGAAATTCCTTTGAGTTACACACAAGGTTCTGCTATTTCTTTTTATGGACTCTTCCAGAGATAATATATATGATTTCCTGTTCCGTGAGTGCCTTAAGCAAAGAAAAAAAAAAACCACCACAAACCACAAACCCCCCCCACATCATGTAATTACACTGATGCAACTATATAATCCCTGAGGTAGGCCCACCACAGAAAGCAAAGCAGGGACTGCTCTGAGAAGAATTTTCCTGAAAAACGTGCACAGATCTCTGGCCAAAATCTGCCAGTGGAGCACTCCTCACTCAGAGCTTAGACTGCTGCAGATGCATCAGGATGAAAACCAACCAGGGAAGGAAGGGACATGCCACCTGCATTATACCACAGGCTCTACGAGAGGCACCCAACTCCTGTCACAGCTCAGGAAGACAGGCCATGAAAAAACACAGTGTCCCAACAAAATCCCAGCTAAAATAGCATCCAAAGGTTTTTATCTGGGACATCAGCATCTTCCCCCCATTCCGAGTGCCCAACAAACTCTTTTTCATCACAAATGAAATAATCTTTATATGGCAAGGAAGAACCTCATGAGGTTCAACAGGGAAAAGTGTAAGGTGCTACACCTGGGCAAGAAGAATGTCAGGCACCAATACAGGTTAGGCGTGGACCTGCTGGAGCCAAGCTCCGAAGAGAAAGATCTGGGAGTCCTGGTAGACAGTAAAATGACAGTGAGCAAGCAATGTGCTCTTGTGGCCAGGAAGGCCAACGGAATCCTGGGCTGCATAGGGAAGAGTGTGGCTAGTAGGTCGAGGGAAGTCATTCTCCCCCTCTACTCTGCACTGGTGAGGCCACAACTGGAGTATTGCATCCAGTTCTGGGCTCCCCAATTCAAGAGGGATAGGGAACTACTGGAAAGAGTCCAGCGAAGGGCAACAAAGATGATTAAGGGATTGGAGCACCTCCCTTATGAAGAAAGGCTGAGAGAGCTGGGACTCTTTAGTCTGGAGAAGAGAAGGCTGAGGGGAGACCTTATTAATGCCTATAAGTATCTCAAGGGTGGGCTGAAGGAGGAGGGAGCCAGACTCTTTTCAGTGGTTCCCAGTGACAGGACAAGGGGCAACGGGCACAAGTTGGAACATAGGAGGTTCCACTCGAATATGAGAAAGAATTTCTTCACGGTGAGGGTGACAGAGCCCTGGAACAGGCTGCCCGGGGAGGTTGTGGAGTCCCCTTCTTTGGAGATTTTCAAGACCCGCCTGGATGCAGTCCCCAGTAGCATTCTCTAAGCAATCCTGCTTCAGCAGGGGAGTTGGACTAGATGATCTATATGGTCCCTTCCAACTCTAAAAAAATTCAGTGAAATTCAGTGAAAAGCCAGGATTAGGTAAGTTCTTTAGGCACCAAATCTGGCTGGCAATTATAGTGCCCCTTAGCTTTGGATTTAGGGAGCTTACAACTACCGAAACTAGAAAAATATGGACATATTATGACTGTACAGTCACCACAGTATTTTATGCTCTTCCTATGTAAGAGATGTTTGTTGCCTGGTCCCAGAACTGCATTGATGCAAGGGTGTAAAGTTCTCCGAGGACTTACCTGTGTTGTCTTCCTCCAAAAATTTTTAGTTTATATTTCCTCTAAGCATTAAAGTAATTTTAAAAAAGGAAAAAATCCCCTGTTACAGATAAACATTAATATTTTCTGTTGTTGTTGGCCTTCAACAGAAGGGAACTAAACCCTCCAGCTACATTGCCATTCCTCCCACTTTAAAAAGCAGAGGACCACCTGCCTTTTGAAACAGAAGTAATTCAGGCCAATGCATTTCAGCTGTAATTGCAAGGCATGTTAAGGAGGACTTGACTTCTAAAAGCTGCCAGGTCTCTTAAAGAGCAGGAATGATAGTAGTTACAGATGGAAAAGAGCTAGGAGGTCACTGAGCCTAGCCTGCTACCAGGTCAGGACAGAGTCCCCAAAGAGAGGACACGCCAAGACTTCAACTGATACTACACTTGATCTTCACCAAGAGGCCAAGAAGCGATAAGGGGAAGGGGACTGAGGATGAAAGTGACTGGCAGCTGCCTCTGTGCGCTCTGCAGAGGAGATTCAGGCAAACCTCTTTGGAATAATGCTTAGAATTTATCACATTAGGCAGATGGTATTTGACTTGCTGCTCTTAATACGTAATCCTGAAAGGTCTGTGCCAGTTCTTGACTATAATAATAATAATGCTGTTTTGCATGTTACAAGAAACCTGAAGCAGCATCAATAAAGCAGACTTCCAGGGCTAGTTTGCTGACACACTGCTCATGCCCTTGCTGTACACAAGGTTATCTTTAATGGCAGAAAATATCTTTTTATTGCTCCCTGTAGACTTGGAGGAGGCTATGGATCCTCTGACCTTATTGCCCATACAACATGAGCTCTGGCTGAAGGATGGTCTAAGCAAAGCTTTGCTTCTGAAGTAGGGAAGATGTGCTCCCTTGGCTTATTTCATCCAGCAGACAAAACTGCATTCAGTCCTGCCCAAGAAAGCCAATAGTATGACTTACCCTTTTCTGTGCCACGATTCCCCTCCTCAGAAAGGTACCTTAGATACATTACTCTGTAGCAGTCAATGCTAGGATTGCAATTTCTATCTAAAATACCAGTGCGACACCTCAGAGATAAATAACTGGGAGATCTATGTATGATATGATACATGCAGAGGATACTATCAAGCTAGTGAGGTTAATCTAAGGTAGTAATGTGCAAATCTGGCTTTGCCAGGAAATTTTATCTGCACTTTTAAGATCGTGTGCACTATGTGTTAGAAAAATGGACCTGTCAGATAACATTGCACAACCCTGTGTAGCTTCAAGGGACAAAGACTGCTCAATTTTTAATTTC
The DNA here is from genome assembly GCF_964106895.1 of Numenius arquata. Taxonomy (NCBI): domain Eukaryota; kingdom Metazoa; phylum Chordata; class Aves; order Charadriiformes; family Scolopacidae; genus Numenius; species Numenius arquata. The sequence continues at coordinate 45,706,345 of NC_133581.1, read as the reverse complement.
TGTTGTGAATAATTCATTACAGGGGTAAGAAATCTTCTTGAATAGATGAAAGATAAGAGATAAAGGTCTCCTATTCATATTCAGAATCCCTGACCAGCCAACTGGGTCTGGCCATAGAAAGCACAGGTTCCCATATCCAGCTTTTTCTTGCAAAGCCTGAATAACCTGGATTAGTCAGAAACCTCAGTCCACTTTACGAAAAAGGACATGTTCTATGCTGGTCATGGAAGATACACTAAAATAGACATACAGATAAGCATTTTAGAAAACTAAATTTCTGATTATTTAAAATATAGAGTTTTTTAGCTAAACTGAAACATACCACAAATATTCCCAGCTGTTCCTCTTGCAATGACTTCCCCAAGTCAAGTTGCAAAACACTGTCTGTCGTAATTCACTCATAAACCTTCCAAAAAAAAAAAAAACAACCCCATATCAGGGCCAGGGTGAACTTTTAAAAATTTGATCAAACTGCATTCAACTTCATCTTGATTTAAAGGATGATAAAAATAAAACATACGATTTTGCTGCCTATTACTCCAGCACAGCCGATAAGGACGTTTGCACTTCGCAGGCAGCTCACAGCCCAAAAGGTCCCTTACAAGAAATGTGCAATCTCAGACTTTTGTACTGAAAATATGCATTTAATCACATCTACAGCCCTGTCAAGATCTTTGTAAGGCATAAAAATGTATCTGCAATGGGTTGGATAGCCAAATAATGGTAACACATGACTCCAAAATTGGATGGACTATAGTCACTTCAAATATATATGAACGTGAGTAGGACTGGAGTCTGTCTGTCTTTGCCAATTTGTTGCTAGACAGGTAACTTAAAATGATGGAAACCATAGACCTAGCACTTAAACAGGGGCAAAGCCTTTTTGTAGACTGGGAAAAATGTTGGGTTTCTTCTTATTATATTATGACGTGAGCATTCTGTTTGAATATCTAATAAAAAAATGGCATTATTTAAGATTAACTACATAGAAATTAATTTAGGTTGTAGTATTAGCGAAAGCAGGGAGGAAGAGGAACTAGTTTTTAGGGGCAACTTTATCATTTTGCGTGAAAGTTACAATGTCACTACCTGGGATGGCAGAATATTGGATAGAGTAAGGGATCGGTCTTTTCTTATGGGTTACTGAATAGCAAAATCCTCTGTCAAATTGCAAGCGTGCAACTTCCCCAATGCAGGTGTGAACATCTGGAGGGGAGAATGCTGGCGCAGGCAGCCACAGAGGGATGCATGGTCAGTGCTCATCAATTAACGAAGGAACTGACTGGTACAGCTGATTAAAAGATCTTTTACTTTTTTTTTTTTTTTCTTAATCTGGTTGACATTTTGCAACCTGCTCATTGAGAGGGATCTATTTCAATAGATTGTTACTCTTATTGAGAACACTTTTTGTGAGAAGTCTTGGAAACTGCTGAAATATTTTGTGCTGACAGTCTTTTAAGTGAAAAACACGCTTTTAAGGTCAGCGGTGGTTTTTCACTTCCAGAGTTAAGCTACCTGAGGAAAAAGAATCAAGAATGGAAAAACATGAAAAGCAAAATAACACATTGCAGTTCACCCAAATAAAAGCATTTCTAAAACCACTAGCTTGCAAAATATTATACTTTACTTTTCACTCTGACTTGAGACGAGTATTTTTTGAGCTCAAAAGTTTTTCCTGAGACAGAAACAATTTTCCTTCCTACTCTATCCAGAGGGACCAGTCAGAAAGAACACTCTGTTTTCTATTACTATTTCTGTCCCTAAGCTTTTTTCTTTCCACATTTCTTCTTTTCTCTTCTTTCCTTTTTTTCACTTTTGTTTCCCTTCCTTTTCTTTCTTAAAATGCCCTATCTATTGCAAACCAGAAGAAACTCGAGCCTGGAACCCAAGATTCTTTGCTCTTGCTTCCCTCTTTTCTTCTGTTTATTCAGAAGGAGTATGAAAAGAGCTATATTAAGCTGAAATTTTATTCTACTGTCCTCCGTTCAACAAAAGGTAGTCCACTAAAGCCACTAAATCACAGATAACACTTCTCTGGGCAACGTTATTAGGAACTGACAGCTGGTGATGGATGAAGATCTCATCTTTTAAAGAAAAAAGTACATTTAATTTCCTTTGTACATAAAATAGAGAGCACAGCATTGTGTATCTAAAGATAAAAAGAGCCCCAGCGTATGCTGGGTGCCATACTTAAGGGGATATAATACCGGTCTGTGTTTCTGAGCTTACATTTCACAGGACATCTTCAAATTAATTTAGAAACCACTATTATTCAATTCTTGGTAGACAAAGAACTTTAAAAAAAAAGAGGGTGATGTTTGACAGCCAGCTCCATTAGAAAAGAGCAGCTCAGAGACTGAGCTCTTAGTTTTTAGGAGAAACACTGGAAGACAGGACAGAAAGAGGAGGGAGAACAGATCTGTAGGGCAGAGAGATGGGTTTACCCCTGACCTTTCCTGGGATTAAGCTGTACTCCTGGGAGCCCCTGGGCCTCCTTGAGGTAGATACCATAACAGATTTGGTACCGAACACCCACCACAGAGTCAGTATTGAACATTAAGAATCCCATCAACTACCTTGAAACAGACATGCTAAATAAGTATGGCCATTTTCACCATCAACTGAAGCACATCGAGCCAGACCCCAATATGCTGGGTGAAAGAGCATAGATTTCTTCTACAGAGGTGCTGGCAATACACAGTACTCCCGTTTCTGGTTTTTGGATCTATATATTTTTTTTTCTAATGACCTGTGAATATGACACATACACTGCTTTTCTTTTCACATTTGCAACGTATAACTATATTTTACACGTCCTTTCTGCAGCACGACCAGCTGCTGCTTTGGTTGAATCTAATTTTAACACACCTCCCAAGCAGCACGGAGATGGTGAGGGTGAAACTTTAATTGCCTGTCTGTGTTAAGCAAGAAAGTTAAACATGCAGTTAAAGCACATGTTCAACAAGAAAATATGGTCGGTCTGATTCCAGTGGTATGAAAGATTGCTTTGGGCTCCTGAGGTAAGGACAAGTTTAAGAAAAACATCTGCATGGAGTTTTTGTTTCTAAGTCTAGAGACTGTTTGTGTGTTGGCTGAGTCTGGCTGCAAGTCAGTAGGAAAAGAAGGCCCAACAGTAAGCAATTACCTCCCTTTAATTAAAACCTTCTAGTTAGCTAGTCTAAAATAGTGTGGAAATTTTTTTCCGAACCCTACTCCACTGAAGGATGAAAAGAGGCTTTCCGCTGAAAACACTGACAAAAGCAGCCTTTCTAACCATAAAACTTTATGGAAAATTCTTTGACCATCTTCATGTAAAAATAGTTATTCTGCTTTCCCTAAGACTTCAGATCATTCCCTTCTTTTCTCTGTTTCTTTATTCTCATTTTCTTCCGCTGGACATAAAGTAGTAAGTAGCAAAGGATTATATTAGGCTTTCCAATTTCTTGCAGAAAGAAAAGTCTCTGGAAAATAAAAGATACAAAAATGAAACTTGTCCTGGACTTCTGGAAATTCAAATACAGCGACTCAGAGCAAATGCAAGATCATCAAGAAGTACAAGGGTCTATGTAGTTATTTCAGAAGGCGAAACCTACTGCTTTAAGTTCCACCTCTACTCATGCACATACAGTTAAACACAAAGTGTCCATATAAAACATCCAATGAGCAGTGACCTTTAAATCACTCCAGGTTGCTGCTTCTCTCTGAAGAAATGGATTTTTCCCTCTGCTTTTTGGGACTGGTCCCCAGCTGATGATGGGGTATGTTTAAGTTGTTTTTCAGAAGTTTCTGCATTCTATATTCTGGTCTAAAATTCCCATCACTCATCTCTTATTATGCCATAACCTACCTTTTTTTTTTGGGTAGCTGGAGCCATTTCCAAGACCTTGGAGGATCATTATTGGCAAACTGCCGTTCTCTGCATCTTGATTCTAAAAGTTTTTAGCACCCAGATGCTCACCCACATGTCTTTAGCAGCTTTCAAATTCAACTGCTATACTATTAAGCAGGTTTTGAAACCTTTTTTGGATCACAGCTACAGCTTTCACTAAGCCTCTCCTTGATCTGTGTTACACCTGAACTAAGATATTGAGCATTTTCTCTTTTGGGTCACCCATGAGTATGCACATTCAAAACGTTACAGGAGAAACACACTCAATAAGCAGGATCCACAGGGCTGATCTCATTCAAAGATCTGGTGAGCATTTTGGGCTGCAGATAGCTGCTGCTGGGAACCATCTGGCCAGACACCCACTGGTGCTGCCTATCCCTGGAGACCGGTGCCCCAGATTCCCTCCACTTCTATGTCCTACTGCTTTTCGTGTTATGGAAGATCCCAGAGACCAACCTTGCCACAGTTTCTTTGAGAGATAAACACTTTCTCCTTTACTGTCAAAATAGGGATTTTGATACTGATTTTTCAGTCCACATACACACAGACACCTACCCAGAATTTCCCCTTTTATTTCTAATTTCAGCAACACCGACTAGATCTGACTTCTTCAGTCTTCTCTTTTACCCCTTTAATACTTCACACCTCTCACTAAAGCCTTGTTTTCATTCCCCTCAGACCGGTATATGTCAGTTACCAAAGAGAATGCCAAAATATCAATCACTGTCTCAGACTGACAACTGCATTTCATTACCTCTGACCTCCCCAGCCACAGGTGCTTACAATAACAATTCAGGAATTCAACAAGGTTGTCCCCAGGTGCCTCAGAGATAACCAGAAGGGCTCTAACATGGCTTTCAAGAGGACAGTTCCAATAAGCAGCCAAGCTAAGCCTGAGTCCTGAACCAACTGAAGTTTGCCTCTCTTGCTACTGTTGTGAGCTATAATTCTCTACATTTCCGGAGTGCCTTCTACTTTAGGATGCATGACAACTTAAGAGACTTTAATTGACTCTCAACAAGCCTTTCGTAAGTATTATTTCCAATTCAGTGGCTAAGGAAAGCATAGCATAATTGAAGAAAAGGGCAAGTTGGACAGTTTTCCAAGTGCGTGTCAGTGTTTCTCAGAGATGGTAAGATAAATCCATCACTTTCCAGAGATACCACTTCAAAGGTAGTTACAAATAAGCCCTCAGAAACTGCAGGAAATTCAGTGCCTATGAAAAAGGAAGGGGTGGGGGGGACCCCACAACCAGCAAGCAACCAGCGCAAGCAGTAGCGTTGGTCCATGTTGTGAGCCCACGTTGCAAGACTGGGAGCTGATCATGCCTCTCCATAAGCAAAGAAATGGCAACTCCCCGCTTCCTCCAATCAAGGCTGGGACAAAGAAGATGTGTATCCTCTGGAAAAGACACAGTGAATTTGCAGAGTCCACACAAGAAGGGTCTATACAGTGGTATGTAAGGAAACATTTCCAGTAGTCCAGCTCGCACCATAAAAGCAGCAGCGATGCTGCAGAAGTCCTACCTCGGAGAACACTCTGTCAGTGTAGTCAATGCACTGATGTCCTTTCAGCAATCAATCTTGCTGCTGCTAGTGGAACTGCACCAGAATTTGAATTTAAGAGTTGAAAAAATGCTTAATTACAACACAGTTGTAATTACTCCTTTTTTGTGCTATTTTATACCTTATTTGCCTACTATCGCTTTATCTTTTATGTAAAACTAATGACAAAAAAATTAAACCAATTTCCTTCTTGTCCAGGTCTAGCACAGCTTAATGACTCCATATTCTAGTTTTTCAGTTGTTACATTTACGAATACCTCACTCTTGTATTGCTCCTCTTGTTCCTGTTTGGTTTAATTTGTTATTACATTTATTTAAAATCAAAGATATGTATGATATTGAACAGGGAAACACAAAAACACATGGCCCCAACCTTGTTCCAGATAACATGCAACACTTTCTGATGGGCTTCGCAACTCTATGAGAAGAAAACATGCACAGAACATGGCTAAGATATTTCATGTAATGCTTCCTGAATTGCTCGACAACTCTCTAAAACCAAAGTTGATTCTACATCCTGAGAGAAAGTCTGGACCTCAGCACTGAGAGACTGAAGAAAACTAAATGCTAAGGAAAGATTTACATGAGCACATGAAGGCTACCCTAAGTAAAGTGTCCAAAAGGGTATTTAGATTGCATTTGACACATCTTGCAGAGAGCAGTAAGACCACACATCTTCCAAAGACAGTTCCAAAAGGATTTACATATAGGTGTCACTGAATGCTTTGAAACTAGAATCTACTGTTAATCTGTGCTCTACTACTCCATTCCTCTGATGAGGAATTTTACAAGTCTTTTGTAACACCTTATCAAAAGCTTAATTTAACTTTAAAAACGGACTAGATGCTTCTTCATTGAACTGTCTCAGCAGAAGGGTTCTGAATGTTAGCATGTTTTCCTCTAACAGCAAACATTTAGCACACAACAACAAATATAAAAAGATGAGCATTCCAGAAGAATTCATCAAAAGATAAAAGATTTCTGTGCACGTGCGCAAACACACATGTATTAATATGTGTAAGATGAGCTCTGCCGCTATAAAGTGTTTCAAGAAGATTCTGCTACAACACTTTCTCACAGAGAAACAGCACAGTCCTTAGTGAGGAAGAATTCTTCCAACTTAAACTGAGAAGTTCCAGTGCAAAGGTCCTGCCTGCACGAAGGTATCATTAACTAATCACAAAAATCTGACCACAGCTAAGCCAATGTTATTTGACCAATCAGCAGCTGACATTCTGCACATGCCTCTGTACAGTACAGATCCTGGAAATAAAACACAAGAATATTATTTAGCCAAAAACGGACTCATTGTTCTGAACAGCTCATATGCCTGTGCAATGCCTTCCAAGCTTAAGAGCCTGAAGTCAGGCAGGGGCTCCCTGAAGCAGCATTTATCTGGTCACACACATCCAGATGACAGCACTGTTGTTCTCATTAGGATGACAACTTCTGGTACTGACAAGTGACTCTTAAAACGTTATTCTTTGCAGAAGCACCTCACTTTTGAATGATAGGGATATTCTTGGTAGAATAATCAGCTATTTTTTTTTAATTGAGAATTCATATATACAGCCTGTGGAACTCTGTGCAAATGAATACAAACAAAGAACTTTATAAAATACAGTGCCTTTTGGATTGATCTCACAGTTACTTATATATACATTGGCAAGAATCGCTCAGTGCAACCTCCCCCTCCCATGTCTGTTCCTGACACCGGATTAAAAAATAAGACAATCCAGCCTGAGACTTTTTTTTTTTCAGAGGCACTGAAGTAGGCTTGCTCAATCACTCTGTCTTGAGACGGAGAGCCTCCCGCTGCTGCTTCTGAACAGTCCTGGAATCTTCCCACAGGCGGGGTCCTCTGATGTTCTCCCAGTTATCCAAGTCAGACTTCTCCAGCTTCTGCAGATAAACAGCAAAAATCACAGTGTCACCTTGGCAGCCCCATGATTTAAAGTATGTATTAGTCTTAGTTTTTTTCTTTTAACACAGGAAACTCCGTATCACTACTGGGTTGATAACTTTAATCTACCCTCAAGAGAATTTCAACAAGGAAAAAAATATTTGGGAGTTACCCATATAGCTACATAAATGACTAGGGTGGGCATTACTAAATCTGCTTAGCAACAGATAAATAACACGTAAGGACAGGAAGCACAATAGCATCTCAACATGACTGAAGATATCTTGTATTCACTTTTTCTTTCTTCTCTCACCTTGTTTTCCAGATGTTCTTCAACTGCAAGTCTGCCAAGTACTGAAGTAGTAGGAGTGATAAGCATTGTTAGAGCTCAAACAGAAGATTAGTAATTAGTGACCTGAAGTATCCTGTCAGCACAGATACGAAGCATACTGGAAAAGATATCTAGCACACAGAGAGAGACAGCAACAGTGCAATCCCCTTCAATCCATGGGTTTTTAACTTGAGAGAGGTATGCGATCCTTCTGCTGCCTAGTTTCTCATGGCACCCAGATGTCACAGACAGGTCTCTCACTAAGTCATACATGAGATATGCTAACAGGCTGAACTGTCAGATACGTTAAAACTATCTAGAATGTAATTACCTCCTTGCCTATTCCTATCATCCCCACTCAGAAATGCCAATGACTGCAGTATTTATTGAGCCTTAGAGGTGCACAGAAATGAAGAACAGGCGCCCTCCTCACCTCATCTATGAAGTGCTGCAGTTGAAGACAAACATATACTGCATCTTCACAGTCCAACTGGCAGAGACATATAAGTCTGCTCCCACCAGAACCAGACCTCAAGTCCCACATACTAGTCTGGAACAGTACATCAGACATGAAGGGGCTTTGCCAGCAGGAGACCGAGGAGGGGTGATCCTACATGCTACTGCAGAGGGCAATACTGCATACCATTAATGATACGTACCGCTGTGGGATATAAAACTCTGATTTGTGATCAGGACCTCATCTCAGCAAATGCTGTAAAAATACACTAGAAAATACTTAACCCTGCCCTGAGCCTGTGGTCTAATTTGCCTGTCATCAATCATCCAAATAAATGGCAAATACTGAGGGACCTGAATAATAGTCGCAGAATAATTCAACAGTGAGAACAGAACAGACCTGCTGCTATTAGCTCATGTTATGTAAAAGTTTTCTGCCACTTCCACAATGGAGGAAATTGCAATGAGGTTAGTCAGATATCAAAAGAAATTAGACAACATTCAACAGAAGATATATGAGAACACATGCACAAACACAGCAGACTTTCACAAGGTAGAAGCAACTGAATTTTTTATACAGTGGCATTGGCATAGGTCTTTCTGAAGAATTGTCTTCAGTACTTAATACATCTTATGATCAGCTGGTACGTCATTTCAACTGGAAGGGATCTGAGCTGACGTGGAAGGAAGGACAAGGACGGAAGGTACCCATCATCCTGCAGCGACTATCCACTCTGACTGCAAATTCAGAATCTAACATCTGATTCTAACGGAAGCTTCAAGGAAACTACATTGAAAATAACCTTGTGCTTTAACAGAAAAGAAGCATGCTGATTTTGTTAAACACAAACACAGCTTTTGTTACGACACAGCTGTGAGGATCTAAACTCTTCCCAAAGCTGCTCAGCTCCTGAAGTCTGAACAAGAATCAATATTTAAAATATATACAACAAAACTTGTAGTGTCTAAAGATAGGCTATATAAAGAAGTCTATCAAGAGAGACATGCACACTGCACATCTTTACCAAAAGTTCATATTCATCTGCTCCTGAAATTTCACAAAGGCTTTTCAGAGAGGATGTTTGTCCAAAACAGGAAATATTTCAAAACTATACAATCTAAACAAAGGACAAGAAAGTATGTTGTCAGTTTCCAATGGAAAGCATAAAGGTACCTGGAAAACACATTGTGATCTACTGACAGAATAAAACAATCACGGATTATGTACAGTAAACAGCATTGCCTCAAACTACAGAACAGATGAGATCTATTGACAGAGTTAATTTTTGTCAATTAAAATATAAAGAATTAAAGATTCTAATGAATACAGAGAGATAGACTGTATTTTTATTTTTTATTCTCATTATATTTATAGATATTATTCATATTTTGTATCACGTATACAGATTGAGTTCAATATCCTGCTGCAATTCAAGAAGGACGCACCTTCCTTAGGGCACATGACAGTATCCGCAAAAATTAGTAGTTTATGGGACAGGAAGGCAGCATCATTTTGCAATCCAATTTTTTAAACTGATGCTGTCAAGTTTTGGAAGAATAGAGGATCCCTGTTGCATGTGGATAAGCATAAGAAGTAGTATCACTGGTGAAAGGGGACCTGAAAATCTGCTCTGTGATGCCTTCCTACTGTGTAGTTATTTTCACATGGATCTGCCTGTGCTGGTTTTGGCTGGGGGAGAGTAAATTTTCTTCACAGTAGCTAGTATGGGGCTGTGTTTTGGCTTTGTGCTGAGAACAGTGTTGATAATACAGGGTGTTTTCGTTATTGCTTACACAGAGTCAAGGCCTTTTCTGCTCCTCACACCCCCCCCGCCAGCGAGCAGGATGGGGGTACACAAGAAGTTGTGAGGGGACACAGCCGGGACAGCTGACCACAGGGATATTCCATGCCATGTGATGTCATGCTCAGCAATATAAAGCTGGAGGAAGAACGAGGAAGGGGAAGATGTTTGGAGTGATGGTGTTTGTCTTCCCAAGTAACTGTTAAATGTGATGAAGCCCTGCTTTCCTGGAGATGGCTGAACACCTGCCTGCCCATGGGAAGCAGTGAATTAATTCACTTTTTTGCTTTGCTTGCATGTGCAGCTTTTGCTTTACTAATTAAACCATCTTTATCTCAACCCACAAGTTTTCTCACTCTTACCCTTCTGATTCTGTCCCCCATCCTACCGGGAAGAGTGAGCGAGTGGCTGCGCAGTGCTTAGTTGCTGGCTGGGGTTAAACCATGACACCACCTTACATATAACTAAACAAAACCTAGCCCTTTTGCTTCTTCACTGACATGGCAGTTCTTACAACAGTATCACCCCAGAATAGATGGCTACATTAGATGTAGGCCAAAGATTAGACTAGGCCAAAGACAGGTACATTTTAATTTAATTTTAAATTATTTTTTAAATTAATCTTAGTGCTACATTTTAAATTAATCTTAGTGCTCAGAATAAGACCAAACTGACAGTTCTTCTACCGATGAGGGGCAGCACAAGTTACGCAGCTCCTTCAGGTTGCCTGGGCTGTACAGCGAGAATTCAGGCAAGCAGCTAGTTCTGCCCTCGGATGAAGTCAACTTCTTTCTTTCTAATGGACTGTGTCTTTTTAATTTCTTATTTTATTTCTTTTTTTTTCTTTTTGGCTACCTTGACTCTGCCCACCTAACTTCACAGAGATACCACATAAAGATGGTAACTACTTCCAGCTTTTACTAAATTGAAATCCATATGAACCGGCAGTCTAAAAACCAAAATGCTTTTTCTCCCAATTTAAATGTACTAAATAGTCAGTCATTGGAGACTAGAATGAAATGTAATCAGATCAGACCAGCACCACTATTCCTGCTTGTCTCAAATAGCCCAAAGGATATTGAAAATTAGCTGTTTAAAGTAAGATCAGTGTAGTCCATTAAACCTACTGATTCACTTCCTAAATCAGCTAAACTGCCTCTTAAAAGTATGGGACTGACAGAAGCTGTAAATTCAAGAAAAAAATGCAGCTATGCAGAGAGGCAAAGCAAACAGGAAAAAAAAAAGTTCAACTGTTTGCCATACACTTGACTTTTAAGACTTCTGTTACACAGTTTGCCTGGCACAAAGGTATCAATAAGGATGTAGAGAGACTTTTACTTCTTAATTGCTGGTTCAAATGCCTGGCTTGATATTAAGTAAAAGCCATAATGCTCTGTTAGCCTACCCCTGCAGGACAGTCTTTATGCCACAATAAACAAACTGAAATCTGCAGAAATTCATTTAGAGCTACCGGTGCTCTGGCCGAGTTAATTCAAGGTGGTCACTTGCAAAAAAAGGTTTGGCTTTAGTCTCTGTTTCCCACATGTGAAAGGAGGGATAAGAAAATCCTATTTACTTTACAGTTTGATTTAAAGTAAATTTACTTACTTTATTTATTTACTTACTTTACACTAATTTGTTTATTTTTATTTACTTCCTTATTTACATTTACTTTACTTTTTGAATTTCTTTCTTTGATGAGCACCACAGAAAGAAATCACTCTAATTCAGAGAAATAATTATTTTCTGTCATTATAGTAAGCAAACGCATCTGCAGATAAAAGATGACCCAGAGAAAAATATCCTCATGGCTGAAAGATGCAGTGAAAGAAATGCATTAAACCAGTCTGGTTTTGCAAGGGTGTCAAAACAGCTTGAAGACCGTAAAAGATTTACTAAGGAACTCTATGACGACGTATAGATGCAGAGGTACAGAATTAAGGCTAACACTGAATCTGCTGCCTTGTGCATGACTGAAAATCTTAACTTTATCATCACACTGATTTGGCCATATTGGGTTTTTTACAACTCCTTCCCACAGCCACCTTTTTGACATCTCATTTTCTTAATATAAACTTAGTGTTACTTACTTTGTTTAGGATGTGACATAATTTAATATCTGTGATTAGTTATTTAACAATGCATAATTTAACAGCCTGTGATCAGTGATTAAATCCTCAGATTAAAAAGAAGTACTTTTTCCAACTAGAGAATGTTTAGGTTTTATGTTATTAGTACACAAACATGTCAGCGAGCAGCATGCTATGGCCAGAATAAGGTTTTTTGTTCATTAAGGGAAGAAATAGGGTTTTTTTTTGCATGTAAGCATCCAGAGATCTGCTTCTCTTTTGGGCTTTGCTGAAGACTGCATGTTTTTTGGTTTTTTGCCAATGATGTAACCAACAGAGGGTTTGTTGCCTACTTCAGTGGGACCCAATACCTTCCATCTGTGGCACAATAATTAACCTATGCTAAACTGGTTTAAGAGACTCTTTCCCCATAGGTTATTTTTCCTTTAATCATGCCAACTCATCACACTGTGGGGCTGACCCCCAATCAGAAAAATGAAATAGATGGAAAATAAATACATACTGTTTATGAATGAATTCTATTTCAGCATAACTACTTTCAGCATAAAGCCTTCCAGCACCTGAAGGGGGCTACAGGAGAGATGGGGAGGGGGTCTTTATCAGGGAGTGTAGCGATAGGACAAGGGATAATGGTTTTAAATTGAAAGAGGGGAGATTTAGATTAAATACTAGAAAGAAATTCTTTACTGTGAGGGTGGTGCGAGACTGGAACAGGCTGCCCAGAGAAGCTGTGGGTGCCCCATCCCTGAAGGTGCTCAAGGCCAGGCTGGATGGGGCTTTGAGCAACCTGCTCTAGTGGGAGGTGTCCCTGCCCATGGCAGGGGGGGTGGAACTCAATGGTCTTTAGGGTCCCTTCCAACCCAAACCATCCTATGATTCTATGATAAGACTATGCAAACACTTGAACTGGCACAGCTGAAGGAATCATCATGCAGAGAGAGAACAGAGACATCTTTAGGTGGCCACGTTATAAAAGACGTGTATTAAGGAACTGCACCACCAATTTTCCCAATTTGAAGAATGAGAACAAGACTTGCCTCCATCTCAGAGGTGCCAGAGAGTTCAATTAATGTTTGCAGAGTGCTCTCACTGTTTTGTGTGAAGATGCTACAGTGATACAAATTACTCAGTAAATAAAACCACTATAGCTCTCAGTTAAGGCTACATGGTTACAATGCCTTGAATTTTTAAAGTAACAGAAAATAACATTAGGCAGATAGATTTTCATCTAGGAATTAGGGTTTGCCATGACTTCCTCCTAACTGACAAGCAGCACCCGTTCTTAAAATGAAGAATGTCTTAAAAACTGGATTAAATCTCAGAGTGCCATTTACGCGTGATACCTGCAGATCACTCAGGATGGACTTCTCATTCCAAAGGATTCACAAGCTTTGTGGGTAAAGTCAAGAGAACTCATGCATGGGTCATTTGCTTTCAGCTTATCTTCTTTTCTTGAGCAAAAAAGAAACTCTGAAAAAGCCAACATATAAAGAATAGCATGACTGCAGTAGTGCACCTTCAAGATCAAACACCCAAAATTCAGCAAGTTTCACTTTTAATTAAGCAATGACGTACATTAAGGATGGTTCTCATTTCCCTTGTATATGGAAGTTTCATCAAACTATGGTTAATGTGCTGCTTATTAGGGTTTATCTCTGAATTTACAGATTGGGAGATACAGCCAAGTTAACAGGACCAAGGAATTGCCCAATTCTGAGTGCTTATCTTGCCAATTTTGTATCACATTAAACTTTGTAAAGGTTACTAGTTACTACAGCAGAACCCTCTAAAAGAGGAGCAGCCAGAGACAGACTTTTGGGATGTTTGCTGGCTCTTTTTCAACTATATAAAAGTGAACTCAGCTGAAGGGGATATGTGATATATTACAATGCAGGAGGGTAGTAAGAGCAAAAAATGAGTTTTGTGGCTAGCAGGAAAAGCATATGGATTTCCACAGTGTGTTCCTGTCTGGAGCCCACAAAAGCCTGCTGACACCACAGAGAAGGTTTATTTCAGACACCTTGCTGGGACTGTGAATACTTGGAAGCTGGACAACTTTTTCACTTTGTGTATATTAAATTTGGCACAATATGTCCTTCTAATAATAATAAAAATATACTCTAATAAAAAAATTAAAAAGCCGTGTATGAGGATCAAAATATAATAGACCTAGGACTCACACGTGATGTTTTTCCTCTGAAGAGATCTGAAAAATATGCTTTTACAGGTTTCTTATGAGAGGAAAAACCTGTGATGAATATCACTGTGAAGGGCTACGAGATTACAACAAGAAATTATCGGTTGCCACCTTGAAACTACTAACAGAAGTGTGTAGTAAGAAAATTATAACAATAATGTAAAATTAAACCCAAATCCAGGCCATTAAATAACTACCTTAAAGTAACCATTCCCCTTCAAATCAGCAGTCTACCTTATTAAGTAGTTGATTCTTCTGAATTGGTGAGTTAAATCTTCTGCCTGTCACATGCTACTGTCTCTATCCTGGCCTCAGTTAGTTCAGGTAACATTCACACAGAGTTAGTGTAGTTAAGGACTTTCACTTCTTATCTACACTTCCCTGCTGATTTTCCACTCATCTCTCTTCCAGACCCTGCTTGTCAATTTATATGCTGAACAGAATGCTTTTCCCCGTGTAGAAATTATCATTTTGGCTAAATGTTAGCAGAGCAACTTCAATCACTTCAGCTATAAATAGTTTTCTCGGTGACATCCATGGCTACTGTTTGATTTGTACTGCTGGGCAAATTTCTCATAGGGAAAGAAAAAAAATCTTCCTGTTTCTTCTCTGTGGCTCACACCCCATCTATTTGATGAGGATGGTAGTATGGGTGTTAGTCCACCGCTATATTGCCAATGACAGTAACTTCTCAGCAATGCTGCTGAATGTACAGTAAACAAATAACTTGCGAATAAATCTACAGGCAGTGACCCACTCTCTGACAGTAACTTTCTACTGCAGAGTACATTTGTACAGTATAGTTTCAGCATCAAATATAGATGGGAAACAATAATTTGAGAATCAAAGAACATGCGAGAATTGTACAACAATACCTGAAAGTATTTCAAATTTCGTCTGAGTGTCTATGTGGGCATCCATCTGAAAGTACACTGCCAGTCACAAAATATTCCACATAGTGTCTACGAAATTGGCCAAAAAAAAGGAAAAAAGCTAAGCAAAATAAACAGGAGGATATTCTTGCAAAAAGCCAATTTGCCTGGTTGCTGAGACAAGAGCCTCTTTCAAAACTATCTGTTTTGCTGTATCCTCTTCAGAGGTAGTCAATGAAAGGAAGGTACACAGCCTCAGCTGTGTAGCTGAATTCCCATACACTATACTAAAGTTACTTCAGAGATATTTCATACCAAAGATCTAGCAATTCCCCACTGGGCGCTCATTAGTATGACAGAAGTGCTTAACATTTCCACTAAGTCAGCTGCATAAGGAAATGTTCCCAGTACTGCCTGGCAGCAGCATCCTTTAGGACAATAAAAGAAAAATTCAGCCACCTTGTATGGATGCCACTTTCCCTGCTCAAACTTTTTTTTGGTGACACAACACAACAGTGTTGGCCCTAATGTGGTAAGAGTTGATCAGTTCCTCTGGGAATTGAAAAAAAGTGTGTACAGGGAGCACAAGCAGGTACTAAGGATTCTCTTTTGAAGAGAGGAGAAAGGGTGAGGAGAAGAGATTATTTATAACAGGCATTTGTATGTCCTGACCATGTTTGCTGTCTGACTGCACTGTTGTCTGTCTCACTTCCTTTTCCATCTATGAGAAAGCAGTGTCTTCTTATGGGATACGAAAAGTGCAAATGCGCATACATGAAAGAAACACCTCACAGCTAAGGAAAATCCTGGGCAAAGAGATATGTTATAAACGTAACCAGGAAAGAATTTATAGGACTATTTAATCGAGACGAATCCCAGAAATAAGACCAGTAAAAAGTGAGTCTCTGGACTTTCCTCTGGAGGCTAAGTGCCTTTCTCACTGCAAGAAGGCTTTTCCACCAGAACTCTTCCTGTGCCATACCCATCACCAAATCCCACCTTCTTGTTTCTCTGTTCACATTTTGAGCTATGGCACACAAGACTTTGAGATGTCCCAAGTCTCACAGGACACCTGAAAATATCACCTTCCTGCCCAGTGATGATTCCCAGAGAACCATCATTCCCAGATCGAGATTTTCAGCAGCCATTGAAGTCTTCCAAGCTTTTTCTTGGAACTTGGCTATAAATCATCAGAGCCTAATAGACGTTAAGTTAGATCTTGCTTGGTTATTAAGAGGTTTAGAAGTACATCCCTTGTCTCTTCTGATTTGAATACAAGGGACTTTTTTCTCTAAAAGAAATAAAAATATATTTTTTGAATGTTGCTACTTTGCCAATGCAGTTAGTTGTGATTTTATGTGCTCATTACTTTATTCTTAGTTTGCTGCAACACCATCCTCTTACCCACATCCTTGTCAGCTTACTTATCCGACAACTCTCTGATGTCCTTAGCATTTTATCAATCTTCTCTGCTTTATAACTTCTCATTTACAGTTTCCATAGCAATCCTTCACATTTTTTATTTATTGTGATATGTTTTTCCTCTGCCTTCAAATGCCAATGGCTCCCATGGATATAACTTATTTGACTCAAATTTAACTATTTTTTCATTGTAAAATGTTAATAAATTCTTCTTAAAGATATTTTTATTTGCTTGAAAAACCCTAAACAACAATTCTTTATTGTGGAGTCTAATGTAACTGACTGAGGCCAGATTTTTTAGTGTGTACTAGATCATTAATTTCACAGAAGTACAGAAACCAAGTGCTAGAATAAGGAATGTTATTTTGAGGTTGCATTTAAACCACTGAAAAGGAATGTACTCTGATTGTTAAACAGCCACGAGAATGTTTTTCACTCATCACATTAATCAGTTTTTTATCCCCCTCTTTCAAGCAATATTTCTGTGCTT
Source organism: Numenius arquata (assembly GCF_964106895.1). NCBI lineage: Eukaryota > Metazoa > Chordata > Aves > Charadriiformes > Scolopacidae > Numenius > Numenius arquata. Next base: position 45,689,328 of record NC_133581.1, on the reverse strand, counting down.
TCAAATAAAATACTCCAGGCTTTTGTCACAGGTCAAACACTTGACATTTTTTACAGTGTGTTCTACAAGGCCCAGCTCAGCAGCAGAACTACATTCACATTAGTACCAGTGTCACTAGTGGACAGAGCAATGATGTATTAGGCAAAGGGGAGCAGCAAGGACTAATTGGCCATATGAGGACACATCAGTGTGTGAGAGGAATGCATAAACAACGGTGAACGCACGCAAAGGTAGCTTGCTCCTCTGCCACATCCCAAAGCACAAGATAAATGGCATTATTAACAGATCTGAGACATAAGAAATGCAGTACGAATTACACATGCAAATTCTTTCTTCCTCAAAATAGTATCCTGGCCAGAAATACTCCTGTACAAAATAAAGTAAATTTTGTATAGTTTGAGAAGATCTAATTTAGTAAATTATAAGGTGAGAAAATGTCTTTATGTTCATTTCCTCACAGTAAATAGATTAAACCCATGATGACAACTTTTATCATCACCATCACAACATTGGAGACAAAATGCACACTTCAACACGTCTGAAATATCAAATATGTCTTTACTGTTTGCAATATGCCTATAAAGATGTATGCTTATAGCAGAAATTACAACATTTTAAAAGAATTCAGTATGTATTCAATACGTACATTTCTGTAAGGACAATAAGGTATTTTTAAAAGTCTTAGGGAGGGTCAATGACATTTGCATGCATCAGGCAACCATGCTTCAAAAGAGCTGGCTTGGTATTCTCAGGAACAGCTGCAGATATAATGCTAATAATATTGTAAAATAAGGCTTTACATATCAAAACAGCAACTTTTTTTTTTAACTGCCCTTGATCTCTTATCATATTTAGTAACAGCCACCAGTGTATTCCTCCAATGTGACCTACATATAAAGATGGTATTAAGAGCTGTATTTTGGACAAGTGAAAAAATAAAGAAAGAGGGAAAAAAACCTCCCAAAATCTCCCAGCCTGGAACACACAGGGCCCACAGAAAACTACTGTCCTAAATGTTAGCTGTAACTCACTGGTTAGATTTTGTCCACCAGGATATAGGGGTAGCATTGACTAAAATTGTCACACACTCAGTGTGGAGCCTGTGAAGTATATGCAGGCCTGCTGGCAGTCCCACAAGTTTCACTGAAGCAAGAAATGAATACGCCCAGTGCTTACAAGTTGGTGCCCGCAGTAAAGTATACATTGAGATCAGAGTTCGAAACAATAATCTGAATCTATTCTCATTACGTGGAAATGCATATCCATTTGTTTTGTTGAACTGGTCTGCCCTCTATAACACCCAAACACTAATTTGGAAGAATTTTGGCCTGGGAACTCTCTGCAATTTAGATTAAGAAAAAAATAAGATTGCTTCTGTCATTTCTGTCCATCAGGAAGAAGCCTCATTACCCAAGTAGACTTGTAATACGTTGTTTTGCCAGTTGTATTTTATTACCATTGATTTATCCATAAAGCTAATGCAAATATGGCCATTTAAATATTATCCTTCAACTATTTACTTATCTTCTGGAGAGAAAGCAAGGCATATCTGAATACAGATCAGTCAATTTTGCGGTTAGGTAGTGAGGCAAACAGAGAGATGTGGTTCCTTGTACTGCTTGTGGCTCTTCCACATAAATAAATCAGAGCAGCCTTACAGTATATTCTGTGGAAAGTGAGAGACACAATAATCCCAGAGGCAATCAGAACTTAATGGATTTGCATGTTTTGAGTTTCCATTGGAGCTTTCCATATGTACTCAGGGATCAAATCTTTTCATGCCTTACACCAAAAAACACAGTTCTTTGTAGAAGGAGGACGGCTCAAAACTGTTTGCAATAATGGTACAACACTACCACAAAACCTGGCAGGTAGGCAGATGTTCTGCGAAATTAGGCATGTAAAAATGCCAAAGGTAAGTTTTATTTTTATTTCAGACAAATCACAAAAGAGTACTATAACAGAAAGTTTTTATTAGCAAGACCATGTACTGCCATTTGAACACCTAAGTATCTGAGCTATGGGTACAATTCAAGCTCCTCAAAGGCTTGTTGTGACAGGAACATGGTATGGGACGAGAAAGAAAACCTGTGTTCAGCATAAAGACCATAGAGGTGGATAAAGTGTTAGCTGGACCTTTGATCCAAGTAATTTTAAAACACTGAAAATTCTCTTAAATAGCTTTATCGTTTGTTTCTGGATACAGGAAGGCTTTTTTCAGCTTTCCTAACGTGGCTTTTTGCAAGACTGAAGATTTACGAAACTCTGAATATTAAACTGGCCAGAATAGCCATTTTGGAGCTCAGTAATGTTTGAAGAAAATGCATTGTTGAGGAAAGAGTGAAATATTTCCCCTATAAAATTTTCTGAAATAGCAAAAAGGAAACAGCAGTTGTTTGAAAGATACACCTCAGTTTCAGAAGCAAGAAATAACAGAAAGCACGTCAAGCACATTGTTCTGTACTTTGGTCTAAAGATCATCAAAACTCACACAGTAGAAGCGTTGACAGATACATAGACACATTCTGTTTAAGGCCAACATCAGCTCTACATTTATAGACTCGGTTAACCACAGAAACAGCAGAATTTACTCATACCGCTGTACTTGGCACCTGGACATCAAAGTAAAGCTGTGTTCAGAAAGAAGCACTCTATGTTCAAAACCCTATTTTTACATAAAACCTTGTTTTTATTGGACATCAACGAGTCAAAGGCAGATGGCTGGTCTAATTTCAGTTAGGGACAGATACAACCCACCAGCGGCCAGGGTAACCCAGGGTAGCCAAGGTTATGAGCCCCAAGCAACAAATTTACTTTACCTCATATTCAGATTCCAGTGTCACAGTGTTCTGTTTTAACTTTTCTTTCAAAGCTGGATCAACCTGTAAGAGAAACAAAAATACAGCAAAAATGTTTACTTTTAAGAATTTTTTTTTTAAAGAAATCTTAACCTCACATAGACTAAATATTGGTACACGCAAACCCTCCTCTCCTCTAAATGAGTTTATATGCTGTTTGTTCAGATACCAGGATGATGAACACAATACAAGAATTGGGCTGAAAAGAGACAGGTAACAGCCAAACTTTTCAAATCAAAAAGGAAGCACATTTGTAACTACCCCTGCACTTGCATTGCCTTAGATATTTAAATCTGTAACAGTTTAGTTTGAAACTGTCAAACTAAACAAAGCTTTAAACAAATGAAACAAGAAAGACCAAGAAAGAGAAGTTTTTGAGATCACATTGCATATTTCATTGCTGAATGTTGGGTTCAGTGAATAGGTATACAATATATTCTGGTTTTCAAAGTCTAAGGGCAAGTCAAACTTTCAATTTTCTGGTGAACACAGCTCCTTCCTAGTTTTGATTCTGTACTGACAATGCTAGTGACTTCTGCCACCTTTCAGAGACATTTGTTCCAAGAACAATTCTAAGAACAGAAATGTCCATGAACAACAGCAGATGCATTGCACGTTTTAACTTCTGAGCCCAGAAGAAGTTATGTTCATCCCTCCCTTTGCATCTGTCTCCCACAGGCCTAAGTAGAAGCAAAGGGGAAAAAGGTAATTAGCATTCTTCATGCTTAGAGAAAGTGTTTTATGTTCTCCTCAAAAAGACATCAGCCACATATGCAGTATTCAGACACAGTCTTTAGGCTAAACAATTAAAATCTCAAATAAATCTACCATGAGAAAACATTCTCATTTTTAGATCTTAAATACAACCAGCGTTAAAAAGACGCATAAGGAGACTGGTGATGTGTTTAGTTCTACATCCATGGTACACTAGTCCAAATATGACTAGTTCAGTGAAGAAAAGTTCTTATTTTTAATTTTCTGCTTCTTGATCTGAATGAAAAGGGATCGGTTACCCTCGTCACAACCAACCTCAAATGTCTATAAGCACTCTAGAAAAGAAAAAGGAGGGAACACTCATTATAGAATTTGCCTGGTCGATGAGAAGATCCACCATCAGACTCTGCCCCAACACAAGCTCCCGAGTCTCAGAGGGACTTAAAATACACACCTACTATCTGTATTGATGGGAATTGCTCTGAAGAATTTCCCTAGGCCATAGCGTTCCCTTTGATTACAGGCACTGCCTGCTAGTCAGTATGCAACCAGTGAGACCTCAGTTCCTGAGTATGCTCAGACAGGCAAGTCTAACACCATCTGTGCATGGCCAGATTTCCCTATCTGATTACAGGTCTGGCCGTAGAAATTCATACATTTGCGACCTCCAGACTCATTACACTTGGGAACTGAGCCAAAATATCTAAATGCTTAAAGTTTGTACAGGATACAGCTCCCACCTTTTTTTTAATGAAAAAAACCCTTGTAAAACAAGGTACTGTCTCTGCACTGGCCCTCTACATCAAATAATAAATGAAATGCTACATCTCTGCCTTGGCATTCAAGGCCTCCATAGGACTGCCCCTCATTAAAGATGGATTGCCTCTCTCCTTCTGTGACCATGACCTCCAAAACCAGCCATGCTTCATTAGAACAACAAACCCATCCATCACACGTGCAGAAATGCAAACTCTTTGGGCAGCCAGACAGGCTTTGGAGCTCGCTTTCACAGAGATAAGAGTGATCACGGACCTCACTATATTCAGAACTAAACACAAACATTATTTGTTACGCTTGGCGTTCTTGCAATACATGTATGGACAAGGGGAAATAAATGCTCCAGCAAGTAAAGAAGCAAGAAAGTTTTATTTCCTCCTATGCTTCCCTTCATTTAGTAAGAAGGGACCCAGGATAACATGGTTGGAGCAGCATTCTTACTTAGTTAACACAGCCAGAATTTAACTTACAAAGACAGCTCAATATCCCCAGTACCAAGTTTTATTTTAGCAATTTTCCGTGTGTTCTTTTTAATGTGTGGTGTTTGCATGGCCACAATTGTGTAAGGTAAAGGGAAACAAGCAGTGAAGTTACTGCTTCTTCTCCCCACTTTCAGGTCCTTCTGTCTTCAGACTTCCTCGTGTATTCATTCTCTTCCAGCATGGGTCCCTTCCATGGGGTCACAAGTCCTGCCAGCAAACCTGCTCCAGCGTGGGCTCTCTCTCCATGGGGCCATGGGTCCTGCCAGAAGCCTGCTCCGGTGCGGGCTTCCCATGGGGTCAACAGCCTCCTTTGGGCATCCACCTGCTCCAGGATGGGGTCCTCCACGGGCTGCGGGTGGATACCTTCTCCTCCATTAACCTCGATGGCTGCAGGGGGACAGCCTGCCTCACCATGGTCTTCACCATGGGCTGCAGAGGAATCTCTGCTCCAACACCCGGAGCACCTCCTGCCCCTCCTTCTTCACTGATGTTTCTGTCTGCAGAGTTGTTTCTCTCACATATTCTCACTCCTCTCTTCCACTGCAATTGCTGTGGCGTGGCAACTTTCCCTTCTTCTTAAATATGTTCTCACAGAGGTGCTACCACCATCACTGATGAGCTTGGCCTTGGCCACTGGTGGGTCCCTCTTGGAGCCGGCTGGCATTGGCTCTGTTGGACATGGGGGAAGCTTCTAGCAGCTTCTCACAGAAGCCATCCCTGCATTTTCTCAGCTACTGAAACCCTGCCATGCAAAACCAATATAAACTCCCCCTTCTTTATAGGCAGGAATTTTATTCAGCAAATTAACTTAACCAAAAAAGACCACTTAAACCCTGTTTTGAGAGCAAACTATACACACCTCCTGGCAAGCTCTTAATATTTAACATACAGGTACACAAAAGACTTAAGTCCACTCTGCTGAGCGCATTATTTTGCTCAAAGTTACACACACAAAAAAGGGAGCAAGTTTGTATTTCATCATCTCTTTCCTTTTTTTGTTCCCTACACACTAACCCACGTAGAATAATTTAAACATACTTGACTACACACAGAATACATCTGCACTTTCTAAAACCTTCCATCGCAAACCTGTGCTTTTTCAGTTGCCAAATGGAAACAGACAGGTTACAAATTGTTTTCAGAACCAATATGGCAGTTGAGAAGAAAGTATATTGTAAAGTTCTGTTTCCACAGCGTTTGTACCATGCTGCACTATCTTTGCAACATCACAAGAACAAAAAAAACCCCCAAAACCAGAACATGCTACTTTCATTCTGAAAAGGCAGATAAACATCGGTGTGAGCCACAATCACAGATCATAACCAGGGAACACTCAAAATGCGGGCAGAGCCAGGAAAGTGGCCTTGCCAAAGTTCCTTTATATTACACATCTGCCACAAGATCCAAATACAAACACATACATTTCGCTTCCACGATGACTGTGATGCCAACACACATACTGCCAAATGAGCTAAAAGTATTCAGCTCTGTACTGGCAAATGAATCATCAGCTAAATTATGAATACAAATCCCTATTAGTAAATATGATGGGGGAAGCAGACAAAGCCCAAACGTTGTAACAGCTTGGCAGTGTCCTCTGCACCATTATTTAGGAGGCAGGAAGGAAGAGAAGACAATATTCCTTTACACTAGAGGACTCCTTCTTGTCAGGCAAAATCTCAGATTTAAGCTCCATTTAAATTCAAGCTTTGTCTCTAAACATGGCATTCAAAGATGTGTGGACTTCTAATTACAGCATAACTTCACATTAAATTCTTACTGAAAAACTATTGAAATATTTGATGCGAGTATCCAGACAGCTTTCATGAGAAGCTGTCTACAAGGCTTCAAAACCAATACTGTAAATATAATTTTTCAAGGCTTTACTATTTTTTATTCTGGGTGTCGTTTTTTTTTTTTTCCTATGTAGTACTTGCAGCAAAAATGAATGAATCATTCTCAGAGTATTTTGCACTATACAGGCTTATTGCATATTACATGAATTCAAAGTGCAAGGGGACGTATATAGACAAACCTCAAAAAAGCTTTAAAAGCAAAGTTTTCAAATCAGAATTTTGTCCCGTTTCACACTCCACCGTTCCTTCAGATTTACCCTTACTAAACTTCAAAAGGTTCCCAAAGATAAAGACTTAGAAACTATTCTTAGGTGGCTAAAAGTAAAAGGGGTTAAGCAGAAAATTATTCTTAGACATCTTCGTAGGTAGCTATCTGAGGCTGTAAGTACCTAAAATCCTTTTAAAATCAGGCCGCCACTTTTCTTTTCAAGGTTGACATTTCAGTTTTTCAATTAGAACCTGGAGAGAATTTCTGGGTGCAAAAAAAAGGTGCACCTCGGGGTGCAGACAAGGGGCACCACTTCAGAGCAAAGCAGGAGTACCTGCTGCTTGCAGCCTCTACCAAACCAGGGGCTCCCGCAGCGCACTGCGATAAACTGCCGGCCTCTCCACACTCTTTGCAGTAAAGGGAAATTTTTGTTTGTGACACAAGTATTTCTGGTACGGTTATAAACCTAAATGTGCCGCTACTAAAAAAACCAAGTCTCTACCTAATGATTTTGCACTGATCCTCAGTGACCAAAGTTCACTTCGGTCCAGGAGCAAATAATAGACAGAAAGCAACTGTGAAATGTGTCAATGTCACTAAGTTTACCTCCAGGATACGGAAAGGACAGCTCTTCCACAAAGGAACCCAAAGAACACCATCACTATCCCCTTTTGATGTTCAGAGGGATGGAAGACCTCTCCAGCGAAGACAGGCTGAGAGAGCTGGGGTTGTTCAGCCTGGAAAAAAGAAGGCTCCAGGGAGACCTTATAGCAGCCTTCCAGTACCTAAAGGGGGCTACAGGAGAGATGGGGACAAACTTTTTAACAGGGCCTGTTGGCATAGGACAAGGCCTAATGGCTTTAAACTGCAAGAGGGTAGATTTAGACTAAATATAAGGAGGAAAATTTTATAAAAAGTGTGGTGAAACACTGGAACAGGTTGCTCAGAGAGATGGTAGATGCCCCATCTAGGGAAACATTCAAGGTCAGGTTGGACAGGGCTCTGAACAACCTGATGTGGTTGAAGATGACCCTGGTCATTGCAGGGGGACTAGATGACCTTTAAAGGTCCCTTCCAACCCAAACCATTCTATGATTCTATGAAACACAGGAATACAAAGCAGATTAACAGTGTCACTCTTGTTCAGTACTGAGAGAGAAGGAGCAAGTTGATTCACGTTCTAATTTTCAGGGCATCCCAGCATCCCAGTCATCCACAATACACACATGCCCAGATCTGTATTTAAAATAGCCTACTTTCACAAGCTGTCTCTCTCTCAGCTATAACCATTATTATTTACTTGTCCACTTACTATTTGTGGCCATGGGTTTTAGCGCAAACCAAGTCTTGAATATATTACATCTTCTAAAATTAAGGGTTCAATTACTACACACGGAAACTGTCAGGAGACAACCATGCTGTGAGGAGAGGACTGTGCTTTTAACAGTCTCCTCTCACATAAATCAGTGCAGTGAGTTGTATACTCGGGTCTAGAGACTGGCACGCACTGCCCAAATATTTGTATGCTGAAGTCTTACAAAACTTTCCCTTTAGCAAGCATTTCCAGAAGGCAGCAGCAGATGTTTCTAACCTAAAACTAGATAGTTATTTTTACTAAAACATGAGTATCCTTTCCTACCTTATCCTCCACAAAATAATATCCCACTGAGAAAGATTTCAGCTTTTACTTTGGAAATGGGGAAGGACGATGGCTCGAATGTAATGAACATGAATTAAGTTGGGTTTTTTTGATTTTTTCTGCTCACACCAGCATAAATAGATAGGACACAACTCTCCTGCAGTATCCACAACACAGAGGCCACAAAATGACTGTGCGTATGAAGTTCTTCATTTTGTTCTCCCCACCCATTTTTTAAACTTAGAGTAAACCAGAACCACCAGATCTGGCTCTCCCAATAAAATTTCTTTTTTGAAAACACTTATCATATGCTTAACTATTCTACATGGAAAATCAGCAATCCTGCATGGATCAGTCAACTTTAATCTTCCTGGAGAATAAAAGACTCCCATAAATTGTTACAAAAGTCTGTGTCATAAATATTCCAAATTGTGGTTTATGAGCAGAGTGAGAAGCTGTAGACAAGAGAGGATAAATCCCAGGAAGCGCAGCGTAAACTGTGGCCAAGCCGAGTGCCGTTCTACTTAAGGAATTAAAGGAACAAAGCTTGTAAAGGTTGTAAAGTACAATAAAGGTTGTATTTACGCCAAACTCTTTGGCACATAGTCTTTGGTAACAGAAAAGGGCAAGGCAAAACAACATTTTGTGCAACTTGGTTCACAACATCCTTTAACTACATTATTTGTAATATTTAATACATGAAAAACACTTAGGTAAGGCTACTGCATATACTTGGATAGGAATACTTCTGAACACTGGGGAGACAGCTAAGACTAGATGCAAAACCTGGCTTTGTGTCCTTTCACTCTTTCCTAAGATCTGCATAGAATACAGACAGTTAAACGAAAAAGTAATTCATCCAGCCTCTGACAGAAATCAATGCAGACATTTCCAAAGAAGCCATATAAAATCTTATTACAGCAGCAGTTCCCAGAGTTACAGTACAAGGTGCACCAGCGATCTCTCAAAATCCAAATCTACTTGCTTCCAGATGGATCAAAACCAGACCTACAATCCCAATCTCTGGACCATACATTTTCACATGATAATGCCATGGGAAATGAAATTAAGTTAAAGGCTAATATGCTGACGAAACCATCCCATACTTCAGCAAGCACTTAAGCATAACTAGATTTCTCGTATATAAGGTCATCAAAACTAACAAGGGTTCTATAGCTTTCAGTTCCAAGAAGAAAGTACTCAAGTTTTTAATCAATGATTTGTATGCTTTTGCATCCAGCTTGATTGCAGGAGGACATTTATTTATTTGATTTATAAAACATAAATTAGTGCCTTAAACCTTGGCAAGCATATGCAAGAATAAATTTCATTTCTCAGTAAATTTCAGTGCAAAAACTGTTCCTTCCAGTATAAAATAAAATATTCCAATAGCAGAAAAACCCCACAAGTCCAGAACTAACAGCAAGACCCTTTGTGGTTTTGAAAGGTCTCTGCAAGGAAAAGCAAATTTTGCTGCATACATAAAGATGAACCAGTTCTAAGTAAGACCAAATCACACCTCTCACCTTAAAGTCAGAATGGCAGAGCTCTCCAGTACAGAATCTCAAAGCTGGAATTCTTGGCCTTTGCTACATATCTTGGTTTCTCTGCAATCCAACAGTACAAAAGGAGGGACTTGCTAAGTATTCTGTGCAGTTTTTCCTAAATTTCCCTTTTACTTTTTTCCAAACAAGAAACAAAAGTATAAGACCGCCCAGGTGAAATGGATAGAACATGCTGAAGATCCATGGTGTAAACTATGCAAGAAAGGCAAGAGCAGTTCAGCCTGATTTACTACCAGAGGATTTAATGCATTTATTTATCATCACAGAAAGGGGTGACAAGTAAGGCAATAGCACGTTCTTTTCTGCGGGCCAAATTGTGGACCACTGGTCACAAAAAAAGATTCTTAGCCTAGACCAAGAGTTGCAGAATTTGCTGAGTCAGCCATCACAAAACATTGACAGAGAAAACAGTAAGAGGAGTAAGTCACCTATTTTTAAAAACACGAACAGACTAGTTTTCAAGATGCCTTTGTAAAGTCTCTTCAGTATGCTATACCTGTCCTGCTACAGCCACTTAATCATCATGAAGTACAGGACATAAACTAAACACCCTTAAGGTATTCATTCAAAAAAAAGGAAATGTTACCTAAGTCTGTATTAAAAAAAAAATCCTTCACCTCAATATGTGGTAATTATTTATGAAAAACTAATAAAATCAACCAAAAGATTTTAAGTTCTTAAATATTGGTTTCATTGTATCTTAACTTGCATGCAAGCTCTTTGCAATGTTTTAGCAAACCTCTCAAAATTCCTTATAATGCACCCGTTGTTAATGTCATTTACATTTTCAAATGCATTTTCTGCATATTTCAGTGAACCCATAACCATGTTATTTAGTTACTATTAATACAGCATTAACCAGTGTATTTAAAAGGAAAGTCTAATATGAAAAATGTTGAACCGTGTTCAGAATCATGTGATCTTTATTGGAAAAAGCAAAAGCTTTCACTTTGAATAAAAGTTGCACAAATACAAAAGGAACTTTAATAAGAGTTCTTGAATATTTGCTAAGGAAGGATTTGCTGTATCCAAATTATAGGATTAATTGGTTCATCTGCACCAACTTTCTGAAAGTAATGGATATGCTACGGAAAACACACCTAAGGTATATATAAGGACTCACATAAAGTGCGAGTTTGTGACACCAGTATTTAGGCAAAAAATACCCTTTTGCCTCTAAATGGAAGACAGTTAATAGCTAGAAATAATAAAGATGAAATACAATATTTGGATGCAACTCCTGCAGAGTCAACATTTTTTATCATATTTTAAAAAGATTGTGTTCTAGTGACTATGTACCTACTATGCAAGTTAAAGCTGGAAAATTAGTGCAAATACAGTTCAAGCTTTTCGTTATTGCTCCTAATTCTGGACAGAATCAACCTCTTTGTGGTAACTCCAAAAAACAGAAAGGTCACTTAAGTTTCTGTTACAAGCAAGTAACCTCAAGAGAGAAATTGTGAGTTGGCAGTTGAAGCCAGCACACAAGCAGTCCGTGTTCCTCTCACCATACAGAACAGGACTGGAGAGGGTGTCCTCTTTAGTTCTGCACTTCAGCAAAAATACCTGTATTCAGGTGTTCACGGACTGTTCAGTTAGGCTCCTCCTGGTAAACTAGTCCTGGTAGTGGCTTTAACAATATAGCAAAACCGAAGGCACCATACAATATCTAAACCACTATCTTCTGGTGGTATCAGGTGGTATCAGCTTGGTCTATCAATTCAGAAAGACAAAAGAATTCATTTAAAGGGAAAAGTCTAACTATCTCACAGGAGTCCAATCCTTAAAGCTTCAATAAAAGCACTGAAGCTTCAATAAACCAACAAAAAATGCCCCAAAACCTCAAACCTTCTCATGTAGGAACTGAAATAGTCTGATTCTTCATATGTCATATAAACACACAATACAGTTAAAAGAATGCAGAAGCGAATTTACTGCTTAGGAATGCTTTCCTTAATCAAATTTAAACATATATAAATATATATATACATTTTTTTCTTTTCTAAATGTGCAGGTTGATGTCTAAGCCTGTCTTGAGCCATGTGAAAATATACCTGCTACCTTCATACAAACAAGTCCAGTTTTCACAAACCAACAGCAAGAAAATACACATTAAAATTTTTGCTGAGTCAAAATAATCAACAATATAAAACAAACCCAAAAAGTCTGCCTCTTTTAACCATAGAAATTGTTTTTAAATATGTTTTAAAATGTCATTTTGATTTATAATACAAATCTCAAAACTTTCTGTAAGTACTGAAACAAATTTTGACTTTGTCTATTTGAACAGAAACATTTTTCAGAATTCAGTGTGAACTTATCTAAATTGCTTTCCTTGTTCTGAAATGGCATTTCTACAAATAAGTTACGTATTGAGAAAACCCCCAACTACCAAATTCTAGTAACTGCCATCCTAAATCTGCATGTGTTAAAGAAATTAACACTTCTCACTCTAGAGTCCACATAGCATTTAAGTAAAAATACTTTCCACACTGACATCTAGTGAAGTTTTAAAGTAAGAAGAAAAAGCCTATTCTAATACTTTGCACCTACATAAAGCTTTTCATCTTCCAAATTACCTATATTTTAGATTACTAGAATTTGCAACGGATTTGTACATCATGCACTATTTTCTTTTGAAAGATATTTTGCCACTATTTTTAATAAGTAACACATTTACCTGCCAAAGGCTCAGACATTCTGATGGGTACATTAGAGACAGTTATAACGGTAAGATCCAGTGTAATTAAATTTAAAACATGAGTAGCAAAGTTACTGTTTTCCTATTATGCCAGATGTACTTATAAGGGCTAAACACGCAACACTGACAAAACAATTCTACTAAATTCAGTGGGAATTATGAATGCAAGATGCTTTAATTCATACATTTTAGATACTTATAAGACAAGTCATCTCTCTTCTCTGTGCAGTATCCAGAAAGCCTGTATTCCTACATTCTCTCTGTAATCAACGAAGAAAGAGATGTTCCTCTGGGAACACCTAAATTAGTCTCCTGCTCTGAATCATCCCAGCCCTTACACTTGGTAGGCTTTATTAACAGCACACACAGTCTTTGAGAGGGCAGAAGTGGAGAGACTGGTAGGGAGAGCTTTTGAGTTCTTGGTCTCACAAGCTGCCTGTCCTACTCACCCAGGGACAACATACAGTCCCAGATCCCTTCTGCCCTCCTTGAGCTGCGCTCCAGGGAAGCAAGACGTAATGGTGTACCAGCTACAACATTAACTTCAGCACTCATTAAGGTTCTAAAGGCAAAGTCTCATTTTTATGCCTCATCAAAAAAAGGCAGTTAAGCACTGCCTGACACAACATACAGGAGGTTGTTCAGAGCTGACTCTGGGGAAAATGTATCACCTACTGAATCACAAGCAAACCTATAAATGCTTTCTGCAGTGACAGATATTTGAAGAGAGACAGATTATGCATTTTCCCCGCTCATTAGTGATTGTACTCCAGATCAGAGTTTGGGATCTGCTTTTTCAGACTGCTGCATAGCTGTGGTTTGCAACAGAACCGACTGACTTGAGTCTTTCTAGACTCAAAACACAAAGGAGAAGAAACGGAAAGTCCATTTAGACAGAGATTGCACTCAAAATGGAAACATTCCTGGGCAAAGGGTTTTCAACACTTCCTTGGTAAAAACTGTAGTGATCTACATGTTCAGCAGTGAAAAAAATCCTGATCTGGGACTGGAACCCCCGTACTTCTGTTTGAGCTTCAATCTGCTGACACCATGGCTATTGGCTTCACAAGATGAGCCTGGAAAGCTAGATGTTTTCTGGCACTTGAGAGAGGTGAGGGGAAAAACAGCTGGATATTAAATTATGTTTTGGCTAAAAGCTGCCTGAAGCTAAATTATACACTTGTAATCACTTCAATTGCAAGGCAAAAATGCTAGTAATTAATTGTGGCAATGTGACAGGATTTAAAGCAACCAAACAGAATTCTTGGTAGTATATAAAATGTAAAAATCTGAAAGCTGTCAACACTTTATGTACTGAAATTAGTTCCACTTGCCATGGCCTCAGAACAAGTTCCTCCAGTTAATAACCTTCTCTTCATCTGAATCTAATCTTGACAACAGAAACACCATCAAACCATCAAGAATTATGAAATGGAAAAATGGCTTCTGTTTAGAACAAGGAACTCTTAATACTTGCATTCTATTTTGTATTTCGTCACAGAGAAGCTCAATAATCTGAGGTAAAGCTGCCAGATGTCCAGGCTTCTCCAGACACAGCCCCTTTTTTCCACATAGAAATTCTGTCCTGGCAAAAAAAAAAAAAAAAAAAAAAAAAAGACAAGTTTGGCCATTTGCCTGGAATTTCCAGATCCTGGGCAGCACAGTCAGGTGGTAGCTCCAATGTGGCTGCTTGATGCTTGAAATCCTGGACAGTGTACACTCAACTAGGACTTTTGTGCATCCAAACAAAGAGCCACCTTGTGTGCAGAACATACCTAGCACCTAGCATGATCCCTATACTGAGTACTCCCAAGTAAGACATGCCAGACAGGATCCAAATTCTGTCCTGAATTTCCTGGACATAAATATGAGAGCCCTCGCTCTAATGCAATCTTCTAAATGCATCCACAACTTGCATACACATATGAGAAAGCTGGAACAACACACAGGGTCACCAAGGTGATTTACTAGTTCAAGAGAGGTAAATAGCAATGGGCACATATGTGTTAGTACATACATCTGAAGATTCACAATTAGATTTGTAGGGACCTAGCACCTGGTGGTGTAGCAAAATCCACAGCCTGAATTAGGCTTCTTTAATTAAAAAAAAAAAAAGAAAAGTAGATGCTTAGAAAGGGGATACACACTGGGCAGCAATTAGAGCAGCAGTAACTACAGACTGACAGGAGGAAAGGCTGAAGAGAGTTTGTAAGTACTAGCCAACTTATCCTGAGATTCGAGACGACACCTCTTTCCAGTTAGGATTCATAGTCTTTAGCCATCTGAGAGTGAGGTGGACCAGGTTTTCTTTGTTTGTTTTAAAGAAAAAGAACAAATCCCTCATTTCAGAGAAAGAACAATGCCCTGACAAAAGGGGGGGAAGGGGGGGGCAGCATCTAGATGCTTAATATAACCACTAGGCCACAATCTCATTTTCTCCCTCATTCTTCTGATTTCTTAACTATTCCATACAGAGATGAGTTTTAAAAAGGAAACCTGCTAATGTCTGCAGCTCCAGGCAATCTACAAGTTAATGGTTACTGCATGTTTCCCAGAGAAAGGAGATGTGCCTTGGAACTCTCCTTCACATCCCGGGTACCTGCCCTCTGGCTGAACCAGTAGGTCACAGGGAGCCGCATCCCTAATTCTGTTTTGTGTGAAGCCTCACAAGTTGTACTCAACAGCAGCGCACACATCTCAGCTAACACAGATTGAGGAACATCTATTTAATGGAGCCTAACAGATTTTCTATATATTTAATAGATGCCAAGCTATGCAGCACCATGAAAACTATGGTACCAGAGAGTTTGGCCAAAAGCAGAATTTTAGGTACATCCAGGATCTTCAGTCCAAAAGCGATACACATCCAGGAAGCCACAGAATGGAAGTTTTAAGAATCAAAACTTTAGATCCAGACAGGTATTAAGTCCCTGAAACTTTAAGCCAATTTTTCCAAACTTTATAAAAGGCACAGGACTTCTCTGCCTCTCAGAGTCATGCCATTTTTGATTCAATGATGTTTATTAATATACCCTTACACACAGGATATAGCATGACATCCTAGCATAAATAGCAGAAAACCCCTGTGATTTCTAGAGTAGTAGTAACCGCTGCATACATGGAAACTGATAGGTAAGGGCTTTTCTGCATTAAAAAAAACTTACTAAGAAAGCTTGACAAGGATTCAGTGAAACACTTTACCATGGAAACTCTGAATATTTATTTACGGTCTCTGGCCAAACTCAGTATCATTAATGATACATTTTCACATTCCTTGCCAAAAAATTATGCTGGGACAATATTACAAGATTGAAACTAAATATTCACTTAAAAAACCAGATATTTCAAAGTTAAAAATTAGTACAGCTTTAATTTTTCATCAGTGAACACACGTATTATCAAAATAATCTCTGTATTATTATTATTAACATAATGACATCCAGATTTAATAAGACCGTCCCAACTTTTAACAACCATACCTGTTTCACGTTTTTAACAGAAGTCTTCTGGTATTGACAGGTGTCCTGGCTTCATCAGAACAGGCTATAGATGGCCTTGGTCTCATTTTTTCAGCTTGATACAAGATGGTATGAAAGGGCAGGTACAGGCTATACTTTATCTCCAGGTTGTCCTGCAGTGCTTTAAGCTGTTTGTGGTGACAATAAGTAGTGGATGCAGTCACTGGAAACCATTCAAAAGCATACACACAGTGTCAGCCTCAGAATGGGGAAAAAAAAAAAAAAAAGTCTTACTGAATCCCAGACTGACTCCACATTTGCCTTTTACAGAAAAACAGTGTTTAATACGCTAAACTGAAAAGATGTCTGAAATATGAAAACATATACCTCTGGTATCATAACAAATTCAGTAAGCAGCTGTCTAGAGACTAAGTGGGGAAGTCATCTGAGTTCAAGTAAAATGGATTGTTTTTTGCTGAAATCAATGCAAAAACATGAACCCGACAGTAGCAGCTGAACCTCAAAATCTTCAAGAATAGCATGGATAAAGAGCTCATTTCCATATAATCCCTCTGGACTGAACTGAAACAAGAAAGAAAACTGACGTCTGAACATCTGGTACCACCACAATACAGAGTTTTGAAAGCTCTGCTACCCTTTCATTTCTGTGCCATATTGCAGGACTGAAATTACTACCTTGGATGATTCTGAACCATGGTCAAAAGATGTAACAAGTTCCAAATTCCCCTTGCCAACAGAAACAAAGACAGTGTAAGGGCACCTGCGTAGCCATCAATCAGGAGCCAGGCTGCCTCTCTTAACATCCCATTCTAAAACCCTCCACTAAGCAGGCCATGCCTGGAAGCAAGGCCCACTTTCATTTAGTAAAATGCACTTCATTACATAAAAAAGATCTTTGTCAGTATTTGTCTTTTTCTCCTATAAGCAATCATAAACCTATGCCTCGTACATTGTCTAAAGCACCACACATTTCAGTGTATTATTTTCTTAACTTTTGCATGACCTAAGGCCAAGCTCATTAATGAATTCAGTCTTTGAAAATCAACTAAATCTACTTATACAAGGAAATTAGCTAAAATTTGTCTTCATTAGACTTGAGACTCAGTCCAACCTGACCTGCTTAAGGAAAAATAAAAAAAGGAAACAATAATCACCACCATCAATCCCTTGCCACATTGTGATTGTGTAATTAGCTTACTGAAACCAATTAAATGTATGAAGATGCATTTATAAATAAATAAGTGCTAAAATGCTAGCTGAGAAGACTTAATTATTCTTCGAAGTTCAGTGACAAATGCTAAAATGATTCCACGTTCCCTTGCTGACAAGTTTAGAAAGGATATCTTTCCCATCCAAAAAATTACACCAGACACCAATTAAAGATACTCTAATTTCGTTCACACTCAAATCAAACAGGATGTTTTTAATACAACCTCCTATGAAATCATGGAGGAAACTCTCCAGAATCACAGAACATCTCAGACACAAACAACAGGTTAAATAAGAGTTCCTTTACCTTCAAGCCATCTGCTAGTTTGCCAATGAAGCTCCAGGGAAAGAATATTTAGGGTGGGCTTCAGATCACCTAATTTCATCCATCTAAACTTTTGACTTGAAGCATAAAGTCCCTACTTAGGCTCCTCCTGCAGTCACCTGAATAGAGATGGGCATTTCTAGAGAAAATAAATCCCACTTTAAGACATGTGTCCAAAAACCTAACTCGTCTGCACCTGGAGTTAGGCAGAGGTTTATCCCACCCTCCACTCACTAGTCAAATTAAATATAAATGTATTTGTACACTAAGGATAGTACACAGCTTGCTGAAACGTGGTAATAATAAAGTGTTGAGCTCAATCTCTCTACTTTTCAGTCAAAGGAGAACAACGTATTTCTCAAGCATCTTTTTTAAAATTGAATGAAGCATATTATGGGGGCATTTCTCCCTCAAACCATCTCTATGGGTTGCCTGGATAGTTATCTCAAACTAGGCATTTCATTTAAGAAAATGGAAACATGACCAAGACAAATCCCTGAGTTAGTGCACAGCACCACAAACACATGTTTAGATTTAGCTGAGCAGATACCGAGTGTTTAAATTTCACTTCCCTAACTCTAATAATACAAATAAACCATTTAGAGCATTTTGAGTACTAACTGTTAATTTAACTTGACCTTAGCATTTGTAGGGGCTGTTGGCACACTGGGAAGTCTAGAGGATGAGTCTAAATCCATCTGGAACAAAATCAAGCAGAAAGGCTGCCGTACACAGAAGATAACTAAGTGCATGGAACGACCTGAGCTGGCAGCAATAGCATTAAGTCCATTAGTTGTCATGAGAACAAACTACACCACCATGGACTTTGCCGGTCCAGTCCAACCACAAAGACTGGGCCTATACAAATTACTCCTCAAAATGGTGAAGTCAGTCAAGTTTTGGTCAGACTTACGATCTTTGGGAACACCAAGGTGTAATAGGATTTCAAGCATGGATGCTTAACCATTAAGAACTGCAATAGAAACACCTTGCAATTTTCAGTCAATTGAGCAATTTGGGGGAAGAAAAGGAAAAACACACTTTCGCATCCTGCTACAATACTGTCTGCTATCTCAGTGAAATATCTTAGTATCTGTGTTAGAAAACAGTATTTGCTCTATTTGCAAAACTAACACAGATGCAGGTCCTCAAATAAGATAAACAAGACAGTTTGCAGTAAAGCAGCTCTATCTAGCACTAGTAGCTCACAATATGTTTAACAATGGGGGCAATCTGCTGACATTCCACAATTATAAGTAAAAAACAGCATTATTTGTGTAATTTTAAATGGTACAGACATATCAGATGTTTAGGTGACTTTCTTTTCAAATCTTCACCTCATATGAAATATATTATTTAAAGGAAGAAATTGATGTGACATTTAGAAACATGAAAAATTGTTCAGAAACCATACTAACTTTACAATAATCATTTAAATTACATTTATAGAATCAGAGAATGGTTAGAGTTGGAAGGGACCTTAAAGATCATAGAGTTCCAACCCCCCTGCCATGGGCAGGGACACCTCGACTAGAGCAGGTTCCTCAAAGCCCCATCCAGCCTGGCTTTAAACACTTCCAGGGATGGGGCATCCACAGCCTCCCTGGGCAACCTGTTCCAGTGCCTCACCACCCTCACAGTAAAGAATTTCTTCCTAATATCTAATCTAAATCTCCCCTCTTCTAATTTAAAACCATTACCCCTTGTCCTGTCACTACATTTCCTGACAAAGAGTCCCTCTCCGGCTCTCCTGTAGGCTCCCTTCAGATATTGGTAGGCTGTAACGTAATGCTTAATTCTGTAATGCTTCTTTTTTGGGAAAAAAAAAACCACAACAAACCAAAAAAACCAAACCCAACTTCTGCTGGGGCACAGAAATCCTATCCAGCTGGAGTTCATAGGCAGGTAAAATAGAAGCAATAACCAAGAGACAATTTTAGTTGTAATAATCCAGGGTATGTCGATGTGTGTGACTCCTGTAGACACACCTGAGCTAGTTTACATAACGACAGCAATAGGAATGTGCCAGCCAGCAACACAGCACAGTCTTGTCCAGTCACTCACAAATTTACACCCTTTTTGGGTGGATGTTGCAACCTCATTTAAGCACTGTGCTGCTGCAGTTGTCACCATCTCAACAGTTTGAAAAAAAACACAGTATGTCTGTGAACTAGAGTAATGTTTCAACTGCAACACAAACGCATTGTAATAGACAGATACCACTTACTTCTCAACTATCCTCTTATAATAATGGGAAAATGCTGGACTGATTTCCTGGACCGTCCTGAGACAAACACCAGTTACGTTCTCCTCAGATATAAAGGCCTCATGGAAACTGGTCAGTTCTCTGCTCCTGTTGCCTCCTGAACTATTTCACTGTGCCCCAAACCACTTGAATTAATGGATATCACCTGAGGAAATATTTTTTAAATACTCATTTGAATTTAAATAATTCCTTCCATTTGAATTAATTAACTTTCCTGTTCCCTACGTAAAGTAGAGCAGCTTTAATTATCTGCCTTTTACAGACTGAGAAAGTGAGACACACTAAAATTCAGTGTCTTGCTCAGAGACAGAGAGGAACTCTGTGGTAGAGGAGGGAACTGAAGCAAGAACCTGAACAAGGTGGAAATAAAATTTCCAATGAGATCAGTGTAAGTTATGTAAATCACATGCTGCTGTGGGTCCCCTGACACCCACTCATGAGCTTCAAGATGCAACGTTAAAGGACAACACTAGGGACCCACTAACAATATTCTAAGACTGTAATACTGAGTATAACCGAACAGTCAACACACTTAAATCACTATCAAGCCTAATTACGAGAACAGCTGTAAACTAGTAAAATGTCAGTGTCATAAGTGATTGTATTAGCCTTCTTTTCTCTTCCACTCCTCATTCTTTTCTTCTTCAAATGAAAGCAAGGCTTCCAGGATAATCCTCTATGCACCATATGTGCTCCTCTTCCCAACTTCGAGGTCTATGTTATAAAATGAAAGCTGAGATCCTCACAGGTGTATCATTTCATGAGTGAGGACTTCAAGACATCAAGTAAATGCAATAAATGAATATTGACAATGTCAATACTAACACCTTGCAGGTGTCTATAAGCAATGTCTCATGGGTGAGACATGATTACACGTGAGTCATTTGGTCACAAAGATTAGCTAAGGAGCTCAAAACACTGCTATTCTCTTTATAGAAATTTTAAAGACAATCTACTCAGTCTGCATAAAGCAACCTTGATGCTCCTAGCACACTTACTAGTGAGTATGCTTCACACCACCACCATCCCTCCTTTGATACTCTTTCTGGGTTTACAGTTTATTGCTCATAGAAGATGGTGCTCTGAAAGAACAGGACAGGTATTTCCGTTTTCACTTGAATTTTAACTCCTGGAATACCATGCAATGGTCATGCATATTTTAATGCACAACAGCTGATTCAAGGGTGAAACTCATCTAGGAGAAAAGATTGAACTTCTGTCATTTTGACCCCACTGCCTCTACTTTGTGCTTCAGTAAGACAGAAAACATTATTATTCTAATTTCTTAGCATTCTACTTCTGGGGTGCACTCACTTTGCAAAGGACAAAGGAAAAGTGAACAGGATCTACATAGTTTGCAACCAGCAGAGAGGTCAGCATAGTAACACTGTCATACATAATCCACAGCAGGGACTATTTGCAGACTTCAAAGGCTAACTGATGTTCTGTCTCCTGACAAAATGACCTAGAGATTCTAGCTTTCCTAGAAGTGCTTCTGCTGCATGTTACCCTGGAGGGACTTGCTCAGTCCTATCCCCCCCCATACTCTGAGAACCTGCCTCACAATAATACTTCTTCAACAAAGCAGTTTTGGAGCTTACAAACTCTATTTTACTAGTCTAAATGGTTTGCTGATGGGCTGAAAGCCTAGACTTTCCCAGGTAGTTAATATACTGCTTCTCTTCAACCCTCTACAGTAATTATCGGCCAATAGCACAGACCATTCCAAATGTTTGAGATTCTTATATACAAAATTAGATCTGAGTCAGCAAGTCTCTACCATGGCTTGAATGACAACAATGGGCTTATAGCAAATAAAAATAATTTATTATTATGGAGTTGAAAGGAAACATTTTCTGTATAGTTAATAGAAGTCACATTTTCTGTAAAAAAACTCCTTGAATAAGCATCTCTATTCAATTACACACACAACAAGAAGCAAGACAAAGAAAGGGCTTAGTTTTCCATTTGAGAATAAAGGCATTTGGAGCATTGCCTATACAAACCTACTCGTTTCTTCTCCATTAATTCCACATGATTTTCCCGTAAGCATACCTGGTTTTTTAGAACCAATTTTGATTTGCATAAATTCTTCCCAGAAAAGAAACAATTACATAACCTCATGATTTCTCCATTAATGGACATTTTGGCAACAATAGATAATGGAGAGATCCTTGATTAGTTTCAGGAGAATTCTAACTAGCATCAACAGGCATTTACATCAGTAAGAGTCTCAGCGTAAGTTCACTTTAAATGCAGAACATTCAGTGTGCTGAGGGTATATGACTGAGCTAGGTATCCTGAGTAAATTAAGGTGCACCCCAAATGTTTTTTTGCTTTTGCAAGAGACGGGCATATACAAAGCCCTGATGTTCAAAGATGCTATACTAAATGGATTAAATATCTGTTGTTGAGATGCTACTAGCCTCTCTTTAATTGCAGCTCTACGCTCTGTCTCTCAGTCCCACACATCAGCTGAGCCTCAGCCCAAGGTCCCAAGCCACAGCCCAAATGAACAAGACAAAATTCCTTTTGCAGTCGCTTCCCAGCCCCACTCTGGCTCCAGCTCTAGGCTCTGTCTCTTGCCCCCCCCTAATCCTTGCCCCAGCACAACGCATCACCACTTAACCATACTCCCTCAAAAGTCCAAACCACCATTTTCTCTTGAATTTTAATTCCTTTGTCAAGAAACTTTCTTCAAAAGTTAGTTTGACATTAATATCATAGGCATTATCACTAATGCAACTTTTGCTCATTAAGCCACAAGAACACAGAGAGGAAGTGGCAGTTAACCCCTTAAGTCACCGAAACACAGAAACTAGTTATACTATTACACTTCCTTTGAAATATCCCTGTCAATTGAGAACTTGCCTATTAATGTGGTTTCCCTCTCAGCACAATGAGAATGGTTAGACCGAAAAAGGAAAAGGACAAATACATTTGAAGGGAAGGGATCATAGTTTAGCATTTGAAATTTAGTAGAGATATACCACAAAAGAATTGCTGAAGTTCTGTCTATCTAGCAGCTGAATTAGTGAGAAAACAAGTTTAGGAGTCATGCTTACAAAAGGGGGCACATTATAGTTTGCACATCCTTAAAACATGATCAAAAAAGACAGGCACTCAGGTATTACAAATCCCAGCCTACTTTTGGATGGGTTGCTTTACTTTCAGCAGTAAAATGGAAATAATAATCCTGCCCTTTCTGACAGTAAGGCTATGAAGCTTAATTCATTTAAATTCTGTGAAAGTCTTTTGAGCTCCTTGTATGAAAAGTGTTATTTAATTAAACAGTGCTATTATTCCAAAGGAGCAACTGTAACAAAATAATCCTATTTATTTTATTGCTTATTGCAATTCGCATATAACTGCCCAACCTCCCAAAAGGAGCGCTCATCCCTGTTCTGATAAGGACTTATGCAAGTCCAAGTGTGTTATACAAGAAAAGCATATTCTACTCCAACACAAAAACATTTTAACCAGTGACAAATTAAACAGATGTTATGACCATCAGGATCTTTAATAGCGTTTTTAAATTATTTAATGTTCTTTTCCTGAGTTTCATGTCCATTTTAAACTAGATTTGTTTTGCTTTATCAGTTAAAATACATTCTAGTCTCTTCTACTGTCTTATATAATGAATTAAAGTAGTTCTTAACTCTATTTTTATGGACATAAAACCAGAAGTTATTGGAACAAATTACTTTGATTTGTCTGTCTACTAATGAGCCCAAAGTTGGTGTGCTAGTTCTCAGCCAATACTGCATTGTTCTTCATTTAAATTTCATCTATTCCTAAATAAAATTGTAATGAAAAGAAAACACAAAATAGATGCTTCAGCCTTAAGTAGTATACTGGTTAGAGCAGAATCCAGATGTCCTCTTTTAGCTTTTCAGAGCTTAAGAACTCCAGGATGTAGTAGCTTCCCCTCAGAGCTTTCATGTACTACTGTCTAATTCAATGATGCTTCCCTTGATTATAAACGCTGGGACAAGGAGCCTCATAGATCTGAATGAGCACAACTATAACTGACTTTTTTTCCTGGGCTGCGGTCACAGTGCAGTTCATGCAGCTCAAATGTAATTCACTAAGTATGAATCTGACCAAAAAACTGACAGAAACACAACAGGCAAATTCTTGCCCCTGTTGTGATCCCCATTTGGTTGGAGAAAGACTTACAGGCTCCAACTGGACCTAAAAGCCCAGCACTGATTGAAAATAACTACCCAGAAGACAGCACTGGAGAAAGATTTGTAAGATTACTCTCCCCTGTCTATGGGCTATGTCAAATACGGAACTGAGCAGGAATGGGCAACATGGTGCTTCAACAGCCACAGCCAGCTATGCAACACAAGGAACAATAAGGAAGGATTAAAATAATTTAGATGGCTCACAGTAAGAGTCTAAGACAAAACAAGTAGAAAGACCACAGTAGAAAGCCCCATTGTCCAGAGTCTTACACAAAATTCTTTATATAAAGTGCAATATAGTCTTTAAAAAAGCTTCATGCCACCTGCAAGTGAGCAGCACTGAGACCAGAAAGTCTCTCTGCGCTGCAATGGCAGACCTGCACATTACAAAGTTAGGAAAAAGCAAGCCAGTATTACTTTCTGCTGAACTGACATGCTCCTTTCAGATAACTTCATATACAACTGGAACTAGTGTTACAGTTGGAGGTTAAGTAGTGCCAGTAAGCAAGCTATTTCCCTCATTCAGAAGGTTTCCAGTTTGTTTAAAGAAAGGCTTCTTCCATATAGTACATTCTGACATACTGAGTAAAGACTAGCTGCTGTTTCTTTCACAGAGCTTAAAAAACAAGATGTAACACAATGTTAAAGGTATCTGGTTGTATTAGTCAACGTAAAGCCAAGTTCCAAAAACCATCTAACATTATATACTCAATGCCAAGTACCGTTTGAAAACAGAACCTGTTAAAATACCTATTTTCTTAGTCTAAATCAGATACAATACCTTTGTAATAACCTCCTTCTTAGATGTGCTACACTTCTTTCTCAGGATTCAGAATTGCCACTTATAATCAACCAAAGGAACAAAATTTTTTCTATTATTTACGTTGATCCGTTTCACAGTCAGTAAAAGGATGCATCATCAGTCAGGCCTTTTATTGTTACCTACAGTACTCACTGCCGAAGAGCATCAGCTGTACCCCAGGGCCCAGTGGCAAGAGGCAAATCCCCAATACCCATAGTTTGCTTGTCCTAGCAATCCTTTAGAAGACAGTACATACACCAAAGGAGATGGAAAGGAAAAGTAAAGAAAACCATTTCAACTACCTTGCCATGTAGTTTGTGGACATCGTATCTTATTTGAGCAAATTCACGGAGTCCAAAAGATCCTCCAACAAGATACAGCTGAAAAACAACAAAATGAAATCAGACGTGTTAGGAAAAGAACACTTTGCATACTGATGCAATTCATTTACCAAGGGACCCTACTTTTCTTCCAACAGAAACACCAGGAACTGAAGAAAATAATCAACTAGAAGATATGTATAGGAGAAGAAGGAGTGTACGTAAAGTCAAAATCTTCTTCCCCTCTCTGGGCCTGGTTTTCACAAATTTCCTCCTTCATACAAAGACAGCTGCTTTAACGAGCCACATTTTCTAGGGACTTCCTCTCCTCTTACCCCTTCTTTTCCCTCCCCATGTGGCTTCCTGACATAACTGCAGTAAAGGAACCTTTACCTCACCACCACAGGATTTACTCTCGTAATTTCCAAGCTCTATGGGGAAGTAACAATGCCACATTGACTTATTCTGATGTCTGTGGGTAAGAGATCTAATTAAGCTTTTGAACGGACCAGCCAACTGGAGCTGTGGTTCAATGATACATTGTCACATTGGCTAAAAAATCAAATCCAGCACATCTGCACTTTTATCATCGCTTTCTTAGCTGTCTCGCAGTTCCCTCCACACCTGTGAAGCTTATGAATAAGAACAGTAAAGGGAGAAATGGGGGGGAAAACCTTCATATCCACATAAAAAAAATTGTTAAATTATTCTTTCTTAAGACAGAGGGATATCATAAAATTGTCTATGTATTTTTACCATTAGAAAAGGACAGACCAACCAAAAGATCAAGTATTGTTAACAAACGCCATTAAGGACTTGAAAATTAGCTTAGAAATCTAGCTACTCTCTGGAAGAATCAGGCCTATTGCTCCTGCTCTGACCTGACAAACTCCATCTGCTGTTCTCTGTTAAGGCAGATGCACAGGAGGCCAAAAGGCTTCACATCTAAAGATGCATATCTAAGGAAGGTGGAAGCATGAAGAAGTTCTAAGGACCTGAGTGAAAAAAAAAAAACCAAAGCCCAACACCACCCTATTTTATCACACCACATTGCTGTTACAGCCCTTCATTACAGGCTGTTGCTGCACAGTAACTGTTTTCTACACAACACTGGCTGATTTCTCGCCACGTATTAGGTTTGCAGCAACGGCCCATGTCCAAGAATTGTAATAATTCTGCTGCACGGGTAGTCAAAAACGTATGTTCTTTCCAAAAAGCATGCTATGCAAAGTTCAGGTCACCGAGGCCACACAGCCATACTCACTCAATTTCAAGTTTAAAAAAAAAAAAAAAAGCGCCTTCTACATTATTCCTGCTAAAGTTGCAGGAGTATGTGACTTCACATCAAGCAGGTAAAACTACTCACAATCATGTGAACACACTCCCTACACACACTTAGATGCTGGTCAGTTACAGACTGGTACCCATTTCATAATATATAGCATATATATACACTATATATAATATATACTATAAATAATACACTCTGTTCACAGAACAGGGAACCCTTCACCAATAGCCACGAGTTACAGGCTCCACATTCTCTTTCTGCCCTGGCCCTTTTGATAAGACTAAGAATCTATCTGTCAATTAGGAACAAGTAGACCAAAATCTGCGATAGGAACATCCAGCTGCCAGGCCACGGAACTCTCACTCCAGAAAGCCAATCAGAAAATCATCACGTGGTAGCAAGTTAACTTTTAATGACTGGAAATTTGACCCACCAAGAAACTGGATGTCACCATAGTTGTATCATAACTGTTCAAGTAATTAACGATGCTCTTGAAAATACTGAATCATCAAAATACATAATAGAAAAAAGGGTATTTGAAAAAAAAGGTCTCCCTCATGTATTTTGGTATGAAAGAATTACAAGAAACAGAAAATAAAGTATTCAAAATGGTTAAAAAGAAACTGAACATTATTCAAAATTTATTTAATCAAAGCAGATTTGTTAGCTGAAAATACGGCAACACATAATGTTGAAAGTCTCAAGGATCAGGCTATAATTGCATGGTTGACACCTTAGCATAAATTTTCATTAGCTGATCTTCTTTAACTCCTAACAAGAATTGTTAATTAATATCCCATGAGTTAATTCAAGAAACTTTGAGTCCTAATGAGCAGAAATCACAAGTGCTATAGAGAAGTTTATGGCTGTTACAAACCAGAACTTATGGCCTTTGTGTATATTAGTATGTCGTCAAAGAGTGCTCATAGCGGGACAAAAGCAACTGCAGTAGATACAGTTCAGTACACAGTTGTTAAACCAGGCAAAAAGTGGCAATTACTTGTGACATCAAGTAAAATTAGTTTGCCCAACAACAAACTTGCATGAATTATATACCATTATGAGATGCAATATGAGCAAGTGGAAGACCTTTAGCTGGCCTGTGCCCCATAACCCAACTATGACTCAACGTAATGAAAAGGTACACCGTGGCTTACAAAGCCATGCTCTAAGCTAAAAGAGAAATACTACATTCTTTAGCTTTCATCATGTAAAACTATATAACGCACACCGTAACTACAGGAAATCAAGTAGAAGGTTGCTGCATGAAATAAGTCATGTGTTACTTGTTTTGTCTGATCACATCCTATCGCTTGTTTGAGAGCAACCATACAGTGCATTTTACATTCGCAGCGATACACACGATAAAGAAGTTGATACAAACACACCTCTCAGTTCCTTTAGACAGGTTTTGGCCTGAGACTGTAATTTTACTCACATTACCTTTATACTTCTACAGGAAAAAAAAACCCACTTGGTTTCTGATGAACTTTTGCTCTTCATACAGCCTAAGCAGCGTACTAGCCTGGCAAGTTGGCACAATTTGCTTATCAGGCATTACCAGTACAGTTGGCCTTTACACTTCTAGTACCACAATGGCTGATTTATCTTACAATAAAACATCAGTCAGGCTGCGTCTGAGTCAAAGTACATCGATGCTGTAAGAAATTAAAAATGCCACTGAAATACTACACAGTGTAAGAAATCGGGAAAGATCATGGAGAGGATCATCCTGAGTGAGCTCTCAAGGCATGTGCAGGGCAGCCAAGGGATCAGGGCCAGCCAGCATGGGTTTATGAGAGGGAGGTCCTGCCTGACCAACTTGATCTCTTTCTATGACCATGTGACCCGCTTTCTCGATGAGGGGAAGGCTGTGGATGTTGTCTACCTGGACTTTGGTAAGGCCTTTGACACCGTCCCTCACGGCATTCTCCTGGAGAAACTGGAGAATCATGGCATAGATAAGTGTACCCTCCGCTGGATAAAAAACTGGCTGGATGGCCGTGCTCAGCGAGTTGTGATTAATGGAGCAAAATCTGGTTGGCGGCCGGTCATCAGTGGTGTCCCTCAGGGCTCAGTTTTGGGGCCAGTCTTGTTCAATATCTTCACTGATGATCTAGATAAGGGGATTGAGTGCACCCTCAGTAAGTTTGCGGATGACACCAAGCTAGGTGGGAGTGTTGATCTGCTTGAGGGTCGGCAGGCTCTACAGAGGGACCTGGACAGGTTGGACCAGTGGGCCAAGGCCAATGGGATGAGGTTTAATAAGGCCAAGTGCCGGGTTCTGCATTTCGGTCACAACAACCCCAAGCAACGCTACAGGCTTGGGGAAGAGTGGCTGGAAAGCTGCCTGGCAGAAAAGGACCTGGGAGTGTTAGTGGACAGCCGGCTTAACATGAGCCAGCAGTGTGCCCAGGCGGCCAAGAAGGCCAACGGCATCCTGGCCTGTATCAGGAATAGCGTGGCCAGCAGGAGCAGGGAAGTCATCGTGCCTCTGTACTCGGCACTGGTGAGGCCTCATCTCGAGTACTGTGTTCAGTTTTGGGCCCCTCACTACAGGAAAGACATTGAAGTGCTGGAGCGTGTCCAGAGGAGAGCCACCAAGCTGGTGAGGGGTCTGGAGAACAAGTCCTATGAGGAGAGGCTGAGGGAACTGGGCATGTTTAGTTTGGAGAAGAGGAGGCTGAGGGGAGACCTCATTGCCCTCTACAACTACCTGAAAGGAAACTGTAGAGAGGCGGGGGTTGGCCTCTTCTCCCAAGGGAATAACGACAGGACCAGAGGAAATGGTATGAAGCTGCAGCAAGGGAGGTTTAGATTAGATATTAGGAAGAATTACTTTACTGAGAGAGTGGTCAAGCACTGGAACAGCCTGCCCAGGGAGGTGGTGGAGTCACCATCCCTGGAGGTATTTAAGAAACGTGTAGACGTGGCTCTTCAGGGCATGCTCTAGTGCCCGGGATTGTTGGTTTGTGGTGGGGTGTTGTGTGTGGGGTTTAGTTGATGGATGCTGCTTTTTTTTTTTTTTTTTTTTTTTTTTTTTTTTTGGGGGGGGTTGTTGTTTGTTTGGTTTTGTGTTGTGGTTTTTTTGTTTGTTTGTGTGTTTTTGGTTTTTTTTTTTTTAATGTGGTTGGACTCGATGATCTCAAAGGTCCCTTCCAACCACTAAGATTCTGTGATTCTGTGAAATTAAAAATGCCACTGAAATACTACACAGTGTAAGAAATTAAAAATGCCACTGAAATACTACACAGTGTAATGCTGGAAGGTTAGGATTAAGATAAAATAATTTTCAAACGCACAGAATACACACAAAAATATAAATAATATATTTACAAGCTTACTTGACCAATGTTCTAAAAAACTAAACATGATGTCTAAGACATCACTCATTGCAAAACCAGACCAGAATTAGCCACGTTCAGCACTTATTTAATCAACCAACAGCACGTCAATGCAGTCAGCTGACAGCCCTGAGCAGGAATTGCCTTGAACTACACAAGCCAGAGCAGCAATGGACAGCTATTCAGTCAATTAGATTTTTGAAAACTGTGTTCAAAAGCCAAGAAAAGAAGGTATAAATGAACTTATGCAACTATAATAGCATTAAAGGTAGTAAAGGACTCAGTGACTGACAATGCATTGAGTGGAAATACTAGTCTTGGTTTAAGTGTTTCCTTTCTCTTTTGTGCATTCTGAGGGAAGCTGTCCTTACTACCTTCATTTACGTTCACTGTATTTAAAGACAAGAATGGATCCATACAAGCAACAACAAAGCATCAAGTCAAATAATTAAAAGTGGGATAAGACTCAAACATTATCAGCTTTATGGCATTGCATATTCTGTATGTCTCACATACATTTCTAGTTCCTAATTCGTAAAACAGAGATAATCTCTACATTCCTTGCAAAATGCTCTTCAGTTAAAAAAGCACTACAACGGACAAATTTGCTCAATGTAAGCCAAGGGCAACAGCAAAGTCCAGTATGTTCCATCCACTAGTCCAGACATAAAAGAGACAGCAGAAGCTATTCAGGATTCCATATAAATAAAAGTTAGGTTGGCAACATTCCAACCAAGTCAGGCTCAAGTTCACTCTCCAGTTAACCGAAAGGGGAAAAGTAATGCCACATATAATAAAAATTAAGATATATTTTTCTTCATTCCAATTTTAGAATCATACAGACACTTAACTTACATCATAAAACGTTAAGGCATTGGCATGTGAAGAGTAGTCAAGCCGGGAAGTTCAAATATACCTGCATTCTTTCATTGTGAGGGAACTATTAATTTTATATGCTTCAGAATGTGGAGCAAAAAACATTATGTAGTGAACATCATCTGTCTAGTTACCTGAATGCATTCAGCAGATTGATGAAATAACAACTTCTCACTTTTTTCTTTACACCTCAAGTTTACCTTAAGAAGGCAAAAATCGCAATACATACTAGTCAGCCAGCACTTAACACCAAAGCGAACCACTTAACAGCGCTGCTAGCACAACCCCCCATTAAAGACCTCATATTGGATTCTTCCTTTATGTTTCACTGAGTACACAAAAAAAACCCCTACAATGTTGTAATGCAATTAGGCATGCATGGAAGACTTGCATGTTCCAAAACAAAATGAAAGATAGGATGTGACATAAGAGCACCATCTGTCACATACACTCAGCAACCTCAATAAATGTTTTATGCAAAAAAATGACATAAAATTCTCTTTAATAACATTCTTTTAAAAATTCTATTTGTTCACTTCTCCATTGGGAAGCATGTTACGCAATCAGTTATGGATGGCATCAGATTGATCCCTTGAATCGCATCTTAAGATACTTGTATTTGTCACCAACTACAGCGAGATGGTCACCGAGGACTCGTAACAGCAGAAGAAATTGGCATTTGCAACATATCCCTACTTTTTTAGTTTCCTGCATAATCTAAAGGAGCTATCTTCAGTTCCTTGGGTTAACAAAATAACAAGAAACCATTTCTCTGGCAGCACCAGCAATTTGCCATATTACAGGCGCCCCTGTTGCTAGAGAAAGCCATTCCTGCTCTAGTACCAATTGTGAAAGCCAGACTACAAAATTACATTTGTCATAAATCCCTGAATTAACCAAATCACAATATTTAGTGCTGGCCACATAGATTACGCAGGGGTGGAAAATGTTATGATACATATCACTAGAGAAGGAACATGGCGATTTTCTAACCTCTTCTTCAAGACTCCTGCTGCAAAACCCTCCAGCTATTCATCAGGAGCTTCAAAACTAGAACTGTCATGTGAATTATTTTATTTTAGTTTGCAGTGATCACAGTAAAAAGGGTTTTGGGGTTTCCTTTTTAAAGAACTGTCGTATGTGCAGTGCAAGACTGGTGAAAGATGGCAATTTGACAGCCCAGAAGACTGAAGTCTCTTTTTTGTTCCCTAAATAAATTAGCAGGGCAAACTGCCAGTCCCAGAAAAGACCCAGGCAAGTCATCTTAACCTGAAGCGCCCCCCTCTGCCAGCTCTGACTCTCAAGATTTTATTTCCTACAGCCATTCCAGCACTTGACTGTAACACTGAGAAGAGGAAAACCAGTGCAAAGGCTTTTCAGAAACTTACTAAATCCTCTCCCCGCCCTCGACAGGAGTGGAAGAGGGTCTACCTTTTCTTCTTGTCCGCAACAAAGGGAAATCATTCTTAGTTCAGATCAGAGGCCTCCTTTGGGGGGAAAAAAAACCAACAAAGCTATACATCCCTTAGTAGTTATTTCATTCAAAAGCATGACAAAGCAGGAGAATGCATTGACTTAATACATATACTAGAATTCACAAATTGCAGAAAGGCTGAACTGCATTACATTCAAAAATGGGTGAAATATGCCAGTAGACAACCACATGGATACCATGCTGGCAGCCCGGGACAGCAGCTGGTATAAACTGGAGCCAATCATAACTGACTGGTAAAGCAGAGGAGTGCAGTTTGCACAACATGTAGAACTCCCTGCAGAGTGTTAAACTTGACCCAAGGTATCAGGCAATTGGCTCCATATAGAGTAAGTTCAAAGCAGTGATTTTGGAGATTGCAAATACGAGTGGCTACAGCCAAAGTACAACAAAAACTGTTCATATCCTTTCAATGCTACTATTCTATGTCATAGGAAGAAAACAAAACCTTTGTTTCTTAAAATGCCCATTTCATAACAGGTTGGAAAGCACAGAAAATGCAATTTAATAGAAACCAATCTAAGAACAACAGAGAAGAGACAGAAACCCGTATGTTCCTCAGCATGAGCATTATCAAAAAAGGGCATTTTCAGCCACAGCTTTGTCATTTTGCATTACACACATTGCTTGGGCTGCTCAGATGACAAGGGAATTTCCCTCAGCAGCTGCAGCTGTTTGAAAACCAAGTCTGCCATGGTGCTCAAGCTGTACTTGCTGAACACCACCTTCTCTTTCCTCGGAAGCTTCTAAAAGCCAGAATTTCGATTCCTTATTCAAATGATCATTTCCATTACTCACAGGTTCAAATCTAGCCAAGGTACACTACAACAAAAAAATTATTAATACTTCATGGCAGGCTGGTATTGCTGTGATGTGTTAGGCCTAGCTCAAAACAGCAAAAAACTGAAACTTGCAGTAAAGAACATAAAAAGAAACCACTACTAGTCAAGTAATACTTCCCTATTGGTAATGCTGGACAGCGGATGAAGATGAAATGTACTATAGAGTAAATATTAATCTTACATCTTTACCCTTACCTCCCCTCAAAGAAGGTGGAGACTTCAGAGCAGGACTAAACACACAAAGTGAAAACAGGCAAGTCTGTACTTAGGTTCCCGTTCTGAGGCTCAACACAGAACCTGTTCCCCTGAATGCCAAGTTAGTCCCTTCGAACAGCATTAAACAGTGCAAATACATCCTTTCAGTTTTAAAAAGAAACAGAAGGGAAATCTGGAGTAATAAAGAGTGCCTCTTTGTTCATCTAACATTTATCTGGAAAATAGTACTCAAAGATTAAGAATCAAAAGAAAAGTTTAAGGTGTTGATTCAAAAGATGAGCTCAGAAATATTAAGGCTTGACAGTCAACTGAAAGGTGGAAGTCAGCTAATTCGGGTTGCACAAACTGGAGTCCACAGAAGCCCATTCAGCTTGAACATGCTGGCTTCCACTCTGGCACAAACAGTTCCAGGGGGTAGTTTTGTCTGGAACAGCTCCACGCTCTGCTGTGGATTCAAACACACACAGATGAACAGGAGATGCAAAGCAGAAGCGCAGGGGAAGTCGAAGACGTATCTCATCGTAAGCTTAGAGACCCAATATTTATAATACAAGTCATTGAAGCATAAAAGCAACACTCTCCGATTCGCTGATTGGGAGCAACCATTTTAAAATTCTAGAAATAGTTATGCATTTATTGCTTTTCTAGGCTACCATGTAATACTTGTGACTTTTACAGACAATCACAATTTATCTACAAATATTAGAAGTCAGAACTCTCTTCTCATGGGTAAATGTTAACTTCTATTCATATCTCAAAAGCATATTAACATTTAAATCAACTGTTCTGCATATGTCAAATTTTATTGTAAGGTTAGATGAAGTAATAGATATTAATAAAAGTCCTGCAATTCAATATTATGAATTGTTCAAGGCAATAATGTGAATGATGTTAACAATAAAACCGACATATCTAAAAGTTAAAAATGCTGATTGTAGAAATCGTTTTTCAAATATCAGAAGATAATGTAATAACAGTTTCTACATGTTACTGATGGCAACAATAGATCTCAGAAACGTGATTGCTCCACTCCCAAGAAGAATTTTCTATATTTCTCAGTGTTCATATAATCTTTTATGGGCAGATCCTCCAGAATCCATGGGAAAAAATGTGCCTTGTATTCAGCACAGCCCAGGACACAGAATGCAGCAGCTTTTTATGAAAATAATTAGAAATGTTGAATTTCAAGAAATATTTGGAAACTTAAATTTAAATAAATGTAAAGGATAACCCTGTGAAGCTTTCACTTTCACAGCACAATAAAACACCATTTCATAATATTTTCGAAACATTTCTGAGCATCAGTCACAGCTTCTAGATGATCCTGACTTCACCAGTGAACAAAACTAATCCACGGACATCAAATTTCATGTCCTGATGTCTGGGAAAGGTTTTTTTGTTTTGCTTTGTCAAAAAGCTCAAGAGACAACTGGTTCATTAACAAGGGCCTGAGATGCCACTGACCTTCTCTAAAGGTGCCTGGAAGCACTGACCACACTGCTGCAGCACTGTCGGGGACTCTCTCTAATCTGACCATTTTTCTTGTCCTGTACATGACATCCATTCTTGGCGTCTCTTGATGAAGTGTTAATCAAAGTAAACTTGCACTGTTCGAGGCAGTGATGTAGATGGCATTGTAGCACAGTCTGTGTGCATAAACACTGACGGAAATAGATTTTTAGAAGCACGTTTATTCACAGAAAAATCTTTCACTGTTCCAAGTTACCCCATCTTCTCTTTTGGCAACATGAGGCACAGCACATAAAACACCAAAGACAACATCCAGAAGCAGAAGCAAAGTACTTGTAAAAGTACATTCATTACAGGATGAGGGAAAAAAACCAGGAAAATGAAAAGTCAAAATATACAGCTATAGATACGGAGAGTGTTTCAACATACTGCAAATTTGAAACTTGCAGCACTACATATATAGTGCAATATACGTGTGCAGTAAAAATCACCAAATGAGCCACAGACTACAGTTTCTGTCTGCTAAGATGCCACTTCAGATCCTCAGAATTTCATTTTTCCCTTGTAACATGTTGACAGCAGAACTGGAACTGCATCTAAACATTCATTTTGCAACTTAGACAGTATGAAGGATCCTTGTCTAGAATGGGACAGAGACAAAACCACAAACACAAGTTTAGGAAAGTGGTGTGAGCATATGAAATAATGTTGTCTTAACATGTTTTAAAACTGCTACTGCTTTGCAATTTTGAAATCCAAACATGTTTCCTCAATGATCTAGAATCACCATTTAAACTTGTCTGAAAAAACAGCTTCCAGCAAACTTCAAACATTCTAACAGCACTAGCGAAGTAGCCTTACATGTTCAGTGCTTGATAAGAAAGGAACGACACTGGATGCACAAGCTGTAATACCCAAGAGCCTTGTTCTCTCAAGATCTTACAGAAGCATCGCAGCAGCAACAGGACATTGACAGACACATCCCTTTTGGTCAGGTAGAGTTGATTGTGGAATATAAAGCAGTAGTGACTGAAACTCTTCTTCTATAATAAATAGAACCAAGTATCCTGAAGAGTTGGAAGTTAAGCTTCATGTGATAAGGAAAGAGTTCCCATTATCATGATAGGAAAAGGAGATGTCAATATAGCTGACAAAGATGTTTAAGTTACCACAGAGGTGGCACAGCCCTTCATCGTAACAGCAGATTTTACAGATACATCTCTAAGTTCACCGGAGTTCATCCCAACATCAACACAGATGTTACCATCTTCACCAGTGCTTTAGGACTACTCACCCTGTGGCACTCAAGCTGCTAAGACATTCCATGCCAGGTTACATCACTCTCTCCTGCACGCTTGCTCTTTTATGCCATGCAGAGGAATCTTAATCTGTGAAGTTTACAGAGTTAAAGGACAATTCACAAATCAAGGTTCCCTGCAGGAAGGTTTAATTCCTACCCCCTACACTCATGTTGGTACTCACAAAGAAACACTCTTATCTTCTGAGAAAGCATGACTGAAAACTGTGATTTACGCATCTTACTCTGAAAGCTGTTGTCAGTTTGAGGTTTAAAGATCAACCAAGAAAATTCCTTCTGCACTGAAATGTTCTAACAGCCCCAAACCCAAAAGAACAAAGAAAAGAAGATCAAGATAATTTACACTGGAAAGTAAGAAATATTTTTTTATATATATGTGTGCATGCATGTGCATAATGAGACAATCACCTGTCTTTGAATTATGATCTCCTTAACCTTGGAGCCTTTAAAAAAAGGGGCACGGGGATTTTTCATTCAAATATGCAGTATAAGAAGGGAAGATATGAAAGCCATTTGATTTTTTTTTTTATAAAAAAAAAGCAAATATGGTACAGATGAAAAAAGTCCAGACCTGTACTTGTCTAAAGAAAAAATGTACAGGATGCATGAATCTAATAGAAACCTTTGGTTTCAGTATTATAAACAAATTCAGCAGAATTTAAAGGGTTACAAAGGCATGCTCCTTCTGATTCTGTCCACAGATTCAGTGTCTTTTTGCTGTAATTGATCTTTTAGCACAATTCTGTTCAGCTTCAGAGATGCCTTCAGAGTTCAACAGACAGCTGGGGAACTGACAAGAATTGCATGAATTTTCTTTTTTGTTACTCCTTGGGAAGCCTTTGGGCAGCAACACAGAAACATTCTGAAGTACTCACAGGGGAGCATAATTTTAAGGCAGGGATACATGAAACCCTGGAAAGAAATATAATAGAATATTCCTCTATATAATATTGTCTCTAGAGGAAAGAGCTCTGCAGTTAACAGAAATGGAATGAAATTAAGCAATACAAAGTCAGAGAAACCCATCTCAGAAATTTCTGCTATGACAAATCATGAAAAACACTAGGAGGGCCAAAAGGACAATCACAGCTCTACTTTGGCCTGGGAAGCTGAAGTCCTACCTCCAGCACTGAAGCAGAACTGAGAAAATCTACACCATTGCTGCCAGATGGTTGTTTAACCTCTCCTTAAAAATGGTAAGTATATCTCAGGAGTGCCCTATCCTAACAAAAGGTAGCATTTTCCTAACAGCTGATCTAAGGCTCATTTATTTTTGTACTTCTTTCCCAAGTTATGAAAAGCAATCACCACTCTCAATATATGATGTACAAAACTTCTCAGACTTTTCAAAAATAAACTACGTCAATTCCTTTAAGCGTTCCTTAACAGTGGAATGTCTGCTGTACCTTTTATGTTACTCTCCTCTAGGCTTTACAGTTTGTCTTCATCATCTCTACAATGGCACCACAAGGCTATGGAATTACTCCAGCTGAGGACTTTGAATAGACTGCAAGAGTCCTCTTCCATGTTTTACTTTACTTTTGACCAGTTTCTGTGTCTTAAAATAACATTTCTGCTTTTTTCACAATATTATACCCTACATTATTTCTGCAGGACCCAGACCACCTCAGATATCTTTCAATATGGACTGCATCTGATAATTACATTTTATAGTATTTTTTCAAACCTGAGAACACAAATGATAAGAAGCATATCTTTGCCATACTTTCTCTACTGTGCAACTCTCACAGGGAAGGTAATGTACAAAGCTTTATCAAACTCAAGATCTTGTGTATCAGTTGCATCTCCTTACCTACTATACCAGTTAGCCTATCAAATCTGACATATTTATTACTTAAAAGCTATGGTGACTTTTTTCTCCCCCAGGTCACCACCTCTAAGTACTGTATTGGCTTAGTGTGGCCAGATTTTGGTAGTGGAGAAACTACACGGGTGGCTTCTGTAAGAAGCTGCTAGAAGCTTCCCCCATGTCCAACAGAGCCAATGCCAGCCGGCTCCAAGAGGGGACCCACAGTTAGCCAAGGTCAAGCCCATCAGTGATGGTGGTGACGCCTCTGGGTTAGCATATTTAAGAAAGGGGAAGAGTTACTGTGCAACAGCAATTGCAGCCAGAGAGAGGAGAGAGAATATGTGAGAGAAATAACCCTGCAGACACCGAGGTCAGTGAAGGAGGGGGAGGAGGTGCTCCAGGTGCCAGAGCAGAGATTCCCGTGCAGCCCATGGTGAAGACCATGGTGAGGCAGGCTGTCTCCCTGCAGCCCATGGAGGTTAACCGTGGAGCAGATGTCCACCTGCAGCCTGTGGAGGACCTCACATGGGAGCAGATGGATGGCCAAAGGAGGCTGTGACCCTGTGGGAAGCCCATGCTGGAGCAGGTTCCTGGCAGAACCTGTGGCCCCATGAAGGACCCATGCTGGAGCAGTCTGTTCCTGAAGGACTGCAGCCTGTGGAAGGGACCCATACTGGAGCAGTTAGCGAAGGGGCCCACAAGAGGGATTCACGTTGGAGAAGTTTCTGGAGAATTTTCTCCTGTGGGAGGGGCCCCACACTGGAGCAGGGGAAGAGTGTGAGGAATCCTGCCCCTGAGGAGGAAGGAGCGGCATAAACAACATGTTATGAACTGACCACAACCCCCATTCCCCATCCTCCTGCATCGCTCGGGGGGAGGAGGTAGAGAAAAACTGGGAGTGAAGTTGAGCCCTGGAAGAGGGAGGGGTAGGGAAAAAGTGTTTTAAAATTTGGATTTCTCATTATCCTCCTCTGATTTGACTGGTAATAAATTAAATTAATTTTCCCCAAATCAAGTCTGTTTTGTCCATGACAGTAATTGCTGAGTGATCGCC
The DNA here is from genome assembly GCF_964106895.1 of Numenius arquata. Taxonomy (NCBI): domain Eukaryota; kingdom Metazoa; phylum Chordata; class Aves; order Charadriiformes; family Scolopacidae; genus Numenius; species Numenius arquata. The sequence goes on along the minus strand of NC_133581.1, from coordinate 45,650,224 downwards.
CTTCCTTAACTCACAAGCCCTTTGTTATTTTTTCTCTCCCCTGTCCAGCTGAGGAGGGGAGTGATAGAGTGGCTTTGGTGGGCACCTGGCATCCAGCCACCTGACATCCAGCCACAAGTATCTGTAATCACATAACATTTTCCCCAAACTTTTTATGGAGTTAAAATTGAGCTGGAGACTACTAAACTTCCTGGGTCCCCCTCATTTTGAAAGAGAAGTTGCAAACCTCACATAATTACATAAATAATAGGACTGTGACCTAAAACTACATCCAACCTTAAAAATCTAAAAGAAGTGTTATTAAGCTAAAGAATAATGTCAGAGCACTCAAAAAAATGACACAAAAAATTAGAAAGCAAAATAAATTCAGCTTAAGCATGAGAGCAGCAAAATTCTGGACAGCCTTTTAGGTACACATGCACGCAACAGGATATGTAAACAGCTCTAATGCTGTGCTTGATCACTTTATGAAAAGTGTTACATGAGGAGATCATCTGTGATATCAGGGAGCAGAGCTGCTGATGTGAATGACTGTTACGGTCTGAGAAAACCCATAACAATTTAGCATTGTTTAGACAACTATTCTATCACCCAAGGACCCCTCCCCACCTGGGGAAAGCAAGGAAACACTAACGTTGAAATGTAAATAGATTTAATAGGATAAGACTAAATAATTAACAATAATACTAAAGAATCAGTATCGATCCCAATGTCAATATAAAATATACAAGAATTACACACAGTCCATTCTCTCAGCAGGAAGCTGTGCACTCCCAGTAGGGGACAGCAAATGTTAGAAACTGTGAGCGCTATGGCTTTGGCAGGAAGGGAAGGCCTCAGGGGTCCGGCATTGGGCAAGGAGTTCTACCGACCACTGCCATCAAGGGAAAGAGAGAACTATACAGCAAACTTTCTAATTTATAATGAATGTGACGTTCATGGTAAGAACTAATCCTGTTGGCCAGCCTGGGTCAAGTGCCCAGGCCTCACTCCTCCTCATCCCTGCACCTGGCAAGGCTCAAAAACACTGAGATCTTGAAACCCATGTAGCCTAGCTGGCTATAAAGTAAATATTTTCATGAATTCAGACACTAGAGTCTTCTAAGAGTGCAGTTTTCCCAAGCATTAGAAGTTAGTCCTGTGTCGCTCAACTCAAGACAGTGATGCATACAGTCGTGGTATTATCACACTAGTTTGTTGGTTTGTTTGTTTTTTAAAAAAACCTGTTTTCATTTCTTACAAATGTCTTCATCAATATTTTGATAAAAGATACTTCAGTGTATTCAACTGCATGAATATTTGCACTTAAGAGTCCTCTGTATTGTCACTTTAAAATACATGGCCTTAAACTTTTTTAACTCTTAACAAATGTCACTGTCCTTTGGACCACTCCATGTTTTTGAGGCACGATGCTGAAGATATGAGGAGGATGACACTAATTTCTCTAGCAGCTTTGTAAAAATGTTGGAATTATCCTTTGCCCTACTGTTTATCCACCTACAAACTTGCTTATCTTACTTAAACCCAAATGTAAACATGGAAAATAAGATGTGAATTGCATAAATAGAAATCACACTGTTCTGGCTGCTGCTTTTGTCTTCCTTCCTTAGTTTTTATCCATAAGCACATCTGAGTTGTTTAATTTTTCCTCTAATGCGCACAGGTCCTTAGGCTGGGCAAGTGCAACCTGTTATGCCGTCTGTCCTATAATTGTGTTTTACTCCTTTGAGTTTATTGAGTTATTTCTAAACTTGACCACTCTAAATAGCTATGTCTCACCTATCACTTCGAGCACAACCATAACTATAACCTATCACCTCATTAAACTCAAATTCCGCTTATTTAGGTGTACAAATTCTCAGACCAACACCGCCGTTGCGGTTTAAAATCCACTGAAAAGCTGAAGAAAATCTGAAAAACACATAAGCGGTGCTTTAAACAAAGAAAAAAAAAACCACTGAGACGCATTTTCCTCAGATCTTAGTAAGGAATATCTTAAAGAATATGCTTCACAACCCTCTCCCTGTCCTGCAGAGGCCGCCGCTGACCCTGGGAGGCTGCTCCCTCCTTTACCTCACCTCACCTCCCCTCCCCTCCCCTCAGCTGTGTCCCCTCCGGCCACACACCAGAGTCCCCCACAGAGATACCACCTCACACAACCCCCCCACTCCCTCCTCCCTGCCAGCATGAATCCATCTGCCGGTGTCGTCGTCGTCGTCGTCCCCCCCCCTCCCCGCGCTGCTCACCAACAGGGGGACCCCGAAGGTCATCGTGCGGCCCCTCCACAGCTTGCGGAGCCGCTCCATCCCCCTCCCTCCCCACAGGCCGCGGCCGGCACCACCCCCGCCTCCGCCCCGGCCTCCCCGCTTCCGGCTGGGCCCCGGTCCGCCCGCTACAGCGGCCCCCTCCGCCGCGGCAACGCGACCCGGGACGCTAGGTTCCGCCTTCCGTGCTGCCCTGGGGTGTTAGGCCGAAAAGGAGTCGCCGCCCGCGGAGAGCGGCCGGGCTTAGAGAGCTGTTTCCCGCCTCTTTCCAGCCATGGCTGATCGCTTGTTGAAGTAACGCTGGTGAAGCGGTGCGGCCGGCGCACTCGGCACCTTCCCTGACATGGCTGCTGCGGCCAGGTGACCCGTTACGAAGCCACAGGGTGCTTCTAGGTTCTACACACCCACACCCGCACCCACACGTATCGCAAAAGCTCTTTGAAATAACGGGCGTTTGATGAGCATACAAAACCGGTAGGCTGGTACCAGGCCGGCCTGTTGAATGACTTCATCCACCCCACTGGCTTTCCTGAGGAGAAATGTTTGCTGGGGAGCACGTGCCCCCGGTCTCCCGGATGCGGCCTAGTTGCTCGGATCTTATATTGCTTCCACCATATCTATGGGAAAGAAAGGACGGGGCTGGAGCCACTCTGTCACCTGCACAAGTGTGCAGCCTGGATTTAAGGCCAGCGGGTGCCATTAACAGCACGTGTGTGCTGAGAGGGAAATTGATGCTTAAAATGATTTGGCTCCATGGCGGCCAAACCTGGACAGTCCTGAAGCTCCTCTGAGGTTTCTACCCTGTTGTTTTTTTTTTTTGTCTGCCACCTATGGTATATGGAATGAAATTTCCCCACCCGTTATTCATAGAATCATAGCATCATAGAATGGTTTGGGTTGGAAGGGACCTTAAAGATCATCGTGTTCCACCCCCCCTGCCATGGGCAGGGAGACCTCCCATGAGACCAGGTTGCTCAAAGCCCCATCCAGCCTGGCCTTGAACACCTCCAGGGATGGGGCATTCGCAGCTTCTCTGGGCAACCTTTTCCAGTGTCTCACCACCCTCACAGTAAAGAATTTCTTCCCTATATCTAATCTAAATCTAACCTCTCAGTTTTAAACCATTCTCCCTCGTACTATCGCTTGACTCTGATAAAGAATCCCTCCCCATCTCTCCTGTAGGCCCCCTTTAAGTACTGAAAGGCCGCTATAACATCTCCCCGGAGCCTTCTCCAGGCTGAACAACCCCAGCTCTCTCAGCCTGTCCTCATAGGAGAGGTTCTCCAGCCCTCTGGTCATCTTCATGACCCTCCTCTGGACTCGCTCCAACAGGTCCATGTCCTTCTTATGTTAGGAACCCCAGAGCTGGGTGCAGTACTCTAGGTGGTGTCTCATGAGAGCAGAGGGGCAGAATCCCATTCTCCTGGAAACTTTTTTTGTGCAAATATATTATTTTTGTGAGGTATTTCTACCATACATAGCACAGTGGCATTCTCATTTTTGGATTAGGGCTGCTACATGTTATGCTCTTATTCTTACTCTTGATTACTTTTGGTACCTGTGAATGCCCATTCGCTAATATCCATGACTGGCAGTTCAGTGTGTATGCCAGGATTGAAGATTCAAAGTTAGCCACTACAGCATAGCCCCTAATGGTGAGATGAATGCACCATCCACAAAACTGCAGTAACCCTGAATTACCCTGTTAAGATAAAATTCCCTTTGGATGTATATGGAGAAGGGGAGTTCATCTTCACTAAGATCACGTCTGAAGTCACAGAAATGAGAAAACAACAGAAGACTACAGAGAAGAAGACTCAAGATAACCCTGAGGCTGATGAGGAGCTCAGTGCTACTATGTGGCCGGGTGGTTTGCCACAGGAAGCCCCTCAGGAGAAGTTCCCTTCAAGAACCTCAAAGGTGAAAGTAAGAACATTTTCACCCAGACAAGTCCATTCCAGAAGACAGAGGAAAAGCCTGATGCAAATAGTTTGTGAAGAAAGAAAGGCTCGTGCTGTGCACAATGAGGAAAAATCCATGCAAGCATCCCTAGCCGCATTCCCAGCAGTGAAGAGAGTGCTCTTCCACCTGTCAGCAAGGCCAGGATTGCCTTTTCTTGCTTGAAGTGCTGTAGGTACTACAGTCTGGACCGTAGAGAAGTTTTAGCACTGCATATACCTACTTTGTAAGACCTTCCAGCAACAGAGGTATGTTTCACATATGTAGGGTTACTAGCCTCTGAGCATACCTATCTGTTTTGTGCTGAACATTTACTTACAAGTGAGAGGACTTGACTCAGACTCCTGACAGTTTTCTGAACTTCCTTTTGTGCTTCTGGGGTGTATTTGGTAAAAGGGCTTGGCTTGGGTAAAGCAGACCTCAAAGGCAAAAATCTGCCACTCTGCAAAATCACAATCAAAGGATGACTAGTTCAAATGACCAACTAGTTCACTGAATCTCAACAGAGCTAGGCATTGCACTTCCCCACACACATCAGAAAAGCCAGCCTGCAGAACTGAGGCCAGAGACATTTCAGGAAAGCAAGTGGCATGGAGAGATTAATTGCAGCTTACACCTGGGATACCTTCTCAGGGTGGGAGGGAGAACAGGGCTGAAATAGCAGGAAACATTGCCATTCAGGATCGGTAAGCATGGAGGACACTGGAGAAACATATGCAGCCTCTGCCATCTCCAGTGAGAGCTGAAGGCTGTGTGAATACCCAGCGGATGACCAGAACTTATCCAGCTGAATCTTTTACTAGTAACAAGAGACAAGCCACCTGAACACTGTTAAGCCACACATGCAGCCCCCGTTAGCTTTTGTAGGGGAACACACATACTGAGGCCTCCCTTCTGTAATTTTGAACTTTCCATCAAAGCTCATTGATTAAAGTAGTCATCAAGATCTGGCCGCTAGTCATGTCTTTCATTCTATAGCCTAGTTTCCTAAGGAAAGATTGCTGTGATCATACTCTCTGTTTTCCCGACTTGTTATCCCTTATCCCAAACACATTGGACCCCTGGAAATTTTTAGTCTTTGAAAACAAAGCTGGCTGCAACAGCGCTAATGGACAGTCTTACTCTGAGATTTAGTGCCATTAGTCATTCTTTGCTGGTAGTAATTAAATATGCCCTGCCATCCACTCAAACAGCTCTCAGTTACAACCACAGGCACAATGGTGGAGTACTGATGTGTTGGAGATAAGAACACCTATGTGATCTTTTCATATATTACTGCAGCCAGAGGCTCTGCCATGTTCTGGCAGCTTGTGGCAATGGTAGAGCTGGAGTTGGCATAATGGAAGTTCCTCTTTAAAATACTTCCTGAGTCACTACACAGCCTTTCCACAACCCAAATCATTGCCCGATAGTGAGCACAGTAGGGGCAAAGTGGAACAGGGCACCTGCTGCCTCAACTCAAAGAGTAATTTAAAACCATTTGAAAAATGAAACACTGGTGATTACTTCCTTTGGTTTTTCTCCATTAATCACATCAAGGAATTGGTCGAGGAACTTTACTTAGGTTTTCTGAACATGTCAATAAGCCACCGCATATGTACAACTAAAATGAGAAGGAAATCAAACATATAAGAAGATAAGCTAATATTATTGCAATCCAGCGGCCACTAACTTGTTCTGAGAGCCTCTTCAGCCTAGAGACAAATAAACAGAACTGAAGAATAAAAATATAACAAGGCAGGAAATGACTGCTCCTTGAATACCTCAATAACAGAAAGGCAACATGGGTCTGAATTCCAGAAATCTGAACTCTCAGCTGGGAGCAATGAGAGCAAGAGAACAGGTCTGTGTCCATCCCTGCACTGTGCTGAGATTGGGATGAACCCATCACGGAACACAGGCTCAGTGCTGGGGGACCAGCTCACCCAGGGCCTCTGGAAGCACAGCTGTCCCTTTTAAAACTTCATGAGAGTTTGAGAGATACGGGCCTCAAATCACAGACTCGGGAAGAGGAAGCCAACTGACAAAAAAAAAATCAGTAAGAATAATGTCCTGAAATTAAGAGAGTTGCTATTATAGATAAAGTTGAGCTGAGAAGAGAGGTTATTATTTAACCTCTTTCTTCTCACCCTAACTTTCCCTGGAAACAGTTTGTATTATAACTCTAATATTCCAGCACTAGGGTAACCTCACCTTCAGCCTTACTGTCCCACCTGGGTACTATTAGCTCTCTGCTAGAGGCAGAACCCACAGCTGCTGATGCCCATGTGCAGAGTTGGTAGCCTCTCATTCCAGCTTTTAAAAGGGCACCAAAAGTCCTGGCAGTAAGAAGAAGGGTTAAGAGTTTGTGCCAGTGCCTTGGGGTGCCCTTGTTAAGATTCATAAGCTGCTCTTTTGTTTTCATTGATAACTGTTGGTATCTAAAATTTTCCCATGGTGTTATGCTCTGAAACAGCAAGAGAAAGCAAATGTGTAACTAAATACAAATATGATATAATTATATAATAACAACCATAATTTTGTAATAATTGGAAGGATAAGAAAAGTGCCTAAAACAAACATGCTGTACCAGAGATGAACAGTATATTAGACTTTAAAATGTCTTCATGTTTAATAATCTAAAATGCTATTAAATTACAGAGGTAAAGCTATCATCAATAGATATTTTATTTCCACAGTGTCCCTTTGTTCTTGTCATTGTTGGTTGGTCACCTTGAACAGAGACGGGTGGGGAGAAACGCTTTTGAAGACTGGAATATATTCTGGTTTTGATTTACAACAGAGGTTTGATCCCTCCCTGATGTGACTGCCATAAACAAATGGACAAGCATAAAAGTAGATAAACAAACATCTGTTTTATATGATATTGACATCTCACCCCAAGTGTTGTTCCCAATACTTCAAGCACATATTCATGTCCCCAGGGAGGCTGAATGTAGCTTTCTTGTCCGGGTTACCACACAGCCAGTTAAACATTTTTTACTTTGTGAAATACTGTGGGAGGAAATTTGTGTGTGAAACGTGCCTCTGGAGCCCTGGTTCTCGCCTAGATGTATATACACGGTGCTTTACCTGGAGCTCAGGTCCACAGCAGAAACATGAGGTGATGCCTGGCTGGCTTTTGTCACATCAGGAACTAGGTGTTTCTCACTGCAGTTTCCCTGGCCTAGACAAAAGCTCTGGGAAAGCCTCTTCTCACTTTTCTCCAGAGAAGGACCTAAAAAGAGATTTTAAAATTCACTGCACATAATGTGCTGTTGGCTATTGGCAGGCACACTGGGAACTTCAGACAAATGGAGCTTGCACTGCTGGTTTAGGCTGCAATGACCATGACTGCAGGGGAATAGAGAGTGCAACAGTACATTGTGTAATGAGGTTTCTGGGCAGCGGGATGGAGAACAGGATGGAAATCTTATTAAACATCCCTGGACAAGCCAGGGTAATCAAGATTGGTGCTGGACTGGATACCAGGAGCTGCAGAATTGCTCACAATGCAGTATTGGCTGTGAGTAGCCAAGGTTAATAAGGAACATGACTTTAGTTCAGCACAGAACTTGCAGCAATTTGTTTGGAGGATGAAAATGAGAGGCGTATTGTAAAGGTTTTGTTGCCCAAACATGCATCACTTCAGGAGGCAGTGGAGCAAGGGCATCCTGTGAGTTCTATTTCCATCCAATAGATCTCTCCAAAGCCTCCTGCTTCTCTAGGAGCATGCACATGTAACAAACCATTAAGCACTGTCTATGCAGACATGATGTACATCATAGCCAAGACTTTCAGCCCTGAAAGCACACGCTTCTGTATACCTGAGCTAAAGAAACAGCTGGTTGGACTTAGCATGCTATTGCGACCAATAACAGGAAACAACCACCCATCTTAAGGGCTTGTAGTTCTTTCTGGGTGGAGGGTGAAGTCCTGACTCGGTAGTAGCTATTGGGAACAGCATTTCTAAAATGGCAACCCCCTCTCAACGCTGTGCCTGTTCCTTTTTCATCCTCCTTTGTGTAGTCAAGAGTAAGTGCAAGGGAGAGAGGGGGCCTGGATTTACCCTTTGATTCTCTCCTACGTCTTCTGACCAGAAGTCCTAGTGAGGTAATTGAGTGGAAGTGTTGGTGTACTTGTCCTTTCTTCCTCCTCTGCTTTCTCATCAGCTGTCAGAATGAGCATAAATACATCCAAGGACCAGATTCTTGTCAAGAGCCAGCCTGGAGAGGCCAGTGAGCCAGCTGCACCCATTTTTCATGCCACGGAAATAGTGCACACAACGGAAGGCACCGTAGTGGCACATGCATTGGAAGGGTCATCCATGCTTTCCAGATGTGGCCCTAAGTTTCCCCCTCCACCTCCAAGAAGGGAGGAGAAGAAAACAGGTTGACATTCTTTGGGTTTACCACTTATTTTTACCTTCTTGGGTTGGCTCAATAATAGGCTGGGGAAGAGTGGCGCTGGAGCCACGTTTTAGGTCTGTGAGTGCAGGAGGAAAAGCTGAAGGAAATACTGACCTTCCCAACAGATTCACTCTATTCCTCCTTGTGCTCAGGGAGGCCATTCCCCCAAAGACAGCCAGCAAATGTCAGCTAGGAGAGAGATTCCCCAAGGGATCCTGGGGAAAGGGGGAAACGAGGAATGCTGCCTACAACTAGGGAAACTGAGAGGAGTCTGTGCCAAAAAGCACCAATATGGTCAACAGTCACCTCTGCACCTACTTGGTAGCTGCCTCTAAGCACTAGCCCCATCCTCTTTTTGACCCCAAAGAAAAGCCACGGTAACACATTCATTTTCTAGGTTCTTTGTTATTATTTAAAGAGCAGGACAGTCATTCGAGCTCTTAAATTTGAGTTATGAAAACTGGTGGGTTTAGAACAGCAGCACCTTTCATTTGTCCTTCACATGAGTTAGAAACCTGATAATTACAAAAGGGATGGGGCTGAGTGGAGCTTGTTGCTGGTCTAAGAGATGAGAAGGTTGAGTTCTGGCTCTGCTTCCTTCACTGGGTGTGGGCAGGAGATTTGTCATAGGGGAATGGCAAACCCAGCCAAAATAGAGAGGAGGCTACTGGGCTCACATGGGTGGGGGAAGAGATAAAAAGATAATACAGTTCCAGAGAAGGAACATCACAGTATGGTGCCCCCCTGCCCATACACATGCCCTCCTGCCCAAGAGAGCCAGTTCTCCGTGGATCGAGGAGCATGGGGGGCCTGGGAGGAGAATCCAGTTTAGTCACCACACTCCTCAGTACAGCGTTGGGGTTCACAGTCATTTTGCCGAGCAACTGCAGTGGCAGCCCTTGGAAAAGGGACTGAAGCTTCACCTCCTTGGGAGAAAGGGTCTTCTCTCCCCTGTGTCGTCCGTTGAAGAGGAGAAGAGAGAAACCAAGGTGTGCCAAAGGGTGTGAGAAAGAAATAGTACAAGAGAGAGGGAGATGTTATTTGAGACATACTGGGCACAGGTTAGACCCGAGTATGTCTACAGGTTCGCGATGTGCCTGAGGCTGAGGGGGCTGTGGAGGTGGAGGGGGACTCCTCATCTGTTGTGTCCCCCTGCTCCTCCTTGTGGAGGCCGAGGCTGATGTGGCTCTGCAGGGCTGCTGGGGTCAGCCACTCCTTGGGGAGGCAGCTCTGGAGGAAGGGGATGCAGGAGCTGAAGTAGGCCAGGCGGTTCACCCAGCGGGGGATCTCTTTCCCACATAGTATCTGTGAAGAAAACCGAAAAGGAGCATGGTTAATAGTACCAAAACACGTGCGTGGTGGCAATGTCATCTCCATCTGTACCACCACCTCAGCAGGGTGAATTCCCTGTTGCTCAGAAGAGAGCTGTTTGAAATGTAGGGACCACCTTCTGCAGTCAGGAACAGCTCTAGATGCAAATGCTACACAACTGCTTGACACACAGAGAGAACCCTGCCAGCTGTAGCCCTTGTCAGCATCACAGCAGAGACTGGGGAAAACAGCTCATGGCCCTCAATAGTTTGGCCACTCTGTTCTCCAGGCAGTCCATGGCTAAAAGGACAGGCCTGCTGGTGCTTCCCAACCAAGACAATGGCACTCATTTTGCACATAGCTCAAAAATTTTGGAAAAATATTTAGGCTGTTGCTGGCCACACCTTGAGGAGTGCAGAAGCTGAGCCTGACTAGACGGATGGAGATGCCTGAGAAAATCTTCTTGCTGCTTTCTTTTCTTCCTCGGGCTGACACACTGGGGCAGTCAAGTTATAGTATCTGGGGTCCTTTTCCTATCCTAGCACATCACCCTTTAATTTCTGCTCATATGGTATTTCCTAAATGTGGGAAAGAGAGCAACAAACAGAAAAACCCTAGCTTCTCACTAGGCCTGTGTTTCATCATAGGTGCTCCTGGCACTGATTTGGGTTACACTCTGCTAGCACAGATATTGTTTTCCAAGGTCACTTCATACTCAGCACAATGAAACGACTTGCTGCATATGGCAGCTCCTTTCACACATACATACAGGTGCCAGATTTTAGTAGCTGTATCTGCCTTAGATAGGAAAACATAAGGAAAGTTTCCCTTTACATTTTACCCTTTCCCTTGCCAGACACAGAAGAGGCATGTGGAATGGATCAGCCAGGGGGCCTCAAGAGCCTGTCTTTAGTAAATATACTGCCTGTGTTGCTCTACACCAGTACATTAGAGCCTGAAGTTTGTGGCAGGTACTGTAGCTGTAATACCCGAATTCTCCTTCCCTCCCAGTGCTGTCTCCCATGGAAACTCCACCCCACAGACCTTGTCCAACAATTTACATGGATTAGTGGCTTCAGGTTGTCCATAATACACCTTCTGCCAATACTAAATTCCTTCACTCTTCCTCTCACCCTCTTTCCATCTAAAACTACACTTAATTTAATACTAATTACTGCAAAAACCAAGAGGGTGTTTGTCTGTAATCCACTAAGGAGGTTATTTGGCAAGATTTCTACTATTGATGATGGAAATGCAGTGCTTAGAGGTTTCAAGAGATTTTCAGGGAGCACAACTGCAGCAGTTGATAGAGGATGGGCTGTGCCACTTTATAGTTGTTACAGCTGATGACCAGCTGGTCCTTCATGCGAATGGCCTGAGCAGAACGATCTAAGCCCCATTCCAACAGTCACCTTGAGGATAAGGGAATTAGCTTGCTCCAACAGCGTGGCGTTTCCAATGAGGTTGGGAGAAGGCAGCAAACCTGTGACCGTGCTAATTTGACTATAGAACTCACTTTATTTTGACATGCATTGTTTAAAAATCAATGTGTGAAATTGAAGACATTATCATTAGGTATCAGAGAATGAGCAAAGCTATTTAGCTGCTAAAATTACTTGCAAGCATAGACTGTTCTTTACCTAATACACTCCAAGGACTTTTATTTCAGTTCTCACCAGTGCTGCATTCTACTTAACCTCAGATACAGCTACATGAATCTGTATTTTTGAAATTTTTAATCTGGGGACAGTTACTTTATTACCGATTTTTTTATCTCCATCTAGATCCCTGGTTTCCATTCCTAGAGCTACTGCCTGAGCCTATAAGCAGATGACCTCTCCACCTACGTTTAGGACTCATTCATAGAAAATGTGCTGATCCGTTTGATTTTCTCAGCAGACATATCTGATCATTTTCACAAGAATACTGCTGAATTTTTAAAATTGTATTCAATATGCTCTACTTGAACATTGAACCTGAGCCAAAGCCAAAAAACACAGTGCAATTGCCTCTAGATTCTGTACCATTTCTCTTTCTTCCCCTCCAGGAACTTAGGCAACATATTGCCAGTGTAGAGAGTGACTCAGTTTAGGCTCCTTGTGATGTACGCGTGCATGTGAGTTTAGTTCTCAAGCAGTGGTAAGCCTTAATAAAGACTTCCCCCAGATACTAATAGGAAAACACCACCAGGGTATGATTCTTCAGAAAATTAGCTGAAACAACGAACAGTGCAAGGTAAGATGGCCTGAAATGGAAATACTGTTTTCAAGAGTTGGCTTTTTTTTTCTAAGCAGGTCCCCTAGCAACTAAAATAGCACTTCCCAATGTGGAAGCAATGCTGAGATGTTTGCCTTTTGTTTAAGGGAGCTTCTTCACCCAGAATGAATCAGTGAGGCAAGGAAGAGCCAGAAAAAGAACGGAAATGTGTGGGCATCTGGCCATCAATCACAAAAGGGCAGTTTGTAGAGCTTAAGGATAATTATGAAGTCAAAGTGGTTTCCTTTTTCCTCAGTCATGCTTGTCCTTGCCTCTTGTCAGTGAAGCCTTGGTACTATTCCACGGCAAAACACAATGCTCAACAGGAGCAAAAGGGCAGTGGCAGGAAACGTTGCTAACTCTACAGCCTGCTCGTGTGTTCCTCACTCCTTGCCATAAAGCATATTGTGCTGGAGCATCCAGCAGTATTTAGCTAATGGAGAAACATCAAGTAAAGCTGACTGCAATGGGATTAAGCCAACGGAATTTAAATAAAACAGCACACAAGCAAGATGAAGTGAGTGTTTTCTAATTGTATATGAAGAAACAGAAAAATCTCCCTACTGCAGCTCTTCAGGAGAATTCTCAACTGAAAACCTCACACCGGAACAATAAACTCACAGAAGGCTCTTACCATCCATTGTTTCCACCACCAGAACTCTTTTTGTAGAGGTTTGTAGAGGTTAGGATTTTAGGTTTTTTTCTCTTGTGTGCCAAACAAGTAGGGTTTTCTCTTTTGAAAGGGGTAAACTTCTCTGTGGTGGGTCATGTACTTGTCCTGTCAGACTTAGCAGATACGCTGTTATAGATTAGAAGTCACTAGTCCTGACCATCATATGGTCCATGTCCTGCTACCATCCCTTCAGGAACTTGACATGCCTGTAGTGGAGCCTGAGCTTGACACTTGACAAGAAAGCAGCTGAGCCTTAAGCTGACTGGAGAAGCAACTTTAAAGAAATGAACAGCCACAGAAGGGCTAAGCCTATGTAAGATATAAGTGGGACAGGTAGCTCAGGGTTTAATTTCTCTGAGGCAGAAAAGTGTTTGGGATGGGAAACTCGTAGGAGTACAAGAGAGGCTGGACGACTAGCAGCAGAGCATGGAACACCTCAGCCCACCTAGGTCTTCCCTAAGCTTTGCAAACGTCCCGTGAGTACTGGCCAGCTATCATTGCTGAGCATAGCTCTTCCTCATCTTTCCAGCACTGTCTGGTCCCTGAAGGTGTGAGTTATTCTCACCCCACAGGGCCAGCCAGTCCCTGCCACAGACTGAAATCCAGCGTTTTGGACAAGTGAGCACAGCTTGCAGTTGCCCACCAAGAGACCTGTCCCTGTTTCAGGCAGAAACTTCGGCAGAGGCTGCATGTACTTGCAGCTTCCACTGAGTGGCACCTCGTGATAGAGCGCCAAGTCTCCCATAGCTGCAGCTTCTTCTGGGAACTCTGTGTGAGAACTGTGAATGGCCCAGCTGGCATCTGCAGAGCCCAGTGGAAATAGCAGTTCAGACATCTGTGGCTGAAGCCAAACGCAAGGGAGAAATGGGACCTGACAGTTTGGGTACTATTTCTGGGCAGCTGACAGATCCACACCAGCATTTCAGCTCATCAAGAAACAACTCATTTGCGATACAAAAAGATCCTCTGAGCATCTTAAGCTGTTTTCATTTTGTACTGAACAGTCACTGGTTAAAATGTACAAACTGCCCAGGGAGTAAGGACTGCACCCCATCACTCTTTGCTCCCTTAAGTGCCCTAAGAACGAAGCTTCGTTGCTCAGCAAGGCCTTAAAGCTCCCTGCAAAGCTTTACTCCGGGCAGGGAAGCAGCCTAGCAGCTGGGAAACATGGGTTTAAATGCCATCCACAAGGGAAGCAGTTGAGTCTCCTGTCTTCTAGAGGACAACACTATCAATGTGCTGCATTTTAGGAGGCCTTTGTGTCTATGAGTATACACTGATATAGTCTAAAAGGCTGAGCCCCTTTCACAATGAGGTGAAGGGCTGATTACTTGTAGATCCTAAGAGAAAGCTCTTAAATGCAATAGGTACTGCGCTGTGCTGGATGATGCAATGGGGGCAATTCAGGCCATGCACAGAAATATAACTCAAGACACTTAAGAATTTTTTTTAAGTGAGCCCTCCCAAAGGCACCATGGAGTGCTCCGATCCATGAAAATCGAGATGCACAGAGGCAACATTACATTCCTCAAACAATACATGCTAATTACTTCAATTCTTGTCTTCAAACTGAAGCTTGGAGAGTTCAGCACCGAACATCTGCTGAACCACCCACTGCCACTTCCACTTAGCAGCCGTGCTAAAAATGAGGTGACGTCCACATGGGGAAGGTACCCATTTAAGCTACTGTACAGTATTCCCCTTGGCACATCTTAAAGAATGCCAAGAGCTTTTACTGGCGTCTGAGGAGTCTTGACACGCACCCCATAGCACTTTTAAAGCAAAGCTGCTAGAGCCCAAGGGGAATCTTTCCAGTCTTTGCTTGAGTTGGCTCCTACGAGGCCTAGGCAATATAGCACGGATGATGTTTATCAGAATTTCAGAATAAGGCCATTAGATACAAACCAGCACATCTGCCCAGTCAAAGCTTGCAGGCTCTGCTAGGGCAGCCAAAAAACATACATAGAAAGAGAAGCACGGCAACACAATGAAATTAATACTTGGACACATCTGGAATAAACCATTAACCCAATGCACAGGAACGTTTTTTTTACCACCTTGCAGAAACTAAACTGCCTGGTGCTGGCAGAGATAAGGGAGTCTGAGTGCATCAGCGAGGAACATACCTCTAGCTCTGCACTCCTGATCGGCTGATGCGCATGGTGTATACACTGAAAATAACATTCCTGAAAGAGAACCGACATGCAGCCTTCGCAACACACCTAAAAGCACAGTCTCACCTTGGTGGAGCTGGCATGCTAGGATCAATTGCTTGAAACAGATTTATTGTATAGTTACTGTGTAAAAACAACAATTTCTACTCTAGAGAATGTAACCAGCCTGTGGGGATCAACAGAATAGATGCGGTGGCACTGGGCTGGGTTGCAGCTCATGCAGCACACATCCAGCAGAGCCAGGAGTGGCCTGTGTCTTGCAGAGGAAAGGGTACAGCTGAGAAACTGTAGATGAGGCTGAATGAGGTCAGTAATGAGGCTACATTCTGAGAGGCAGCATCCCGAGTCAAAGGGAGGAAGGGAAAAAACTTTTAAATTAATTTAAGCAACTGTCTAAAATGCCCCCATTCTCCTATGCAATCCCTTTCTGTTCCACAGCAGGCAGGGCACTGCCACTCCTAGGGGTCCTCTCCACGACTGCAGGCATTTCACCCATCCAAAGCAGAAGCAGCATCTGCACCGTCTGCCTGAAACTAGCCAGGAGTGAGGAAAAGGGAAAGAAAGCACTGAAAGGAGGGACTAATACCCACAGTCTTGCTTTCCTTATGACGCTAGTCAGAATGTGTCAGTCACCTCTGTGGTCCTGTGGTGGAAGGACAGAGTTGCCTCTATGCAGGAGTCTGCATGCAGAGAGATGCCAAGAACAGAGACGATGGTGTAGATAGCTCTGGGTCAAACGAGAGAGCTGGCTTATAGCATCTCAGCACTTACAGCACTGCTTCAGCTTCACTGGCCAGGCCACCGGTGGAGAGGCACGGTGGCTGCAAATGTGACATCTTAACGAACCACATTCAGAGCTGAATTCTGAGTGGCGTGGCTGATTAGTTATGTACCAACACTGGAGCATGGCAATACCCTCTTTGAGCATGAAGTTCCTTGTAACCAGCACTTACACGTACAGCCAGCAGCTGCAGAGTGACAGAATAGGCACAAGTGGCCTCATAACAGATGCCCATTTTGGGAATCCTAAGTATAATTAAGTCTGGTCTTGTTAGTGACATTTAAAATAATGACTCTCCCACCAAATGAATGAACAACTGCAATTCGTTCATATTATCATGGCAGCGTGAAGAGGAACTGCCTTCTCCTAGCAGGCGCTGTTTCGAGAGCAGTGGCTGACAGCGGCTGTTGCCTCATAAGGTCGTCCTTTCAAGTGTTACGGACATGCTGAGCTTGACCAGGCCAACCCATATGTATAGAGGGATGGACATCAAGAGCATCTGTGTTTTCTGAATAGCTAACCAAGAAAATCCTGTGTTTCAGTCTCAAGCCTTGTTTCCTAGCGTAAGTGAGCAGCAGGTTACTGCGGATGGAGATACAATGAGCAGAGAGAGCACATGAACTCATAGGAAGAGGGAAAGACCTTCTATCTGGCAGTGCTGGCAGGACTCCTAAGCAAAAGGTTCCAGTCTCAAAAGCCTATCAACACACTCAGACAGTTCATTTACGCTCCTGACACTTTCCATTTATCAACAGGCAGCTGGTGAAAAGGACAAGGTTTTTCCTTTCTTCATTCGGAGGCATCTATTCCCAGGCATCTGCACACACAAAGGATCAAAGGCTCCATGATGGTGCGACTAGAGATGAATTCCCCAGATAGCGTGAACTAGCTTAGCTCCAAGGTATTATGCTTATTTGTAACAGATAAGGACACAGGGCTTTTGGTTTGGGAAGACAGATGCAAAAAGCAGATAAAATAAAGTAGAGGGTACAAAACATGCGCATTTAGAATAGCCCCAAAGAGCCTGAGATGAGGTGGGGTTTTTTCAAATTCACTCTTCACATTTAATCTTTTTTGCTAGATGGATCACTTTAAAGGGAAACCCTGAAATAACTGCAGAAGCACATGTAGCAAAATCAGACCATTTTCAAAAAAATGGAAATGATGTGCTAAAACTTCCCCCGGGGTGGGGGTGTGGGGGGGTGTGTGTGTGAGAGAGATTTCTGTTTCAAATTACTTGCCACCTCATACTATTCCCCAGTACACATAGATAGACAGGGAAAATAGGATGGAGTGAGAGAGCTGAAAGGTCGATATAAGAGTTACTCCACTAATCGTTTTTGTTGGGCTATAAGACTCATTCAGGATAGCAAGGCTAGGAAAGTTAACGATGGAAAAAGACATTTATATTTTTATAGCAGCCTTTATTCCAAGGACTTTCCAAATACTTCATAAATTTTAACTAATGCAGAAACTACACCTAGGAATCTTATTTTGCCACAGCAGAGAAGCCACATAATGCAATATAGCAGTTTATTAACTGCATGCAGTCAAAATTGTGCATCCTTACAGGCAAAAGCAAGAGAAAAAATTACATCCATCTGAAACCATGAGGATAGTTTATGGGTGCAGGACGTCTTTATTAATAAGCTTCTTCCAAACGTATGTGGCAGTTAAAAGCCAGAAAACAAACACAGCCTGTTCCCCATAGAGCTAACAACATTCAAAGGCTGTTGCAATGAACCAAGCCTTTCCATCGGCTTCAGTGAGGACTGGCTCAGGCATCAGGAATTAAAGCTTTCCTAATGTTCTTTCATGCCCTGTGGTTGTTTTTTTCCTTCCCTCCTTTCTGTCTGTTTAGAGCGTTGTGTCCCCTACCATTAACAGAATTGCACATAGGCTTTTATGCAACAAAACACCTATCTCCTCCTCTGCTACACAGGCAACTGAAAAGCAATTGTTGACTAAGGAAAACATGGGTATTACTTGTCTACTTAGGATCTGCTGAAGACTCATTTATAAAAGCTTCTGCTGCTTTTGACTGTGACTCAAATGCCACCTGAAGCTCCCTTCTCTGGTGTTTAATCCTTTCTCCCTGATAGCTTTCAGGCTAAGGAGAGCTTCCTAGTTTTTAATAACATCATGATGAGAACTCACGTGTGCCTGGGGATGGACCTGAAAAGCTTTAGGCTTGAATTATTCACTGATGATTAAAAAATTGGCCTCATTTGGTCCTTGATTCAGCAAACCTGCCTTTTTCAGAGCATTTGCTGAAAGTCAAGCTCCTTTAAGGAGAGCAGAATTCTGATGTAAGTTTGTTACATTCTGTCAGCTTTGCCTTGGCTGAAAAAGGACTGGTGAATAGCTAGAGAAAAGAGTATGCACTGGCTGCCATCTCCTGTCACTTCAGCACAGCTCCACACCCTCTACCAGTAAAGTAAGATTCCTCTGTTCTACCAAAGCTCCAATCACGTTGACAAAGGACAACCAAGACAGCCACACCATCACGGAAGTACATATCAGGCACAGCTCTAAAGCCAATCACAGACATCTTATGCTGTGCTTCAGTTATGAGGGATGTGTGTTTGCTGCTGTCACACTGATGACAAAGCCTCTCTCTGCTACTATCAATAGAGCAGATCTTTACCAATAATACAAAGAAAAGGGTAAAGAAGTCCTAGCACCCAGCCTGGATGTGATCCAAATGCAAGCAAGTCTGATTGCACCAAGATCATCCCCTGCCTCCCAAGGAGATTCAGATTATGTTGCTTCACCAAGCATTTCCATCCAATCTGGCGTGCAGGTTTAACAGTATCTCTGGGGTGTCAGCATCAGTAGTGGGTATGCTAGATGCCTATTTCAGTCCTCTCTAACCATCAGATTGCAGGATTCACTGTGCAGACTGCATCTGTTAATCTTCAAGGTATTTCCTATTGGAGCATACCCTTTTAGGCTGATTTGAGAGAGTCCTACTGACTTTGGGAGACCGGGTTAAGCGTTGCAGTGCTACAGCTCTAAGACTCTGACTGCAAAGCGTTTGATTGTGACAGGGTCCATAATCACTGCCCTGTAGGAGCCAGTCTCATCTAGGATGCTAAAGAATTTTCCAAGGCTGACCTAAGCCACCTCAGATGCTTAGGAGACTCTCTTCCCCTCCACTGTCAACAAAGAATGGGCCAAGCTCACTTAGTTAACCCCCAGTTCTATTTTCCAAGGGCACTTACCCCAAGAACAAGATCTCCAGTTCCCCAATATATTTTTCTCTTTCTGGAAACTTCTGCAAATTCTACAACTTCAAGATGAGCTTCTAAAACCACAAGCACATAAATTCTGATTTAGGCCTCCCTCTTCTCCTGCTGAAAAGTGTGATCTCCCTGTTTATGTAAATAATTAAAGTAGGACAGTTCCCACAGGAGAGGCTGAGAGACTCTCTGCTCCAGAACATCTTGTGGCTGATAATCAGGAGAATTTTTGCTGAAATATAGGAGAAACGATAAATAAATCTTTAATCCAACTTGCTCTCCCATATCTGAGCAAGCTTCTCTCTATCCAGGAAACTGTGTTACTTGCAGATGAATGTCTCACCAGCTAAAAGTTCTGTTCGAACCCACAAAACATCCTAGCAAAAGTTTTAATAAAACTGTCAGATCCCTCTAAAAGCGTCTGCTTTTGATGACTTGCTTTACTCCAAAAATCCTAGTTCAGATCGAATAATTAGTTCAAATTTTAGCCATTTACTCAGATGGCGCCTCTGAGCACTGTCCCCTGGATCCAATCCTTTGGATCGAGAAATGCTGAGGAATAAAGAAACCGATCTTTTAATATTTGAAGGAATAAAGGGGTGAAAAGGATCAGTGGGTACAAAAGGAAGCTGTATAATGAGACACCAATCTGTTTTCCTCAGGGGTTTTTAATCCCTCCAATCCAAATGACCTTAAAGAGCCTTCTGAAGAATGATCACATGTGGATGTGAACTGTGCGCACTAACTTCAGAGTTGGTTCTAGTCTTTTTTAATAGCTTTCTCTGGGTATAAAAGAAAGTCATGATAATTTAGGAAGCAAATAGGGATGATTTATTGTGCTTCACCATCCCTCAGTCCTGCAGCCAAACTGTGCTTTCAGTGACTCTAGGGGAATTCATACCAGATCACTCAGGTGTTTCTGAGCCAGGTTTGTCCCAGGGGATGCTGCAGATTCTCTGAACATGCTTTTAGAGATCCAGATCGGTCCTAGTAACAGCCTTCTCAGCCTTCTCCTGCCTGCCTTCTCCTTTAAAATAAACAAAAATAGTAGGGTAGTTTTCAAGCAGCTGCAAGACAGATAAATAACTCCAGGCTGGGAAACTGCTACAAAATACAGAAGGTCTTGACCTTTTCTGGTACTTAAGATAAATTATGCATACAAATCAGAAAGGAATCATTCCCATTTCAAGAAGAGGGAGAAAAGACACGATAAAAGAATAAAACCTTCTGTCACTGCCGTCCTCAGGTAAAGTTCCAAAATCAACAATTTTTAAGGTGAATCAAATCAGTGTCTCTCAATTCATTTCCTAATTGTGATGAGCACTAACTTAATATCTTATCAAAAGGGCCCATAAGACCCACTGACTTTATTGCTATTCCACCTCTGGTAAAGCTATTGGGAAATAAAAGGGGCTACCTTCCCTGGTGCTCAGAAGCCAGATTTCTAATTATGTGTCATGTACCCTCTAACAAGGGGCTACAGAGTTTCCTAAAATAGGGATCATTCTAGTTTCTTGGCAGAAACCACATTGATGAAGGGAGAAGGACTAGCTTCCTTGAGTCATTCCACTTATCTTCCAGTTCTTGTGCTGACTCAAAGGTGTTTTTCTCCCTTACGGTGGTAGCTTGCCCTTTTCTGGGACATGCTGTGGAAACTGTCATCACTCTCGTAAGAACACAGCTCCATAGTTTGTCTTAGATGGGAAATTTCAGAAGCATGGAAAATTGCTGGTGGGAAGTCAAATGAGTCATCTTCTGTTTGCGAAGGGGCTAAGCAGCAAAAGCTTTGTCAGAGTCTTTAAGCTGCAGTGACATGGTGTGATCCTTACATTCAATACTGAAGAATATTGAAAGACTGGAGAAGAACCTGGAAGCAGAAAACCTTCTTCCTCCCTCTGATCCTCTAGTTACTATCTTCTCTAAAGAAGCTGACCTCAGGCACTGTACACTCACCATATGCCTATACATCAGCAGGGCTTTTATTCTTATATGCCCGTATTTGAACCCCTGGCAGTCAACCTCTCACCTTTACACACATTTGGGGGTACAACCTGTGCCACGTATGCTTTTGCCTTGGCTAGTATCTGCCGTCCACAAGTCCCAGTTTTATTATAGACTTGCAGGACAATCATGAGCCATGCTCTTGCATGGAAAAGAGCACTCTGACAGCAGTTTCACAATTCCCTTCCCTTATCTATGCCCAAAGCACAGTCTTGGTAACAAAGTGTGTAACTGCATGTCTCTTTGCACCTTATGCCATACTTGCCCGTGGCCCACTGCTGCAGTGACATGCGCTTCTGCAAAGCCCTGTGAGTCCTTGCAGGGGAATTTACAGCCCAGGAATTACTATGAGCTTGGCTTTTTCCTGAAAGCACAAATGTATTCCTCTTCCTTTATGTCTGCTTTACAGCAATTTGTAACTTCTGTCCTTTTGCGATCTCACATCTCATTGTTCTGAAAAATCAGGAAATTCAACAAATCACATTATGGAAAGAACTAATTATTTTAGCCTTTCTTTTTGTTTTAAAAGGGTTTTTCTAATGTTCAAAAGGCAATATTTATTCCATCTGGCAGAATTTAAATAGCCTCTTTCATCAGCCAGGACAACTCAAAAAGAACATAAATATTTTGTAATTCCTTGAAGGGCCATTTGAACACATTGCGGTAAGTACACACAGGGGATTTTTAGGAACTTAGTGACTTAACAACAGATAATCAAACAGAAGGACTTCCCACAGTATTGATGTGGTCCTAACTGAATTCCCCACCCGTGCATAACCTTATCAGAATGCCAAAAACCCTGCTGTGTGCCAGCAGCATTACCCGCCTGGAGTACCAACACACAGAAAGGCACAGAAGCTCAGAAGAGGAAGGGAAGTTTGGGCTGTGCCGCTGATGGCCTGAATGATTTTTCTTTGCAGAAATTGCAGGCATAAGCGCCCCAAAAGGATTGTCCGTCCTCCTAGACAGTTTCTTCAGAGAGCATGGTACTGATAGTACTAGATTTTGGGGACAGTCAACATAAGCAATGCGAAAGGAGTAAGCTTCTTGTAGGCAAATTGCTAATCCCAGTTTGATGTACCTCTTCATTTTAACCCACAAAACAATTTGCTTAAGTGGTTTATATATATAGGTACCATGGGACTGTGTTGCAGTAAGTCAGAGTGGCTGAGGCAACCCTAACTGCTTAGGATTTTCGCTGCTTAGATCAAGCTCCCTTCACCTTCCCACAGGGATATAGATTGTGAGGGTGGAAGGCAACCACAGACAGGTATGAAGTGGTGCATGTACCTGCTACCTTAAATTGAAGCTGAGCACATGCACAGGGAGCGCATCTGATTTCTCTCTAGTGACTGTCCAGTAGGAAATATGCCCTGCTTTATATCAGAACTTCCCTCAAAACTATAATGAAGATGGTGTGCAGCAGTTTCTAGGCAGAGACTTGTGCTTTCTGGTAGTTCTTCACTTCTTAAATAACCCAAAGTTCCCTGATGAAAAAGAATTTCTCAGGAAATCCACAGGAAGACTCCTGATCATGCAGCACATTCACTGAATGGCTCACTGAGAAAACTGACATGAAATGACACTGGAGAAGACAAAGTCTGAACTGCTGCTGAAACCGGGCCATTCTGTTTCCTTTCCACAGGAGCTGCTTTGTGAGCAGACCCAGCCGTGCCTCTTTGATCCAGTAGCTGCTCGTTAGACGCCCATAGGGAACTGGGAAAGCAGGGAGAGATCTAAGTCTTGAGCAAGTATGAATATGCTTGGCAGTCTGCAGCAGGGAGTAAGGAGAACTCAGAGCTAAGCGCCAGCGAGAGAGTAACAAAGCCCCTCGCAGCTTCCAAGTGAACGTGGGCAGGAAGATCAGAAAACTCAGAAGAGACGTGTGGCATTGTGGGGAGAGGCTCAATGCCACAGCAGCGCATAATTAGGCTGCAACACACTGCAAAGTGAGTCTTTTCAGAGGTAGGTAGCAGGTCAAAGGCATGCCCAGGGGTTGACTAGAGCTTATCTGCCTGTGCTGGGCTTGCTGCAGCCCAGGGATTTTTCAAGGTACGTGGCCGAATGGCAGAGTCATGAACATAGGTCTGGACGTGCCCCTAGCCATTAGCAGTCAGTCTGCATCACCTACTTGGACCACAAATTTTATAACTGTTAAAGATAACAGTTACCAGTTATCATGGTGGGACCTGAGGCATTAAACATGAATTTTTGACAGAAAAATCATTCATAAACAGATGTAGATGGAATATTTCTAGATGGATGTTCTATTTGCTGAGAAAACACTGGAGAAGAAAACAAAAACTTTGAAAGTAGAGTCCAACTCCTGTGGCTTCAGCAGTCCTTCTGAGGATGGGGAACCTGGCTTACAGGTCCCAGCAGTTGGACACGTGGACACTGCCTCCCAGTGTGATCCTGAGAAAGCTGATCTGTGAGCGAGAGCCAGCCTTACACCCCCCTTCCCACTCCCTCTGCAGAATCTGACCTCAGCCAGCAGGACGCATGGCTGCATCTGCCCTTGGCCCGTGTGACCAGATGGTATCCTCCCAACCCATGGCCCAGTCACTGGGCAACATCTGTATGGATACTAATTAGCAAGCCCACAGCCAGATGAGGAAATTAAGGCAGCCAAACACAGCTACCTAGCACACGGCTGTCCTGCCAAATCTCCAGGTCTTGCCAGACAGATTTGTGTAAACACACATTAACTCATACATCACCACATGGCTATAAAGCTCTAGCTCTGGTTTTGCATGCTGATACAGAACAACACAAGCCATAAACCAGCTAATTATCCTTGGCAGATAAGAGAGCTTTCATCAAAAGATTTTAGAGCCTTTTTTGAAGGAAGGAAATAATCCAGCATACAAGGAGGGATACTTAGGCACAGAGCAGGGATGTGACTCGCTTGGCATTACCCAGGAGGCTCGTAACAACCATCTCCTGAACTCACCACAACTGCTTATGCCCATGAGCAGAAAGACCTAAAGGGCTGTAGGAAGCAGAGCTGGTCATTGCCTCTTTCATGCTAAAAATTAGCCTCCAACCCGACCCCTCTCTGTGGTGAAAGGGCATTGCAGTACTGATAGCATCACCTTTAGCTGGGCTTGAGCAACAGAGAGACCAAGAATTTACACTCACTTAAAATCCTTGGCTGCTTTTTGTGTGGCTGGAGTTAAAGCCCAGTTCCAGTGAGCAATTTTATTCTGTTGAACAAAATTTCTACATCTTTTCTTTTAATTCTTTGAATACTTTTTCTGGTTTCCTGTCTTTAACTGCCACATAACATGGGTATGCATAAACAGCTGCTAGTTATTATTATTGCTGCTTCACAGATGAAGACTCTGAAGGAAAGGGCAATACAAACACTAAACAGACTCATCTCAGAATTGGTTTTAGGGCACAAATATCAGTTGTTTTCTGCCCTCTATGGCGACATATCTACACAGTCTTGAGAGCCACTCACCACGTAGTCAGCACTTTCTGCGCACTCTAAGGCTGCACCTTATAGCTCTACACGGTTGGGCCTGGAGCTTCCTAATGTGGTGATTTTTGTTTTGTTTTAATGGGAACTACAGCAAGGAAAAAAACCAAAACACTAAGGCTGTAAAGCTAAGCAAGCATTCAGATGTTAGGAAATGAGAATAGAAACTTTCATTGCTTTCCTTTTAGGCAGGTTCTGTCTCAACAGATTTCAAGCGGTCTTTCCTCCAAGAGGTCAGAAGTATTCCAAGATAAGTTGTGCCACTTCTCACCCAGCTCCAAAACACAGTGATTGCCATAAGGTGGCCACATGTATTTCTGATGTTGCTGACTGAGGCACATTCAATATCTAGGACTTCTGCTTAGTGCTTTAATACCAACTATTGCTTTAAGAATTTCAGCTCCCATTTTCTATATCTTGATGCTAGAGACCATCCAGGGCCTTCTGCTCCTGGATTTGAAGTGCACCTCCTCTCATTTAATACTTTACAGAGGGGCAATAAACACAGGCATATGTGAATAGCAACAGCAACAAGAAATCCTGCTTGTCTCTGAAGGGTTTATTTAAACTGACCTAAATCCTGAGTAAATTCTGCTCCTGGGAGCAGAAGTGTCAGAACTAGCCATTTAGGCTTTTGTTTTATTATCTGGACAGGTTACAGGGCAGCGAACGAGCACAGAGAATCCACCAAGAAAGCTCTTGCAGGAAAACTTAATCCTAAATTCCACTCCTGTAATGTTCACTGAAGGTGTATTGAAAGCAAAATTTAAAATACACTGGTAGATTTTTATTGAGATCTATCTTATTTGACTTGTGTTTGGAAGGTTGGGCAAGGAAAAGGCAGTGAGGGTTTCAGAGATATCTAGCAGCAGAATCAAGGAAAAATGGCTTTGAGCTTCTGGCTTGGATATGAGACAGAAATTTTACATATCAAAGTATGTAATAAGCAATGACCTTATTTCACTGCTGAAAGTAAAGGATTTGGGTTTTTTAGCTTTTGCTGATAATCACACAGCTTTCTCCTGGGTTTCTTTCATAATTTTTGAAGTTCCCATTTTCTGCTATAGAAATTTGATTATTCGACTCCAAAACAGTAGTGTGACTAACATTGATTTGATCACTGTACTGCTTGAAACTTCATTCTCTGTTTATACCAATACAATTCCTCCCTGTTTATTTTTATTTGGTAACACTTACAGAAAAGACTCGGTCATTTTCTCTTTCTATAATTAGCAAGGATGAAACCAGTAGAGAACTGGTTGTCCTGAGAGCCTAAGCAGGTCCCTCATAAATTCATTGCTGGTTCACAGATTCACTAAAGATTTTCTTACAAAATCAAACAGTATTATTTCTACAGAATCTCACCTCACTCAAGATCCCAAATAGGCCTGTTTGGGGAATGAATGGACACACTTGTGGCAAAAGAGCTAATTGGCAAAGGACTTTGGCCACATACGATGAAGAAAGGCAAGAGATGTGTAATGAAAGAGGATGGGGACTCCAGAAAGAGAAATGAAAGTTTCACTATTAAAGCAGTTGAACTCTATTGTGAAGGACGAGATTCTCTCCTCGCGTTTGCCATAAAACACCTATGGAAAACACAGAAACTGTTTTTATGGAAGGTCACTTCCATTTTGTGCCTTTCATGCCTTTTTCTGGCACTGTGTCAAGTTCCTGAATTCAGATTTATACAAGTGCTGAATACTCACACCTTAATTGAAACACACTTGAAACATGTCATCTAGGGGTGAGGGGGAAGGCAGCTTCCCCCAAATAGTCAAATCATTGGGAACTGAAAATCAAATATCCCAAATTAGCAGATACTCAAGATAAATTTGTGCTTCTCTGTGCTTCAGTTCTCTCTGAAGAGAAATAACAGCTCTGTTATAATTCACAATATTTTTGTGAACATTAAAATGAGTAAGCACCAAAGAAATATGTCTGTGAGAAAATCAATACCTTTTTTTTAATGGGTTTTGGATGGTGCACATTAGATAAGGAAAAGGGACATCCACTTCCTGAATACTGCAAATTTTAGTTTGCAGAACACTGATAAACCATTTTTATTCCTTTGCAGATCATATAGGGTTATTTGTGCTTGTTATTAAGATGATACGTATTTGCATGCTAGCCAGGTCTGTCCTTCCAATTACTGCTACAGGAAGCCTATTCAGTGAATCAAAATGCAGAGACTCCAAATTTCCCACACAGTTTAGACCAAACGTGTGATAAACCTGCTGCATCTCCACCTCCTGATCCCACCCCTTTCAACAGCAAAGGGCTTCCAAAAATATTATGAGCAGAGACAGGAGATTTGGCTGTGAGCTCTGCCCTGGCGGGCTGTGGTGACCCCGGATCCCTTTCTGTGGGCATTACGACAGATCTGAAACAGCAAAAAAATACAAGTAAGAGATAGCTGTGCCCACCTCGGCCAGAGCAGCAGAGAAGTGATTACAGTTCTTGTGCATCAGGTGGTACGCATTTCCTTTGTACTCCTTGCCCAGCTCTTCCATAATCTTATCCACGTCCTCTTCTGTGAAGTCTGTGGTGCCCAAGGCAATGGATTCTCTAGTTAAAAACAGAGCACACAACAGGGAACATGGAAAGACACAGTGAAGAGAGTGATATATACCCAGGGAAAAGGAAATGGTCAGACGCTGGCAAGAAGGACAGGCTTAAAACATGGACATGCATATCTGGGGCTATCAGAGACTCTCAGTATCAAAATGGCGCAGTAACATCCCCAGCTTATCCACAAAGCAGGTTACAGCACGAACAACAGCCCCGAGAGCTTCCTGCTCATCACCAGGGAAGCCTCAGCTCTGGGGGTCTGCTCCCACTCTGCCTATCGTCCCACAATAGACATTCCCAGTAGGGCAGAGGAGATGGTTTTTCGTGATTGAGAGGGTTTCCATGGGACGGGCCAGGAAGGAGCAAACTGAAAACTTTCGGCAGAAACCTATTGCTTCTCCTAATAGTCACTCACTAGCACTCGTTCTTCTAGAAGTCTCCAACGACCCTCAGCACAAACTGGCAGTGCGGGAAGGTCAAGCCCCATCTGCCACAGGCAGCCCCACAGTCTGAGCACCTTGAACAACACATTAATGCAGCATCCTCTCAGACTCCTCTAGCAGCTGGCCTGTCCCTTGTGATAAAGCAGCAATAAACACAGGAGATGACTTCTGGTACTCTGTGCAGTATCCGCAAATAGGTGATACTCATAAAAAGACTCAGGTTAGGTTTTTTGGCTCTCTGTAACACACAGCTACTCCTGTTCTTGCTGACATGTGAAACTGAAGGGAGCACAGAAAACAAAGAAAATGGGAAAAGAGAAGCGCGTTCATTTGTAGGTATGCTTTTAAACCCTGCCAAACACAGTTCAGCACTGTTTCCTGTGTGGTGTACACACTCTTTTATCCACCTCCACAATCCCTGCAGGGCTGCCTTTGAACCAGGATCACGTAAAAGATGCAGCGAGGGCGCTTCTAAGGAGAGGGAAAGAGGGACCCAGAGGAGAGGACTTCCCTGCTCCCTCTACACCAATGGCTACCAGGGCAGAGAGGCAGATGTAGAAAAGGGCTCTTACTTGAATTTAAAGGTCTCGCCAAGTTCTACTGCACTGCCAGGTGTGATCTCGAAAATCCCACTGAAAGGGTAGGGATGCCCTCCATAGGCAAACTCTGACAAGGAAAGAAACAGACTGTGAGTAATTGAATGAACACAATGTCAGGAAAAAGTCTACGGCAGCTGTCTACACCATTCAGCATCAGCACCAGGGGCTGGGCTACTGCCAAAATCTGTTTCAGCCAGATTCTGAAAGCCATTTTGTCTCTCTGGTTACCTATCAGCCTGAGGATGCCCTCACAGCCTCCCTCCATGCTAACACTACTGCCTTCCCACTGCGCCAGGAAAACTCTCCGAGCCTGTCTCTTTGCCTGTCCAGCTGGCTTCCTCTCAGTGGAAAGTTCTGCAGTGGAGCCATCTAGATAAACTATGAGATGCTGTCAGAGGTGGTGCTGAGCTGGAAGAAGCTGGAGCTGGAAGAAGGGAGAAATCAAATCTTCTTCCAGAGGGATTTACATGCAGTAAGTGGGAATTCTTTGCAGAAAGCCAAGCAGATGGCACTCCACTGCCTCAGCACACAGGTCAAGCCAGGAGGTCCCTCCGTGTCATACAGGCCATCTTGCATGGCCTGCGAAATGCAGCCCGGGGACCTCGCGGTGTCATATAGGCCATCTTGCACGGCCTGTGAAAGCCTCTGTGCTCCAGATGGAACATAGCACCCCAGGGGTTTTGTCTACTGCATGGCACTGGCTAAAAATACCACGAGTGAGATATCCCAAGCCATTGCCACTTAATGTTGAAGAGGGGAACGGAAAGCCTGTGATGGTACTCTGTCCTTCACTGCCCTACAGCTGTTTTCCCAGATGCCTTGACTGCACCTTTTGCAATGGGTGCTCTAATCAGCTTCAACCCCATCCAGATCATTTCAAAAGCCTTACAAGACATTTTCTTTTCCTTGTAACTCTGCTGTTTCACAGGAACAGTTGCCAAGATCTGGAAATCCATATTCCAAGATTTCTAGACCATAGACATTCATAAATAATTACTGCAAAACGGATTTACCCTGACAGGGAATTAGCACAAACACGCATAAGTAGGTCTCAAGACAACCACTGATCCGCCTGTCTTCCCCCTCTCCCATTTCTCCCCTTCTTTCTCCCCCTCCTTCACTGCAGAACAGCTTTCCAATATTGCTTGGTCCCTCCCGTTTGCCGTCCTGCCGCACACCTGTACAAGCTATAGAAGCTGCAGTTACATACTGAAAGCACGAACGGCTACGTGATTCATGACAGAACTGCACAAGTTCCCTCTAGACTCCACAATGGACTCTAAAAGAGAACTGGTTGACTTTTTCACTCCTGAAAACATCCCTTGCCAAGTTATAAGTTTTGGGTTCTTCTCCATATCAGACCAGCTATACAGTTGTCCCCATATTCTGCAGGTAGTGAAAAGGAAATGCTTCGTACCTCTGCCGTAGATCTCGATGCCAGAGTGGAAGACACCAATCCCCAAGGTGGAGGTGTATTCATTTATCCAGTACTACAGTAAGACAAAAGCCACATTTGGAAGCATTAGTGGACAAGAAACGCATGATCTTGGCCTAGGATATATCCCCCATCTCCCATCCTCAGGGCAACTTCTCCTAAGGACAAGAGTGATTTTGAAATTATCCTGAGACAAACAAATTGAGACTCCTTACAGACCAACAGAAGCAGGCACTCTGTTTATACAGATGGCTGGGATTAGTGCTCCAAAAGATGCTCATCTAATCCTTTCCACGTAAGGAATTTCCCTGTATTAAGATATAACTGGACCTGAACCTGCATAAACCCAGTTGCTATGGGATGTGTGATTATCTATCTTCTCATTTAAATAGCTGACACTAAGCCAGTTTTACCAATCTACTTGTCTTATCTGATCTTCACGATCTTGAGTTAAAGAATCTCCAGATATTTTCCACATACTGTTTTATACCACCTCCTAACACCTACTTTTCATTAAGTTGGTTTTAGGCAATGAGATCTTAGAGACAGAGATCCATTCCTCCTGTAGGTCAGAGGAGCACCATTAAGTAATTATCTATTACTGGTAACTGCTTTGTAGAAGAAAAAGAAACTCTGAGCATACTAGTCAACACTTTGCTCAGAGGCACCATGTACTATCAGGCAGTGTTTTCAGAAGGCACAAGGGCTTGCTGCTCCAAAATTAGGTCCAAGGTGACCACAACTTCACCCAAGTCAAATTTTCAAAAGGAGCTGTTAAGTAACTTCATTTCTCTGGAGTCCAGCACTTCCCTGGTACGCTTGGAGCAGAGGAATACTGCAGTCCTGTGCACACAAGCGACATTCCTCCAGCAAGCACTGCTCACTGTTTCCACCATACCATGAAGGACAGTGCAGACACCCAAACAAGTCCCAGCTAAGCTAATTCTGGAGCGGGAAGCCGCACAGCCATGCCAGGGCAGTGCTGCATTGGAGATAATTAGCCCTGCTCAGCACCAGTATTTATTAGGTTAGCTGCAGAGCTCTGCTGCTACAGAAATGATATTTTCAGGCAATGAGTGGAAACTGCCCACGCCTGGAATATTTACAGTTCACTTACGGCTACTGTGCAGTGAAGATGCATCTCTAGTAACTCAGAGCAACCGAATTCTTATTTTAATCAAGCACCGCAAGAAAAGTGAGTGTTGTTCACTTGTCCCCATACAATGACATGACAGGTTCATTCAGCTAAAATTCTCTTCTGGGTCTGGTAGCTGCACCTTCCCTGGTGTCACTGGTGTCACTGAGCTGCCACAATACGAGTGAGAACCCCTCTGCTGTCAGGGAACCAGGGGACTGGCATACTCCATCTACTTTCCTCACACTGCTTGCCTATGTATTTTTGATGACTGCAGTAGCTCTGTAAATCACCTAGAAATGCTTCCTGTGAGACCACTGCTACTGCTTTGATATGAAAAGTGCAGTCCCAAGCCTGACTTAATGTATGGCCAGTCTTGATACCTTAAACCATGCCCCCCAAAATGCTTGCCTCTGGCAGTCCAGCAGTTCCCTTTCCCTCCGGACAACGCTGTAATGCTTCTTGTTCTGTCTGAGTTTAGGTACCACGAATGATGTATTACTGCAGGAAGGCAGCAAATCACCTGACCCTAACTGGACCCCTGCCCACTGCTCTCTTCAGACCTTGTACAACCTCCACTTATCCCTTCACTTGAATTATGCAAACTCTTGTTTTTAGGATACGTCAGACCATTGGACTGGACCTAGGCCAGGTAGCTGTCAACCTCTGCTAGCGCATTAGTGTGAGCCCTCTGTTGAACACCATGCCTGGTACTTAGGGACACGATGTGGCCTTTCCTTCTGCTGCCCTTCTCCACAGATCTCTGTTGTCCTGTCCTCTGCAGCAGAAACATCCCTACTCTGACCAGGGGAGAAGATACAGAGGTGGAGGCTGCATATGGGAGCCCATATAACACCAGCCACCTCTGCTGTGGAGACCAAAGCCTGCCTCCCATGGACACAGATAGCCCTCAGTTCAGTTCTTTGATCTCCCATATCTCATGGGTTAACTCCTCAGACTCTCAGTCTTGGTAAGCTTCAGAGAAACACTAGTTTCTACAGAGTCCCACTGTAACAACTCCCAAGGGATATGGTAAGTAGGTTGTCTTCTTCCCTCAGGCTGAGCTATTGTCTCACAGCAACAATACAAGCACAACATGCCCAGGTCACGCCAGCTGCTTTGCTTAGAGGAGTAACTAATAGGAAGAGAAGGGAGACATTTTAAATTAGAAATGCTCTTGCCAGTTATCAAAGTCAGGGCTATCTGCAGAGGCTCTCTGCATCAGGCTTTGTACTTCAAACAAGAAAGTTAAACGGAAAGCCACTTTCAGCTGTAGCTTTTTCTTCTTCCATGTTAAAGTTTGTGTTGGATCCAAACAGCAAATAAGCAAACAAGCAGGGAAAACTAAACCTCGCCTCGTTACCTCGTGAGAATAATGCACGGAGACCTGTTCACCTCGTATGTGCACAGCACTGTCAGAACACAAGTCCCCTCTGTCCCCCATCTGCCTGCACCGCTCTTGCTCCCAGCACAGAACCACAGCCCCCAAAGCCCACCCTGCCCGACTGAAGTAGCCAAAAGCCAGGCTGCAGGACGGCCCTGGAAACACACCTGATGAGGTGGCCCCACCAGAGATAAAAAAAAAAGAGATGAGCAAAAGTATTTCTCTGGCTGATACCAGATGTTACGACCATCACATGAACATGTCTGTATTTAAAAGGTGTATTTTTCACTATGCATGCCTTTGATGAATATTGTGGACTGAACTGCAACAACCTCAGCCATACCTGAATTTGAACTGAACAAGCTGTACTGGTTTAGTACTTTCTTTCCTTTCAAATAACTTCAATAACACAAGGGTGCTATTGAAGTGGGATCTGATTTGCATCTTGGTTCACTGCAAATAAAAATTTTCAGTATTATCTATTAGCAAGACCAAAATGCAAAGCAGCTCTGAATCATGGCTGCTACTGTCCTCATCTCACCCCTGTCTCCAGGGTGCTGCAGAATCTGCCTCCGGTGTGCGACTGAACACGCAGAGAACGCTTCACGGCACTTTGGCACAGCCCACGGCTTGTCTCGGGAGGAAGCTAAATGCTAAAGTGAACATGTCAGTCATTTGCTGAGCTGGAAGAGAGAGCCCAAGCCAGATTTGAAACCAGGTTTGTACGCACATGCACGAGCTGGTCTCATTTTCCAAGGGGTTTGCAATTCTGAGCATAAGAACAGCAGCGACAGTCAGCAAATACTCATCTCTGGAGTAAATTGGCTATTGCTTAGATTAAAAACAAAAATCTGCAGCCTGTTCTGAGTCAGATGAAAGAGACGGGGAATCGAATACAGCAGTATCTTAAAGGCAGTTGTGATTCATGCCTGCACGGCATACTGCCTGCAAAATCATGCCGTAAACCCTACACAGAGGGACTTGGAGCATTCTGTCTCATTTCCATCTTCAGCAGAGACAGGGAACAGCTCAGAAGTGAAGAAAGGAAGGGAGGAAAGCTAGCCAGACTGCAGCTGCTTCACAAAAGCAGCAGGACTCAAAATTCGAACCCAGAGAGGAACCTCCTCTTATTTACAGTTTGTAGCTTATCAGTTAAAAGCTTTTAACACAGGCCCTGATGAAGTAGAATTTGAAATTTTACAGTTTTTGTTCAAGCCTTCCCTGATTTCCTGGTTGGTTTCATTCAGAGATCGAAGTGTCTGGTGAGATAGCTTAGATTCTGGGAGATACTCTGAGTCAGTTGTGTCACTCACTTCATCTTTCATACAGGGGTAGAAGTGAAAGTCTCACCAGGACAGTGAACCATGCCCTAACTTTCAGAAAGGAAACTAAAAAGCTTCACTGTATTGATATGCTTCTGGTAGGTCTAGGATGGAGAAGCAGATGGAGTGATACTAGCACATTATGTCATCCTGGGACTTTTCAGAGCACGAGATCCTAGAAACTCCTACCAGAAACACGGATTTCCAGACAGGAGAGGCTCATCCATGTAACCACTAACTTCTACCATCAATTAATACCATACTATATCACTGAAGTTTCTGTTACTAACTTTCTCTTTTCCTCACTACTTCTGTCCATTACTTTCCATGGCATGTCACCAAAATCTTTCCTGCATCACTGTGCTGAGCAGCTTAACTAACCAGCTCCCTAGAGGCCGGAGACAAGACCACCCCTGTGACTATCTCAGGTATTACTTTCTCTGAGCAGCCAACACACAACACAATATTCCATTTATCACCCCAGTACAGACTGGATATTCCACTCCACCAGATCCATCCACAACTAAACAGACACCAACCCATCCTTTCTTATGATCTGTATGAACATATAGACAAGAAATCCACTGAAAATCCAAAAAATCCATTTGCTAAACAAATCTGATTTCAGCAAATAGCTGCAAACTCTGAGTACTCGGTGTCGTAGATCCTTGCCATGCTCTTTTACTCTTCACTCGGTATCATACACAATCATCGTCTGAGCCAGGATACCAGGCTAGAGAGAACTTTGGTTTAAGCTAGTCTGGTTGCTCTGATGTCCACGTGTGACCACACACTACTTTTAATAAGACACTTTGACTAAGGATGGGTGCAGATTATAAACCAGTAATGAAATTAAGCATATCTCCTCTCAAAGCACCATCTGCATATAAACCAGTAGGATTATTTCCTTTTCCCCCAGTGGATCAACTGGCAAAGCTTTGCTTCTAGAAGGAAGGAAAGAAACAGCAAAGAAGGATGAGAGCTGCAGAAGATATTCTGACATTACTAGTGAGCAAGGAGCATTTAAGGGACTGAAGTAAATGGCAAAATTGCCTCCCTGTCTGCAAGTTTTCAGATGATAAAGCACTCCTGCCAACACAGGTCTGATAACAGACTCTCTGCCCTACCACCTGGGCTTGATTTTAATCCTTTCCTCTTTGAGAGCCAAGGCACATACTGTATCGCCAAGCTCTCCTTTGTAGAGATGTCTCCTGTCTGTAGGATGGGGGAGCTGGCTCACCACAGAAGAGACCCTTGGCTCAACAAATCCAAGTGGAAGGCACCCAGGGCTCCAGCTGCTAACTGGTGTGCTCCATGAAAGGATTTAGACTGGCAAGGAGTATTCCTTCACACCTCTACCTTTGGAGGCTTTGTCCTGGGATTAGCAGTGCTTGGCCCCTGCAGTCAGCCTACCTGGGCAGCCTCGTGAAAACATGCAGAGGAGCGTGTGTGTGTACTAATAAATGCACTGCTCTATCGCACCTCAAACACCAGGAAAATCCTCTGCCATGTTAAAGCTCAACACAACAGCAGGGGAACATCGGCATCATTTTCAGAGATGTGTTGATCCAGATGTGAAATATGAGAGCACAAAAGACAAAACTAGAAGGGAAGGCTAAAGGACATCACTTCAGGAAACCTGTGAGTGAAATCCCAGCCCTATATAGTCAGCAACTTCAGACAGTTTCGGTTTCCCCCAGTACATTTTTCTAAACCAGGATCCAGAATCTTGGGTCCAGAGAGACAGAAGGAGAGACCCCAAGGCAGATGACAGACTTTATTCCCTGAGTAGTGCTTGCAGGGGTGAAGGAAGCATTACCTCAGCTACAGACGTGCAGGTCAGGGGGCTTCCCGCAGATCTTTGCCAGGGCACGTCAGTCATATTGCAGCAGGGCTCACTTATGTCCCACAGCCCTAGGCACACACACGGTTCTGCCAGCGTGTCTCAGCCCTTCTGCTGGTCACCCCTTCTGGCCTGGAGCTCTGGTAATAAAAACTCACTATCATGCGGAATGACATCAAATTATACAGCATGGCTGCTATTAGTTAAGTTTTCTTTAGCAACTGGATGAGACCCAAGCTCATTTCAGTATGACCCGTGTCTCTTACACTCAGTTCTCCAGAGGTCCAAGGCTTGTACGTTAACCAAGCCTAAAATGCTATTTTCCTAATATACTGTGAATAGAGATTAAGCAGGAAAGGATTTAAATGCATGCGGACAGAACAGCAACTGAAAAGAAGCTTAACAGAGTATTGAGGAGGGATGACACAGGCCTGTCTTTGGTACTTCATACCTGGTAAAAGCTATCTGGGTGGGTCCTCTCTCCAGGACATGCAGAACACAACTCTTCCCAGCTGGAGGATCACCTCCTGTGCCAGGTCCTCTTTGCTGCTGGCAAAAGCTATCAATCTGCAAGTCACGGACCAGGTGTGACAGCCCATCAGGTCACTCCAAACGCAATTAGCCAAAAGCACCTGCTTTAGACAGGTATGCTAACTTTCACTTAAAATGCCAGATAGTATTAAAGAAACAAATACTGTAGAAAGTGGGTTTCCGTTTACGAACAGGCTCAACCTCCAGTTGCAAGAGGCAATAACTTGCAAGTCTCAAGAAAAACAGTTCCCAGACTGTGGGCATTGGCATGTTTGCCAACAACCCAACTGGCAGAACTGATCAAAACTTGAGGAATGACAGGTTTTCTTCCAGGACAGCATACAAGTACTGAGAAATCTGCAGCTTCAACCCAGCCAGAGCTTGATGTAGCTCTGATGAAGGAGGGATATAGGGTTATACAAGGACCCCACTCAAGGGCTCCACTTCAGATTTGGACTGGGGCACTTCAGACTTGGACCAGGACTGGAGAATAAACAACTGAGGAGCATGGTCACATTAAAGAAAGAAGAAAAAGATAAGGCATCTTTTGGAATGCAACTGACTGCTCCGCTGCATTTTAAATGAAAGGAACTTCTGCCGAGGACAGCCTTCCACCCTTCCTGTTAATATGCTCTAATAGACCAGGAATTTCCCGGGCAACAACAGCCTGAAATTTACAGCTTATACTGCTAAACCTATTCCCTCATGCAAACCTGCAAATGCTAAGTGAAGAGCCACAAAGCAAGATGCTCAACTGCACCCTGAGTGGATCGAAAGGCCAAGCCTCTGTAGGACTGTAACAGCCAGCTCGGTCTCAGCAGCTCTGCTGTTTCAGCCAGGTTCTGCTCTGCAAAGGATCTTTTCCTCTCAAGTTGGGCTAAATACATTCTTCAGCTGTCTTTTCATAAGGAATTTCTTTGGA
This sequence comes from Numenius arquata, assembly GCF_964106895.1. NCBI lineage: Eukaryota > Metazoa > Chordata > Aves > Charadriiformes > Scolopacidae > Numenius > Numenius arquata. Next base: position 45,613,506 of record NC_133581.1, on the reverse strand, counting down.
GGTTGCTGTGGCTTTTCAGACATTATAATATGCTTCTTCATTGCCTGATGCATGAGCCAACACTAAAATCTTCGCAATCATGAAGCACAAAGAGCTTATTTCAGTGGCTTCTAAAATGCTATACGTGGATTAAAAACTGCTGCTGCTGCTGAGGTAGAGTTGGAAATCTACTTATGCTTCAGTGTTGTGACGCAGTGCAATTTTATGAGAAGAATAGCAGGATAGAAGAAAATACTAATCATGCCGCAGAAAGGAAACAGTACGCATTTCAGCAGTTAAATTTTGAGTGTATTCTGAATATTTTAATTAAAAATCATAAACAAGGTTTAGCTGTGAGAATGGGATACCTTCATTGTTTCCACTTTACAGCCTCATCCCACAAAAGGGCAGGCACAGTCCTAGCTCAATATACTGGTATTACTTGAAGTCCCTTTCTCCATCACTGTTCCACTTTCTACCCTGCTGCACTGTCAGCAGGCATTGTCCTGAGCAGAACTTCCTTCCCGCAGCCACATCGGGCAGGAATTTTACCCCTGTGTATCTTTTGCTTCGAGCCATACACTTGAGTAACCTGCCAATCAGAAGGTAACGCTCTGCATTAAACACAGTTGACTTTTGTTGGATACAGTGAACACTCATCCAACCTATGCTTCAAAGCTTGTGTGGGAACCTGCCTTACCAATGGAAAGAGAGGGCAACGAGCAGGCTAAATTAAGCAACTATTTTCTGTCCCTGTAGAATGAACATCCCTGTCCCTTCTCTTGGTAAGCTCACACAGAAGCCAGCACAAGTTAATCCACCAGCCCGAGGGTTTGTCACGCTAGTCATGACTCTAATGGCTCACCTTGGGTGTCTGTGTACGCAACTTGGTATCTGTAGTAGATTGACTGTGCCCTATGAGAAGCAATATGCCATTTTTCCAACCTCCACCTGCCTCCCTTAACCTCAGTCCTGACTGTGCTGAAGGAGTCAGCTGAAAGGATTGGGGGCATCAAACAGAAATCACCGATTTCACTGAGTGAACTCCCACGTGCCAGTGCTGACAGCTGGTCCCAGACGATGGTCTCTTAAGCAGCCCTGCAGAAGGTCTATCCATGCTACTGCACACCACTTCACATGCTGTATCTCCTTGGTTTTGAGAATTTTCATGTACAATCTTAATCTTATGTATATGGAGCCAGAAAAAAGGACTGTCTATTTGTAGGATTACACTGAAGTGTATTTACTCAGGGAACGTGCGTGAGAAACTTGGATGTGTTATAAACTTAGCAAAGTGCCAATGCCTTTGCCTTAGATGCATTTACAATGACAAATTAAGAGGTATTCAAAAAGAACAGCAGCAAAATGATCAGGGAAACGGCGAGACTGACTTATAAGAGAATTAATTCAGACGAGTTAATAGCTTGGCAAAGCAAAGACTACAGATGACAAATTTGCAAACATTTGAAGGGCTGACATGAATTATGGGAGAAGACTTCTTAAGAACGATACGAAAGGATTCAAGTAGGAGTAACATACTCAGCTTAAAAAGAAGAGAGACTTTGGCTAAAGTATTTAGAAGTTTCCTGGCAGTAAGAAAGCACAAGAAAACATTTGTATGACTGAAAGCCAGATACTAAGAAAGCCTTAGTGTGCCTGTGCAGGCCAGAGCATTGAAATGTTTTCTTCTGCTAACGTCTAGGAGGCCGTTAACATCCTCGGTTGAGCGTATTTCAGACCCTGCACACCTATGTGCATCTTGAGCCCCAGCCGTGTCTTCAGAGTGTTTCAGGAAGTAGGGTTCCTGTCAAAGAGGATTCAGGTGACTTGAGGAAAAAGCACAGAGGGAGATAAATATCCTACAGCCCAGTTCACCAGGAAAAATCTGGAGCACAGTGCAGATGTTTGACTGTGGAACTAGCTTGGCCCTGACATTCCTGGCAAAGTCAGCAATAAGGCCTCAGGGCTCTCTGTGCTTCATCTTGCAGCGAAGATGTAACCTAGAACTGTAGTAATTAATAAATAGGGCTCTTAAATGATTTCTCAGGTGCAGAGCAATGCCATGGCTAGGCCATGCTCAAGCCAAGAAACGCCTCCTTCTGCAGGCTGGTAAGGATCCTTGCTGGCTTCTGTGGATCGCTACCAGTCGTTCCCTCCAAAGAGGAGACAAGCCCTGTCCTGATGTCCAGCATTACCGAGGGAAAACAGACATTTAGTGCATCCTTTGAAAGTGCACTCCAGCCTACTCCAGCTCAATCTTGCCTAGGCCAAAGCATCTGCCTTTGTTCAGAGAATCAGGCAGCAGGTAACAGACACCCCAAGCCTCCACAGACCGGCTGATTGCTGAACAGCTGTAGCACATCCCTGAAGTGTATAAAAGCACAGTCCATCTCTGCTCTGGCAGATCGGTAGCAGGGTTTTGAGCTTCAGCCTGTCATATCAAAGATGAACACCCTAATCACTAACTATAGCTTCTCCATCAAAGTGATGCATGCACACGTAAACAACTCCAGCAGGGGAGAAACTGAGGGAGATCCATGCCACCAAATAAACTGGAAGTTAAGACTTTTCTACCAAGGGCTCATCTAGATCCCTGCTCAGGTTCCTCAATTTCTCTCCCATAGTAGCAAAATACTAAAATGACACTGGTTCTTCTGTACTGGCTTGCTCTCTTTTAAGGTGCTTCTCCCTGGCCAAACACAAACACCTACTTTTTTGCTAGCTCAGGCACACCAACAGCCCATGCCTGATCACCTAAGGCTGATCTTGTGGGATTTCTTCTCGGGTTTGTAATGAGAACATCCTAAAATCTTTCAAACTACAGTATACTTTGAAACACCCTCCGCTATGCTGTCTCCATTCCTAAGTAACTCAGGAACAAATTATTGCTCTGCAGGATCAAATTCATAGGTACAGCCATCAGAGCCTTTGGGGGAGAAAATTAATTCCTATGGCCAAAAAAAAAAAGTCTGTCTGCTCCTCCTGTTAACAAGAGGCAGAATCCTATGGCCGAGTGGACTGGAGTTTCTGCTCTTCTTCCTGGATGGTGTTTCTTTCAGTTATCCTCTGACAGTTACTCAGACCTGCCAGGTGATCCAGACAAACATACTCAATCCCCATTTCGTATCGTAGGGCTTGCTTACCCGACAAGATCAGTTTGCCTTTTTTCCAAACCATATCTAGTCTGTGCTAGGGGAAGGGAGAATCATCTCCAAAGTGCCAAGCTGTGACCATCCTGAAGGGAAAGGATGCAATAGATGAACAATAAAGTCCCTGTCATCAGAGACAGGACTTTGAAAATTTTGATAGGCTGCATGCAGGTCACTTTCAACTTTATTTTGGCAGGAACATTCCCTTAAGTGCTCCCATCTGAAGGCATACTGTGCCGAGGTAGGGAGAAAAACTCTCAGATGACTACCAAGTGGAAGGAACTAGGAGTCAAGCTTGACTCAGAGCTAGAAATTTCTGTAAAGATGAAAGGATTAAAAACCAAAAAGAAACAAAGCAAGGGGGTGGGGAGTCAGGGAGCGAGTGCTCAGGTTCATCATCATCTGGCTTTTTGCCTGTCCCTGGAGAAGAAGGGTTAAACCACAAGGATGAAGATTGTTCCTATGGCAGAGAAGGCAACTATTGAGGTATACGCTTTCTATAAATTTAAAAACATACTCAAAGGTTTGTTTTGGGTTTTTTTTTTTACAGTCTCAGATCAGGGGATTCAACAAGACTCTGCTTCTCTACTTTGCAATTCTTCCTAGGATTTCAAAATACTTTACAAGCATTAAATTGTTAAGGCTCACAGCGTTTGTGTGAAGCAGGAAGACATTCTTGGTTTTAGACGTAGGGGAAGAAAATACCAGCGTACAGGTTGTGCTATGACTATAAAGACACAGCAGATTGGGAGCAGAGATAAACTCATCATCCTGCCTCAAAGGTTAACAATCCAACAACACTTCCATGCTGCCCACAAAAAAGTAGTGATCTACAGGACTGTCATGAGGTTTCTTGAGTGGAAAGGAGTGAGGCTGATCCACCATAACTCCTCTTCTGAAAAGGGATATCACAGTGGCTTCCTCTGCCAAAGACACTATAACCTACTGAAAAACTAGCATCCTACTTGAAAAACAGAAATCAAGAAGAAGAATATGGAGGAGATTTTGTAAAAGTTTCATCTGTGATTTTTCAGCTTGAACTGTCTCCTGATGAGTTCTAACCTTAAAAGTCAAACCTCTTTTTGACAACACTGTACTCATATTTGCATTGCAACCCAATTTTTTAGTGCTTTCACCAAGGCCAACAGCCTCCTAAATACACAACTAGGAGGCTCTACTATCTTTATACCAACAAAGTGTAAGAAACTAGTTAAAACAACTTCTGATTTCTTGCTAAGTTCCAACACGATGGAGAAGACTAAGGTAACAACAAAGTCATTGTAATTACAGCCGTCACAAAGGGATAAGAAGTCCCTTTATGATGTCACAGAAGGACCAAGAACATCACAGGCAATGGAATAAATAATCCTTTTGTTCCACCCCATTAATGCAGAGCACAATAACGTATTGTTTTCAACCTGTTGTGCAGAGACCCAAGGGAGACAGCAGACTACTTCAAAGGAATCTGCAGGCTGGCAGGCTTACATTTGTTAGACAAAAAGCTGACATCCTTAGTAGGAAAAAAAACAAAGTTAAAAATGAGAGGCATAGAGACTTTAAAGGAAAGAAAATTATTGCCTAAAAGAAAGCAGGGAAAAAAATCCTGGATTCAAACAGGAGGTGGAAGCATGTTCAAACATCCATAGACAACCTACTGATGGAGGTTGTCCCATAGCTAGGGTGTCAAACAAGGACTTGTGAAGCTCATATTCCCTGCTCTGCTATGGACACACTAGAGATTTACTTTGGACCAGGCCAAAACTAAAATTTCATCAGGGTGATACTACATTCAAATTCAAAACTGTGATCCTCCAAATTCTTCTTCAAATTCCCATTTACCCTGAAGTGTTCAACACCATCAGTATCAGCAATCTGAATGCATGAGCTTCACCCTCCACTAGGGTTACAACAGGTGGGCTCCATACTCAGATAATGAGAATTCCCAATAGAGATGGGGATCCCAGCTCTCCTTTCCAGCACTGACCATTTGCTGCTGGAAGTCCTTGAACATAGACCTTACCCTGGGGTTCCTAATGGCAGCAATAGCACCCCATAGCCAGGAGTTAAACCTACCCATAAGTGAATCTGGATGCCTACAGAAAATAAAAAAGAAAGTAACAGACCCAGATCTCCTGCCCATGCAAGTGTTATGTAAGGCCAAAATCCAGTCCAACACTCAAATGTCATATAGGCATATAAATTCTTGCTTTCTGTCTCATTCTCACTCACTTGCCAAAAACAGTTGTGCCCACCCCATGAGCCAACAGCAGCAGCATGGGAAGAGAGCAGGGTAGGGTCTGCTTGCACCTAAGGAATCTATACTCTGTGCTGACTTTGGTGGCACCTGCTCAAAATACCTCACAGTGCCCAGGATAGAAATTGGCCATGTGCCATTAACATTAGTTTGCTACCACAGAAATAAATAAATATTTCTCTCTAAGCTTCTGAGGAGGGAATCTTTTCTCCAGCATGGATGGGGGAAACCCCTTCACAATGTGAGCTGAGATTTTTTCCTGGAGAGTTTCCAGGGGCCATGCCTGGCTGGCAGTGTGCCCAACCAGCTTAGCTTAGAAAAATACTGGGAAACATACATTCCCTCAACTAGTGACTTGTTCTTTTTTCCCTGCAGTGCTTTGTCCTGTCTTGGATAAAACTCTTCGAATACAGTGCCAATTTCACAGTGTCTCATCTCTCTGTATTATCTTTTCCTACAAGAAAAAGGATATGAGTGTATTTTTGCCATAATCATGCACTCTCTCTGCTCTTCCAGCACAATTACTGAAGAATCACATTGCAGTGATGTCTCCAGATTAGAATTTAAGGGATAAAACAGGAAGCAAGGGACTTGAATAGAGCAATGATAAAATACTATTGTGACATGGAGATTCAAATACACCTTCCCCACAAAACCCAATTTCTGCTGGTCTGAAGAAGACAATAAAAGGGTACAGCAAGGATCATTTCCTTGAGAAGGGAACTGTCTAAAGAAAGGGTTGTTGTATAATCCAGCCCGATGCCTAATTGGGTTGTTGGAATAATTATCTCCTACAAAGCACAAAACTGATATAAAAATAGCAATCAGGGAAGTTCAGATAGAAACTCGTTTATAACCCATGACCCAAGGGCTTCTGTGCTGAGTGATTTTAGCACTGTTTAAAATGACCAAAAATGCTAACCACTAGTAGTTTTGGAAATGAGTAATCATTTCTGATTGTCAGCATTTAGCTATTGGATGCTGACAAACTGCTTTAAGGATACTCCCTCCTCTCCATATGAAGATGCAACAGAATGATTAATATGTGCAGCATGCCATGACGGCTGAGAGAAAAATAAAAAGCTGTGGGAGTATCTTAATGACTCTGATGTAATGTACTCTTCTCCGGTTTGTCTGGGTGCTATAGGGGATATTTTTATTTTATTATTTTTATTCCCTCTCCCCCCAAGGATTCCCACTGTCTTTATTTAATGAGCAGCATTGGACATGCAGCTCTGAAATACCATTTAATAGCCATCCCTTGCTGAAAGACAGAGATGACAGTTAACAGCAGTGCCTGGCAACAAATCATCAGCATTTAGTACCATGAAAATACTGTTTTGGGTGAAAGCCATTTCAGATTAAAACGTGGGTGTTTGTCCCTTCAAAGGTACAGCCTCTCTGCTTGCTCCTCCCAAGGGTCACACACCCCCTTGCACGGGGAGAGGCGCAAACATGCCAGTGCAGCTTCTTTGGTAAACACAAAATCTATCCTTTCTTACTTCTCCTTGCCCCATAACCTCTGTAAGAGGCCAGCATTGAAATACCATTTGGGCTGCCCTAGTTATTTCCCTTCTTCTGGGCACAGTAATCATTCTACACCTGTGCTAAAGCAAAACTTCTGTGCTAGTCCACTGTGTGTTGCAAATGTCTAGAAACAGACCCGAAATGACCCTAGTGATTCAGCCAAGTGGTTTCTTCACAGACATACATCTTACAGTATCTCCACATCTGAAATACACCCAGTGAGATCAGGGATAAAAGGAGGAGAGGAAGGATAAGGAAATACTTCAGTAAGATCAAGGAGGAGAATTTGCCTTATGTAGCAGATTGCACTGGGAATATTCCTTTCCCTTCCTCCCCCCACCATTTATATTTATTTCTGTAAAAATCCATTAGATTCTGCAACTACATATTGGCTCCTATTTATTTTAGTGAAAAGAGAAACGGTTGCACATTTGTACCACGGCATGCAAATGCCACTGTCTGCCAGATCCCTCAGAGACCTGCCAAAAAATTATCCTGCATGCAGAGTAGACATCTAATCCGAACTGTGGCCAGGCTAATGTAGGAGAAAGAGGTAAGCACTGTAAATGCCTCATCTAGCTCACACCATCCTCTAAGATCAAAGACTTCTGCTCTCAGATCAAACTATCCCCCTGGTCTGGCCCTTTTAAGAACCTTCCAGATACATATTGTAAGAAAACCAAGGCCTTATTCAGCCCTAGCTGACAATGGCCCACCACCTTTCCCAAAAGCGGATTGTAACTAATTTCTAGGAGTGATGCAGCATACTCCAAACACACCCCGATTTTGATTAGTACCAAAAATAAGAGCCCATGCTCTTAATAACAGGATACCACACACATAAGTCATATTCCATATTCACCCAAAAATGCTTCAGAGAGAACCAGAGACCTAAAAAAGTCACCACACTCTTTCCAAAGTGATCCACAGGGCAGAAGAATAAGAGCAGAACTCCATACAATCAGGAGAACAAGAGCAGAACTCCATACAATCCAGCCCAACTTAGATATGGACACAACTCCCACAAGAGATGAAGGGTATTGTACAACAGATGTGGATCTCAGTTCTCCTGAGCTGCTTTTCTGTAAGTTCACTTATGGAAGCTAGGGAATACAAATGGTCATAAACATATAAATTAAGCTAATTATCCTGCAGACCAAGAGAAAAGAAAGATTTCTATTCCTATAACAGGGAAACATCTGGACACTCCAGCAATGAAAGTCATGCAAGTGATGCATCATGCAAGTGATGAATGGATAGGTCTGAGGCCATTCAGTTCCCACTCCATATATCTGCCTTCCTCCAAGTTAGATGGATGCATGCAAGAGGTAAACAGATTCATCAAACAAATAAGATCAGCAGCTCAGCCTGATATATTTCATCTTATGTGAAACTCATTTGCTCTATGAAGTATGAGTTCAGTAGCACTTATATAATTTATTTTACTGCGCTTCACTTTAACACCTCAAAAATCTCGCTCAGCCTCTCTTACTGGGAGAGACCAAAATGAGAAAAAAATTAGTCAGCATAAAACTTCACAGAGGAAACAAAGTTATATTTGACTGATGATCTCTATGGTCCCTTCCAACTCTAAAAAAATTCAGTGAAAATTCAGTGAAACATTTGCATCAGCGGGAGATCTCTTCTTGGAAGTGGATAGGGTCACCAGATGGAGTTAATAAAACAGTTGCTGTTTGCATGCATCCTATCAGATCAACATGAAAAGTAGCTCATAATCTCTTTGGAGCCAGAACACTCCCTCTTGTTCTCTTTCATACAGTGTCCTCATGAAATATGGTGGAATCCCAGTTCATGGCTGAGGCTCATAGTTGGTATCACAAATAATTCATTAACAGCAGGCCAAGGCAGACACCGGTGTGCTGTAAGCAGGAGAGCGATACCTCACTCCACAGGAGAACATAGATAAAACTTGCACAAGCAAATAGGATATATATGCTCATGCATCACATGTGCAAACATAAATACACTCTGTATATGCACACTGAAGAGAATGGCAGCGTTTTAACTCTCTGGCTTACAAGAGGTGTCCTGCTAGAGATAAACAAACATGCCCATGAGTGTGTACAAAGCCAACCATGGACAGACTGAAAATCAGCCTCCTTTCACATACACCGCTTTAGTAAACAAGCCTAGAAGTAGGCCCAGTATCGCACCAAAGGTGCAGCACTGCAGATTTATCCTTGGCAAGCCTCTTTATGGGAACAGTTTACTCATAACCATCCTCCTCCAGAACACGGTCACTTGCACAGGAGGCGCTGCTGAACTCCTAGAAATGCCTGTCCTTTCTGTGGCAATAGTTAGCCTGCTAACTGTGGGACAGCCTCCTTTGCCAAGTTAATTAACTCTCTCCCAGCTTACCCTTTCCTCCAAACTGTATTTGTACATTGTGAGCCATGAGAAGAAATACACAGCTTGGCTTGCTACCCTTCAGCAGCAGCAACTTCCAGGTAACCAAGCACGAAAACAGTGCTGGATTTATAAATACTAGCCACCAATGCATCATCTTCCTCTCTCTTTGTAAAGAAACACCACACACTGTGACACAAGCTTCATTTCTATTTTGTGTGATCTTGTAGCCATGGTTGCTACCTCTCTTGAATGCTAATACTATTTGGGCACCCGTGCTCGCAAATACCTTCTTTGCCTTCCCTTCCAACTCGGTCCTAGCAAGGCACAGGCTCTTCTTCATCTGCGTGATGAGATGGCAACACACAACGGATGTGAGCAAGACCAGCCTGATGCTGAATCACTGTGTTGGTGCCAGTTCGAAAGAAAAACACTCCCTCCAAGAGAAAGAACACCAACTAGGTTTGGCAGAGAGATGGGATGGAGAATACCATGCTTCACATCACAAGCGAGCCCTTGGAAGACAGTTGAAGTAAACAGGAACCAGTCTTGAGTTTTAAAGCCTTAAAAGCACCCAAGCTTTAGGAGGCACCTAGACACTCCTTTTCTTTGGAGTGTGGAACCACTTGGCAATGTAGCACCAAAAGCTTAATTCAAGCACATTCGCATAAAAGATATAGACAACACGAACTCAGAAATTAGGGGTGGGAAAACTCCCAAGGTACCCAGCAGAGAGAACGGCAGACAGAGAGCTCTTACTGATCATGTCTCATCCAAATTGTCTCAGGACCCTGTGCTTTCAAAAGCAGATGAAAACATTGTCACTTTTCGCTTCTAGATAGACCTGAAAAAGATAAGGATAGCCTCTCCAGTAACATTTAGCTATTCCTTCAATCCTTCCTCCAACATGTCAGAAAAGTCAAGTCTGTAGGGCCAAGTGATAGCAAAGCTGTAAAAGAAGAACTCAGACCTGACATGGCTGTTGCAGAGAAAATAAATGAAATTTTTGTATCAGAGCTTTCTTGTTTCTACCAGAAAAAAACTGCTGAGGTTCCCATGCCTGATAATCCCACTTTTATTTTTGTAGGAGTAGGAAGAGTGACGAAATCAGAAGAGGCTCTGTTTAAAGTTGACATCGATAAGTGTACGATACAGACAGACAGAATTGGCCCTGGAGGATCCTAGGGGCATGAAAAAAGTACACGGGAATTGACTATTCTGCCAGATACTAAACCTACCAAAACGAAGCCATTAAAAAAAAAAAAAAAAAAGGAAAAACACTTGGCTTTTCACCACTAGCAGCAGACCTGCAAACTCCCTGGCAAGGGATGTTGACACAAAAGGTTACATTTGTTCAACATAACCAAATGGAAATAAGAGCCATCAAGGATTAGTAAAGAGACAGAGGTCAAGCTCAGAGAAGCCCCAGAGCTGAAAATGTTTGGAAGCTGTGAAAGTACTAGGAGTAAATGTCATATACGCTCACGCTGCTGCCTCCAACAGTGGTCACAAGCAGTCGCTGAGGAGAAAACAATAATATTGGACTAGACCCCTGGTCTGAGCTAGTTTGGCCATTCTTATGTTCATGTATTCTTCTGTGTGAAGAATGAAAACATAGAAAAGAAGCCTTATAAATGAGTTCTCCTATCATAACACAGTGATTTAAAAGAGGAAAAAAAAAAAAGTAACCAAGAGGTTTTGTTTCCCAGAAAAGAGGGAAAGATAAAAGAGCACCTGTTTCAAACACACGTCTGAAAGACTCTGGGCAAGCCTTATGAACTACTGGAAGAGAATCTGCCTCACACTTTGATAGTCAGGACACAGTTTAAGCAAAGGTTTTGAGATTACACTGTAATTGCCCAATTAGCTCTTGCATGCAAAAGGGATTCTCTTGCATTTATCCATATCCAGCAGGGCAGAAATCCAAAGCTTTCTGCCCACTGTGGATTTGCTCTTCCAATTCATTAGGATTAATTTCTTCACCACCCACGCAATTCTCTGAATCTCTTCCTCTCCTCCCTGCCCCATTGCCACCTGTCAAAGTTATAAAGATGATTGGTGCTTCTTTAAAGCAGCACAGAGCATCTTTATTCATCTATTTACTGACAGATGCTTTTTCCCCCCTCCTTTGTGAGACTTTTTTCCAAAAGCCTGCAGTCTGCCAAGCTGTCCCCAGAGCACATGCATGCATGCAGCGTTTAACCACATCACCTCCTGTAACCCTAGCATGTAATGTAACTGTGTTCTTATCCCCCAAAAAATCCTAGGTAGCATTTTATTTTGACAAGTCCCATGTAAAACACAAGGAGACCTTCAAATCTTTTGGCCATCAAATTAAACGATAACTTGTGTAAACCAGCCAGCATAAAGACTTCAGGCTGGCCCAGAACAATCATTTTTATTTTGAAAGCAGAGGATAAGTTTTGGTAGATTAACATGCATGCAATCCTGTTGGCAAGTCATTGGGCAGAACTAGGACTGACTATTTCCCCTTACCTCTTCCTATCTCAGTCAAAGTATCATACAGAGTCATGGGAAATAAGAGGGGCATTAATCTTTCATGCTGTGGCTCATCTACCCCGTTTACCAAGTGACATCTTTTCAAAAAGCCTCTTGAATTATATTACCACAGCTGCTCTGTAAATTAATTGGATTAGGAAGAACTATCTCTGATCCTGTTGGCATCACAGTGTGACAAAATCCTAGGAGTTTTCTTTCAAATTGGAAATCGTGATAGCAACAGAAAGCCTGCACTTTCCTTTTAAAAAGGCTGAGTGTTGGAAGAGTGCTTCTGACCCACAGTTATCTCCTGTGCTGGAAGCTATCTGAAGTCCAGCAAAGGGGAGCACAGGTAAACTGGGAAGCCTCAATAAAATGCTCTGCTTTGAAAGGTCTATCACCGTCCTTAAAACAAAATCAGAACATTTTCAGCAGCCACAGTAGGAGAAGAGGAAGAACAGTCTCACAAACATAACTCCACATCAAAACCCAAGCGACAGCACAGCAACGAGGCACATAATCAGAGAATATCTCAGGTTGGAAGGGACCTGTAAGGATCATCAACTCCAAGTACCTGCTCCTCACAGGACTACCTAAAACTAAACCATAATGACTAAGAGCATCATTGAGACACTCCTTGAACTCTGGCAGGCTTGGTGCCATGACCACTTCCCTGGGGAGCCCGTTCCAGTGACTGGTCACCCTCTCAGTGAAGAATTTTTCCCTCATGTCCAATCTGAACTTTCCCTAATGCAGCTTCATTCCATTTCTTCATGTCCTAGAACCAGACGAGTCTGCCTCTCTGCATGCCAGTGGCTCAGCTGCAGAGTGGGAATAACAGCCCTTTCCTTCTCCAGAGAAATACTGGGAAGTACACTAGGGAAGACTGAGAAAGGATCATGCACTGGAGCGGAGAAGGCAAAGCAGATCTCTTGAGTAGCCTCTGTTCCAGCACCTGCAACGGCAGCACAACACGGAGATATTCACATTTGCTTTAAACTGGCAAGTACCATCGGCAGGCTCCGGAGCACAGAACTGCTCAGTGGGAGCTAATGTACCCTGGCAAGAAGCATGGTGCACAGCCCCCTCGTGCTGCGTTGTTTTCTTACCCGCTGTTTCTGTGTCCTCAACCCCTCGAACGATATCCACCGCGCCGCAAGGTGCATGCCTGCAATCTGCACGCCGTCACCTCGAGTTACTGGGGCTTTCCTGACAGAATTAAATGAATAGCAAATTGAGCGCTGCCTTTCTCTCCCCCTTACTTCACTCTCCTCTTGCTGAAGCAAAAAGCTTCCTCTGAATCAGATTTCAGCTGTCACAAAGCCACCAGTTTTCTCCTAGGAAGTCTGGGTGCTAATGACAGGAACAGCAGCTGCCTCTAAGTACTTCCTCTGCTACATGCAGTCAAAGGGCAGTGAAAGCCAAGGCCAGGAGCAGGTGTGTGGGTTGACTGATTGCAGAACCACCCTCCCCAGGCTGGCTGGGGTGGGGAAAGGAGGGGGACCACCTCCTGATGGGCAGGAAGGTCAGGGACAGCCGCCTAGGCAGCAGGAGTGAGGCTGCAACAGGGCATATGCTCACCTGGGCACAGCTCAGGGGGGTGCTGCCCCTCAGCCCCCCACCCAGAAACCCTGCTGCTGCCTCCCACTCCTGTGGGAGTCACATCAACCCAGGCAGTTACATCTCAGATGCCAAGAAGCAGTTCGAGTTTTAGCCTCCCAAGCATCCCACCAGCTTCTCCTCCTGCCCCAACAAGAGCACTCTTTATCTTCTTACAGGTGAGACAACCCAAGGCAAAGAGACTGAAGTGACTCGCTAGAGGCACGACTGAGGTGGGATCTAGGACTAAAGCTTTGGTATTTCCTTTTCTAAAAATCCAGCGCTTTACTTGAAATGAAGGTTTGGTTGTTCTCGGCTGGGGTCCAAGGACACGCTTTGTTGGCAGTATTACACAATCTATTTAGAGCTTTTTGATTCCCACATGTTCAAAGCACTTGTACTTTTCACAAAACACTGTGGTGTCACTGAACACGATGTTATGTTTGAACTGAAAGGAGGAAAAAAACATCTCCATCTATTATTACACGTAAATAAGATTTGGGCTCCTACAATCATGTATCTCAGTAGAGAATGGAATATGAGTAAGCTTGACCCTAGCTGTACTAATTAGTGATGATCTATCATCAATTTACTGAGACAAAAAAGCATCCTGTCACATCCACCATCATTTTTTTCACTCTGCATGAAGGCATCCTGTGACAGAAGGAAGGGTGAACTAGAACACAGACGTACCTGAGGACCTAATCATGTCACAGGGACACTAAAGAGCACAGTTTAAGTCATATGTATGGCCCTGTTTTAATGAGTTCACTTACTTGCATCACCCAAGTCTTCCCACCGTAGGCTTTTAAATGGTGGCAGGAAAGTATAATATGGCCTCCACTTGTAAGCTTCAGCAACTTATCAGAAACACGTTCTTACTGGAGAGAGCCTTTGGAATACTCCAGAAAACTTTTGCAAAGGGCGCAGAGGTTGGCAGTGTTTAGTGAGAACTACCACTGCAACAAGTGCCAGCTGCAGGCTTCGCGAGACAGTTTAGTGAAGGTATCTTGTGCCACACTGCTAAGAGATGCTTCAGGACCTTTCTTTGTATTTGGGTGATTCTGAGAGTATGACATTACTTAAAATGTTTCTTATGCAGATAGGCAGAAAGAAACAAATTTATTCCATGTAAAAACTGCCCTACAGACCAGTGGAAAGTAGCCAGTGTTTTAGTTTGTTTTCAGATCTGCTTCAATGTATGATATCAAAGCTCAACCAGAAATAAAGTGCTGGTGCTACCCCATTGCCACTAGAATACTCGCAGCTAGAAGGAGCTGGGGGTCAGGTTCTCATGCCTGAATACTCCCAACAGTAAGAAGTGCTTTGATACAAGCTGAGTGATTTTCTTCTTTCATGCCTACTCTCTGCTCAGCTCTGTCTTTTAGACCAGCCTACAACTTCAGCAGAGAGAGCAGGCAAGGCCTAGAGCCCCACACAAGCTCATGTGTCTCACTGTTTCTAGAGCACTGGTAAGCAGCAGCATCCCAAAGAGAGGCACAACAGCCAGCCAGCCAACATTCATATGAAATTAGTTGTGCCCCCAGGATTTAAGAGCTCCCCGCCAGGTATCTTTCAAGGGAGCTAAATACACAGGTGTTTTTCCTAGTAGGCGCTCATGATGGGTAATATACCTATACTTACATTACATATATTACAGTTCTAAATATATCTAATGGTACAGCACCAGTTCTGTTGCAGCATCCATGATACAAGCTTAACTTTCTCTTCTTGCTTCCCAGTTTGCACATCTATTGCCCCTGCTAGCACCAGGTCTTCTGGTGTGGGGCTCAGATGAGATAACTATCACTTCTGGGTGCTTTAGTTCTTTGTCAGAACAACAACTTTACAAACAATGAGTGGCAGGGCACTAAAACGTTTTTGACTCAGCTGATAAAACAGTTCTCCATGCTTCACGGGCAGTTCAGACGCTTGACATAAGGGATATTGTGATGATTAATAATTAACTGGCTGGAGACACGGAAAGCCCAAGGACAGGTGCCTCTAGGAGCTGAGGCTGCACTTTGCAGGAGGGAGGGAGGGGAGCTGGCAGGGCGAGAAGGTGACAAGGTTGGTGTGCCTCTGAAAGTCAGCAGCCTTTTCGAGACACTTTGCCTTTTGTCTCCCAACACGGAAGAAGGTATTATCCTGCACTTCTGCAGGTGGCTTGAGCTACCCCAACCACTGGGGGACCAGGGCAGCAATGATCCCTGCCAATTCCTGGTGACAACTCACCTAAATGAGATGCATCATTAGAAGCTACATTCACATATTTAATAGGCTTTAACATCAGCTTTAATGAGATACCCCTGAGACCTCAGGAGAGGTAACAGACAGCTGGAAACATGCTTCAAAGTCCTGTGGGTATAAGAAGTAGAATTTAAGTTCAGAGGTACCAAGTACAGGATTTTTAAGCACCTGATGTGTTAGAGACTATTAAATTGTTCTTTACACTAACTATAAAATCTCCATCTGCATAAATTTGTTTGATCCAGCAACAGCTTTAACTGTATCAAGATTATCCAAAACAGCAGCTGCAATAGGTGCTGAACTGCATATCTCAGAGTAATTACACATTACAAAGGGAATCCTTGAAGCATTTCAATAACACAGCATATACAAACAAAACTTAAAAAGCCACAGATGGATGCGTGATCCTCCTAGCACAACTCTACTGCAGAGATGGATTGGGAAGATAGGATGCCACTTTTATTCCAGCTTGCTTCCTGCTTCCTTGCCTTTCTCT
Organism: Numenius arquata; assembly: GCF_964106895.1. Classification (NCBI taxonomy): domain Eukaryota; kingdom Metazoa; phylum Chordata; class Aves; order Charadriiformes; family Scolopacidae; genus Numenius; species Numenius arquata. Next base: position 45,597,386 of record NC_133581.1, on the reverse strand, counting down.
CAGAAGTAGAGGGTGTTTTAAAGAGTGTTGGAAAAATTCAAGTTCTGGTTGATCCTGTGAGGTTGAGGACTGTGAAAGAGAGAAGTGTAAGGAGTCCCTCCCTCCCATCCTATCCCCCTTTTCTCTTGCCCCCCTGATTCAGGTCTCAGGTGAAGTGTTGCCTTCCATTAGCTCTGCCTGAACACAAAGGACAGAAGAGTACACTCAGCAGTCAGGGGGACATATGACCAATCCAATTAAGAGGGTGCTGGGAAAAACACCTTTCTGTCCTGCCTTGCCCCCTAAGGGGTGTCCTGCCTGCTTGCTTGGATTTGCCAAAGCCTCTGGCTACCGTGATGCAGAGCGTCTCCTGCCAGAAGCACTTGGCCCAAGGGAGGAGACAGAATTTGACTTGGATAATAAAAACAACTGAAATTTTCACAAATTCACATGGTTCGCGTTTTTTTAATCCTTCTAGAGGTTTTTGCTCAGCAGAAGACACAGCTCTTTTGCTTGTATTATGAGACCCATAGGGAAAAAAAAAAGTACTTCTTTCTTCTGGTCCCCAAAACACCTGAGCTTGAAATGCACCCAATTTAGTTTGCCCCTGTTTCTTCTTGGCTTACACTGGAATGAATCTGTTCTGTTTCAGTTCAGCATAACCCATTCCTCGATGCATTAGCCCCTGATATTCTCGCAGCAGGAAGCACACAAGGCACATTGCTCCAGCAGCAGAAAATAGAAGAGGTCTATTCCACATCCCAAAGAACTGCCAAAGAGAAGATAGCCAGCTGCCTTGGATAACGAGCAGCCATAAAAATTAGAGTGAACAAGGGCACAGCAAATGCCACTGCAATCAAGAACAATGAACGTTAGAACTGGAGACAGATGGATTTCAGCTCGGGACATGCATTTTTACCTCTGGTCTCTGCAGACTCTGAAACCTGCAGCCCTGCCTTCCCACCTTTCTACAATGCCTCCATCACAGGGGTACTCTAAAGATGCACTGGCCCGTGTATTCTTAGTGTTGGGACAGACTCGGAAAAAAAGGCTGAACAAGTAATTGACTCTCCAGGTTAGACGGGCAGTCTGGAGATTTCCAAGACCTGCCTGGATGCAGTCCTGAGTAATGTGCTCTAGGCAATCCTTCTTTAGCAGGGGAGTTGGACTAAATGACCTCTAGAGGTCCCTTCCAACCCTGAAAATTCTGTGATTTCATGAAATGGCAGAAGAGATCCTCTCAGGGCAACAAAACATCTGTCTAAAAATGCCCTGAATGGAAACAAAGCAATAGAAAGAGGGAAGAGCAAAGCCGGCCTCTACTTATCAGGAGGGGCAAGTGCTTTCTGCTTGTACCTGATAATCAGGAGTGCAGTGTCCAGGAGGGTTCAGACCAACTTTCTAACCACCTCAGCCTGCCAGAGGGGATTTGACTCTCCACCTGCCTCAGAGGGAAGCAGCCTGGTCATCTCTCAATAGCGTATCTGGAGTCAGGCATTCTTAGTCCTTTGTGGTGAAACAGTTTTCATCATACAAAGTAGAGAAAAAATTCTTTTCGTATAAAATACATGTTCAGTGGGCCAGAGAACAAGCATGAGTAACACTATAGCCTGGCTCCAGCCTGGACACCCTCCTGGAATAGCTAGGATCCACTGTGAATATCCACTCTTCTACTAAGTGAGTATTTCCAACAAAACCTAAAAGTTTTGACATAAGAGACCTGGAAAAACCAAATCCAGAGTTTCTTGCTGTCTGCTTCTATGGCAGACCTGCGTAAAGGGGCAGTTATGTTTGAGTCCCTCAGGGTTTTTAACCGGGTCTCTGTCACTCCAGATGCATCAGCACACTAGATGGTAGAAGTCAAATGCAGAGCTTCTACTGATCCTCCCCCAGCACATAAGCAGCACTCATGTCAGAACCTCCGGGCATGTCATGCCATCTCAAATGCCCTGAAATATTCAAGATGCCTCTGCAAAGTTGATAGCTATGAAACAGGATCCATGAGGGAATAGACCTGGACCTTTTCTGAGAGGAAGCCAGAGGTCAGATGGATATCCTACAATGGCCCTTGATATCCGTGCTTAGGCAGCTGAATGGAGCCTTTCATTTTCTAGATAAGTGATTTGCTAAGAAAGCATCTCAGCCCTGCCTGGAAATACCTACAACCTAGGCCTCTTCTTATGCAATTAGAAGAAACCTGCTGAGACTCTTGTCCAAAGTACTGCCCAAGATTTAATGACACAGGTAGGGACTTATCAGATTAGTCCCTGTTTAGCTTCTTGGTCCTCTCTTTCTGTCACTTCTCACATTCACCAGACTAATCCAGAGCTGGGGGAAATTACAAATACAGGGCAATTATAAAATCACCTGCTTCAAATAGTCCCATAGAGGGGAATGCACACAGATAAGCCAAGAACAGATGTCTAAAAGAACATCGTGTACCTGGAGAAAGCTAACCTATGGCAAAGCCTATAATTCACTTTAGAAGGCAACATTGGGCTCCTCATGCACTCTAAACCCCAAGGCAGCAATCGGCATCTAGGAAGCTTTTTCTTCTTGCATCAGTATCCAGCATAAATCAATCACTAGGAGAAGATATTGAAGAAAGTAGCAACGGGCTTGATAGTTCCTTGTGGGTTTAAGTAAGGCTGCCTGGAAAGCACAGTAACAGACCCAGGACTGAAGGTTCAGCAAACCATGTTATCAACAGAGCTTATGCTGTGCCAGGTCCTTCATCTCCCAGAGAAGCGGATCTATCAGTAGTCACATGGCATTCAACCCCTGTGTTGGCCCACATGCTGAAGGCACTTACTAAACAGGCTGCAATGCTTTCAGCATCTCTGGCATCTGACACTCGCTTCTGTAGATAAGCATTCCTATGTATTAGAGATCATTTGTAACCCACAGCATTTCTTCTTCCCTTATCATTGCTTTTCCAGACACATTAAGTTTCATTACTGAAAAACTAGGTTACCAATTAAAACAATTTTCCACTCTTAGGGTGTAGCCTCATCTTTTGCTCTGAGATGAGAAGTCTCACAGATTCACATGCTGATCAGATAAAGCTCTGAAGTAAGGAGATATCTACTTTCACTTCTCTAGATCTTTCATACTCAAGAACATCCAGTGTTTACCCAGAATGGTATCAAACATTTTTTTCTTTCTTAACAGTTTGAGCTCATTTGCTAGAGAAAGAATCATCAGACTTGTGAATTTTGCTTCCTTTTTTCCCCAACAGAAATATAAAATTTATTTATTGATTGATCTCTGCCTCTCTCCCCAGCCTCAGCTACGTCATCTTGGCATAATGACAGGAACAAGAGAGACTGAAACAAACAATTCGAATAAGGGCAACCCAGGTCACCAACATAGCTTTCAGCCCTAGGACACCCATTTAAATTCAGTTCATTGCACTAATGCACAACCATATACCTGCCCATCACCACACTTAGAAATGGATCTGACAGCTCTTCCAACTTGGTAGCTCCGTTTCTATTGCTAATGCTCAGCTGTCCCCAGCAGAAGCTCCCACCACACGCATGACTGGTCCCAGTGGGCTGCCACAGTAGGAAGCCTGATGACCAGCTGAGCCACGACACCAGAGCTGCTCAACCCATAAACCAGGGATGAGGTACAAAAGGCAGAAGGGTCTGCTTTGCTACTGCCAGCATAAATTTATCTGGTAGGAGAGTGACAGTCTCCACTACTGTCAACACACCAGCTTCCATCAATACTAAGAGGGTTTTGTTTGGTTTGGGGGTTTGTTTGTTTGTTTTAAAGAATAGCCAAGTGACATTAGGAACCTTGACAGCCTAATGAGCCAGAGGCTAAATCTTGCTGACAGAAGTGTCATGTTCTAAAAGGAGTCTGCCTTGCTCTCTGGGGAAACGCCAAAAAGCACCAGAGAAAATTAACTGGAAACCAGCTTCCATATGGTTTCAAGAGAAAACAATCATTTCTCTCAGAGTGGCTCAGAGACAGGCCAGAGGACTGTGACTTTGCCTTTAGATGGGGTTAAAGGACAACTTCCAGTAGCAGCAAGTTTTCTGTATCTCTAGGTTAGAGCTGACCTTACTTTGAGCCCTTGGGCTGACACCTGAAATCCTGCCCATAAGACTCCTGATTCAACAAGACTTCAGTCTGCCTTGAAATGAGTACTTTAGGGACACTAATTCAGGTCGTCACCTGCAGGAACTGACTCACTGATGCGGGACCTGGGCTAATGACAAGACCTGTGAAGCTTTGCTCCAGAAGCAGAGTTCACGCATTTTTTACCCTGTGTTAGCTATCCTAGGTTCTTCTCACTCACCAGGTTTTCTGTTATTTGCTGATGTAAGGGACAGCATGTTGTGGAGCAGTTTTCCCAGCGCGTGCAGGACTAGCAGAAGCGAGAACTCCCGCGTTGCCCTGGATGAGTCAGTTCAAGTCAGTCCTCCGGGCAACAGAGCACTGGTTCAATGAGCTTTCTGATGGGATGAATGCTGTAGCTGGAGATAGCAATGCTCTGCATACAGTCAAGAGATAGCCATTAAAACATCTCATGCATAAGCATAGAGTAGTCAGCTAAAGAACTGCAGAGCTGCAGAAGATCAGCAGTAACATGGACAGGTAGCCAGCTTGTCACCCTGACAACATCAAAACAGACTGTTCCCCAATGGATAACACATCTCCAGGCTGTTGCTAAGACAACAAAAATCCATTTATTATGCATACATGGGCACACTTCATCACTGGACTTATTAACCCACGCCGTGGCACGTACTCTTTAGCTTCTTAATTGGTTTAGATCAGATGCCATGTTTGGATTCCTTCTTCTTGAAGGAATGGACTCAGCTGCATCTCCACGTATTAGGTTTTTTATCTTTTCTTCCTCCAATTTATTTCCTCTCTCCAAAGATGGAAGAGAGAAGGGATGTCTAGTTGCATTTCATCATTTTCTCACAGGCTTGAACCAGGCACTGACTACAACGCAGTGCTCTGCATCACCAAACTGCTTTCCTTTTCCCTCTGCTCTGGAGTTCAAGCAGGGCAAGGCAGCAATCCCTATGACTGGCCTGCCTGAGCTCACCCTGTTGTCACTCAAATTAAACTGAGGCAGTCTAGGAGGAGAGAGAAGCAGTTTTCCTTACCTGCACACGCTGCCAGGGTGCCCAGCCTGATTTATTTGAAAACTCTAATGTACTGCCTTCACATTTGCCATAACACCTTTTTTTTTTTTTAAACATTATTATTATTATTATTATTATTTTTAAAGCCAAGAACATCTGCACTGGGAAATGTTGCATCCGAGAAAAGTGAAGCTGTCTGGATAGCCCTCTCATATCTTGCACTCAGGACTCTGCTGACCTCCAGTCAGAGCAGCTTTCTCTGCCTCTTGTCTTATTCACAGCAGTGGTCTATATGGTCTCTTTGGCCTCTCACCAAGAATCTTCCCAGAGAGTTTCTGGACCCATAATAAGTATCTTAGTATGACATCACTGCTACAGATTTTGCAGTGGGACCATTATTTTACATGAGTGATTATGAACCCCGGACCTATTATGCAGCATAAGCATAATCTAACAGCTTATACTCAGTCCTACCAAAAACCAAACCAAAACTACCCCACAAACCAAAAAAAACCAAAAAACAAAAAACCAACCAGCACAGAAGGCCAACTAAAAGCAAGCTCTAGGAAGGCACAGAAAACAAGCATCTGGGATCTACCTGATCCCTTACACTACCGCCTGTGACTGGCACTATGTTCAACTACTCTGAGAAAAAAAGGCAGTTTAGCACTTAGGCAGGACATGTTGTAGCACTGTGGGGAACCCATTACTCGGCACCAGGCACCTGCTATCTCACCATTCTGTTTTGTTATCTCGTACGCTGTACTTGATATTGTTTGAAGACAGCAGAATGAATAAGGCTCTGGATAAATGAAGAATTCAGTGATAAAGTAAAATCCCAAGGCCAAAATCTTCCCCTTTTCCTTCAGGAATGTAAGGATTTACTTTTGACCTTATCCCTACAACAAACCTGTGAAGAAGATAAAACACCCTAGATCTTCCTTAGCCAGGGCTTATTCATGGAAGAGGGAATTCTTATGAGCTTTGAGAGTACCCACAGAATAAATAAGAATATGATACACTTACCAAGCCCTTCCAAGAACATGGCAAACTTTTGAGTGAACAGTGTGTTTTGGAGAACTGAAATGATTCAGATTTGGCAAATAATTTTGGCCAGAGATGACTGGCAAATATTTTAAGGAAGAGTCAAAACATTTCATTTAATGTGTTTTAAAAGGTGGTGATTTTGTTTCAGAACAACTTTTTATATATATATATATAAAGAGTTGCCAGAATTTAATTAAAATCTCCCAAAAGCAAAATTTCACATTTTGCTCTCCATTTGTTAAATACATTCCGTTTGGCCAACATACAAAGGAGGAAAAAGAAAGAAGAGATCCTAGTGACTCTCTAGCACTTAATCTTTAAAGACTACAAGTTGCGCTATTGACTTAGAGCATCTCTTCAGCTCATTGCAACAAGAAACTCCACAGCTATCAACCTACTTGACAAAAAAGTCGCCTTGCTTTCCACGTGGCTTCCTGGAATACCAAATAGAGTCAGGTGGTGCTGCGTTTCTCCACACAGAGCAGCTCACAAACAACTAACAAGTAGTGCAGAGATGGGACCAGCACCTGCAACAGGATTTCTCACTCTTCTGACTAAGTGAGCCGAGAGCATCTGAGACCTCTGCTAACACACACGTGTTGACATTTTTCTGAGTAACTAGACTTGTTCTTTTCTCCAGAGAGATAATAAAATGTTCCCTGATCTAGTCAGTGCTTAAAACAATCACTTCACAGAATGAAGTGCTCTGCTTGCAATCCTGTTGCTGTTTCTAAAATAGATTCAAAGGCTCCTTATGTACTGAAGGTAGAGGTACAAAACACCTCTATTCCTTCAGTCCCAAAGCATTTAATTATAGCGGCTAAGAGTCTCAGTCTCTCTTTTCCATTTGCACAGGAAGCCAAAAAGGGATGCTAGGATGGTAGTATGTGCTGATTTTCAATGGTACACACAGGTCATCACCTCCAAATCACACACAATCAATGTATGTTAAAGCAAAATGCCGAAAATTACAGATCTGAAAAGCGCAAAAGAAAAAGTAATTCCTGCCTCCATAATACTCTTTTGCATCACAGAAATTGGCTTAAAGCACTAAAGTCTTATGCGTTTATTCTGTGGGCATACAGGCCCTCCAGCTTTATGCCTTTTCTCACCTTAGCTGGTGTGTCATCTTCATGCAGGGACTCTCTCACAATCCTTTTCTCAGAGCACAAAACCAAAACCCAACTTTCACCCTACCCCAGGGTCTGTTGGTCCCACATAAAGGCTCCCACACCAAAGCTGCTTGTCCAAAAATCCTCCCCCCTCCCTTGTGGGATTGACAGAAAAGCCAGACTGCTTCTTGCAACTTCTGCCTCTTGACCCAGCACCCTCCTGCCAGCCCTCAGTCTCTGAGCCCAACTCTACGTATAAGCAACTGTATGATCACAGACATTTGTAGAGCCAGATGGAAACGACCTCATCAGAGCTCTTGTCCCTACCCAAGCCACTCATAGGCTGTGATCATCCTCTGATCAGCCTCTGCTGGAGGACCACAAGCTGACTGGCTACAAGGACCATAGTCGATGTTTCTTGGTGGTACAATTGAAACCGCTTCTCCTCTCCCATAGAAGAGGATAAACTCATTACAAACCCTTATGATTTGTAACACCATCTTCCTCCATCTCTCCCTCCCCAGAAATGCTGCCCTCTGTGCAGGTGCAGCCTGTCAGGATGCTCTGTTCAACTGCATCAATAAAAATCAGGAGTGAGATTCATTTTCCTGGAACTCTTGGAAACTATGTGTGTGACTACAAGCTTTTACAGCCTCAGCCCAAAATGCCACCCCTATTTCAATACAGACTGCTTGCCATAATATCCCAAAGACAAAACAGGGACCTTTATCCCTGCTGTGGAAACAAGAATGCTATTGCGTTTGGTTTTCTGTCAGGGACACTTGGATGATCCGCTCAGTGGTGTGATGGAGACATCAAATCAATGACACCATCGCCCACTGATCAAGGAAGGCCCCAGTCAGTCACCTGCAGAGCCATCTTTTGCCCTCAGCCATTGGTCTTTAGCCGTTTAGCTGGCAAATGATATAAATTATATAAAGAACTGAAAATATATGGGAGGTCCATTATAAATAATTACATTTTGGCTACCTCTCTGAAGTTGGAAGTCACAGGGAAAAATCTCAGAGCTAGCGTGTCTACAGTAATCCGAATCTTATTTCCCTCTCATTCACTCCAGAGAGGATGACAGGTAATGCCAGTGGAATCAATGGAATAACAGTGGGTCAAGGCTGAGAAAGAGACTCACCTCTCTCATCCAAACAGACCCTACATCATTGCTCCTTGGCTCCCTGCTGACCAGGGCTCTCATTCTCCTCTGCAGCACATCTCAGGGCTCATTTTTCCCAGCATAAAGAGTAAGCAAAAATACCAGTAGATCAAAATGACATTTTTGCATGTTATCAGCTGCAAAGACAGTGGAAATTCAAGACAACCATATCTGTAACAAAAGAGGGACAGCAGTGATATGAATATCTTTGCTTTTAATTTGATAGCATGAATGTGCTATGCAATAAGCTGAAAATATTATGAGAGCCCCCAACTTGAATCTCCGCCAAGCGAACTATTTTTAGTGGAGTGTGTTTAGCTTGCTTGTTAAAGATTTAAACCTAGGCAATAATTGCAGTTACTCTTCTGTCTGATTTAAGTAGGCAACATTTATTAATGTACAGTGACTAAGTCAACTATTCCAAAGTACGCCACAAAGGCTTAAAGCAATGAGGAAACAGGATGATATCCTGGCTGAAGAAAGTCAACCCTGTGATCTAAGTAAGATCTGATCCATGATAAAGAGCTTATTAAGGCAGAGTGGAGGGAAGAGAACTGCAAGTTATGAAGGGGAATTTGATTTATCCATTTGAAGGCAAACTGATAACTAACTGATCAGAGTAAACTCTGTCATAGATTTCATAGACCCAGTTACAGGTCTCCAAACAGCTGTTGGCCTAGAGTAAGTCTATGCAAGAGCTGGATTCAGACTGGGAAAGAGATTCATCCATGATCAAACCCCCAATCCATTTTTTTATTCTGTGTTCACACTTACACCTTAAATCGGAGTTCAGTATCCTGCATATTCACTCCTTAAAATGTCCTGGTTGAGCAGCAAAGTTCTGCTGCCCTGTCTGTTTTGCAGGTGTACAGGTGTGTACAAGCTCTTTAGCAACAGATAAAACAGGATATAATCACCCTGCTTGCTGAGGGTGAGGGAAGTTGCTTTTGATGATGATGTTCTGAACACTTGGAATACCCAGTGATTTTTGCTTAATTCTTTTATGCTGAAGAAAATAAGTCTACAAATAGATCTACCTGCTTCAGCTATTTTTGCAAAACAGCTCATTAAATAGAAGCACTTTTTTCCCAAAGAAGCCTGGTACGTATCCAATGGGTAAAAGGATAAATGGCTGTAATCTTTGAATACACAAGACGACACAAAGTGGGTATTTCATAGCTGCAGAAAGCCCATAATTGAACTTCTGCCCTAGGGGTAAGTTTTCCAGCAGTGTAAGTGCTTCCAGATGCCGTACAGGGGTCATGTTCCTTGTCAGGAAAGCACAGCTTTACATCCAGTTAATTGTTATCCCCAGCTGTCTTTTTTTTTTTTTCCATTGAGGCTAGTTTTCCAAGAGTCATTCAAGCAAATGTGCTCATTTCCCAGTTCCCCCGCAATTCCCCACCACAGTGTAACAAAATGCAGATTTCACATGGCTACATTCCAAACTCCGTGGTGTTAAAATCATAGCAGCAAAGGAAAAGCATGTAGCCTCAATAATCATAATGTAGGACTTGAACTAGAGGTGACTCAGTGGTAGTCAAGCAGATGCCATATGAAAATAGAACAGTTTCTATGTACAGAGTGGTTAACCCATGGAGTTAGTACTCATGTGAAGGTTTTCATGGCTTGCTAAGCAGCAAAAATTACTCAGTCTGAATTAAACTGATGACCTCAATTCAGCTCACTGTGTCTGGGTGTCCGTCTCAGAACACAGTGACCGTGAACAGCAAATTCCTTCTCCCATAATTCCTTTGGGCTTCATCTTTGGCGTCAATCACACAAAAAAAGGCAAAGACCATGTCCATCCAGTATTCAGATCTCCTCAGCTCAGTAGCAAAATATCTGCTGATTTGGGACAACTCAACAGTGGCTGAGAGAGGACAGTTCAGACCCCAACCTGCAGCAGAACAAACTGAAAAAAATTGCAAGGAAGACAGTGGGTATAGTAAAAGGGCAACACAGCCCCTTTATCTTCCTCGAAGTATTAATGAGAGCCTCTTGTGTGTGCATTTGCAATGCCAGTCCCTTCTTACCAAGCACTAGCTACCACCTGTTCGGGTTACCAGACTTGTTGGTTGAAGAACAGCCTGGAGGAATTCACAGTTCAGGCTGCCAAGCAACTGACCATTAAACACTCAAGACCAAAGTCTAGGGAAGGATTTTACCCCAACTTGCTCAATTTTACCAATAGCAGCTCTGGAAGAGGCAGCTTCAGGCCACTGTAGTTGTGTTTTTCAGACTGCCCTTCAATACGGATACAGTCCTACCTAAATAGCCCTTACCACTCCTCCTTCGCTCAGAAAACAACCCAGCTTTTTTAGTCAACAAAAGATCATTTAATCATTGTAATAAGAAGAGGTTTGACATTTACATCAACCCATTGCTAATCTCTTTGGTGTCTACTCTCTGGATTCCCCCAACAGGGAAACGCACACTATTCTGTGGGATTCCTGTTGAAAGTTGTCACTGCCTGATGACAAAAAGCAAATGTATGCCATAATCTTAAAGGTCTGGAGCTAGATGTTTAGAGCTCAGTAAGCACCTGGGCCTCATAATGTTGTATTTTCCCCAGAAAAGTTCACCAAATTTTTTGAATATGGAAAACTACTTTTTTTTTTTTTTTTTAATCATTAGTTCATAAACAAAAAAACAGAGGAGAAGTACATCATCATCAAAATGTTCTTCTGTCATACCTCTCCTGAGCTTCTTTCAGACCAGAAAGCAAACAGGTTGTGCCAAGCCTTCTTCTCTTTGAGGGCTCGTGTGAAGGCTAGGATTTGGATTTTCTGATTTGTTAGCACAGATAATTCCCACTCAGGTTCCCCCTTGCAAGAGAAGAGCGAGGAAAGCCACTTGCTACACTATGAACTTTCAGGAAACATTGTCAAGCAGCACGTCCCTGTGCTCCTCCCTGTGCTGAAACTTCACCAGTTCAGACAATTTCTTACTCCTTTTGTTGCAATTAACCTTCAGAGAAAACTACAATCTTACGCATATGAGGGACCGATCCAGATTATTAGCCTAGAAACTATGTCCCTACTGCAATTCCACAGTTGTTTCTCCTTCCTGAATGAAATCCTGACCCCTTCCCCATGGCCTGGCAGTGCTTGCTCACCCAAAATTAAAGGACAATTATCTCCAACAAAGAGAGAGGTGATCACATCTCCTTCCTTAACTGGGACAACAGAAATTAAAAAGTCCTCCCCTCACTCAGCGCTGCTCCTGAAAGATCCTGCAGAAAATTGGACACAGTTTTACCTGTAATCTGGCCCCATATGCTAAATGTTGCAAATTAAAAAAGACAAGGTCAGCATCATCTCTGACAGCCAGAACATAATATGCTTGGATGAGGAGCTTGTGGGGCTGGGGATCAGCCTCTCTGGGGATCTGTGCTTGGCTCCTCTTCATATAATGCCTGCCTCCAACCACAAACTCCCACCTGGCCCCACTGCCCCCCCTGCCAGCCCCCCCCAAATCAGTACTGTTTCATACTCACCATGTCATAAACATTCAGAATCACTGGTTCATTTGCCATTGTTGATTGCAGTAGAGGCTGGATTAAAACCTTTCAGTCCCTGCCAGATGTGTGTTGCTGTCCCCAGGGTATGCTTTACCCTGAGCCGGATAGAAGGAAATGCCTCATCCTACAATCTCTGAAGGAAGGAGCGTGGAGGGAGGAGGAAAGGAGGGAATTCTCGCGGCTGAGGGGGTAAAGTTGGTTGCAGTGAGGAAGGAAGGCTTGGGCTGGCTTTGCTGGTTGTCTAGGGTTTATTTTATCCCTCCACAGCGTGACAGATCCGAGGTTTCTTTCTAACCCTGTAGCGCACCTCGGGGTCTGTAGACTCATACACCACTGTAGCCAGGCACCGTCCAAGCTTGTAAATCCCGATCCACAGAAGACAAACAGGCTCTGAGCCCAAAGATAAGCCCTCTTCTGGCTCCGTGAGAGAGGCGAGCGGTAGCGTGCGTGTGTGCGTGTATCTCTCGGCGTCCTTCTCGGCAGAGCGGCGTGCTGCTACAGCAGAGGGCTGCCGGCAGTACGCAATAAACCGGGGCACCGAGGCATGGAGCAGGTCCGGAGCCGGGCACCGATGTCCCCTCCGCGGGCAGAGCCCGGCGACACCCCGCCGCCTGGTCCCGGCCCGCCGGCGGCCGGGAGCTGTCACGGTGCTGTAGCCCGGCCCGCCGGGAGCTGTCCGCGGTGCTGTAGCCCGGCCGGCGCTCAGGCGCTCCGGGGAGGGCTCTCCGCCCCTGGCAGGACATCGGGAAGAGGCTGTGCCAGAGGGGCTCCAGCGAGGGGCTCGGCTGCGGGAGGAGGAAGAGGAAGGGGCTGGCTGCCCTCAGGGCAGAAAGGGGATGCCGCAACCCCCATCCTGCCCGCAGCCGTGCAGGCGGACCTGGCGTCGGCGCCGAAGTTAGCGGGCAGTTCTCCGCGGGAGATAGCGCGGGATTATCCGGCGCCGGGGCTGGAGGGAGGAAGATGTCGAGCGGGCGATGCTTCCAGGCACGGTGCGGGGCCGGGGCTGGGCACCCCCAGCTATGCGCGCTCCGCTCTCCGCTAGGGTCAGTCCTTATTACGGGATCAGCTCGTCCCGAGCCAGGCAGCCCCTACTGACTGACGGCCGGGGGGACCTACCCCGTCCTCTACTGGCTGGATGCATCTCTGCACGGCGCACGGTGGGAGGGCGGGGAAGGGACGAAGCGACTGGGCAGGGCGAGTAGTTTCACTTCTGGCAGCGGCAGGGTATGGAGTTTTCTTCTGTCCTGGAGCTACTTTACACTCGTGTTAGACCCGGGCAGCTCTGCAAACACTCCCCTCTGACCTGGATGTGAGAGGCAATTGTAAAATCCACTGCGGTACGTTCATCTTCCTTTTGCTCCTCCTCTCCTCTCTCTTTAAAGGGAGAGCAGGGTCTGTGATGGTGCTGGGAAAGGGTGCAGCTGATGGGGGGAAAAGGGGGTTCCTACACACAGAGACTTGCAGTGGTGTGAGAATTAGCACGCTGACCTTAAGCGTTCAGACACGGCAGACTCTTTCTGGAGCAGCCCAAAAAAAAAAAAAAAAAAGCAGGGATGACCTCATCTGAGCTGGGAGGCGTATCTGAGGCTCTCTGCCAGCTCACAGCCAACCAGATCTGAATGAAAATTGCAGGGAGCCCATTACATCAGCAAAGCCCAGCATGCCCCAGCCCTTTCCAATACCATCTTCGGCCGCATGGGAACCATCCCATCTGGGAGAAGGGCTCACCTCCCTTTGTCAGGAGCGGAAGGACAAGATCATAGAGCTGCAGCCTTGTAAATGACTTGTTACACAGCACGCAAGAGGATTTGTGGTGAAGGCAGGCAGCACAAAAAGAAAGTGAGTCCACGTCCTGCATAGCTAAGTGCCAGCCCAAAGGAGTCTGACATAAAACTTTTCCTCCAGCCAGTGCCAAAGGAGACCCAGAACTGCTTTGTCCTAACGGTATGCATTCGCATTTTGAAAAAGCAAAGCCACGGCTCAGGCCTGGGCATGACAGCATGCAATGTGGCAGGGACTCCAGCACAGTAATTTAATACGGGCTAGTCATTCCGTGGGTGGGCTAGGCAATTCCATGCCTACGGCCCAGGAGCTGGGCCAGCACCCCAATCGCAGCCCCGGCCCTCCAACACTGCCGACTCCAACCTCCCTGTTAGGCGCCATTAACCATCTGGCTCAGCAGCCTGGGCCCACAGAAGCGGTTTGTGCAGGTGGGAAAAGGTGTCTCCTCCTCCCCCTCACCATCTCAGAGTCCAGATACCGCCCAGAGGACAGACTGAGCCCTTTCATGATCATTTTAAAGACTATGAAGTAATGAAAAGCTCCCTCTGCAAGGGGCTAAGCACCATCATTTATGCCCTAATTTGTAAAACAAACCTCCTACTGAATCCCACAGGGCTCCTGCTAAACTGTCAAAGACACCCTGAGATTGTCACTTTTGGGTATATGTCCTGCTTTGGTGATGGTGATGTTTTAAGGAGACTTGAAAGGAGAGGAAATAGCTGATATTAGACCAACTGATGTAACTGGAAAAGAAAAGCAGCACACGAGCTCTTCCCACACTTGCCCACATGCTTACTTGCTAAATTAATTCCAATGTCTGCTGTGCCCGGAGTTCACTGAAACAAATTAAGAGACTTAAACCAGATCCACATTCCAGGGACAGATATCTATAAATACCTAGAATTTGGGAAAGGTGACAGACAGCTACAAGCTTAGATGTTTTATCCTGTAAACATTTCTAAAATAATCACCTGGGGAGGGGGGGATAAAAAAAAAAAAAAAAAGCTATAAATTAACCAGAATTCCACTTCTATATTTTAGAGATAGAAGAAGGAAAAAAATGAAAACAAAAAATTTGTCTTTAAACTCATCTTCTTGCCTTAAGAGATCAAAGCCAGTCTAAATGTACATTTGTTATTTAAACAACTTTTGCCACTTGCATATTAAGACCTGGATTTACTCCCCCTAACTTGAAATGTAACCGCAAGAGCTACACTACGAATGTCATTGCTCTAGGCTCCCTTTTCTTCCCCTTCACGGAAAGTTGTTCCACATGGTGACTTACCCTCACCAGTGTTTCAGTGACCCTTTGAAAGTTCCTTTTTCTACCCTATTCTATTCTAGGCAACATATTCTAACTCCAGATAGAAGGGATCAGTCTGAATACAGATGTCCTAACATTAATATAAGCCGTTTAACAGTCACATAAACTCTTTACAAGGCTTGGTTTGCTTTGGGCTATGTTGAAGCGCTTCATCAACAGTTTGGGCTGGTACCAATCAAGAAACTGCTCTATTTCAGGTGCATGAATACAATCCTGCAGATGGACTCTGGTGCCTGTTGGCAGCAGGGCTAAGTCTTGCTCTGTAAAAGCATTAAAATTTAAATGAATTGCAAATATAGAGGAAAAGGGAGATTCTTCTTACTACTGGTTAGAGCAGCTGGAACTAGAGCTTTGGGATCTGTTTTGAATTCTTCTTTTAACCAGTTATGCTACTTTTAGAACATAGCAGAAATGCACATTTTTCCCATACACATATCTAAAGGTAGACAACACCTTCATTCACATTTAGGCAGCCTGTTGCAAGACCTGATTCTCTCAGATTCTTCAACATCCCCAGTACTCCCTTCAAAGGGATTCATGCATTTAACTGTCGTCATCCACACTTATTATTCATGGCATGGCATAAGTACGTGTGCATCTTCAAGGATCATTCTCTAAAGCAGAAAATATGGTCTTATGTGAGTTCTTAGATTACAAAAGAGGTGAAAGGGGTTAACAGGAAAATAGCGCCACCATTCAACATGGATTAGAAACCCAAGAATCAGGTACAACTTTCAGTAATTACCTGGTACATTAACCAAGGCAGTAGCTGAGAGTTTCAGCCACTGGGATCCTCCAGATCCCAGTCACAAAAGTGGCAGCACTGGGCACAGTAAACAGTTCTGTGACAATGCACTGGGGACAAGAACAAAAGAACAGCACTGCAAGAGAGAACTAATGGATGTATTAGAGACGATGGTCATCTACTTGTGTCCCTATTCAGGAATTCTAGTTTAAATTAACACCTTTCCTTAATTTACCCTCATGCACTTTCAAAGGCTCCTTAGCAATCCAGTAGACAATGGGGCTTTCAAGCACATTTCACAGCAGGGCTGCCCAGTTTAAACTTCAAGACATGTAACATGCTTGTCTCCACATTAGGTATGCCACCCCTGGCTGTCCATTATACTTTTTGACAACTTGTCATTTTGGATTGTATATAGTGCTTTTGCCCATGTCAAACTGTCATTCTGAGTACATTAGCCAAGACTATCCTTTCTAAAGGAAGTATAAAATGGCCTTTTAAAAACTGGAGAAAGTATTTTTTTCAAGTCCCTGAGAATGGTGGAGGGTATTCGAGAGCATAAAGAGATTTGCATTGCTCCTTCTCCATCTACAACAATAAATCATCTCCTGGGTAGGTGTTGGTGCTTTGTAGCCTTATTCCAGGAGTGTCACAGGAGGCATTTTAAATGAAAAAGTTGTAACTCCTTTCTACTCGAGACACTTGCATATACCAAGGAGCTGACTGATTCTGGTCTAACTTGAGTGCAAGATACAGGAAGAAATGGGGAGAGAAAAATCAGCACAGGATTCCAGCAATAGCAGAGGGCTTGTGCTTTGCCCCATGTAATGCAATATGTGAAATATTTAACTTCAGATTGCACCACAAAGGAAAGAACAACAGTCAAATCAGATTATTTCAACCATTTAAAATATTTTATCTAAGACTGTGGCGATCTGCAGCTGAAAGTCAGGTGCATGTTAGTAGCTGGGAGAAACAAAGTCAACATTTGCATTGAATTTCTCATTGATTCACTCTTGATTTTACATTTTTTCTTCCTTCTCATTGCAGCTACACTTCCCAACTTTTGAGTTTTAGGTTGTTTGTCAGGGAGCAATGAAGGCTGGTGGCTCCTGAAGGGATGGGGGTCCTGAGTGCAGTAACATAGCTGGCGGGGCGGGGACTTCACTATCCAGGGCCCTGCCCCACAGCCCATGAGCAAGGTGTGCAGGGCAGGCCTAGAGATGGCCACCACATTCAGCCAAGATTCCAGATCACCAGGCAAGTTCATAAGGATAAGGCAGGTCCAAAGTCAAGCCAGGACGTCAGCCTATGGGTCAGGCCCAGCAGGGCAGAGCTGGAGACCAGCATCCTACCTATGACACTGGGGGACGAATCGCTGGGGCAGGGACTTATGGTCCAGGCTGGGCTGAAATGGGGCTCCTGGCCATGAGCAGGCCCCAGGGGAGTACAGGACTCTATCACTTCAGTTTACCTAAAGCAGCACTGTCAACCAATAGCCAAGCAACGTACATAGAGAATTTCAACCTGGAAACTGGGATGAAAATGCTGAATTCATCTTCATTCTGATGCTAAGGATTAGGCAAGTAGTTGTTGTTGTTGTTATTACTACAAATTCACAGCACAAACAATAATGGTTCAAGAGGAGCCAACGTATGCAGTCAAAAGGGATCGTACACAGTAATTTGTGTTGTATATCTGCTCTACTGACCAGCACCACCTATAGGTACCACCATGCCAGCTTTAGTTGGTTCATTTTTTTACTAGTTTTAATCCCTGTCACTCAAAAGCCTCTGCTAATTTTAAAGAGTGAGATGTCGATCTATGCCTAAGCAAAGATAGTAGCTCTCTAACTCCCCACAAGTACCTCGTCCCTTCTTTGGTTGGATACAGGAAGTGGATAGCTCATTTCCTCAGAACAACAAGAGGGTGTTAGACCCTCTTCGTTGATTCATTGGATCTCTGAACATGGATAGCATTTTACAACTTTACAAGGCTTAGTGATGGGTTTTGTTTAACCCGATTTATTCTGTAAGACATACCCAGAGGGCTCTAACAGGCTCTTGCATGTAATCTGTATGAGCAAACTGACTGTGGCTAACCATTAGACGTGTACACTACTCAGACAATTATTTAGTCAAGCCAAAATCCACTGCAGTGCCTTCTCAAACAAAATTTCTCATATATAAAAGATCATCAAACAGTGAAGGAACGTCTGCTGATAAGAAAATCTAGCAGGATTTAGAGATGGAACTCTATTAATAGATTTTTTTTTCCCCCTCACTCCTCCCACCCCCAAATTCTCATAAGCCTGCTGTGGTACACATGGCATAATCTGGCTACCAATGCTTTTAAATACTGCTAACACGTAAGCTTAAATCTATACCAAAGAAAACCAGTAACAGTGTCCCATCTCACCCACATTTGTTGAGCTTAGTTTGAGGTCTTACGTGGCAATGGCAAACTAATAGAAAGAGCCCACTGCACAAAGGCAGCCTGTGACAGTGCACGTATTCCATTTTCTGCCTATTTTTGTTGACACCATGAGAGTCGCCCCAAGTTTAGTCACCATTTGCAGTCTTTCACAAAGGACCTATGTGCTAATCTCTTTCAAGTCTAAATGCAGGGAGATTCTGCTTAACGGTGCCAAAGCAAAAAGCTGTGGTTTTGCTTCTACAGAGCTACTGAAACCCAAAGCTTCAGATTAAACACATTTGTTACTTAGAAAGGCAGAAGCTATCACAGATGGCTTGGAAGTGTATTGGTCAGAAATTGATTATTTGAATTTATTTTCCCCATCATTTATGAACTATCCTGTCATACAGAAGTCAGATCATGGTCTGAACACCAAGCAAAAAATGTGAACCCAGCCACCCAAAGGGTGAGGAAAACCAAATCTGTCTTGCAACAGCGATGGAGAAGGTTCAACTGGCAGGTAGGGCAGAGAGGCTGGGAGAGGCACAAAGGCCTCTTGCAAAGTTAGTGGTGTTCATGGATGTGAGGATGTGTTTCTTACCCTTCACTAACCTCCTGCATCCAACCTGATTTTGGGATGCTCTTCCCACCCTGCATCCTTGCTAATGTCTCAGTCTCTTCCTCCAATTCCAGGACCATGGCCTCCCCACAAAACACAGCCAAATGGCTATCCTGTGGTAGCTTCTCTCCAAACCCAAGTACATTGACTTCCTCTCACCCAATAAAGAATCAGGGAAAAAGGAGGAAGAGGAGAGCAGCAGACCTGGCTCCCCAAAGCACACGTGGGCAGGGCAGGCAGCAGAGCCTCGGTTCTCCTTGCCCAGGGCCCTTTTTACCCTCAAC
The DNA here is from genome assembly GCF_964106895.1 of Numenius arquata. Lineage (NCBI taxonomy): Eukaryota > Metazoa > Chordata > Aves > Charadriiformes > Scolopacidae > Numenius > Numenius arquata. The sequence goes on along the minus strand of NC_133581.1, from coordinate 45,578,280 downwards.
AATCTGTCCTGGGACCCACCCACGGATGGAAGCCAATTCTGCATGACTTTAGGTAGCAGAGATGCTAATATCAGCATTCCAGCAGAACTCCACTTGCTGCCTTCCTATCCCCACATACTTTTAACTTGTGAACGCTACGAAGCGCCACAAAGCACCGGTGGTATGTCACTAACTGCTCCAACTTCACCACAGAGATGGCAGCTCCTGACAGGACTACTATCAATAGTCTCTGAATCACTTTGAGATGAATCAGGCTGTTAAAATATTTAATAGTCATGCACCAGCTTGGCTGCTTCCTTACCAGGCTCAGACCTTACAAATTATGAGTAATACTTGCATTGAACATGGAACCAACATTTTGAAGAAAAAATAATCTCTATTTCTCCACTGTTTTTTCACCCACTGGCTAATACCAGGGCAAAGATTTCCAGACTGCTGATGAAAATCTTCTGATGAGATTGAATTATTTTACCTTTAAACAAAGGGGAAAAAAATCATTACATGAATGTTTTTCAAATAGTTTTTATCTTTCTAAATATTCGTGCTGTACTTCCTGTTCTCCAAAGGATGAGGAGGCTAGGTGGCACTGCAGGCTAGTGGACTAGCTTATTATTATAGGAATTAATTAAGTGAATTTGGTGATCTTATCAACAAGCTCCATGGCTAATGGAGATTTCTTCAACCCTTAATCACTGAAAAATTGAAGTCAACAGACCTAAGTATGTGATTTGGCAGGGTCAGTCCTGGAATGAATAGCCAATAGGAGCCTACTTTTCCTGAAGTACTGCTCATCCTCATAACTTTGCTTGAAGTAATGGATTAAGTATATAAAAATGTCAATATTGCTTCAGACATACATCAGTTTGCCTGTTCTGCCAGTTCCTCACTGTACACATCACGAACACTAAAGCACGCACATTCCCACCTACAGCCATAACCTAGCCTAACAGAGACAGTGATATCTGCTTCTTTATGGTTGAAGCCCTGAGATAAAGTTAAAAATAAAATAATAAAATAAAATAGCATCATTCTTCCTGTGTTGTCTTACTCTGCCTAAGCAGTATGACAGTATCAGAGGCCTATCTATGTTCCTATTAGGAAAAAATTATGACATCAGTAAAGGTGTTATGCAGGTACAGTCCTGTGGGCTCCCGAAAATATACACAAGGTTGTATTTCTGCCAACAAAGCAAAAACCCATTGCAGGTTTGCTCCTTCCAGTGAGCTCTGTGCCTTGCTCCGTCAGTATCATTCCTGACACCTTTTCTCTCAGTCTTATATCCCTCTGTGCACACATGCGTGTGCATCTTTGGATCTCTGCATTTTCAAACACTCCCAGACCACACGCTTTAGCCTTGCTCAGGCCCTACCTTAGAGTCTCCTGCCTGTTGACCATTCCCACTGTCTCTGGTTACTTTACAAGGAAATTTCATTTATCTCTCTGCGTGCCTTGAAAAAATACATAGTGCCTGCCTTGCCCTTACTTATGTCTTTGCACAGCAGTAATCACAGTCACCTTCTATGACAACAATAATTCTCATGTATAAAATAACTGCAAGGAGGGATCTCTAGCTCTGAGTTAGGGTGAAGATGTTAGTTTGAAGGACAGGCATTTCTAGAATAAAAGCTCCTGCATGATTATTACTTAGAAAACGATTCCTTATTGAAAAGCAAAATACACCCTTAGCAGTATTCTAACAGAGGCAGGGTAAGTACAAGACACAGCACTTGGGAAGACAACAATAGATTGAAATAGCAAAATCTTCCATCTTCTCAAATGTGACACTCCTACTTGTACAGTGTAATTTTTCTTCCATGCTTTATAACTTAAATTTTGATTGTCATGTGTTAAATCTAAGATTATGACATGCCTTTCCATGACATGAGGATTGAACCTTTCAGTCTCCAATAGAACTTGTCTAAAGAACCTGGGGACTTAAATTATGTCATCAGCTCTTTCATCTGCTCAAACAGGATAACCCTGTGATCCTTAAAGCACGTCACACCTGCTACCTTGATTTCACACACACATTTGTTGCAGTGACACCAGCACTCCAGAATATATAGCAAAACGTTAGCATCATTGCACTTAAGAGACAAAACGGTCATCCTTACACTAAGGCTCCAAAGATACACGTTACACACAGACTGTATTCGTGTACTTCATATGGCTGTGAACTTACTGGAGCAGAAGGGTCTCAACCCAACCTCTGCCCTCTCCCTTTCTTCTACCAGGGGGCTGTGAATTCCCAGACCAGCACCTTTTTTCCTTTCTAACTCCTGATCTCACCCATCAGATGTTGGGAATGGCAGAAAAATGCAACAGTCATGTGGCAGGAGAAAAGGAGATGAGCAAAACCCATTTCTTGGGCCGAATTTGCTGAGCAGGAGACAGGCTGATGTGGCTTCCACAGGGTCTGTAACAGGGTCCTGGGTAAGAAGTGTGCAGGAAGAAACAGCCTCTACATATCACACCTCCCCCCCAGCCAGCACAACTCTCCCTTCCCACCAACACGACAAGACGATATCCTTCAACTCTTCTGTTTTCTAGTCTTATCCATTTTCCTCCCAGGTTCCTCTTGCCATAGAAGTCATCTTTGAGTCCAAGAGGAAACGCTGTGCAGGGAGCTCACACTGACCTGGGACAGATGTCAGCAGCTCCTCTGCTTCTGTAATCCTGGAATAGCCAGAAGAGGGAGATGATTTCCAGAGAGGCTGATGGGAAAAGGGGAAGGGGAGGGAAGGGGAAAAAGGGGCAGGCAGCAGCCGAGAACTGACCCTTTTTTATGCTCATCCTAATCAGAGTCCTGGCACACATCTGTCTCACATTTTCAGAGATTAGGAGACAACAGGCTTAGCTTCTGGTCTGCTCCCAACCTCTCTCTTGATGCCCACTAAGAACTCTGGTTAATTCTTGTTATCTATTATTTGATGAAGGGCGAGGAACTGATCTGGCTGCTGATGGAATTTAATTTTATTTTTAGATGTGATAAAAAACTATTGGGAAAGTAAATCAATTGCGTTGCAAATCAGTTGAGTTGAATGGGCAGTCCTTCCTGATCTAGAAAGCAAAACATGGGAAAGCAGCCATGGAAATGGCAACTGTTTCTGGTACTCTTTAACAGCCAAAAAGCTCAGTTATAGCACTGCACCAAACCCCATCCTGTATTCTTTGTGAAAACAAAGCCTTATGGGATACATAGACCCAAATGGTGTGTCCTATATAATTTCCTGCTCACCACTATATAAGACAGATGAAAATGGCTCGCAGGCAGTAACAAACCAGTGCAAATCCTTTGTTGGCCAAGACGTGCCAAAGTAGCAGATGAGAACTGTGCCACCTTAGCACTACCAGCAGAGAGCTCTGGCTTGCAGACACATCACCCCACTAGTGCCTGGACACTACTCGTTACGTGAGAACCAACAGACCGCAATTAATGTATTTATATCAAGAGGCAACATTGCTATTCGGTGAAAAAGCAGAGATAGTTCTCCCAGTGCCAAAGCAGCAGAGCTAAGCCATGCAAACAAGGGCATGCTCCCGACACTGAAAGCACTACGGAGTGATGCAGCCAAGGGTACAGCCTAAATAGGCAGGAGAAAAGAAAAAATAAAAGAAAATAAAAGGAAAATAATTTTTAAAGATACAATGGGAAGATCTGCTGTGTTGAACTGGGTGGGTGGAGGGTAATGAAGGAGAAACACATGATTTGAATTCATCAGGTCTCTCCATCCTGCCACAGAATGACCATCTGGAGGACCCTCTGGGATGCAGAAGACTGCACCAGTTTTAGCACACAAGGATGCAGAGTCCATAGGCCCAACACATCGTCAGAGAACGAGGCTGAGGAGGGCGGAGGGGTGTTTGGCAATGAATGGGTTTGATCCAACACAGAGACTGAAGCCAGCCAACTGAAGGGTAAAGTCAGAGGTTCAGATTTTCACCATCCCCAAAGGAACTTGGATTATTAGAATTGAAAAGGAAAGTCTGATAAAGTGAAAATATTGGCATGGACATTTTTCCACAAAGGTGTTCAGGGTTTTATTAAATATATAGGCACATAAGTGTATATTCGTAGGTACACACAGATTCAGATACATATTTAACAAAACCTCAACTTTTGACAAGAGTTCAGTGCATTATTATTCTTACTTTGCTAAAATCCCTTTACCCACCCCCCAGAGTCCCTCCACGGACAATGGAGAAGAAGGGAATTTGCTTCTTTTAGTAAATCCCACTGAGACTGACTGGGAAATCAATGTTTCCTGAAAAAAACTACCCTAGCCTTTTGGATGAAAAAGCCAGTTTTTACTGAAAACACATTGCAGCAGAACAACTCCTGTCATTATACAGAAAGGAACTGCTTGCAAAATGGAAACCCAGCAGGCACTCAACCTTTCTCCTTCCCCAGCTTAAAAGCATCCCAGCCTCATCAAGGCCTCAACGAATTCATCCTTAGAAATTTAAGCAGCACAACTCCACCTTTAGCCACCAAGTCACACACATACACATCCCCTCTCTCGCACGCAGGGAGCTGTCATGCTAATAAATGCGAGGCGGTTTAGCTGTATTTTGTATTCCGGGCATACTCCAAAGGGGCTCTTGAGATCTCGCTATGCTGATAGAATTCAGCTTGGCCTCATTTGCAGCTGTTACTGAGATCCCAAATGGAATCAGATACAGGTCAGGTGTTTTCCATAATATTGAATTGCATTGGTTTTGAAATCGCTGCTAATCGCATCTCTTGCACATCATATGAGAAGAGAGATTCAGATGCCAGATTCCAAAAAATGTTAGTTTAAAGGAAATTTCCTAAAATTTGCTTAGTGGCATCCCCTGTCCCTGCAACTCAGTTAAACTCATCCAACCTGGAAACGTATCCTGACCCCCACAGCTGAGGGACAGTCAACGATATCCTTTGCACCAGTTCATCTATCTTTCTGCCAAGATATACCTGTAACAACTCAGAGCACCTGAATTTTCCATCTGTGAAACTCACTGCTAGCAGTAAAGAGACTTTCACATATAAGGCCTTTTTAGATATGTATAGAGTGTGTAACAGTACAGGAATAACCCCACCTTCCACTCCAACAATGCTTTCATCAGGGCTACATCCCCATCTCCCTTGTACCCACTCCACTACTCAACGCGGGCCTAAGATGAGCTTACTTCCCCTGGGACTACAGTGGAAGAAGGGATCAATCATTTCTACAGGAACTAAAGAATCCACAACAGAATCTAATCTGGAGAGTTCCCTATAAACTGCCCTGTGTTGCCTCATCACAGCTGTAGGAATCGGTGAGAGAGGCAGCATCCAGAAAGAAGAAAGTATGAGAGTTCAAAAACACCATCCAGCAGAGTGCCTGAGGTTACAGACAGTGGGTGAGGACACAGCAGCAGAGTAATCAATGGCAATCAATGGCTGTAAGTAGAGCAGATAGGCAAGGGTCGAGGATCTAGGAGAGAGAGAGAATACGAAGCTACAGGAATCAAGGTGCAGCCATCAGAGGCATGTTTTACATGTGCACAACAGCATCCACTCAGGACTACTAGGGACACATCTTTGTACAGATGCTTGCCACATCTGGAAGCCCCACTTCTCCTTGATGTGTGTTCTCCTGGAACGGTTACAGTCAAAATACTTTGGTAATCTCATCTTTAGATGTACTCAACAAGGGTCAGACCCTATTCAATGTCTGACTTGTTGAGGTCAAGCAATAAGGTTTCTCAGGTGAAGGGAAAAAATGCAGGGGCTCAGCAGGAAACATTCTGTGCTGCGTTTCCAGCAGATGCAGCGTATTCTCTGGAGGCTGCTCCGCTAGTAGTGGTGCAAGCATGATGCCATTTTCTGTCGTCTTCCCACTTCCCCTTTGACCAGCTCACATTCACACAGACACTGCCCAACAAGAACAGCGCTCACTTTTGAGCAAAGTTTGCAGATTGCAACCGTCACTGCCGAGAAAAGGGCGGGGAGAGGGGGGTGACAGACAGCACTTCTCCCTGCTCTTCTCTCAAAAGTCAGCATCAGGCTCTTGGATTTATCCTCTGAATCTCTGAATAAGCTCTGTGTCGACAGCAGCGAGAAGCTAAAAGAGACCAGGAGATGTGAAAACTCTCCAGGGAACCATTTCAGAGCCAGGTCCTCTAGGAAAGCTTTTGACTCTCTCAGAGAAGTCCTGGAAGGTCAGGAGATAAAAGCTTTGCATCAGATGTCCTTTGCTCAGCCTGAATGTCTGAAGCATCTTCCATTTGCTGGAAAAAGGCCAGGCCAGAGCTCTGAGCACTGACAGGAGACACCCGCTCAGGTAGGAAGTCAAAGTCAGCAAAAGCAGGGGATAGGGCCACAAACGTTTTGCCTTCTGGCAGCTCAGTTCTAACACAGCTCACGTTGTGCCTCCCAACCGCACAGGTGACAGATGTGTTCTGCTTATTGCTTACTAGAAGAGCCCCAAAGAGAAAGGATTCACTGATCATACCCTCTCCCATCTCCACTACCAAAGAAAATGCTATTTACCTAAATGAGGAGGAGGTATTCAAGCACACAAGACAGCTACAAGATGGGTGCTCAAGGAACTGATACACTCAATTGAGCAATGTAGAGTGTGTATGTATAAAACAGAAGCCTATTTCCTGAATAAGCCATACCTGCCAAGCAAAATATCTTGTTCTAACACATGGTGTCTTTGACATTTACCTTCAGTCGTGAGGAGACTTACAATTCACAAGTGCCATAACCATGTATGATTCATAAGCTGTCTCCACAGGACTGAAAAATAAATCAGATTGAAACTATCATCGATTTTATACATGCTTATTAACACATTATTTAATGTGCCAAGTTTGTTTTGCTTTGCATAGTTGAAGGATTGTTTTAGGATTTTTGTTTATTTTATATACAGCTTGGAAGCACTGTGCCATAAAGTGAATTACACCTTAAAAGTGCTTTACTGCTCAGAATTCATGTTGTTTGCTTTGCTTTTTAAAAACAATGTCCCTCTCCTAATATATTGAAACTATGAGCAGAAGCCCCACTGAATTCAGAAGCAAAAGCAGACCTAAAAGCCACAGGGAGCAGAACAGATTTTAGTGCTAAGAAACAGCACCAATTTCAAGGGTCTGGGAATCATGGCGTGGGGGAAAGATGGAGTATCCTACCACACCAGGAGAGCAACGCAAGGTGTAGGGAAAGAAGGAAGAGCCCACGTGCCAGTCTGACGTGGGTGATGAGGTGCAGTCCAATTCTGCAAAGGGCTGAGGGCCTCTCGGACAGTGATAAGAACATCTCGTGGTGCGAAGTCGCTGGTCACTGAAATCTAAATGCCCCTGTAATATAATGCTCTTAAAAAGGAATTCCAGATTATTTCCCCCCAAACAGTAAGAAAGAATGCCTTTATTCTCCCTGCCACTGGGCTTTCTTGCAGTTTTCAGCATATGTCCACTGGCTGATGCCCACTTAGCCTAGTTGAACTCACCACGCTGTTTACAGACAGCAGCAAAGGCTGGATGTGGCCATCATTCTCGGGGGCAGGATAGAGCAGGCCCTGGGCAGCAGCCCCTCTGTCGTGCAACACGGCCTGCATCACCGTGTGCACGCTGCTACAGAGAGGTGATCCCTGTCAGTGCCTCTACTGATCCCCAGACTGCAAACACGCTTCCCGTGAGGCTTTGACTCACAGGCTGTGAGTGAGCAGCACCACTACGCTTTTTTAGATGAGCTCGTAAAGACTGCAATTCCTTTCCATGTCCTGAAAACCTGGAGCACAGTGACAGCTCGCTCTGAGCACCACAGAAAGTCTCTTCAGTAAAATTTCACTGACACACGGATCCAGACCGGCCCAGTCTCCGCTTCCTCTGCCCTTCCAACCTCAGAGTGCTGTAAAGGGTCCCATTCCTTTTGCTCTGCTTCTAGATGGCTGGGTACCAAAGCACAGGGGCACGAGGTGTCACGCACAGGATTGGCATTGAATGGCCACTCCATCACAGGGGAGGAATAAGAGATCCCAGGAGCAGAAGCAGAAGGTAACAGGGGCCAAAGTAAAGCCCTTGGCATCTCAGGGTAGGCAGCAGCAGCTGTAGTATTCTGGGATGCCCCGGCACTAAAAATAGTTGTGACTGTAGAAGAGCTGCTTTGTTGACACGTGCCACCATATAACTTGACACAGGCTGAGCTGGCCTTACCCACTTACAACAATCATGTTTATAGCTGCACCCTGGGAAGTATTTCAGGATTTAATCAAAAGTTTGTCACCAAATGCAGACACGGACACACACTCTCATGCCTTGCACATCCCAACATTGACTTTTGAATAGTTCTCAAATGGATTTTGTAGGTAGTCCATATATAGTAAAGGCACACAGAAGGGGGTGCTTATAAACATAAAGCTGAGTGCATGAAAATGGAGACGAAGTAGATGTCAGTCAGAAGTGACAGCCTTCAAAGACTATCACTCCTGGTTTAACTTCCATTAATAATGACAGGATAAAACGGCTCTCACCCAACTATGGTGCTATGAGAAGGAACCTCTTCCAGTGCAGGTATCTCCTAATAGACAGCTATATTCTAAAGAAGAACTCAGATTATCAAACTCATGTAGCTCTATTGCAGTTAATTAAAACATTACCAGTAATTATGGAACCCCATTGGCCTCCCTTCTCCCTCCCTCCTGATCCTCCCCATCCTTGAAATTCATATTTGAACCGCTCTGACATATTCAGCCTTTCAATAACATCAATAATGTATTTGTCCCATTAGACCTGGTAAATCTGCACAATTTAAATCTGGGGCTAAATAAAGGTAACAGTTACCACACCTTTTTCAGCTTATTGGCATACCGACTGTAAAATATCTTTTTTTTATCCTATAACTGGAAACAGAGCTAAGGAAACTCTCAGCAGACAAAAAAAGAACGAAGCGTAATATCTATATGTCAGAAAAAACAGTCTGCAAAATAAGGTTCCAACAAAAGACACCAACAGCAAGAGGCATTAGATACAAGTATATTGGAAATCAAATGGTGGGGCACAAGTATCTAACTCCACAGCTGTTGAACCAACTTTTTTTCTCCTCTTTCTCACATTTTTTGGAAACTTGCTAGGCTAAAAGAAGGGCATTGCATTAAAGCTAGATAAGAGAGGCAACCACAATGTCCCTCTTTTTTTCTTCCTGAAGTAATCCAGAATCAGCAACTAAGCAGCTCTCTCAGTCCTAGTTTTGCAACCCAGACCATTTTTTACCATTTTGTTCTGGAAAATAAGTAAATAAATAAACAAATAAGGAAAGTAATTTTAAAACCTTAGACCGTGTTTTCTGCATTCGTATGCATCACGCTGTTCAGCTCTGGTAGAAGGTTTAGCATGAGCAATATCTCACCTCATTAAATCCAGCTACCCTGCGAGCTCAAAATGCACTCCATGCCACTGTTAGCAATGCTACTGCAATTCTACCACTGTGCTGTTGAATTCAGGAGAGACTCCAGCCTGTGTTTCTGCCATTAGGAAGACTGCCAGCTGAGCTGCTTGCTTGCTTCCAACCTTTCTGTTTCCATAACTGTTGCTGTTTGAAAGAGGGAAAGATAAAGACAAGGAAAGGAGAGAGCATTTTGTGGGTAAAAGAACCTTATCTGTCAATATTCTTAAGTGATCTCCAATTCTGAACAAGATACAAGAGTGGAACAATGTGGAAATGGAAAGGAGCTGTTAGAACACCACTAATTACTTGGTTCTCTACAGAAATAAGATAACTACCTCTATGGAATGCATGCATTACTCCCCCAACACTACAGTGTCGCTACAGCTTTATTAAATTGTCCCAGAAGACAAAGCACTACCTGTTGGGAACTATTCTACTTACTTCACTGGAACATTATTAGATCACTCCTTCCTGAATCTTTCTAGGTGCTGCCATCTGTAAAGGGTTGGCTTTGACTGCTATACAATTTCAGAGTTTGTGGGAGTCACAAAAACCCAGTTGGTGACTTTTTGATGAGCTGAGCACTGACAGCTGCCCAGAAGAGTCCTGTAAAAAGAAACACAGTGCCTTACAGAGGGAGCCTTTTGGCTTGGCTCTCTTCTGACCTGCAAAACACAAGCAAAACCAACAGTGAGTTAGTATAGCTTTCCTTTGGCATCTCAACCAAAAATCATACTATGTCTTAAGATCAGCATCTATTCCAGAGGACAGGAGCGTAGAAAATACTTCCAAAAAGGCACAGGGAGGAATTTGGAGAACACTGAGCAGAAAGAGTCTTACTTTTCTTCCTGGTAAATTTGAGTGGCGAGAGAAAAGGAAAAACTGAAGTTGCTTCACTCCTCCATGAACTAAGAGTCTATATCCAGAGCTCACCTGCAGGAGGAGGAACTGGAGCTCTCTCTGGAACAACCTTTGCATTCCATGACGCATCGCCAGCCACATCAGCACCCCGAAGCATATCTCCATATGGGGAGGTTTAGCTGACTCGAAGCTTGATAATAAAGGTAAGAACCTATCATAATCAACATAATACTTACTGAAACTAGTAGAAAAACTAGAACTTATTAAGATGCTATCCGAAAGAGTTTAGCAGTCTCCACTCGAAACATGAGCATAGGACACTACCCCAAACAAAGGCATTTCTGGGGCTGCCCAGGGACTCTAGAAAAGCGGCTAATGTGTACGTTGCTTTTATTAAAGGGCTGCATGCACACAGTTGCACGAGAGTGAGAGAGGAGTCAGGAGAAACACCACAGGAACCAGCACAGAGTAGGAGAAGAAAGCAAATAAATGTGACAGAACAAGCAGAACCTGACTTGGAGAACAATTCAGCAAGGGAGTTTTGGGGTGAGATCTGGGTACCTCCTTGAAAGAGACAAGGAGAGAGCACGGACACTACCTGCTGTAGCAGATGAGAAAAGGACCTTGAATATTTTTGTAAACTGGAAGTTAATGTCAAAGATTCCTAATTTTACCATCAATTTCTTTAGTATAAACAATCCAAAGGGATTTGGACTGTTGCAAGTGACTAGACAGACAGTAAAAACATGCAGCCTTATTAAGACCAGCATCTCTTCCAGAGAACAGGAAAACAAGTTTGTTTTACCTAATTTTAAAAGGCTCAGATGGTAATCTGGGCAAGTTAGACCTTGCTCATCTTCTTAATAACTCAGCTGAATAGCTCCTAGAAAGCAGAATCCTAAAGACACCCCTGCAGGATTACGGTGCAAAGAAAAAGCATCCTCCATTGTAATTCTTTGATTGTATCAATAAAACAAGTTAGCAGGAGAGAACTAGGGAAGGCATCTAGCAACGCTCCTCCAGGTGCAGTAATGAATAATTATTGTTTGAGCTGCAAGAAGTACAATTTGACCTGATTTATAATTGAGGGCAGAAAAATGGGAATAGGCAAACAATTTTACTCAATGACAAAAGGTCAACAAGCAGGATCCATCAACTTTCAACACTTGGATGTATTTCGTTTAAAATACAGGCTAGTGCACTGGAAGAAAAGACAAGTATTACAATAACAGTATCCCAAGTGATACCATTACACAGAAAGGCAAATTTCTCATTGCACTTGAGAGCAGATCTTCACCGCTGCAGGGCTGCTGTGCTTTTCCCCGAGCTCCTAGAAGCATCTGGGCAATTTTTGCGAGAGCAAATTTTTGCAATTGCAATTTCTTGCAATTTTTGCAAAAGCAAAGTTATCTGCGTGAAGGTCCCTTCCATTTAGAGACAGGACAGGACTTCAACAGAAGCCTGCAAATCAAAAAACAACAGGGATTTGGATAAAGACCAGAATCCCAGAATATAGCTGGTGTCTATGAACCATTGCTTAGAGAGCTGTCCACTCAGGTAAGTTTTTCAAAGTCTCCTACTCTGAACAAACACTTGGTCCAGCTATGTCTATTTGAATTTGGACCCAGTTCCCTAGTTTGGAGTTGTCCCTCCTATGGAAAAGTTCATTATTATCACCCTGAAAGAAGCACAATCAATGCACCGTCTCCTAAAGGGGGGGAACTGCAGTTTAGTGAAAGAAGTGAAAGGCAAGAAGAACACCCCCTCTCTTTGACACTGGTAACTCCACTGATGGGCAGATTTTTCTCCTGATGTGTGTAACAGACACTTCTAATGTGCCACTTATTCTGGTTTGCAAAGCTGAAGATGTGCTAGGTAAAATATTAGATCTCTCCATTCTTCTGCCCTCTTCATGCTCTTTTAAGGTTATCTCAATAATCAACATGCATCCCCTTAGCCAAGGAAAAACAATACAGCCAGTCACTGATTCTGGCATAGATCATCTTGCTGGAGACCTTCTCCGCGCAGCCATGTGTGCAAGCAGCTGTGAACAAGTAGCTATGAGCATCAGCTCTTGAAGAGTCTGTGTTGTTAAAGCCTAGGGATAAACACACAGGCCCCCAAATGATAAGCTTAAACCACACTAACAACTGTTTGAGAAAGAGTTCCTTCATCAATAACAGCTATTAGCACATGCGAGTCTGACTCAACTCTTTCACCATCTGCGACAACATGTGATTTGCATTAATCCCTCATTTTCCTTGCACCACATTCTTCTTAGCATTCATGCTTCCCAACTTGCAGGAACATTTGTCTGACCCTTCCCCATAAAACAACAACCGTCAACATATGTATTTAGATGAGCCAGTGACCATAATGAAGAACACTGCACTGATTTGATATTGCCATCTTGGAAACCAACAAATTGAGAACTGCTAATGAATCACTAATGCTCAGTGTTTCTATCTTCAACAGGCAGTGATTCTATAGATGGGTCATTTCTGTGTGCACACAGTATTACTTCCTTTTTTTCATTCTTACTCTTCTACACACTTAAACCGACCGGGGGTCGGTCTCTTCTCCCAAGTTACAGATGATAGGACAAGGGGCAATGGCTTCAAGTTACGCCAGGGGAGGTTCAGGTTAGATATTAGGAAATATTTCTTTACTGAAAGGGTTGTCAGACATTGGAATGGGCTGCCCAGGAAAGTGGCTGAGGCACCATCCCTGGAGGTATTCAAGAGAGGTGTTGACATGGTGCTCAGGGATATGGATTAGTGTTGGGTGGTGTTTTGTGTGTGTTTTTTTGTTTGGTTTTTTTGTTGGGTTTGGTGGTTGGTGGTTTTTTTTTTGTTTGTTTGTTTGTTTTTTTGTTTGGTTTTTTTTTGTGTGGTTTTTTTTGGTTTTTTTGTTTGTTTAATCGGTTGGACTAGATGATCTTAAAAGGTCCCTTCCAACCTAGGTGATTCTGTGATTCTGTAAAAATATTTTCAGATAGAGAAAGTATATCAGGTGCCCTCATGAAAAGTATGGGGGCTAAACCTCACAAACACTATGCATCAGAAAGAATCTACCAGGGAAACTGTTATGTGACAGAAATGCATCATTACCAGTGGTTTCACAGAACAAGCACCCTACTTTCAACACCTTAGATTTAATCCATACAGGAGACGTACAGAGTACCTTTAAAAGTCAAGTCAAGCAATATAAATTCATCTCTGAATCAGAATCTCAAGAGGACAGCTTTAGGGCACACTCAGACTTCCCTTCTGCTAACCCATCCCTGTCCCACGGGTGATAATTACCTCTCTGCCTTTCAGTAAGAAAGGCAAACAGAGATCTCTCCCCCACAGGGAAAAAACACTTTTCTCTCTCAGTTTGTCTATCTGATTAACATAATAAAGTTAAATTCAGAGAAAATGCATCAGCCTGTATTTAGCCTTAAGATTGTGGTTTCCATTTCAGGCTTGAAAAAGTTCTTGTGTCCCTCCAGTGCATGAAGGAGCTGGTGACAGGCAGAAAACTTTCAGAATCACATGAAGAAAGGTCATGTATTTTTTGCTGACAGGCCAGCAAAAAACCAATATATTTCAGGCACTGAAAAAAATCACTGGAAGGCCATAGCAAAGTAAAGTTTTAGACAACAGTTTCCCGTTTGGTGCTCTTAAAATAGATCAGCATTTGACAAGCAAGAGAGACAAATCTCTGCCATCCTCCTCCTCCCACCTGCCCCCACTGCCAGGAGAAGCGTGGTGGGAACAACGGCCTAACATTACTTTTCTCTTCGCAATGCAAGATGTTTATCTTCTGTAACCCCCGTTGTTAAGCTCTGAATCAGAAGCGGTTGCCCCTATTAAAGGGCAGCCTACAATCTCACCTCTAAAATGTTAAATATCACGACTGTCAGAACCCATTTCAGTCAGTTGAAGCTGCTGAGAGCAAATCCCTTTAACCACGTGAAAACCAAGGGCATGTTGGCTTCATGCAAAAAGTAAGACTGCACGTTTGGAAAGAAGGACCTGCTTCTCAAAGACTCAGCACAAATGCTCACAGGACATTGGCTGAGCCACACTCAGAGCCACAGGGTGGCCCAGACCCATCCTCTGGCTACAACTGACAAGTCCTCGAGGCTACCCAAACCCTTCTTCATCTTCAGCTGATCTTTTATAATCAGTGCCTTCCACATCCAGCCCACATCTCCATACTGCAGTGTTCACCTTGAGCACCACTGTACGCATTCTGATGCCAACATTTAAAACAGCACTTAGAGACAGCAGTAACAGAGTACAGGGGTTTCCCTGAAGCAGCATTTCAACCATGCTTTTTTTTTTTAACCACAGCCACAGAAGTCCATGTGCTGGATTGTATTTAGTTTTGTTTTCCAGCTTCATACCACGGCTTCAGAACCGTGTGTTCTCATTCAGCTGATAAGTGCTCTTACATCCTCCGTTTAGGATTTTTGTATTTATACACTACAAACAGATTCAGTAGCCAAAACGGGACGTACTAGCAGTTGAAGGAGAAATTAATTAAAGCTTGCCAAACAGGGAGAACTTGAATGTGAAATGGGAAGACTTCTTCCTCGTCATCCCAGTATGTCTGAATGTTCACACAAGAACATCTGAAGTCCTGTTTCACCCTCTGAGCAAAATGCAGTGGAGCCCATAAACCACTGTGCTGTATAATTTCGGTACAGATTCAAACATTCCCTTTTAATTACCACTAGAAGAAAGGTAACAGTTTGGTCAGATTCCCTGACAATGTCTGTGCAATGCTCTCTCAGTCGTTTATAGTTAACTGGCAAAGCTGGTACCACTGCTAGGGAAAAATTCAAACAAATTAAGAGAAAGGACTGAAGACTGAAATTTCTTTGCAGAACTATGATCTTCAAGTGCCCGGCTGGCAGAAAAACTGGCTTTTTGCGGCTCTCTTGCTGCAACTCAGCCACGTGGCATGTGACAGCTCGGCTGGGACTCAGAAGCCCCACACTGCTGCAGGGGCTCAGATGAAGGGGCTGAGGAGGTTGGTTTCTGCAGGGAAGCTGCCCATGCAGAGGAGGGCACATGTCCCACTGAAACCCACCCTGCTCAGCGCCTTTTCTGGCCTTACTTCCTACCTATCTTCTGCTCCCTTCCCATGCGACCCCAACATGGCAAAGCTAAGAATACGTGAATACTTCCCTTGTATAAAAAAATTCCACACAGTCATGGATTACTACTCACCTTTTAAAAATAAATTTCTGAATCATATTCCCAAACTTTGGACTATACTGGCTATATTTCCAAAGAAGGAAGTGAAAGAAGCCCTAACATACAATATTACAAATATTACGATTCTTATATCCCCTTTCCTTCCATGTTTTATAGTTTCAGTGATTTAGAAGTTTACTAAAACATACTGAGAATCATCGAATGCAAAAGACTATTTGGGATAACTGTGAACCCATTATTTCATGTGTTGCATTTCAGCTCCCATACAGTTTATGCACCTAAGTGAGACAGCAAATATTTCACCAGTTGAGCAAGTAATTTCTTTCATACAAAGCCTCCAGTTCCATCTGGGAATCCACATGCTAACAAGTTTTACCACCAGATTGCTAGTATCTCAATCAGTCTAGACTTAAAAAACACCTTTAAGAACACAAGCATTTTCCTGCACTAATGTTAAATAACCACAGAACCATCTAATTCACACTATTTCCCATCTAGCAGCTTGATGTCCTTCAATTAATGTCAGCAATCTACCTTGAAAACTGTCTATGAACTCTAAATTTTAATTGATTTGGTGAAACAGAGCTTGTAGTCTATTTGCACGAATGTTATTAGCATCCAGAGTAGCTCTAATGGTTCATGAAGTGTTTATTACTAGTTAGACCAAAGTAGCTGAAGCAGGTGGCTGTGTCAAAGATGAAAAAGCAGCACAGCTTATATACCTCACACTGCTACTTTTCCATTCCCAGGAAACATTGCAGTTAAACCAGCCAGCCCCAGCTGTGCTCCCCAACTTCCCCCAGCCCAAGCCGTCCTACTGAACCAGGTTCAGCTGCCATTGCTTTTAAATCTCATTTCCCTTTCTTTAGGAGCACACTTCCCTCACACAGTCACTATAAGAACAAACAGGTTTTCTTCAGCCCTTCTTTCCTCACCCACTCTAATTCTCTCCCAAAAATTTTTCCCAGAGATGTTGTTAGCCATGGATATATAGGTAACCCTGCTCCCAAGCACAAGTACAGCTCTTTTTCCAAAACTCTGCTTGCCTTTGCTAAACTTTCTCTCTTCTTTCTCTGGACATACTCTGTCCCAGCAGAAGAATGACATCCTTAGCATAAACTTCACTTCTGCTGCATTTTCCCAAGCATCTAGCAGACAAGGCAGAGAGAGAGTAATCTGGGCCTGTCAGCATGCGCAGCCAATTCAAATAGGAGATGTGGTTATTCAACAAAACATGAGGTCAGACACCTTCACCCACACCATGCAGGTCACATCTGGGTATGGATGAGGATTTAGAAGTCAGAACACGCAGGCACTTAACACTCGTTTCACATAGTGTCACACCGTGACACAAAGAGATTACTCTTTTGATCTACAAACTGGAATTAAGAGAATTTACCTCTCGCGTAGCAATGGTGTTTATTCTGTGGTTTAGCAAAGGAAGACGGGGAAAGCCGTATACCACTTCTAAAGAGATTTGTAAAAGTTATTTAAGAAAGGCCAGCTCTTAGGAGTTGGCTTAAATTTTCTTTGCATGTGTCTGTACGTTCACCAAAAAAAATTTTAAGGTTTGCAGATAAAAACGATACAAAAAACTCCTGGTATATGGCAATGGCATGCTCAATACTGAGATTCCGCACATGGTTGGGGTGTCTGCATTTTACAAAGCAATACAGAAACACTGGAAAAGGTGAAGAAAGCCACAGAAACTACTCCAAGAGAGAAAAAGTATCTTACACTGAGAATCTTAAAGGGCTCAGTTGGCTTCATTTCTTTAAAATAATGTGAGCCATAAGGCAATTACAACACACAAATCCCTTCACAGGGAGGGACTATCACAGAACAGTCTTTAATCTAGCACAGAACAACCTAACAAACCAGTTGTTGAAACCTAAAGGCAAACTGAAAGCAAGGCACCTTTCCCTCCCACACGCTCCTTTCTAGTTTGTTTTAATTAAAAAGTGCTAGAAGTAGTGCATCTTCCTATCTTCAGATCAAGTCTGGCAGCTCTTTCTCACTGTTATGCCTAAGTCAAATACATATTATTAGCACATACAATTCAGGAGACTCTGCGAGACACAAATGCCAAGAACATACAGGAAGTCAAACTAGATAAATTTGTCTTTAAACTATGAATATGAAAATCCAGGCTTCAGCAGGTCACTAAGTTCACAATAGGGCTGAATCACGGGGTTGGACTAGATGATCTTCAGAGGTCCCTTCCAACCCCATATCATTCTGTGATTCTTAAAAAAGCCAAACATCTAAATTACAGTTCCGATGCTTTTTATGTTTGTCTTCAGTATTTCAGCTTTGTTTTCAAAACCCAGAGATTTAAGTTGTAAGAAAAGCTAAGAACCTTTCTGATCACTTGCATTTACAAACTGTCCTCATTAGATGTTCTTTTAATGCACTTCTTCCACAGCGACAGAAAATGTATATGCAGCATTCAGCGTAAAGATCAAACTCAAGGAAGGCTACAGAAATCACATGGTGGAAAAGACTTTGGGAAACACACAAATAGAAGCTCATAGAAGCGCATAGAAGAGTTTGGGGCTGAGGTATATTTTTCCATAAGGATCTTGTCAATAAATGGGACAACAGGTGGCTGGGGACTAGAAAAGGGATGGTTTGGGACTCCTCAGGCACTGGTTTGAAGGCCACAGACACAGAAAGGTGGTCCTGAGGGTTAGACTGGATGGTTTAAATTCTGAGTAAAAACTGCTATTGAGACTTCTGGAAAAACCACTGAGTTAATGCTGTGGTATTAAAATTATTTAGTAATTGTAAAAAGAAATCCAAAGGAACACTGTGCACCAGAAGGGCCTTCTCTTGCCCAGTAAGCCACAACAATTATCTGGGCATTGGATATAACCCACTCCCCCTGTAATGAACTGCCTGAACAGATGGCAATCATGTCTGAACAGTATCAAAATCCTGAAAGGTAAAGAAAAAAAAAACAAAACAACCAACCAAAAAAACCCAAAGGCTTTGTGTTCTCTGCTTACTTCAGTGGGAAATGAGTAAAACTAACCACTCCTGCAAATCCTCATCCCCCCACGTAATCCCCCTCACAGAAACTTGTCTCAGGGAAGGGCTAACAAGAGGTTTGTCCCAGACAGACCTTTTTTTACTGCCCATGTCTTTAGTCTGATGGCTGTGATACGGCACTAACTCCTAATCATCCCTCTTAATACACGCGTGTGCTCCAGGTGGACACCACAGCCAAGTATTCAGAGCAGGTCACAGACAAGCAAGCTGGTTCCTGCTGCATCTCAAAGAGCCGTCCCAACAGCAGCCCTTCTGCTATCAAGCATAACCGGTTTGCAGGCCAAGGCAAGTCACTGCACGCATGGGCCCAAGCCATCCAACACCAGTATACGTTCACCAAACCTCAAGACTTTTCCCGAAGTCTCCTAAGAACATTCAGCAATATTCCTCCTGTTTCCTCTTTCCCTTCGCGTAGAGCAGTTTATAGGCCAAAGCAAGATTTCATGTGGTCTAAGTGCTCTGAAACTCCACAGTGATTTAGGAGTGTCATGTATAACAGCAGACAGTTTCTATCTCCAGCAGATGGCAGGAATATAGCCCTAAGCAAGCACACAACAATTTCAAATATATCGGCAATGTCCTGATAGAATAATAAAGAATATAGATAAGCAAAGCACCAAGACACCAGTTTTTCTTTGTTTGAAAACATGTATTGCATATGTGATTTTTTTTTTTTTGGCATCATACAAACCAGACCATGCTTTTTGCTTTTCTTTTACAAAAAACAACAAAACACATTGATTTCTTGGAGACAAGAGAAACGGGTACTACCCCTCCAGAGCTCATGTCAGCTGGGGCATTTAAAACTATTCAAATCACAGTGATGAAACCCTGCTGATAAATTCAGCAACACTCTTTCCAGAGCAAGGGTTTCTTCCTTTGGTTTTACTGGCTAAGGCTCACCATAGCTTATACCTGCCAGTCTATCTCCTGAACATCACAAACCAGCAACAGCCAGGACGATCCCAGCCTGCTCTCCACTTCTCCCTTTCAATCCTCATAAGATTTTCTGACTGCACAGAAAACAGAAAACTTTCTGCTACAGAAAACTTTATCTATATACTCCCCATGCAAAAAGATAACCCCCAAAACAGACCTTTAACCCGAGAGATGCAGGCTTCAACCCACTTGACAGATGGAGGGACTATTGCTTCATTACTAATTTAAAGACTCTTCTGCAACTTCAGCATGCCCAAACCTCTTGCCACTGCTTATCCTTGTGATTCAATTGTCTGCCTTTCTCTCTCTGGTACGCTATCATTTTGTGGATAGCTTTCCCTTACAACTCTGACCCAAGAATTCTGACAATCAAAGTCTTTTTCTGGCAGCAGGCTATCTTGTGTCTTTCCAGAACTGGTAGAATACCTCACCAATACTGCATATTACCATTAAATCAGCAGCTACACTGATGATTTTACCTGTGAAACCACAGATCAGATTTTATACATTTTTCTTAAGGCATTTATTTAGCAACAACCAACAAAAATTCAATGGAAAAAATAATATACCCTCCGCATTGCTTCTCTTTATTCATGGTTCAGACAGGGATCATTACTTTCAAGACAAATTCAGTGGAAACAAGGTAAAGCCTCTAGTAAATGTTTTTGATTTAAAACCACTCCAACCCTCACTCCCTTTAACCAAAAGTCACATCTTAAAACATGGAATAGATGAGTGTGTTTGAAAGTTCATGGTGCAAAATAGAGGGGGATGGCAAAACCTCCTCAGGTTAGTCAAAAAAACCAGCTATCCCACTCTATACATGAACACAGTCATCTCTCCCTCCTCCTCTCCGCTTCCATCCACCCTGGAACAAAATCAATATATAAAGAACATCAGCAGCAGCTTTATGATAGGCCATGATCCTTTTTGACATCAGTCTGTGATAAGATCGTTGATTCTCTCTCTTTAAATCACATCATAGCTGTGTAAAATACGCAGTGATATCCAAAACGTGAACTCTTCACATCCGCTGTCGATACCTCAGCAAGATCCAGACCGCTGCCGCAGCGAGCGCCAGGCCTGGCACAAGAAAGGCTGCTAGAGGAAGCCCACCTGATTCTCCATCGTCTCGATGACCCACAGGGCCATTCTGTGGCTGCAACTACAAGGGAAAAAAAAAGCATTTGTGTCGGAGCCTACCACAGGAGAGCCCCCAGTTCCACGTCACGACCAGGTCATTCTGTAAAGGATATGCAAGATGGTTTCCCCAGGTGCCTGTACACTCTGTGCATAGGAGGGTTAGAATGGCTCTGAACGGACTGAGCTTGACTGCAGGATACCCAATTACTACCAGGCACCCTCGTGTTTCTCTGCCACATTGTAAGTGAGGGCTCTACCAGCTGGAGCGAGGTATGTCACATACAGCAGAAGCAATGACGCACACACACACAGAGTCATCCCTTGGTGCACTTCCCACCACACCATTTCCTAGTGTCTTTACCAGGAAAAGGGCATCACTAATTCTCTCCGTTTTTCTTATCTGCCCTGTACACTGGTCCAGAAGATTTACTCCTTTACTAAAGGAGTAGAAAAGGGGCCTCAACCCACCTCTCCCCACCAGCATGCTGATTAGTATTTTCTTTGTCAACTTCAGTGCTAGCCAGGGATGTTCAAATTACAACAATGGATTAAGGATTCCGCTCTTTCTATATCCAAAATGGTGCCGGTACATTTAAAGTATAGCAGCCCACATTTGTTCCTGTGGGGTAAGCTGCACCCACGCCTCAACACTAACATGAGTGATGACCTCTGAAACAACAGGGGAGTTTTGTCTCCAGTAAGATTTTGGCCTCTGAAACAAAACTAGAGAACTTGAGATTCTGTCTTCACAGACAAACCTTTGCCTCTGAGAAAGGAGATCCATGAGAAAACACACCATAGTCCACCAAAACAAAGACTTCTCCAAACTTACCTCTGCACTGATACTGTTACAAACTAGTAATGCATGGATGATTACAGCTGTGGTCAACTAGAGAAGGCCACGGTTCAAACAAAATCTTCATATGCATAATTCACACTGAGCACCCGGACACGGTATTTTTCTGCCTCATGAAACAGAGAGCTATCCATCACAGAAACCAGTCTAACATGAGCAAGAAATAGCCCTAAGAAACAGGTAAAACATACCCTGCGCTGAATTTTCAGAGACACGTCATAGCCTGCATTCCTGAAGAGTTCCACAGCATCCTTGTGCCGCAAATCCTTCAAGTCTCTGCCATTGACCTAGCAAAAAAGGAAAAGGAGAACCAGTTGCTGAAGGGCAAAAGGCAAATCTTTAATGATGCAGGCTAACATAGAAAGGACAGGAGATAAAGGAGACAAAAATCTTCCTCTTTCACAAAACTCTGCATTTGGGGCATGATAATATAATCAGCAAGATCCATATACATCCACTTGTATTATAGATGTATTTTTATATGTTGAGAGGTAACGTGAGAACCTCCAAGCCAAAACACAAAGGTACTGAAAAAAAACTACCTAGGAGCAAAATCAGAATATAAGAAGACAGTTGTGTCAATAGCAGCTTCTTATGCTGTTGCTTTACTGGAAACAAATCAAAGGTGTAATTCTGACAGCTAATGAAAATAAAAAAGCAGCTGCAGCAAAATTACGAGTCTCTTTCCCACATTGTTCCCTCTACTGGTCTACCTTTGAAACCCTCTGAAAGAGTGCTGTAAACATATATTTAAAAGCATATTGATGTAACAAAACAAAAAAAGACTTGCATGCATATTGGCATCCATTTGAATGTGTTAGGATTTTTCTTAATTTAAAAACCTTCTGCCATGAGATATTATTTATAACCTACTTGATTTCATTCACAAAGTGATGATACTCAACATTTAGTTTTTCATCCCTGTTACCCCTAATTTCACCCCCTGAGATCACACCTACTGCCTCCCTTCTCTTGGTATTTAGACTCCCCAAACACAAGTACATAAATATTAAACTGTCAAGAAAAGATAGGATAATAGTCTCCATTTAACTTATTATCATTTTCTGGATCAATAATAGGCTCCAACTAGTACAAGGCACTCTATAGAGGCTAAAAAGATTACATGTGGAACATAATAAGTATAAAATAAAATTAAGGAGTATTAAAAGATCATGTTTTACGCTATGAGAGGCTACTTCACTCATCACTTCGTAAAGCGTATTGTCTTGTATGATTGCCAACTGTCTGAAGAACCAGCGGGACTGAAGCTCAGTCACTTGAAACCATTTTTCTAAAAGGAAAAGCCACCTGTATTATTCCTGATGAGCTGAAACAAAGAGTTTTATGGCCTGGAAGTTTTAAAGCCTAAAAATCTCCCTGAGCAAAAGGATCAGTAATCATGGACTACCAGTCAAAAAAATGGAAACTTAAAGGTGGAAGACCTTTGTTTACACATGTGTAAATGATGATCCATTGTGAGCAAGAGAAGGTCCTAAAAACCTTAGAGAGGCAAGTAACAGAAAATACAAACGCAGCATCAAGGACTGCTTCTGAGACAAATCAAGAAGGCAGAAGAGATGAGCCCATGTGTAGAGGCACTCATCTCCCTACTGCTCAAAGCTCTCCCAGACCCCTAAGATAGCTCCTCCATGGACTTGGCTCAGTGTCACCTAATTCATATCCTTCCTCTCCGTGCACCGCGATGGCAAACTTGCATCTCACATCACATCACTGATCATAGCATTTCAAGAACACACGGGGCGACAGAAAAAAGGGCTTACCGATAAAATTTTATCTCCTTCTTGTAATCGGCCATCAAGGTAAGCTGCCCCATCCTTTTTGATCCGGCTGACATAGATGCTGCTGTCATTGGAAATGTACTGCTGATCTGTCCCACCAACAATGTTGAAGCCCAGCCCTAAGGTAAGCCAGAGAGAAAGCTGATGAGAAAAAGCTCAAAGCTTCAGATGTTCTTGCTGTTGCTGGGGATTTTACCCTCCCGCATTGTCCTGTTTTCTCCACCATACTAAAATTCACAGCACACAAATCTGCATCATTCTTTCCAATCATCACTGTCTAGAAAAGTTATTCTCATTAAACTGGTCTTGAAAGCAGAGGAGAGACCTTGAATGCCTGAGGGTCCAGATGCTTCATTCCATAAAGCATCCATGAGCCATTTTCAGGTGGCTGTTGGGGAATACTGAGGGACATGCCATCGTTCTGAGATGCCAATTCAGTCCTCAGCAGGAATACGCACCTTCAGCACAGGATGAAAGAAAAAGAAAAGCATTCTGCATTTCACAGGAGGCTATACTAAATCATTACTTTTGAGCAACAAGAAATCATGCTTGACAAGCGTTTCATGAGCTGGGAAACGGAGGTAGGAAAGGCAAGGAGCTTTACACACTGTCTACAGATGAGAGGAGCTGTGCTACCAGCTCGAGGGCACCTAGAGCTCAGGACATTCCCCTTCCACATCTAAGGAGCTGGAACTGGCATCTAGTAAGATTAGCTTAGATGCAGCTACTTTAAATTGTATGTAATCACTTTTTTCTGTTTCAGGAATTCAAAACATCACAGGAAATAAAGACAAAGTTCTGGGATTTAAAGTAAAACAAAAAGGAATACATATATTAAACATACGTTAAACAGACCTGACATCCACTTGACATTTTTGTTATGTTTTGTATTGTTCTTTAAAGTAAGCCTCAATTACAGATCTCTAACTGGAACCAGCTGCTGGATTAAAGAGCAATTAAAGATTAAGACTTCTTGTTTCACTGAAATCCGCAAGAACAAATTGAATTCAAAATCTGGAAAACCACAGGTTATGAGAGCCAATTCCCCATTGCACGTGCAGCCAAGTTTCTCTGCAAATAATAGTATGTAACAAGGGATGGGAAAGATTCCCTAACAAGAAGCTTGCAATGAAAAAAGAAGGAAAAGTCAAGGAAAAGGAAAAAAACCCACAAATACACAAACAAAGTAAATGGAGAAAAAAAAAAAACAACACCACACTTATTTTTCTGACATAAACCAGTCATCCAAAACCTATTGTGAAGAACAGCTGAAGGCAAATTCTCCCCATGTTCAGCCAGGCTGATTTATTTATCTTCTCTTTCTTTCTTACTTTCTCTCAAAGTTGGGACTAGAAACTTTGAGAGGGAGAGTTGCAAATGAAAGTAAAACCACCTTATGCCTGCTGGGAAGCAGCAATTTAAATCAGTCATAGGAGATCAAAGGACATACAAGATGAGTCATGCTATTTCAGGTGTGCATTTACAGCTGGGAAGTAAAGAAATATTAACAGCAATCTTGCTGCACCTTTTTTTTTTTTTTTTTAATCCTCCTCTTCCTGGCAGCTTCAGACAAATGAGGAAGAAAATGGAACTGCAGCAGACCAAAGAAACACTGACATTTCAGATAGACTAATACCTATTCCAAGAAAGGACAGTTGTACACAATAACACAGTCTTCGATGGGAATTAAAAAAAAAAAAAAGTAAAATCCACAAATCTAAAAATTATTTGCCATGAAGCCAATAACCTGGGAACAGGGGGAATCAATGCTACAGAAAGCATAAGGTTTAACCAACATTTATTAAAAAGCCATAAAGAAGGAATCAGAGTTTCAGAGTACATTGATTCTCTCTCACATATATAAAAATCCCCAAATATATATATGAAAAAAGTACACATTTTTCAAGTTTTCAGCCACAATTGGAAAAATAATCAAAAGTCATAGCTTTCAGCAGCAGAGGCAACATGAGATAGGAGCAGATCTTCGTGACAAAAAGAGGCAGCAGTTCATGCTAGACCAGGCTAAGTATTCACAGGGCTTTTTCACTGTGCCATTCCTTTCCAGCACTTAAACTTCCACTCTGGCTAAAAATATCTTCCCTATCATTCCTTAAGCTCTCTGCTATTCTTCCCTTCCAGCTCGTGAGGCCACAGAAAGAGACACAGCACAACTGGGAGAAAAGAAGCAAGGGGAAGAAGAGAGAGCACATGGCACTAAATCCCTTGTCTCCAAGGGACCAGAAGTGGAACAGCAGAGCTTTAAAAGCGGGCTCTGGGCTAAACTTCTGACCCTCCCTGAGGCTGCAGACCTCCCTATGCCTCATTTACACCCCTGAAACACAAAAGTCCCTTAAAAAGACATTAAAAAACATCATGATTGGCAGGATTAGGAAAAGAGATATTGAATAATATTGCAAATTGAACCGATTAAGTTATTTCGTTTTCCATAAAACCAGATTTTTCTGCCTCATTTCAGTCTAGTACATCATCAGGAAATTTGAAAAAGAGACATGAACACAGTTTTTCCACTGTAAACACGTCCACCTTCTCAGCAAACTTTTGCCAGAGATGTTCAGCATCAGACCTATTCTAAAAAGTTGCAGTCAAAACTCCGATTAGAGAGATTATGGGATTACACTATGCTTTACAGATAACAGCATTTTGTTCCTTCCACAGAAATTAATAATAACTGACGTGGTAAATGCATCAAGGTCATAGGGGGCTGTAGGACCTCCAAATCAAGCAACATAGTTAAAAACCTAACTCTAAAAATACACAGCCCATTTTAATGGCGGGGCAAATGCTGCTTGTGGTAATCACGTCTGAATTGCCGTGGCCACATCCAAGACCTCTCAACTCTGCCCTTCGACATCCCCTTCCACCTCCCTCAAGATTTTAGGTTCCCAAATCTATGGAAACAGCTTTCCCATCAGAGTCAGCTTCGTTTAGCAAATAGTTTTCCCTGACAAGCGTGGCTTTGTTAGCTTGAGCTTGTGGCTGTGCATGCAGGGCTAATGCAGCTTTCAGACCAGTGGCCGCTCTGGCGAGCAGGGGAGGCAAAGGGCTGCCTGCTGGGCTCATCCTTTGGGGTGTGATCGCTGGCATGGGGCATCAGGACCGACCCCAGCCCCGCAGGGGAACTACTTTCACCCTGGAGAAAGGAAAATGGCACATACACCAACGACGCGGGTGCTACGGATCCCTGGGGGGCCTGTGGAGCCAAGGCTGGCCAGCAGCCGCAGCCAGCAGTTGGGCGGACAGAAGGGCTGCCACGTTTTCTTTCACGCTTGTTTTAATTAAAGAGAAGGCCTTGGCGCACCAAAGTACAGCTCTGGTTCCAAACCCCCCCCCGGAGCCTGTGGTTCTTTGGAGCCTGTGGTTCTTTGGAGCCAGGATTTTGCTCCAGAGCCGTAGGTTTGGTGCTAACTTCCCACGCTCCTGAAAGTACGACTGGAATGGCATCATAAATCCTGTCAAAATACGAGGGCGGCCGGGCATCCCCAGGCTTCCACGACCGTGCAAGCTGCTTCTGTGACAGGAAAAGCAAAGCCAAAAAAATGCCCCACTGACTGCCCCGCTCCCTCTCCCTTCCCACCCTGCAGCCCTCTCTAACGCTACCCCACACCATCAACAGGAAGCTGACGGTACCGGTACACGGCCATGTTTTTCCAAAACGCCCCCTAATTTCGGGGTGTCCAGCCCGGCTGAGTGCTGGGCACCGGCCACCTCACTTGAGAGCAATAGGAGCTGCAGCGGAGACGGCATCTCCTGGGGAAAACCAGATGTGAGTGGTTCCACCCGAGACACCGGCCCCCGCAGCAGACAGAGCCTGACTCGGACACCTCTCCCCCGCCCAGGTCACGGATTTGTCCCCGCAGCGCTGTACCCGCCACGGGCCGTTCCCGCCGGCCCGCCGTGGCAGGAGAGGCCGCTGCGGCCACACCCGGGAGCGGGCAGCGTCCTCACCGCCGGGACCCCCCCGCCGCCACCGCCTCAGTGCCGGTTAAGGCCCCCCCCTCCCCCGCCACCGCTCCGGCTTCCCCTCCCCGCCCCGGCGGCGGCCGCGCAGGCCTCGGGGCGGCAGCCCCGGCCCGGGAGGCGCCGAGGGCCCGGCGAGGGGAGGCCGCTCCCGCCTTACCTGAGGGTCTGCGGGTGAGGCTGATGACCTCCTCGGAGAAGCCGCCGCCGCCGCCCGCCACGCTGCCGTTCATGCTGCGGCCTGAAGGTGAAGTCGGCTCCCGGGGCAGCCGCTTTCGTTTCCTCGGCCGCCGCCGGAGGGCCGCGCCGCGGAGCGCTGGGAGTTGTAGTCCGCGGCCGGCCGGGGATGGGGCCCCGCTGCCAGCGGGCCCGGGGGCGGCGGGCGAGGCCATGCTCGGGGAGGAGCGCCGGGGCCCAGCACCGGCCTCTGCCCGCCGGGCCCAGGCTCTCACAGCCGGTCGTGCCGGTAGGCGTCCGGAGAGCGGTACCTCCTTCGAGCTGCGGGCCCGGGAGCTGCGGCGGCCCGCGGGACGGGGCTGCCTGCTCCCTCCCGTCCCCGAACCCCCCCCTGCGATGGGGCTTCCACCCACAGGGCCTGCCGGGGATGCACAACAGCGTCCTCCTGCCCACGGGCACCTTCCTTGCCCCTCCGCAGCATCCTTGCCTGGCCCCGCTTTGCTCCCCCAGCCTGGAGGTGGGTTCCTCACGAGGGTTAAGGAGCAGGCTATAGTTTAGAATTGTAGAGTGGGCACTGCAGAGCAACGTGGAGATGTGTGACCCGCTGCCAGCCCTTTTCACTGGCCACACAGGGAAGTGAACGGGATGGGCAGAAACCCAAGGCAGACGGGTAGCAGAGAGCATCCATGCCGACTCCTAGTTATGCTCCAACGCAACACAGTGGTAGCTTGAGATTCAAATAGCACACGGAACTGCTGCCCTGACCACCACCATCAGGAAACAATAAATACTTATGTCCCGCAGAAGGAGTTCAATTTGAGGATTTGGGAAACGTCCTCAAAACCCTACAGAAGTCTACAGATAATTACCTAGCAATAAAAGGCAAAGCAGTTCCACTTTCTGTCTAACAGAGGATCCACTTGAACCCAGGACTCCTGTACCTCAGGGAGTTCTTGAACCAATAGATTACTGGGAAAAAGAAAATGTATCCCTATTTATTTCCTTATTAAACTTTGTCTGTATTGCAACACTGTAGTATAAGGACAATGACAACAGAGAGCAGGGCCTGGTGCAATTTAATCACCTAACTGCTTGCCACTACTGCGACACCCATGTCAATAGGCTGCAGGAACTTTTCTAATTAAAATGAGGATCAGGTGTTCTGGTCCTTAGTGTTACACTACCGATTTGTTTGTTCGGTATCGCAGTACACATAAATATTTTTTGACTGCATTCATTCCAGGATTATCTGCACCTTTGGATTCCTGAATTTAACAGGAAGAGGCAGCCTGGGTGCTGTATCTCTGGATCAGAGGAAGTGTTCGCCACATGCCTTAATGCTACAACATTAATGCCTCGCACTCAACTGTTAGAACACCTGCCTCACAGGCAGGAGGCAGGTATTCAAGGTCCAATTGCACCTGCAGTGACAAGCAAAACCATGAATTGTCTACCAGGTGAGGATTTCTTAAACCATTAAGCCCAGCACTCACACCTGTTTCAGTCCAGTTTTCAGTTACGATGTACTGGATATCTATATTTAATTTTTGCCAATGGTTAAGAACACCAGAGAGCAAAACTGGTACAATAGCCATCAACTATTTTTTCCTCCAAATTCCAGTTTTACTAATACCATAGTTGGCAGCACACTCCTTGAAGATACATACTGTTCCTTAGCAGCAGTTTTAATGTATTTTAGAGATGACAGTTTTGGCTTAGGACAAAAACAATTTTATCTTGATCTGAAATAACTGCAATATTAAGAGGTTTTTTTTTTTAAAGTCTTGTGCGGCCAGGAAGATATTTCAAACAAGAAACATGGGTAAATCATTTTTACTTACTCCTAGGCAGCTCCAGGCTTCACCCACCACATGTTAACAGCTACCTAAGATTTCATACCTTGCTGCTCTGGCACAAACGATTCCATGGGTCTTCACAGTCAGACACTTCCCTCCAGCACCATTTCACATGCTAGACTGACCAACATCTCTTGGGAGGTGGTACGGCAGCGTTTGCAGGCTGTCTCCTCCATGTTCAACTGACTTATATATCAGCCAAGTTCTCGCATCCACTTAAAATGTTAAAAGAGGCAACTAAAACTAGGAGAAAAAAAAAGGGGGGGGGAGGAAGGAAAGATTACGACTGAACTTAAGACTTGCACCTTCATACCACAACAGGAGTAGTGGGACTTTTCTTACAAACCACCAGAAACATCAAGTTATTTGTTGCTATAGTGAAATCAGAAATAACAATATTGTCAAGGGAAGTCAGACATTTTATAAAATGTGGACTAGGTTTGTTGAGACACGTTTGTCTTGTTCATACAGCCTAAACAGAAATAGAAGAAAAGCATACAGAAATACTCCTATCCAAAGCTTGCCGAAAGCCTCCTCCCAATTAAGTGTCACAGTGTTTTAGATCAATCTTTAAGCACAGAGAAAAATGGAAACTACAGCAGTTTATCACTTTGTCTCTTCCAAAACTGCATGTGCAAGTAAGCTTTCTAGCCTAAATTGTGCTTTCTATCTCCTCTGTATGCATGTCTGTAAATAAGAACACTGTGACTGTTAAATGTCTCTCCAGACTCAGCGGAGATCTATACCCAGCAACTTATGGTATACTATCAATGAACAACAGCAGCCCATCAAGGTGGCACCCCGAGACTCCTGCCACTGATGTTTATGTATTTAAAAAGCAAAATAAAAAAAAAAGTCTGCCAGTACTTACAAGCTGGGCATAGTGAGCTGGGAGGTACTGGGTGTAGCGCTTGTGTTACTTTTCTCTCCCATCTTTCACCTAATCAGCATCTCCCTTGTTTGTCACATATCCCTTGCTTCTCACACCTGAATTAAGACTGTTATTTCTCTGAGGAAAAAAATAACACCCGCATCCCCCCCTCCCCCCCCCCAAAATAAGTCTCTGGTTGTAAGAAATAAATTTGGGGTGTTATTCAAGGGGCAGTTATCTTGTCTTTTGACATAAATACAGGATTAATTTTTCTTCATCTAATCAAAACCATTCATGTTGCATCAAGATAACAAGCGTAGCCTGCTGAACAACCAACCTGATACCTCATTTCCCCAGAGAAATATAGATAACAATTTAAGGACCCATTTGCCTTAGACAAAAAGCCATGAAGAACTGTGAATCACATCCTTCGTGTTTCACATCCAATCATAATGTAACCAGCCCTTTTTGGATGCAGAACACAATCATTTCTTTAAAAAAGGGTACAGGAAAACATGTGTTCTGAAACCATAAATGTCATACTTGTGAGGCTACAAGAGTTTACCATCATCATTTGTAGAATCACCAACATCTTTCTTCTCAAATGTTTCAAATATTGGGGTACTTACCTTGCCTTCACAGAATGTTTGCTAAAAATACGGTCTTGGCTTTCCAAACACAAATAATTCTTTTGGTAGCAGACCAGAACATTAGAGCCCTTCATCCAGAAACATCAGTCCTTTAAAATAAAGTTTTCACTATAAATCTGGACTACAGACTCCTCTTTATACCGATCTGTTTGAAAGATCTAGTCACTGCTATAATAATAATTAAAAGAAAAAAAACCCACAACCACGTATAAATTAATGGTATTTCTACATCCCTTGTGCTTTTTCTTCAGTTAGTCACATTTTATCTCCTGTTAAAAAATGAAAAATACAATGCTTCTGCATGGCACTCCATAGAGCTGCAAGGACACATTCAGTAATAGCTTAAGAAGCAAACACCAAGAGAAAGCCCCTGAGATAACTTGATAAAACCTCTATCAAATATCGCAGGAATTCTGTGGGAGGGAGACTGGCAGAATAATTACAAATATTACAGAGATTCAGTTAACTTGTGCAACCTCACACACAGCTCCTCTTAGTGACAATAAAACACATAGCACTTCTCAAAAGAACTCAGCATCCAAGGCACTGGAAAGTTTCCAGAAAAGAAAGACAACTTGTTCTTGTGAAACATCAGGTTTGGTGTCACTGCAATCTTGATGTGTATTTGATGGTTCAGAAATGTAATGCTTACTGGCATGATCTGGAAAATACTTCTCTACTGTCTCACAAAATGAAGACCCCGCTCCTTGTGATCCACTCCTGTCCCGCAGGACTCCTCCCTGGAAACAGGCAGAAGAGCTTACGCCACAGACACCTGCCATCTCACTGCAATACCTGTTTCTTGCCTGCCTGCCTGTCACAGATGTGAATTAAATGAAGACTGCAAGAGCAATTTTTTTTCTCTGTATTATTTTTAATGAATGACAGAAGCAAAACGTTCACAAACACCTCCACCCCTGAACTGGAGAAAGCATCAGATGAAGGAGTAAATTGAAGCAAAGAATTTGTTTACCTGTTTTAAGAAGTTTACATTTGCAAACTATTGCTATGAAGCATAAAAGCTATACCTACAGTTTGCCTAAGAGCTCAAGGTGCAAAGGAAAAAAAAAAAGAACAGCATGCCTTTCTACCTGCATTTATTAACTTAAAATAAACACTGCTAACATTTACTCTGCATTTAATTGTATCACATGAGATTAGAACTATTCAGACTGTGTTGAATTATTCTGATGAGTTATCAGCTGGCTCTGCTCTAAGGAGATTCCCCAGGAGCATCCAAAGCTATTACTTGTTGGTCTTCGGCAAGTGCTTTGTGGTGGATTTTGACTCACCAGCAGATGTTCTTCTTTAGGAACTGCTGGAGTTTCCAGTATTTGAAATTCGGGCCTTTCTCTTCCTAAGCCATCCCACTATTTTCTGTTTATAACGTATGATGAGGGTTACTCCAACGATACAGAGAAGAAAAATACAAAAAAACCTAACTGCTTTTACTCCTGCTTTTGCTCTCCAAAACTCCCTGGGTGGAGGGGGTCCGCTGTCGATGCTCCCTCCAAATCCTTTCCATTCACAATACGGAGGAGCCCAGCCATACCTGCAGTGACAATTCTTACGATTGTTACACAGTCCTCTGTTATGGCACATTGTCAGGTTACAGTCATAGTTCAGCACTGATATGCTGGTACATGTCCTGTTGATACAAAGCTTGTCACTACCGCATGGCGTGCCATCTTCTACAGCCCCCTTGTCAGCTACTGGCATCCCGACGTGATAGTCGAGACCCCAACACATTTTGTCTCCAACAGGGGTTTGGAGTAGAGTTTCGTGGTTCTGCAAGAGAGGCAATTTATTTATGTTTTCACACTGGATCCTACCACATAAGACATTCTCAATACTGCATTTCGTAAAATGGGTATTATTACGAATACCACAATTCCCGAACCGGTCACCTCGCGTATTCACTGCTTTGAAGCAATCTAAATGAGCATCCTTTGCTTTTTTGCCAAAGAGATACTGGCACTGTTTACTGTGAGAAGAACATTTTCCTCGATAGCAATAAGCACCATCTTTGCAAGGGGTTCCATCTTGCATGTAGACATCTGGTGGGCACAAAGGGGAAGTCCCACTGCAATACTCTGGCAGGTCACAGTTGCCAGAACTCGCTCTGCAGAGCGTTCCTGCTGGAAGGACCCGACATCTCTTGCAGCATTTTCCAGAAGCACAGACGGAAGCTGCAGTTAATGTACAGTTCGGGTGACAACAAGGATCCTTTCTGCAGCTTGATGCTGAACCACAGTCACATTGCTCTCTACCTTCTACTATCTTATTCCCACAGTATTCACGCCTCGTGGTGTAGAAAGTGCCAGGTTTTGGTGGTTGGCGAAGGCAGTTTGCGCCTTGCCCCAGCATATCAAAGTAGTATTGGTAACTGCAGTCACTGAACGCATCGGTGTCAACACTGCTTTCATGCATAATGCATTTCTTTCGTCTGCACTTACAGCCTGGCTTATCATGGTGCATCCCAAGATTATGGCCCAACTCATGGACAAACGTGTTAACAAAGGAGGACAACTTCCTATTAGTGAAGGAAGTGACTGCTGATGACCAGTGGCTATCACAGACGGACCCTAGAAACGCCAATCCCAGGCTTTTTCCAAAGCTCTGAAATGCAAATAAGTGTGCGACATCATGGCGCATCCGTGGAAATAGGTTTGACTTCCGCCACCTGTTGAAATCGTCAAGTGCCTTGTTGATAGAATAAGTAATGTTTATATGGTTGCTTTTGGTCCAGATTTCCAACCCCACAAGACACAGCCGCAGGGAAAGCTGTTCATACAGAGAGTCTGCAATGTTGATGATTTCTATGACTTGCCTCAAGACTTCGGTTTCGTTACTGCCCGTCTTCACAAACCGCACGTTGTCCACAACCACTGCTATCTTCATATACCTGATGTGTGTCCACCAGCCCTCTACCATCTCCTCCTCCTCTGCTGCCTGGGGGGCCTTGAACCAGGGCAGCAAAGCCTTTTGGTGCTGCAGCTCCTCTGGGGTCAACCCACAGGTGGAGCCCACAGGGTTGCTGGCCTCCTCCATGCGGTAGAGGATGTGCCGGAAGGCTGGATCATTGGGGATGGGCTCAATCTCGTAAGTGCGATCCTCCACCCAGACCACACCGTGGAGGCCCCTGCCGCAGGTGCTGAGGGCCACCAGGGAGCCGGAGCTGCCCTGCACCTTGCCCTGGTAGAAGCAGTTGTCCTGCACGATGGGGTGCTCCTCCCAGCGGGCTCCATCCTTGCCGTAGGTGACCAAGGTGAAGGGGCGGGAGACCAGGCCCTGCCGGGGCCGCAGGAGCAGCACCCGCGGCCGCCCCTCCACCTCTAGCCAGTAGGAGACGGTCGGGGAGGTGGTGCCGGCCCGGGGGCTCAACTGCCGTGGCACCGTCACCCAGCTGGCGGTGACGCGCAGGTCCCCAGACAGGTCCTCCAGGGTGACGGGACAGCTCGCCAGGCCCAGCAGCACCAGCAGCCATAGTAGTGCCCCCATGGCCACCACCCCACGACCCGCTCTGGGAAGCGATGGAGCCTGCACGGGCCCTGTCTGGGGTGAACCACCCTCAGGCCTCCAACTGCCCCTCAGCCGGGAGGCAGCAGCTCTCTGAGGGCTCCAACTGCCACCCAGCCGGGGAGGGCCGCAGCTCTCTGAGGGCTCCAACTGCCACCCAGCCGGGGAGGGCCGCAGCTCTCTGAGGGCTCCAACTGCCACCCAGCCGGGGAGGGCCGCAGCTCTCTGAGGGCTCCAACTGCCACCCAGCCGGGGAGGAGCGGCGGTAAATTAGCCTGCTACGTTTTCCCGGCTTTTTATAATCTTCATTTTCAAATTAATAGGCGTTTCTCCTTCATTGCCATTGATAAAATGTAAAAAAAACCAAACCTGAAAAGGTGTATCACATCAGCTTTTGTCAACCACATAGCAAGGAGGGGTCCCAGCTCAGCTTCACACCCCTCGTCATGGACATTTGTGTTGAGCAAAGGGATCATTTGGTTAGACCACAGGGGGGACAATCTGTTTTAATAGCTCAAAGGCTGGCTTTTGCTTTGTTCACTTTTTAAATTAAAGGATAATTTTCAAGTGGAGATCAGAAACAGACTATTTCAGCTCAAAAGAGTATTTGGAAGAGCTTAGGGTCTGAAATGAGGTAGTACAGAGATACTCATCTCCTAGCTGGTTACTAGGACACAGCATTCCTTGGTGCCCTGTCTTAGCATGTGCCTTACTTTAACTACTACAGCAATACACACACATACACCCGGAAAAAAAGGTAGAACCAGAGAGGAATTCACTTCCACTAGATTCAATATAGAGGCAAACTAACAGCATCAAATATAAAAGCATAAAGCCTATCTACGCCACAGCTGCTGCGTACCTACAGCAACGTGCCTTAATTACACACATCACTGATGCAACAGCAGTTTTCCCACATCATGGTCTTTCTAAAGGTTTGTGGTTGCAGATCACTGGGAAGAGAGAGTGAGCCTACAGGTACGTCCACCACTTGGCTGCCATCCCCGTTCCAGCTCTATCAGGCTGTAAGACAGTGATCTGGATTGTGGCAAGACAGGATGTCCTGTGCAGCACACTGGTTTTTTGGCATATAGTGCTGGGATTTGACGTAGCCACAGCTGTTATCTTTTGGGAACTCTTCACAACTTCCTTCTCAACACTGAAAGCATATCTGGGATAAAGTCCAACCTGCTACAGCCCTTACCTTTCTCAGCTGCTGGAGGTGTGCCCTCCCACCACCCCATCTCCATCTCAGGAATCCTGTCTTTTGGCACAGATTTCTGGGTGCTGACCTGCACCCTGGCATGGGCAGCAACACTTCACATTTCAAACTGCCCAAGACAGGCACTGCCACTCAGGAGGCTGAGCAGCAAGAGAAGAACTGCTTAGAGCCTCCCTCAGCTGCTTCAAGCCTCCCTCAGCTGCTTCAAGCCCCAGGGTCCCGTGTGGGCTGGTACCTTGAGCTGGGCACACGACAGCCCTAACCAACAGCTGCGGAGGTTACCAACAGTTGTTCAGATTCTGTGATTTCGCACCTTGCTCATTCATTGCAAGTGTGGCCAACATTAGTAGCATGTATCTTTTAATACAGTACCTCAGATTAAAGGAATGAACATAGGAGGACGCCTGCTTCTATTAGGATCAGCCTAGATATCTGTCTAGAAAGATCCTTCTAGATATCCGTAATTATATATTGTTTTAAATGTACTACTGCTTTACCTAAAAGCGAACAAACTTGTGACATGTGTTAGCCTTAGATTTATTTTCATATTAGTTTTAAATTTAGAATTCTACAAACTATTTTCTGTGAAATCTTTTATGTGCAGTTAGTTGTTGAATAATTGTCCACTACTTTTCAAGTATCAGTTTTGCATTCCAGGGCTGTGAACTATGTCAGATTATGTCTTTGAAATAAATACAACTCAGACCACAGTAACTATAACAGAAAAATCCTGTTGCATAACCTTTGTGCGCACTGTCTGTAGCTGTGTGACCACTCCTGAAGTTGCATAAAAGGCACACCTAAAGCACTCTCCCAACTTGCTAGAGACATGTCTTACCCCTGCAAAAATTGCCTACTACTTTCTTTCCCTTTTACTATAAACACATCTACATCATTAGGACTAGAAAGTACTCTGGTTCCATTGTTGAACTCGTGGCAGGTTATCCTCGAGGGGAAGTGTCAGCGTGAGTTTGCGACACTGAGCTGAGCACCCAAGCAAGCCCTTCAGCATCCAGATTACATAAAAAGAGATGACACTTTTGTGTTCAGGTTACCAAAGCCTTGCACTTCTGTACTCTCATCAGGTAAAGATCAAAGGGGATGGAGGGGAAGATTCCCCATTATATGACAATGAACAGTTTGGAAGAAAAAACGACTGACATTACAGTAGAGAATGGAAAAAGTATCGCAGCAATCCGTAGCTACTTCAACTGCAGAAACATTTGTTTGGCAGGTGTAACTGGCTTTCTCAGGATTCATCAGTGTTTTACAGTTTGTTTTTTTCCATCTTGTAACCCCCTAAAATTTCCAGTGAAGGTACAAGCTCCTATGGAATTGAATCCTACCAGCAAGAGGTTTACTTTTCTCACTTACCTTCCGTAGAGTCTTTAGGAACAGGTCACAAAACCCCTGCAGCCTTGTGGACCACAGGTTGAAATCCACTGTCCTGGCAGAAAGAAATGAAGCCTTCTGATTGTTGAGAGATCGGTAATTCACCATAACTCATCCCCCTGGGAAAAATTCTCCCCACCCACCCATCTATGATGCACGTTAGGCTACAGAAGAACACTTGTCACGTAAGTGACCATTTGTTTGTTCTGTGCATCATTACAGGGCCAAAGCAACACTTTATCAAAAATTCACCTTCCTCTCCAAGAAAAACTGTCTTGAACCTTGAATGCCTAGTTATCATAATTTGCTTTGCCATTGATAAAATATCAAAGAAACAAAACCTGAAAAGGTGTATCACATCAGCTTTTGTTCAGAAGCCATCTGTTGGTTCTGTGAAGCCACAATCTATTTGCATAACATCTTCACCATTTCTTCTCACAGGGAACCTCCATGTCTAAAAATAAAGTTAATCTCTCCCCTTTGCCTTGTCCCTCCTATTGCCTATACCCTTCTGTCCTTGCTCCAAGTACAGCTTGCTTTGGCAAACACCACGTACTGAGTGTCCAAATGGCATCCAGCTTTCTTTGCTAGGAAAAGCTTACCAAAATATGAAGTATTGGGGCAGAGTAGCAAAGAAGAATGGGCGAGAGTAACACACAGCCTGGTCAGACCTTCCCTGGTGAAGAGCAGAAAAAACCCCAGTATTTCTACTGCATCTTAACTTTACATAGTGAATTAAGGTAGCCCCTCTTCCTACAATTTGGCTAGATTTTTGCATGTATGTGTATATATGCGCATGTGCATACATACAATTTTAGGTGTTTATCTGCATCAACAACAAGCAGCTATTGGCTTATCTACATCTTTAACGTTACAGCTTTGGATTACAGCACAAAAATTACATGGGTCTTTCCATCATTCAATAGCTACCCAGTCAGAGCTGTTTATTAGTTACTGAAACAGGAAAAGTCTCTTATAACCTCAAAATAAGTTTGACATAGCTATCTAAGCATGTCTTAGTCTTCCTTCCTATCCACCTTTTTTCTGCTACGTACAGATCTCTTCCTTGCTTAGTTCGCTTCTTGTAGTAAACTGTAGTATTTCAAGCACTGCTCCATTACTTCAACGAAAAAACAAAACCAAACCAATACTTATTTCTTTGCAATGGATGACTTCTAATTTTACTGCAAAAAAAATGGTTTCTGTAATGTGTAAGCCAATGCAGACAGGACACAGGAACAACCAGAAAACCACAGATTAAAGGCAAAGAACAAATTTAACCTCAATACCTCATGGATCGAGGAATCTCTGAAGCAGCACCCGGGCAGAGGCATGCAAGCAGGGGACGCAGGCACCGCGGAGCGAGAGAGTCCTTATTAGCAAGGGAGCAAGACAGATCACACTTGCTGTTCTGGCCTGTATTTCAAGGATTCCAGCAGGCAGAGTTTTCTGCTGTGCTTTGATCTCTTCAACAGCAGGGCAAGAATCTCAGGCACGTTCGATAAGGTGCCCCCGAGTCCATCCTAGGCCTATATTATCTAAGTGCAGATGTTCTACTTGTTGAGCACACAAAAACTAAACAATTAGTGTGATATATGTGTTTTCCAGCACCCCACATGCAAGTCACTTGAGCGTGCTTACAGGCCTCCTCACCCATCTTCCATTACTTTCCCACATGTAAGCAGCATGCTTAAATTGCAAAGTGTATAGTGGTCAATGACATTTCTCTTCCACCGCCGTACCTCCTCAGATGTAAAAGGCAGATGACTAAACAAGGTTATCAGATGCAGCAAGAAAGTGCTAGAAGCACAGAGGAAGAGATGCAATTGATGTATTTGAGTTACAGCAAAAGAAAAAAGGAGAAATATGAACAGCTACACTGAGCGTGCAACAGCAAGACATTTTAGCCTGTTTTATGCCATCATAAATCTCGCTCACAAAACATTAGCTTTTACAATAAAAGACCAGCTTAGCCATTAAGTAAAATGAGTGCCTGAGAACATTTAAAGACCAAAAGCAGTGTGACATCTAATTGCATGGATTTGAGCCTCCAGTTATTAATTTTTTTATCTGTACCCCAAGCATACTAAAGGCACAGGAATTTATAGCAGGCAGCCTAAATCCTTTAGATGAACTTTTCTTCTTCAAAATAGCACACAATATATTCTGATATTCAAGCAAAAAAACATTGCCAACACATATGGCGTATTTGCTACTAACAAAGTAAGCATTTAAGAAAGGTATTCCAGCAGCCAGGAGTTTTATTTGCCAAGAATTCAGGGGTTTTTTTTATATAAAAGTTTCTTTTTACATAGGAAACTAGACACAAGAGTGCAAGAGTTCGCAAAGATTTCAGGAGGCTGCAAAATATATTCACGTAAAAACCATTCCCAGAAGCCAACATTCACAGTAAGATGAAGACTGAAAACACCTTTTTTGGGGCAGCTCATATCCTGACATTAACATTTGCATGACAGGTTTCTACAGAAAAAGCTGTTACAGGGACTTCATCCCCTGAATTGTCAGTCTCAGCTGAAGAACTTAAATATAGGAAAAAAGGGAGCAAAAATCTCCTGTTTTCCACATACTGACTAATCCAGATGTGTAACAACAACTCCCTTCACTGGAGTCTCGTCCGTTTTTCAGGTGGTCCTTTAGTACCAGTGCTCTGTTGAGCATTCTTTGCAGTCTCTTTTTCTTCTGGCTTGACAGCTTCAGGGACTGGTTCTGGTTCCTTCTTGATTTGATCCACTTAAGAAATAACAGCAAAAGAAAGTTAAACCTCCAATTCTTATTCCTAAAATACTGTTCAGAGTACTTAAAAAAGATTGTTGATGTCAAAGGGGCAAAATTAATTTCAAAGGTAAAAGAATAACCAGGGACTAAATTCAAAACCTACACAGGCAAAAAAGTGGCATAGATTGAAGAGATACAGTTCATGCCCTTCCTGTTTTGAGGTTGCTTACGATCAACCCAAAGGCTCTGCATGCTTTCTTGAGCTTGTAGCACCATGTAAAAATCACTACGATGCTGGACTGACTAAACTGTTCCCTCATTAACCCTTTCACCCTCCTCCGGCTTTCAAAGACCATTTCCTGAATTTGGACCTTCTGGCAACCTTCAGGCAATGCAGTTCTACAGACAGAAAGGGCAAGACTAAAACACACGTTTTTTTCAGTTTCACTCTGGCTGCCACAGAGAGCTCTTACCTAGTACTTTGCACAATTAGGCAATGCCAGAATTCCTAACCACCTCAGTAGCAGCAGCAAGGGGCTTAGATGGCAACTGGAAGACACTGCTATGTAGAATCTATTTTTCAAGTTTTGTGAGAATATTAGAGTTTTACCTGGGACAGGCTTTTCTCCAGGCTTTTGCTGTAGAGGAGGAAGAAAAATGAAAGTAACATATCAGTGGAACTGAAGTCATAATTCTTAACCCTTCCTGCTATTCACTTAGGAATACAAAACAAGCAATGCACCTTTATACATAACAGTTGAGGGTAAAAGAGATCACTAAACACGCTTTAAACAAAATACAACTAACATTTTATAACATCCAGTTTTTCCTCTGACAACTGAAAAGCATTACAGCAAAAAATATGGGGTTAGGCAGGATTCCCACATCTGAGTAAACAGTTTTGTGAGACGCTGTAAACATCATTTCCTTTTCTCCCAAGCAGAAGACCTGGTGGAACAAGTGTCTACTAGAGATGATTAGAGGTAATGACAACAACTTTACAGAATGCCAGGAATTTCCATGAGAATTAATGAGCTTCCAGAACAATAGAGTAACTAAAAGAAAACAGCTGTGGTGGCTTGATTGAGCTCACAAAGCAGGAAACTGGAAGCAGCAGCAAAATCCGATAGCTGTCAAGAACAGACCCTCTGTGATTAGATAAGGAATTTGTATAATAAACTCTCCCTCATAGTTTTGCCAAGGTCTTAATGACTCCTGCAATTACAAAGGGGAATCCTACACTCCAATCAGAGCCTTCCATTTCAAATTTATTATCTAATCCATGTTAGCATTGTAGAAAATTCCCATTCAGTTTCAGCTGTTCAAGTACTTATTAGTGCCTTAAGTTCTAAGTAAGTTACAGTAATACTTATAAGCTTATGTGCATCATACCTGAACAAATCTGGGTGGAAACTTTTGTCTCAGGTCTAAGAGCAAGGCATCTACCCGTTGCCTTTGGAAAATAGAACTCGGTTCTTCTTTCTTCTTGGCTTTTGGTTTAGCTTTCTCTGTAAGTCACAGAAATGTAAGAGAAAGCCATATTAAAAGTTGTATTCTCTTAGCAGCTCTTTGTTGTATTACAAGTTGGCATTCCTCCCTCCTCTAAACTTCACCTACATTTCCCTTTGACATCAGAGTTGGGTTTTTTGTGGAAAGTAGATCAAGGACAATTATTCCCTTCTGACAACATACTTTGGTCTCCAGTGGGCTGAAGAGTTGCCCACTTTGTTGACACACAGCTCACCATTTTCATCTCCCACCTATGCCTCGATGTTCATCCCCACCAGCACAGAAGAGCAAGATTCCTTCAACCGACAGGGAGCACTAACCTACCCTTTGAGAGACAGACAGACACTTAACCTCACCTCTACATCATCACTGTGCATTGCCTCAAGCTTTTGCCTACATTACCTTTCCTCTCCCAAAGTACGCAGGAGCAACTAGGAATCATACCTCGTTCTTCTTGATCTTTGAAATGCCACCAGTAGCCCTTGGATGGGTGATACCGACAGTAGGACATTGCTTCTTCAAAAGCAGACTGAATTCCATGAACTGCAGTGAGCTTTCGGGACAAGAACACAAGGCAGCATTCAGAAATTAAGGAGAAAGTACAGTATAAATTTTTCAAAGCAGGGATTTTAAAATTAGTATTCTATATTCATTTTTCTTCTCGGAAGGGAACTTGGGACATCTATTTTTGGACCAAGAATGTAATCTCTTTAACAGGCTCTTACAAGCCCTTTTCTGAAGTGCTTTTCTAAAACGACAGGGAAAAATTTACAAAAGCAGTAGTTTACTGGAACAGAAGAAATCAAAACAAACCTGAGCATACTATTTTAAAAGAAGTAACACATCAACTTAAAAAACATAAGCCTCGTTTAAACAGAAATATTACATTACCTTAACATTAACATTCCAAAGCAAGCTTCACTGAATACGTATTTAATTACTATTTCACATGGATTTGTCATGTAATTTTTCTTTTGATTATTTGAACCTCATGCTGTTCCGCTAATTGTGTAGCTTCAGTTACTCTGAT
Organism: Numenius arquata; assembly: GCF_964106895.1. Taxonomy (NCBI): domain Eukaryota; kingdom Metazoa; phylum Chordata; class Aves; order Charadriiformes; family Scolopacidae; genus Numenius; species Numenius arquata. The sequence continues at coordinate 45,536,072 of NC_133581.1, read as the reverse complement.
TATTCATCCTTAAACAATGGATCCTACTTTTTGGACCATATTGCACCAGGATCTTTCATTTCCTTGTGGGATGCACACCATACTAACCAGTGGGGTTTGTTTTAAGTTACTGTATACTACACAAGATCTTTCCTCAAAATAGTGAAGGAGGCATTTAAAGAGCCTAGGGAACAACCAAAAGTAAAAGCAGATGCAAACTGGTATACATCAAATGCACAGAACACTTACAACTCTGGAGTTAATGACAGACCCTAAGTCAGGTGCCTGATAAATCACTCCAGCAATAATATAGTAGTCAGCCAACGGAATAACTGTGAGGAGAAAAAAGAAAAAGCAGAATCAATTTAAAACTCTGGCTGAAGGCTGTGTATTTATTGCTGAATTTCTATAGGAACAGCAGAAATTGCAATATTCATCTCATCACCAGATTTTCTCTTTTTAACTTTTTCCTTCAAGGTACTTTATTTGCACCTTAGCCACAGACTGATAAGGGGAAAAAAGAACTGGGTCTGCTTTACAGATAGAAAAGCATTAGCTTTAAGTCCTGTCCGAACAAATAGTTGACCTTACAGGAGATTGGGTTTTCAGAGCTACATAACAGCAGTCAAATGAACTGCAACGGACATAGTCCCACTCGCCTTTGCTACCAGTAGAAACCCACAACAACATAAGGTCTCATTCTTCTGGCTGAGCTTTCTCCAACTTGGACAGTCCTCTTAGCTAGAATTCCCAGACCCAATGGCAGCTAAGCATACACAGAGCATGCCTTCTAAATTAATAACATTCTGCCAAAAAGAAGACTACCTTCCAAAGGCATTCGCTAAGTCACATTTGGAACCTCTACTGACCGATCACAAATTGTTGTTCCTCTGCACTGCAGCGCTAATGAACATCACAATTGCCTCCATAATACTCTGCCAAACATTCTAGCAGTGCTACCAGCTTCACATTCCTAAGGATCTTACCTGCACACACATTTGTTCCAGTTCCTCCATCTGTGTTAACACATTCTGTCTGAACCTTTTGTACTGAACAGACCCTACTCATCCAGTACTTGCAATTTATGGAGCTTGGACACCTGCCTAAATTAAAAGACCAAGACAGCTGGATGCATACTGCAGCCAGTACCCACTTCTCCTCAAAAGAAAGAGGATTCTCAATATTTTCTTAGAATTGGAGCAGGACACAAAACAGCAGCTTTACTGTCTCACCGCTCTGTACCAGAGCGGCCTACTTTTCTAGACAGGTAAATCTTCCTAATCATTGATCTAAACATTTTCCCAATGTCATTTCAAATAGACAAAAACTGGGCTTAAATAATTTAAAATATAAATACACTTTTTTTAAAATCACACAGAAGTCATACGACAGGCCTGCAGCAGTTCTACCCGAGTACTCAACACTACCTGTGAACTCATTAAATTTTAGTTTTCTATCCCCATTCTCGTGTCTCAAATACACTAATATTGGTACCATGATAAAATGAAACTCATGGGTAACATTTGAGCTAGGGAACTATGCAACTCAATCAAAGTACCAAGCACAAACTGTACAGTCAAAATGGGAAAAACGTCACCAAACAAGTCCCTGTTCAGTTCCGCCAAACATACATTTGCATTACAGCAGGAGTCGGAACACACATATTGTGGAAGCCTCAATACTACCCTTGATCTAAAAAGTGTCAAACCAGGAAATTAAGGGCTGCATGATATTTTCACACTCACCTTTTGAAAGCTAGATTCAAAACCTTTATTAAAGAAACAACTCAAAAAATCTATTAAAGAAAGAATCACGTATGTTCTTTTTCAGCATGGAACTGCAATATATGGAGGCCATTACCCGATAGAAGCAAATAAGAAGTATTGCTAGAAAAGGCAAAGTCCTGTACGTGACCAAAATGCATATACAGAGCCTAAGTCACTAAAAAAAACTAACAACACATTAATAACTAGCATCAACCCTGCCTTTCTTTTCTGTAAAGCTTACTCTGAAATAACCTAAATTATTTTACACATACATGCAGTAAACACAGAAGACAGTCCAATAACTATTGAAACGTGGTTACTTTTTTAATTAATCACATACAAACAAACAAATTTAAGGTTAAAAAGGAATAATGAAGCCAGTTGCATGCAAATGGAAAAAAAAAAAGCTAAAGTATTTCATTTAAAACTTTGAAAGATCATCATGACACTGTAAAAAGGAGTGGTGCTGTTGCCACAAGATTCCCCCACCATTCCAAAATACTCAGTTCTCAGAGGAATAACCAAAACAACAAGCAACTGCGGTATCTCATAGTTATTTTTCACACGGGTCATCATCTTCTACTCTTCTACTGACGAGGTCCTATTCAGCAGTACAACCGATTCACAGTTGAAGGTGGAAATAGTGCAGAATAAGAGAGTGACGTGACAGAAACAGAAATATGAATGATCCCTCTCCCTAACTAATAGAAAACATGGGTCTCCAAAATTAATAAATAAATCACATACTAGCCACTTCAGATGATTGTCCCTAATTAAACTAAGCTCACCGGCCTCAAGCAAGGGTATCATTAGCCTTATATTCAAATAATTAAAATGAAAACTCTTGCATAGCCTAACAAATAAATACGACATGGCATGAATGCTATTATCAGTTTCCAATGACAAAACGTACCACAGGGCAGCTGTTTCTCATTGCACTCTTCACATTTCACCACAAGATGGCAAACCCTGCTATTAGCACATTAGAGGTCACTCTGCAAGACAAAATATCTCCACCCCACCACAAAGCCTCATACCGTTTTAGTTAGGTAAAGGCAGAGAAGGGGAACCAGAAGTGCTTAAACACAAATTAGGAACAGAAAAAAGCAAGTAACTGATAGGCCGTCTCAACAGTGACAAGGACTGAGTGACCTTACCTTGTGTTGGAGACTGCCGTTGCTGCTTTCGGATAATGAAGAGAATGGGCTCCTGAGCATGAAGAAGGATGTACTCCACACCAACCATCTGGCTGAAAATGAAGCAACAGGATAAGTATCTTCCTCCAAGTGAAGTCTGTAGGATGTAAAGAGCTACCGAAGGGCCTCAAAGTAAAGGGATGAAGTTCTGATGCTTTAGAAGCTCTTCCATGTAACGTGCAGTAAATAAAGGCATAGAATTTCCTGAAGTGGCTAACAAAACCTAGCAGTGTATTCAAAGGGAGTTACAACAACCTGACACAACATCTAAGTAGAACATGTTAGCAAACAAACAAATAGCAAGAAAGATAACAATCTATCATCACAGAGATATCATATAAACGCAGAAACAAAAGACCAGTGTATGATGTGATCATCAGGGTGTCTGAGGAGAAAGCCTCTCTGCAACCACATCTGAGCACAAGTGACTTTACCAGTGAACTTGAAGCTCAGCTTGCACACTCCCTGTCATACTGTGGAGCCTTTAAATAGTTCTCAAACATCTCACTTGTGCTCCATGTAGCAGATGGGGAACTGCAAAGAAAGTTAACTTGCACATGCTGCAATCTCATTACACAACCATCTGTGATCAGTTTATTTACAACACTCACTACTTTTATTATCTGTACTAAAAAGCTAGCTCTTTGGAGGAATTGCGTACCGATTATGGCACATAGCCAGCAGAATATGGAAACACAAACTATTTATGAACTCAAAGTACCCCCTAACATAAACCCTATTCACCAGAGAAAAACATTTAACTACATTACCAGCACTCGGGTTCTGTTGAGCTGGGAGGATGAGAGAAGACAGCTTTTCTAATTGAGACAAGTATCTAAAACGTGATTTACTGGAATCTCAGAACATACATAGAATCCTTCATGCTTAACACCTCCTTGAAATGGCATAAGAGGAAGTAGAAGACATCCAAACACCAAAGCAAAAACTAGGCTCCCTGGCAAGCAGTGGGACTAAAAAGCAGAGAACGAGGTTTCCAGCATGCTTCCATTCAACCATCAAAGCCTCTGGATGGAGGGACAAAGGGCAGTGCATAGGAAACAGTTTCAAATTACAACTTACTTCAAATGGTCCAAGGTCATCCGCTGCATTTTGACAACTTCATTGTTACATGTTCGGTCATAGAATGGGTTACTTCGCTCCGAGAAATAATCCAACACACTCCCATTGTTTAATATTGGAATCCAGGAGCTGTCAACCCAGGAAATTCCCAAGAGATTATCTGGGAAGAGAAATCTACACTGAGTACCAAAGAAGCCAGAAACACTACAAATACCTCCAGGAGTAAACTGCCACCAGTTAATGATTACAGCAGGGGAAGGAGGTGGAACACAGCCTCACACAAACCAGTTCTAATTAAAAATGTGTTTCAGAGAGTTCAAATAATAATTGACATCCTTTAACCTTCTGCAGTTCTGTTGTAGGTACAAAACAGAAATACAGCCTTTTTTATTATTGCACTTTTCTCTCCTTGACCAGTAGCTGCTGGCATATCCGTATGTCTCAAGAATGTGAACAGGGTCCGTGTGCACACGTGTGTGCGCTCTGTTGGTAGGAGTTAATTAGCTCTGATGCTGTATATAATATTATCATAGTACATCTACTCAGTAGTATTATATAGAGTTTATTTTATGAACCACAGTGTTAGCTGAGTAGAAAGGCAAGCTAAAGCATGGCTCCTTTTGAAAGCTAGGTCTCTGGTAAGTTGAATTCACTTAACTAAGTTAGAATTAGCTACTGGGTATGGGGGTGTGGGGGAGAGGGCGCAAGGGAAGTGATACACCCCACACTAAATCTGAGCCTGATTATGCTTAAAACAGTTTATTTCTTACAAAAGTAGTTTCCAAGCTGTAAACTATGATGCTGAAAAAATAGGTAAAATACTATAGAGATCTATTAATTAAACTAAGAGTTTTCGTAAAGCCAATGAGTAAACTACTGAGTGAAACAAAATAGTGGCATTGGCAATATTTCTAAGATGTTCTGTTATTAAAATGCATAGCATTATGATATTGCAGCAGCTGATACTGTTATGTTTCAAAGAGTATTATTTTTGATGTGGGTGAAATCTATAATAAAAAAACCAAACCAAAACAAAACAGCAGACAAAGATACTGTCTTTGGGCAGATGTTTCCCAGTACTCTTGAACAAGAGATTCTATTCCTGACTCTACAATTAATCTGCCAAATTGCCTGCAGCAAATTACTTACTCCATAATTCAGTGGATATTACAGAAATCTCACTACAGAGTATTAACAATTATATGAAAAGTCAAGTTTTTTAAATGAAATGTACTCTATAATCTGCAAATTGTTATATGCCAGCTAAATTTCTACAGATTTGGGGGACATCTGAATTAAAATCCCTAGATTTTATTATCAAACGGCAGCAAAATTATGTTCCTCAAGCAGACCATAGAAACCAGTGTCAAGAATTGGTTCCACAGTCAATAAATCTGCTAACGTTGAATATCCATGAGGCACCTGGAAGAGCCACCTGAAATTCATCCATTTTAAATGGTAGCAACAGCAAATACAATTTTCAAGACACAAGAAAGCAGAAAACAAAGGCATGCGCATGCATTGTTTAGAATCAAAAAATGTAAGTGATGGGATGTCACTGACGAATGAATGAAGAACTGAACCATTCCCTTACATTTGCACATTATATACATACTCAGAACTCCCACTCATCATTCCACTGTGAATATTTTACTTCTGTGACAACTCTGCACGCTCAAGGATGACTGGATCAGTTCCAAAAATGTCACCTGATATACTATGAGCAGCTTCTCTGAGGAACAGTTAACAAAGTAACACGAGCTGCCCAGCAAACCAGGAAAAATGCAGCATAAACAGTCATGTGTAAATCATTTTGCCTTGTTAATCTCAGAACTGCCAGCCTAACTCTTCCACAGAACTGGTGGGAGGGGAGATGGAGTGTGGGGGGCGGAGCGGAGAGACAGGAACGTCTAGAGACATTAATATTATTTCACATACACTATTCTCTCTCCTCACTATAAAAATGGAAATCTCAGAAACACAGCACTAAGATCCATTATTAAGCACTTAAGTTGTGGTAGCACTGATTATCCTAAATGCCTTTCAAAACCAGAAGACAAGCTTTCCTGCCCAATGTGCATTCTTGCCATAAATTCTCATATTAATTTCAAATACAAACTTTTCTTGCTTGTATGATTAACAATAACCATATTTCTCAATAAGAATGTCAGGCAAGCTTAATATATATATACACATAGCTACAATGCTCTATATAGACTGATAAATGTATCGTAAAATGGACTATAAAGTTGGGCTGTAAGGCTCAACTGTCCATAGCTGCTTAGTGCCAATATTTATAATTGCCTTTATAACTAGCAAGACTGTTCTCTTAAGCTATTCTTGGAAAAAAGGGGAGGACGAACAAAACCAACCATGAACCTGACATGCCACTTATTCCCACTAAGAAGGAAGTACTTCTGTTTATTTGGGGTATGAGAAAGAAAGGATGGCGTTCCTGCTTCCCTGTTCCTTTCAAAAACAGGACATCTCGTTCAAAGCATATTTAGCAGAATTTGCATCACATGTGCAAAAGTAAAGTGCTTGTGACAATACTGCCAGTCTGCCATGAATGTCAAGACCATTTGGGAGACAAGCCAGAAAACCATGGCAAAAAACAAGAGGACAGCAATTCACACAGTATGCTGTACCTGGCCTTGCCGGCTGTATAGCCCAACACCAGGCTTTGACAAACCAAGAGGAAGAGTAAAACAGTTTGATAGCTTAAAAACAGAAGCTTGCTTCAAACTCAACTGAATATATTGAGCCATATTAGATACAAGATTTTGAGGGACCTTAAATGATCTGGATTAAGTCAGAAGGTTCTCACACCAACTTAATACAGCACCCGTGCCATTAATTGTCCACACAGCTCCTTGCTGTGATCTGAAACAAGGCAGTCAGAAAACCAAACAGGACTGCAGACATTATAAAGTAAGAATTCGAAGGGAAAAAAAGGAGAAAATTTCTGTGGCACTATCAAAATTAACCCCTCATGAGCTTTTCCTAAATACCTGCTCTTGGTCATTCTCTGGGACTTCATCACACAGGCTTTCAATGTGATTCCACTCAGATACTCTTACAGAGAAAAATAGTTTCCTTTCTCATGCCATGTCAACCCCCTCTTCCTCTCTCAAAGTTCAAACTCTTCACAGTAATTTGACCTATATTTTGTTTACAATGTAAATCTTCTTTAATACTTCATTCAAATATCATCCCTTCTTCTTCAAAACACTCTTTCTATTCATATCCCTGAATTCTCACTCAAACCTTTCTTGTTCTCAGTTAGTACATGTTTCTTTGCGGCTTCTCTAAAACCTGGCCTGCCTCACCACATCCACCCAAAGCACTGTTAAGACTACCAGCCCAACTCACTGGTTTGGTCTCATGCAAATCCTACACGTGCCAGTATCTCCCACTTTCCTCCACAGTTCAGAGCTAAAATTCTCTTTAAGCCGACTCTTTTAACATAAACTGTTCTCTTATGTTACCATCTCACCCAAGAACCTCCACATTCCATGTGAAAAGGCAGTGACGTACCAAAAGGGAGCTTTGCTTTTCACAGGTGGCCCTGAACACACACTACCAGCCTCTCTCATGTCCAAGAATATTGATTTTTGGACAGTTTTTATTCCCAGTTCCTTCTCATGACATAGCTGCATTAGCAACGCTACGGAACTCTCTTGTACAGAGTTTTCGAAGACATACAAACAAACTTATAATCATAATGATATGGGGTTGGAAGGGACCTCTGGAGATCATCTAGTCCAACACCCCTGCCAAAGCAGGTCCACCTAAAGCAGGTTGCACAGGAACATGTCCAGGCGGGTTTTGAATGTCTCCAGAGAAGGAGACTCCACCACCTCCCTGGGCAGCCTATTCCAGTGCTCTGCCACCCTCAAAGTAAAGAAGCTCCTCCTCATGTTTAGGTGGAACTTCTTATGTTCAAGTTTGTGCCCATTTCCTCTTGTCCTGTCACTGGGCACCACCGAAAAAAGACCATCCCCTTCCTCTTGACACCCTCCCTTTAAGTATTTATAAGCATTGATCAGATCCCCCCTCAGTCTTCTCTTCTCCAGACTAAAAAGACCCAAGTCCCTCAGTCTTTCCCCATAAGAGGGATGCTCCAGGCCCCTAATCATCTTTGTAGCCCTCTGCTGTACCCTCTCCAGCAGTTGCCTGTCCTTCTTGAACTGGGGAGCCCAGAACTGGACACAGTACTCCAAGTAGAACCATTCCCCCTACAGAGCAATAACAAAAGAAGCATCTCTATAGTCCTCACACCTTTGGCCACACCTCACCGTCCAGTTACTTGGGACGCTCCCCGAAGCGACGGCTATTGGCACAGCCACCTCCAGCCAAGACGATGGCCATTAGACCAACCACCACCTCCTCCAGCCAAGCCCGCCGCACCCCCTCATGGATGGAGCTCACCCCTTCGCGCCCGCCCAGCTGGACACGGAGGCGGCCTCCCCCCCAAAAGCCTGGAGCCGCCCCGCCCGCCCGGGCCACCAGCGGGAAATCCCGAGCGCCCACGGCCGGCGCGGCCCTACCTCGGATATCCACAGCCGCCATGGCCGCGTCGCGCACTTCCGCCCGGCGGCCCGACGGGAGAAGCGGCGAGGAGCGAAAGCGGGATAGAGCGGCGCCGGCAAGCGAGACGGGAGACCAGAGCGCCGCCACTCCCGGCGGGTGGGGCGGGGCCTCCAGGGGAGGGGCGGGGCCAGCCAGGGCGAAGGCGGTCCTCGGCCAGCCCTGCCATGGGATGGGATGGGAGAGGAGAATGTCCCTTGTCCCAGCACGCAGCTGCTGGCCAGGGAACCGAGCGTGAAGCAAAGGGTTGTGCTGCCCCAGCCTCCCACCACAACCGCCAGGTGACCTGTGCTTGTCACCCACGAGTGTTTCATAACCAGAACGGTGGCACTAATGATGAAAGCTAAATGCATTTTTTAACGCTAATTCTGAGCTGTTGGTTCAAAAACAGAGATACGGACGTTTTACAATTGTTTTCATCTTGTCTTGGCCCTCTGGTAGTTGCCAGTCACTTTCAAAGTGAAAGAGACACGGGCTGCAGGTTCCTGCTGAGCATCACACCCATCTCGGTGGAGCCGGCTGGGGCTGCCCTGACTTAGATGGCGTGTGGGAATAATACGGGATGTTTGAGATCACACCATCAGAACACTGTCCTGAGGTCTGGTTCTTGGTATTTCGACTAAGTGGTATCACCGGTCATTTACAGGGTGAAGAACAACATTCTGTGGGTGTAAGAAAATATAAACACCTAAGATTTACAACCTTTTTATCTAGACTGACAACCACAATCCCCCAATCTGCTGTACGGAGTTCCCAATACCTCTATGTCCCGCTAGTGCAGATCCATACATCCATCTCGCCTGAGCCTTTGTTGGGGGCTGCCGAGGTCAGCCGTACCCTCGCTGGGAGCAGCAGGGGCTGTGGAGAGAGCCTGGAGGTTGTCACCTCGCTGATGGCGTGTCAGAGTGGTAACTGGTGATGGAATTTCTTCCTCTTCTGTTAGAGAGACGTGCACAGTGCATATCAAGTAGTGGAAAGGGATATAATTATTGTATGAAAGCAATCATAAAGTTAGGACAAACCAGAGCTGACACTGCTTATTTGCTCTTCATTCCGTTCTCTTGTACTGATGCATTAGGAAACAGACTTTAATCACATAACCACATACTCTTCTTTTTTTTTTCCATCCAGGAATCCTGTCCCGTTCAATGCGTTAGAGTCAGTGTACGGCTTGCAGATACACCGGGTTTGTTTTCTGTGAAGGAGAGCTGCCTGCAGAACACTTGCTTTACCTGTTTCAGATGTTAAAAGATGTCAAGGTATCAAGCGAAGGTTACAGAAAGTAACAAGATGAAATAGTTAAGGCAGAAGAATGCTGCTTTGGAGAATTGGACTGTATCCTTGATAGTGATATAGATATACATTATATTAATGAAGATTTTTCAACCTAACACGGTTTCACAATTGTGCAGTAATTTCAGTCCCTCGTTCGTTGCAAGGTATTGCCTTTGGTAATATCTGCAAAAATATAATGATGGCGGGTAGTGTCATAAGGAAAATAACAACCCCTGCTTCAAAACAGGATTTGCCTAGTGTGCAAAAAACAAGTAAGCAAGATTGAACAGCAGAAGAAAACAAAGTATTGAACAGGTGAGCACCATCCATTCTTCATGCTGAGTACTGAAGGAAGCCATGAAAAACGGCACTTGATAGTCTTTCATGGCACAACTACATTAAAAATCAAAGCTAACCTTAATTTTTCAATTTTCTTATTTCTGAGTGCTTATCTTTGCTACTCGATAATACTCTGTATAACATACCTTTCCACCAGATAATTCACATGTGCACACACTGCAGATCCCCTTTCGTTAGTTAACTGCTACTTGTTAGCAGTTTCTGCCTTTGCCAAACACACCTCTCCAGCCGTACCCGCAGCACAGCGTTTCCAAATAATACTATGATAGGTTGCCATTTGAAACCAAATATTTAAATATCCCCATCATGCACTCCTGGGGAGCAGAAATGCCATGAGACATAACAGCCGCCCTTTTGGAGCATCTCCGATGGCCCGTCATGTTCTATATCTGTGCAAACCATTTTTCTTCAGTAGCAAATGGGAACTCAACCTCCATTTAAATTATTCATGTTGCCCATCTTTCCTGCTGACTCTGCACCTCTCCTCAGCAAGTATGTCTTCAGATGAGTGAGGGGCTGAAAAGCAAAGACTCCTGGATGGGAAATAATGGGGTTTGATGGCTCACAATAAATCTTCGATTATACGGTGAGACTACCCGAAGCACTGCTGGAAAGAATTGTTCATCTGGTAACATATTCACCTTCTACTGCAGCATAAAAGTCGAGGGCTTTTTTCACTCGGCTTCCTCTAAAGGCAGAGACCTAATGAGTATTGCGGTTCTGTCCTCGTTAGCAGGAGGTGTGGATTACAGATGAAGAGCTAACAGAAGCTATAATGTAAAAAGAGGAATTCGTGCACTCTGCTTTTAATGTCACCTTAAGCGATGGATATTTAGATACATTCATACCATTTGTGTGTTTTAAAAATGCATAAAATACTTGGACAAAAACTGGCACCTTTTCATGCCCCGGTGTTTGGATGTCATTTAGCGTCACCCTCCGCCCAGTGGAATTATTTTTATGTATTGCTCTGATCAGAGTTAATGAGGAATCTCATCTTACTGTGCCACCCTCTGATGGGCACTACACACGCGTAACCCAAAAGAGACTGCCCCTAATTTACAACGTTCGTTATCTCCAGTGGATGCAGGAATGGTAGAGCTGAGCACTCCAGTCACGTTATGGGTACAGTGGGGACATTAGCAAGGATTCTCTTTATAGTCTCAAATAAACACAGCTAAATTGAGAGGACTATGTCTACAAACGGGAGGAAAATCATCTTTGTGCACATCTCTAGCAGTCCACAGAGATGGAACAAATACGCTAGCTATACACCATCAGGTGAAAAGCATTGCACATATATCCTTGTCATTATACCCTGAGCAGTTTCAAAGACATATTAGAGGTTGCTGAACAAGGAGATCATCACAGAGCCTTGGATTCTGCCAACCTGCCTTTGAACTCACAGTTTAATAACAGCAAGCTCCAAGTCCCATTCAGTGTTCTGGGCAAATCTAGTTCTGCAGTGAACTGCAAGGGACATCCAAATTCCTATGCTAATGCAAAATTTCTGGGCTTGAATTACTTACGAAATGGGCAATTTGCTACTGGTTTTATAGTAAACAGGAATGGGAAAATGTTCATTTAAATGCTTATCTTCTGGTTTGGGGGAAAGACATCAAAAAATGAACAAACCAGTGACAGAAAATCAATGGGAAATGCAAGGAAAATGCTGAAATCACAAAATTTAAAGGGGGCAAAGGGAAGGTCTTCAAATGGCACTACACATGCAATCATTTACAGAATAGCTTCCAGTAGGCCTCAAAAGCCATCATTGAATTGTGCTTTAGAAACCCATAGTACAGCCAAATTGCAAAATTCTGGTTTTTAAATCCTTAATCAGGCACTTTTGCTGACTTCAAAGTCTGTTAATTTCTCCTTTCGTTCAGTGCATCTGCCTGTACTTTTCCTTTTCCTGAGATGCTGTTTTCTGCACAGCTTTTATAAATACTGCTAATCACACGCATTGACTATAGAAGAAAATAGCCAGGCTCGTGTGTTCTTTTTTTTCTCCTGGAAAAATGCCACAGGGAAGATCTAACTAAAGTGGCTGCGATGATGGCTGCAGCTGGTGCCTTCTTCAAAACTGGGTCCCCCCTTGTTGCTCTCAGCTCTGGGCTGCAAAAAGCAGAGAAGCAGGGGGACAGTGAGAAGAGTGAAGCTCCTGGGATCCTCAAAGCATTTTAACACACTTCATGGTGCTTTATTACAGTCACCTGTTCAAAGGGATAGGGAAAAAAAAAAAAGCAAAACCTTGCTAACAGTCTAAAAGCTTCCTGAAAACAATTAATCTCCCAATAAACCCCCAAAGGCTATCTGTCAAGTAGTTAATAAAGACGAAATGTCAGGATGCCACATGGCTGCTAACAACTGCAGGCAGGAGGTGCCATGAGCTCCCAAGCAAAGAAGCAGCAGCTATGTCATCTCGTGCGTGATCATGCATTAAAGCCACCACACAGAAGCTGGGGCTGCTGGCTTTTGTGTTTCTGCAGACATCTCTGATCCGAGCATCTCTGCTGCTGCATTGGCATTACCAATGCAAAAGCTCACGACAGAGGAGGATGCAACAAGTCCAATCTGCAGGTGTTGGATCACCCAGAGGGGACTGGTGGGAGAAGCAGAAGCTGCCCCACGTCCTGAGAGGGGTCAGAAGAAGATCAGTGTCCAGGAAGAGTCAGATCGAGCTGTCATGTAACCCCGGAGCATGGCCTCCAACCCACTGAGCTCTACTTGTCTGCATTTGTTTGCTGGACTGGGAGTCAACTGGTGTTTTATTTCCACCCAATTTCCAAAGGGCAGACCAGGGCCCTGGAGCAGAGCCCCGGCCCCGTTTGCTGCCCAAAGCAGGCAGTGAGTGCCCGCTGACAGCTAAGGCTTGCCTGGGAGAGGGAAGGGAAGAAAAGCAAAGCAATCTCTTCCCCATGCATCCTCTGTATTACAAATGCCTGAGAATCTAATGGTTCCAGCCTCCAGACTGTACCACAGACTTAGCATTTGTAGAATACCTCTCAGTAAGCCTTGAAGGCCATCATTTTATTGTATATTATAAACCCTAATATGGCCAAATTGCAAAGTCCTTGATTTTTATGCCCTTAGTCAGGCAACTTGGCTGATCTGCAAGAAGGTTTTAATAAAGTAAGAGTCTTTCTAGTTTGATGAATGAAATCAGGATTTGCTTTCCTAGTTTACTGCATTTTCTATTAAAAAGCAGGGGTTTGGTTTGGCAGTGAGCCCTCTGCTCCACAGTGGGAGGATGCAAAACATGGAGGGGCTGACCAGATCAGGAAGTGAAAGGAAACACTTAATTTCTGTGTTTCAAGATTGGAGAGACCTGCAAAATCCCAGAAGCAGCATCAGTGGCAGAACGTGAATGAAACCTCCAGTAATCTTTCTGCTTGAACAACCCCAGGCCTTGTAATGCTTAAAATAAAGGGGTTTATTTCATTTCAGTGAAGAATTTTCACCTCTGCTCTGTCCATTTAGGCACATACCTTTTTTTTTTCCTGCACTTTCTGTCTACTTAAAACAGATCTCCTCACCTACTATGAAATCTTAGTGTGCCCACTCCATCACTGTCTCAGGAGCCTATTTGACCAGGCAGGTCCTTGATTGGATCCCTTCTTCCCCGCTCTCCTTTCACATTATTTTTTCCTAGTGGTGGTTGCCTGGTAACCCTAACACCTCTGCTTCCTTCCCAGGAATTTTACATGCTTCCCTCCAACAGGTAGTGATAAAAAAGTATTCTTTCCATCCTGACTGCTATGTCCCTTCTTCACCTATGCCTCCGCACGATGCAGTGTTGAAAGCTGACAAGTCACCCAAGCACTGACCCCAGGCTAGCCATCTCTGCACAGCCAGGGCTGCTCATCCCCAGGCCCAGAGACAGGGAATTAATGCTAACGACTGAGCTAACCTAAGGTTGGGAGTTCGGTGCATTTTCTGGGCCTGTGAAAAATGAGCTATAGCCAAGTGTTCCTTCTCTGCTGGGTAATACTGCATTATTGAAGGTTATTTGCAAGGTAATTGGACACTCTTTTGGGCAGAGGAAAGTTCCAGTTTGGTACAGGTGGCATGAGTTTATGGGGGCCTTTCAGCTCAACAGCCACACAGGGTTTTTGCTGGCTTAGTCTGCACAAGGTATTTTCAGACAGAGGGTTTCCTCGGTCACTGCAAGTGTGGCTGAAAAGACATTCCTTTTTATTCAGAAGCTGCTGTGGAGAGCACCGCTATAGGATTCACCTTGTTGCCCTGCAGCCTCTAAGCGATAAGGTCCTCTACAAGGTAGGAAACTACTAGTGAATCAGCACTCAGCATGGGCTCTGGGAACTAATACAAGTGCATAAGTCTGCTCAAATAGTTCCAGATCACAATTTGCAGAGGAATCCCATTCTCAGGAGCATCCATCCTTTCTCCTGCAGGAGCAGCAAAATTCTTTTGAGTATCTCATCTTTGGCTTCAGTGTGGTCCCAAAGAAGCAAAGTTGATCCTTTGGGTATCAGAAAAATATCAGACCATCATGCTGGATCTGCACTCTCCATCATCAGAGACTGAGATTAGCCTTGCTATGGCAGTTCACAGAAACCTAAAGAGGCTGTAGTTGTGACCCACTCCCCTGTTCCCAGTGTTTTAAATATCCCCTTTGTTGAACAGGAAAAATTCAGGATAGCAAGGCACCAGATACACAAATATAGCTGATCTACTGGAGCGAAGCCAAAACAGCAAAGCTAGGCCTGTGTTTCTATAGTACTTAGCACAGTGAGGCTCCATGGGGACGCAGAAGCTATCATGATCCAGTGATAAATAATGATAATAGGAACATCAGGAAATGAATACAGACAAGCTGGATGTCCTACAAATCTGTCAAAAATTAACATTTACCATCAGCAATACACCACATGACTGACCTTCATAGCTTGATTCAGTGCCATGAAGTGTAGACTGTTGTCTGACGGAAGAGAAGGTAAGGCAGGGCAATGAGCACCCTCCATCAATAGGGCTGTTTCTCCAGGACAGACCTTCCCCAGTATGGGGCAAATCAGCAGCAACGTGATTAACTCACATACTGAGCACTGCATCTGCAAAAAAAAAATTGCATCTGTAAGAAACTGCATTTCTGCCCAGCAGAAAACACCTTCACATAATCAGCCTGGGCTTCATAGTGACAAAGGACATCATGAGCCTTACCAAGCTATACGGTCTTGTTCAACCAGCCCCAAAATGTATCATTAACCTTTACTTAGTCTTTGCTGCTTTACTAAATCTCTCAATCAAGTTAATTTTTTTTTTTTTTTATTCCAAGTTATAACAAGATTTGGATTTAAGGAAGTTTGAGGAAAATGAGTTTCCTTGCCTTTGTAAATGCACTGTCAGAGCTGTGGCGAAAGCAATAAGCTTCCAACTTAAGCTCCACACTGACTGGAGTATCTTTTCCATCCACAGTATCCATCTATGCAACCCAGGATGGTTGTTCCTTCCTAAAAGGGAAAGGTGAGAGGAGAGGAACATTTTATGGCTTCTGACTTACTAGCCCTTCAGACAAATCCCTGGACTCCAGCCTGGGCAGAATAACTGGTCATTTCAAACTATCTCAGGTAAGTATCAAGGATACAGAAGCTGTAGCCTGAATTTTTGTATTGCTCATGGGTTTTGTACTTTCTAACCCAGAGGCTTTTATGGCAGATCAAACATCTCCTCTGTCTTTGAACATTTACAAAAGTGGACATGGAAAGCTGTATTCATCACACATTTCTCTCTCTGTATGACTGTCATTTGTTAAAATTTGTATGCCTACCTATATCTTATAGTCATTATTTATCACATTTAAAAATCTCTTTCAGTCTGCCTATGGGAAAAATATAGAATACGTTAAATACTGTAAATCCTTGAGTTTCATCCCAAAGATCTCAGACCCTTCAGGTCAGGAGACATTGACTTTTCCATTTGTGAATACTGTTTCTGAAGCCTGACTACCTTTCACTGCTGATGGAGCGGAAGTGACTATATACAGCATTTGTTTTCCAGATATTAACTGTGTCATCTCCCCTACCAATTTTCAGTGCAACAGCTTGCCTCAATGACATCCAGAATCTAGTCCTTTCTAGGTGCTGTTTTTCTTATTTCTGTAACCCTGAGACCTCAGTCAGCTGAGCAGATAAATACTGGATTTATGAGTGCAAGGGTATGCCAGAATATCACCTCTCAAACAGAAGAAGAAAATCATCTATGATGCTACAAAGTTGTTGCTGCTTATCCAGTCTGTCCACACAAATCAACCTTTTCATAAAATATTTGCTGTGGCATAAAAGTGACCTGCTTGCCTTCAATCTATGGAAGACTGTGTGCTACACAATGATCTGATTTGTGGTATGAGCATGAAACTAAGTGATGCTATATCAACTCCTGTATCCTCAATACAGCTCAAATATTTCTGCATCCGTCCTAATTTTAAAGTACTCTTAATGCATATGGTAAATATTTAGAAGCAAGTTTCTAAGTACTTTGTCCATGCCTGTCATCTCTTCATTCCCTCACTCACTAGGAAAATGCTAAAACCACATGATACGTTGATAAGGTGGCTTCATACCTACACTGATACTGGCCCTAATCACCAACCCCCTGTAAGAGATGCAGCTGAGAATCCCCATCCCAGCAGGTGGTGCTGCGGGACGTGTCAGAGGGGCTGGGTCTGCTGGGAGAAGTGGGAGAGACCCAGGGGAGAGAGAAGTGGGAAGGTAATTCGTCTGCGACGCACAAAGGTGTTGGACTGTAACCTCGGGCCCCTGTCACCTGCCCTGGATCACACTTCCAAAAGTTAATGCCCTGTTGTGATGCAGGTGTCAGTCTCTGAAAGCAGCAGCTTCCAGAGCTCTGTGCTGCTCAGGAGCATGTGGTCACCCATTTTGTGTCATCAGCTGGCGGGTCTGTGGTAGTGTCTCCTCTTCTCATGGGTACCTACCTACAGAGGGCTTCGCCTAAGAATAGTCTGAGTAAACCATGTGGTTTGCGCGGAGGCCTTCATATTTAGAAATGTAAGAGATACATGTGAGTTACTGTAGGAAGAACCCTTAAACACAAAGAAAAAAGAACCATCAATAAACTAAACCAAATACTAAATGGGTTAGTAAGTAAACAACAGGAGGACAATTGCGACATATCCCATTACTCCCAGCAGACTGGCCCCATTCCCACTAACCCCAAAGCCTCCCAATACAGAATGAGCGATCTTGCTAATAAGGTCAAGCATAGCTTATTCCTCTGACTGCTCTGCATTTTCCAGTACTGGTATTTCTAAGCCTAGCGCTGTGACGAGAACAGTCAAATAATTGTGCAGCTCCATAAAGGAAAGCAACAGCCCAGTGAGAGGTTTTTCTAGACTGATCCTCATGAGCGAACCATCCTTAATTGAAAACCAGTGGACTAAGATTTAAATGAAATCTGGATAGTGAAGTCAGTCAGTAATTGACAGGAGATGCAATCAGTGAAGCAAACAGAGGCCTGGTCAATGAGTAATTTCATAAATTTGTATTAATACAGATATTTTCAGTTTAGAGGAAAAGTGCCCATTTTCCTTCTGTTCTGCCAGTGTAATTTGGTCAATATAAATTATGAGAATAATGAGAGCAAGAAAAGCCTGGTTTCAGATTACTCCTCATACACTGCACCTGACCTGGCATGAGAAAATCCTAGAGAGCTGCAAAGTCTGTTATCTACTGTAGATTTGGCAGGTTTGCCAACAGGCTCTCAGAAAGTCTGTCCCATAGGCTCACGCACTTCACTGGTATATGCACAGACCTCTGAATTAATGCAACAGGGATTTTGCAAATCCGTCTTTTGTAGAAGGGGTGTCTCACTGACTTTAGCTGGACCAGATCAAGCCTATGACTTTTTGTCCCCGTTTAGAAAATCAGTTTTCTCCTTAACCACCTTCCTCTACTTTGCCCATCTCGGTAAGTTTGATTACTTATTTGGGAATAGTGCCTACTTTTTTTATTGGTAGATATCCACGCCTTTGTAGTTTTGACTACAATCCACCTCTGGTACAATCTGGAAAACAATCAATGTGTGGCATTTCACAGATCTGTCTGAAGGAAACAGTGAGTCAGGGCTCAGCCAAATTCTGCTTACCATTCCTGTCACAGGGATTACTAAAAAAAGGCCGGCCACTTTTTAAATTAATTTAGGATTAAATTGGCTTCTCGAGAGAATCTGGATAGCAAAAGCTACCTGTAGGGTGGTGACAGATAAAAGGGTTTTGCATATTTTGCCTGTTCATGTCTCAAGATGGATTTTTCACTGCCACTGACATTGAGCTTTGCTTCCTCACTCCTGTGCTGCTGTGGCCTCTCTTTGTCCTTGCTCTAGAAATCCTGATTCGTACAGGTTTTCCAGCCCCCAGCTCCATCTTCAAATGGTCAATGCTTCCTCACTGAAGTGCAAAGGCACTGATTTTATTGTAGGATTTTCCATTTTCTTCCTCATCCATGACATCCTGTTATTTGATCTTTTCCTTTGTCCTCTCCATCTTTGTTCTTTCATATTCTCACTACTTCTGATTTCAAAGCTCCTGTTCTGCTCCTTCTCTGGAGCATGAAGCTGATGCTCTCTAGACCACTGAGTCTCCGTTTTTCAAATCCCTGCCAGAAACACATTATCTCTTTTCCCTATCTGGTATTTAACTGCTATCTGCCTTGAAACCACACAGTATTTTAAAGAAACATTGGATTGGAATAAAAAATTACTTCCAGCCTCCATATCCAACATTAATTAGAACTATATCTCTCCTTTTAGTAAATACTATATATAGTATATACTGAAGTTTTTAAATAAGATGTTAAGAAGGAGGAAACACATTATTGATGTATCAAGACAGGAAGCTCATAGATGCAGTCCACGACTACGGAATTCCCTGCTTCAGAAGCTCAAAGCAGCAAGTTCCCATAGTTCTCTGACAACATGTGCTATATTTTTTAATGAATTTCATGCTCTGATCCTCTAAGAAAAGTGCAAGGTAGGGAAAAAGGATGATGAATATAGCTTACAGTGGCCCTCTGTTTTGAGAAATTTGTAAGCACTGCACTGAAACTACACAACTTCTACAAACTTGTACAACTCCAGAGCAAAATTGCCCGCATTTTAGACAGCCTTTGCAATGCCACCTAATTTAGAAATAGCACAAATAAATAGAAAGTAATGCTGAAAATGATACTTTATAATGGCAACTGATTATTTTAAGAACCAAGGCCTTTGGATTCTATTCCCATTGCTGCCAATTTAGCTAAGGACTCTAATTCCTTTGTGTGTATGTACAAGTACATATATACGTATGCAGGACTTACATTTTTGCATTCAAAAAGGACATTTCATCAAAAATCTTCACATATTGCCTGTCAATGATACTTGGGAGCCAAGCCACCAGGCCAAGGATCATTTCACTGTCTCACAAAATGCAGAAGTGAATCACAGAAAAGGCACAGAAAATGCCCAAGGCAGGCAGCAACAAGGCAAAATCTCAAAACACTAGAGAAATCTCAAATGCCAAGACAGCAACCAGAATCTCCTCAACACCAGGAAGCCTTCCCTTCCTGAGCTGCTAGCACTTTCCCTTCCTGCTCAGGGCTAAAAAATTATTGTGACAGCTGTGCACAGACAAGTAGGGCCATAAAGGCTGCTCTTTGGACTCTCCTCGGGGCGATCCTGCTACTACAGGCTGTGCCCAACAGCTTATGGGGAAAGTAAAACCTTTTAAAACACTGTAACAATGCAGCAACAGTATGTTGTAGGCACCACTAAATAAATACTAAGTTTCTGCAGTGAAATCCTCAGTGAGTTTTGATTAAATAGTGATAGGGCTAATCTCTACATGCCCACACTTGGGACCTTACCTTTGCAATATCACATGGCCTCTCTAAATGAGTTTTAAAGGCTTTCATAGACCAAGGTCCATTAGAACATCTCTTCTCTTTGCAAGATGAAGCAATGATGTTTCCTCACTTATGGTTCACTTAAGCACCTGGTATACACAGAGTTATACTGATACCACAGTGTACTGGCCACCTTCCATCACTGCAGCATCCTGGGAGATGAGGTCTGGCCTGGAAAGTTGCCTGGATGGGGAACAGAACCATTCTGGCAGCAAAAGAAGAAAGTCAAGAACTCACATGAACTGCAGGCCTGATGCTACTAGGATCACACACAGATGGTAACCCTCTGACCATGCTGCCTGGGGCTTTGCGCTCACCAGACCTCACAAATTTGTTTCTAGCAAATCTGGGATTGCATGTCCTCGGGAAAACCCCACATGCTGCAGGATGACGAATGTTGGGGATGCAGCAAGAAGCGTTCCTCTTGCAGAGCTTTTCTCCCCTTTTCTGCTTCCTTGTGAGCAGATCACCCCCATGCACGTGGCAAATGACCTTAAAGTGCAGCTTTCACTCAAGCAGTTTCACTCAAGCACTGCTTTAGATACAAGAATCCCCATGCTCAGAAATGGATCCGTCTCTAGGATGAAGCTGAGCCATCTGCTTAGCTGTGCACTGCAGCACCCTCAGCGCGTTAGGAGAGAGAGAAAAGCAAGCAGAATAACTACATCCAACTGGAAAAGCAAGTGGGAATGCATTTACACTGAAATTTGACCCAGGCCCTGCAGCTTACACTTCAAACTCAATAACAGCACGGGCGTGTTAAAGGTCAGGAGCATAAAACACCTTCATCTCACCTCTCTTCGGAAGATAGCAAAGCTAACTGAGCTGCAGGGCCTGCCAGTGTGCCGACAGAGTGGTTAAGTACTCTCTTAGGGGAGAGTACCATTTACTGCATCATCAGCCACACTTCCTGAAATAGCCTGTTTCTCCTCGGAGGCCACTCATCTGATCACCATCTACAACCTGTAGGGGCTTTTGAGACCAGGCAGGAAAAGAATAGAAACTTTCCTTTTGACATCAGCCTGGTCAGGTACATCCAGCACCGCAAGAGCCCTCCCAGAGGCCACCAGGGTTTGGTACCCATCAGGCACAACCAAGTAGGCAGGCACTGAATTGTCACCCTAGCAATGATTGCCCCATGACATAAGAGAAGAAAAACGGATGCCACGTGTGAAACAATTCATGTAAGCCCTGGTTTTCAAAGACGTCGCCAAACCCAGGAACTCTCCAGACAGCTCTGCCCGTTGTGAGATCTTAACTCCTTCGCACATCACTGGAGCAGATATCAAAAAGGCAGCCGCTTCTCTAGCAGGTCTGCTTCCTCTGTAAAATTAGCACTCACAGTTTTTCTCTTGCAGTTCAGCTGTAAGAGGGGTTGGGAATAGCTGTGCCTCGCACTATCTGGCTGTCGCACAAAGCAAGCAATTAGAAGCACAAGCGTCCCCATTTGCTCCCACGCTTCATTTTTAATCTCATAAACAGAGATTGAGCCACAAAACTGGGAGAGGGAGACGGTTTTTTCAAGCTTAGGGGTAGTTTGATGCACAGTTGATGTGTGTCTGTATGCTACCATGCAAGAATGCAGCTGAACAAGAGTCACAGCAATACTTGTGAGTTCAACCCAGTGGTGCTGCTGTTAGTTACGTAGGTAATGGGCAGGTAACGATAAATATGTACTTATCCTGGAGTGCATTTGCTATCACAGCTTGATCCTGAAGGTGTAAGCATCACATAAAGACTAGGTAACAGTCCTAATGTGGATGCGTAAACTGAGCTGGCTTTTACTGCTGGTGGTCACTGGATGGCGTTTGTCTTCTGAGTGCCAGCAGTTCAAGATTTATGGGGAGTAGGTACATTGTAGGATTCTATTTATGATGTTCAGTAATTCAATTTCCAGTTATGCTCTCATACTGTCTGATTAGACTCAAACTCAAGTGACCTCCTCCGCGCTCACGTACAGGTCTGAACACCAAGTGTCACCTGGTCCATCTCTTGGAGTTCAGTAATCTTTCCTAACCTTGAACTGCCTGCCACGTACCTGGGCAGTAAGAGGATGCCAGATATGAGCAGCCCTGCAGTAACTACTTCTGCACAACCTCTTATTCCCCACCAATGCTGCACAATATGTGGTCTTTCAGCGTTACAGGAATAAGTGTCTTCACCTTCATGAAAGGTCAGAGCAGGCACCCTGCCAGTTGTGGCTGAGCAGCTGATGCAGAGTAACTCAAGCCCATACTGCTGTGGCACAGCATTACGTGGTTCTGCAGGTCTCCCTGGGGCAGCAGAAAATGGGACGATTGAAGCGAGGGTCTGCTTCCTTAGGGTCTCAGTAAAAGCATTGTTCTTAAGTCAGATCTAGGTCACTGCTAACTCAAAAACCACACACCATGCTCTTTCGCCTGGTGTAGATGTGCCTTCAGAATTAGGACAGCCATGGATGCTGGTAGATAAGATAGAGGAAAAATGAGGGCTGAAAGATGTAAGAGTGTCAACTTTGCAATTCTCAGTACCTGCCTGATAAGAGAGATGTGGGTGTTTTTTTTCCCAAATCTACTCTTTTCACACACAACAGAGGAATCAACCTTGCCACTCTTCAGTCCAGCCTGAGTAAAACAAGAGCTTTCCCAGAACACTGGAGTTTGCTTGAAAGATGATAGCTGCAGCCCGAAGATGGGCTATCAACAACTGATTTTAAGAGATTAAAAGTGTTTCTAAAACTTTGTTGGCAACGTTCCCTTCCAGTTCTGAAAATCGGAGTACTCATTTTTAATTAAAGTGGAAAAGAAACACTGGGTATGATGATAAATGGTTTTGATTTGGCCCATCCTGGCTCCTTTAGCGTCCATGGCTAAGCCTCTTAGTTAGCAATTTGCCATCGTCTTTATGAAAAAGAAAGAAAGAATCCAGTATGTTAAAAACAGAATTTGGAACAGTCATTTTAATTCTGAACAGCTGTTCTGTTTAGCCATCTACCTCTTAATAGTCTTTATCAGCAAACATTTCCGTGACAAAGACGCTGCTCATATACATGCCCAAGGAATGGCTTGTCACAGAGACACTCTTATTTGCCTGCAAACATTTCTTCCTTGATTGCATACTATCCCTGGAAATTCATTGTAGTCCTGATTAACCATTCTCGACCTGGCAATCAGCAGGCATCAAACAGCCCAGCAGGATCAACTGACCGATCACACAGCGCAGGCTGCGGCAGAAAACACATGCACAGTACTGTCCAAGTGAAGTGTGCTGTATTTGACAAACACTTGTAAACAAAGCACCTCTTGTGCTAAAAGAAATTGTTGACTGCAACAAATTATATGGAAGAGATCAAAGGAATTTGTGCTAAGGAGGCAACCTTTTGTTGCATATGATTTTACTTCTCTTTCCTCTTTTCCTTGGATATAATTACATTAAGAAAATCTCCCAAGCAAAGCATTTCAGAGGTTTCTCTGCTTTTGTTTTCTCAGGTCTTTCAAAAGCTCTATCCCTTGTTTTCCTTGTTCATGGACTAAAGGCTATGGTGCAGAGCTGTACACACGATTTGGAAATAAATAATGGATGATTGACTAAGCTGGTGACAGACTGTAGCAGCAGCAGCTGTGTATGCTGGAAGCTCTCTGCAGCTTGGGAATTCTCTTTCCAGGAGAACAGAGGCAGTGAGGGATGTCTTCTCCCGTTCACAAGGGCTTGACACCATTTTTATCACCATCTGGTTTTGGCCCATTTGGAAAGGGGTGAGGCTTCTGGTTTGCCCCTATAACTGTTCGTAAAGGACTTGATGAAACAATTCTCACGTGGCCAACAGTCCCATCAACACCAATGAAAGGACAAGAAGAGCTGGCCTGGGGCCTTACAGCCTATACCGCTTTCCAAACTGATACCTGGTTTTGAATGTATATGGACTTGAGTCCTCATGGCTGCCATTAAAGTTTCAATTTGTAAAAAATCCCACCCAACAGCATAAATGCTACAGTAAATTCACATTCAGCTAGAAAAATGCATCACCAGAGCCCAGGTGCCCAGCCTCCTTAGCTCTCCTCAGAAGCCTTTCCAGTTTCCTTATAGCACTGTCCTGAAATGTGAGGAATCTGTCCCACATCTGTCTGTAAATTAATCATCCCATTGGGCAGATGCAAACAATCACAGCTAGAGGAAGGTCTGAAGGTCTCACAGATATGTGTCCCGTATCTTTCTCGATATTTACAGTTTCACCCTAGAACACATCTCCCCACTGTGAACAGGGCTCCACAAAGACAATTTTCTTCAGGTAAGCTGTGAGCAGGAAATCATGGTTTAGTGAGTCACAGATCCTAAAATATCGCTATGAAGCATGTGACCGCTGCATAATAATAATAGTAATAATTGAGCAATGCAAGTGTACGCTTTTGGAACGTGCTCAGGAAATCTCAGTGTGGAGGAGGAGAGACAGGCACACCCAGGCAGTTTTAGACACTCACGGCACCTAGGGGCATCCAGACAGACAGGAACGCCCCATCCATTACAGAATGAGGCAGATAAGCACGTTCTGCTTCTACGGACAAAAAAACCTCACCGGTTTGACAAAAGACAGGCACGACAGCTAACACTGACCAATACCATGACCTCATTTCATGGCATACACATAATGACTGCAAACTGCCTTCATTTTATCTGAACGTATGCCTTATTTCACAATCCAATGTATCTTTATAATATATAAACCTACTCTTTGTGACGCTTTCAGGTTCCTGTCAGGTTTTCAAGCTGGATATCATTAGAGGTGTTGACCATCTGCAAGGCTGTAGGGGGAGTCTAGTGGGCCCTGGGCTGCTGAAATCTAGATCTGGACATCAGATCATACATTAAATGAAATGTGAGGCATCTCTCAAGTACAAATCTTGTCTGACTTGGAAAGGTGATAGTTTCTCCTGTTTTCCCTCAAGCACCACGTTCCCCTTGACAGAGACAAACAAAAGCAGTCCCTTGCAAGAACGGTCAATGTGGTAACCCTATGACTGACACTGTGATGTTTCCTAAATATTTCAGCGACGGCAACACGTTACTTAGCTCCTCTCTAGGAGGAAGGAGCTGATGGGCTAAACTGACCTTTACCAGTCATTCTGCACAAATCTTATGGCAGCTTTAAATTGGCTGGCTGAGAGATCCAGCTCTCAGCTGAGGGATACTGTTTGGTATCAACACAGAGTCTAAGTTGGCCAACAAACAGCAATCATTCAGACACTTCTGTTATGGTCTATTTCAGGATTTACACAGTTGTGACATTCTTCTTCATATTCACCAGCAATCTGTCAGGAAGAGAGCTTGGACATTTCTGGAAGAACTTCAAGATGGAAAACTCATTTGGGTGCTTAGGCAGCATTGAGGACTAAGTCAGAGTTTGGTATATTCAGTATAGTTCATCATGCAAGGAGCACCCAGGCTTGTCAATATTTTGTGACCTTTTCTGACCACATCTGCACCCAGATTGGCAGCGACCACTGCCAGACTCTTCTGTAAGAAAACTTCAGCATTGCATAGCTTGTTTCAGGCATCCACTGTTGACCAGTAACCAAAGGAAGAAATCTCAAAGATCTCCCTAAGGCTAATGCATTGCGGGGGAGAGAAGGAAACGTTATCCATGTCTTGGTGCCCCCTATACTGTGTATGTCCATGGGCTCAGGCAAACTCTGAAAGAGGGAAGCAACGTCAACCCCCAATGTCACTTTGCTGCACCACCCACCAAGAAACCAGTTCCTTCTTCAATTGCTTCTGCAGCTGCTCACATCTAAGAAATTAAACCTCTGTGGCAATCTCCTTTCCTCTGGCAAAGTCAGCGTTCCAGCACAGGAGACATACATTGTCCTTGTGAATTCTCCTCAACAGCAATCAATAACGGTACAACGAAACCTCTGAAGTTACTTAAACTTACTTTGTGCAATATGACTAGCAGACAGATTAAAAAATGACCCAGCAGGAATTTTTCTTCCTTAATTTTTAGATTCCACACATCAATTCCACTCTAGCTACTGTGACTAATACCCACCACCATCACACCCGCCCCCCCAGGATTTCCTGGATTCTAGATCACACATACTTTGAGCAAGATTTGTAATTAATCTATCTTATTCTTGGCTTGAAGTACCTGAAAACGCTGAGCATCCCTTTTCATAAAGTAAGATTTTATGAAGATGTGTCTAGTAGGGCACCTGGAAATCAAAGCACTTGAAATCATGTAATCATTGCTGAATGTCTTAGCTCTAATTTCTCCAATGCAAATATTTTCAAAATTATACTTTTGTCACAAGTATGATGCTATTTGCTTCTCCTTGAGGCTCTGGCTCTTGGATTCAAGTGATTAGATATATGTCTATGCCATACTATGACCACAACCTCGGCAAGGTCCAGAAACCTAGCAGCTGCAGACTCGCATTACCAATGCATAAAGCCCAACTTCTCAGTCCTCCTAACACGGAATTATCCAGGCACCGATTCCAGACCTGCATTAGTACCTTTACATGGAGGCGCGCTGCACAGCTATCCCAGTTTGCCCAGCACTGCACCACCACATGCCATCACACTAGGCTGGATGTACCTCAAAGAGAAACTCAAGTCTCCATTTTAAAATGTCCTCTGGTTGCAGCGGGAAGCTTGAACATATTGTACCACAGCAGCAGTTTTACTATGTAAAAGTTACACAGGTAATGAGAAGATGCCTCCCAAAATATTACTGAGAAAAAAAATCTCACTATATTTTCATCCATCACTATATATTTCATCCAATTTTTAAGCATGAGGTACAACCTACAAAGTATCGTGGCACAACAATGCACCCCAAAATACATCAAACTGCTCTAATACACAATGCAGACATGGTGTTTGGCCTAACAAACCAAAGTCTGGTGCTGACAGCAACTCTTTTGCTGTTTGTCTGCAAGAGGAGAGCCACTCCCCACTGATACCCCCCAAACCAGGCAATGTTCCAGGCATCAGTGAGCTTCAACCCATTTTTCAGCAACACATGGGAAAACCTGATTTGGGAAAATCAAAGTCCCCGAGTGGCTGGTGCCAGGGCAGTTGCCAGGCCTTCGCTTTGGCCGTCCTGATGCAGAGGACACAGCAGGCTTGTTTCCCTGGCACTTGTTTGCCCAGCGATATGGAATACAGACACCAAAACACCGTTGAGGGGCCCACGAGCAGGTGTAGGGGGTGGGTGGCCACTGGTGGGATCTGGGAGAGGCGATGGAGAAGGGAAATCGGGGTAAGGAGGAGAAGGAGATGGGATCCCAGGGATGTGAGACCCAAAGGTGCAAGTGGGGAAGGGACTGAGCTACCAGGGGCAGGAGGGAGCCCGGTCGGAGGGAGAGCAGGAGGGTAGGTGGGGAGGGGGTGTGTGGGGATGGCCGGTTTGGGGAGCAGAGGGGCTGAGCAGGCACTCGCCCCTCGCCGGGCCGGCGCGGAGAGCAACGAGCGGAGCCCGGGGCGCTGGGCGGTGCGGGGGGCGGCGGTGCCCGCGGCTGGCGGCGGGGGCGGGCGGAGGCGGGCGCCCCGCGGGCTGCGGGAGGAGGAGCGGCGGCCGCCGGAGGATGGGAGCGAGCGGCGGAGCCGGGGAGCGGCGCGGGGGCAAGGCCGGCAGCGCGGCGGCCGCGGCATCGCCCGCGTAGGGCGGCGCGGGAGCCGGGCGGCGCCGCGGACATGGAGAGGGCGAGCCCGGCGGCGGGGAAGCTGAACGCCGGCGGCCGCGGGGCGGGCGATGGGCACGGCCCGGCGGGGGGAGCCCAGCCGCGGGCGGCGGCGGTGGGCAGCGCGGAGCCGGGGGAGCTCATCGGGCGGGCGCTGGATTTCAAGAGCGAAGGGGCGCAGTGCTACAAGGACAAGAAATTCCGGGAGGCCATCGGCAAGTACCACCGCGCCTTGCTGGAGCTGAAGGCGCTGCTGCTGCTGCTGAGCCAGGAGCCGGCCGGGCAGCGCCCTCCCGCCGCCGCCGCCGCCGGGCTCAGCGAGGAGCAGCGGCAGGCGGTGGAGGCCATCGAGGTTGACTGCTACAACAGCCTGGCAGGTCAGCGGGGCCGCGGGGCGGCGGGGTCCCCCACCACCACCTTCGCCGCGGACACCTCCCTTCCCCTCCGCAGAACAGCGCTGCCGCGCTGCTCTTGCCCGTTTCATCCCCTTTCCTTCCGTTGTCATCCATTTTTTATGCCTCTTCCCACGTTCGGCACAGAAGCGCTGCCGGTGCGCGGCTCCGTGCCCGCCTGCCTTGGGTAGCGCTGGGGAGGGGGCGCAGGGCCCGGGCGCTGCTTGCGCTGTGGCTCGGCCGCAGCCCCCGGCCCTTCCCCGGGGCTACTCCAGCCGCCGCCGGTTAATCCCGGTGTCCTCTTCCACCGGGAGACAGGTGACAAGGCAGCGGCGCGTACGGGGGATGCTCAGACTTACAGGAATTGTGGCTGGCGAGCCGGCCAAGGCTGCGTGCTGCGTTTTTGCCTCAGCCCGAGGTGTCCTTCAGTCCCTTCACCACAGCTCCCGTTCCGGTGCCTTGTAATTAACAGCACTACAGAGAGAGAGAGAGAGAGAGAGACTCCTTCTACCACATTTGATGGAAGGAAGAGGAAGGGTTTGGGCGCTGCTGCAATAGCTCTGAATAGTACTAGATATAAAAGGAGTTTTTTGGCCTCTTAGCAATGAAAGTTGAAAACAAATACAGTACTGGCTTTTCGCTAGCCGCCCGTCACCACTCTGGCCAGTCGACATTTGATCATCACTCCCTTTGCTCCCTGCCATCTGTTTGGAAGTGCTGCAGGAATACGGAGGGGAGGGGTGGGTGGGTTTAACTACTTTGTAGTCGATTCTGAAGTCCTTACAGAGACAGAACTCCTGTTGACTTCAAGGAGCTTTACCCAAGCGAGAACTGCAGGATCAGAGGTTATTTTTGGTCCCTAGCAGCGCATGGATTTTTTCTTTCCAAGCCTGAAAGCATCTCTAAAAAAAAAAACTATTGCCTAGGTACATACACGGAAGTGAGTGTTCGTAACATGAACAAGGTGCACAAAATTACAAGATTAATAAAGCTCTGGTGTTTTCCAGAAGGATATAGAGTCACTTGTTACCCTTTATATTCTTGGGAGAAAAACAGCAAAAATCAGGACCTTAGCGTGTCAGCTGTCACCGTCGCTTGGCTTTTGGCTTTCCAGAGTTGGTTAGCTTTGTTTCCTGTTGTCTAGTGCTAAAACAGATGCAGAGTAAAGCAAATGGTTTGAAACACTAAGCCAGAATCTTCTCGTCTCAAACCCATGCCAATCTGTTATACTCGATATGCCTTTTGGGACGTAATGGGGGTCACAATTTAGCTCCCTTTAATCATGTTTTCAAATACTCTTCCTTCAAAAGCCTGTTGAAATCACATAAAGGGAGAGGCAGGTAAGATTCCAGAGTGATACCGTAATTGCACAGCTGTAATTTTGCCTCTCTCCAAATTTCTGTTCACAGGTTTATTAAAATCCATTGTATTTGGCAATGATCATTGAGATTGGCAGGGTTATACAACGAGCCCGTAATACTCTGAACAATATAGCTTGGTGAGTCCCTGGGCTTGAAAAAGTACTTACAGGAAATATCTCTGCTAGATACAAATTGGACATGGTAGGTAGAAGGTATATGAAGTGGGAGGGAGGAATGGGATTTGCTTCTGCGGCACTTTCTGCTGAGTGCACAAGTTCCACTTGCTAGAAATGTGTCCGCTCCTGCTGACAGAGGTGTCCTGCCTAATGGTCATTGTCCAGCTCATTTATTTACTTTTTTGGGGTTTTGCAGGGGATTTTTTTCACTGTTGGTTGTACTTGATCTTGTCAGCAGGAGCAATCAGCGTGAGAAATGTGCTCCATCTTTAACCTAGATTTGAACAGATTTTTTCCTAAATTTAACCAGTGTGAACACAGGAGGAGATGAGTATAATTAACCCTGGAGTTGCAAGCAGTGCTTTTCCTGGGATAACCTCACAGCAGGTCAAGGTGTCATTTTGCACAGCCCGTTGTCACATGTTTTCGGTAGATGGCACGCACAGAGCAGCATTTGTCTCAGAAATGCACGTCTCTGCTGGGCTGTCTGCAGGCAATTTTAAAGAAATGCCCTGCATGTTGGAGAAGGGAGTGTGCAGTTAAACTGGAATTGCCGTGTTACTACTCCTAGCCCAGTCCCAGAGCTCCCATTCTATCACGAGGATCTGTGAATTCGTGTCTGAAGGGAAAACGGGGGAGGGACTTTCCCCAGAACTGTCATAATAATTAGTATACCTTTCTAATAGCAACTTCAAGAGGTGCAGCAGTGGGACTTTATTTTCCAAGTGTGGTGCAGCAGAAGCCACCGGTTTCTTTACATAGTTGGCTCTAGCAGAGGCACCAGTGCAGGCTGTTGGAGTTGAAGTCAGTGTTATTCAACATGGGGAGGAGAGGAGATGCAGGGAGTTTTGCTTCCGAGCACTGAATGGGTGCCTAGGGCTGTTTTTAAGATAAATAAATCTGCATACTGCAGAAAGCATAACAGCAGTAAATCTTAGTTCTAGAGAAGGCAGTTTTTCACTTAGCTCTGATGTATACCCGGTAGCATTAGCAGCTGTCATCTGAGTGTCCTTATTACCAAGTTCTTTTAGCACCTCCGCTTACTCTCTAAGCTTAGCATTTAAGAAGCCCACCTTGCTTTTGCACTGTCATTTTTCATGTGGCCACCAGACATCCACCTGTCAGAGATGTTTTGCATCACAAATATAGATGCAGGCACACACAATTACTTGTTTAGATGCAGCATACCAGTCAGAAGAGAGCATCAACCATAGATAAATACACACTTAGCCAAATAAGCAGGTGAGAAATTGCCCCAAATCCCCTTTGGGTGTATATCTCATGGGTGAAGGCTGGGGTTGGTCGGGTTTTTTTTAAATCTGACTGATTACATGAGTAAGAATATGTGGGCAAACACTAAACTGTTGTCAGTGCCTGTATTGCCTTGCAGAATATAAATTTAGGCACAAACCTGCACACAGATGCTTGTTTAGCTCTGCTTGTTCTGTAGAGCACCTTCAACAGGCAATTCTCATACTGCAAGGTGTGGTGGCCAACTATTGTGTTTGATCAGAGCCACCCAATACTCAGTGTGTTTTCTAAAGTTCGCTGTTGTGGAACTGTGTGGCACTCCCACAACCTAAACTATTTAGCCTCTTTCAAAAGGTCCAAAATCTGTTGGGTTTTAAATTCTTGTGGGTGTTTTTGTGTATTTTAAATCGGCCTAGGATTTTCACTGCTTGCCATTGGCAGTGCTGCTGGCATTTCTTTCATTATGCTACTAGCTGGGCTTCAGTTCTAGCTCCAAAAGTTTTGCCTTAAAGGGACTCCCGCTCACATCTGCCAAATCCAGTTCTCACACAGACCTGCCAATACCCCCTTTCCTTTTACCACAAGTCTCCTTGATAAATGTCACCAGATGCAAGAGCAGCAGCATGGTCAAGGCTCCCAGAAATTGCTGGGGTAGGCAAAGAAAAAGCCTACCAACAGCAGAGAGCCTCGCTGAATGAATGCAGGGCTGTAAGGCAAACAGTCCTTCCTTTATGACTCACTGACGGTCTCTGACCTTGAGGAAGTCACTTGACCTCTTTTTGCCTCTCTCAGCCCTATTGAAAAATAAAGAACAGGGACCACAATCTCATCTTGATGATGCATTCAACTGAGTTCCCCCCAAGTCAGTGGTTTGTGTTCTTTTAAAAAAAGGTGAACTTATGAAAAATGCCTGTGGAAAAGCAAACTGGCCAAATATCCCTCAGGTCTCGGTCTCCCTTCCACTCCTGCAGCATCTTTGACGTAGAAGCAGCTTAAGTGCTTCATGTACTGCATGCAGGTAGGGATCATTTATCTACTAGAAACGCAACCATTACTCTCATTAAATGCAATGGTCAGTGTATCCCAGCATTACTGCCTAAAAGTTTACAGGATCAAAAGGGCTGTGTCTGCTCTGCAGAGAGAAACAAGCCCTAGTTGCTCCAAAGCAGCAAAGTGCTAAGGGTAAGCATAGTTTTAAGCTGTTCTGGTGAGGGAATGTTGCAGTCTGATAAGCAAACCTTTGCTGGTTTCCTAAGCACGCAGAAATGCTAGAGCTAATCCTGGCAGGAAAAACAGAACCAGAGAGAGAACTGGGGATGAGGAACGGCACTGGGGGATCTGGATTTCTAGTCTTCTCTCTCTGCGCTAACCAATTGGACTATCTTCAGCAAATTCTTCTCATTCTTAAACCTCAAGTTTATCTATCTACATTTATGACCTCTTGGGAGCACAGGAAGCCTTTGTTAATTACATGAATGTAAATAAAGTGTAATGCATTTATATACTTGTTCAAGTATGTTTAGTTTAGTATAGGAGTCTCACCAGGACGACACACATACCTGCACAGAGTATTACAAAACGTAGCCATCCAAGGTACATCTCAGCCTGGATGTTGAGGTTTGGCCGCCTACACTGGCAGAAACGTGCAATACTACCATTCATGACTATGTGAAGGTCATAGTGACAGTCCCACAAAACATGGGACTTCCAGCAGCGTAGGAACCTCTTAGGACCCTCTGGCTCCAGACCGGGCTGTGGGTGCTACTCCCAACCGTCACCAGTTGCACAGACATCAGTGAGTAGCCCCACTGAGAAATTCAAATAAAAATACTTATAATACTTAATCCAAGTAAAAATATAACTGAACATGAGAAAAGCTGGTAAAACTTGTCTCCACTGACCACCCACTAGGACTCCTCACAAGGAGCCTCTGCTAAAATCCCATCTCAGTATATAGTTGTTAACAAGTACAGACTCTACCAGGACACATGGTGCTGTGGGTGTTAAAGCAGTCTTGGATTGTTGCTTGATGCAAAGCTTTTTTTATGTGCTGCATCAACAAAAACCACCCTCTGTAAGGATACCATGCAATGGGAAAGAGAGACAGCAGCAAACAGAGCAGGATGCGGTCTGCACTTTCACTGACTGAGGTGGGATTTTCCCCACACTCTTGGTCTAGATACATCTACCCAGCCAGAGCACATGGGAGTATCTTGTTTTACAGGTAGTTGCAATTGCAACAGAGACCAAACACAGATGGCTATGATGTGAGAAACTGGACATGAGAAATCGACAGTGGGGGATTTTTTCAGTGATGGGCCCAAACCCTGACATGTATTTAAGAAAGAAGTGGGATTTGAAGCCATTGTCATGAATTACTCTTTAGAAAGACTCTGTATTTACCTATTTCCTTTTAATTTTCAGGGACAAAATTCTACCTCTTCAGGCAGGAGTTCCTTGTGCATTGAGAGGATGGGATGGAAATACATCCAGATGCTGGGGAAGGCAAGAGGGAGGAAGAGAAAGGATGGCAAGCTGCCTCCAAACTTGGTTTAAGTGATACATGTCTGACAGCATCTCTCCCTGAGGCAGGAGATGCATTTTCCTCTATATGTGTCACTATTCTTCCCAAGCCTTTTCAAAACTTCAGGCTCTGGTGGGGTTTGTTTTTTTTAAAGACTTCTACCACATGTTTATTTCCCTTTGCACAAGGAGAAGCCTGTCCAGATGACCTTATCACCATTTGCCTGAAAGAGAGGTTACTGGGAAGGTATAGAGCCCCTTGCCAGACTGCCCTGAGGAGCTGCAGTCTTGGTGAGCTGGGATCCATCCAAGTCTAGCTACAGCTCACCATGGGAGATGGAGCAGGAGATGTCAAAAATCGAAAAGCTTCCTCAAGAACAGAGTGGTGGTTAATTTGTTTCTCTAAAGAGTACTGGTTCTTCTCCACCTTGAGAACACTGATGTATTTTCTGAGAGTTCTGTAGTAGCATGTCCTGCCAGCTTTATCTTCTTCTGAAATGCTGTCCTGGAGTTTACTCCAGCAAAAGTCCTGCAGTGAGTCAGCCTCTTACACCTCCACAGGTTTCCATCAGTGCTGTGCTGAAGATGGTTCAGCTGGTTCAATAAAATCTAGTGTCAAAATCAAAGCTGGTTCCCAGTCTACTGCTAAATACACCCAATGAGCTCCATGGTTACCTCCTTTTCTGGGAGCTGGGCCACCTCCGCATGGTTCAGCAGGTGGAGCATCCCTTTCTTCCTCCTGTTCACTTCAGCTCAGACCCAGAAATTTCTAACCCAACTCCAGAACTGTTTCTCCAGCCTTTCTCCTAGAAGTGCTTATCATTTCAGTAGCACATCCCCAGTTCCT
Source organism: Numenius arquata (assembly GCF_964106895.1). Taxonomy (NCBI): domain Eukaryota; kingdom Metazoa; phylum Chordata; class Aves; order Charadriiformes; family Scolopacidae; genus Numenius; species Numenius arquata. Next base: position 45,501,698 of record NC_133581.1, on the reverse strand, counting down.
CACTGATGTCCTCTGAGCAATGTAACTGATGCTTCAAGAATGGAGGGTCATCAGAAATTTTCACATTAGGATTTTAGGATAAGACCTAATGCACACCTGACAAAGCAGGTTGCTGTGAGGAAATGAATAGTAAAAGTTAACAGTACAAATAAAAGGGGAGGTCTAAATGTTGCCAGGTCCCAGTTTCTTCTTGACATTGTGCCATCTCACAGAAAATAACATATAAAGGACTATGAAATTGAGGAAACAAAATGAAGAAAGGGAGAAAGTATGAAAGAACTTTTGAGAACATTTACTGGCTATTTATTTTCTTCTTTGTTCTCTCACTTCATGAACGATGAACTGATATAGAAGGAAGACAACTGCTTATTAATCTTGTTTTCAGCTTACTCAGGCAACCATACCAGTGACTAATACTGAGGGTTAAAAATGCTTCGAGAAAGAGTCCATATTAAATATCATTAACTAGAAAGTTGTTACTAATGGCTGCTCAGAAATCTTTATTTGTTCCTGCACTGCATCTTGGATAGGAAACAGTAAGCTTCGGACACTGATCAATGAATGCAGGTAAATCTTGTGGTGGCATGAAGCTTTACTATTCTGTTCTCTTTAAGAAAGCTTGTAGAGTCAGTGCGGTTTCTGGAAGCTTTGTTGGAATTGGGAATTGCTGAAGGTAGCTTCCACTGGGGCACACTCACTTGACTTGCGTGAGGCTGCGAGGTGGTGGCAGGACACTGTAGCTTACCCTGTTCCTATACGCTTGCCTAGGCATTGGCAGCCATTGAAGGTGGGGCTGGGGCAGACTGTCTCAGTATAGCTATTTGGAGATTAGGACACTGCTAGAAACAATACTAAGACAATTCATGGAAATGAATTAGGCACAGTCACATTTTCTGTCTGTGATAACCCATGACAGAAGGGACAGCTGGGAGCGATGATCTTTAGCTGTCATAGCTTAATGTGCCAGAGCTCATCTGTTACTATCCATAGGCAATAGCTAATGTCATGATCTTTACTTCAAAATCCACTCCATTCTCCCCAGTCTCCAAAATTCTTGACACGCCATCCCCCTGAGGCTCATAGGCTGGATAGCACCATCTGCTTCTCCTTGGCTTTGTCCTGTGTACCCAGTTCTCCCATCATGTTTCTCAGCTCAGGACTTGGGACTGCTTACGCAGTCCATGCCTTTCCCACTTTGAATTCCTCTACTCACTCTCCCAGTTGCAGTGCAACCACGACAGGCTTTTTGACCTCCCAGACAAAGCTGCGTCCCTTTCTAGGCTTCCCCCATCTCTGTTCTGCTGGTGAGGTCCTCTCATCCCCTTTTGTTTTCATACTGTGCCCCACAGCACCTTGGTGCACCTGATTCCTTTGAGCTGATTTTGCTTGCGGTGTATTAGTTCAGGCTGGACCTTCTCCCCCTTCCTGGCTCTCCTCAAGGCCCATCTCTGCTGTGGCACCAGTGGAAGCCAGTCATTTGGTGCTGGTTACCTATTTATGTATAACAAGGAGGAGCACCTCTCCACACTGTGTATTATGCAAGTTTGTGACTATATGCCATATCTTCACACCCTTTGTCATTCACCTTTACAGATTACCAACTCTTCTGATCAGGGTCATAAATTGAAACACATGCTTGCCCTGTGTAGCCATGATACCAACTTTGCCTGTTACAGCAGTATGCCTGCATCTTTAAAGCTCTAAGCTGTGTGAATCACCACCCCAGAATGGTTCTGCAACAGCCTCCCAACAGGAGTCGGGGTAAAAAGCAGTCTTGTGCTGTTTGCAACTCTAGCAGTTGTGGGTCTGTTTGCCAAAGAACCCAGAATTTCCTGACAAGTTCTGTGTTCCAGGCTCCTGACTTTATCTCAGTCCTGTTCACTCATACACATCAACAAGACAGGAACTGTAACTCTGTCCCTTGGTGGAGAGAACAACCACCCTTAGGATGCTGCACAAGCCTTTCAAGATGCAGGACATCGATCATTGGATGCAAGGCTACAGCATTTTTTCCTTCTCCAATACATCCACATATGACAAGTCAAATCCCGGCCCTGCTACAGCAAATACTTCTCTAGCTGCTGCTCAGTATTCCCTTCTTTCTTTAGTAGGAGCATTGCCCATTGCATTTACTTGGTTCCGGTTTAGGGGGCTGTCATGTAGATTGTTCTGCATCAGTGGCAGCAGCAACTCCTTTCATATCAGAGTGGCAGGCAGCAAAACTCTGCTAATCTAGCCGTCGATCTCGTTGCCTGGGAGCTGCTGGAAAGGAGCAGCTGGGTCAGCCAGCAAAGAGCCACCAAACTAGTGTTCCTCAAATTTTCATTGCAAAGCTCCTGCGATACTCTGATTACAACTGTCAGTTTTCCCGCCTCTGGTGTTACTCTGGCCTGGCCACATCAGGGACATCTAAACAGCTCCCTTCCTACCTGAGAAAACTCAAGTGAGGTATCTGCCTTTCTATAAGTCACCTTATTCCGTGAAGCAAGTGGTTTCAGGGCCCTCTTGGTAGAGCCTAATCAGGCAGTGGTGGAAATTTGCTACCCATCTGATGTGTCCGTAAAGCTTAGCCTAACGTGCAAAGATTGATTTCAGATCAGCCAAGTTGGACGCTGCTTATCTTAGGTCTTTTCCAACTTGAAAGACTTAGCTCTTGACTCCAGGCAGCAGAGCTGTTTACTGCTATCTGAAGCAGATGGAGGGGAGAATACAAAACAAGCAGTGGGGTATCTTTGTCCTGCACATTCCCCAGTGTAGCGTGTGGGAGAGGAAATTTACTCCTGGAAGCAAATTAAAAGAAAAGGAAGTGTCTGGGACTTGCAAATTTAGTGCTTCCTTTGGCTATTCCTGGGCTGATGTGACTAACAAACATCTACCTCTGGTGTGCTGTCCTACCCCTACAGTCATCATCTAATCCACAAATTCACCCTGTTATAATACAAAGAATGCTCTTTCAACTAAATGCAGGAAAGAAGCTGTGAGAATTCACATTCCTCTGCTCCACTCCTGCTCCCAGAGAGGAAGAGGGCAGAAAGGTTTGTTTCATCCACTTTTCCAGAGAATAAATGGGCTCCATGGAATGGCTGTAGCCTCTCCCGAACAGGAGCTGCCCAGGGAGGTCATCCCCCCACCCAGCTCATCCTGCAGAAGCAGAACGATGAAGGAAGGATACTGTTATGATGCTCCAGAAAACCATCATAACTCAGCCCTAGCCATTGCTCTGCAAAGACACCTTTTTTCTTGCCTAGTCCTTCAAAGAGAATCAAATCAGAATCTCTGCCCCATGCCTGTATCAGTGATTCTCTCATCAGACAGTGTGGTACAAAGTTAAGCCTCAACTCCTCCAGTCACCATATTTTTTTTTATAGCATAATTCAAATCCTAGATTACTATCCTCTTAAATGCTTTGCAGCGATTAATTGCTGAAGACACAGTAGTGCATTCAAGTTGCAAGGAAACCAGAGCAGCATAAGATCCTCACCTATATGGAAGTACAAAGAAAATGTATTCATTTTCCTTTATACATTCTCTAACTACTGTGATGGAGCTCAAACCGTGGCAGCTCAGGAGCTTTGCTCATGGGATGGGGGGGTAAATTAAATTAATAGATTAATACAAAATAGTATTTAAAACCCAGGGCTGATTAGCCTGGAGTACAGTGCCAGAAGGTATCATGGAGTTAAAGAACCTAATAAGGTTAGAAAAGAAGGCTCAGACACATAACTAATCAGAACATTCAGTGCTGTATTAGATAGGATAAAAACTGTGAAGCAAATATTACATTTTCATGCTTGAGAACCACTGCTAACTGGTTTGGATTTATGAATAAACTTCACTGAGATTTTCATTTCCTTGTCCACAGCCATGTCACATAAATGACTCAGTTATCCTGTGATCAGCTAGCATATTCACATCCTTTTCCTCTTTGGTTGTTTCCATCTCATGAGCTCACAAATTCTACCAGAAATTCCTATTAGTCCCAAAGAGCATTATCTTAATTTGGTATTATTGACTTCCATCCCAAACAAATTTACTGCTGTCCACCAGGTCACGTAGTTCTATGTGACATTGTCATCCTCATCCCTTTTAACAGCACCTTCCAGCCTCACACTGTCAGTACAGCACACTTACACCAGGGCATTAACAAAAACACTAAACAAGCTGCTTTATTCTAAAATTAATTCCTTACATATTTTACTAGTGATCTCTATTTACAGACCAATAAGCTTATCAGCAGAACCCATTTCAGCTTCTTTAGCTACCACATAATTCTTATACTGTATCTGCATCTTCCCTAGCTTAACTGAAAAGGCACAGTCAAGACAGAGAACTGTATTACTGGCCTGATTCAGAACAATGATTTGGGTGTTCCTGGTGCCTGAAAACAAGCTCTGTACTTGGAGTAGAAGATATCTGAATCAGACATGCTCTCCTGCCTTGTTCCTCCACTGCCAGCAATGCATTGCACAAATGTGGTTTATGAAGGGTTTGGGAATGATCCGAGATCTTAACCTGAAGCACTTTGCCACAGTTTATATTCAAGAGAAGACATCTTATTAGAGGGCTGGTTTATATGTTCTTACATAGTTCAAACACCAACTTTCTTAAGCAAATAACATCCCCTGGTCTTTAGTTTATTCATTTTCAGCCTGATTTCCAAAGGAAATGAGTCATAATCAAGTATGTTTTCTGTGGTCTGGCTGTCAGTCCTCTCAACTTTCAAACCTGTTGGCCAGCTAGATCTGATGGAGGGACAGATGTCTCAATGGTACTAAATTTATATGGTATAAATGGAGAGCAGGGAAGAGGCAAGTACATTAGAGGCCAAACTACAGAAAAGGGTAACACTTAAGCTTACTTTACATCATCTATCAAAGCACAGCCAGGTGACACAGCCTGCCGCAGCCAGGGTTAGTTGGCTCTGTTGCTGAGAAACCACTCTTCCATGTAAGTTTTAGTGCATTTTAAGGTAAATAAGGTTTCAAGAGCTTTCTTTTATACCTGTCTCTCTGCAATTAGTTAGAAAACAGTTGACTCGGGCACCCTCTGCCTCTTTGACTCTGGTAGTTGTTCTCCTCTCCATCCCTCCCACAGAGGCCATAAAGGTTTCTCTGTTTCAAAACATCATTAAAATGGAAAGGCTTTGGGCTACACTGGACCTGGATAAAACACGTGCATGGGTTATTATTTTAATGAAGGAAATGTTCCTCCCCATTTGACCTCTCCATCTTGCCAGATGAGTCTTTTCAGCTAGGAAGAGTTCAAGGAAAAAACAAAAGCATTTCAGTCCCTATCAATTATACATGGCATGAAAACACAAGGAGGTGGCCGCAGAGACAGCATGCTCTCCACTCCTTAGTGGACTCTGCAATTGTCAGCTCTTTCACATGTCATGGGAGGTGAACTGCAAGCCACCACAGTGCACAACACACAGATGTTACACAGCCACATCATCCTGCCCTGTTTGGGGTACAGGGTAAAGCGCTAGCTTTCATCCCAAATTGAACACACTGCAAGTAAGCCAAGTAAGCCTGGCTTGAGGCAATCGTGGTGTACACAACTGTCAGTGACTTCCTTTGAAAGCCTTCAAGCTGTTCCAGCTGCATTTCACAGTACTGCTGTCAGTTATGTGAGTAAAGGATGCTTTACCCTTCAGTAAAGGCGGCAGCTTGAAATCCGTCACTTCCTCCAAAGCATCTCCCTACTTACAGGAATCCCTTCCTTGTCTCAGATGTTTAAAAAAACACCATCATTCCATTAAGGCCTTCATTCCACTGTATGGTATACTCTGGTAGGAATAATAAAATATTTGATAGCACTTGTTAGAGTTGGGCTGCTGTCAAACTCCCAGCACTTACCAACCAGATGGTTGTCAGCATCTGATGTTGCTGATCTCTGATAAAATTCTATGTACTTTTCCCTTGTGGAAACAACTCAAGAGATCCGATTCCTCCAGTGGGTGTCAATAGCAACAGGAGGTCAGAGGAGGAAAGGGTGCAATGTGAAGAAGGTGCCACAGTGAGAGAGTAAAGCAACACAAGGTGAACAAAAGCAAACAGCAAAGAAAGAGTGGTGGAATAAATAGCAACTGGAACAGTAGATCTGAAGGCCAAACATATCTAAAGTCATATTGACTATACTAGGTAAGTACTGATTTTAAAAGATAAAGACAGGTCAAAGATTTCTAGATAAATACAAAGCCAGAGAGGAGGAGACCTCCCAGGAATTTAACCTGGCAGATCAACTACAATGTTGCCTTGGAAAAAACAAACAGAAGGGACTTCCATCTTATCTAACGTGGCTACTGGAAGAGCCATAAATGGTATCCAATTTATGAATATTATAGAATCAAATGTTCTAGTAGTTAAAAGCTGACTGAAGCTCTTGCTGTACCAGTGCTTTGCTAGGACTTTGCTCCTACCTCTCCTGGCTGGGAAAATCAAAGGCATGGAGATTAGAAGATGGAATATAAGTATCATCTCCACCTTAAGCTCTTTATTTTGGTAGAATAAAGACTTGTTGGTACACAGCTGGGGGCAGATTTTGGCTTCAGAAAACAATTCTTGTTTGCTTGGCACCTAGGTTTTAATTACTTCTTTAATATTACCAAAGCTAAGAATTTTCAATAAGCCTCTGGTTTTGATTTGAAGGACCAGTAACTACAGGAACCGGTAAGTAAAAATATTCTTTCAAAACAGAAACTATAAGGAACAGACGAAAGTTTGCTGAAATTCCTTGCTTTTCAAAGCTTTGGCCCTTTGAAAGAAAACTGCAGTATTATTTCACTGGATTTGTGACAAAAAAGAAGCATAAATATCCACAAACTTGCCTTAAAGTAGCTTAAGAATCATTTAGAAATAATGAACACTTCTAAAGAACTATGCTCTTGAAAATTAGAGAACTCTGAAATACGGGAACATAAACAAAGGCAGAAATCATTCATGCCTGCTCTTAAATGTTTCCATACTCATGTGTCTGGCTAGGATGTTGCTCTGGCATCCTCCAACAGGACCTTCTGATAGGAATTAGCACTAAATGGCAGCCATCAAGGAGAACTGAGGACCATTTGTACTCTGTTAACAGGACAATCAATAATGGGACTGCACAGCTGAACAGCAATTCAAGAGTCTTCTATCCATACCCATGCATGGTACAAGGATAAGACATATTCCGGGTAACACGTGCTTAAGCTGTTCTTAAACTCTTCCAAAGCTAGGATCCTTCACCATTTCCCCAAGCAGTCTCTTTCAACGCTTGACTCTCTTCAGTGCTACAAAGCTCTTCCTAGCTGAAATGTAAGCCCTCTTCTTACTTCCCGAGTACAAGAAGAGCAGATTGTATCCTGATTATACCCTTCTTTGCATTATAAGTGGGGTGGCTTTTTTTCTTTGTACAGATATGAACACTGTTAGCCTGTCTTCTCTCATGGTCTTTGTGAGGGCTTATATTCTGTCTTTTCTAGATCACTTGTTATTGTCAGGGTCCTCCTGTGGATTACATCCACATTTTCTTTCAAGATTGGCATCCAAAATAAGACACAGTACTCTCTTGTCTTGCAAACTGCTTCTTTTCATACGTGCTAGTGGGCATTTTTCTTAATTAACAGTATAGCCTTGTTGACTTTAGCTGGTGATCCACTTCACTCCCCGCATCTTTTTCATCAGAATTGCTCTGCAACCAAATGTTCCCCTGCTATACTTACACAGTGGGGTGTTTTTCCTCCTTAATTGTAAGACCTTTGGCTTGCCCCTGTCGAATTGCATCCTGTTTTTACCAAGACACCACCTGTTTGTGGGGATCCTTTGGAATTCTACCCCTGTTTTCCAACATATGCCAGTCCTCATATCTTGGTGTTATCTGCAAATTGATGGGGCAGTCTGCCATTTAGGTCTTTATTAACAATACCAAATACAATGGGGCCTAGGACAGATCAGTGCAGAACCCTACTTAGTGTTGTCTTTCTCTTTGTTAACCAGAGTTAAGTCTATTCATTTAGACTGTTCTCCTTCAAATTGCTTAAGAAAATGTCCTTAGAATGTCATTTGACTAGTGTACAAGCCAAGATATGTAACATCCACTGTTTCTCCTGTTTTCAAGATTGATCACCCTATCAAGACTGAAGTTAAACTGATTTGGTCTGACAACTCACATTAGCCATTACTTATCTCCTTGTTATCAGCCATGTGCTCTCCAAGGGATGGCAACAGCAGAGTCCTAGGGTAGGCTGCCAGCCATCCAAAGACCGACACACAGGCTCAGCAGCTCCTTTGAGAATGGCTAGATGCCTCAACATGCATGATGGTGGAAGCATCAGCATACTTCAGTCACTACTACTGTCTCTCTCTCCTAGAAAAGCTAATTGGAACTGTGAAGTCAGGGTCTTTCTTCTGGAAGAAGTATGAAGGATGCACGAGTAGCAGAGAACTGAGGGAGACCATGCTGTATGTACTGGGAGGAAGGCATGGCCAAGAAGGCAGGGTGGGAAGAAGGGGAAGGCAGCTTGGAAGAGGTGGCTGTCTTTGGGCTCTCCAAACATTTGTGGATCCACACCTCATTTAGCATTAATCCCTCCCTACAGAGAGAGACAACCTGTCATACAGTTTGGATTTTAATTTTCCACACATTTCCCTGCAAGCAGAAACATACGGGCATATTTAGGCCTTTTTGGTACCTGGAGGGGAATAAATGAGAGCCACTGGCTGGAAAGTTACACTGTCATTCTGATATTCCCTTTTCATCCCATTAAGGTTGTCCGGGAACTAGGAGTCAGCTGATCAGATTATTGCCAGACATTATCAAGCTGCCTATAATTAGCTTTTTATTGGTGAGAAGCCAGAAAATCCTCTTTGTTTGCAAGCTTGGACTATAGAGAAAGAGAAAATATTTCATGGAAGAGATTGTTTGGAAACTGCAGATCCTAATTAGTGTCTCAGCTTTGTAGTGAAACTGCATGCGGCATTTCTCTGGGAAAAAAAAAAATGCTTTACACTCTTCTTTTGAGGAATGCAGGTTGCATTCTTGAAGGGCACAGCACGCATGGAGCTCAGTGCAGATATGGATGCTTTACCACCTCTGCTCTGTTCCCTTGGTGTAGGCTTCTTACATTCCTGCATGTTATATGGCTCCTTTTAGTACGAATCCAGATTGAAAATTTAATCTGAGGTTTAACATAGGTTAAAAACTGGGCTGTGCCATCCACATGAAACCTGTGCAGTCTGCACACTCAGGATAACTTCAACTTCAGAGAAATTTGGGTAAAAGCATTCCAGTAGTCCAGAGGTTTTTATGCAGTATGTTAAAATTACAGTGGTTCAAGGTGACTTTTAAGACAACCCTTTACATTTTCAGCATCATCTTATGAAAGATTTTACCTGATTCATTTTTGATGTTAATTACAATTTAAATAACTAACATAAGGCTGAAATTTTCCATGTCATGTAGTAACAGTATCCCCTTTAATTCCTGCAGAGGACAACATAAGTTCCATGTGCTTGCTGTAAACACCATTTACACAGACTGTAGCACGCAGAGATTAGCAATACATCCATTAGTGGCGTGGTTAGAAGATCACTGTCTATTCCAAGACAAACACTTTTTCCTTTTTTTTTTTTGTTTTGTTATATCCCAATATATTTTCTTCCCAAACACTTAAACCAGAACTGATCACTATCATGTTTTCTCTTGTTTGAGGAAAAACATCACCATGAAGGATGCCAAGCCTTCTGAAATAACAGAAGTATGACTCTCCTAGTCTGCCCTATTATTTCGAGTCTTAACAATATGTGAGAACAAATCCCGTACAATGATATAACTATTTAGATATTTGATCAAGACCTTTATATATATCAAAACATCACTGATGTGTTTTCCAAAATATAACCAGAGCAAGAATATGCACCATCTTCCTGTGATTTAAGCAGATTTTAAGTGAGCTGCTGGCTGCTATCACAGAACAGTAGGAGTTGGAAGGGACCTCTAGATATCATCTAATCTAATCCTCCCCCCAGAGCACAGGATCATGTCCAAGCGGGTTTTGAGTATCTCCAGAGAAGGAGACTCCACAACCTCTCTGGGCAGCCTGTTCCAGTGCTCTGGCACCTTTAAAGAAGTTTTTCCTCCTGTTCAGATATAACTTCTTGTGTCCAGTTTGTGCCCATTGCCCCATATCCTGCCACCAGGCACCACTGAAAAGAGTCTTGGCCCCATCCTTTTGACACTCGCTCTTTAGAAATTTATGAGCATTGGTGAGATCCCCTCTCAGCCTTCTCTCCTCCAGCCTAAACAGACCCAGGTCTGCCAGCCTTTCCTCATAAGAGGGGTACTCCTTTCCCTTGATCATCTTTGTAGCCCTCTGCTGTACCCTCTCCAGCAGTTCCCTGTCCTTCCTGAACTGGGAAGTCCAGAACTGGACACAGTACCCCAGATGTGGCCTCCCCAGGGCAGAGCAGAGGGGGAGGATGACCTCCCTTAACCTGCTGGCCACCCTTTTTTCAATGCACCCCAGTATACTTAAGGCAAGATCATATCAGAAAGCAAAGTATTTTGCAGAGTTTAATTGTGGTTATTTCTGGGAATGACACCATCAGTTTGTGAAATACGCATGAAGTTTGTAGTGGTTGGAGTACCTAGCAGTTACTAATAAGGAGTAATAATCTGCATAGGCTGTTAAACTCTAGTGGTAGAATCAAGAATAAATACAGTAAAGAGGGAATATCCACTTCAGGTTTAACCAGTAACGGTTTAAGTTACTTCTCTCTGCTCTAAAACCAAACAAATCAATACAGGCTGGTGGTTTCTTTAAACCACTGGTTGTCCAGAACAGTCTCATTAGCCTTGCCCACCTTGCAGTAAATTCCTCAGTGAAAGTGAGCTAAATGCACTAGTACATTTTTGGAAGGCAAATCTAATATCCCCTAGATTTTCAGTCTAAGGGGTGGAAAGCAAAGGTCATTTGGTTTCAGACCCTTTAGCTTGGGTGTACGAGAATGGTTCAACCACATGACTTACTACTAGCTCTTGAAGAGGCCACCTGCTCCAGTCTCCAGGGACTATTGCAAGGGCTAGCTTTAACCACAGCAGGTTAGTATCCCTTGGTGAGTATACTCAGCAGAGGAAAAGATGATTCAGAGCAGGAATGTGGTTGCGGTTAAGTGATCTGCTTGAGGAGCTGCTCTAGTACATACCTAGGAAGACTAGTTTCCTCTGCTTGGATTTCAGTGCTGCAAGTGCTCCTCCTGGTCCTCAGACTAGCTGCACTGTGTCTCTACAACCTTAGCACCTTGTCCCAAACTTAATTCCACTTCTTCCCCCAGACTTCGCTTCCTCAGTAGACCACAACTCCTTACTCATACACCCCTTCCACCACACCAACATCTGTCCCCATGTGTGTTTCAGTCCCGGTCTCCTCCCCTGCAAACATCTGTCTTCCTGTCATAACCAAGACAACTTGGTTTCCACTTTCTGCTCTTCTTTCTTCCTGTGACCAGTGAGCCAGTAAGAGAATTTTCTTGCTAAGTTTACAAATCCCTGCTTTTTCCAAGATTGGATGGTGCCCAGGGTGGACCAAATGTTCAACAGATTTGGGTACCAAATTTTAAGGCATCTCTACTGATTATTATATGCAGTACTATAGTGGTTTTATTTTTCAGAAGGTTATCAGTTGGCCAGCTATAGATTACCCTGGGGATAACAGAAGGCACCTGCTTGACACAAATTATATCTGCCAGATTTCAGTTTGCAAAGCCACAATGAGACGAAACGATGAGAGGGCATGAGACAAATCCAAAGAGACAGTCACCTGGGATCTTTAAAAAGAGAAAAATAAGATACATTTCCCTAGCCTGTTTTCCCGAAGTACCTGAACAGTCTTGGCTGACACTTTCCAAAACCATATATCAAAGGCAGACTTTGTCATGGAATATTTTAGTCCAAAAACTTAAAAGACTCAACTCAAAGGTATAAGCAGATCACTCTCCTACAGTGGAAGGCACAAGGCAACCTTAAAAATAGGCAGTGCTACCAGGTTACCTGAATGACAGCAAACTGCAAACAAGACAGGCATTTGTGAAATATGAACTTGCAACCCAAGGTATTCCTGTAGGGTGAGGGCATTTTCATCTCCCAGAACAACAGCAAATGGAATTCCTGTTACGACTAACAGAACGTGCCGAGCTCAAGGAACATGCCACAGGGCAGGGTTATGCTAACGTTGTTTGCACAGTAATTTGGCTCACTCTCTTAAGTGTTCTGTAACACGGATAGGCCTTGAGCCTTGCCTACAGCGGGAATTTAGCCACTGGTATAAACTGTGTCTGGAGCACTGTTCTGGCATGCAGATTTACCCTCTGGTGAAAATTGCCAGGTACGCAAGGCTCTCAATATTGTTGTTCAAACTCTCCATGTTAAAACCTGTACATCCAACTTCCAGACTTAATTCTCAGCTCAGCCAAAATTAGAAGCCAAAAGTGTGGGCCAAATCGAGCTATTTGCATAACCTGCAGAGTTACGCACACAGAAGAGGTTTCTCTGTTAACACGCTGACAGCAGTTCCAGTTGAACTTCATTTTGAGGGCTCAGAACAGCTATATACAGTGATGAAAGCTGGAAAATATCGGTTGTTTTTTTTTTAAGTAAGAGACTCCAGGCACTTTATGCAGAGAGGATGGAGTGACTTGATCAGAGTCTCAGAGTACCAATGCAACAAACACAAGCTTTTCAGGGTGGAAAAGGTGTGGCTAGTAATTGCACCAGTGGCTAGTAATTGCAGTTAAACAAATATCAGTATAGAAATGTAGGAATGTTTCTTAAACAATGAAAGTAATTAACCTGTGGGAGAAAAGGGCTCTCATGAATCCTTTCTCACTGGCACCTGTCAAGCCTAGATATCTTCCTGAAAGATACTCCGGAATTCAAAATTAATTCAGGGTGCAAAAACGTAGAACCCAAAACCCTCAACTGCCAGGATTTTAGTTACAACTTCCCACCATTGCTAACCACAGCTGCTGGTAAAGGTTAAAGGTATAGATGTATTTTGGCTCTACAGGTGCTTTAATCTTTTTTTTTTTTTTTGCCTCACCCTGTGCTGAACAGGGCCACGCAAATTAGCTCTAACAGTACAGTTATCTACTGGTACCAGATCTGTACTGCACCTCTCAGATTGGTGTAACTCATGGAGCTGGATGGCATAGATTGAGTCCACAAATTAAAACTTAGAAAGCTAGGCTTAACACTCCTCTTAGGAGGAAAAACAGCCAAACTTATTTCCTTGGTTGAACATCAACAGTCAGTTGGGAAGCATGATGGGAAGGGTCCCTTTGTTGGAGCTAATAGCACTAAGCTTTTCCCCCTCCCCATAGCACACTTCACCCAGTAGTTCCACCCAGGCTTATTTTATAGCATATGGGAACTCTTCATCACCATGTGACGTATAAGGTTTTAAAAATTAGGAGTTACTTATTGCTTAAGCTGACACAATAAATCAAATTGAGAATGATAACCAAGTATGATGGATAACTGTCACAGGCTACGGGGAAGTGGGGCTCCCCTACCTTCTGAGCTGGAGAGATGTAGCCACTGGATGCTGTATTGCAATGACAGTGAGATCTGCAGGGAATGGGTGACTCTAGGCTTGCATCTGCAAGTAAAGGGCTTCTAATTGCCAAAGAGCTACTAGAGATGGTGCTGTGCAGGATGAAGTTCACTCAGTTTCAAGAAAGCACGAGGAGGAGCTGGATGAACCTCTTGATTTGGGCTCTTTGAGCTTTGTTCCTCAGAAGGATTCACTGGGGGCCTATTATGAACTGAGAGGGAAGGTGATGAGGTGTTAGATGTGGTAAACAAACACTCCCAGCCAGAGATGCATATGTCTGTTTAGGAAAGCAACACGTTTTCAGAACAATTCTCCCCTGACTGAATTAGGTAGGAAGTACAAGGATTCCACGTCCCTTCCATTTCTGAAAGCTGAATTACTAACAGCCTCAATATTTGCATTGAATCACAGTCCATTAAGATCATTTCAGTCCACCAAGAACAGAAAGCACGCACCTCTAAATATTTATAAGGGAGATACTCCCTCCAGGTTCATCTCCATCAGCCGCTTCCAACGCAGGCTCTCCAAATGGCCAGCTCTTCCAGCAGAACTGTTTCCTGCACATCCATCTGCTCACTTTGTTCAGATAAACAGGCATCTCTTCTGCTAGCCATGTGGTACTGGCTTCTCTCTGCCGTGCGCACGGCTAGTGGGGATGCCCTGCAGAAGCTTTACTGAGAGTGAGTCACAGAAAGAACCCAGCTGGATATCTGGAAGCCCACTTGGGTTTATGAATTAGCAGGATATGGGATACTTTTTCTTTTCTTTCAAACCAATCCACGAAGCACATCCAATATGGAATTACTGAGTTAATATACATGAATAGACTGCCTGTCATTTTTTCACAGAAGTCCTTTCTATAACCCTAACTGGAAATACCAAGTAGTAAATGAACAGAGAGACTGAACCCCCCCGCTAGTGGCTCCGAAAGGCAGTTTCACAGAACATGAAAGGCTGGATCAGATTGGGAGCATGCAGAAAGCTACTGCCACTGCTGTACAAGCTACTGGTCAGCAGATAAACAAAGCAATCCTGTTTCCAGGGCTGTGAAGCCAACAGTAAATTTATACAGCCATCTTTTTAATAGCTTTGAAAAATAAAGGAAAACAAAGCGCAGTCATTTCAAGCTCCATTTGAAACCGAGTGAGAAAAATCTATGTTTGACAAATAGGAACGGACAAATTCTAGATAAGAAAATACTGCTAAGCTTTTGGAAACCGGCAATCAAATAGCGAGCGACCAGATACCTTTGAAATACCTGCGCACTTAAACGACTGGAGCTGTTAAAATATATTGAGAGTTCATCGTTAAAGCAAATGGGACAAAGCTCTCATTAGTAATTTCTGCATCACTCAACCAAACATACCAACAGTGGGGCTAGTTCTGCAGTCCTTGCTCAACACATCTGTACCAGCAATGCTCTAGCAGTAAAAGCCTGTTTATGATTGTTTCCAGTTAGCTATTGGAGCTTGAAACATGCACTTGGGTTACGATTGTGTTCTGTCCATGTTAACTGATCATAGACTCAGACTAATTTAGGTTGGAAGGAATCTCTGGTGGTCATTTAGCCAACCTCCTGCTCATGAAATGTCAAGTGAGCTACAGAGAGGGCACAGGGCTTACTTTAGGGGTGCAGGGGAAAGGTATCAAAAACTGTATCGTACTCCTGACACAGCACCATATCCTCTCAGCTGCAGGCTGCAGTTACCATGCAAAAAATGAAGTCTGGCTGCTCATTGGTGACACCTGAACTGTGACAACTTGGATTTCCAGGAGCAGTGAGCCTCCTCCTTGCCAGAGACACACTGCGTAACACCACCTGCCATGGGAAATTTCTCTCCATGCCCTGGCATTTGACATTGCCAGCTTCTGAACTGATCCTTGCAGCAGCATCCTGCCCTCCTTCCCCCTTCCATAAATCATGTCATTCCCAAAGTTGCCTTGGGTTGCAGCACCAGATGGCCTTGTGGACAGCATAACCTCCTTCATTTCCCCAAAGACTGCGACTGCACCATGTACTGCACTTGCCAGCATTCCTCAAACCTTTCTTAATGCCTAGCACACCTAATGAAGTTTAGCCCATCAGAGTAAGCACTACAGTAAGCCACAAAGAGGGCTGTAAAGCGTGGCTCAAGGATCTCCCTCTTTCCTCTTTATTTCACTCCTAGTTGTGAGAAACTCACAATGGGATTTTTCTTCAGCTCCTTGACATTTGTGCAACAATTGTATCTCAGCACACAGGGTCCTCAGCATGCTGTTTCTTCACTGTATTTACCATTTTCCTTTAGGAAGTCAGCAGAACCGACCTCTTGGGATGACCTTGTGTTACAACACTTTGCAGACAGCACACAGCTTAGCCCATTTGTTCCCTGTACCGCAGCTCCAGGTGTCTCTGGTTTGCTAGCACCACATCCCCTTGTTGCCTCCTATAGCAAAATTCCATACAAGACCTCCTGGATAAAAGGCAACTACATATTATTTGTAAATTTAACAGCCTTGGATTAAGCCAAATACAAAATTTGATCCAATGTAGTCCCTTTTTACCTTGTTAGATGACTATTTGTTTGACTGCCTTTTCGTATTTTCCTGAGCTCCAGCCCTCAGTCTGAGCAGTTTTTTTGTATTTTACTACAAATGAAGCCAGTTGCTGCCATGAGACTGTACGGCGTTCCCACTCTGCGGGGGGATGTTTACATTCTCGCTATTTCCCCCCAGCCCCCTGGAGCAAACACAATCCCTTCACTTTGCAATGCCAAAAATAGAAGCGTTGGTATTTAAATTGCGAACAATCGGGGTTGGCAAACAATCTGTGTGACTGCACCCTCTCTGAATCATGGGTCTGAGTCATTTCCCTCACCTAAGCTGCTCTCTTCCCCCATGCAGATTGCAGGAGCAGGGAGAAATACGACACTAATGTTCTCCTGTATCTGTCTCTCTCCATCCCATCCCCATCCCCTGCAGCCTGCCTGCTCCAGGCCGAGCTGGTGAATTATGAGCGAGTCAAGGAGTACTGCCTCAAAGTGCTTCAGAAAGAGGGCGAGAACTTCAAGGCACTCTATCGATCAGGAGTTGCGTTTTACCACCTGGGTGACTTCAACAAGGCCCTCTACTACCTGAAAGAGGCAAGATCCCGCCAGCCAACAGGTATGGGGGGGGGAAGTAGGGACATGACTTTGCATCAAGCACTACTGCATTTCTTTTCAGGAGGCTTAGTCTGTCCCTGACTTGATTGCCTTATTTTCCACAGGGATGAGCATGACTCACTCTATCCTTAGCTGTATTCCTCTTCAAGCACACTCTTCTAGTGCAGCAAGGTTGCAGTGCCCAAAGATTAACCACTGCCAAGGCTCCAGCACAACCTGGAAGATGACGGTATTGCTAGAATGCCATCTGTGTGGAGGGGATCCCACCTCTCTTTCCCTCCATAGTTTATTTTTGAAGAAGAAAGCAGGAATGGGAAGAGTGTATCCCAACCATTACATTTTCTGACTCTGAGAACAAGTTTTTTCCTCCTTAGCAAAGTCAGGGCACTATATGTGATCCCCAATAGCTATGCTTTCCACCATCCCAGTAAAGGGTTAGTATTTAAGTTTGACCAAAGCAACAGACATTTACTCACAAAATATGCTTCAACTTTTGCCATGAAATCAGCCAAGTATCTGTCACGCACGTGTCAAAACCCAACAATTCATTTTGGGACAGCAAAGAAGTTACATATTCAAACAACTTAGCCTCACCAGAGCAACCACCTTTATGCCGACCTACCCAACCTCAGAAGGCAGGTAGAAGGCCACAATGCAGAGATGGTGCTTTTATTTTTCAAAGAACCACCTAATCAAGAGATAAAACCACACTATTGTTTAAGTCTGTCATGGTTTGGGCCAGGTTGGCCACTGAGAAGATGACAGATGCTCTCCCCCACCTCTTGCTATAAGGAGAAGAAGAAGAGAAATAAAGAGATCCATGAGTTTAGAAAAAAACTAAACTACATTTAATGAAACATTAATAATACAATAAAAAATGAAATAATTAAATAGGTGTTATATATATAAAAATCTATACAAAAGTGTATCAAGCTCCCAGGGAGATGTCACTAGCAGGCACTGGGAGAGTTCCAGACTGGCCTCAACAACAGACGGGAACTGGATTCCAGATTTACCTTCAGGAACGTACATTCCAGCACTGAGAGAGTCCTCCTTGGGCATCAGTCGTCAAAGAGAGAGAGCCCTTGAAGAAGCCGCCATTGAAGCGGAGCCAACCTGCCCCCTTTGCTCCCTCAGCTGTTATCCTGAGCATGGCAGATGGGATGCGACACCCCATTGGTCAGTTTGGGTCACCTGACCCCTCCACGGGGTAAACAACAGTCAGCTGACCCCGGTTACCATGGCAACAAGTGTGAGCAGGAGCCTCTCCCTGGGCAGAGGGTGGGCTCTGCGACACCCCAAACCGGGACAAAAACCGTTTCTGTTAAAAGAAAGGAATTTTGTAATACTCAAAGAAAGACTAAAGGGTCACGAAAAAGCAGAACAGAAGCAATTGCGCAAAGAAAACCTCACAGAACAGCTCTTCCACCTGAACCTGAGAAGGAAGAGAGAGAAGTGGGTGTAAAAGAGGAGCCTGGGCCCTGGCAGAGCACGGTGGAGCTCTAGTTCATTGACCTAGACAAGGCAAAGGAAGCTGAGGTGGCTCTACTTGGTGTCCTACAGGCGCTGGCCCTGGGGGGCTCCTGCGGTGGCTGTGCCCTGGAGGAACACCAGGGAGGGTGTGCTTAGGAGTGTGCTGGCTTCTCCTTCCTCTTCCGCCTCCCATAATGGTGCCTGCTCCCATCTGCCGCTCTTGGCCGTGGGCTCCGGGCAGTCTGACAGCACAGCTGTGCACCCCACACTCCCTGAGAAAATGTGCTTAAAAACTCAGTTTAGCCTATTTTAGTTTACAGTGTGCCCTTCTGCTTTCAGCCCTTGCCAGAACCAGGAAATGGAGAAGCCTATGCAAGAGCAAAAATAGTCAGTGGAAAATAAGGAGTTATCCTAACCTTGAGGTTCTGACTAGGCTCAAATGCAAAAGAGTCCTTGTAGCTGAACCTCTTTGCTTCCATTTTTAAAATATGTATTTCTGTGTGCCCCACCCCCCCTTGATACTATTTGGTATTCCTCATTGCTTCTTGAAATAAATAATAATTTATTCAACAGCAACAGCTTCAAATACCACAGCTTGCTGCAAAAACATACCAGAAGCTGTCCCCAAAGGCCATTAATGTATACAAAACCCAGTTCTGGCCTTCAGCTCTGCATCAGAGACTCTTCCCGGTTATTGTTAGACCATTCAAGGCTGTTGTTCCACTGTTTTATTTATGAGTATGGAAAACTTGAAGGGTATTCAGGGGGAAAGAAGTGAATACATACAGTAACAAAGCATATGGTGGTTAAAACACAGCAGTAGGAATCAGGTAACACTATCAGGAATTATTATGTGTCCTGGAATAAGTTAGTGTCTCCACTTTCAGTGTCTTCATCTACAAAATGTGATTGTTTTCCTTTATCTGAGGTTTCACCAGGCTCACTGGTAAAAGCACTTGGTTATTATTACAGTCATGTTCTGTGTGTTCTTTTTTTTTTCTAATTAGGAATGGTTTTGGCACAAATCACTAGCAGTTATTCTCTTTGGTGGGGGAGATTTTAAATGGTAAAGAGGAATTAGCTAGCAAAGGGGTTTACTGTTCTAAAAGGCTGTCAGAACAGCAAATCCCTTATGGCTATTTACTGCCTGTCAAGGGTGAAGGTTGGGTTTGGCCTAATTTCTTATGCTACCTCCAAACAAAACTCACAAAAGCAGATGGAAATAACACAAGATAATTGTATAACCCTCCTTACTAAGGGAGAGGGAAGCCGCTGTTGTGCAAAGCTGCCCTCCATGAATTCTGTGTCCAGGGCTGGTGCAGCTTGGGCAGCCACCCATAGACCTTACCTTCAAGCCTTGTTCAGCTCTTTGCCGCATGGTGGAGGTACCTACTGACTGGGACTGAGATCATCAGACCATCAGCTGACCTGGTGATATCAAACACCTGCAGTTAGTCTCTGCTGGCCCCGCGCTGAAAGCTCACACTTGGACATCACGCAGACTGCACAAACAAGCCAGATTTCCTCATGTGGTGTGGAGCAGGCTCACAGCTGAACTCAGGAGCTGCCTTCCTGAACACCTGCAATTCAGAAGTCCTGGGACCAAAACCCAGGTCCCGATTTCTACACAGCAGATAAGCAACTGGTCTCTGAAGCTACAGGGAGAAGCAGAAATGACCTTTACAATGGCAGGAGGTCACTCTGCACAAGGACACAGGCATGGTCCTAAGAGCCAGGAGACCTGTTCCCATTGCAGCTTTGCCAGCGTCTCTTTGTATGGGTCTGACCCCTCACCTGAGTTGTCCTCACCTGTTATTCCCACATCAGCAGAAGGGGATCACTTCTTCCTCACTGACAGATGAGACTCTTCGTTAACATTTACATTTAGCTTTGAAATACTTCTGCAGGCAGGGCTAGTATGGTGCAATACCATTTGATGGAAAAGACCTGACAAAGACAAGGCTCTACTTCTTCTATAAACAGAGTGCTGCTCTCATTATTTCTCTTTGGCAAAATAGTGGCCCTCAAAAAGGAAGCAGAACATGCCAAAACCTGCCCAGGAGATTTATAACTAGGTCGCAATGGGAGTATCTCCCGCCCTCTATCAGGCTACACCTTATTTTGCCCTCGGCTTCCCAGGCATGTGGAAATCTCCCAGGTGAGTGAAGCTGTGCCGTGAGCTGCCTTACCCGTGAGCCAGAGGGAGTTGGCAACCTTTCATTCCCCAATTATGCACTGAACCCACCTCCACCCCCCCGACCAGGCGTCGAGTCCCTGCAGGCCCAGGCAGGTGTGATTTCCCAACATACCTACGCAGTTATCGCTTATCACTTATCGTGGCGTTCAAGGTGTGAACCTCCGCAGCGGGGACGTGTGCCCCGACGGTAGCCCATCAGAGCCAAGAAGGGCACAGAGCAGAGAGATGGCAGTGGGGCACAAGCGGCACAGCAGGGCTCTGGCCGGGCTATGAGCCCTGCCTTTGCACTGCTAGGAGTGAGTTAGCCATCTGCCTGCTACGTGCACTGATTTTATTTTAGGCCTAAAATTGAAGCCTGCCTCCTCAACTGAATTTCTTCGCTCCAAGAGGCTGCGCAACTACAACCAATTCTGTTTTTAAAAAAGCTGCGCTAAAATTCGCTGGGCTGGTATGAAGTGCTAATGCATGAACAGCCCAGGGTGCTGGTGCACCTTGTCTAACACAAGCAACAGCAAAACTTCTTGGCTCATTAAGGATGTCACAAATGGGGCAAGTAAATTAATCACTGAATCCCACCCTGTGGACTGACTAGGATGATGCAGTTGAACCTGCAGAAGACTGAGTAGGGAGACCCGCCTCACCCGAGACAGCTTGAGAAGTCACAACAGCATTGCCACAGCCCGCTGCAACCCCATGGCACGTTTGTGGAGAGCTCTGTGTGAAGGGAAACTGACCCATCTCCCACTGTTTCAGCTCTGGCTGAGGGCACAACAGAGATGTGCCCTTCTCATGTTTAAAGGAAACTTTGCACCAATAACTGCTTTGGTGGCTGCAATACCTGCACTTGTTAGTGCTGGATGTGTTACCAGTAATTTGTTCATCACTTCTCATTTCCCTAGCTGATGTGGGGCACATTGCTGTTTGGATAAGGAGATGAGATTGCCCTCTGACTGTGGACTGCAGTGCACTTCGGATTGGTTTCTGAGGATCTAATATCATAAATGGACTAAGCTGGCCCTGGTTGGCTGTCTGAGTAAGGCTGTGAGCAAAGAACCATTTTTCAATCAATACGTAAGTGAAAGTGGCTATTTCTTTTGCTCACTTGCTTCTGATACCAGATGGCTTTGCCAATATGTGGGTGCCATGTGCATGGGAAGTCACCCTCGTGATAGTAAAGCAACATGATTTGAGAATGGATTGACCATGACTGCAGAACCATGGGGTCTGTCTGGAGACACATACTTGTTTAGATCAACCTGTGCTTCAGGGTGAACAGGTTACCTCACTGCTGAGGCCAGGAGGTAAAACAAAACTCATGTTGTGTGCTCTGCTGATGCACTAAAAATACTGGAAGGAAAAAAGAAAGGGCACAGTGCTGGGATCTCAGAGCTCTCTACAGGGATGAATCAGTGGTTCTCTGCCCCTAGGAGCTTTGTTAGACGGGATAGACAAGGCAGTATGCAGCATACGGCATACGACAAAATACAGATAGAGTGTTATGGTGGAAGGGCTTCCAAATATGAAATTTAAGGAAAGCAAGGGTACAAAGGGAATGTGAAGGATGCTGTTCCCTATTAAACTCATCATGGAAAAATGTGAGAAGAGTGAAATAGACTGTAAAAGGAATAGGAGGGCGAAAAGGCAGAGTATAACTGTATGCACAACGGCACAATGCCTTTAGGGGCTTGCATGCAAGCAATGAGAGAAGGGAAGCCAGTGGAGGTGACATTCCACAGGAGTGGGCAAGGATGACCTGGATAGTTTCAGCTGTGTGGATTCAACTGTGCTGACCAAGAGTAATCAGAGAGAAGGTAAAAACTAGCTGAGGCAAGATTGTGAGCAACAGGGATGGCAAGCACAAACCAGACTAGGTTCGCCAAAATCAAAGCTGCAGGGTTTGGGCTCAGAGCCCCTTCCAGCTGATGGTGTTCCTGCAGGCAGCGCTGGAGCCATGTTGCTCCCCAGGTGATGCACCAAGGATGAAGGTGCAGTGTGTCTTCTACAGGGCGTTGTAACCACCATACGTGTATGTGTGTGCTTTTCCTGCAGATACCAATGTCATACGATATATCCAGCTGACAGAGATGAAGCTCAGCAGATGTTCCCAGAGAGAGAAAGAAGCCTTGTGAAAATGAAGCCGCCTCAGCTGAAGTGCCCAAGGGGGAACATTTCCTTCCTAGAAGCTCATTTGGTGGATTTTCCTGTTTGCTCTGCCTCATCCTCATCTCATCCATCCACTCTCCCTTGCTCTTCATTGAACCCCAGTTTTGAAAAAAAAAAAGAGACTTAGACGCTGGATATGGCTGCTTGCCAACCATGGTCATACCCCTTCCCCGTGGCAGGAGAGCACAATGGCTACAGCCAGCCTTGTTCCAAGACAGAGTCACACACCTGGAGTAGGCAATGCTGGGGGACCTTTCTGGTCCTGAGCTGACTGCCTATTACCTTTCGGGAAGCAACCCCCAGAACAACGAATTGCTGACCAGGCAAGTTGGAGACAAACAGTTTCTGCTATGAGTGATCACTGGAGCTTGGAAAAGCCAAGAAACCAAGAGAGCCACTGGTCATTTCACAGGGGACAGCAAATGCCTTTTACCATCAGTTCCCTCTGCCTGCTTCTCCAGTGTGTTATCAGTCTCCAGTGAGAGCTCACATGCTCCCGGTCTAATGCCAGTGAAAACTGTTTCTAAACATCCTCTTAATGAAAGCACAGAGCACCCTACAAACCCCCACAGAGCTGTCCTGGTGCCGGAGGAGAAGGCTGTGGTCTACCACAGAGCGCTGAATGGACTGTGAAAGCATGGTGTACAGTGTGAGGGAAAAACTGTGAAATAATTCATTAAAGGCAAATAAAGATTATTAATAGGCAACAAGTCCAGGCATTGCTTTTCAAAGGGAGCTCTTGGGTTCCCCGTGTTCAGACAGGCAACATTGTCTAGTGGGGGGCAGCATGGGGTGGGGAACAAGGGATATCTCCATTCTTATCTTGGCTCTGCCAATGTCTTGCTGTGCGATCTTGGGCAAGTCACTTAGCCCCTCTGTGCCTCGGTTTCCCCACCTGTACACTGGGGACAATAATACTTCCCTACCTCGCAGGGGTGTTGTGAGGATGTGTTAGTTAATGTTTGTAAGTAACAGTACAGTGATGTACAGTGCTGAGTATTATTAGTACATTGGATTGAGGTCTTGATTCTCCCACCTTGTGTTGGTGCTTCCTGTGTCCTGTTTTTTCTTTTTTAGGAGAACATGGTGCTGACAAACAGGGCAGGACTAACAGCTTTGGAGCCTCTTTCAACAGCCCATAGGGCCTGTTCAGACCTCCTCCTGCAGTCTGATCGCTTCTAAGAGCTCAGGCTCCTTAGCTCAACTGTCCTTTTCTGAAACTGCCAGTAATAGGATCAGTGAGTGCCTCAAACACGTTTCCAGTGTTACTGCCCCATCAGTGGCCCACAGGGACCTGCTCCTGGTTGCAGGATGTACATGAGTGGTCTCGTCCCATGGTGGTCAGTGTGAAGTGAGCGTCCTCTGAGATACTTCACTCGGCCCTCAGCTGAAACACGGAGAGCTGAACAGACAAAGTTCAGCCGAGTGCTGCGTGCTTTGGTCCCAGCGGGTGTGGTGTCTGCAGACAGTTGGCTGTGGCATTCCACATTCCAGCTGTGGTATCTCACCACATTTTTGTCTAGCCAAAATCTGAAAGAGTTGATAGAGAAATATCAAGAGGAAAGACAAACCTCTATCATTGTTTCTGAAAGAAATGAAGTAATATTCTTCAGTTCAGGGACACATCCAGCCCACATTGGCGGGTGGTGAGGAGACCATCTCAAAGTGGCATATAAGTCTTTGAGATAAGATAGACCTACATCAGTTGTGTGAAACTTGTATTACCGGTGATGGCACCAGAAGTTAATGTTCCTCAGGTGAGTGGTAGAAAGCAGCTGCTTCCCAGAATTCCCAAAAGCCATGTGCATCTACTGTGAAGGAAAGGGCTGCATCCTGGAGGCAGCAGAGTCACCTTCTTCAGTTGGCCCATGGTTCATACATCTGTGCCAGAAATAGCGAGCACCTCTGCCCACCCCTACGCGTGTCTAAGCAATAAATGAGGCTACAGCTGCTGCTGGGACAACAATTGAGTGAAAGACAAAGAGGACAAATGAGGGGAATTCTGTAGGTAATTGTTAACTAGACCAGAAAAAAAAGGTTAGGCAGAGGTGTGCTTGGGTGCATGTAAGGTGTACCTGCTACTGTATAAAACACAGAGCTAGTAAGATTCCAGTTGTCAAGCGTATGCAGTCCTCCATATCCTAAAATACATCACAGCATGCAGCAAGTTCAAATAGAGGTGACTCCCCACTACTTCAGATTGCTCATGACAGTTCATCCCACAGCTGCGCGTGTCGCTTCACTAGGAGTGAAATGAGGATTCATCCTGCAGGCCATGCAGGAGAAGACATCACCTACACAAATAGCCTCTGCCCCAGGAAAACTCAGGCAAGCAGAGGCAGGCTTGTTACTCATGACCTTAATGAAAGAGAAAGGGCATTTTCCAGTCACTGGAGATGTAGATCCATGGACTGTCACTTTGTCTGGAAACAATTTTAGCCCTTCTCATTGGCTTCACTGACATCCTGTCACTGCATCAGTCCCATGTATACATTAGTATAAAAAGGGCACAGTAGACTCCAAAATACAGTTCTCAGCCTCTTTCCCTCCAGGAACACTGCAAAGTGTATGGAGGGGGGAGAAATGGGAAGTTTGTGAATATGCATATGAAAAAGATCTCAGAGAGCCTCCAGGTGCTACACGAAAAACTGCTTTCTGCCAAAAATGGTTGTCCTTACATAGCTTGACACTCAGGGTACCTACAAGCAGTGCAAGCACACCAGGAGCTGGAAGAAGGAAGTCACCAAAGAGAAAACAGAGTTACGAGCTGATTTGCCAGCTACGTAGCAACTGTATGTTTCCACAGTGACACAGAGATTGAATGAAACATGGACAAAACTCCAGATGGGGGCCCTCCACATGTCAAGGAGAGAGAGCAGCAGTGCCACCAACATCAGCAGAGCTCCTGTGGACTGCACTCTCCCCATAGCATCCAGCTCTGCCTTGCAGTATCAAACATCTCAGTAGAGCTTGCAGTCTAATTAGAAAGATATGGAGGCACATCACCACTTCTACCGCATGTCTCAAGGGAAAAGGGAAGAGCCCTTCAAATTTCCTAAAGGCCTTTGTCTTCTGCAGAAAGAAAGAGAAGGCATATTTGACTTCCAACACGTCAAGGGGCTCTTCAGCTCTAGAGGAGCAAGGCCCTAAGAGACCATGGGCGAGTTTATCTCCTGGCCACTGCTGAATTTAAGAATACCTAAGTGAGAAACTTGTGGTTTTGTCCAAGAACTGCCTTAACAGGAAACAGAAGATGAAATAAGGATTGGCTGTAAAGGGGAGAACCTATTATCAAGCCCCCAAGAAAGAGGTCCATATATACAACAAAATCCTCCAGAAGTTAGTTAGAGTTACACACCTTTTCCGGTGAGTGGTCCTTAACAGCCAGAGGTGTGGGCAGAAGCCACCAAATCCCACCCAAGTTACCCAGCCATTGCTGTAGGGAGTTGGAGAGACAGAGGAGGACACAGTTGGAGGTGATCATGTCTGCTACAAATTGATGGTATTTTTCTGTGGAGCAGTCAAATTGCAACGTGAGAATACACATCCTGGAAGCCAAAACAAGCAAACAAGGCTTTGGCTCAGCCAGGTGGTATATGCGTATGTCCTCAACATGCGGTACATCGGGGAATAAACACAGGCCCCTCCAGGTACTCAGCAGGGCCAAAATGTCTCCAGTGCAATGGGAAGTGAGCCCATTTGCCCATCACATGTGAAAACAGCAGGAAAGAAATGGCACGGCAGACGCCAGGCAGAGCAGTAGGAACGCTGACAGCAAGCAAGAACTGAGGCTGAAATGAGAAAGGGATGATCTGATCATAGGATACAAAATACAAGCCATCCCCAGGTTCGCGGGCAGAATGAGAATTGAACTAGAAAAAAACCTTGCCAAAGGCTTAGCCACATTATTTGCAGTTCATAACAAGACCCAGTTTTAATTGGCAGGATACACAGCAGGAAAAAGGGCAGTAAGATTAGAGGTGATTTTCCAGCTGGAGGGAGAAAAAGAGGGGGAGGCTTCTTTCCTCCAGCACAATCATTTTTGAAAGTGTGAGGAGACAAACACATGCTGGCTGCAGAATTTTTCCAAATATGTGTTAACCATTGCAGTTGGTAAAAGTGGCCTGGTCAGGGTGGAGAAGTCTTTGTTTAAATTAAGAAGAGGCTGTGACTAGTTTCCAGAACTGACAGGAAAGCAAAGGTCTGACTATTCTTGCTTGCTAGTTAAACCAGGAGCCCGTAGATGAAGAGGGGTATCTTGAGTGCAGAGCAACTCCTTCAGCCGTGCATCTCCGTTTTGCTTTCCCAGAATTTCTCTGCAAGTTTCACCTGTGTAAATGTTCTCCCCAAACTACAGCCCGACAGGCCCAGGAGCAGCTATGTCCTTGTGATGCTTCACGTGAGGTCTCTAGTGGCTTTGTCTGCATTGTTTGCTTTATGATCAATCCCTTGATGATATCCTTTCTCTTTTTCCAAGGGGAGAGGGGAAGGGGGAGGGTATGCACTGGGCAAAGGGGAAATCAAACCAAATTCACACAGGACCTGCTGACAACTACTCCCCTAACTCCCTCCCTCCCTTCCTCTTTCCCTTCCCTTCCCTTCCCTTCCCTTCCCTTCCCTTCCCTTCCCTTCCCTTCCCTTCCCTTCCCTTCCTTCCTCTCCTTGTTTATTCACCTATTCCTTTTTCACCCTGAAGCACACTGATGCTCCTCCCAGGTTTCTACTGTGAAACTCCTTGCTCTGCACAGTAGTT
The DNA here is from genome assembly GCF_964106895.1 of Numenius arquata. NCBI lineage: Eukaryota > Metazoa > Chordata > Aves > Charadriiformes > Scolopacidae > Numenius > Numenius arquata. Next base: position 45,474,381 of record NC_133581.1, on the reverse strand, counting down.
TAGAGGCTTGAGCAGGGGTTACTTAAATAAGGAGGAACAGTGGTGGGCCAATGTGCCACCCAGATGGGACGCTTGGGACCGTGCAGTAAATTATCAGGTTCCTTAATACTAGCCGTGGGTTAGCATAAGCAATTAGTAGGACTTTGTATCACTGCAGCTGGCATGAGATGGTTTCCAGAGATTGTTCTGAGTTGATCTTCTTAGGAGTTCCTTGGTTACTAAATGCTGCAGGCTAAACTACCACACCAACAACAGCCTTGATGCTGCCTCTGTCAGGGTGATGAAAAGCCAAGACACTCTCCCAGCTCCTCTCACAGCTACAATTTAAGGACGGTAAATTCATAAATACTTGATAGTGAAGATTAGAGGAAACCTGTGGCAATACACAACTTTAGCACCCCATGAGGTGGAAGGGGGTGTAAGTGGTCCCACAGATGTAGGGAGGGAAAAAAACATCTTTTCTGCTTCCCAGAGACAGATGGTCCCTCTGTCACAGCAAGGGGATGGCTCAAACTCTGTTCAGCTGGGAGAGCTGTGCCTGCAGCAACTGCTTCCAGTAGTAGGGAGTCACGAAATAAATAGACTGTGTTAGTGCCCAGGAAATCACCTTGTTACCCTAGTTTCATGCTCACTCCTTATCCTATGGAAAGCATCTGCTGTGTTACATGGACAGATAAGAGGGTGAGGGGGAGGAGAGGAAATGATGCAGGATGGAAAGAAACACAAAATACACCTTCCCCCCCCATCTTCCTAGCACAACAGTACAGGAGCAAATTCACTGAACAGCCTCCAAATCTTTTTCACTTGCTAATATGAGGACCCATTTGGCAATCCGGCGCATCCACCACAAACTGGGAGCAGGAGGCTGTGGTTCCTGAACTTCCCTCCCCCACTTTGCAATGAGCTGCGAGTGCCGGGGATGCCTCTGCCGGGCTCAGCAGCCAGCACCCAGCATCTCCCCACCCCGGCACCTCCTGCCTTCCCCGCTCCCTGCTTCGGACAAGCTCCAGGTCTGCTCCTTGCCTGCTGCGGCTGGCCTGTAGTGCAGGCAGGCAGGCCAAACAAGCAGATGGATTTTTTTTATTTAAGTAGCAAAATTACTATTTGTGTTTGGTGGGGAGAAATGCTCTAGCTGTAGCTGAGCCCCGTGTACGGCACTATTCAACCCCGGCAGTGGTGAATGAAGCTGCTCTACAAGCGAGGCTGACTTCGCAGGCCCTACCCATAGCCTTTCTCCTTCCTTTATCGCCAGCCAAGTTTTATAAATAGCAGCGACTCTGCAACAACTAACTTCCACAACTTTTGTTTCCTTCCAGAGGGCTCTCCCTCACTCCGATTTGCCTGCCGGGGAGCGTGAACCAGTGCCAGCTCGTAGCTGCCTCTGGCAACTCCCCATCGCTGGTGAGGAAATAGCCTGTAATGTAGCCAGGTGGAACTGGCAAAGGCATTAAGGAATAAGAAGAGGAATTTGGCTCGGGCTTTGGGGCCAACACGGATCCTCACTACACAAGTGGTGTCACCAGATCTGCAGTGATTATGTTAGGTTGATGATTGGACTAGATGATGTGAAAGGTCCCTTCCAACCTAGGCGGTTCTGTGATTCTATGATTACACGTGCCCAGACTCCTGTTATATGCAGCACTCACGAGAACTCCCTGTTGCCCACCACAGCCTACAGAGGCGATGGGAGATGAGCCCAGAGAAAGGGTGAATCACCAGTGTACTCTCTTCGTTATACTATTTTCTCCCCAGAGCTGAGCTAACAGAACCATATGAGCATATGTTCTCTTGTCTATTGTCAGAGCTACAAATCAAAACTGTGATTCATATGAAACTGTACATTTTCTGTATTAGACCTCAACTTACCTCAGTACTGTAAAGGTTTGGTGTTAACTACTGTGAAATACTGACATCCAAAATGCAAAATATGAGCACTGAAGATGACAGAAAAGCTTTATGTAAAGAACTCTGCCAAGAAAAAAAAAAAAAAAAAGAAAAAAAAACACTTTGAAAGGAAAAAGACATGGTTACTAGTAATAGAAGTTAGATTTAATATTAAATTATCTCAATCAGTGACTTGGCTTCCAGCATTTACAGAGGCATTCCTTGGTCTATGCATGTGTGAGCGTGCGTGTGGGTGCATGTGGGGTGCAGCCCTGAGGGTAGAAACGTACAAGGCAGAGCTAGATCAGACCTTGTCCTGCTGTCCAGTCCATCCCACAGCTCTAGCTCAACCAGTCCTGACACCTTTTTACTGACTATTCGACTCATTTGAAATGAGAGGAGGGCAAACGTTTGATTCCCGATTACTGTTTTTATGAGTTACACACACTCCATGTAGAGGGAGAGGAGCGAGAAGATATCCAAAGGGAAATGAGACCGTCGTTGACTGTGAAAACCAGCCTGAGTGAAAAGTCTCATGACAAATCAATCAAAGCAGATCCAGTTCACAGCCTGGGATCGTGTTTGGGTGAGAAAGGAGAATGGGAGTATCTCAAAGGAGAGTTTTGGTGGGAAAAGGCACAGAAGAGAAAGAGACGCAGATATTCATAGCTGAAAGTCTGAAGGGCCTGGCAGGAGCTCTGACTCCAGGGCAGAGAAGTGGTTTTTGGAATGGGAGGCACAAAAAGGAGTGAAACACAAGAGAAAGAGGAAATAGAGAAATGGGATATGGTAGAAAAATTAAAAGATGGAGCTGGTAGCAAGTATTCCCATCTGTGACACAAGTAGGACTTGGGCATCTGGGCAACCAGACCCAACCATAGCTCAGACCCTGGAGGTGGAGAGAGGAAGAGTTAGACTGATATATTCCTTGAGGACACAAGGAGGAAACCTCAGACAGTGGCTGTCTGCTGGACCTTTAACTGCCGATCCCTTTCTTTTGCCTTTGTATTGCTTTCCATATGGTGAGCCAAGAGACAGATCAACTGCCTTGTCTTAATGTATTTTTCTACACATGACAGCAGCATCAGGGTGAGGGGGACAGGGACAACACACATCGGGTCATCATTTTGAGACCTGCATTATCTAGAAGTGGTAACCCACCTTCATTATGTGTTTTGAGGACAGAGGTTTTTTGAGACCTGAAACAAAGCAAATGAGAGCTTTTTTCCCAAGCTGATAAGGGAGTTTGATTTTCTTGATCACTTCAGATTCCAGCCCTTCTGCTAAAGTTGTCCATAAAGCAGGCTACTGTTCCAGTCTGGGGGGAGGGGGAGGATTTTTGCTGTCAATGTAGAGCTTTATCAATCATGTCATCATGTCAATCAATGCTTCAGCAGTGATTCAAAGTCAGATGCAGTCCCACCTTGTTCCTCTTCTGCAACAGCATCTTTAAGTCTTGTTCTAGACAGAAACTGTTGCTGTGCATGTGATACTACAATTAAAATGTATTTTAATGGCCACTAGGAAAAAAAACCATACATATTCAGATTACACAGAATGAAACAGATGGACTAAGCGTTTCTCTGATTTTGCTTAGCAAAGACAGCTGGGGGATTTACAGTTGGGAACACAAGGATTTTCACTTTCTTAACCAACAACGGATGGTTTGCAGCCAGTCTGGCTGCCAGTGTTATTCTCATTTTGTGATGGCAGCCCAAAGGAAGCAGCTTAGTATGGCCTGGAAGAGCCTCAGGGGAAAGCAGGCTGGATGGACTGTGGTATCAGCTCCCTGGAAAGAGCTGGCGATAGAGCTACAGACTCTGCAAACTTTCTCCGCTTCACACAGCAGCAATAACTGGGTTACAGCAAATCTTTTGGCATCAGATAAAACCCAGCTGTTTCATATTACCTCCTACAAACTTCTGGTCAGAAAAACGGCCACATGCAAATGGCATATTCCTTCACTCAGAGCTGGTCTCCTGCATCTTGCTGGGGCTGAATTTGATCCAACCAACAGCTTGCTGAATTCAGTAGGTTATCTCTGAGGCTTTGCTGCCTGTTGGCAAGCTCTGAGCATTGTCTCAGGAAGAGCACATAAGCCCATTCCCTGAAATAAGCTTAGCAGGCCAAGATGTAAGCCCTTTCATGGGGTCCTTCAGATGGCCTCTGGCTGAGCGAGATACGGGGGCTGAGACAGGATGCTCACAAAAAGCCAGGTCTCGGCATCAGACAGACAGAACAGACGTGTGACCCATTTGTGGTCCAGAGGCCAGGCTCTCACATCAGCTCTGCAAGCTGCAGGGTGGCTCACAAAGCCAGGGCTGACCTCCAAGTGGCATATCCCCATTGCTAACAACTCACACGGTTTTTGACTCTCCCAGTCTTCGGTGCTGGGACTGCACTGTCATCCTGAGGTAGAGGTAGGTCTCTGTTTCTAAAAGCTTTTTAAAACCTGAGTAGTAAGGACTAGAAACGGACAAACTATAAAAATCCAGGAGTTTTTTTAAGCTCTTGTGATTCAGAGGGGGTCATCACTTCTTAATGTTTGCGGCAGGCAATGCTGCCTGCTGATGTCTCACACAAGCCTAGGCCTTCATATAAGCACACAGAAACAGTTATCTAGTCAGTGACCCACCAAAATGGAAGGGCTGAGCAAGAGAAAAGCATGCCTTGAACATCACCAAACTGACCTGTCACAAACTTAAGTTTTCACCTCAACCTGGCAAGCTCAACTTGCTGTTCAGCAGACTTAAGGCTGTCAGTCTGGGAGACTTGACTGACTTCTGGAAACTTATTTCCATGTGAGAGAAAAAGATGAAAAGCTGTACACAGGAATAGGGTCTGAACCTGCAGATTACAGGTAACAGCTCAGCTTGAGTCTCAGATCAGTGGCTGGGAATACAAAACTGTCAGTTAGGAAAATCCTGTAATTTGTAGCACACACAGTCAGAATTCAAATAAACAGAAAAATTGGTACGGGTACAGCATCATTGGTACAGGTACCCATTATAAAAAGGGCTCCACTTTGCTTCTCAAGCAATGCATCTTCTTCTAGGACACATGCTGTTGTTGAGAGACATCTCCCGTATTTTCAGTGTTCTAGTTTAGCCATTTTCCACTCCGCCTGTTATTAGTCTAGAGACTGATATGGAGCTCTAGGGATCCCAAATGTTTATATCTCTGTGATTCAATGTCAGATGGACTCAGGTAACCGGTGAAAGATGGCTGCCTAATAAAAGATGGGATCTCTCCTTTTCACTCATCACCAGTATAATGACACAGATTCCCTGAAGGAACTTTACTGCTCTGTTCACGATGAGCAAACCAAGTCATGTCATGTCATCTCCCACCATGAATCCGAGGAAGTACCAACTCTGAAAATAGGACTGGAAAAGATCCTCAAGAGAGCATCTACATCACCCCGTTGCCTTAAGGCAATTAGGTCAGATTGAGTTAAACTGCTCGAGAGAGAAGTTTATCTAACCTGTTCTTAAAAGTCTCCTATGACAAAATACCACTGCCTTCATAGATGGAAAACTAAGAGATTTCTTACTAATGCTTAAATTCAGTCTCCTTTGCAGTGATTTAAATCAGTTACTCCTTGTTTCATCTACAGTAAATATGACCAAAAAATTATTCTCTTGCTTTGCAGCAATTCCTGATCTTTGTGAAAGGCTCTTCTCTAGGACTTTAATCTTTCAGCTTCCACCAACATTTCTGCAACTCAGCAAGTTTTCTGGCTCCTTGCTTGTTCTGCTCACCCTGCTCTGGATTTATTCCAGGTGGTTTTACATCCTTATTGGAATGCAGTGCTGAAAGCAGGACAGTTTTCCAGGTGTGGCCTTGCACCACAAGCTAGAGTAGAAGCATTATTTGAGAAGTCCTATATATGATAGGCATACTGACATATTCTTTGCACTAGCAAGACATTGTTGACTCACGTTCAAGTCTCGCCCCAGACTGCTTTGACTCATCCAGTTTTTCTTCTGCCATGCTGCCATCAGATCCTTTTGTATCTGTGCAGCCAACACTCCTTACTGAGCTACATCCTATTTGATTGAGAAACTATTAGATTCCAGGAAATCAGAAATCACCATTTTTTTTCCACAGAAAGAACAGATCTGCATCACTCTTCCTTTTAAAGGATACATGTGGTCAAATTTTAAGACAGAGCAAAAGTCAGAGTCGGCATAAAGTACCAGCTTTTGGGTGGGGGGAAATCGATATACCTGTTCCACTTTCGTAGTATTGCTAACAAGTTCTACAGCTGCACAAGCTCTGCAGTGCTTTAGCAGCTAAGAAAAACACTACCTGACAGTTGAGAGTCACAGTCTGTTGGGAGCATCAGTCACACTTTTCTTTCACCTGGCAAAGCAATTCCTTCTGCTCTTTCAGATTGCAGTCAGGCACATTCAGGTCATCCAAAACAAGTAGGATTAAGAATGCCTGAGCAAAATGGAAGCATTCAAGAACAATGGCACAAATATCAATAGCTAGTGTGTTGTTCACCACACCCCGGAGTTTTTTTCCCCAGCATCCCCCAGTCAGACAGAAGATAAGATGTTTCCTTCAAAACTTGCTAAGCAGAGGACATGGGCAATGCAACCCATAGGTTTGAATCCCCAGCTCTCCTGTGTGTCTTGGTTTTTTCGCAGCTCATGCACCTGACCATGAACAGAAAAACAGAAGATGGTCAACTGAAATGAAAAAAAAACAAAACAAAACAAAACAAAAAGGAAATTGTTACTCTATGTCCAGATTCCAGTGAAGATTATTCTTGGGATACTCTTCTTCATAGCATTTTATCCTGTACTCACAGGCAGTGAGTATCTCAGTGTCATCCAGAAAGACGTTTGCTTGCTGTTTGCTCTTTCCCAACAGGAGAAAGCATGTGCAACAGAGGACTTGGTTTGGTAGGTCATGGGATTTGAATGCATGCATTCCGGTGTTTCTTTCTTTAATGAACACTGAAGAAATGTGTCCCACACAAGTCATAAGTAGTATAAAATTTCTGAAGGCACTGAAGTGTTGTAAGTGATCTAACATCACTGAACATCTAATTCCAGGGCAAAGCCAGCTTTGAATTGGATCTGATACTCTATGGGAGACTTGTGGCAAGAGTAGAGACAAATCTGTAGCTGCTTGTTAAATCAAACCAGGCTGTAGGATGCTGCTAGAACTCCCTACCCATTGCAAACTCCATGCCTAGGTTTTATGTTAAAAGCTGTTAATTGCTGAGACCAGATCATTGCTTGCAGAGTAGGTAGGTACCTCACTCTTCAAGACTATCAGTGATGGTATAAAGCCTGTTATGTATGCTGCTATGTAAGATCTTCAGGCAAGCATGGGTTCCAAGTGTACCTTTGAACTGCAGGTGAAGTGGCCAGGCACAAACATGCAGCACCAACATTCATCGAATGGTGTGTTGCACGTACAAACTCAGCCTGTCCCTGTAACCCAACTTGGTGGGGTTCTGCTTCTGCCCAGAGAGGAAATAAACCAAACACTCACCACTCTTGATGGCAGCAGTGAGCTAAAGACATATAAAAAAATGCTAAGTATCCATGGGAAATCCATGGGAATTTAGCCTGAAAATGTGGGCTGGATCCAGACAAATGTTGGCATCTGCCCCAGGCACTGAAGGAAATAATGCTGATTAAAGAAGCTGAGGATCTGGCACATGGCTACATTGCTGAAAAGTAGCTCAAAGGGGAAGAAAAGTTGCGTAGAGCAGTAGAAGCTGGACTTCTCTCTGAGTTCTGCAGCTCTCTTTTTACTCGGCCCATGTCAGAGAGCTGTGCTGAGCCTCATTTCTCACTGCGTTGAACTCGCCCCATCTTCCATTGCTGGGTAGGGAAGAATTCGGCAAACGATATTTCCAGCATGCTTTTGAAGGGATTTTATGAGCGCAAAGTATTGTTTCTGCTGTTGTTAGAAACAAGAACGCAGTCTGCTGCTGAATAATTCATTCGATGCGAAAAACAGCCAGCGAGTTGTTGAACCAAAATGCTGTACAACGAGACATAATTGCAGCGTGGTTACGGGGAGCGGGATGCAGATGGAGCACGCAGGGTGACCAGCGGTGACCTCAGGCCACAGATGAGCGTGTCGGGTTGCCTGCTTCTTTTTTCTGAATTATTCTAGCACTTTGCCTTCAACCTTTTGGATATCGAAGGACTACCTGGTTTGGAGGGACCACCTCTGGCGTAGAAAGGGAGTTCAATGTCCCCAGCGTTTTTGGTACTTGACCTTTCTGCTAAGAGCAAAGAAGCAGGAACTGGTGCTGACCTGTCACAGCAACACTGTTTTTCTTGACAGGAGGAATGGGGAGAGCTGCTCATTCCCAGCAAAGGTGCCATGTTGTGGACACCAAAGCTTTCTGTGGCCATTTTTTAACACACCAAGGAGACTCCCTACCTCAGAGAGCTGTTTGAAAAAAGATACCAGCATGCGCAAAGCCCAGCCTGCAGAGTGGGAGCTCTAGAGCCAAGTCTCTGTTCTTCCTCAAATCACACAGAAAACCTCCTTCTGCTCTGGCTTGGGAAGAAAACATGTTCCTGTCCCTGAGGTTATATCCTTTTCTCACACATGGTCAATCACTGGCTTGAAAATGGATATGAGACCTCAAAAACTGCTGCAAAACTCTGTTCTCGTCTCCGTGCACAGAGCTGCGGTGCCCTGATTCTCGTCCAGGAACTGTGGAAGTTTTCAGTTGTACCAGCAAGAAAACAGGTAATAAACCAAAAATTAAACCAGAAACTTAGACCTACTTCAGCTCACTTGTCATCAGAGTTAAAGAAAAACCAGAACTTCCAGATACTACTGACGGATTCAAGCCCAGCTTAAGAGGCTGAAAGACAAGAGTCCCTCCCGCATCCCAGGTCTCTGGCTAATTCTGGCCCGTGAGCCAGATTCAAGGGATGGGGAGCCTGGAAGATAGGAGTGGCTTGGAGCCAGGAAGAGAAAGTGGAACATGAGAAGAGGCTTTATCATGCATTTTCTTTCTAACAGCCAAAATACCCTTCTGTTCTTTCTCATAGAGAGAGTGCAACTGAAGTGTGAAGAACTGTTTAATGGATTCAGTAATAGTATTGATCTTCTGTCATTTAAAAAAGGGACGCTGAGCTTAATCAGATCTGTAGAAGTGTCTCATTATTTACTTTGCCAGAGGAAAGGATTAGATCGCAGAGAAAGAAAAGGCCCTTCAGCAGGCACAGGTTTGCTCTGCAGGATGAAAAACCATTCATTTGTTCTTACCCTTATATGTATTTAAACAGGAAAGGATCCAAACAACTCTCCATGAGATTCTGCCTGGAGGAATCAACACAGCAGCAATAAACAGAGGTAGACTCAACAACGCAGCAAACCGGCTCTTAGCTTTTCAACACCCTGATTTAGCTCCGTAGTCTGGCCACCTAAGCATTAACAGTAGAAATTGGATTGCTGGTAACAGTCAGAGACAGATTGAACAAGTTTTCACCTTCTGAGGTGCTTTCCTGCGAGTGAGATATGAAGCATTGCTTGCGTGCAGGCTGAACACGCCTGACTGGGAGGTGACACTGGGAAGGAGTAAACCAGAAACCCTCTGATGCCGTTTTTACAGTCACCTTTGAGACAAGAGAGACCTGGTTTATCACACCGCTGCCTGTAATGCCCCCTCAGGAAACACTGAGATAGTTTCATTCCCTTGACACTTGATGCCATAACTCCCCGATCTCTCTTTCAGGGTGGCTGCAGACGAGACGGATGGTTTTGTACCATGGCAGTACTGAAGCCGTGCTGACACGGTACAGAGGCTGGAGAGCTGGCTGCTCAACATGAGTTGGCTCTACCAGCAGTGAGCAAAATACTTCAGGTTGAACATAAACAGTAACTTTGGAGTGAGAATTTTTTTGTTAACGTCTCAGAAATTCTCCGTATATTCCGGGGTAGGTACACACACACACACATATACTTGCAGGATAACTACTGATTTGGCTTGCGGGAGATACATTAAACAGCTAATCCAATTTCATACAAACTCTACACCAATTTCTACCACTGAATCCCACAAAAAATAGAGGGAATTCAAGAACCTCTGCATTTCCCATCACTGGAAAGATTTCTCATTAGTTTTCTTTCAGGTACTTCTTTTTGGAGACTTTTACTTAAAACACCTCACTATTTAATACAGGAAGCTTGCAGATGGTTTGCTTTTTTGGATCAATATTGATGTACCTTGATCGGCACTGCCATTGTACTGCTTCATCCTGATCCCCGCTTGCACTTAGTTGTGGGTTTGCCATTGCCTTGGCAGGTTTGCAGAGAAGAAAATGGAACGTTATTTGGGTCCTGGAGGTTTTGGACATCCCCTGTCTCCCAAACACACATGTAAGGAAAGGAATTATAGAATGGTTTGGGTTGGAAAGGACCTTGAAGATCATCTAGTTTCAACACCCTGCCATGGGCAGGGACACCTCCCACTAGACCAGGTTGCTCAAAGCCTGGCCTTGAACACTTTCAGGGATGGGGCATCCACAACTTCCCTGGGCAACCTGTTCCAGTGCCTCACCAGCTTCATAGTGAAAATGTTCTTCCTGATATCTAATCTAAATCTACCCTCTTCCAGTTTGAAGCCATTACCCCTTGTCCTATTACTACATATCCTTGTAAAAAGCCCCTCTCCAGATTTCCCGTAGGCCCCCTTCAGATACTGGAAGGCTGCTACAAGGTCTCCCTGGAGCCTTCTCTTCTCCAGGCTGAACAACCCCAATTCTCTCAGCCTGTCTTCATGGGAGGGGTGCTCCAGCCCTCTGATCATCTTCATGACCCTCCTCTGGACCTGCTCCTACGGGTCCACGTCCTTCATGTGCACAAAACCAAGTGGCCAAGAAGGGATTAATCCTTTCATTTTCTAACAGTAAGGAGCCTTCTTCTGGGGCAGAGGTGGGTTAGCAGCTGAGCAGGGTATCTGCTGGGATCAGTGCAGACAGGCAATCTCAACATGGCCTTCAAAGCACAGGAACATCACTCTCCAAATCAAAGATAACTTCAGCGTGGCAGGAAGAGCTACTGCCAAATTTTAAAAGAAGCCTGAAAGCAGCTGTCAAGCCCGCAGCCTGTGCCAAAGTGGCAGAGAGCAGCAGTGGGTGTAGAGCTCTGGCCTTTGAGAGACGTCCCCCCAGGCTGGTGGCTGCTCCCAGGGCAAGCAGGCAGGCTGCCTATGGCCGCTGGGGAGGCAGAGTGCAAGGAGGAAGGGATGGGGGCAGTGTAAATTCTCACTCCTTGTATAACTACTGGATTTCACCCAGCAGCCACTGACGGATGACAAATTTAGCAGAAAAGGAACACCATTTTTTTTTTACTGTTCCTATTAAGAAAGTGACAGCGTTGGAAAGGTGCTATTTATTATTTACCTACACTGCGGTATGCTACATACTTCAGTCTGACACTCGAGTCCAGTGATCTCAGAGATATTTTAAGAAGCCTGTACCTTTGAAATTCTGATGTAGATCCAAAAAGCTTGCAGAGGCAGGAGTATCCAGCAGCTACAAATACATTTTCTAATTACAGGAGTCTCAAGTGAAGAGCAGCTTTATCTAAAAAGAGAACTTTCGCCTTATGCTCAACCATCTATTTCATACAATAATTGAATGTCTGCTGAAAAACCGTCTTGTCATCATCTGTTGCAATAAAAAGAATATGTTTGATCGTAGTTTGGCTGTGCTTACCGAAATGCTGCAGCCCACAGCCTCGAGGGCAGAAAGCCTGACAACTCCCTTCTCAGAGCACCCCTCGTCCATGCAGAAATGTTTTGGTCCCCTTGCACGTTTTGCCTACAGTGCCAGTGCCCTTCCCTTCCCAAGGCAAAAGTCTCCAAGCTCTGCTGCCACTGTCAGAATATTTCTTACAGGGGTACCTTGGGTTTTCTATTGGGTTTGTAACTCCCTCCCCAGATTTCATGCTCTGTATTATATCCACAATCAATCACAGAAACAGATGGCATTTTTGACTTCCAGAGTTCAGTCTGAACCCTGCTGACTTAGCAGGAGTGGGGGAGACGTGGTGAGTTCATCTTAGCTTCTATCATCTCTGCACTGCACCTTTTTAGCTGTAGGAGGACTCGCCATTGTATGAAAGCAAACTGCTGCAGCATGATCCAGAAAACTGCTAAATGCTTTATTTCTATTTTTTCATTGGTCTTCACATTTAATCAAGTCTTGCAGCCTGTAAACAGATGTTCTCTGGAAGTGTAGAAAAATCAGCAAAAGTAAAACTGCCTTTTTTAGAATTGTATTCTATAATAAGCAAGTGTTACTAGGAGTGCTAGTATCATTAGGAGCGAGGAGAGAATTTTGGTTTGGTTTTAATTCACAATTTCATGATGCTAAGAAGCGTGCCACAGTTGTTCTAGGTTGTTCTCTAGCAGCTGCTGTGACACCAGCTATACCTCCCTCTTGGAAACTATAAATCACAGAGGTGCTGTTCTGAGCTGAGTGCCGATGCCCACCCAACACACACATGCTCGGGTGCACATGTGGGAAAGGACGTGAAGGCACAGGCACATACGCACTTTAGAGGTGTTTTATATTTCCCTCAACCTTATCTCATCTGCAAAAGGAGATTGTTGAATCCTGGCCCCTGAAGTATAGTGCACAGCTCTTCCAGACTTCCCTTGGCTATTTCCTCCCTCACTTAAGCTGATTTTAGTTCTACATCAGACTTCCCCTTGTGTAGATTAAGTTCATCAATTTTTGTTTTGTCCTAGAGAACCCAAAAACACCAGCAGGTCGCTCATCTCTCTCCTGGCCCCTGCTCTTCATCTCAGAGACGCATGTCTCTCCTCAGCCGCTTTTCACCAGCTCAGCTATTCTCACTCTGCCCTCAGGTCTACCCCTAGGCTGGAGTGCCAAACCTTTTGCATTTTGTTGTTGTTTGGTAGGGCCCAAGGTTGTTTATCGGAGCGATGCACAGAATATCATCTGTCTTTGTGGAAGGCACATAGGTAAGAGAGGGCAAGGGCACAGGGAGAGAAAGACATGCCCAGGAAATAGGGGATCTCTTCCTCCCCTTGCCATTCAAGGTGAGGTAATTCTCTCCTTTCTTTTACTGTAAAGTTCTGCCAGCACTTTGACTTGCCTCTCCCTTTCTTATCTATAGGAGAGGATGTTATCTAGCACGCCAACCATCTACCTGTTAGGGGAGGTCAGAAATTGTTTTCCTCTCCTTGTCCCCAGCTGGAGCTAGAATGGCAAAAAGACTGGGAAGAAGGATTTATTCACCCCATAACTCCAATCAGAGGGGTATTAAACATGATCAAGACCTAGAAATCAGCACAGAGTAGCTATTAGGAACACCTGGTACTTCACAAAGTGAAGCCCATCTCCAATGGGTAGAAGAGCATCAAAGACCAGCTCGCAGGGTAAAGGCAGTTCCAGGATGTACCATGCACAAAGGCAAAAGCCTTTTGTTCTCTGGGCTCCTGTCCCCTCACTCATTTGCCCTTCAGTAGAGGACATGTTAACTTACAATTACAGCTTGCCACTTAAGTCCCTCTGCCCTGTATCATTCACCTCCTTCAGCTGCTATGCTGGGCCCTAAGTGGCATTGAGCTGTAGAACCCAGCAGGACTTTTCTTCCCCAGGTTGTGAGGAGAGCCCTGCTTCTTTCTCCACCAAATGGTATTTTGCCAGTTTTGCTTTTGTATTAGCATCCGATGTCAATCCAGAGGCAACTCTATTTCCAGCCTCAGATCCTTTTCTGGGGTTCTGCCTCTCAACCAGCGTTTCCCTGCTCCTTTCACGTCTATAAAGCTTGTGCCTTTCCTTTGAATCAATACAGCTTTATTTAGGATGGCATCTTTCATAGAAACTGCGTCCTCAAATGTCTGCGAATAACTCCAGATCATGGCCTGTACCTGGGACAAATCACTACAAGCAGTAAATATCGTATGGAGTGAAAACATTCAGCCATGCTATGTTTGTTTCACTAAACCTCATGTTATTGATTTCTTATCTTTTCTGCAGCTCTTAGATGTCATATCTGCATACTTTTCCTCTCCCCTCAAACACTGGTGTTACCCAGCTTTGTCTTTTATGCAGGTCTGATTGCAGCTGCATGAAAACCTGAGGAAGGAAGATGCTCTTAATTAAAATATGTGCCCAGCCTATATTTGCAATGGGCATTTGAGATGCCCAGCAGATAGCTCTCTACCTCCCAGTATATCCAATGTCATTAGTTCTACCTAATTTATCTAAAGTATTGCTTATTCAGAAGAGGTTCTGAGCACTGACCCCGGGATATCGGCACCGAAGTGTGGAACATGCTACTGTAGGAAGTACCAGTACATGAACGGAAGGACTGGTACCTGCCTCAAAAAAGACACTTTAAGCCCAGACTTGTCTAGTCTTCCCAAGTCACTAACATCAGGCAAATGGCCAGACTGTAGTAGGAAGAGGATGAAAGGCTCCTGAAGGGCACTAAAAGGAAAAATGATGGTTCTTCCCCAGCAAAGCTTCAGACCCATTTATATCCTTTCCCGATACACTTTATGGCAACCTCCCAGCCTCTCCTTCCTGTCTCTGCTCACGCAGAGGTACCGATACCGACTTTTCCAGAGGCACCTCCTGTGTGCTGAGGATCGTTCCCCTGAAATGCGAGGAAAATAAAGGGCAAAATGGGAAGAAGGGCATCTGGCATTAAGTTTCAGTTATTTTTACCTGACCAGAGTGTGTGAGAACAAGGACTAAAAAGTACTAGCACGTGCAGTGGAAACTAGAAGAAGGAAAGATGCCATGTACTCTGATCCCAAAACAATGTGGGTCCCCTCAGGACTCACCGGTGCTAAGGATGGGTTGCTCACCCTGCCCACCAGATTGTGTGGCAGATAAACCCCAGCTGCCACAGATTAGCAGCACCTGGCTGGATCTCTGGGGTCTGGTGGGCTCAGGAAGCCCAATGCACTTCTCCAAAGGGCAAGGAGACCCTGCCACCCCCAACACAGCATAGAGATCATCTCTGGTGGTGTGCACAAGGAACCCACGGCTCGGGTTATGTGGGCTCAGCACTCCGGTTTAGAGACACTACGTGTAACGTACAGCACCACTGAGGGATGCTGAAACTCCCTGGATATTTTAAGCTTTGACCCAGAGAAATGCTTTATCATTCTGTACTCGCGCACCAGTCAGCAACTTCCCTTTTATTAGCCAAAGCCCAGGAAACTCACAACAAAACATTTGACTGATCCTCTGGGTAGAACGCAACATTTTCTTAGGAAACAATTATCGAAAATCAAAAATAGCCTCAACTTCTGTATGTCATTTTTCTTCTTAATGGGCCATTAAAAGGCTGGTTCTCATGCTGCATTAGTCAGTACCTAGCTATAGCATTCATCACTTTCCTGGTAGTGCTGCTCTTACTGGAGGACCCTGTGCTTCCCTGTGGACCTCTAGAGATATCCAGTGATTTTGTTTTAATATCATTATCCGTGCTAACAACCAAATGCTGTTGTGCAAGAGAGGAAGCTAATGTATACCTCAAGCAAAAAACACTTGTAGAAAATCAAAGGAGAGAGCTGTGGCCAGAAAAGGGAATTAAGAAGCAGGACTCCCAGGTTCTACTTTCAGTCCTGCTTAGAGCTTACATCCTGGGAAAGATTTTTTAACCTCTTTTTGCCTCAGTTTCTGAACTGTAGAATGACCCATGGAAGAAGCTTGTTTGGAATATTAAACAGTGTTTGCAAAGACCCTGGATTTAAGGTGCTAAGTGCACACACAAAAAAGTCAGTCTGTACTTCCTATGCCCCCTAATCACACCACTTTCATCCCCAAAATGGTGATTCTACCCATTGCCTTCTCCCACCCTCCATCTTCAAATTTTTCTTTGTAGAAGTTTTTCCTCCTTTTCAGTCATTACAGAATGTGCACTCATTTAAATTGCAGCCAGAGACATCTGTAGTGGATGTTAAGAAAGCAATTCTCACAGGAAAGATAGAAAAGTGATGATCATTTTCCCCATCACATACTATAAGGAAAGGAAATAAGCAGGTAGGAATGCCTGCCCCACAGTTACTCCGTGGAGCTGCCAAGTGTCCCTGATCCTCGGGCCACACGGCTGGAAAGGAGGTCGCGGCAGCACGCTGCCATGGTTTCCTCTCCTTGCTTGTCAGAGTCGCTTGGCTGCTGTCTCTCAGCCTCCCTGCCTGCAGCACAGGCCAGTTCTCTCTCATCCTTCAGCACGTGGCGTGGCTTTGCCTCCCCCAGATCCCGCACCCAAGGCCAGGAAGGGCAACGTGCTGCACGGCCCGAGTCAGAGACACCGTCCTCACCTAGATGTGTCTCTGTGTGTGTGTGTGTGCAGTTCCCTTCCACGGAGGAACGCAACTCCCTTCTGCCATCTGCTCTTACCTGGCGCTCGCCTTGAACCTGGGGAAAGCAAGTTCTTGGTTCTGAGATGTGTTATGGCTTTAATCACCTCACAGGTGTGTTAAGAGTAGCCAAAAATGCCCAGCTCCCCAAGGTAATTTAGCCAGCGAACAACTTAGAGCAACCAGAAGGGCCAGGAATACATTTTGGGGGGCTGGAAGCACATATTTTTGCATTTGAATCCTGATGCTCACTGCCAGACAAAGTCAGCACAAGCCTCAGCCTGCGCCTGGGACAAAACTGAGGAAAGGCTGAGCCTTGATAGAGAGAAACAGAAGAATAAAAATCAGTAAGGAAGAGCCATTATGGAATCAAATGTAAGCAGCTGCAAGAACAAAGCCCGGTTCTGTGGCGATCATATGCTCACCTTGGTTATTATTCTGTGCCTAGTTACCAGCCTGTGATTGGCGCCTATAAATACAGGAAGTCAGCTCAGCTGGAAATAGATGTGATCCACACCAATTAGTATCTCATCCGCTAGAAAAATACAGAAAAAGGCACAGCCACATAAGCTGCAAAACGGAGTGCTGGCAGATGAGGCTCTGGAAATGCATCCGAGAAGGTTGGGTGGGAATCAGGAAACTAAATGAGTACACATGGAAGCAAGAGGACAGGAAGGTATATAGGGAGCACGTGGGGAGCTCGTCGCTCTGAGTTATCAACAGGACATAGGGTTGGGATGGGCGGGCATCCTTCTGTCTGACCGCTCTCTCTTGACCTATGTGTAAGGCTGCTTTGGATGTGAGAGCAGGGAACACCAAAAGCCCAGTGGCACCTGAGAAAGCCGGCATTTTGCAGTTTTTGAAGGCAGTAGGTGCGTGCTGGCAAGTGGCCGAATGCCTGCTGGGAAATTCAAGCCCTCGGTGAAATGCGATTTCCGCACAAGCCGGATGAGGAGAGGGCAGCAAGGCACAGGGACCGGGCACAGACCCGTTCCCTGCCGACCCGCAGCTCCCCACCCTGCCCGGGCAACACAGGCTGGAGCCCAACCAGTTCCTCCCATGGATCCTATATAGCCTCCTCTCTTTCCTGTGGAGCTCCGCTCCGGTGGGGTTCAGGCTGCAGAACCCAGATGGGAGCTCTGGATGTTTTCCTTCCTATCCACAGAAGCCCTTTTATCTTTCAGCTGCCGCGCCGATCCCGACAGGAAAACAATCAGCGAGTCCCTCTATCAGCCAGAGACATCAGGGACACAGACATGTTTAAGCCTTGCTCCTGTTCCCAGCTCTTATCTGCCCGTAGGCAGCTGTGCGACCCTCTGAAGAGCCCGAGAACCCTGTGCTATGTCCAGTGTCCAGGGCAAGGAACAGTGAACTGCCCAGATCTGCTGCGAGACCCCTGCCTGGCATAACACCCTGGGAACAGCCCTGACCTTTTGCCAACCACCTTGGGCGAGTGACAAGGGGTGTTGAACGGGAAGGGATTTGCGACACCCGTGGATCCCCTCGTGACTTGTCACCTGCTTGTGTGGTTCTTCCCACTTCCCCTTCATCTGCACTGAACTGGCACCAAGTGAGCCACATCAGAGACTGCTTCTTGGCCAACAGTCATGCGAGAAACCCTTAATCTATTTTTAAATAAAGGCTGAGTACTCTGACAGATGCGGGACTGGGGCAAGGAATATAACTAAGAACAGGAAAGAAAATACACGAATGTTCCCAGAGTCTTCCAATACAAGCTCCAGAAAGAAGGTGCAAGATGGGCATTATGGTGTTCACATCCATTTTCTGCAGCTGTTCAGAGCTGCTGCACCATCCTGGAGATAAGGAGCTTTCAGCCCTGGGAGAGATGCCTTCAGCCTGTCTGGGCAGTGTCCTTCAGTTCTGCCCAGGAGCATGGCAACTAGCAGTAAGAACAGCACGTAATCAGCTGTAATTAAAACCCATCACCACCATCACACCCGCCAGCAAAGGGAAAGGCTTCAGACAAGATGTCCCCTGCTCCCACAGGGAAGTCTCTGCCCTCACAAGCCTCCTGGGAAGTAGCAGGAGCCCTCTTCTTGCAGGGAGGGAAGCTGAGGGTGATGGGTGTTACCAAAGGGCTACCCAGCAATCGCGTGGCTGGGCTGGGAGCAGGTCTCTGCAACGCCCAGATAAAACATCCTTCAGGGGTACAACACGTCTTGAATGGGGTAGCGGCTCCTGCATTGTGACCTACTGGGGGAACCAAAATTTATGCAGCACACAGCCACCCAGTGCTTGGTGCCCGAGAGTGGCTGCTGGTTACTACATGACCTGAAGCAAATTAAACCCAATGACCTGTAGGAGCAAGGGTTCTTTGCCACGTTGTCTACTGCCTGTGCAATAAAAGAAAAACTGATTTATTTTTGGCCTCTCACTGACACAGCATAGCACTGAGACACAGATGTGGTAAATTTTCTCGGGCATTAAAGTGCTGAAACGAAACAGGCATTGCAGCAAATTTCGTCCTTCAAGTTCTCAAGCAGGACACAGACCATCACGGCCTGAGTCATCCAGCCTCACAGCAGCACGAACCTGCTGTCTGTACCCTGGGTTGCCTTTTTACGGTAAATCCACCTCCTTACCAGCCTGTCATGGCACAAAGCATTTCGCAATTAATATTTCTGCACCGGTAGGAACATCCCCTACGGTTTGAGGATGCAAACAGTTTCTTCCTGGCAATCCACAGTGCAGCTGCCAGGGGCTACCAATCTGAGCTGGAGCCGCGGTGTTATTTTAAGCACTGTTCCCAGCTGCAGCAATGCTGTGTTTGCCAAAACCCTTCCTTCTAGAAAGGAAGAAAAGTAGCCAGGACGTATGGTGACTTTCAGGGAGATCAAGTGTTGACTCTTTCCCAGTGTGTCGTGAGGATCAAATTAATCCACACTTCAGCACAGCCAGCAGAGAAACCTATACAGCTTGCATGTTCAAATCCATGCATTTTGGCTGTCCCTTTAACTCTAAATTTAATACACATCCCTCAAACCCCAGCCTGATGCCAGGACCTAGATGAATACTTCGTTCATTCCTATCGCAGAACAAACGTGTGGCGCAGTCACTGAGCTGTACTAGAAGCCAAAGGTAGGGACCCACCTGTAAGTGAGGAGGAATGAGGTCTTTGAGGGATAGGAGGTTGGTGTCAGACTGACACAGAGCAGAATACCAAGAAGAATTTGTGCATTTCTGATTCACCTGTGGCCGAGCCACAGGTGCAGGTAGCCACCCCCTGCACAGCTACACAGCTGTGGGCGTCAGAGTGGTTTCCCACTTTATTGTTTTCCTGATTAGAATTGAGGTCAGGGTAGAGAGCTCCAGACACACAGAGGGAGCACTGATGCCATGGGGTCAAACTGCGGCCAACAGTGACACCGCGGGAGTACACCCCATGCAGTAAGAGCACTGTAGACACACGTGTGCTGTCACACACATAGGCAGGAGCAAGCACAGGGAACACGCAGGTGTGTTGCACGACTGAGGGCTCTGCACTGCCTGCAAGCTTGGAGATGTCACCAAGTGCCTCTGGCCAAGTCCTCCTGCTTTTCTACCACCCTGACCACACTGAAAAGCCCAGACGTGTCCACCAGGTACCTGGGTATAATGGTAGCGGGTGCCAGGAAAATGCCCTTGAATGACAGAAGTGATGCCATTCCTAAGGGACAGGGCGAATGCTTCCCCCCTCCCAAGGGACACCCCACAGTTGTTTCACTCGATGTCCCACCAAAGCCTTGGGCGGGATGCAAATAAACCCAACCGCGGATCGCAGGCAGTACCTGCAAAAGCTTTCGGGGTGCCAGCAGAGAGAATTCCCTCCCCAAAGGCACACTCACCCCAGGGCACAAACCCAAACAGCTTCTGTTTTAACTCCTCATCGAGAGAAACACTCAATTATCATCTCAGTCAATTTAGCAAAGGGTCACTTTAGATAAAACAAACTGACTAAAGGTGAGAGCTTTGTATAATCTAAATCCCATTTACTCCCACACACAGAGTAAATAAAAAAAAATATCTGGTATATTGTGCACCATGGCCTACTGAGAAGTAGGTGTACAATAAATAAACATCTCCATTCTAAAAGTGGTTAAAGGAGAGGTGTAATGAGCCATGGAAGAAACATCAGGAAGATGAATCCAAGTGCTCAGCCAGCTCGAAGGTCTCCCAGCTTCATTCTGTTTTCCTATGGTGGAACTTAGCAGATAACGCTAGCAAACTGAAGCAGACCTATTGGCCAAAAAAATGGGGGTATGAGTTACAGGACTAGGTGATGGCACTCAAAGTGATGGTTTGCACAGGGCTTCAGTCACAAGAGAGAGGCTGAGGGGGACGTTGCTGACCAGCATGCCTTGCTCTCCACTGGTGTTTAGAATATACAGGCAACATCCCAATCCACACTCAAACTTTTGGAGAAGAATAAGTTTACAAGGGGTGAGCCGCAAGGTTAAGACTGCCAGTCTGAGATGGAGCCCAAAGTGGTAAGAACTGCATCCGATGAGGCGGTTCGGATGTGTCATACAGCCCCAAGGGGAATTATCTGTTGGATGAGGACAAAAAAACAGGAGCTGCACAGAGCTGGTCAGGTCCTTGGATTTCCTTATCCACATGGTCCCAAAGCTCTGCTATTATTCTAGAAAGTTCGTGTGCAAGCTTGCCAGCTGTCACCCAGCCACTGCACAGGTTAGATGAGGAAAGAAAAGCCTTTATGGGTTGCTCATGCAATACTTAACAAATATTTAACATCTCATGGCAGCTCCTGCCTTGGCCCTCCCTAGTCCCGAAAGGCCTGCTGTTCTGGAGAGATGTTAGACAGCATCTACATCCTGAAGAGTGTGTAGATACAAGTCCAGAAAGGACTCGCGTAAGCAGCAGATTATTACAGCAAATTCCTAGGCTCTCCAGACACTTTCAGTTTTACGATGTCCAAAAACATTTTAAAAAGAAAAAAATCTATTCCATGTTTCATTGGATGAGAAAGAATTTGTGATCAAGAAGCAGGCAACATTTTTTGTGATGGCTGTGTAAGTTGAGGAACCCTGAAGACTAAGTTGCTATGATGCCATTTCAGAATCAAGAACAGATAATGTTGATTCCTCATCCGTGTCTCTAGACAGGAGGAGGAGGATGGACATTGCTTGAAATAGCACTGCTTGAAGGTATATGTATAATCGGGGAGCAAAAAAGGTGCTGCTCTACCTTGCATGTGATTTGTGAAGGGAAAAATACTTCAGGCTAACCCAGAAGAACTGACATGTGGCTGCAAGAACAGTGTGGTCCCACAGCTCTAACCCACATTCTCCTCAGTGCTGGTGCCTGTTCCTCCCATCCCCTCTCTTCTGCAGGTAGACAAGCATAAAGAAACCATCTTCCACCTCCCTCCCCAACCTCTGAGCTCTTCCTTTGCCCCAGTTTCTCCAGTCACAAGTCATCATCACAAGCCATATCAAGAACAATTCTCCTTTAGAACACGCACCAGCTTAGATCGTCTTACCTCTAACTGGGTCCTGCAAGATCTGGTCACAGAAATAGGGGTATCCGTAGGAAAAAAGCTAAAAAGCCAGATACAACTGCAGAAGATCACCAAAAATGCCAGACCGCTGCAAAAATAGTCAATTCTGCGTACAATGATCAGTTCTCCAACTACTGATTCAGGGTCCCGTTGGAGAACAAAACCGCGTAAGACATTCATATCCATCAGAGATGGTTCTTTTAATATTGTCTGCGACAGGTAATCCCATTCATGCTTTAAGTGTTCAAATCCATATTTTATTATTGAAGTTGGAGATGTTAGAGCATGACTTTCATAGAAAGGAATAAACTTCAGAGCAAATTTTGCAGGCATGAAGTGTGCAGGCTTTGGTTATATTTAGTAACGCGATTATGGTTTTGTTCTACTTTGCGTTGGAGTGCTATCAGTTGATCCTGCCTCTTTTCATTCCGCTTGGATTTGCTCTTTGTTAAGTTAATGAGGACTTAACAGAAACTAAATCACAGACTATTTAATAAGGTTTCAGATTAAGTACTGGAGAGCCACAAACACATTGAAGTCTACTTGAAAGCCCCGCAGCTTTGCTCATCCTTAGTCACAGTTGTTTCCCAAGCAAACTGCAGTGTCCTTTGTGTCCCAGCATGAAGATTAAGCTTGTTAACCCTTGTGAAGATGCTCCGATGTCTGTTGCCGTGTTCACTCCAGCATTTTTTCTAAAGCCTGGTCTCCTTGACCCTGATACCAATTTGCCTGCAAACCTCTCATGTTGTAATTAATTAGGTTCTGGCAAAGCCTAGCTTCAGTGGGACAGCCTCTCTTATTTCAGGTAAGAAGGGCCAAGCATCTCAGTGTTTCTCTGGAAACAATGGATTAATTTATCGTATTAGCTGCAACTGCATCATATAGGAAAGTCTGGGCTCTTTCTTCCTAATCTGTGTAGCCTTGGAAGGCTACCAGAAGTTACACCAAGGTACGCAGTGGGCTTTCAGAGCACCACCTACATGTACTATTCCAGCACGTGCCATCTGAGGAACATGATCATGTGAACACGTGATTTCCTCATTTGAGTGTATTTACAGCTGAAGGCCTACATTAAGATCTGTGCTGTATAATTTCTATACCCAACCCTTGCCGACACATCAACAACTGAAAAACTACAAAGCCTCAAACATCTGCTGGAGTGTTTATTCTGTACCCATGCTGACCCTGGCAGCTTACACTTAGGATCCTCCCTTTCTGATAGAAGTGGTTAGATTCCCTTGCTTCTAGTTGTATTCCAAACTTCTAGTTGTATTTCTATTTTCAGCCCTAGCGACCTGCCATTTTCTACACAGGCTGCATTTGCTGGTGGAAATTTATCTGCCACCATGCATCTAGACTTTGGCTCCTGATAGGGGCCAGCTTGAACACGACAGTAACCTGGTGCTTGTGACAGGTGAGTAAATTGACACAGAAAATCCGATTCTTTTAGAACACGATCCTACTCCGTAAAACATTATAGAAGGTAGAAATAAAATATTTGGTTTAGTTTGAGGCATTCAGGATTTGGGGGTAGGGAGGGGAAAGACATTGAAAGATAACCCATTGCAAGACACCTTTTGTTAAAACAAGTGAAGAGGTGACTCGTTTTGCATGCCATTATTTCTAACTAAACTTAATTTATGGCCTGTCCACTCTCCTCCCAGCCTATTGCAAAAACCCCCATCACTACAGCAGTTTGAATGGGATATATGGCTAACGATACTCCACCTATGCACCGTTCGGTCTCCATGTCTTCTGGGAGGGTGTAGGATTTCTTGCACGTAACCACATGAGAGAAAAATTTCCTTTCAATGGAAATTATGAAACTTAAATTCTTGTATTATGTAGTCCTTCACCAGGGCAAAGCAGAGACATGTGAAACGATGGCCTGGTGGCAGGGAAGAGCAAAGGCACGACCCAGGAATGAAACACACAACTTAGGAATCAAACCCACGGTGTTCTGGCTTTCACACCAACAGTAGCTGAAAGACAGCTTGGAAAGATCCCTGTTCAGGCAACTGTGTGTCTCGCTGAATGATGTGGCAGGGACAAAGGCGCAGCATCAGAAGTGAGTCTAAACCATCTGTTAAATGTCATCATGCACAAAACGTGTTACTGCATTAGCTCCAGATCCAGGCATTCAGATTCACATTCTGGCTGGGATACTAAATGAAGAGCAGAAAACTCTTAAGCTAACAGAAGAGAAACATTAGCCATAATAAAAAAGGCTTGCAATTAATTACCCTGCTCAGAAAGAAGCCAGAAGGGGGTTAGCAGACAGGTACCACGTGCCAAGATTGATACTAAGCTGTCCGGGGTTTTGCAAAAACAGATTTCAAAAACCCTGAGGCGGACCCAGAGCTGGAATAGCTGATCAGGACTGAGATGCCCAGCAAAGAAAAGCAAACTTCTTTTGGCACTGGGAAAAATTCCGAGTTCCCCGGAGCAAGGTAATGCCATTGCTATTCTAAATACCTGCTCAAAATTATTTGAAGCGCAAACCCAAGAACTGAAGGCCTGAAGACGATCTCTTTTATAACAGTTTTATTCAAGTCTGTGTGCTCTAGTGTTGAGACAAGGCCTAGATCAGCATTACACTGTAATACAATAATTTTAGCCATTGAACCAAGCCTGCTTGGCATCCTTGGTTTACAATTTACAGTACATCCAAAAAAAGAGCAAAGAGAAAAGAAATCCCAAAACGCCAACAACTTCCATTAGCTCTTTGCTTCACTTAAATATTGTTCTATAACATAAAATAATTTAATACAAAAAAGAACTGTAATCCAAATACACATAATACATTGACACAGAACAGAGGAAAGATACAGTAGATTATGCACAAGAGTATTCAGTTGATGTGTTACCTACAGTGAAACAAACTGGACATTAATATAATTTAACTATTTAAGCCCAAGAGGGTCAGAGGCAACAAGTCCGGGTCACAAATAAAGCTTTTTAAAAAATAATGCAATCTTCTTTTCCTCTAAGCTTACTGCTGTACAGAAGTTAAAGGAAGGCTCCAACAAATCACTTAATTTGACAACATTTCATCACACAAACAAGAAAAACTTGGTGGCCTCTGTTATTTTACTCAACTCTGGGGTACGTTACCATTTGCTAATGTAACTGCTTCATTTCAGGTTCTTCAGGCAAAACATACCTTCAGGTGCTACTTCCATAGCAACAGACTTTTGAACACCACGAACAGAAGAGAAGACATACAGAGGTCTCCAAAATCAGACTGAAATACTTAAGTTGTAAGATGAATCCCAGTCCTGCAGAGTTTGGAGTTCCTTATGAAGTACCCAACACCCTCCACACAGTGATTTCAACACGGCAGGAACTATCCCGTATCTCAAAAAGAACAGACATGGGGGCATGATCTTACACTAGAGTAATCTACTCACCTGGTTCTTCAGATTTACAACATTGTACTTAGGAAAGTCAGGTCACTGATTTTTGCATCTGGCTTTAAATAGAAGCAGGAGCAGATCCACAATTAATAAGGCAAAAGAAAGAAGTAGCTTATAAAAAGGAGGAGGAAATACATTCTCTGGCTGAGAAATTCTTGGACTTTCAAAGCCACAGAAGAGACGTTTTTAAAAGCACAGGTATTTTCCCTGATTTTTCCACCACTGTTGCCTGGCCCACTCCATATAAGCCTCCCAAGTTAAGTCAGGCAAAATATCTCAGATGTTTCCAGCTTATCCTGAATTTTTGACAAAGAAATCATATATACCAGAACGTAGCGCTGCGCCAACAGCTGATAAACAAGAACCCATGAACTCTAGTAACAGTGGTGGATGTTGATCACTGCTGAACTTGTCAGGTCTGTTCACCAGCCTGGAGGGATGCATTTTTGAAATGAGAAAACACACCTGAGAGAAGGCCTCAGGTTAAACTGACATTTGCACGTACAACCTCCCCACACCACGTACGGCCCCTTTACAGCTGGCAATCTGCTAATGCAGAAGTTGTTGATCTTTCCTCCTGTATCAGAAAACATTCTCAAAGCTTACCCTGTTTACGGTAAGAACTAGCAGTCAAATAGGCATGGCATGTACAGTCATGGAAAGGCCACAGGAGTCAGCAATAAAACCAGCATTTACTTGTGAAGGAAACTCTTCCCTCGGGTAAATTGACTCTTTCCTTTGACAATCAATAGAGCTCGGACTTTCACCATTAACCTCTACAGGACGATCCCTCAGTTTAGATTTAAAGAGCTTTGCTGAACTGGGGTCTTGTACATTTTGACCCACAGATACATTCCATCGACTTCAGTGATGTTTAAGAACGTGATGAAGAGCTTACTTGAATTGAGGCCTCTTCCCTTTTCACTTGAAAGTTCATTACCCTAAATATGAACTTTTACTACTAGATGTTCTTGGCTTTACGTGGTTTCTTACTGTACTACCAAATGTGAGGGGCACAGGTACCTACTGACTTTAAGTGGATCTAGGTATATTCTCCACTTCAAATGTAGCCAACCCCCAAAGAGACCTACGCTGCACGAGAATGGATTTTACTCCCTGCAAAGACCACTGGCCAAACTCAAACCGTTCAACCGGCAAACACTCCTGTGCTTTTTTTTTTTTTTTGCTGTGACTTTATTCTTTACAGTCTAGGATAACCTTGAAAACAGAGCAATGGCAGAACTGATGCAGTAACACCTGCTTGAGATGCAGTGAGAAGTCAGCTCAGAGGTATTAGCTGCCCTAACTTGGACACAAATGCTAACCCTGTTGACACCGTAAGAGCTGCTCACTAAAGCATGCAAGGCAGAAGAACAAGCCTACTATGAATATCTGGGCAATCAGTCGAGTCATTCTGTGACACAGATTGGGCCTGGGAGAAAACACATTACACAAGTTGAGAAGTGGCCACATCCACAAATTCCAGAAGAACCCAAGAAAGAAGCTCAGTTCTCCTCCAGATGTAGTTAAACTCAAGAAGCTCAGTGTGCAACTGAGCTACGCCAAACAGTAATCAGAAGCCAAGTTTGTTCTGAAACTCAATGAGGAAAAACTAAATACAAGTGTTCCCAAAGAACTTGTTCATTTATATACTGAAATCTGCTGTTAGCAGCATTCTTATCGATGAAGCTTGTAAATACACCAGCATGTCTTCCTGCTCCATTCTAACCTCTACTGCAAAGAGAGCAAGACACAAAAGCATCAGGACACGGCTAGAACCATGTTTCTTCTCTCAGACCCATGTATCTCTCTTCAAGACGAGGAGGTTCGCGTTACCCAACCTCAACATCTCTTCTTTAGAAAACGCTAAATTGGAACTATCACAGTAGAAGAGGGAGACAGTGTCAATCAATCTGAAACAGCATATATAAAATGCATTATTCTAGTCTTACGTTGGAGTTTCAAGCCAACAACTTTTGAACTCAATGTAGGTTCTCACTAGCTATCCTGGCAGCTAAAATTTGAGCATGGGCAAGATCATAGAAAAGTATTTCTGAATAATGAAGCCCGCCCCTTCCCCCATGATTGTTTTTCAAATATTTCATTTTAAGCAAATAAAACTCGGGCATCCCTCCTGCAGAATTCTTCTAAGCACCCTTTTGCTTGCTGTGCATCCATCTGACCCATCAGCCACAGGTCTAACAGTAGCACACTTCAAGCTGAGCTTATAAACCCACTACATTACACATTACACGTGTCGAGGTTTCTTAGTATTAGCGACATTGGGCTGTCTGCACATTATTAGCATTCAGATACAATAGGGACTGTATTAGGATCTGATATGTTAGGAAAACAACACTGCAAATACAAGGAAACAGTCAGGATTGTGTGTAGGTGCACTTTAAGAGCACATGAGATTATTAAAAAATCTGTTTTCAAAAAGCAGACCTTCTTTTAAAAGCAGTAGTGACCAATATGAAATCACCACCTTTTGGCCTGTGGACAATCAGCTCTTCCACAGGTTGGAAAACACCAAGAAAAATGCCCTGCCTTGTTATTAATTGTTTATTTTGGAGATATACATAGTAAAAACAAGTATAATCTTACAAAACTGAATTGCTGGCTTTATTATTCCATCAGGAGTTTGCATGTTAGAGCCAAATACAAGTGTTTGACTCTGTCCTCCCATCATTCCAGCTTTAATTGCCTACTTAGAGCAATTCTTACCCAAACTTGCGCTTTCTTCCCAATTCCATCTCTGCAAATGAGGTAGTAAAATAAAACAAACCAACCAGAAATTAAATAACTACACATTCCTCAAATTACTTACCTATGATGCCAAGAGATTACCAAGCAGCTTGTATCCCTCTGTCCTCTGACTGCATTAGGAAGGATAATTTCACTCTTTTATTTGCTATTTCCTGCCAACCTCTGCTTTAACTTCTCCCAGTTGAGTTTTATACTTCTAGCCTGGAAACATTTTAGGTCAAAGCACACCGAAAACATGGATTGGTTTTTGTCTCAGGCCAAGTACTACGGTAACAAGAATTAATAACCGATAAAGATGGGATGGTGCAGAATTCTAATTGAGAGATGAGGAGAGCCAGTGATAGCGCACTTCTTTCCACAGGGGTGTACACACATTAGTAAATAGGAAGATATGAAATGTTTATTGTGCTGGTATTTGGCCTGATGTGTGATGAATAGCTGAAAACTACAACCAGGAGTTCCCTCCAAAAAACAACCTCAGGCCCTAGCAAGGAGGCATGTGAGAGAGAAGGCACCTAGGAATCCAGGATGCACGTATTTCACAGGCTTGAAAAAAACAAACCAAAACCCAAACAGTTCAAGGAACCTTTCTCAGTAGGAAAATTATGTTCCCAGCCATTTAGAACCAAAGAAAAAAAGATTTTTCACTCAAGTACAGCAGGAGATGAAGCGTATTTCTTGTCTACAAACACAGATGAAATGCTGAAGACTTCCCAGTTGCAAAAGAAGGGAGATCCTTGTTAGAGGAACAATAATACCAGTAGCTGCATCAGACCCACCACCCAGTCACCGGTGGGAAATTACCTTTTAGTTAAACACACACACCGCTTAGCCTGGGAATGACTACTTTTAAGATACAAAAATAAAGCTGATGTAGGTCATTTCAGAAACTGTATTCATCTCTGATCAATGGCAAAGCTGCTTAAAAAAGCTGAGCATGAGAAAGAACAAAAGCAGATGCACATTTTAACTACAGCATGTGACTTTCTACTAGCATGTTCAATAGAGGGAGCAGCAGAATAAGCCATAAATGCATTTCCATACTGCCTCGTGGAACTGTGAAAGCAGGGCTGAGGAAACAATAAACATAAGTTCTTCTTTAGACCCTTTTGTTTGTTAACCACAAAAAAAAAAAAAAAAAAAAAAAAAAAAAGAGGAAAATCTAAACCACAAACTGGATTGGAAATAGAAAAAGACAAAAAATTTGGTTACAGATCCTTTCCTGTCCAGCTAGATACAATACCACTGGCTGTGCAAACCACCATATTCTAATCCTACAACAGGAAATTTAACAGAATAACATAGGAAGGTATTCTTTCCTAAAGGAATCTGAATTATATGATCAACCAAATGTTTACGAAGCCTGAAAGTTACTCTCTGTGACAGCATGAGTATGTTTTCACTCTCTTTGTACATAAATGCTGTATTTATTGCCTGTTTGCAAATACGTTTTACACATGCCTATCCCCTCACTCTTAATGTCCAGTTTTACCCAAATTATAGCCTTGAGTTATAAATATGAAAGCTAAGAAACTGCATTGCAACAATAGGATAGGGATCAGAAAACTTCATTTCTAAGTATAGGCATCCTTGTTTCGTACTGAAAAAAGTGAAGCCAAAAGGAGGACCTGTATCATCCTGCAAGATATAAACCTTCTTATTTGCCACAGAGTTGGTAAGAGTTCTTGAGAATATTTCCAAAATGCATGGAAAAGGTTAGAAAGCAATAAGCACTTTTTCCAAGAAGAAAGGTTTCAAAAAACCCAAAAGAAATAAACACAGTGGTATTAGCTTAAAATGACTTACAAAAGTAACAGACTATCATTGAATTTTGGGATACAGTATTAGTTTGGTTCCATAAATCTAATGAGACTCCAGCTCCCCATATTCATCCCACAGAGATGAATTAAGTTTCAAATAAAAGTTAAGCTCAAGATAGAAAGGTGACTCAAGATGGAAGGTTTCTTGTAATTTTCTATTTAACAGAATACTCCAGATGACAAATACCTTTCTTTACTTGACCATTACCTCCTCACCTTCAACAGAAAGATAGGTATCCGGCATCATGACAAACTGAAGTAACATCTCTATGCAGTATTGTCCATAAAGTCTTAGGATAGCAGCATGCTATGAAGAGGAAGACAACTACTCCCATTCCTAGAGGTACAGAAAATACTTCATCATAAAAGCATGCCAAACCAGAACTGGTCTTTCCACATCAATAATGAAAAATTCACTTTTCTAACAAAATGAGTATTTTCAAACCATTACAAAGAGAATATTTTCCTGAGGTTCCCTGCCCCATACTGAGCATCAACACACTGCAATAATAATCTCATGGAAAAAACCAAACCTATAAAAAGTTATATTTGCGCCTCTAAAGAGTATTGAAAGGAGATACTTGCTGGCAAACAGTCCATAGGAAGCAACTGTATTAGAAAAAATCCGTAACTATTGTCATTTTAGTTTTGACACAAAAGCTTTCTTCTCTCTACCTGTCCCACACTCAATTTCTGTGAAAACAGTAGAAATTTATCCAAAAATTTGTCATTTTTGCACTGGTTGCTATGTCTGTGCCTTCCCTCCAACTTTACAGGAAAAACAAACAGGCTACAAGGGCAGCATATTTTGAAGGGCTGGCCAATTTTTTTCTATTTCCTAAATCAGCACATCAGTAACATAAATTAGTAATACATACTGCCAGCTGGCTCTTTGAAAGAAAATACATATCTATTTCCAGAACAGAAAATTCTCAGCAACAATCTTACTACTATCAGTTAAAAAATTCGTCACTTCCTCTGAGCCCTAGAAATACTTTAACACATTTTACCCCATTCCTTTGTCATTATGTTTTAGACTGCTCAGTGCTCTCATATTATCTTTTTCTCATTTTCTCAGAAAAAAAAAGTGCAACTTATTCAGATATTTAAGAAACAATATATTTATTAGAATTTTTTATAGCAAGATTTTCACCATCTTCCTCAAGAACACTGCTGGAAAAGTATGTCAATCAACATAATTATGAAACTTTTGTCTCATTGACAAACGGGAATACAAGAAACCAGTAGAATAAAAGATTTGTGAGCTGACTGGCTCATATCTTCTCGGTGTCTTGTGGACTACAGTGAAGCACTCCTTTGGAGATTTGGAGCACCTCAGCTCCCACAGCTGGGAAGGAAAAAACCCAACAGATTAAGAAAGGAGAGAAATCAAGCCAGGATGGGAGAGACAGATATAGCGAGAGGTTAGGAGCTAGCTCAAACACGCACAGAGCCTCTGGCCTCAGGACACCAGTTGCAACAAATTTTGGGACGCGTAAGGTAAAATGCCTGACAACTCTTTGCCTTGAGAGCTTTCTCTGCCTGTCAGAGAATACCCCACCACCTGCTAAAATGATAGCTTTGTTTCTACAACAGACTGCTCTTGCCCAATACCTCAGGTATTGGAACGGAACTATTCTGGGTGATGTCTTCGCAAAGCAGAGGATGCTTCCTATGACTTTTGTAATGATACTTTTTGCATAGAAAGCATTACACATCAGAACAGCTCATCCAGTTTTGTTTCAGACTTTTTAGAATAGTAAGACAGACTAGGAAAAATAGATAATTTCAATCTCCTGTTTCATGTCCCTCTGACAGTCTCTGACTGGGCTTTCCTTTCACTTATTTCTATACCACAATTGAAATGAACCATCTGTTTGGACGGGTTTTGCCTTTTTTTTTTTTTTTTTTTTTTTTTTTTTAGTTTCAGGATCACAAACCGAGTTTTCAGAAATGGAAAGCAAGTGGATGAATGCTTAAGAAATCAACAATGTTAAAATGTTAAAGACTTACATTTAACAAAAGTGCCGGAAACGTAAGTATCTTAGCCCCACAGCAGAATACCTTGTCTACACAGTCAACAGTCTATCCAGCCTCAGCAGCTAGCACACACGTTATTAAGGCTAGCTCTGGAGCATTCAATAGGAAAGTAAAAAGTACTTCTGCCATTAAACACATTTCATGGAACATGATAAACAAGAAACGTGCAAACCTTTCTACACGAAAGCATACTGCAACCGCTTGAAAAAAGGGTGCACTTGACTAATGCTGGTTCTAGCCCTCAAAAAGAATTAAAAAAACTTAAGTACAGTACTTCCCCACACATGCTGGTTTTTAACATCAGGTTACAAACATCTAAACACTCAGGTTCTCTGTGCTGACAGCTGCAGGAAAGTATTCATCTTCACTGCCCAGGGACTGGACTTCCCTAACAGGATGACTGCTGCATTGGCAGCACTTTCAAATCGGTTATTTGCACCCAAATGGTCAGTCCATTAGCAAAACAAGCACAGATCTGTACAAAAAGAGTGAACAGATATGCTGTACCCTGCAATAAAGCAGCCTACCCTATTACGCTCACATAAAGGCCACGCACCTCATTTATCTTGCCAAAACTGGGAAAGAGTGAAGCTCTCACCAAGGCCAGTAAGATACACCTGCAGAGACACAGACACCCTGGCAGCCTCTGCGCAGAAAGCTATGAGCACAGGCACACCTGACCTGTGTGACTTCCTCCTTCAAGACAGGGGTCTGTTCTTGCTCCAGAGTTAGGAGTTTTTACATATTTGAACAAGAATAAAGTTTTACATGTCTATAGTGCCTTTCACTCAAAGATCTCAAAGGACTTTATACCTATTACTTATGTCCCGACCCCTCCCCCTGTGAGGTAGGTATTATCCCTATTATTTACAGATGGGGAAATTCAGGCACAGAGGTTACATTATTTGCCCAAGGTCACACAGTGAGTAAGTGACAAAACAAAACAGAATTCAGATGTTCTGATTCCTGTTTGCACAATCCAACTACTAATAACACAAGCCTCAGTTTCAAAAAAGCCTTAAACAATTATCAGTGTGCATAAGAACAGTCTTGGGTTTCAAGGACCACTCCTAAAAAGAATAAGAAAGGAGGAAAAATCGGAAGAAAAAAGCGAGGGGACACAAAACTTACTGCTGAAAGCTAACACAGGTTCAAAGAAAGAGTTCCTGCTAATTCCCTTCCCAAAGCTGAAACAGCTGACTACGAGCCTGGGATAAAGTGGGTGGGAAAAGGAGGCTGATGGAATCAAAGTTTGAAACAAAAAAGCAAGCTAGAATAAACAGCCATACCATAAAGCCCTTGTCTTTTTGAAAGCACAGGGTCATAGAAAAATAGGGCTGAGAGGGACCTCAAGAGATCACTGAAGTCCGTCCATCCAACCTGCCTTGAAGCCAGGATCAACTACACCTACTCATTCCCAACAGTCTAGTTGGTCTGTTCTCAAAGACCTCCATCAGTGAGATGCCATGCCCTTCCTCTGCAATCTGTTCCACCTTGCACTATCACATGAGCAAAAGAGGGCAAGCGAGTGTACGACAGATACTTCTGCTCCCTCGGTGGGGGTACCATGATTCTCAGGGCTATCTAATGATCTGAATACATTTCAGAGAAGGTAGTCTCCAGGTATTTACTTGTTTCTGTCCTGGATTCCTTGAGAAAACATCAAACACTGGTGTCTGCTCTAGTGTAATACTTGAGTTTTGAAAATACTGATTAATACCAGCATAGATACCAATATACTTACTGCAAGTGCCAAATCCTGCAAGGTCAGTAACAAAGACTTTGATATGATAATTTTAGCTCATTGCAGATTCAAATTGCAACAAGAGGGCAGGGAAGACTACAGAAAAACCCCACAGCAAAAGTCAGCAGCTCAGAGTTGCCAAGTTTTGTCCCACTGCAGACAAAAATCAGGCAGTCAAACAACAACACATCTTCAGCAGAGGCAGCACCATATGATCTCTGTAGCATCCCTCCATCTCATCTGTCTTCAAAGTGCATTCTCAGTGCAAAAAGTAGGATTGAATTTAGAGGGGCTCACTGTCCCCAGTGGATTTCATACTAAGACCAGAATTCTTGCTTGAGTTCATATGCTGCAGCTTTGTGTGTGTTAAGTTCACTTCTGCATAGCGGAATGGTGCTGTCCTGGCTCTGCCCCTCAGCATCTATGTCCAACAGTGTCCGCTCCTCTACAGGAAGACCCACCTGGAAAGGAAGCAGCGCAGGCAGTCCAGGTCTCTCTTCTACAGTGCTGCTGCTACTAGCAAAACAGGAGTCCAGATTGCTTGGAGTATCAGTACTTGAACTGTTGGCAGAAGACTCACCCTTGGCATTGCTGGGTGACACAAACCACCAGGGATCAAGCCGCTGCCGACTGGCTGCAGGACGTGGCCGGGGCAGGAACTCCAATGTCTTGGGTCTTTCCAGTGTGGGGTCCTGCTGTGCATTCCATCGTCTTGGGGTTGGAGGAAAAACAAGGTTGGGGTCTGGCAGGCGAGGGACCTCATTGGGATCTCTACTTGGACTAGGTGTTTTTAATACACCTATCCAAAACAGAGAATGTAAGAGAAGAGGGAAACACGTTAGATGTCACTGCTAAATGGTTCCAACAGATCTTAGTTACTGTATGTATACTGTGAAAATATTTTCAAAGCAAAAAGCCTCCATTCAGAACCTACAAACTCCGTATCTTCAAGATTACGCCAATCTGAAGTGAATAATTGGCTTCTTTCCCCCTATGCTGTTCTCAACACATTGCAAGACACCTGTTTGAATGACCTAGCACAAGCAGCAAATTCTGTTCATTCTCTCATTTGCTTTCTTCAATTTTCAGACTGGAGAGCATGGATATAACCTCCTACCAGAGGTGAGGACTCTCCAAATCCTTCAGAGGGCACATTACCCTTTAACAGCTTGACTGGATCAGGGAGACACTTGCACAGCAGGATACGCGGCACTGTTTGCAGTGAGCAGGACCAACCTCCTGGATGAGCCATTTAACACTGCCTACTGTGGATGCTTCCTAGTTTGTTTCTGTTTAGAGGTAGGGTACAGTGGGGGTTTTGGTTTGGGGTTTTTTTTTGGTGTTATTTTTGTGGGTTTTGTTTGTTTTGTGTTTTGGTTTTGTTTTTTTTTTTAATAAACACAACATAACTTTTAAATTTTCATGAATACCATTTTAATGAGTATTCTCAGCTGCATTAACCCACATTTTACTGCAGACTGCCATTCAACAGACAACATCACATTTTGTTTTACCATTGGGAAAAGTCTAATTAAAATCGGATTTTAATTTATTATTCTAGTCCTTTTTTTTTCCCTCTGAATTACTAGGGCAAGAAAACAGGAAAGCATTTTTGAAGCTATCAAGTCACAGCCACCCCTAAAGACTGCAGCGGTGAGAACACTACCTACCCAGGAAGATCCCTCTTGCTTGCAAAGGAATAAGAGCAACAGTGGCACAGCCCCAAACTACGTTAAAGATCCAGTTTTCACTGCCTTAAAGATCAAAATTGACTTTGAAATTGTAACAGCAATACAAAAAAGTGTATAAAGGCAGTGGAGATGGAATCCTTGAGGAACTGCTAAAAATGTGCAGTATTTGTACTTTGGTACCATCTTCGTCTAAGAAACAATACTATGCTCTGCCTCACAGCACAGGGGAGCAGAGAGAGTTCAGTTCCTTAGCGCAGAGATGCTGGAACAGAGACCATTACTGCATTATTCTGTTCATTATTTGTGTAAAGACAACATCCAAAAGCTCTTCTTGTGGGCTGGCCATCACAATGGATGCTGCATAAGTAACGCATTTACTTCCTAACAAGTAATTATACTGTTTGGGTCTTTATTCTGAAGGGGAAAAGGAAGAAGGCTGAAAACCTACCTGCTCCCAGTGCTCCAGTTAAACAGCTACTGGAAGGGCATCCACTGGTTGGGCACCCATTGACAACTAGTCCATTCCCTTTGATGGCCCCATCAGAAGGTGTGCGCCTGTGCCCGCTTTGCTGGGTATGGGAAGAGAGCGTCACATGTGTGGGAGTCAGGGACTGGTTGGGGTCTTGTTTGAATCTCTCAATCTGGACATTGACTAGTGGGTTGGTAATGGCTGGCAAGGGAGCCTTGACTGTCACCGGGCTGACGGGCATTTCATACACCACAATCTCATCACTGTCTGAGCGCAGCAGGGACCGGGTGGAATTACATTCGGAAATGGAAGACAGGGAAAGAAGGGTGAGGGATGTGGATGGCTCGCCTAGCAACAACATGGGATCCTCTTTCTTGAAGATCTTTCGGGAAGGTGGACTAGTGCTCCTGCGCGGGCGTCCAGCTCGCTGGAATATGCTGTCACGCTTCTTCTTCTCTTCCTTGGGTGCCTCTGGCTCCTCCTCAATCAGCAGCTGACACTTCCCTGCTTCTAACAGGTCAAAACCCAGGCCTGCAGCAGCCAGCACTGCTCCACAGCCAAGCAACGCAACCTCACATCGCTTGTGGTGGGAGCCACTACGTTTGAGGCTGTTGGTGGGTGTCAGCTGTGGAGTACTAGTAGCAGAGTTCACAGGGGTGGACTCCTCATTGGCATCACTAGAAGGGCCATCCCAGTCTTCATTCTTCTGAAATGGGATGCAGAGGTATGACTGATTGTGCCCAGGTGAAGGGTGCACTTTGCCCTCCCCATTAAGACATTCGCTGTCTTCATCATCTGGAAAGCAAATGAAAAGAGACTTAGCATGGCTGTAACGCTTCCACTGGCAAATTTAGCTGTCTTACAAATATACATGAAAATGGGCTTTTCCTCAGAAGATACAACTGTCCTCATCACAAGCATCAATCACCACCTGCCAAATACTCACAGGCTATTGTCTCCAAAGCAGATAGGCGGAGGCAAGTAACTGGAAACACTATCAAAGCGGAAGAAATTAGTGACACTTTAATCTATTTGGGATCAATTGCAGAACAGCATTTCAGAAGCAATCTACACCTCAGTTACTTCTAGAGTAAATTTATATGTGTGGGAGTAAGGAGCAAAAGGTAGGAAAATTAGAAGACCTCTCCTTGCAAGTGAAGGTGTAACCATGCTGCACATCTAAATATCATTAACAGGAAAGGAGCCGAGAGGTAGCACGGAGCTGGAGGGGAATTAAGAGAAGAACAAGCAGAGAGGTGAACAAAAAGAAACTCCAGAAAGAGAAAGCAATTACTTCACAAAGAAGGAAAATGGATACCACCAAAAGGAAAACACTGCTGTAAGGCACTAGACGGAGGTCAGGAAAGGAGACATTCATTCAAACGTGAATGAAAGTGGGGATGAGAACATAAAGTCCAGGGAATTTCTTTACCCATCTCTGCTAAGCTGGTGAATCCTGGAAAAGCAGGCGCAGTTCTCTGGATCTTCCCGAGGTTCGGTGCACTGGATGACCACTGTTTGTATCCTTCTACCAGAGCTTTCAGACTGAAATAGTGGAAAGATGGGACAAAATGTACCATGCTCACAACCAATTTTCATTCCCCTCTTCTATATTCTCTATTGTTCTGCTTAGGGTATGCATCTTAATTACATAGATGTGAAGTCCTCCCATAGCAAGACATTTTGCAACATCTTTACAGCATCTTAAAATATAAAAAAGGTCAAAAAGTCTCTCCCTCATTTGTTACACCATGGCAGTCAAAAGACCTCTGCTGATAACCAACAGCTATGAATGCAGAATAATACAAAGCACTACAAAAAATCAGATTTTCTTTTTAAACCAAGGCAAACGTAGCATGGCAGGTAAAAAAATAAAGTACTCAGCAGGAGGAGGGGAAAAAATATCTTCAAAAGCATTTCCATGTGAAATACACATGAACAATGAAAGTCAAAGATCACTCACTGGAACAATAATATGCTAACGTCATTGTAATAGCAAAGTCATGCCTCTATACTATAAAGCCCAATATTTTTCCTTTAAAGAAAACACTCCGTTGAAGTACAGAGAGTTGAAAGCATAAATTCCAGATTATGGAAAGATAGGTAACTAAAATCATAAATCACGTCATTGTCTCTTTTACTTCCAGAAAAAAATGCCCAAAGCCCACAGAAATGAACAATTCATAAACCCCAAACCAAATCCCTGCTTTGACGTCATCTGCATTTAAAGGTATGTCACCAGACACCTGAGCTTATTAGTAGTACCTATACATAGGTATTCATTACCTTCATCCTATTTTTCCCCAGACTACTTTCATGACATCAGAAACAACTTTAGTAAGCGGCACAACCTGCTGACATATCAACACTCAGAAAAGTTTTATTGTTCAGTTACCAATATACTTCTTACTGAAAAAAGAGAAAACTTAGAAGATGAGACATCTTCCAGCTCCATTACTAACGTGCTTTGTTCTTTGATAAGACATGTGATTCATTACAATCCTTCCCTCACACAGAAAGGAGGATATGAGCATATAGAAGTTGTCGCTCATGATTCTTAATTTCCACGAGAATCACTCTGCATTTCTGAAATGGCTTCCATTGCTGGATTTCAAAGTTTTATTATATCAAGGGGTTTTTGCCTTGGTATGTATTTTTCCTCTATTCGCTACCTGAGATGCCCTACTCATCACCAAAGTATATTGCTATAGCAAGGTCACAAGGTCTAAGCTTGATTCAGCACTTGTTCAGTCGGTCGATGACTGTGCTTTAGGCATTACACTAAAAGTACCCTGTGCAGTTCTCAGCTGTCTTGAAAGTCCATCATTTTTCCCCCATTAACCATTCCAGCACATGCAGTACCCTGCTATGAACCTGCACCCAGACAGCACAGTGCTGAATCCTACTTGTCAAGACAGACAACCAGATGGTTTTACAACAGAGATGCAATTCAGTGTGGGGGTCTGTTCTTATCCGCTTCCTCCATACTATGCTCAGCTATGTAACACAACTCACCAAATAATGTATGTTGTACCTAAATTATCCATGTGTACAACATACATAGTTAGGATAAGCACTATAAGTAGAACAGCATATTAAGGGAAAGTTGGCGGGTGAAAATGAACCATGTTAGCAGTGTGATTACCTCCAAAAGTAAATGTCAAAAGCCTTATAATATGAGAAGACAGCTATTGAGGAAGGGGAGATTTCCATGGAGCTGGGAAAACACATACTATGCTCTCTATATGCAGAGATAGCAAAGTTGTAAGCGGTAGGTAGCAGTAATCTTCAGTTTAGCACTCACTTTACAGTCAGTTATCTTAAGGGTCTTGGCAATTGCCCCTTATTATACAGCAGGACACATCAACTTAGTTTGCTTCCTTATGACTGCTCAGAGCAATCATCCCTTGCAAAAAACAGACTAAAGATCTGCTGTTACTGAAAAAGCACAGATCAATCTGAACAGAAAGATAAATATCTACCAGAATAATTTCAAGGCCTGCTATGTTTGCTTTAAGGTTATAGAATATTTATCCTTCCCTTTTATTTTTCGCTCCTCCTCTCTCTCTCTCTCCCAAATTACAAGCAGACCCCAACAACCTGTGCAGAGGAGCTCTTAATTAGACAGTACTGCTCATTTGAAAACAATTCAAAACATGCTGACTTAAGAGTACACTCCTACTACAGCAGTATTGTCTGTTACTGCTCCAAGGAAAGAGCAACTGGAATGATTTGAAAGCACTAGCAGCAAAACTATCTCAGTCACCAGTATGACAATTCAGGACCCTGAAGACTTCTTACCTGTAATCTATTTAGATTAAATAACAGGAAGGCTATTACTCTGTTTGTTTTATTAAGGCTGAGTTACTTCTCTGTTGCCTTTTCCTATTGGGAAGTCAAAAATACCTCTCTTTAGAAGTGATAAGGTGACAAGGCTCAGAAAGTTACAAAAAACACCCCCAACTTCACTACAACTCTAAGATGGCATCTCTGGTGTCTTAATACCATCCTGTAATACCATGTTGAGGCATGAATACAATACTGTCACGAATAAAAAGTGTCTGTTCCAAGGCTCACCCCTATTTAGCTTGCAAGATTTTAAGAGATAACTGTTAAAGGACTACAACTATCCTACATCCTACATCCAGCGTCACCTTCCATAAAATCAGTAACTTACCCATACCACAGCAACACTCTGAGATTAATCAATGCCAAGTTTAAAGACAATTAAGATTTCACCATATATCCTTCAGAATATACCATAAGATCACAACTGAACTGTCACAACACTAGTCCAACATAAAGCTTCATCCAGTCTCTGCAATTCAGCACAGGAACCTTCTGCTTCTGTGCGCTCCTTATGCTCAAAGATAAATGCAGAAGGGTGAATAATCACTGTATAATCTTTTAATGACTGCCTTTACTTGATATTAATTATAAGTCAGTTTACTCATGCTAGAGAATTTCACTGCAATTCCCACTGCACATCTTGCCTAAATTTGGAATTACCTCCTGTGCAGAACACATGGAAAATGACAAAAAAGATGAATCTTCAAGTTCCCTTGATCATAGAGTCATGTACGCAACTGGAATAGCAGCGCTGCTGCTACCAGAGCGATGTCATGGAGAAGACTTAAACTGGACTTTTCTATCCTAAGTTTCAGTCTTAACTTTACTTCAATTTTTATCCTCCTACCTCTAAAATCAGAATTAAAAAACACCAAAAAATAGCAAGCACTCTACCTTTTGAGTCACTAATGTTTACTGCAACTCTGCTCCCTTTAATTTAAAGTCTGCAGTCTGGCACGATCTCAGCAAGAAGCAGTACTTCATTGTATGTTAACCATACTGCTCTCTTGGCAAAACTATCACATTTCAGATACCCTGCAAAACGCCACAGCCGTATTGAGTCTCCCTGAAAAAGGTGATGAATACTATAGAACATCTCAGTTGTAGAGAGAACAGGATAGTTTTAAAAGCAAGCAAAGTTATCAAGCAACTACTTTCCAGCTGTCTGTGCCCAAAAGCAATTTAGTGCTTCAGACTACAGTAATGAACAGGAAACTCAAGAGCTTTATTCCCAGAATTCTAAGAACATGATTTCAAAGTAGAAGTGTTTTTCTACCAGCTTCAGTGATCTCCTGCCCTTTTATACAATTAATGACTGGAAAGTGTGACAACTATTTTAATTCTGTAGAATGATATACTTCATCTGTAGATCAGGTAAAGTATAGGCAGCAGTCAAAGAAGCTTCCTCCACATTGCCCTGTTATATATCAAGAGTACCTTTGAGGGAGAACATACTTTAATGTCATTAGAACACTTGGATTCAGGCCCTTTTGCAGAGGACGGCAATAGTGATGTATTATATAAACACCTATTTTCCAGGAATTTCACACCTGAGCACATTAATATTAAAGATTAATTATAACCAGTTATTTTAGTTTCCCTGCTAAAAAATATGGCAACAGTCAAACTATCAATTTAGCAGGGGAAAAAGCTTCAAACTCCAGTAAAAATCACAAGGCATTCAAACCTCTTAGAAGATCAAAATATTTCTATGTTTAAAGCAGCATTTTGGCAATGATCCATTGGAGTCCTGTTATGGATAATCCACACACACAAAAAAAACCCCGAAGCCACAGAACAAGAATCTATAGAAACAGAGGTACAACCTGTATCTCTGCAAAAATCACTTTCAGGATCTATTCACTCAACATACGTATCCTTTTCAAAAGCCCAAAGAAAAGATATTGGCCTGGCTCTACCAGATACTTTTTAAATAATAGGATTTAAGACAACAAAAAGCATAGCTGAGGATTGTAAAGAGAAGTAGCTTCAGATATGATATGAAGCTACAGAAAGTTGAGCCTGAAAATAAAGAAAAGCTACTAGAGAAAATTTTGCACAGCTAGGAAGTTATACTGCTTACAAATACACATAACAAGGGAAAGCAGACAGTGAAAGCATCAGTGCTGAAGGGACTAACAAGGGGCTGAATGCAATGCAGTTTTGTAATCTGTTCTGAATCCCTGACTTCTCTGGTAGAGCAAATAAGTTTGGAAGCAGAAAAGTGTTTCCAAGAACATAGGCAAATCTCCTGTGAGCCAGATCACAACCAGCTCCAGAACCTGGAAACCAGTCTGATTCCAGGCCCTCTCTTACCCATCTTCGCCTGCACCTAGCTCCTTGTGACAAAGTGAGCTCGGTCCCCAAGTACGTCCCTTTTTCTTCTGGCCTCTCTTCTCTTCCTCCTCTCCTTCCTCCTTTGGAAGGACTGAGCTTCGTCCCCACGTTTTACTGCTTTCAGCAGGAGTCACTTCACAAGAGGGAAGAACAGGGGAAAAAGGGAAAGAAAAACAGATACACAAATTAAAGAATTGGTTCCACAGCAACATAAAGAATAAAATATGGGCTGGAACAGGAATAGTAATGAAAACATCCACTTAGGCCTCTTTCCCATAATTCTGGCCATTTATAAACACAGATCTAACAACCATATCCCTTCAAAATTAGTATAGATAGACTTTACAGCTTTATTCCATCACTGGTTTCTCTTTCAGAACTGCCAGTTTGATACCCAACATAAAAATGCCATGACATCCAATACAAACACTACACAGTTAGTAACACCCCTTTCATACTTCTAATACATGCTTGTCCACCTAATTGTCTTTTATTATGTGAACACTATTTTCATGGCAAGCACCCTTGTTTTTCTTTCCTTCCAACAGTAATTTAATCCACTTCAATAATGTTTCACAGATCTATTCTGCAAATTAGTATTTTTAAAAATTAACTTGTATACTTAAGGAATGTATTTTCTATACAATCAAACAGCTTTCTTTCAAGAATGTGGGTAAGTAAGATTTGGTCTCCAAAGAAGGCAATACTGGCCCCCATCACCAACACCAACATTTTTCTCTCTAAATGCATACGTGCAGAGCATAAGCCAAACATGTTAGTATTTTTTTTATTTATTTTTACAGTCCTGTCCTAGATATAGAATCTTGGCATCTTACCACGCTGACAGACTGCACATTTCCCAAATTCAATACTACATTGAGCTCCTTACACTGTATGGCCCTGAGTCTGGGAATAATGGTAGGACTTGCAGGGGGGCTGGAGCAGCTACTGATCAAGCTTTTCCTTTTATCCATCGTTGGAGAAGCCTGCACAGTGAATTTATGCTGGAAATCTGTTTACCAAAAGAAAAAGAAAAAACCAAAACAAAACAAAAGAGGAAAGACACCGTTAAACTTTTTTTTTTTTTTTTAAATATAAGAAAAAAGAAAGAATAATTTATGGTAACTCTCAAAGAGTGCAATTTACAGGATCTAAGTAGAAATGAAGTTACACAGCTAATTGCTACCCCCTCATTGTATATGCAGTTATTTCAGCACAAAGATGTGCGCTCTCACTCATGAAGATATGTCTCTTAGTGTATGTGTCAGATACATACACACATAAATCCTCATGTGTTGACTGACATTTATGCCAAAGTACATCCCTGTATAAATTCCTTTCACCTTATCTCTCAGTTTCTTAAGCTAAGCAAAACCATCAGCAATAGCTGTTCACAGACCTAAAGAAAGGCATAGTTAACATGCACATTTTGTCATCATTGCTCTTCTGAACAGCCAATCTCTTTCAGAAAACAAAGAATATAATGTAAGCCATAATCCTTGAGGTAATGATGAGCCTTAGGTGATTTATAAAACCCACACTTTTCTTCTTTCACAAATTTGAATCACCATGCAGAATCCACAACAGAAATGCTAAGGATTCAGTATTTCTGAAAATCACCATCTTCACTCTTAAAAGCGACTTCCCTGACACCTCACCAATATCTAACATTTCTTCCAGAAGGGAAGGTATTAGAAGTCACTTGTGTGTTAGTAGAAGTTCACATATGAATTAGCAATGTAGGGCTGTACTCTCACAGCTATCAATGTGGTTTTAGTGATTTTTAGATTCCTGCACTAA
Organism: Numenius arquata; assembly: GCF_964106895.1. Classification (NCBI taxonomy): domain Eukaryota; kingdom Metazoa; phylum Chordata; class Aves; order Charadriiformes; family Scolopacidae; genus Numenius; species Numenius arquata. Next base: position 45,430,700 of record NC_133581.1, on the reverse strand, counting down.
GAAATGCAGTAGATTATGGTTTCTGCTGCAGCATTATGTAAAATATTCCTAGAGCAAGAATGTCGGTAATTTTTTTATGCATCTTTTATTAAATGATCATTTTGAGTATTAACATGTTAAATTGCAACGCCAAGATTTTTCTGAACCATATACAGCCATGGATTAACAAACATGTAGTATCTCAAATTAATTTCTGGCCTTCATACCTAGAACTTTGTGGAACGCTAGCCACAAGAGCATCAAATTTAGTTTCTTGATCCCAAAGAGGCATGTTTTTCGCAAAGTACATCCAATACTTTCTAATGCCTAAGTACAAAGGAGCTACCAAAGCTACAGGTTCACCTGTTATGATTCACCTGACACATGTCACCAACCTGAAGGCAGGCTGATATGATTGCCATCTTTTAACTTGAGCCTGTTTCTCTTGAATTTCCCCATGCGTTTCTTCACCCGAGGCTTCTCCTGACAGAGCTGGTGGATGATGATATTGAGCTCCCTTTCCAGGATGTCAATCTCGCGTTCTGCCAGCTCCTGTTCCCGCCTTCGTAGCAACTCCTCATGGTTCTTCTGCTCAACAGCAGCACGAGTCAGCTCTTCTTCCCATGTGCGCAGCTCCTGCAGAGAGATAAGAAAGGATAAGTACCTTGTTACTAACATAACCTATTCTGAAGATACAGCAGCAATGACTTGTGCACACAGCACTGCTAGCACCACCGTTTAAAGGCTCAGCTGAAAGCCAAAAGCCTAAAACAATCCTCAAGAACTTCTATGCTTGCTATTCAAGGCCCTTCATATCAGTATTAAAATTTGGACACCAGCACTTGTGAGGCCACAGCTGGAATTCTGTGTCCAGTTCTGGGCTCTCCAGTACAATAAAGACATGTACATACTGGAGAGAGTCCAACAAAGTGCCATGAAGATGATTAAGAGACTGGAACATCTCTCCTATAAGGAAGGGTTGAGAGAGGTGAGACTGTTTACCCTATCAAAGAGAAGGCTTGGCTGGGGGAAGGAGGATCTTATCAGTGTATGCAAAACCTGAAGGAAGGGTGCAAAGAAGATAGAGCCAGGCTCTTTTTAGCAGTGCCAAGTGAAAGGACAAGAGGCAATGGGCCACACTGAAACACAGGAGATTCCCTCTGAACACTTTTTTTACTGTGAGCAATATTAAGCACCGGCACAGGTTGCCCAGAGAGGTTGTGGAGTCTCCATCCTTGGAGACAATCAAAAGCCATCTGGACATGGTCCTGGGCAACTGGCTCTAGGTGGTCCTGCTTGAGAAGGGAAGTTGGATGACATGACCTCTGGAAGTTCCTCCAACTTCAACCATTCCGTGATTCTATGAAAAGGCACCAAATCCTAAATTCAGGGTCATGAGAAAACATGCTGGATATCTGACATGAATATGTTTACAAGAGCGATTGGAGAGAGTACCGTGCATTTGGGAACCTGTTTTGGAAGATTTATTCATAACACTGAACAGAATTAATCCTTCTTTCCTGTTCAGTAAGTACCTATGTTAACTTCATTATTGACTTCAACTGTTTAAAAATAACCTTGCCATCTCATGCATCATAAAATAGCAAACCACAGAGCTCTAACATCAAAAAGAATGAAGAAAACATCATCAGGAGGTCATTCCCATCATTTTCCACCAAGCATGGCTGCTCCTTAGGCATAAAGATGCATAATGCAAACTTTTCAATCTTTCCCTTGTTGACAAAATGAATCAACCGAAATTATCCTTGAGATCTTAAAACATCTTCTCACTGCACTCCTCTCCTCTCACCACAAGGACAAAAGAATTCAGCACTAAGAATAATTATCTCCAGATGGCTAATTCCACTGCAGAAGGTAAAAACTGAAGAATTCAACTTAAACTTCAGACAGATTATCGATAGATTTTAGTTTAGATTTTTTAATTTTTTTAGTAATGTCATTGTTACCTGTCCCACCACCACAGAGGTTTGGTACATTTTACTCATGAGGTGAATAGCATATAAAATTCTCTTTCCCCATTCCTACAGAGGAATAAAGTATTCAAGACCTGAGGGCAGTCTAGCTATTCCTTTTATTCCTGCTAGCATTTTTGTTTCCTGGTATTTACCCAGATGGAGTTCAATTATAACAGTTATTGGACCATTCCCCTGGTAGCACTCATGTTTATTATCGTCTGTCCAATTTGGCTGTGCTCAAAAGCTGGTAAACACAAACCTGACAGAACCAAAGCTGCAATGCCAGCTAGAGTGTATATGCTGAAACTACCCCTCCTACTTTTACTATTAACAGTTATCATCGGGCTTCTCAATTAATGCTAGCAGTGAAATAGTTATCAGATGCATTAAACAATGAAGACAACTCATCATATGAGTTTACACAGTGTATAATGGAAGCTCAAATAAAATATTAGAAAGAGTAGCATCTCAGGATACAGATATTTATTTTACTCATGATTCTGCCCTTGTGTGTATTATAACCTGCCATTGATTTGGGGACTTATTACAAGCTCCAGTAAAGCACATACAAAATTAAGTCTGGGATACACTAAACAATTATCCCTGCTTGAATTATGAAATGGGAAAATTGTAATCCAGAGAGCACAAGCATGGAATATTTTTCTCTACTTACCTTTTCTTTGGCTCTGAGCTGATCAAACATCTCCTGGATCTCTTGTTTCCAGTCTTCCTGCAGGGAGTGGAAGGAATCTTTGGGCATTTCAAAGAAACCAGACTCTTCTATGGCGGTGAGATGGTCTAGGATACTGGCAAAGGAAGGTCGTGAATGTGGGTCAGGGTTCCAACAATCTAGAATAGGACAAAGACAAGCAACTGTTAAGCATATCTCAGTATGGAGGTTTGAGAGGATGAGTAGTACTTTACTGATCCCCAGTGGCTAAGAGTGGCAAACACACTATCTGTGTCACCCCATCTTTCCCATTTCCCACTTGAATTGACCATTGCCTGATCTTAAGCCATGGAATTCATATTTTCATGTTTACACAATATCCAACATCACTTAAGATCTTGAACTATCTGGTCTCTTAAGTTCTACTGCAATAATATGCCAAGTAAAATAGAGGTTTACTAATTTTACAGAAAATTACATTTTCAAGCAAATATTAAAAAAACATTAATAACTTCCTTAAGTATTTTACTTTAAGTTGTATGTGCTCTCGGAACGGAGACACTATGCAAGACTCTTGCAAACAGTTCTTTTATCACACTTACACTGCAGAGTTAGAGCCACACTGCAGAAGGACATCTATCAGAGTTCTTTCTAATGCCAAACTCTAATACTAAGCTGAGTCATTATGAATCTCTTCCACGAACTGAAAAATCTTTCCTGCAAAGCAAACTGGGCATAATTTGACTGAAAATAAGAGATTCAAGTAAAAAATGACATCAAATAAGTGCATTTGGAGTTTTCTTATTTTTAAGGGTTCTTTTTTATTATTTGAGACACATTGTTTGATCGGGCCTTTTTCTTTTGCTTTTAAGAGAAACCACAGATAAACAAGCTTTTTCATTTACAATCTAATGCAATGACTTCCCCAATTATACAGCAGAATTTAGGGTCCTCATCTTACCACATGAGGCAACTCAACTAGCAATAGTACAAAAAGGTACTCCTTTCACACTGATGGGAATTGAACACTGAAAACAGAAATGGAAATAGAAAACGGTATGAAGTAACACCTCAAGCTACGAAATCATTAAGAACATGTTTTTTAAAAGCCATTAAGTCAAAATGTTTGACTTAGCAATGCTTTTGAATAGGAAATTCTTACTCATTCAGTCCTTCCTCTTACTTCACCCTATTTCTACTCCTGCAGAAAACATCACTTTCTCATTCTATAGTGTCTCATACTGGCACTTACACAGATTCTTCTTCAACAAGTATCCTTATTCTCTTTACTACTGCTAGTCTCCTGCACGCCAAAATTTGAGAAGAACCAAACAGAAAAACTTAGCATTCAAGTATACTTCTAGGGCATATAGCTTTCGTGCATGAATGGAAGAAACTAACACATGGGTCTCTCTCAATATGCTCATACTATCATTCCTCTAAATGGTTACAGAATTTAAGACACATATTACTGCAACACGAGGCAAGAGTTATAAAAAGACTCTTAAGTTTCTTAGACCTTACAGTTGGAAAAAAGAAAATATTCTTTAAAAAATTTTGGTGTTGTCCTAAAAGACATTCATTCATCGGTTTTGTGGACTGAAATACACCAAGGAGCAGCTGTAATTAAAAATAAATAACACTTCACAAAACCTGTGCAACTGCTGAGGCTTGGTTTTGCAGGTCTTTTCCTTGATTTTAGTGTTACTGAGATTTTGTATTTGGGAGCTTTGGTTTCAAAACTGCTGTTATCAAAACACTGTTATTTAAGCATCTGATCAGGTTCCAGGAGGCATAAGCTGGAACACATTTGTGTTTATGGATTTCAAATTGCTTCTCTTCTCAAGATAGAGAACTGAGGGTGCTAAAGAGTGCTCTGAAGGTCCCCTGCTGCTGACCAATTAGTAGCAATGGGTGATACAGCTGGATTGTCAGGGCCATAATCCCTGCCTCTTTACCCCAAGTTTTAAGCATGGCAAAGCAAACACGATCTAAAGTAAAACAAAATGCTGCAGCCAGCCAAATGCATGAGTGACTGAACAGGATAACTATGCAGGTGGCCCGTGGCTTTTATTTTCCCAGGCCTAGATCTGCCATTATTTGCACTAATGAGGACAGTTCTAACATACAAGTCTTTTCTGTGAAGAGGGAAAGTTCAGCTTTGTTGTCTCAGTGAAGACCACCAGGGCAGTAATTCAAACGTAAAAGCAGCATTAGGGGAACAAGAGTTCACCCGAGATGTGAAACAGCCTGCTTGAAAAACAGTTTTGGTGAAGGGGCAAGAAAGTAATTGTTTTCTTGTTTTCTTCCCCCTCTACATGAGGAAGCCCAGCGTTCCAAAGCCATGTGGGTGCTCACCCCTGCGCTGCTGAGTTCAAGCACAGGCCATATGTCTCTACCTGACTTTCCCAATAGAGGGCATCATTTTTAACCCCAGCAGCAGACACCTCACTTATATTTAAGAAATCCAGGGTCCTTGTTTTAGGGAACCGTGTCAAAATAAACTGCTCTGGCGCAACACTGAGCTAGTAGTTCTGTTAAGTCTTTCAGATGCGGTTTCTTGCTTTATGTTGCTTCCAAGCTACTACACCTACAACTCTGCTGCTGTTTACCATCCCATAGAATATTTCTTTTTTAGAACAACAGTGCGTGAAATTTTCTACTTTAACTTAACTGAAGCCTGTAACCTACAGAAAAGACCAGAGAAATGCAAGAATATTCTAAAAGCAGAGAAATCCATCAAAAACATTTTCTTACATGGGGCCCTTCTTGGGGCTAAAAACACTACCAGAGGCCACAGTTTTATTTGTTCAGACTCATTCTTTGCTGATTAAGACTATAAAACGTGCTTGATTTCTTTTTACCTGTTTTTCTTTCTGCCAGATAAGTATAAAAGTGTTTAGTACACATAAACACCCGGAAATCCTTCAGAACAGAGGCTCTGAATAAAACACTAAAGGTACTACTGTGAGAGAGGGAGGGAAGGAAGAAGAAACAACTGAAGCTCGGGAGACATGCAAGTACCTCAAGAGCCAGCAGAGCAGGTCACATCGGTGCACCCCAAAAGCTACCTCACAGCATCCTTTTTAGTGCTACTGCAGCTCGGATGACAAACTCCTACGTTTCTTTCCTCTGTACGTAGCCCACCTTGGGCATGAACTATTTCCACACACAAAGCAGAAAATAACATCATTCTGACTGAAAATTTGGGTTGTTTTCAAATGTCAAAGCCACATGTAAGCCCTCTCCCTGAAATGTCAGTCGGATAACGTTTCATTCCAAATCAATCTGTCGCTACCCAGCAAGATGTTCAAGCTATGGATTTCAAAACAAGTTGAAGACTTTAAACCAGACAAAAATAGGTGAAGTTTTGGTGTTGGCGAGTCTTCACTACTAGAAAACAAGCTAGATGATGACAGCAATAGCCCTCATTTTCCTGTAAAGCCAATTGATAAAAAATGGCAAGGAAATCTCTTTCACATACTCCTCTTTATAATAGAGTAACTGTCAAAGCACACCAACAGCCAAGTCTAGCTCTCATAACAACTTGCACCATTGAATAAAGCCATTTGAGAAATCTGTGCTCTTCGGTCTCAAAACCAACACCAGGAGGCAATGCTCAACAGCGCTCTAGGAACAGCACGAGCCATACTCACCCCATAGCTGGCTTACCTTCCATGAGTTTGGCAAAAGGCTCTGGGCACGTGGAAGGGATTGGAAGGGCAAGTTTATTCATGGCAACACCGTATGCTACTGCAAGACCATCAATTCCTCGGAATGGTACCTCTCCTGTTAACAGTTCCCAAAGCAGCACGCCGTAACTACCAGGAAAAAAAAAGAAGAAAGAGAACAGGTGTTTGACTTTAACATATTCTTTGTTAAGCAAGAATAAAGTACCTGAACCTGTCAGGGTGAGTCTGGTACTCTGAAGAAATTCCAGTTTTCTGGACAATCTCATCATGGTTGCCAAGCTGGTGAAGTGACTTATTTTATCTGCTTTTTTAAATTAGATTGAACTAAGATGCCATTTTTGCCTTTTAGGCAAAAATAATCTTCTCTCTGGAAACTAGGAACAAACTGAAAAACATTAACATAAACCTTCAAACTAATTTAGCAAATTTCAAACCATAACCTGGGGAAACTCTCAGAAATGTGAAGGAGGGCTGTTTGGTGGATTGTGATTTTTAGAATTAAGTGAAAAATACTCCTTCAGAATTAAGTTGTTCTTAAGATGTTCTATGAAATGTTAACTATGAAGTTACAGGAACAGTTGCAGGACCATTCTCCTCCCAGGTATATGACAAACAACACATCCTCAGAATATTCTCTCTCCTTCTTGGAAACCTGAGCTGGAGTCAGCTTCTTCATGCTTTGTGACCCGACAATTTTTTCTTCCATTGATCTTACTCTCTTCTGAACCCATTTACTGTCCACTAAGTTTTGTGGTAGTGAGTTCCACAACTTTAATGACGCATTACCAAAAAATACTTCTGTGTGTTTGTTTTGACCTTGTCACTTGGTAATTTCATTTGCTTCCCTGTAGTTCTCTTCAACAGAAGGAAGAATGAACATATGTTCCCTATTAGCTCCTTCCATGCGATCCATGATTTCACAGGCTCCCACTACATCCTGCCTAAATCATCTTCTTTCCAGCCCCCAAAATTCTGATCTAGCTAAATCCCAATCTAGTTACTCTCCTGAACAGAAGCCATTTCATATCTTTCACTGACCTTGACATCTTCTGTACAATCTCATTCCATTTAAACCTTTTATGTTGGAATGACCAAAATCACATAAAGTTTTAAAGATATGAGAGAGGCACATTTCCTGGTTTTTTTTCTTTATTTCTTTCCTATTAAATTTTAATTTGCCACTTGGCTTTCTGAGTCCTTACGAAATAAGCCAGGCTACCCACAGTAACTCCAGTATCTTTACTGAATCATAAAGGTACAATTTAGAGCCCATCACCGTACATGTGAAATTCTCCCACGGGTACTACTTTGCATTTATTAGCATTTCATCTATTTTATCATTCAGTGTAGTAAAACTTTTCCTCACCTCTCTGCAGTAGATTAATTTTTCTTATCGTGAATAATTTGGTATCATCAACAAACATTATGTAACCATTTATTGCTTTTTCAAATCACTTATGATTACGTTCAACACAGAATTCCCCGCCAATAAAACTGATTTTTTCTTTTAGTAATTAAGAATTGACTAAGCAATGAGAAACAGATTGGTCCTCTTTTCCCACACCAATTTACTTTCTTGAAAAGCTTTTGACAAAAGATTTTGTTGAAAGCGTTTATAAATCCAAATATGGTATAAGCAATCTACCACTTCTCCACATACTCAGTAACTCCTTCAAGAACTTTCATTTTTTCACAAGATATTATTTCTTTCTACAAAAGCTGACTCTTCCCTAGATATGCTAATATGTCCACCGGCTCCCCACTCTTTAGTGCTGTTTCTACCGTTTAGTAGAACTGAAAATCAGGCTTGCTGATCCTCAGGAAGCTTTTAAGACCTGTCATGTTTGCCGCCTTCCATTTCTCTAGTATTAAGGCAGCTTTAAGCAACAGATTACACAGCAGAGCTATTAACTCAGCTGGCTCTCATGTTCCTGTAGAAATCTTGGGTGCTACTATAAATCTCAGCAATTTGTTACTGTTCCTTTTATCAGTCAGCTTTACCACCTCTGTGGACAGTACTTCAGTATGAGATATCCTCCAGCTTGGCTGCCTTAAGGAGAGATTTTCAGCTTTAAAAGCCCCTCTTAGCCCCATTCTAGCAGACACAAGTCACTAAGTTTTTTCTGCTACAGCCTTATTTTCTTTGCACTCTTACATCTTGGTCACCTCTGGGCTGTATGTTCTCCTGCAGAGTTCTCACCTGTGCCGCATTTGAAAGCAATTTATTTGGTTTTACGCTCTTTGCAAGACTCCCCTCAAAACCCTTTTAATTATTTTCTTGAGTGTTTTACATTCAAGTTTCCAGCACTTAAGTCCATGCCTAATTTTCCTCATTTGAATACAGGTTCAACTTTTTGAAGGGTGTCTTCCAGCAGTCTCTTCTGTATCATCTTTTTCACTCATTTAAAGTCTTTCCTTAAAAGATATCCATGTTGCATGTTCCCCTTTTGTTGTTTTTACACAAAATTCCTCAGTGTTGTCGTTAATCTCCTTGAGATTAAGCACTACAGTAATGGACTCATTTTTCTTAATTGCTCTTCCAAAGATCCTGAATCTACGTATACATGTATTTGGACCATGGTCATACCGTACAATTTGGAAGGCCTCCTAAATACACTTAGAGACCAAATGAAAACCTGCTTCTCCTCCTAAAAGCTCCCTGCTCTGTGAAGCGGTCATTTCTGAAGCTAAAAGATTTATGTCTTCTTGTTTCAAAGCAACAATTGCCCTATCCATTTGGGAGTAATCAGAATTTTCATTATCACAATCTGTACTCTTGCAATCTCCTCTCCACCCCACCATGTCTTTAACATTCATTGTAACTTCTACCACCTTAGTTGGACAGTCTTACTACTACTTTGCCTATTTAGATATGGAATTTCAGTCACTAGAGATGCTGCTAACAGAGATAGTTTATTTTATTAAGGAAAATATATTTCTTCACCCATACAATCTTTTGCATTTTTCCTATGTAATTCATACTTTTGGTATTATAATAATAATTTATTATTTCTTTCCAACAAGGTTCTCAATTTCTTACTGTCTCAAAAGCCTCATTTGAAAAAAAAAAAATAATCAGAAGTTTAAGGATTTTCCATTTTTGTTTTGGCCTCCTAGGATTAATAAAACACTCAAAGAAAATGAATACTGGACTGAATATATATTTGGCCTGCCTAAATCTGATTGATCACATTCATATTACTCTTCAGTTTGGATGCAACTGTTGATACCAAAAGGTAGTAAAAACTACCAAAGAGTTGTGTTTACCACTTGTGCTGGATAAACATGTATTAGATACTTCTCTTAATGGGATGGTTAGGAAAGGACTATCGATATGCTCAAAGCATTTCTTCCTCAGGGTATTTTTTTTTTTTTTTTAAAGACAAAGGAATGGACAGATTGGTGTTTCTTCTAACGTGACACTAGAAATATATATTGCAGGAAAGGTCACTGTTTCTGACAAGACTGAATGCCACCTCTTCCTCACGTAATTACAGACCATTCCTGAGAATACTGCTTCCACAGAACTAGGGAAACTCTGCTTTGTGGCATTTGAACAACAATCATCCCAAGTGATTACACAGCAAGAGAAGTGCTGAACAGAGTGTTTTCCATTAACTCTCAAGCAGGGGATTGGGAATTACAAAGGAAAAAGCCAGAGACAGAAGAGATTTAAACAAAAAAAGGCATAGGAAGAAAGAATCAAGGGCTTCTCATCATTCTCAACAGGGAGGAAGAAAAACTGACGCAAGCTAATTTTTTTCCAGCACCCAGTAGTAATTTTTGGACTTTAATTACAAAAGTAACCATGTGACACAGACCCTGCTTCCAAGTCAACTGACACTTATATGAATAATTAACCATCTCCCAGTGATGCAGTAATCCCTTAAGCCATTTAACATCAGGTTCAATCTTACACACTGGATTTTCAGGGAGAGGGAGGCTGGAGGTCTGCAGGATTTCACATGTGATTTTACCACCTCCCTTGTAAGTCTGTGAACTTAGAAAAAAAACAGTAATTTCTTCTCACTTATTTTTCAATGGCATTTGTACCACAGGTTTGTCTTATCCATCTCCCTAGGTTCAGCACTTTCCATGAGAAAGGAACTATCAGCCCAACAAAGAGATCCCAGAAACAGAAACTAGAATATTGCTTTTGTTACAAAAAAAATTTCATTACATTTTAATGGCTATTAACAGTTAGCATTTTGCATGTTATCAGACTGGCAGTTCCAGAGATGACATTTCCTGCTTATTTCACAACAGTCTGAAGCATACGTTTCTCCCATGTGAACTTCTACCAATATTGCTAGTCAACACTTATCTGCCAGGTACTGAAGTCTTGCCAGTGCTTCATTACACACAGAGGACTACAGAAGCCTGCAAGCAGCTAGTTGCGGAAGTACTTGCCAACACTTAATTCAAATGAAATATTCAAATGACTGAAGTTCCTACACCCACCACTGAATGCCTGAAACATCCTGATCTGCTAATCAGATGGTTTTAGGTAGTTGTGGTACTCCTTTGCTAAATGAAAATTAAATTCCTAGTCATTTCACTGGTCTCAGAGTAGATACATCTTAAAATCATCTAAAATAAGGAACACGAGGATCTCAGGTGAAGGTTGTATGGTGACTTTATATTCTGCATACTGATCATATTGACAACACGATTGTCTTTTAAGCAGCACAAGTCAAACATGACGTGCAACAAACAAGAAATACATTTAAGCAGTTAAAATGACAGGGAAACTTGAATAACATGCCCACTAACATTAGCTTGCTGTACAGTACTGGATAAGCTGCAATAGCTGTGCTTCAACTTCACCCCTGTAAATCCAAAGCAAACATGTAACTCTCCTCTCAAACACATAAATAGATTTACAGGAACTGACATATTTAAATAAAACCATAGCTTCTTTGTTATTTAATATAAGCACAGGGTTTCTGCTGTATATCTAAAGCTTGTGGGTGCAGCACAGCAAAATTCATAGCAACAAATTTTCACTAGCAATATGTACTAAGTGCTGTTATTAGCAACAAGCTTTACAGTGGCCCAGACACTGGTGACAGACACCAGTGTGTGCCAACCCTCCTTTAGAGTGGGACAAAAAAAAGGAAAACCAGATTGAGTTTTTAAAAATGGAGCTTGATACATGTTTTGAAAGGAATTGCACGAAGCAGTTATTTATGACAAGATAAGACTGACTCAGGAAATTTCAGTCCTGGCAAGCACCTTCTTCAGCATCATCTTCACCTGTTTGTGCAGCAAGAACACAAGCAGAATAAGATTCTTGTTAAAAGGCAGGGCAACGATTCAGTATTATTCTAATAAGCTTTAGAGAAAAGGTGTTGAAATAAAAGGGTTTGTGAATGTTAGAGACAGCTGACTGTGTTGATGCCACAGACTAACTGGAAGTTTGTCAGACAAAACTTCCTTGACTCCAGTGACTAACCAAGAGGTTGAAGTGGACAAGAGGAGGGGCAAGTCTGATAGGATAAAAAAGCTCCTCCTGTTAAAAGAGTTTCAAGTTGCATCCTTGGGTGGGGACAGGATTTATTACACATGCCCATGACTGCTTTTGTAAAACCGAGTGCATACAGTCATTGACACACTGGTAGTGACCTCACTGGCAAGTATCTGTCCTCCGCATTCATGCCTCAAACACCATGTTCTTTTCAGCTTATTTAACTATGACTCAAAGTTTTGGCCACCAGAGAGAAAAGGCTTGTTCAGAGCCAGTTAACAGCTCTCTTAATGGTGATAACCCTCTGTTTAAGGAAGATCACTGAGATGAACTCAACCTGTTTTCAAGGGAGGACTAGTAACTATATAAAGAGAAAGCGATGAGGGAATCTTAAATAGAAATAAAGTATTCTGAAAAACTAACAAATAAGGATTGTAAATAACTTAAAATTAAGTCCTGAAGTGATTCATAGTCCTTAAGTCAATGATCAAACTGGTATTTTTGCACAGGTATAGAGGCACTTGAGATACTTACATGAAAATTACCAACTGAGCTATCAGGTCTTCTCTTTTTTTAAGATGTCATACTGATACAGAACATCTACCGATCTGTTCACAGTGTGCCTGGATTAGTAAAGTTACAATCACAGGGAAATTGTTCCCCTCTTCCCTCCTCCCTCAGGTTACCCTTAAAGGCCGTTCCTGGCACTGTCTCAAAAAAGAGCAAATTGAGGTTTGAGCTTGACAAGCTGTGTAGAAACCAGTACTGTCATCGTGTGCACAGAAAAGGTGCACAGCCTTGAGGTTTTCGTTTCTGCCAGACTTCACTCAGAATAAGAGCCTGGTTCTTGCTCAATTCATCTCAGATGAACTACAGAGCCTACCACACCTAGAGTCAGAATTTTATTCTCACGATTAGTGTGCAAAATACAAGTTCACAGACTTACCACAAAGCAATACATTATCTATTCAGCAGAACTGGATAAGGAAAATGAAAATCCCCACACCAGATCTCTTCCATAGCAGCCAGACAATTCTGCCAGCTGGGATATTTCTTTATCCTGACAGATTTCACAGCATGCACACACTTGTGTGGGAGCATTACTGGCCAGCAAAAGAATCTTACTGCTCTAAAGACAAAGTCAACCTGACATTTCAATACCTCTCTCCCCACAGGAAAAACAAAATTATGTTTACTTAATCTGTTTCAGATGTTCAGTACTAATTCTGTGTCCCACAGCATCCAGAAAAGTCACTGTCCTAGAGCTATTTACTGAATTGTGCATTTACCAATTCACCTTCTGGTCGTATTCAAACTCAGTTTCTGGGAGTCCATGGGCCGACCCTTACACTCCTCCCCACCAAAGTGGCTCCTGGTTTCAAAAATGCCAGTGCATGAATGGAATAAATAATGTATATATATGCAAATTACTACTTATGGATTACATACTCAGATGGACTTAGAGATTTATTATTTTATTTGAAAGACTAGAAGGGAGAAAAAATGCATAAGATTATTACAAAAGTGAAAAACATTGTATTCAGGGTGAAACTGTATGTGGAATTCGATTAGGTACAGTGTGTTTGTGTACATATACATCAGTGACAGGTTACTACCAAAACATAAAGTGATGTTACTGTTGGCAAAACAGTAAAACAAATAGTACTTTGAAGTACTTCACAGATTGGTTTATGGCCTTATGGCCTTTGGTTATGTCAGCCAATAGCCAAATATGCACAAAAAGTTTTTTAGATAAAGCAGAGGGAGTCAGGATTATGAATCCTAGGATAATCTGAATGTAAGTTTATCAAACAAAAAAAATTTAGAGGCATGCAGGAGCTGGTCCACCACTTTCTGCAGTAAAAAAATATTTACAATTAATACAAAGTAGTCCGAGAGCCTGACAGATGGAAAGCTGATGGATAAAGTTCGCTTAAGACCTGAATTTTACTATTTGGTTCACCATTAATCATTCTTAAACATAAAAGAGGTTTCCTGTCAGGTCTAGTTACTCTTTAGTATCCAATCACTTAACGCCAAATCAATACCTCCACACATCGCTGCCTTTGGAGAACATGGAGGAGCGGATGACCTCAGGAGCCATCCAGGCATATGTCCCAGCTGCGCTCATTTTGGTAGTTTTATGCCATTCCCTGGCCAAGCCGAAATCCGTGATCTTCAATATCTTGTTGCTCAGATCTCCATTTTCCACCTTTTCGAGTATCAGTACTGGAGAAAAGGGAGGGGGGGGAATAAAAGGTATGCAGAGTAAAGCTAGTATTTATGCAAAAAAGATCGTCCTGGAGATCTCCCAACTTTCAAGATTCTCCCTGACTTTTAGTTATTCAAACATACCACACTGTTACAAGTTATTTCAAGCTGATCCCTTCACCTGACAGGTGATCAGCTGTCTAGCAAATAACTTCAAATTTAACCAAAATGCCAAGCCCCAGATAAGAAATAGATAATAACGTAATTATATAATATAGTGCCTAATGCCATTCTGTATAGTAATTCCCTGCTAAGAGGAAGTGAACCACTGTAACTTCTAGAAATCCAGATACGGGAAGACATTTCCTAAGTAATCCTCTCTCAGCAAGCCAGAAATAGCATCTTTTTCTTGAACTGCTTAGAGGATGACTTTTTTTTTTAAATCCAGATACACACAAAGGCTGGATATATCTATCCTTCATGTAAACGTGTTGGAAGTGGAAGCTCTACGTACACAGATTCATTCTTTTTAAAGTCACAATTAAAAAAAATAAATTGATGACTTATAGTTACATGCCCAGTTCAGGACTTCATGTACACCACCATGTTACCGATTCCCCCCCACCATTATGAAACTTTTTTTTTTTTAGTTAAGCTGCCAAAGTTTCTACTGTGTTTCAGTGGCAAAGGAGTCTATACTGAAGAACTTAAACCTTGAGGCAGAACTCAAGAATGCTTTGCTATAAGGCACATACTCCTCTACACCCAGAAAGCTGTACTGTCACACCACTGTGAAATGAGTGTAAACCAGAAGCCAGAAGTATCCACTATGCTTTAGCAGCACCTCATTATCCCCTTTCTTTACCTTAATGTAAAGCGACCACACAAGTTGTGCCAGCAATGTAATGTCAAGCAACAGAATAGGCCACTAAAACTCACATAACTAACATAGCCATAAGCCTGTGAAATTACTCTCAACCACTTTGTAAAGAGACACAAAGAAAAAAATATTTGTATTATCATTAGTCAAATGACTTTCACAGCAACAGGCATCAAGCCACTAACACACCATCATTATGCAGCTACTCTGTCATTAGACACAGGTCCTTAGAACACCAGAGTTTTTTTCCCTTTTATGTATGTGTGTTAATTGCACAAAAAACCAAAAGCAAACAAAAACCTCAAACCCACAACCAAACAATCATGGATCACAACAAAACCTATAAAAGCCAAAAGCATTGCAAAAATAACAGTATATGTAAAAATCATCTTCAGGACCATTTTTAGCAGGCCATGAAAAAACTTAAGTATCAGTCTCAAGCATACAGGGTTGGAAAAAAAAAAGGTTGGAAAAAATGAAATTAAAAAAATTTCATTCTCATACTTCCCTCCAATAATCAAAGTGGGATTTCCCATGAAATAAAAGCCAAGTGTTATTTGAACCTTCCTGCATAACAAGTAATACACATTTAAGTGTTAAAATACTGCATTTACTTTTGTTAAACAAACCGCCTGTTCTCTGAAAATGAAAAAAATTATTAATCAGCTACTCTCACTACAAGGCTTCAAAATTCAGAAAATACTACTTCATTAAAAGATTTTTGTGGGCCAACTCAAGTTGTGAATGAACTAGACACCATAAAGCTCTTGGTTCTTGTTTCTTTTGCAAATTTCCTTTCTAAACATTACTGAAAGGTCCATTTTCCTAATTGCAAAGGAAGAAAGAGTTTGAGGCCTAGAGTTACTATTTTCTTCATTTGGGCAAAAGTGTATGTTTTCGTAGAGCCTCACTTCAGCGCGGAACAGAAACACCACAAGAAACAAAGGTACAGAAGGCAGATTCCTTTGTGCCTCTTCTTCTAGTAAGCCTAACTTTTTTTCCTTCTTTCTGGCAGATGAGAACTGCTAAAAGAAATTCGCTAACAAGTTGCTTTTTGATTGCAAGAGCAAAAAACTTCCTAGAATACACATACTAAGTTTCTTCTTTTAACATGTACCCACTCTGCCTAAAGAACTGGCAGAATAATAAAGCCTAATTTTAAATTTAAATACAGAAATATATAGACATACAAGAGAGCATGGGTTTGGGTTTTTTTTTTTTGCTTCCCTCTGTAAGTACAATGAGCAATGAGCAAATTTGTTATTCACAAGGTAGATCATATTCTATCTGAATGAGCTCAATAGCAGGACAGAGTGCCAGGTATCACAGTTGGGTTGTACATACCTTCCTGGCAAGAGGTTATTTAAATCTAATTACCTTGATTTGTGTTAAGTTCTAACAAAATAATTAGTACTTACACAGATCTTTTGTATCCATGAACTTGTTCTTTTGTCAGATGTGGGCTAAGTAAGATAAATTACCATGACAAAAGACCACAGAGAAGAACAATGAAAGAGCTGGATTTATTGCAAGTCCTTGATTTCTTAGTTACATCCTTGGCTCCCCTTCTACATCCTTGGAATAGCTGCTTGGGATAATAATCCTGCAACCCAAAATTATAAAAATTCATTTTAAGAATCATAACCCTCTCCATCATCTCTTTCAGTTCTCCTTATCTTGGTCAGCATCAACAGGCTCACTTGTAACTGCGAGGAGTCTCCCCAGCCCATCTGTCAGATTTTCAAATTGAAAACCTTGACTCTCCCTCTTACCTTTACTCAGATTTCAATGAAGAATCTTGTAAATAAGCAAAATATTAATTCCTTTCAGTTTCCTCCTTAAAAATCTCTTTTATGGAGAACACATACCAGGTTGCTAGGACACTGCAAATGCATTTTACTCATGCTAATCAACACGGTCTGACTTGCTGGCGAGCTTTATCTACAACCAGTCATTGCCTCTTGTTCAATACTTTGAGTG
This sequence comes from Numenius arquata, assembly GCF_964106895.1. Taxonomy (NCBI): domain Eukaryota; kingdom Metazoa; phylum Chordata; class Aves; order Charadriiformes; family Scolopacidae; genus Numenius; species Numenius arquata. The sequence continues at coordinate 45,413,845 of NC_133581.1, read as the reverse complement.
CAAGTTCTCTTCTGTACGCGTATTAGTCTGCCAGAATATGAAACAAACAAGCGACATACTTCCTACAGGTACAGAGTTAACATACCTTTCCATCTTTGCATAAAATTTGATCACTCGGGACAGAGCTAACAAAAAAAAAGCCGAACAAAAAAAAAAAACACACCACACACAAAACCGCACAAATATAGAGCGCCTACACCAAAACCACAACTGATCTACCAAGGCAGCCAATCTTCTCAATCTGGTGTGTTGATTTAGAAGACCTACATGAGATAAAGAGGTTTAAAAAAAAAAAAAGGTAGAAAATTGAATTGAAAATCTTTCACATTCCCAGCCTCAAAAAGAGGGAAGAATGAGAGCCCGATCATCAGGAACATGCAGAATGTGTGTCAGCTTGTTCGTGGTGGATCACCGTTTCCCCATTCCAGCAAGGCCCATGCAAGAAGTCTCTTCCTGCGTGCATGCACAGAGCCAGCCAAGTTGGAGATGAAGGTATGTTATGCACCACTGCTCCTATCAACTCAAATTCAGCTTTTTTCTCTGCAGCACAGGCTAAGAGCTGATCTTAAGTAGCATGGGTAGGAGCCAACTGGCAGTGTGCAAAAGGGACCAATGAAGCAAACCCAATATTACAAGCACATTCAGACAGCTTTGAGGATCCAACTGCTACAACAAAACAACTTAATATAGCAAATCACCAATTCCTTGCATACTGCAAAGAAGCAGCAGAGCATAGTGGCTCAAGCCACCATTAAAAGTTGTTAGCAACTGCAGGTGAAGGGTATCATGAACACATGTGCATACAGGAGTAACAATCCAGAAATGCTCACATACTGTATTTCCTAACAAGACCCTCCTTGCATCAGGCAGTGATCCAGATACAGGTATATATGATTTAGATGTGCAATTTTAACTACTAAGAATTTGTCAAGAACTTTATTACCACAAGGACTCTGGTAATGATTTGACTTCACTGTTTAATTTCTTGAGAGCCAGGCAGCCTGCAAGTGCTGAAAAACAACAGTCAATCAAGAAACATTAGGTCTGAGCTTAGAGGAGTACAAGGGTAGAAATTAAACACTGGGCCTCCTCTTACCTAGGTTATGATGAAGACCAGTCTTTTTTCTTTGAAATGAAAATGTATGTTGAGGCTCCTCCGTGTTCTTTGAGAACATCTTTGTTGCCTTACAACAAGCATGAAGGATGTTTTCATATCAGACTTTTAGGAGAAAGTTTCCTGAAGTGCAGAGAAAGAAGTGGGCACTATATAAACAAAGGGGTGGGTTAGGTAACCGAAGGCAATAAACCAACACTTACTGGTTTGATGACAAGACAGAATAACTAGCAGAAAAGTACAAGGCAGAATTCAAAGATCATTTGACAAGACTCAGTCTGGGGCAGTCCTTATTCGTACTGTCTGACATGACAGCACGTAAACGAACAACTGCGTATTGCTAGAGATGAGAAAACTTGTCATCATTATACTTTCAGTAGTTTTTAACACAGGTTTCAATCTATGGGATGCTTTGGCTTCTGCTCAGGACAAAACAAGTTGCAGCAGCAAAGAGGAAAGGAAGCACTTTCATCACTAACTTTACAGCATTTTCAGTTGTCCCTGAGTAGTTTAGAGCTAGAGGTGGCAGTTAGTAGCCTAGTCTCTGAAGATTTAGATGCCCTATGCTTGGGACTTTGATACTTCATGGAAAATTATCATCATGCTCACAGTATAACTGCAGCAGCCTGGACTGTAAGACCATCCCAGCTACTAAACAGCCTTTCTTAATTGTGCCCTTTTATTTGTCTTTGTTGCCATGACTGAACTCAGCAATCAAGATCCATATTATCAGAGAATTATCTTTAGTCAACAAGTCCTGGCATTTACCCCTTCAGAATCACAGTAATGTGTATTTTCCAAAAGAACAAGTTCAGTTGCTTAAGATATGGTTTGATTTAGTTGTTTTGACTATTCAAGTAATAGTTAAGAGGCCAGAGACAAAGCAGACTGATAAAGTTTACAAAGAGCATCTTCACATCATTGAATGTCGGCCATTAACCAGATCCTCAGTTACTAAGCAACACCAGATGCTGAAACAGAAGTGTCATTAGAGATTTTCCTGATACAACTGGATTTTCTCATTCCAGTCTCAATCTGCACAAAGAGCGATAGGGAGTTAACTCAGTCAGTGCTGGTACCATTTAAAGATGGTTTCTTAGTTAGTATAGGTGGGAAAGAACTAATGATGTACCCAAGATCCTCTTAGAATTGTTTGTGATTTGAGCTAGCAGTTTTTCTAGCAGAGTTGGAAGTGATGGAAATCAACTTCTTGAGGTTGAAGGTGAAGCCAGTTTACCTTCTCCAGTTTAAGTATCATTCTGCGTGTATTAATAGCTGGAAGGCTTTTGCCAGAATCCCTTGTCAGACTTACTGGAAGCAATCAAAGCTTTAGAAATACACAGATCCCAGTGATAACAGATCCCAACAGGGACGATTCTCAGTTTCATGAGTCACAGACATCAAGAAGAAAGAGGGATTTTTTTCCCTAAAGCCAGGGCCAACTCAGATGCTTTTGTTCTTTAAACAAAGATTTGTACTGAAAATAGACCTCATAGAAACAGACCCACTGAAGTATGACTGACACAATGGTATCTGACACTGAGTCAGCTCTTTCTCCTGCTCCACCCCATTCCACATTATGCTTTACTAGAAAGACAAGACATCTGTGCTAAGTACTCAAACCACATGAATCTCTATGGTCTGGTATAAGCAAGAAATTTCAAGTAGAGAGGTTCCCCAACACACCAGATGTTAGAGAGCCATCTGGTGAAAATCAATTTACTCGTAGTTGCAAGATTATCTTGGTGTTCTGAACATTTTTAAAATTAAGTTCTCAGAAAAATATTGTTCTATTAGTAGGACAGCTAATGCAAGTCAAACTGGTGCTATTGTTAAATCAGTCCTAAATAAAACAATCCTTTGGCCCACCAAGGCAGCTAGAGGTCATAATTAATTGCATCTTGCACTGTTCACCTTAATGATTACTGTATCAATTGAAAAGTCAAAGTCAATGGTGAACATCTTTGACTAACACAAAGCCCTACTGCAAGGAACACTTCATTTCCACATATTAAACACCTGTATTTTCATCACTCATACATCTACGAGAAAGACAGGAGATCAAATCTACAAATACACCACGACAAGGTAAAGACAGGGATATAAAGCTGTATATCCTCTGATCTACTTGTACCTACATTTTAATACACCCTAAGACGGCTGTGTAACTCATATCTAATGTGTCTGTATCACTCCCGCTTCTTAGCCATTGCAGTAAGAAGTTTAAAACTGCTGAGCAAACTTTGGTTTGGGAATATCCTCAACTTTATTATAGTGTTCCAATGCAAATAACTGCACTGTTGATATACTTTTCATACTGCTTAACCCAACTTATTTCTATTACAACAGGTTTTTTCCTCTTTCCAATTATACTAGAAGCACTAATTGGTGTGGATCCCTTTCCTTTCATTTTCTTCTTCTCCGAGTGCAATGAGAACTGAAAGTATACAGGAAGAAATATGGAAGGGAGCAGGCTAGAAGACCAGGATCCCTACTGTAGGGGAAAAAAAGCTGGATTTGTTGCCTGTGGTACACTGGGATATAGCTCTGACTTGATTGATGATTGCTGGCTTCGCATTTAACTTCCATATAATTTTTCCCCAACTGAGAGAATACAGTCAGTATTTCAGTGCCAGAATATCTGCCATTCTTCTAGTTATACTACAGTTCTAGGCAGACTGTGAAACAACAGGGCTACTACCTAGTGATAGAGCAACATTAGCTCATGTGTTCTATTGTTGTATTTAAAAGCTTTATCAATTCTTTATAGAGATACCTACCATTAACAGTGTTTCCAGTGTGCCAGGGTGGATAGCGGTGCTTTGAAACAGATTGGGAGAACAATCTGAAGAAAGTATCAGAAGCTTGTTTGCCAGAAATGTAAGAAAATCTGATTATGAAAATACTCCAAGTTAGCCTGAGCTTAAAGGGAGCTCCTGTGCCTAGGGCCAGAGGAAGTGGCAGAAGCCCCAGGTGAGGCCCCAGTACCAAACCAAACAGACACAGCAACTTGATGATGTAGTTGAAAAGGCTTGAAAAACTCAAAGGTGGTAGAAATATCTGAATTACTAAGTGTCAGTGCACTTCCGTAGTTCTGTTTCAATCTTCACCAACATTAGCCCTGCCGTGGGTCAAATGCTTTGCCATCCAAGATTCTAGGAATGATAAAAGGAGTCATATCAAGACATGAGGAAAAACTCCAGCAAAAGGTTTTAGCCTGCAAGCACACTGCAATCACGCCCATTAGCAAGAGCCCCTACTCAGTATTTTGTGCTGTACTGTCTCCTTAGAGCCACATCAGCTGGTTACAGAGTCCAAAAGCTAGATGGCAGCAACAGCGACGGGTGGGTGAGTGATAAGAGGAAAGACTATAAATAGGATAAATATGTAATCTTTGTTATTTTACTTGGTGTAGAAACATTTAATTCTAGTATTTAAATTATTAAGTTGGCATTCAGCTACCTGTACAGACTTAGTGAAGTTTCTTCCCCAGTCTCCCATATTCTGATCTGGACTCTTAACTAGATTTCTCCTTTAGTCCCAATGCTTCACCATATCTATTTTTATTTCGTTAGATTGAAGAGAATTGAGAAAGCCACTACTTAAGACCTCAAAGGCTGAAAAACGGCAAAGGAACTCAAACTCACATGGAATGACACTACTTGTCTTTCCCAGAATAATAGTATATATTTTTGCTACAGTTGGGTGTTTCTACAGATCACTCCAGACCAACTTAACCACCTATAGACACAACAGCAAAGTACCACATTTGTCTACCCACAGGCCTCTGCTCATCTGTTACTGTACGATCACTGTTTTCAACAGCAGTAAGGTCAACAGGCAGCTACAAAGAGGGGAACTAATGCTTACCCTGTCGTACCTGGAGCGTGAAAGGCCACCGCTACAGCTGAGCACTCATTGCAAGTGGGAATATTGGACACATTTTACTTCTTCCTCCATCCTGCAAACAGAACAGCTTACTGTGGCTTCACTTACCAAAAAACAAAACGGCAAAAGTTTTGTCAGAGTGGATAAGCATCAGCCCATCCAGTTCCTCCATTTAGATTATTCAAGTACTGTAAAGAGATGTATCGGATTCCGAGTCCATCAAACCCCAGGTGTAAGAGCTTTACAGAAAGCAAAGAACAGAGTAAAACCTTTATCAAAACCAATGCTTTTTCACTACGAGCCCCTTAAATGCAAAACATGAGCAGGATGTCAGTTCCAAAAGCCGCAAGTCTTTTCCACAGTAAGATTTAAGAGCAATCCAGACGTGTATGAGGAGGTGCTACCATTAAACTTCTCTCTGCCAGCAAGACAGAAAAAGTCTCAAGTGTAAGAATTGAAGGAAACAGAAAATATTTCCAAACAATTCCAAAATTATCAAGAACTTGCTTTACAGAAGTTTCATAAGTCAGCTAAAGGCTTACTGAAGCTGAAGGTGTGCCAGAGAGGAAAAAAAGTCTGATTAATATCACAGAATCCAGACTCTCCCACCCACCCATGGCAGAACGTGTCCAAAACCAAGCCAATCTGTTACAGAAAAACTTGTCTTGAATGAAGAATCTCCTCACTCAACCCCATATGTTTTCTAAGGGTTTGCTTTTCAGACCACAGAATAAAGTTATAAGAGCTAGGACAGCTCTGAAGGCACTTTCGAGAACTTCTACTCCTAGCCAGTGGGTCCCTGAACACGGAACTATTAATGCTACACTTAAATTTGAATTTCTTCCCCAACTCTCACACTCTGGAATTTCACAATTGGGACAGCCAATTTCAGTTCACAGAATTTTTTTGTACTTATCTCCCCAACAATCTAGGTATAATCTTCGCTTTGTCCAATTCCCTTTGACTGCCTTCTAGATCTATTTCCAGCCCAAACACTTTCAACTACTGGAAGGCTGTGAAATTCATGCAAACGTGGATTTTTTTTTTTTTAAAAACAGACTGATTCAGAAAAATGAGATAAGCATCTTTTGCCTCTTTCATGAGCCAATTACTACTTTTTATACTTGCTTTTATCTGAAAAATGAATAAAAACTTCCACTGTACTCTGAAGAAATGCAATGCATACTGAAATCTTCAGGGTTCTTATTTATAAGGTAATGTAATAATAGCAAATATTAGCCATCGTCCTGTAGTTTTTAAACAGTCCTTATTTGAAGGAGAAAATTATCCATAGATCAAACAAAAATGCTCTTGCATAGAAGGTGGCTTCACTGAACTTACTAGGATTGTTCCAATCCCATTTTCCCCTCCCATGAATAAGCAAAACTTCCCAAGATACATTTCAGCTCAGATGGTGGTGATGGGAAATACTGGCTGCTAGATAAAAAGATAGCCTTAATAAATTGCTTCATGCTGCTGCATGAGTCATGGTCTCAGAGTCAGAAGCGAGCTAGTAAGTCTGCAGTTTGCCTGAAGTCAAAAAAGCAGCATTATTGCAAAGAGGGCAAGGGACTGAGCTTGCCAGGTGTCCCTTTTTTTTTTAATCATTAGTTCCTGTTGGCAGTACATGGGCGTACTGTCTCGAGGACAGAACTAAGCTTTTGGGAAAGGATTTCAAAAACTCACTCCAAAATGAGACCTCATATTGTAGCGGTTTGCCAAAATCTAATTTGCAATTTTAGCTCTACCTTCCATAGTCAGCGGGCACAGCTTTGCTTCACAAGTATCCAGATAATGAGCAATCTGCTCTTGATCCTGCATTCAAAGTACTTAAAGTGATTAACAGATCTGCACATGGACTGAGACCGGGCTTTCCACATGCAGCCTTTACCTACCTTCTGTTGGGTATTCTGCTGTTCATTTCAGTAGGGCTGCATCTTTATTCTAATTATTTGTCTGTGGTGCAGAAGGCTAAATGTTGCATAAGATCCTGTAGAGCACAGAATTTAACTCACTCAAAATTTTACATCTTGGAGCAAAAAAACAAAGAATACAAATATTGTCTCTAGTAATAAGCAAATATTTTATCTGTTACTAACTGTCCAGCGACAACACATTTTAAGAAAAAAAAGATATATATACCTTGGAAGCAAAAGCTTTTTAATTATTGGGTACGCGTGACGGTTCAGCAAATCCATAAAGCTGGCTGACTGTCCTCTTCGATCAAGCTAGAGGAGGTGATGGATGTGACAGCACAGCAGTTCTCGGATTTTAAGCCGTGCAGTACAGTAACTCTAAAGAGCTAATGCATAATGGGGGAGGGGGTAGGAAAGGCCTCCAGAGCCAGGATATATTTAGAATCGATCCTTTCACCTAACCGAGCTGAAAAAAAGTCTTAGCGCTTTAGTGATCTGGTACAAAACACTCTGAGTGCTCCTGGAGAACATTCAGGTGAGTTTCCCCCCACAAAAAAATAAAAAAAAAAAAAAAAATGGAGCTGTTGAGCTCTGCTTTCTGACTAAATCCTACCACACCGGTTCCATTGGAGCAACCTTCTAGCTCAGGCATGGATTATTGAACTCTTCATAATCAGTTAAATGCTCCAAGGGAAAAACATAATTACATCTGTACCCAACACAGTGCTTCACCAAATCATGAGTCTGAAAGCTTGCAACAAATCAAGAATTGTATTAGGCAACAACGAAAAAAGGAAAGGGAAGAGTAGAATCACGAGTGGCATTTATTAACTGTCACTCAAGAGACTATCTGAAAAGGGATTTAATAATAATGCTGGTTCAGTGGGAGCCATTTCCAGGCAAATAGAAACGTGAAATTCATGATGAAAAAAAGAAGCCAGAGCAAAACAGTTCTGCGCTACAATTAAGACATGTCTATGAAACGGTCAATAACACCAAGTATTATTCATTCCTGGAATAAGCTGGTACTCCATAAGCTAGAAGGCAAGGACGACGTAAAAACTTCACAGACAGCAGCACAAACCACCCCAGAAGCTGGGTTTTATGGTGGTTTGTGGTGTCAGGGTTTTTTAATGAGATTTAATTAAAAATACCTAAAGAAAAGGAAGAAAGGTGTATTTACATTCATCAAAACAAAAGTTAAAAGGCTCTGAGATGCACAATCGACACCAAGTTACAGATAACAGTGAAATTTAGACTTTCTTGAATACTGCAGAGTTTTACCCTAAGCTGAGCAGAACAAGTTGCCAGCTGCTGAGAGAGGGCAGTCCTGCACTGTTGCAAATGAAAGTCCATGGAAGACAACAACTTGTGCAGTGAAGCTATCACAAAGCTGTTCACTTTTCGACGTGTTAGATTTCTGTTAGTTTTCTGACCCAGCTTACTCTGTGGTCAGAGAGACTATACAGTACCCTGATGAATCATTAGGAGTATTACCCAGTTACCAGACAATCATAGTCATATCAAAGCCACACACCACGTGACCGACTATAGCAAACAAGAAAAACCAAATCAGTAAGTCCAAGGGCAAGATTGATAACACTTCAACAAGCAGAATTAGGCATACTGAGTTCTATTAATCAAAGTTATGTAATTTTTCTTATTTTCAGAATCCTTGAACAATGCAAAGTCAAAAGCAACTAAAGACTAATCTCTCTAACATCTTTTCCCTGGCCTATGCTCAAGGAAGAGAAGCAATAGGAAAACGTGCAATACGTTTGTGGCAGGTGAACCACATGGCCTGGTTCACATACATCCCACTGCCCTTAAAAATACTGTCTTTACAGCAATTATCCATACTAGCACTTCTTAGTACCCCAAGAACCCACAAGGAATCTCCACATTTTAAATGAAGGTTTCCAGTTGTAATACAAACAGCAAATCTTAGGATTTGCCAAAGCAAATTCCAGAAGCCTGTTTGATGAAGCGTCAGAGGAAGATGTTGTACAGCAAACTAGGAGCTTGGCTTGTAGCTCTGAAAGTCATCCAGGGCTTAAGTAGCACAGCATTCAAAGCATATATAGGATTTCAGAGATAATTTGGAATCTATATGTGAATTAAATAAAGTTCGGTGTTTTGGGAGAGTATTTTTGTTTTTAATTAAAAAAAATGAAGTTATTACTCAAGCATTTGTTATATAACAATGCTTTTAGAAGATGGAGTGGAAGGGCTGCGTGTGGCCGTAACACTAACAGGAGGGCTGTCTGTCCTCTGGCTGCTTCCTTCTGAAGGGAACCCTAAATGACGCTGCACCATCTTGCCATTACCACCATAATGACTCTTCTACAGGCTGGGACCCAAAGATTTACTATCATGTGAGCAAGTCCTCTTATCCCTGATTTTAAGAAACACTGATGAAACCAACCAACACGGTTATAAATCCTCATACCTTGTGGTAGTTTCTCTTCTTAGTGCAGGAGGTTCTGTTACTATTTCTTTTTCGTATCTAGAAGTTCGGGTCTGAGGAAAGCTGAATTTACCTTTCCATTAGCAGTCAGACAATTAAGAAGCAATTATCAGATACGCTGGTCAACTTTGGCAACCTTTTGGGAATCAAAGTCATACCAATCTAACTGAAACTACCCTAGAATCAGAAAGTAAACATGTACCAAAAAGCAGCTACTTAAAATCACGTGTTATATCCTGTATTCTTTCAAACAGCTTAAGGCTTTCCTTGTCTTGTTATAAGGGAATATGCACCATTTTCAAAATGGAATATTACTTAAAATTAAGGAATCATCTTGGGTGATGAATCATCACTTCAAAGAGCAAGACTGTGCTTAACTTCTAATGCTTCAAGAGTGAGTTCGTTTGCTTCAGATATGGTTAAATTCTGAAACAAATTGTTTAATGAGAAAAGCAAAAGTGCAGCTGCTGACAGAAGTCTCTCAGAATTCAAATTAAGGTTATTGACGTGGGAGCAACAGCAAAAAATCCCAACATGGAGCTAAAAAAGTTATTCTAGCTTCCCAGAAATGCCACAAGGTGGCTGTTCTCACTCTTGACTTGCTACTTATAAATTTCAGAAAAACAAAGATTTATCCCAGTTCTGCCACAGATGGTCAGACAGGGAATTCACAGAAGCAGCACACAGATGCCTAGGTACACCTCTTGTATGACGGTGCTCAGATCTGCTTGTATCTGTTCTATGGTTCCATACACACAATTTGGACAAAGTGCTTAGTGTCATAACTCTTGGTTATTTTTTAATTCGGAGCAGAAAGAACCCTGCAGAAAAAGATATACAGTGGCACAAAGACATGAAAAGGATATTAGCTAGGTTTTTAAAAGTAATAGACACAAATTCACCTCTTAAAAATGAGAGGAACTCTTCCCATTATTGTCTACAGAGGTAAAGGATTCCATTTGTGAAATTGCCTTTTTGCTACTGGGTGTGAGCAGGAGACCACCAGTGTTCTTATGGACATCAGATTTATTCCATAAAGTCTTTCTATTTTTGACTTGCAATTAACAGTGAAGACATCAATTCATATTTAACTAAAATAAACCGTTTACAGGAGATATATTTTCCTTTTGGAACTCTCAGAAATCTATTAAAACACACTGAAAATAAGACTGCAACATGAAAGCATCTGTCAAACCTCTCAGAGAGGAAAGTAGTTGAACTAATTTAGATAAGCTAAAGAAAAAAAAAACCAACCACCACAACACAAAGTAAACTGTCACCCTACTTCTGTAAATTCCCAGTGTCTCAACAACATAAAAATTAGCATCATTTTCAGGCATAATTTACATCTTCTGAACTAATAACACATAATTTGTATTATTTTTTTCCATTTTGTTCAACAAAAAGCTGTAGCATTACTGGCAAGAATTTCATCATCAAATTACCACATGCAAAAAATTATAGCTGTTTGGAATTTTTTAAAACCACAAGTTACCAGGATATCAGCACAAAGGCTGATTCTCTGGGGGGACAGAATAAGCAGAGTAACCAGGACTAGGAGTTATGCACCATTAGCAATATCATATAGCATGTCCATAGAATCAGGTAATTGCTTAAGGGCATAACCTGAAAAGTCATCTTTAATCACCCTTAGGAGTATATTGAGGCTGTTTGAAAGGCTTGATTTCTACTGCACACGCTTTTTAAATCTAAAAAAAACTAAAGATAAAAATAGGGGTTTACTGATCTTCACTCCTTGAACTGAAGCAGAGAACATCTGCAAAAAAACTAATCTTGCAGCTGTTGTCCCCCCCTCAAAAAAAATTCTCACATTTTAATCACTTTTCTATTACAGAGCAAGGGACCACCCAACTAAGGCCAGATCAATTATTCACCCAGTGTAAAGCATTCAGATGCCATTGAAATAGTTTCACTTTACTTAACATGAAGCATTACTCACACTCATTTAATTGCACTGACAAAGGAAATCCATTCTGATAGAAGGTACAACATTGGAGAGTTAGTCAGCAAATTACACTGAATTACCCGAAGCAGCAATAATACTGCAGACTTCCAAACTTTAAGCAGACCCTGAAAGAGCTCTCCTCTATGATGCTGCCAGACAGAGGTTTACATTAAGTACTTTTCCCTCTCTGAAAAGACCAACAAATGAGTGTCAATTATGAATGGATTGGGACATGAATACTCCAACAAGGACTAAGATAACTAATCACATGTTATCAAGACATGCAACATTCAAGTCCTGTTGTCCTTGGGTTGGATTTGAACTAGTCGCAAAGAATCCCTGCTTCTAAATTCTGTCAATAATTTAAAAAATAAAAAAAAAAGAACAAGGAATATTGTACATCCTAGAAGAACTGTCCAGAGACCACGTGAAAGTCTATTAGCATCTTTAAAAACAGAAAAAGTCTTAACAACTGTGTAAAATAAATAAGCAAAGCTATAGCAGAGTTTGGAATTCTTAAGCTTTGAATCTCAGGATAACCACAAGCTTACCTTTGTGGTCCAAGAAGTAGGAGAGCTGAACACCTTCAAAGAACTGAAAAGGAAGGACTACTGACTTGACTGAAAAAGAATTATTGGGGTTTATTTTAAGCTCTGTTTTTACCTCTTTTTTTTGACCTTGGCCATGTCACTTTGCTGCTAATCTTCTGTGCCACTTCGTAGAACACAAACATGGTGACTTTTATAAAGCACTTTGCTAACTGGCATGAACACCCTCAGCAAAAAATCTTTCAATGTAGTGCAAATAGCAAGCATATTTTGCTGAGCCAGTCAAAAAAAAAAAAAAGGCAAATATGCTTTTGCTAGTTCTCCGCAGCATTAGTTAACTGGCGTTATCCCTATAGCAATGCTGGCGTATCTAACATTGACAGACAAATAGAAACCAACAGCCTCATCATTTACAATACTTCACTAAAACCAACAGGACTGCCCTTTTTGATTCTAAGCATTATAGACCAAGCACCTTCTTATGGCCAGAAATGACACTCAAAAGATAAGAGAAAGGGAAACTCTAAGAGCTGTTCTAAACACAGATAACTTCACTGAGCATTCCTACCCGCCTTTTTTCCATAGCATTTAGATTATTTAGGAGCCTTCACACTGGAAGAGGCCTACTATCAATTCTGTAACATACGCTCAGTGGAGCGCCAATAAGCAGCTGAGGAGGGAAAAGTCAGCAATATCACCAGATGAAAAGAAAAAGAAGCCAGAGAGGATTCAGTCAGATTAATAAGATTAATTTGCATATGGAGTAAATTAAATCTCTTGAATCAAATGCCAAAAAAAAATATAAATACTTATCTCCTCACAAGAAGAACAAAATAGCTTTCCTCAGTTATCTTCTTTACCTTATGTAGTTACAGGACTGACATGCGAGTTGGTAATGCCACTGGAACACTCACCTACCAGACTCACTGCCAACTGAACTAACAATCAGAAAAAGAACTTCAGGGTCTCTAAAAATAAATCACGGGTGTGCAATTTGTTCTCTAAAGATCATTTTGTACTCATTTCCTGATAGCATCCCCAAAGCAATGAAACAGGCAGCCCTCAGAACCTCCAAGATTTACAATAAAAATCTGCCTCAAACAAATGTGGTATTTCAAACACATAGGACACTTTTCCTACACTCTAAATGTATTAGCATTAAACGTACAGTTATGAGAATGAAAAGGATAAAAAATGAAGAAAAATGATGGAACAGAAAAAAATACATCCACTTTTCTGAACAAAAGAAGGAAAACAGACAATTGGTTTGGAGAGCGCTTTTTGACAAGGAGAATCCCAAGAAACAGACACCTCCTGGACTCTTCAAATAATCCCCTGAAGTTCAGTCCCTACACAAGATGAAGTTACCTCCCAAAGCAATCAAAACCTAATGTTCCTTACTATGCCATGAAAAAATGTTGGTAACTACTCTGAGCATTGTTTTGTTACCTACTACTTGAGTCCACAAACCTGCAATGGTTTAGATTTAAAAAGGATTTTTTAAAAGTCCTTATGCATCTATAACAGGGTAATTTCTAAGATTTGTACTAAGGTGTCCACTTATTTTACTGTTCAAAACGTAACATGACCTTCTAAGAAGGTTCATCATGAAGTACTGTCTTTATGTATTCTGTATCTGCCTCAGAAGAGGCAGACATCTGAAAGCAAGAGATTTTCTGATTTTCTTCTATTTTAGTAGAAAATTTGGTTTTAAATAAGGCAACTCTGTTCTTCCCCACTGCCCCCATCTTGTTCCCTAACTCCCCAACTAACTCATCCTGCAGCTTCAGATGGATAGGGCAGGTCCCAGCTGGCGCTCGAAGGCAAGATGAGAAGTCTGAGAATCACTCTCTATTACTAAGCGTAGGCAGTACCAATCAGTAGATAATACAGCTGATGCTCCCATGACAGCTCTACAGTACTTGTAGATGTTTAGTACATGAAAGAAGTGTGTCTGCAAGACTCTTTTCCAAGTTCTTGCAAGCAGAAGCTGTTCCTTCGAGAGACACATCACTGCCTATCAGTGGGTGGTAACTTGTGCAAAGAAAATGCTACAAGCTTGTAATTCTACAGGCACAAAGCTAACAAAATAATCTGTTCTCGATTATCCACAGTAATTGAGAAAACCAAGTACATCAGAAAAACACAGAAAACAAGCCATACGTAAATCAGGATGCAATAACATACTTAGTCCACTAATCTTTAAAAAAATTGTAAAAAGCTTTCTACAGAAAACAGAGCAGAGAAGTTTCCAAGACGCTCATTACATATAATGGAAAAGTTATTTCAGCAATGCAGTAGCACAGTATTCAGGAGAGACATGACTTTGGCAATCCAAAGTTGTTTGTCCTATAGATAACCATGAGTTAAGTCTACTTCCATGTGTAGGTAATATACACTTTTTGGGGAAAAAAAAAAACCCAACCAAACAAAAAAGATCAGGAGTCCCCTCTTCCCTTGTCATAATCCAGTATTTATGATACTTGCTTTATAGATACACCCAGAAAAGAACATGTGTTTTCAAATGTTTAAAATAGTATATACTCTTAAAAATTTCTCTTCCACCACACAGCACAGAATGAAGAACTCTATATTGCCAAACTAAAGCAAACAGCTGTTGTAATATGTCAAGCCCATACCTGAGGTTGCTAATTCATCTTATTTCAAAACAGTTACAAAACAATGAATTTTCCTTAAAATATCTGAAGTTCTTCTCTCCAGTCCCAGCTCCTACATTTATTTAGTTTCCCAAATGTAGTACTGCTTTCTCCAGACTTAGCTGGGCTAGAAATTTCCTATAGCCATCATTTCTGTACTAGATCTGATGGTATCTTTGGTCAAAACCGCCATGCAAATTCTCTACCTCTCCCCTCCAAGTACGGGACATTTCTGAATCCTTCCACAGGCATTTCCACTCATTCTTCCTCTTCCTTTATTATTGCTTCCTCCCAAATGAGGAAAATTCTAGTAAAATATTTAGCAAAACCCTCAACTTCTCACCGACAATTTACAGTGCAGCACAATTACATACTGCTGATTCACTGTGACAAGAGACATTTACTCTTGCTGCTGACAGTACAGATGTTTTCCAGCATCCATATCTGTGTGTGGTTTGTGACGCTGGTGTCCCTCCAGTTGGGCTGATTCTCTGGTTGATGAGTTTCCCTTTAACAACTAGCAGGCTGTAGTTTGAATAAAACAGTGAAATAACGGAGCTAGCAGCTTTTTATCTTAGAAATAACTTTCATTCCAAACCTCAAAAATGTTCAGATAGCATTAAGCAATAAGGTCTTAATGGTCTGTTAGCAAATTAAGCAAGTAAATACCTTCTTAGGTAAGGAGGAAACGCCCAACACTTAAAGGCAACTATTTCTTATTCACAGATGCAGCCAGTCATCCATTAACCAAGCCACTCCTGCATTTTACAACATTTATCAATATGCCCATGTACACTTCCATCTATAAGGGAAGGGTTTAGATATTAGGAAATCTTTCTAGACATTAAGATTGCCTTACTCTAACAAAAAGGGAAACTTTAATAGTAGGAAAAATATTATTGAAACTAATTTGAAAGCTCTCATACCTCCTATTTTCAAACTGACAAGCAAGAGTTAATAATACTTTTGTTTTCCCCCCTTCATAACAAACTATGTAAATTCACTGCCACAAGATTTGAGGCCAAAAAAACAGGAAGATTCTGCAAGGCCTGGAAATTTACAGCTTTGTAATAGTTAATGCTAGCTCTAGGGAATCTATTTAAGATATTAAAATTCCCATCTGTCAGACCTCTTTGCTAGATGTTACTGCCCTCAGAGCAAAAGGGAACACATGCCCGCATCCCAGCCACCCAGTACCTAGCGTTTCTCAACTCAAACCATAAATGAAAATGAGTTCATAGTAACACACCTATCTAAACCACTGCAGCCAACACGCAGGTACGTGTTTGCTCTTGCCATCTTGACATAGACAAGCAGAGAGAAAGGCTAAACAGCTGCACGCAGGCATCAGGAAAGGAGATGGCGATCTGTAAAACTACTACAGCAGTTTGCTACCACACTCATAAATCACGTTCTATACACGCAATGGCAATGACTTCAAGGCAATTTCAAGTTTGGGAAAACACACACACTACAAAAACAATATATAAAAAAACAGGTGGACAATAACGCTGTTAGTATTAGAGTAGCCATTCACTGCAATTTCCAGAATCGTAACTACCAAAGTTCAGTCCCCATGCTCTAATGGGTCAGCTGCATCCCACATACAGCACCATGAACATCAGCTGAAGTCCTGGGTGTACAAGGGCACCCACCGGGACATTTAAGTTACCTGAGTTAATGTTTCTGTCAACACCAGCTCTATGAGGGATAGAGAGAAGATTCAATTCAGCAGGGATGGGTTAAATCTCCCATAAGGAAAACAGGCTTGCATCTCAACTATACAGCAAAATCTAGCAAGTGAAATAAATGCTCCCAAGCTTTCATCTTTCCAAAGAAGCATTTATCCTGCCAACAAACAGACAGAGATTACACATTTTAAGTTCAACAAGACTTTCCAGCATGCAGGAGCCTGCTGAAATGCCAATAAAACTGAGACATTGTATATGCATGAACTACTAGAGAAGCCTGCTCCGTTTACAGTTGCTTTTGCATCCAATGATTTAAGTTGCTTTTACAAAGTGAAAGCATTTACATGTTTCCTGTGGTCTCTAAGACCATATTGTCGAAAAATAAACCCCTCTGGGATTGAATTAGAGGATACAGTGGTTCACAAGAAGGATTCCCAAGTTAACATTACTCCCCTCTTCTCTTTGTACAATTTCTTTCCAAAACCATAACTCAGCACCTTGGCTGTTCACTGTGTAGCACTTACTGTTGCTGGACTTCAGGTCACGGTGAATTATGGGAACAATTGCTTCCTCGTGCAGGTAGTTCATTCCCCTCGCGATCTGTACTGCCCAGTTCACCAGTATGTCAGGAGGGATCCTTTTACCAGACAACACTCTATTTAGCGATCCTCCACGGGCAAATTCCATGATCAAGCAAAGATTAGGTTCCTTCAAACACACGCCCCTGAGGGCAATGATGTTGGGATGCTTTAACATTGCAAAGAGCTTGGCCTCTTGGCGGACATTCTCAATGGTCTGGCTGATGTCCTCATCAGGGTCATAGCGAGCTGCCTTGACAGCAACCTCATCTCCTACCCATACAGCTCGATATACTTTTCCGAAGCCCCCTATGCCAATGATTTCCTCCAGAACAAGCTCTGAAAAGTCGATCTCCAGGACTAAGGAAAGAGGGAAAAAAAAAAAGAAAAGAAAAGATGTAAACATTTAGCAACTACACAGCCATTTACATTAGCTGAAGGTTCACGTTGCCCAACCTCACCCTTGGAGGAAACATCAATTTTTACTCCTAAACAATACAAGTGAAAGCAGTAGTCCCTTCTGACAATCCTTCACTGCCAAATAGTGTGGTAAAACAGATCTTGCAGTACCATAAGACCTGTATGAAGTACTCACTATGAATGGTGATGCCTTTGACCTAACGGTGGTGAACGACACACTTAATAAAATAGCCTTCTCTTAACATACTTGTACTGTCATTGTGGGCAGGGTTTAAGTTTCCAAAAAAGAAAAACACATCCAGAGGCTAATCTTCACTGATTTCACTATAGAGTGCTTAATGTGACATAGCTAAAATTCAACAGAAAATGCATCTGCTCCTGCATTTGTCCCTTATGTGAATGCCTTTTATTCAACTGCTACTAACAATCTTTCAGTTCTTCCCAAATCACGCTTATTCTTCCACATCTCTAAAGCTTTGCAAATTCATTCCCCACAAGAGATCTGTTAACCAATTCTGACACTACTGACAATGGTGTGAAAAACAGATGGATCAGACCACATACTGAGTATGCAGAGCTAACAATAAGAAAAACATTTTTTTTTACTAATGCATGCAGTAATTTTATTACAGAAACTGTATGAATTAACAGAATCATCATTTTCCATTCCATGCACTCACAGCTATACTTTATAGGCTGCGACAGTAACTGGTAGCTACTTGGCATTGTATAGTAAAAATCTACAGATGCACATGTCTTAATTCAGCACACAAATAGCATCTGGAGCAAAAAGGGTGAGAAAATGTATTCTGTACAACTAACTGTACACTAAACATAGTTTATGCTCACAGATGGCCAAAAGAACCCACCCAATACTAATGTAGAATGGAAAATCCACACACTGACCAATGAAAACATGTTGATGGCTAATTTACTGTAGTGGTAGGCAACTGGTGAGATAACATTGATGTTATCCTGTCTGATATTTTGGTGGTTACCAATTACAGTCAATGAAATTTTTAAAAGTTTTTAGGAAAAATACCACATTGCAAGGATTTAAGCAGAAATTCACCAAGACTTTTAATACTTTCCTGCATTTAAAATCCCAAATTTGACATGGTTTCCCTGCTTTGTTTAGCGGAAAGAGGAAAAGTTGTCTGTAATGGACTCAAAGTAGGAATTAATCCAGAGTACTTAATCCAGAGTACTGTATCATATTACGGGTTTTTGTAGTTATTGATTGTATACATAGAACTCTCCACTGTTTTTAAGAGAAATTACATAGTCATACAAGGCAAAGGAGCAGGATAGATACCACTTAAGTATTTTACTTATTCCAATCAAACGTCTTTCCTAAGTATAAGCCTATAGTACAAGACATTGTCACAAAACTGTATGGACTTAATACGAACTCTGCTCTCCACAGCCAAGCTGAAGACTTTTGTTTTTTTCTCTGAGCTGTCTTCCTTGAACATGATTTTTAGAAGTCTGACTTATTTTTGTAAGTCAGTCAAACCTATGAGCTAGGAGTTGACTACATATAGGGATTATATCAGTACAGACAATACATCTGAATCCTTAGCTAGTGTAATAAGGATGCCTATGCTCTTTTTCCTAGTGTTCCATGAACAAAAGATTAACGGGAAGCAAGACAGAAAACTGACCAGGAAAGTCTTCCAAAAGGAGGAAATGCCCTTTCCAGTCCAGAGCACAAAAATAATTTGTCAGTTACTGTGAGTACATCTTTTGGGTAACCCTCTGAACTTCAAGGATGTACACAATAAAGAAGGTTTCACTCCTGCAGTTGCAGCCTGAGTGTTCAAATGCTCATGAGCTATAGATTAGAAGATGAAGGAGTATAATCTGACCAGAAACACTGACATTTTTAGAACAAGACTTCAATAACAGTAACTCCAGATATGAGACTACCCTGCCACTGAGAATACACAAAAGGAGCCGCTCTGATATTTCTCACTGATAAAAGAGCTAAAGAAATCAGATGCTGAGCCCTACCACCTTCAGTCAGTAGAATTTCAGCTCACTTAACCTGCTCCTCGGGACAAGGTCAATTAAAACTAACAAAGATGAAAGCCACAAAGCAAGATCCACAGACCCTCCCCGAAACTCCCGGCACACACCATTTCTGGTGGCATTCACCGCCAGGCTCTTCCCCCGCGCCTTTCAATGGGGGGGGGGGGGGGGCAAAAGGCCTTTGAGCGAGCGCTCCCCGCCGGCCCGGCGCGGTGCTGAAGGGACAGCTCCCCCGCCGCGGCGGCTGCGGGACGCGCCCCCCCCCCCGCCCCAAGCCCAGCTTCGCCCAGAAGCTGCTGGTGCGAGAGAGACGTGCGACTGGAAGGTGGCAGGCAGATGAAGGAGATGGGCAAAGGAGGACGTGGAAAGCAAAACCCTTTCTGTATGCTCTCACCCATTTTGCTTCAGGAAAAAACAAAACAAAACAAAACAAAAAAAAAAAAACCACCCCACCCCACCCCCAAAACACCACCACGCCCTGGCTGGATGCACAAGTGAACAAGTCTGGGAGATAAAGCTGTGAGATTTATACTTCCAGGTGAAATTTAACATGTCACACTGCAAGTTATTTTGCACAGAAAGTTTTCTTTTATTTGTAAGTATCACCTTAGCTTTACTTTGAAAATTTATGTTTCCTTAAGGCAGGCTGGCCAGCTGACCCTCATGAGGAGGCTAACCAGAAAAAGAACAACTCATCTTCAGAAAAGGGGTTTGGTTCTGTTTTCTATTATGTTTGGCTTTTTTTTTTTTTAAGTATTATGTGTTGAATTAGTTTCTTCATTTTCACAGACTTAGTTATACAGCTACATTAGTGCACAAAATACTTGTTTTTCTTCACCTTTCCAAACGTACTAACCCCTTTTCTAAACTCCAGTTTAACTTGGCAGACATGCTGTACTGGGCTGTAAGGGCAGTGGGAATGTTTAACATGCGTTTTTTTTGCCTTAGAATTTAAGAACTGAAGCACTATCATTCCTCTGGGGACCGATAAGGAATTACAGGGCCTGTACTCCATGGACCAGTGGCCATGTTGACAACTGCAAAATAGTTGCTGTTTAGTCAGCATTTATTATACCATACGATTAAGCTATTTAATTCAGTCCATAGTGTGTAAGAGCCTATAGGGCAGATGAGGGCTGGCCCACTGCTGACAGCCTCAACAGGCTACTTTTATCACTGGTGGTACCCCCACAGAGGTAAGATTCAAGCACACTTCGTGGATGGCTGCAAGAGAGCATGTAATTACCAGCTGTACTACTACAGCGCTCAGTGGAAGCAGAATCTCTAGGACTTACACTCCAAAACCTTCATCAGACATGAAGAACAAGCTTTAGGAAAGCAACTAAAAATAGCTCTTGTGCTGAGGCACGCATCTGGAACGACACCTTGCACTGCTCCTGCAAAAATGTAATACTTCGTAGTCCAATAAGTAAACAGTTGAAAAAAGAAACGTACTCCTTCAGCACATTAAAAACTTATTGGAGGGCCATAAATTCTACCCTGTCACGAGCATACGGTTAATGACTTGAGAGAACAGCAGTAGTATAGTCCCGTTGTGGCTCTACAAGGGTAAGACAAGGATAAAGGGGGAAGGTGCAACTCCACAACTGTTCCTGAACTATCAAACCATAGGAAGAGCAACAAGGGAGGAGAATCCATAGTTACAAAGCCTGTACTTGAACAGTCAAAACAGGAGGGGACCTGAGGCTTCAAGAAGTTCTGTAGAAATGGTTCTCCTAATTATCTCAAAGGCAAAACCTAATAAGCATTCACAGTATTTTCTGCATGTGGCAAAAAGAAAATAATTTACCTGTACTGTTCCAGCATTAAAGAAACCACCACCACTGCCCAACCTAGTCCCTTCGTAATCCCAAGGGCAATACTACGAATTACGGAGTTCTCACCTAAATGCTTTCAAGCAGAACACAGAATAAGAAAAGAGCTATTAGCTGTATTCCTTGGAGGTATGTCCTAGATAGGACAAAGCATCTTTTCACTCCTTTTACTTGGGAGAAAAAGTCTACTAGTCTGGAGATTTTTCTCTGCCCCTCCAAAAAAAGCTTTATTCTTGCCTGAACTGTCTATAGTGATAGATAACAGGATCTAGAAACAGTCATTCCACAGTTTCTCTTTCCATAATTGTACATAGTGGCTAAAAAAAAAAATAAAATGTAGAGGTGAAGTGGCCCCCCACCAATCCCTTCGTGCCTTCAGCAGCACAACTTAGTCAAGCAACCCTCAGGTACGCCCAGATACCCAAACTTGGATAAAACTCATTCACGGGTATTTGAGAACAGAACTTGTAAGAAGGCAAAGGGCTAAGGACGAACCTGGTAACACAAGTCAACTCAGGAATTTTTAAGTCAGAAATAATAAGCTTCAGGATAGGAGAAAGGAAGATACTGATCGAGTATTAGCAGTGAATCAACACCGCAGAAAGCGACCGCTGCCTATCCAGCAACCTCTCCTTAAGGATAATTCTTAAAGAGAGAGTCACCAGAGCCCCTGCTGACCCCACCACCACCAAGCTTCAGCCGTTTGGTGAAGATTTACCAGCCCCTTTCCAGGTTTAGCACCAGGTTTAGCACCAGGTTTAACAATGGGAAACTGCCCCCGGCGCCGGTGAAACGCCAACAGGCTGAGCCGGGTTCGGCCTCCGCTGCGAGGAGCGCTAGCCTGGAAGGCAGAAGGGCACTGGAGCAGCAGGAATGCGGCTGCGGGTGGGAAAGGGAACGGGCCGGGCGACGGGCCCGGGGCGGCCCTGGCCCAGCCGAGCGGGGCCGCCGGCCTAGGGCGGCCCCGGGGCCTGAGGGGCCAGGCCACCGCAGCCAAGGGCCACCGCGGGGCCCACTCGCCCCTGCCCCCTCCGCCGCCGGCCGGGCCCCTCCGCCTCCCCACCTGGCTGGGCCTTCCCCCGCCGCGGCGGTCCCGGCTCCCCTCAGGGCCAACAGAAGGGCCTGGCTGGACCAGGCCTCCCCTCAGGGACCTCGGGAGGGCGGCGCCGGGGCTGCCCCCATCCCACCCCACTGCTCCGGTCGTCCCCCCCCTCCCGCCCATGGCGGTCCCGCACACAGGCCCACAGGAGGGTCGGACCGGGCCTCATCCCCCGCTCCCTCCCGCCGGGTGGCGGCGAGTGGCCGCGCCGAGCCCGCCCCGTGGCCTTACGCTGTATGGCGGGGGGCGGCGGGTAGCGTGCCCGCAGCTCCGGGCCGCCCCCCTGCACGCCGCTGCTCACGTAGTTGCTGGGGAAGATGCCGACGCGCTGGTCGATCTTGCCCGTCCACCAGCCCTCGTCGCCGGACACGTGAGAGTCCCGGGACAGCACCTGTACCACGTCCCCCGGCCGCAGGCTCAGCTCGTCCTCGCCGCACGCCTCGTACTCGAAGACGGCGGTCCAGAGCGGCCCGCCGCCCGGCGGCTCCCCGCCGCCCGCGCCCTCCTGGCTGAGCTCTGTGAGGGGCTCCATGGCGAGGCTGCTCCATAGGGGGAGGCGCCCGCGGCAGCCGGGCGCTGCGGGGGGCGGCGGGGCCGGTACCGCCGCCTATTGTTCATACGGCCCGGCGCCTGCCGGCAGCAGGTGCCGCCGCCCGGGGTGGGGGGGGGCCGGAGCGGAGCCGCCTCAGCCCAGCGCGGGAAGAGGCGCGGGTAGACAGCGGGTGCCGCCGAGCCGCCGCCGCATCCCCCCCCTCCTTCTCCGCGCCCGCCTCCGCCTACCGCCGCCGCGCATCCCGGAGGCCACCTGACTCTCTGGCAGCTTCGGCGGCGGGAGGGGAAGGGAGGGCAGTCTCCGCCTCCTCTCCGCCATTGGCCGCCGCCACCGCCCGTCAGCGCCGCCCTCACCTGATTGAGGGCCCTCACCCCCTTGGCCACGCCCCCGCCCCTGGCCCCGGAGTCGCGCACTCACCGGTGTGTCCCCCAATTGGCCCCCGCCTCGTCAGCTTTGGCTTCCCATTGGGCCTCGTGGCGCTTGTTACCAAGCTCCGCCTCCCCCGCCGCTTCTCATTGGTTGGAGGAAGGGGCATGACACGGGGGAGGGTGGGGCCACTGGGTGAGCGGTGTGGGGCGCTGCTGGTCCGCTGCGCTGAGGCCGTGCACCTGAGGGCGGGCCGGGCCTGCACTGCTGCCGCCGCCGCTCCCCACCCTCGCAGCGCGGAGCGGCTCCGCCGTCCCGGGGGAGACGCTTCTTAAAACTATCGCCCCTTTGCGTCGAGGGCCGCTCTGCCGCCCTGCGCTCCGCCGAGGTCCGGCCCGGGCCTCTCGAGGGGTACTGAGCCAGGCCCGGTCTCCCGCGGGCGCCGGCGGTTGGGGTGTGGGGCGGTGGCCTGTCCTGGCGTGCCCTCTCGCCCTTCCTGGGCCGCCGCCCCGCCGGCCCTCCCGCACCCAGAGGCACCGACAGAGCCCCGGTGCAGTGGCCCGGAGCAGGGGCTTAGGCCAGAAACCAGGTCAGAGCAGGGGCCTGAAAGCCTTTTGTTTTCAGCCACTCCTTCCATATCTGCCGTTAGGTGATTTTCGTACGAGGTTATTATGGGTGCATCCCTGCTGAATGTCTTTATTAAAAATTAAACCGCAGAATTAACTTCTCACGCTCGCAATCAGCATACAGCATCTTGGTCCTGAAAATACGAACTCCTTCTCCCTGACGCCAACATTTTTCACAGCTTGTGAGGACACCACATCTCGTGAACAGAATCTGCTCATACTTAGTGATATAAAACGGAGATTTTCTTTCCATTTCACTCCAGCTACCTTTAAAGTCCTCGGGCGATTTTCAGTGGTAAAACTGGAAATGAAAAGTCTCTGTTCGTGCCTCATGACAAAGCCCACTGATGCTAAAGGAGAATTCCGGGTTCCCCGGCTACACATGATGTCTTCCCACTTACACAAAATCTTGGGCTTAGTTTTTCTTGAGTGCTTTGTAAATGGAGTTACACAATTCTTCTCTGCAAGATGATTTTTTTAAAAAAATGCTCCACTCCCTAGTGAGGCATTTGTTTTGGTTTTATGTACAGAGTAACTGCTAACAGTTCTTAAAGTTTCTGCAGTGGGTCTTTGTCGATTTATCTGTCCTTGTGTTAGGACTATGCTGCTGCGCTTGGGAAGCACCAGGGTTTAGGCTTTAAAAAGAACGATGAAGACCTTAAGAATAGTGTGCTCTGAGTTAAAGAGGTCATTCAAAATTCTTATCGTTGTTCATAAAATATTTCAATTTGCTTGTCTGATTTCTGTGAAACTACCCCTACCCAGCTGAAACATAGTAACAATTATTGCAGAGAACCCTGCAGGAAAATTAATTTTTTCTAGTTCCTTTTTTTTGTTCCCGAAAAAAACTCTATGGCCTTTATTTCTCACAGAAACAAAAAAAAAATACTTCACCTAGAAAAAGCTGGTATATTAATATCCTTACTTGACAAATAAATTAAAGAGGAAAATATATCTAGTTGAGGTCAGAACGAACATTTCAATGTGGCACACGCAGGATTTAGGCACGCTGCAGTGCTAGTTTTTAATTGAACGTCTCCAAGAAATGAGTTTTAGATTTCCTCCTGTATCTCCATCTCCTCTTCCCAGTGAGGGCAGAGCTGAAGCTACATCCTCTCCACTTTTCTTTTGCTACTTAAGGGAGTGTTTTCACAATTAGCGTAAGATTACCCAATGTTAGGCTGTTGCTGAAAGGGACTTTCCTGCCCCTTGTCACATGCTTGACCTCCTTTCCTGATGGCAGCAGCAGTGACTGTGCGGCTGGAGAGTCATTTCAGCTCATTTATCTAACTGAAAGCTAAGCCGCCCAGTAAAAGCAGCTAGTTTCCAATCAGCTTTTTTTTTTTTTGGGTTGATCTGGCTTGCGTTAGGACTGTACGCACAGTCCTTAAAGCCAGCACAAGGTAAGGAAGCAGGACGGGTGAAAGGGGCAGCAGACCCGGCTCTTTCAGCAGCAGCCCCCAGTTAGGTTACCTTGCCTTGGTCAGGAAGCCAAGGGGTAACAAATAGCTGTATTCATGATTTTTGGAGTTCAAATAATAGATGACTGAGATGGAATCTGAAGGACTGATGTCAATGTCCGTAGTTAAAACAGCCTCGGTTGCATGCAATACTTTTCTATGCAATTTTATTTAGGAAAAAAAAATTTTCCTTCACTCAGCGGGGAATTACTAGGCTTTACGTGAATATTGTGCTTTAAAAGTTGTAATATAAAAATTTGAGCCATAAGAAAATAGAGGCCTCCCCTCTTTCAGCTGTTTGACACTTATTTTGACCACTGCTATAGAGCACTGAGAGCTTAAAGCAGAAAGTTGTATCACCGATGGTGAAAACTGTGATAGGAGAAAAATGAGTTCTGTAGAGTCTCAGCTTGCCTGCTGTGGTGACCTGCCAAGACAGAACCCTGCCATCTTGTGGAACGCCTTGATATTGAAGTACACAGTCAGCTTTAGTTCTCAATATCTTGCTGCTTTTTTTGTCGTCGTTTTTGTGTTTTTTTTTCCCCACCGGTAACGTGTTTGTTTCTACAGAGACAGCGTTCCTGGCTCAGGAAGCCCAGAGCAGCCAGTGCCTGGAGCTGGCAGAGTGTCCAGGGAAATGCTCTGAAGAGACGTGATAGGATTTTCCCATTCCCACAGGCTTCTTTTGGCATCTTTTACCAGCCATGTCGGAGACTGGTTTCTGGATGAAAAGATCTGGCCAGATTGGGAAGGCTGTTCTTAGGATCAAGGTAAATAGAAGAGTCAGTAAATGCTAAGTTCATATTCCAGTAACTGGCAAAAGGCAGAGGAAGATCACATTAAAGACTGTCTGCATGCAATCTGTGAAAGGTGACATTTGAGCATTTGCAAGATGCAGAAAGATTTTTGAAATGGTGCATGCCTTTCTGGTGAACATACAGCTTAAATGCTACACTGGAGGTTTTTTCCTTATGCATTTTCTAATAAGAATGTCCATGTTCCCATTATTGTTCAGCAGATCTGAATAATGGGAATTAGATTCTAGATATAATAAATCCAGTTCTTAAAATCTGTATCTGAGCACACACTCAATGCTTCCCAAAGTTTGTATACAGATTTTGTTATAATACATTTAAAAAGGAGGGTCTAATCTGCAAAATGCAGATGATATTCTGAATGTAGTTCAAATTTCCTCCAAACTGGGAACTTTGGACGAGGATTTCTAATTCAGGCTCATTTTTGCATCTACATTAAAAAAACTCTGACAAATTATTAGAGGATAAACAAAAAGGCCAGTCTATCCTCAGCCCGTGTTTTAAGAAGCTATGGAAAGTACTCTGTTTATTCAATTCCATTATTCATATAAATTTAGGATGATCATATCAGCTTTTGCCCTGTCTTTTCTAGATGTTTGTGCAGACTACTAACCTAGGACTCTCTCGTTCAATGGCCACCTTTCCTATCTCTTTACTGGACTTGGCAGTTCTGTAACATGTTACCACTGTGCCAGTCCATAGTTAAAAATCTACACCGGATATTAAAATGTTGGCACTCGATGCTCCTAGTCTCTGTGCTCTGTGAGGGGAAAAAAAACAGAATGCTAAAAAAAAAGAAAAAAAGGAAAAAAAGGAGGAATGTCCAGAAAGAAGAAAAAGGACTAGCACAGTGCAACTACACCTCAGCACTAGAAAACCACTGTACTTCCAACTCTTACCTACGATGAAAGCACATCTCTACCAGCACAGTAAGAAAGTATAAAAGATTAAGGAGATGCTCCTTGGCACATCTGCTTACTGCAGCTCACTCCTTTTACATCCCCTGGTAATTTATATTGCATCTTAAATTAACCCAGCACTAATGCTCTCATTTGGCTTTTATACATTTCAGAGGAGACCTCTCAGCTGTGTTCCATGGTTATATCCACAGATACAACCATATGTACCACTCTGGAGATGTATCTCATTCCAGTACACGGATTTGTTTGATCAATTGCTGATAATCTCTCCTCAAACAATGTAAACTTTACTGACAAATGCATTCTTCTGTCTTTATAAATTGCCTCTCTGCATGGCTGTAAAGCTGGACTGTGTTTTTTTCCCCACTTTAGAACAGACTGCTTTGCCAACATCACTTTAGTGCAGGTTTGTTCTTGATGCAGGGGAGAGAGGTAAGCCACTGCCAACAGAAGCTTTACGAACTGTGCTGTGCTAGCGAGGAGGCAGGCTGCGAATCTGGGTCTTTAGCATCTGAGTCAGTAAAAGAGAGAGCTCTACTCCGCTTCATAAAATATATATGCTAATCTCCCAGATGGCTATATCTTCTTTCTCCATAGAACAGATGACCTGGAAAATAAAAGAAGACTAAAAACACTGGAGAGTGGAAATTCTGGGCCAAAATCTGGGAGCCTCCAGTAGATTTTACAAACAGATTTGGCTTTTAAATTTAGTTTCAATTTGTTTTGATAATAAAATATAGCAGTGATTACACGACTATTATTACAGATCACAGTATAATTTCACAAGTAACACGAAGCATTCATATATTTATCAGCAACCCTATAAGAAAAATAAAAAAGGAAGACTTTCAAATTATATTCGTGCCTATACTGAAAAATGTACAGCTAACAGAAATAATGTTTAACTTCGGCATAGTAATGGCTACCATTTGTATACTGTGTATTATCTCAATCCAAGCCACATTTACAGCTCGTTTAGTTTGTGATTGGTTGAGTTGCTGCTCCTGGAGAAGAACACCAGAACCGTACTGCCATACCGGCAACGTTGTGCCACAGTTTTGCAAGTCTGTGGAACAAAAATTTAACTTATTTTAATAGAGGAACTGAGATTAGTTCAATGCAAATGCTCCTGCTGGAGTTTAGCAAAGACACTACAGCACACCTTTTGGGTTTGTTTTTAGGTGCTGGTGGTTTCAATCTTCCTTTTTATGTTTTGTGTGAAAAATGAAGCAGCAGCAGCACAGTATCCTTCCCTGCAACAACCATCCTATGGTGCAGCACTCGCTAAGAGTGTTCTGCACTACCTGCAGCACCTCAGCTTCCCTGCGAGGCCTTCTGCCCAAGGAATGACCAAGTCTTCCTTGCTGGTGAGGGCAACGACGTTTTGTTCAGAAAAAACACAAGTAAGATGCAAACCAAGATATTAGCTAGTCCATGGTTTCGTTTAGGTGTTAAGTTTGTCAAACAAAGCCCTTGGGCCAGTTTTCAGGTCACTGAAGTCACACCTGAATAGCTTCAGAAACACAACACAAAAATCCTGCATCTGAACTCAAACCACAGGAGACAGATGCAAACTTTATTCCTACAACATACAGCGACACAACACATCCATTGGATACCAGCATTCATATCCAAAACAGAGCTTTATACCCAAATCATAACTCTGCTCAATCTGCCATTGCAAAGTTATTGACATAAAATACATAGACTTTTCATTTGGAATAAAATGGCCCTTTTGTTGATTGAGGCTGATGTCTTTTTCTCTCTAATTTGTATTTAGTAAGTTAACTTGCTATTCAGAATAATAAACCTCAATCTAAAATAAGTCCAACTAGGTCAGTGCAGTAGTAATTGTTTTTTTCCATGTTGTCTTCAGGGAATAGGCAACATTTGCCTGCTGTCTCCTTTTATTTGCAATCACAGTTTAAATCCTTAGCAGAATTAGTTAGAGGAGCCTCTTTCAAAAAATGCATGACTCACTACTGGAAAATTTTCTGTCTTGATTTTCCCATATAGCATCTACTCTATGCCTGGTGACTGGGCTCAAATATGATACTGTATTCATTCGATATTTCATAAGGCAATGGGAAGGGGATTTCCTTGTACTTCTGTGGAAATGGATCTAACTCTGTTTTGATCTTTTAGTTAAGCGTGGGCAGAGAGACACACCATGTTGTTACTGTTATGCCGTCTCTCAGTACTGGCAGCACCGGATCCACAGACAGCCAGAGACACCGACCCATTGAGGAGGTATTTCATATTATGGTCTTGCAACCATCTCAAGGAGCCTGCCTTTACACTCCAGAATTAATTTGTGTTATCTATTTACTTTTTTTTTCCCTTTCCCTAATTGGCAGACTTAATTGGTGAGCTCTGGTCCTGCACACCATCAAGGCACTGAACAGTTCACCGTGCAGCTGAAGCTTTTGTAGAATGAGAGAAGCGTGATTCATGGAGTGAGCCTACACAGATCAACCCCAGGCTGCAGACTGTTGAGTGTCTTTGACTCTAATTGGTACCTGAGTAGTTTTCAAAAGATAACATTAAATGTAATTAACTTCTGAAGGTTACATGCCTCCTTCTTTCTCATGGTATGGTATTTTCCCTCCAAATTACGCTGCTGAAAGGGCCTGTAAGAGCAAGATTTGTTAGTGTGTGAATAACAGGCTTTCTGCACATATATATTTCTTAAGCGTAAGTCTTCCTGCTCCACTGCTGGTAGAATCTGAAATTTTGTATCACTGGGAAGTGGAGAGTCTCAGCTTTGATCCCAAAAGGTCTCAGGCAAGAGTTTACCTACAATGTATATGGCCAGACAATTAATAATCAGAGCTTTCTTGAAGAAGTCAGCTTTGACCCTTGTATTCAAAACAAGTAAGACATTTGGCTTTACAGGAAGAGGGGATTTGAAAAAAAAAAGTCACAATAAAATCTTTTGCAATTCTCAGGTGTTTTTTACATCTGTTCTTCTGTATCTTGCATGAAGTTAATGGGGAACAGGGTAATGATGAACCAGCACTCAATAGAATGAGCCACATAATTCACTCGCAGCTTTAATGCTCATTAAGCGTTCACCTCAAATTCACGCCAGCAGAGCCATTCCATTACTCCACAACAGCATCTACTCTCCTTAGACTCCATGGTGCTCCTACGGGAGCCTAAAAGGACCAAAGCCTGTAACACAAGCAAGTGCCTCCCTAAGACTGCAGACGGGTGGGACCTTGTGGGACTGAACAGAACCTACCATTTGCTAACAAGCTTCAGGATAAGCCAGCACGCTATTTGCCTATATTATTCTGAATGCATATGTAAAACATGTCACAGTGAGACTATTTCAGTGGCTACAAAAAGTTCATTTCCCCATTTTCACACAGTTATCTAGTATAGCACAGCTGCTTCACTACCAGCAAAGAAATATGCTTCCTTCTATCCAATTTTAGTGTACAAATTGTTTTACTTACTTAACCTTAGTAGAAGGTATCCATCCTTAAATTGTCAATACAGTGCCAGAATTCCTTTACGTGGATATCAGGAAGAAATTCTTTACTGTGAGGGTGGTGAGGCACTGGAAGTTTGCCCAGAGAAGCTGTGGCTGCCCCATCCCTGGAGGTGTTTAAGGCCAGGCTGGATGGGGCTTTGAGCAACCTGCTCTAGTGGGAGGTGTCCCTGCCCAGGGCAGGGGGTTGGAACTAGATGATTTTCAAGGGCCTTTCCAACCCAACCCGTTCTATGATTCTATAATACAAAGTAAAGGTTAACAAACTCCAGAGCTGTCTGGGGAGGCCGATCTCTAACGAGGCAGGTCTCATTATGGCCATGCCAGGGGAATGTCACCCATGCTGAGGAGCTGGGGTGTCAGCCCTGGGCGGTCTCTTCTTCTCCTCAGACCCGCTCCGGAGACACAGGCCACAAGGTGACATTTACAGTAACCTTCCAGCACTTACTCTTGCTCATTCTTACCGGGGAAGGAGAATCGAGATGACCTCACACCAGCAGGAGCCGGAACTAATTGGCACTGATACTCTCATCGCTCTCAATTAACACAGCAGAAGGACGAACCCTTTGACTCAAGGAGGGTACGAATCCCGCCTCCCTGGGGCGGGCGGCGCCGAAGACCCCCGGGTGGGCGCGGGTGGGGGGAGAAGGCAGCCGCGGGGCGGCGGGGGGAGAGCCCGCCGCGCCGCCAGGGGGCGCCGCGGTGCCGGCGGGGGAGCGGGGGGGGGGGGGGAACACACAGCGCGCGGCCCCTGCCCGCCCCGCGCGCTGCAGCTCCGCCCCCCCCGCGCCTGCCCCGCCGCGGAAAAGCGGCTTTATTTTTCCATTCTGCGGCTGACAATGAAGAAATTCTCGCCCGGGCTATTTTTGGCTCTGCCTGGAGCCGCGGGACGTTTCCTCCGGGCTCGCAAAGCTCATTGTTTTCATTCACCGAGATGAAACAATTGCCGCCCGCGCAGGGCATATTTGTGTGTGTGTGTGTGTGTGTGTGTGTGTGTGTGTGTCCGTTTCCTCAAACCATTATTACTTTTTTCCTGTTCCCCTTGAGAAAACGGGCCTTTGATACCCTGCCAGGACGCATGATTGAATCCCCTGCCCGTTTCGGGGTGAAATCATGACAAAGGCAGGCGCTTTTACTGAAGGGGGAAAAAAATAAAAAACACGACAGCAAGAATGTGGAAGAAAACCTTACTCTGGAAAAAAAGCAAGTTGCGTAATAGTGAAGGAATGAGGTAGTGTGAGTCATCTCGCCCATGAGCACTTCATCTGGTTCTCACCCATCCAGGAGGGAGTTTGCCAGGCCCCGTCTACATCCCACAGCCTCTGAGCCCAGCCAGGGGTATAGCACCGAAAATAGAAATGTATGTAGTCATAGAATCATAGAATAGTTCATCTCCTAGCATATACGAGAAAGGATCTCATGGCTGCCCTCAGTAGAAGCATAAACTGTCTTTACCTGCGTTTTATTAAGACCGACGCCACTCAATTCGGCCTCATCTACATCCTCAAGGAGGTCTGGAAGACTTAGGTCCACAGTCTCCCCTAAACACCCAGTTCCTCCTTAGAAGATCCCTTCTCTTGGTCCATGCTTCATACTACTCTTAGCATACTTCTCTTTCAGCTTCTCCCTCAGAACAGCTCCTTTTACCCTCTGAAACTGGGGTTGATTTCAGTTCTTTCCTGTTTGCCCTCCAGTTCACTCTTTTTAATCCTCTATGGGACTTAACGTGTGCCATTACAAATCCTGAGGGTGCCGAAAGAGTGAGAAAAAAGAAACACATGCTTTTCGGATGTAATCTTGTTCCTTTTTCTTAAAAACTGTGCAGTAGGCTGAGACAGGTTAACTAAGTTTGAATTAGTCTTAATTCAAATGTAACTGTACATGTACATCTAGGACTCTGGGCTTTTTCCTCAGCTCTGCTACTCACCGATTCAGAGAACGTGACAGTTTCCAGGCTTGTACCCGCAGAGATTGACTAACTCTTAGCATACTTCCACCCTTATTTTGGATAGAGAGTGTTAGAAAGACAGACAGATCACAAAGGCAATGGCTGTAGCTATCTTATCGGTGAGAAGATGACGAGTTGTTATTATAAAGGATAAGCTTTCAGTAATGAAATCTCTCTTTTTCCTGTAGACTACACAAGGCCACACATGTTGCTTGTGCAGCCACCTCCTACTGAATTTGCTTGAAGGTCACTCCAGCTAACTGAATTTGATGGATTTTCTGGAGACGTCAGTCGCACTCCTACTAAACGCTTTCAGCCTGGAGCTGATGTTCTTCCATCACTCCATTAAACTCCATCCCTCATAATTTCTCTGTTGTATTTATGAGCAAATCTGACAATTTAAGCACTTTCCTTAAAGTTTACGAGATGATGAGGTTCATAGAACCAGGAGATGCAATTAGCTAGTGAGAACAGCATCCGACAGAAGCTCTACCAGGCCTGCCAATCACATAGAAGCCTTTTTGAGAAAGTATGTGTTGTTTAGATCTGTTGTAAGGAGTAAGGCAGAAGGGAGGCTAGCGAAAAGTTGGATTATTATGAGCTCTGAACCATTTAAGACCCAGATCCTGCCGACTTTCTGCCTTAAAAAAGAACTAAGTTGTGTGCAGTTTTCCTGACATCAGTGGAACTAATAGTTGTGAATAAAGATGCTTTTCAAGATATAGCTTGCAAAATTATGGCTAAAGCTTATATATCTTTTATTTTAATATATATCTTTTTTTTTAATTTAAAATGTTTTGCTTGTTTTCCATCATATGTCATTTAAAGATTTACAAGAAATCAGTTAGTTGCATTGCTACCAACATAACTGCCAAGCAGTAGTGTATACCAGAAATTCAAAATCCAGTCCAAGAGTCAAAATACTTTGGCCACCTGTGCTTAATTCTGCTGTTACCACAGCGAGACTGTTTTTCATATGATTTGTGTAATACTCCTCAGTATTGAATTAAATCTTGGAAGTACATTTTCTACTGCAAAATAGCTTTTTGTGGTTAAAATACTGTTTGTAACAAAACCGCCTCTTTTCATGTCATGTCACATGCTGAAACAATGGCAAAAAGATAAATCACTCTAAATCTAATTTTAACTGCTGCAAATTTTGTAATAGGTTGACTAATTTCTATAGTGTTTTGAACACTATATAAAAGCTATAGGCATATAGCTTACAGATTTCTGATGCAATCTTCACTGGCATTTCTGGGTTCTATAAGCAGCGTGAGGCAGAGTATAAATCTCTCCAAAAGGCTTGCTTACTCCACCCTTCCTTTGTTTCAAAGTCATTTCTGATTTTTTGCCTTTAGGGTTATTTTTAATTTTAGATCATTTCCATTGTTTATGTCCAGAAAAGTGTTTCCAGGCCATTTTGCTGTCATCACTGTTCTGGGAAGGCCAATGAAAAGGTGAAGGTTATATGTTTCTCTGGTAGATGGGGTCAGAAATACAAGACTGTCATCAGCATCATACACCTATATCTAATTCCTTTGCTCTCTAACAGTTCTCTCCCTGTTCATTTTCATTGCTTAATCTACCAAAGATTTCCCAAGGGGCTGAATATATTTTTCCATGCTGCGGACTGATAAAGAATGCACCAATGAAATAAATAGACTAATGCTGTTAATATGGACAGTGATCTGGAGCCAAGAACCCAGCAGCTGCACAAGGCATCCATGCAAGTGGCCTTGGGAAACACAGATGCCTCTGGATGCCTCAAGATCCCTAAGAATCTGCCATGAGGGATTTACAGGCTGCTCCATGATGGGCAAAATCCCTCATTCCTGAACGAAAGATCAGGAAGAAAGTCTGCAAAGGGTTGCTCACGGATCCACCCTCTCAAAGCGTCTCCTGTGGGTTTTCCCACAGATGGGATGGATCAACACGCAGTGCTTATAGAAAAATCTTTAGGCTGGCTGAGAGTTGGAAAGAACCTGCCTGCGGTTCTCTGATCTGTGAACTCCACTGCTACTGTGCTGTTCGTTATCTGCTCTTGATATGAAGTGGGGAACAATCTCATGTGATAAATAAATACAGAGGAATGAATAGCCTCATTTTCATCCCACTGCCTTGTCTCTGAACCAAGAAAAAGCTCACTTGTTGAGTACTGTCTCTGCAGAAGCTGTGGCAGTTTGTACAGATGCTTCTCATGTTAAACATCACTCCGTTTAATGGATCAGGACCTGGGAGATTTGGGTGCTGGCTTTATCAATGGTTTACGTTGTGAACCAGAGTAAATCACTCAATTTGCAACACTTTTAACACCTGTATAAAGGAATTAAGGATACCTCCTTTGCAAGTTGCTTTCATCCACAGATAAAAAAACTATATCCAACACATGCATTGGTATCAGTGCCACTTAACGGATAACATGGAGTTGCAAAAAGTGAATTGAATCTATTTTTAAGTCCACTTCTCTTGGCTGCACATAGTTCCCTACTCAGTATGGTGCCACCATGTCCCTGCTGGTGATGAGGATCATCAGGCCTTACCCTTACAGACGAGGGCAAAAAATTCTGACAACACACCTCATGGACACAAGGATAAATGTAAAAAGTGAAACACGGTCTGATGTAAAAACAGGCCGAAGACTATCAGCTAATGCAGCTGATAGAATATTTGCATGAAAAATTACATGCTTTCAGAATCTGTGGTATATCTATATATGTGCATGAACACATGGGTCTATATACATCCATATGTCTGCCGTGTGTTCGCAGGAACTGTCTCACTGGGTTATAGCAAAGAGCTAGCTGAAAGTAGGGGCTGCAAGGAGAGGCGGAGTTGAATGTGCCTACGTGTTTCTGTATAGCTATGGGTTTCTTTTACAGTAAGAGCTTCCTCCTAAATCAGCTTAACATGAAATGCTGTTTATGGAGGGTAGGTTAAAACCAGTTGCCCATTGAATGGCTGCAACAAATCTATTCAGCCAGCAGGGGAGGAAGAAGGTCTTTGTATCTGGTGTTGTTTTCCTGAGGAATAATTATGCCACCTCCAGCTGGCTGCCAAAGACCCTTTCTTTAAAAGCCATATGTCCTCTCTAATAAAACTCTCATCACACCTCCTTCAGGCTTCCCTCATTCTGCTGTACTTATGCCTGATTTCGTTTGGTTCATGCAGTGGTACGGCTGTAGGATGATGGCTTCCTTAAGCCAGTGCTTAGAGAAAAAGGAAAGATTGTCTGGGACAGTCTGGGTCTGCACCTCTCTGATTCCTGGAATGTTACTCACTGGGTAGCTCATATGGGATTTCTTTTTAAATACCTCTTTAAAGGGTTGCACGAATCCAAGTTACTTTAGATCTGCCATAAAGTGGCAGTGTTTCAGGGCACTCCCCCCAGATTAATCACTTTCACATTCTGAAATCTGTCAACTGTACCTTCAGGCACTGCCAATTCAAGCAAATACAAAAATAGTAGTCACAACACCTCAGGGCATGATTTCATCAGATCTTCTACACTAAGCAGGTCTGACCTGCTCAATATTTATCCAGAAGACCTCCAGAGAACAGAGAGAAGAATACAGGAAGGGGCAGATCTTGTGAGGCAGCTGAGATTTCTTGCGAGTATAAATCATACAACATCTCTGGGAATTTAAACCTTGGTTGTTTAAAAAATAGCACTGCTTCTGCTGTGACCGACCTATATTGGTGCTGAAGCAGTGTGTGACTAGAGATGCTGCCTTCCAACAGGGATTTAAAACAGATTCTGCAGTTCTTTTCTCAAATTCAGGTTGTTAACTATGGCCACTTTCCATCTCAAGGCAATGAATTACATACTGTTTCCAATAGGCTTGAATGTCAAAATTATTCTTCACACCTCCTACTAAAGCACACCGTCACTGCCATATTCCACTTCAGACAAGGCTGTATTCAGAGAGGAGTCTTACATACACAGCAAAGGAGTTGAAATCAGACAGAAATATAAAGTTAGTCCTCTGTTTATTCAGAATGAAGCTGAAATCCAAGAAAGAAATATGTAGGGAAACTGCCAAGGCAGCAGGGCCTCTGAACTAATCTGCCCAAGCAGACTCTCGTATGAACTCTAACTGCATGAAATTGGGACTTATATCACCTACAACATTGTTGCTTTGCAACGCCACTAGTTATTCCACAGATTTCTGCACTCCCTGCATATGTACATTACTCTCAGCTTCTTCCCAGGCCCTCACCACAATGTCATAGCTTCCTCCAGAGTTCCCCACGGTAATCTCCCCAACCCATGTTCCCTGTCTGCACATTTTTGGCCTGCTAACTGTGCAAGACACGGTACATGCTGTGGATAATATTAATTTACATGCCTGTTGATAAGTCAGCCAGTTTAAGACTATTCTCCAGATTCTGCCCACATTTCCCCTTTGGGGGTCCTAATGTTGGCCTTTTTTCATTACTGGGAAATTGGTAGGCATTGAATATTTGTTAAAATTCTGCCTCTGACAGTGTATGTGAAACTGCAACTCTCTCCTAGACAGGGACTGACCAATTCAAAAGGCTTAACTTTCTTAGAAAAATGGCTAAAAAGAGAGGAAATCCTTCAAAATGAAGAAGAGGGTCTTGGGGACTCATTCGTAAGCTACGGGAGCTCAGTACTTCAGACAGAGAGTTTTAACTGTGAACAAAGATCTTCAATAGGAATTTATCCCATTGGCATCATGAATCATTGTCTGGCAGAAATTTCTTACAGTGAGGCACCACTGTGCTGTACTTTAAAGAATGTGGTATAAATGCTGCTAAAATACTGTCAGCTCGGTGTTTGGATATTCTAATTTTAGCCTTGTTTATTATGTGTCATCTCCATGGTGTTTTTAGGCAATTCTACCAGCAATGCTAGCAAATTCCTCCTTTTCACAGAGACCTTGTGGTCACTGGGAAACCAATGACGCTTCTCTGGGTGATTTCTGTATGGACACGTTCACACAATTAGGTCCTGTAATGTGAAAGTGGATGATGCCGTCGCAATTTTCTTGCAAGAAACACTAACAGAACCACCTTTAGGAGGAAAGTTCATCTTAAAACTGCACTCCGTCTCTAGCAATGGGACCATTAAGCCAGTCCAACTGATTTTTCAGCCATGCTGAAGCAGCTGCAAGAGGTTGGGATAGCGAGACCAGGGCCCACGTAGCTGCTGAAAATGTAGCACAGAAAGCTGTATAGAGACAACTTCTAGACAACAAAGAAAATGAGGGGATTTGAAGATGCTGTTGCTCTAGTGGCAAGTTACAGAAGGTTGCTATCAACAAGTTGGTAAGAATTCTTTTTTCTTAGCTGTCATGGGACTTCTTTGTCTGCACGGATCTATTTTAAACGGTTTTCCCCTTTCAGCACTCCCTGATAATAAGAAACTTATGTAAGTGCTCTTTTTCAGTGAGAATCTTGCTTTGGTCTGCTTATTTTGTCTTGAGAAAACCACAGGGCTCTGAGAGCGTAAGAAAAGAGCTTACATACTCAAAAGGTGCAGCAGGCAGCTGAGGCAAACTGCAAGGGCAGGATTAATGGGAGCTTCATGGTTCAGCTGTTTGCAGATCAGTAATTAGCAACCTCCACCCAGTGAACTGATCTCTCCCTAAGCAGCACTGTAAAGTAATATGGAGAGCTTTATTAGTCATAGGGATAGTTGAAATAAAGAAACAACAACAGAAAAAAACCCAACCCAAACCTTTCCCCTTTCTTGGAATGTGAGAGCAAGAACTATGTTCTCCCATGATGAGAGAGAGGGAATGGTCCGGCCTGCCCCACAAGCAGGGTGTATCCCAAAAAGGCAGGTGGATCTGAGAGTGCATTTGGTGCCGTGGCAGTGATAAAGGCAGTGATAAAGGCAGTGATAAAGGTGGGTGTGGGCTGTCTCCTGGCACACAGCTGGAGATACATCATGTGCTGTGAGTAGTGAACCTGCCAGCACAGCAGGGAGAGGAGGTCTCCTGCCATGTAACCTTCTTGCTGGTAAACCCCTGCCTGGTCTGGACTGAAGCACTAGAAAAATTGGCTTGTTTTTCTCGTTGTCTGTAAAGGCTGTATTCCAGTTGGGAGTAGGGGTAATAGGCAGGACTGAACTTTACAGAGTTATTTCATAGCAATCTTGTAGTGTGCAGGGCGGAATCTGGTGTGACTTCTCTGCTAGAAAAGGGAGTGTGGTCTGTGAAAGGATCTGTTTTTTGTTTAGAAGTTTATTTAAAAACTGCGAATAGCAGATAAGCTGCTGTCAGATGTTAACATGATGGCAACATGTTCAACAGAGTCCTGCAGTCGTCAAAAACCACTCTACTGTAATTAAAAGCAAATCCAGAACAACCATCTGACAGGTTTTATAAGAAAACTAGCTATCTTCCAGTGAAACCAGGCTAACAAATATTACTGTAGAATGATTTTCTGCTTTCTACCACCCTGGTAAATAAGCCCGCTTCTTAATTCTCATATGAGAGAATAAACCATATTTATCACCATTTATGACAATGTTCTGAATTCAGTTAAACCCTTTTTTAACCATGTTGCAATTACAGGGGAATGGCAGGGAAAAAAGTCAAGACGTAAAATTACGCAAAGGGTCTTAATGCCCAAGTAGCAAGGATATATTTTAACTATTGCTTCTTCAGGAAGTCAGTACGCAGGCACGCTTCTTTCCTAGGCTGATCAATTATATAGAAAACTGCCTTTTGTCTTTTTCTTTCTTGTTGGAGCCAAAGCTGCTGCTTAGGATACTGTATCCAACCTACAGTAAGTAGTATGTGTCAGCAGGATCCAAAAATCAGGGCTGAAATGCTGCTGTCTAACTATAGATGCTGAGACAAGGAATCAATAGGAAGAAGTAAATAAAAGCTGGTTGTGAGCCACCAAGGCCTAGTTTGTCAATCTTCATCTGAAAACAAATGCTGTATCCAGTGTGGAAAGAGAAGTGCTAACCCTCAGAATTGTAAAGTGAGTAAATCCGTGTTTTTCTTATTTTCTGCTGATTGTTTTATTAGCTACTTACAGCTTGGTATCATACTGTGATAATTACTGTAACGAAGAAACACAAGGAAGTGCCATTCATAAGCTTCTTTCTGGACATAATATTTTGCCTTTGCCTAAATTTGGTGAAATTTATTCTTTTTAACTTTGTTTCATGTCTTGTCCTAATTATTGAAGTTATGTTCTCATGAAACTTAGGAATTCTCTTGATAACTAATTTAAAAATGGTAATTTTGGGTATCCCACAAAAGATGTCTGGAGGGAAAGCGTAGAACTTCATTCCCCTGAATGAGAAGATAAGAGAGACTGAAGTACTGCTAATGGTGCAAAGCATGCTGCAATGTTATTCTTAGAAGTGGCAACACGTTGAAGCATTTTTGTGGCAGGTTTCAGTGTTTTCTTACTCTTTTGATTAACTTCCTGTTCTTATAACATCACACATCAGAAAAAGCGTGCTCATAAAGGCTGGTCAAGAAATTGTGATTAGTTTATCCATCTGAGTATTTGGCATAACCTACATGCTACCACACATAGCGTTGCTCTGATTTTGCAAATGCCCTTTCAACCCACTGGAGTATGGCATGAAGTAAAGAAAAATGTTGTTGTATATGATTATCAGATCATTCTTCCTTGGCCAAGTCCAAGACAAGACTGCCATATCTTTAATATGATGGTATACCTAAGAGAGGCCATAATATTAACTTCCTGCAGAAGTTTCCCTAATAGCCTGCAGTTGTAAGGAGGGCACTTGACTGTGGACATATATAAAGAACATGAGGAAAAACGGAAATAAAGTATTGTCTGGCCAAAATAACAGTTACAGTTTCGAGTTGGTTTCCTCCTATGTAATGCTGGTTTATGTGGCAATGACTTCTTTGCCTTAGTCTTGGCATACTAAATGACAAGAGAAAGGCTGGAGAAAAATAAGTTGATCTCCAACCATTTGATTTAGTGCCTCCTCTCTTAAATATCTTATCTAATCAATTGTTCACTCTTCACTTATGTCATGCTCTATTTTCCCTAGAGCATATTCTTTTCCTGTACAGACAGTAATACCCATCCTAAAGAAGTACTGTAAGGCTAAAGTAGAGTGCAGAAGATAAGCTAGTTAATTTGTTAGATTGCAGGCGTTCAATGCATAGATTGAGTCTACTGCTGTTATTTTCTATCCAGATGTGGATTGTTTGTTTGTTTCCCGTAAAAGCT
Organism: Numenius arquata; assembly: GCF_964106895.1. Lineage (NCBI taxonomy): Eukaryota > Metazoa > Chordata > Aves > Charadriiformes > Scolopacidae > Numenius > Numenius arquata. The sequence goes on along the minus strand of NC_133581.1, from coordinate 45,373,252 downwards.
AATGATTTTTTTTTTTTCTTACTTTGTTAATGATGCCTGTGACTGGACTTGTTATCAATTTACCTTCAGGCATGGATGGATTCCAATAATATTATTTCCCTATCTTGTGTCCTAGTGTTTTCAGCCTGTCTGCATTTAAATAGCTAGACAATGAAATGTAATTGTCCTCTCAAGCATGTGATATTCTCTCATGTATTTTACTGGACGCAGTCTAGATCATCCCATGATGAAGTGCTCTTGAACAGGGCTATCTGTGCTATACTAGGTTATGCTGTTTTGGATCAGGGTTGAGCCTGTGATATTCACGCTTTGTTTCCTCTGGTTTTTTTTTTGCTTTAAACACCCACCTCCCTGCCCCCCCCCCCCCCAAGCCTCTATCTCTCCACAGCTGCTCCAATGACTCCTAGGAGCAGGGCTGGGGAAGCAGCCACGAGCTTCCACAGCATCCAGCCTCTCACACAGGGGCACTGTTTAATATTAATCATTACTGTGAAGCTGAGGCTAATCGGTCCGGATTTAATCAATGGCTTCTAAACAGAAGGATGAAGGTTTTTAAAGCATTTACTGCAGCCTTCAGACACATTATTAATGAATGTTATCCCTCTTGCCTCCTTTCTGTGGAGAAAGTGAACAGCTTTTATGTAACATTCATAAAACAGCTGCTGGTAGAACTAACGCTTCATAATCCTGATCGTTACAGTATCATAGTATATTTATGGATAATACACCCTATAAACTTCATCTTTTAACAGCTGTATTTGTAATTTTAGTTTTTAATGGTATTTTGGCAAATGATGTAGTTGAAACAGGCTTCATAGTTCTGTTTTTTTCTGAGCCTACCATAACTGTTGAGGCTTGTCATACTTTGCTTTATCCCAGAAGGATAAAGGGAATTCCCCCTCCCTATCCATGATAATCCTCGGTAGGTTTTCTCTGTTGGTGGTTTATTTTTTTTTCTCTTCTCCCTCCCCTCCCCAATCCTCTTTTCCTTTCATATCTCAATGCTGTTTGACAGAGTGAAAAAATACTCCTTTGCAAAATACAGCTAGCAGTCTTATATTAAAAACTGTGCTATTTGAAACAATAAAGTTAAAAATAGTTTATTTGTTTATACTGGGAAGAGACAGCCATCATGGTTGGGGTTTTTTGTCCATCCCTTCTCCCTACTTTGCCACTGGGGAAACAAAAAATAGCTCATCTACATCTGCTTTGAGTCAGTCACTTCTGTCTCCTGGTTTTCCAAGAATAGCCAAATGCTGCCATTGGTTTGCTAACTGTCAGGGAGAAAAACACTGTGGAGACTGTGGCATTAACGCAGCCTCTTGAAAACCCCATCCCAAATGTGTGCTCACCGTGAGTCATGACTGAGTGCTGGGGTTATTTCATTCCTGCAGTTCCTCCGCAGCAGAGATCCAGAAGGTGCTGCTCCCCCATCTCGTATCTGCTGGAATGGGACAGTAGCTTGGTTTTAGGACATAACTTGTGGGGGATCCTTCTGCCACCGCAGTGAGAGTATCATAGCGTGCCCTCAAGGCTAATTTTCCCCAGATATGACTGGAGAGCCAGGTAATTTTAATGAGCGATCCTCAGCATCACTTCTTCATAAAGGTTGAAGGAAGAGACCTCCCCCTTCCCCTGCTTGACAGCACTCGTAACTCCTTCCCTGACCTGTCCCTTTTCATCTGATACGTGACTTTAGGGACGTACTTGTTGAAGTTGGGAAAGCTGGGACTCGCTGAGAATTAGTGACCTGTGAAAACAGCTGAATGTGGAAGCCCACACCGACATCTGTGAGAGACTCATGGTGTGCCCGTGGCCTGCTGTGCTGCGTTCTGCCCCGCATTAAGTCCCAGCAGTTCTGGCTCTCCATGTGTTGAACGCAACAAAGCAAGCCCCGTGGTGGGGCAGGGGCTTTGATAAAACCATAGATTGGTAAGTAAACGTGAGGACGTCAAAAAAAGGCAAGGTTGTTACCTTGCTTTAATTTTAAAGCATTAAAGTGTGCGATAACGTCCCCCTTGCCCTGCGACGAGATAACCGTGCCTCGCCAGGAGCCAGGCCCTGACTGAGGGGAAGGAAACCCCCTTGTACCTCCCTCCATTTTGTAGGAGCATCCTCACACGGGGCGAGCCCCAAGAGCCACCCGGGCCAGGCCGCAGGCGTGAACCCGCCCCGGTGACGGGGTCACACGTTCATCCCCCCCGCCCCGCGGTGCTCCGGGCGGACCCCCCGGCCTGCCGCCGCCCCACCGCTGGGGTCTGGGCCCCGGGCGGCGGTTAGGGGCAACGGCGGCCACTCGCCCGCCCCGCCCTCCTCCGCGCCGCCAGGGGGCGCTAGCGGCGAGGCGGGAGGCCGCGCGCAGGCGCAGTGGCGGGCGCCTCCGCCGCCTTGTCCCTCCCCGGCGACAGAGCGCGGGGCGGGCGTCCCCCTGCCGCAAGGGCTGCCGGTCTATCGGCGCGCGGGGGCGGGCGGCCGGCCCGGGGCCCGGACATAAGATGGCGGCGGCGTTGCTGGGGAGGCGGCGGCGGCGGTTGCGGCCGTGCGGGCTGTCGCGGAGGGCGTGCGGTGCTCGGCTCTGCCCGGGCTCGCAGGGCGGATAGAGCGGGGCCGGCTCGGCGGAGCGGGGCCGCCATGGGCTCCCAGGTGCTGCAGATCCTGCGTCAGGGCGTGTGGGCGGCGCTGAGCGGCGGCTGGTATCAGGACCCGCACCAGGGCGCTGGGGTCAACGCGCTGCACCTCTACCTGTGGCTCTTCTTGCTCGGCTTCCCCTTCACCCTGTACATGGTGAGCGCTGGCCGCCGCCGCCGCGACCAGGGGAGGTGTGGGGGAACGGTGCTGGCCTGGGCCTCCTGGGCCTTGGGGCGGGCGGGCCTTAGCCGGGGGCCGCCCGCCTCAGCGGCGGCGGGGAGGCCCGGCGGCGGAGGCTGGGGGGGGGGGGGGCGGGCGGGAAGGGCCCCGGGGCCGTCGCACGCGCGCCCCCTGTCGCTGCTGGGCCGCCCCGGGAAGGGCCGCCCTGGGGCCCGCCGCCCGCCGGTTTCCCCTATCGGCCCCCGGCGCTGCCAGCGGCGGACCCGGCAGCCGCGGTGGAGGCGGGCCGGGGTACGCCTGAGGCTGCGGCGTTTGGGGAGTACAGACCTGTTACCGGGAGGATGCGGGTGGGCGCTAGCGGGGCGCGGCAGGGCTTCAATCGCTGGCACTCTGCCGTCGTTTATTCTGTTTACTTGCCTTCAAAATTGGGCATAACGCGACTGGCTTCCACTGCAGGACTACCGGTAGTCCAGGAAAAAAGCACAGTTTCTGTAGAAGCTGTCAGATCTAGTCAGTATTTCTGGCTGGCGGCTCTGTCGCTTTCTCTTCTGACTTTTCAGATAGGGTTACAGACATCCCTCCCGCAATGGGCATATGGACATAGGCTCCATAACCTAGAAGTTTATTTGGCCATAGTGTAGTGTGCTGGCTGGTGGTGTATCTGGACTGTGCGTTATTGACAAGAAGCTACTTTGGCTTTTTTGCTTGTGGCCAGACTTTAACGTACTTGGTTTGGGAGAATTGCTGTTTAATATATCTTTGTATCTGGCAAACAGTCAAAACTTAAAATACTAACCTTTAAACCAAGAAACTTTATTGACACTTGGACTTGGAAACAAATACAGGAGAGGTACTGTCAATTGTGAGAGAGGGGGCAATTTCCTGTTGCCAATGCTTTTCTTCCTGTGTAACTTGTGTGTAACTGCTGAAACACTAATATTCCACTTCAGTTTTTCAGTAGAAAAGTGTGAGCATGCTAGGTGTGTTGTGACCGGTTTTGAGCATATGAGGTAGAATGTAATTTACAAGTCTGCCAGGTCCAGATGCTGTGACAACTTAAAGTAGAAACTGCCTTGTGAAAAAATGTGAGTTATCAAATGAAATCTTGGAGGAAAAAAACTCTACGTGAGTGCAGTTGCAGAGATTGAGAGCTCTGGGGTCAGGCATTTGCTTTGTTAAAAAGCAATTGTAAGACCGCAGTCCGAGACACTTCATACTAAGAAATAGCTAATGTGGAATAGGAGGCTACAGCCCTGTATGGTTAGTTTTTAATTCACACTACCGTGTCTTGGAAAAAGTAGCTTCAAGGCTTTTTGTGTGAAAACTTTATACTGCTGGTGAGGAAACCGCAGGCTGAGACAAACTGCTTTTAAAACCAGAATTGATGTGACAACAGCTAGATAAAACTTTCAACGGAGCAGATCCTCTCTATAAAACCTGAGTCTGTATCCATTCAGAGTTGCACTGAATATGGGAAGAGGAGAGTCCTTTTGTCTCAAATGCAGTGGGTTTGTTTGTTTGTTTGTTCTCGGAAGTACTGTCCTGCTACTTTGACAGAATAGTCTATTTATTGGTACTGCCTTGCTGAGAAAGCTGTTTGTAAAGGTGTGGTGAGCTATGTCTTGCCTGTCCAGGGGGCTGATCTGTATTGTACACAGGTTCTTTTGACAACTGATAAATCTGTACCAGAATTTGAGTCTTGTGCTGCTCTTGAAGCAGCAGTTAAGCTTCAGTTGTGTGGTGGCTGGTGGGTAAACTTCAGTGTTGCTTAAACTTTTTTCTTTTCCTGTGCAAAGGGAAAAGACGGGCAGAAGCAAGCTGCTTCAGGTTTTGTTGAGGTCAGAGAAAATCTCTTGCTTCATAGCTCTGGACAAGTTAAAGATGCAACAACAAGTGCCAACTTCCCTGAGAATAAGTAGGGAGATTAGTCACAAGTTAAAGCAGATTGAATCATATTTGGCTGTTTTCCCTCTTTCCACCCTCCGCAGTTTAAGTGTTGTCTAGACACAAACTAAACAGGCAGAACTGTGATGGTCATCTTAGCTCTTTAGCATCTCTTAAGCTCTTTTTCAGAATAAAAAGCAGTAAATGTTGCATTGCTGTAGGATGTACATAAAGAAGCAGAACTTGCTTAAAAAGTCTTAGGTAATCGTAATCTGAATTCTGAGCATGGCTCACTGGTGTGTAGGAGGGAGTTTCTAAGCTAGCTTCAAATGACTTGTTGCTGGCAGACAACCCTGTGTGTTTAAAAAACAAGGTATATAGAAAGACTTAGAATGCTGGCATATTACTTGTGAAACTTCTTCACTTAAAGTCCAAGATCATAGTGTTGCTTTGATGCATTGGGGCAGCAATAACTGTAGTTATTCCTAAATTGTCTTGTAGCAACAAAGGCAAAAGGATCCCCTAAGAACTTCTCAAGGCTGAATGCATTTTACAGTATGCCCGATCACTTTTTTCAAATGTTATTTAACTCCCAACAGGAATGGAATGCTTAATCTCTCTTGGATATGATAATTTAGATGCCTTTATTGTTTAAAGACTTGGTTTATTGCACCCGAGGTTCTAAGTCTTTCGTCTGTGCGTTCCTTCTATTGATCTTGTGTTTTCAGAATGGAATCTAGTAATGGTTGTGGTCAACAAACAATACCATGAATCTGTGTGGTTTTTTGCACGTGTATACCAGCGCTGTTAGGGTTGATGGGTTTAACACGTGGTGCAAACCAACTGAAGAAATTAGCAGTAGAATTCAGCGAATCTTTCTTTCTTGGTCCCTCATCTGCCTTCTGAGCTTAAGTACATGAAAGTGAGGTCTGTACCTTGTGTGAAGAAGAGACAGTTGTATAGATAAATGTATCTGTATTACAGATCCAGATACTTTTTTGTTTTCCTCATGTATTTAATTTAAGGACTTAACCTGTCCTCATTGGAAATGTGACAAAAAGTAGAGTGCAGCTAATGAAGGAATTGGGGGAAGAGAAATGTCTGCTTGAGTGAAGCTGCTTGAGTCTGTACTCTTGGATCTGTGGCTTGGCAGCACGCATACAAAAATACTGCTTTCTAGACAAGTTAAATCTATCCTGTTTGGATATTTGTATTCAGTAACAGACTCAACTGTGCTTGTTGATCTGCATATCTGTCGTAAGAGCTGATCACTGTTTTTACTCTAATCCAAAACTCAAGTTGGGAGAAGAAAATAGGCTATAGTATGGGGAGACTGTACAACTAGGTTGTAAAACATAGTGGTGGAGTTGGAAAAAATACTGTAAATGCCAATGTTATGCATCGGTGTTGCAAGGGGGATGGGAAGAGAGGAGGCTGCCAAAGCACTTCCCCAAGTCGGAATGCTGTTTCAGCCCCACCACGTGCGCAGGAGGGGCTGAAGCCTTGGCTCCGGCACTCTGGGAACTTTGCCAGTGACTGAAGAGGAGCCAGGACTGTACCTTGCTTGGGGTGATGGGCTTGTATGTACCTACAGAACTTGTCTGTCAAAGTCAAGCTCGTTTAGACAACAGTTCACTTAATAGGCACTTGATTTCCTGACTTGTGTACATTGTCATAGAAGTAGGTCACATAAATGTATCTTCACGTGAAAGTCTTTTTCTAGTGAAGTTTCTGAAATAAATGCTGTTTCTTAAACCAAGAGTTTAAGTACTTGAAGTTGGATGTATGATGAGAATCCCTGGTATCCCACAGTGCTCTAAGACACATCTAGTTTCTTGGCTACTCAAGTTTAATTTGTATACCTTGAGGTTTTAGTCAAAAACTAGATAACTTGCAGCTGAACGTGCTTCCTGATAACAGCAGTTATCAGGCTGCTCATGAACAAAAAATGGTGACAAAACTACATCTGCTGTTTCTTTCCTCTTCTCGTATATGATGGTTTCTATAAAACACTGGACTCAAAATGCTTTAACTTGAGAGCATTTTACAAGGCAACTGTTAGCACTTAATAAATGTTTGATTGATATCACTTTTACGTAAGGACTTGTAATCTGATTTGGATTGGGAGACTCTCCTATGGATGTTCTCAACAGGTAACACCTACACGTGTCTTTTTGAAAATAATCTGGAAACTGCATTGCATCTGCGGTATCTAGCTAAAGCTAGATGTGGCTAGGTAAGATCCATATAGTCTTTGTTTCTTCATAAGTGTGCAGCACAGCCTGTGATCAATGAAATTCCCTCTTGATTCCTGGCACTTATGTATTTGAAATGTTGAATCAAGATACAGTGACTTTTGTAATTCAAATTGGAATATTTCAGTCCTGTAATTAGTGGTTTGAGGTTTCTTTTCTGTTCTAGGTTGACCACTGGAATTGAGGAGTGCTTAAGGTGTGCTGTGATACAGCTGAGCTGACCTAACAGCCAGCAGCTTCCAGAAGGGACAGACCCACTCCTCAGCTGCGCATTCCTGCATCTTACCTTTGTCCACATGTATAGTATGGTTTTCATAAGTTGTCCTGAAAGGTTTGAAATTGGAAAGTAACTGCTGAGGGAAAGGTGGTCGAAAATCGGCATCCTTCCCCTTGCCCTCCATCTTTGAGAGTACTACTTAACTTCCCTTTAAGATTTAGGGAAATACTTTCAGCTACGCGTTTATCTAACGATTTGGTTTGTTCAGCCATTAGATGACTGAAGTTTTCAACAGAATGTAATTATAGCAGGCAGGTTTTGTATGGTCACGTCTGGCTCTTTCTTCTCTCCTACAGGAGCTTCTTCAGTTGTGACTACTGCTGTTTAGTGTATGTTTTCTTTTGGTGCTAATGGAAGTGACTAGAGATGTGCAGTTAAATGGGATGTTCTCTGAAATGTTGCAACTACAGGCTTGCAGACAGCCGGTGTCTGCCAACAAGCTCTAACCTGAGGTTTCTAGTCTGTTGAGCCCAATAAAAAATGCTTTAGTACTTGTGAAAAGAACCAAAATGAGATCTAGCTGCAAATTTGTAGGAGTTAGGTTTGTATTCCAATCTTGAGGATGGTATTATATAGGATGCTCAGTTATGGTGGTGAGAGACTTGTCTTTCCTCTAATGTTATAAAACATCAAGCACAGTTTAAAATACTAATCTCACTTTAACTTGCCCTGGCTTCTGGACAGAAGACCCCAAATGGAAGTTGAACGCTTCTAAGTTTGGCAAAGAAAAATAGAGAAGGCGCCAGTGGTTTAGGTTGTAGTAACTCTTCCTCTTCAGGCTGGAATGCAGGTGAGTTGCTGGTATCGTGGGTAGCACTGCTGTACCACAGCATGAGACTTAATGTAAAGTATAATCGGACAGCAGAATATACCAGACGTGCTAAAATTTCTCCTATTCCCAGAGTATATTCCCTATCCAGAGAGAGGTAACTACTAGTAATACAAAGAGTGAAAAGTAGTGACTTTATTTTATTTGTAGCTTTCCATAATCCAGTGGAAATGGGATGTGAGGAAGAAGTACCCTTTAATTCTTTATTGGGTTTGCTGCAAGTTACATGAGGTGTTTTGCTTTTTCCCCACTTGTTCTGACAGCTTTCCTTTGTAGAACAGGACATGTAGAATTTGCATTCCACAAGATAAACTGGATACACTGAGTGACCTCACTGCTGATGGAGTGGAGGGGAGAAATTGAAGAGCTCTGCAGATAGAAAACTATAGGCATGTCATTTATAGACCAACTCTGGCTTTTGTCATCTAGTATTAAACTGACTGTACTGGTAATGGCTTCTGAACATTAGCTACTTGTGAAGGAGAAGCTAGTTGAAGTTGTGTTTGTGAGTGAGTAGCAGACTGCTTAGCAGGTACAGGAAGCTCATGTGTTTTGCCAAAGTTAGCAGGCTTGCCCTTGCCTGCAGTGAGCTAGCTGCCTCTGAAGTTCTCAGAAATGGAAGCGCTGCATTTCTTGAGGAGACCCTTGTAGCATTGCTTCAGGGATTATGTGGATACCGCTAGCATCATTGTGCCTCCTGGTTGCTTACTGATGCTGTTTTTAAATAGCTTTGTTTCCTCTTTCTCCTCCTGAGGTGGTGCTTGGTACATGAATCTCCCTGTCCATTAGGGTCTTGTCCAGCTCAGCATGCAAAATGTAAGTTAGTATACCTCAGCTTAGTTTGCCTTTTCTACCTCAAATGTTTTATGAGGTGTTGACTTAACCTACCTTTTCCTCCAAAACAAGTTATCTTGATCTCTTTAAGAAAAGAATCCTAATAAGTAACTTGCCTCCTGATTGATTCCAGGCTCCATTATTTATACTTGTTTGGCTTTAGAAATGTTATATTGATTATTTGGTTTTGCTTACTGCCAGAAGGTAAGCAGCCAGATTAAGGATTGGTTTTGTTCTGAAGTGAACAGTCGGTACAATATTTAGAGATGTTTCATTTTTTTAAATCTCCTTTATTAGTATAATATTTTGTATTTGGAGATCTCTTCAAACTGTTCTTGCTAAAGTCATGGCTTAAACTCTGTGAGGAGCACTGTCAGTTCTTCTAGGACTAATAAGCTCTCTTGATTATGTAGAAATATTAATGTTGTAATTGGATCTCTTTTAAATGACTAAAACTAGCTGTATGTGCAGAATAGAGGGGGCTCTCCACTCGTGTTCACTTTCTGATTCTGCAAGATGTGCGTAGGGCTTTGATCACCATAAAGACTTTTGTCTTGGAATGATCTGTACTGGGGGGAGACTAGGTGTATGAGACAAGCTGGAGTTCTCCTTAGACTAGGAGGTCTAAAAAAGTTCACTTGTTCTTCTTGTCTACTAAATTAATGTTCGTGCACAGTAATAAATGCTTTTTAATTCTGATTGTCCTGTGTCTGTGTACATATATATTTATGGCTGTTAGAAATTTATATCCAATTACACCATGAATGGGGTAGAGGGTTGTGATGCAGTAAAATATTTGAGAACGCAGACGCTTGTTGCTTTTGTGAAGAAAGTGGTCTATTGGTTGATATCTCATTTTGTTTAGTGACTGCCTTGGGAAATGGCAAAATTTATAAATATGAATAAAAGGTGAAATAGAAGGGTGAAAGCCTTAAAGTGAAATCTGAAATTCAACTAGTGCTCTAAACACTTCTTCTAAATAGCTCTTAGGCCACACTTACCTGTTGCTGAAGTGATTGATCTGTAAAAATCTTACGGGCCTCAGCAAAAGTTGCGTGAGAAGTCTTAACTCTGAGTGGAAATTCAGAAGCTCAATTCAGGACTGAGGTTTTTTTTGAGTGGCTTCTGGCCACCTTTGAGGCATTCTGAAAAACTCTTCAGAACATCTGTGTTGGCTGCCTGTCCATGGGCATGTAAAGGTCTAGCACAAATAATCTTTGCAGCGTGTGGTCATGCAGGTTCTTGTGCACTGCTGTGCAAATCTGTGAGCCATGAATGTAAACAGCCTTTTTTTGTACACCGGCAGGGAAAAGTTTGGCTTTTTTGACTGATCAGTACCCTGTCATGCAAGAGTAGCTGTTGGAAGCTGACAAGCAAGGTCAAAACATCTATGTTGGGTAGTTCAGCAGGTTTTTGCCCATCTACCATGCTGTCAAACTCACGTTAGTTTTTCCAAAATGAACTTGGTGCTGTGTACTAGCCCTGAAATAAGGTCATACCCTGTGCTTGGTTTAGTTTTCAAGCTGCTTAAAATACTTCTCTTTTTTTTTTTTTTTTTTTTTTTATTCAAACAACTAATCAAAAATATTGGGTGCAACACACAAAAATCATGCTAGCTCTAGGTTTCCTAGTCTGGGTCCTCCATTCTGATAGTCTGGAAGAAGAGAACAAGAGTTGAATTTGGTTTTCAGCCTCCAGTGATGAGTCTACTTAGCATGCTGCTGCGGTGCTTTGGTATCTTATAGTCCAACTCTTCCTTTTTTCTATGTTGCTAGGCTTGCAACGATCCCCACACAAAGTTTGACTCTAGGGAGTGCGTGTTTAAACCTTCATTTTCAGTATGATCAATATTTTCTGTGTGAAAGAAACTGTTAAACTCTAGATAGCTTTATGTATTCTTACGGACATTTGACCTTGTGCTCATTAACTCTTTCTTACTGTCTTTTGAAAGGCCCTTCCTTCTTCCATGATGATAGTAGCTGTCTACTGCCCGGTGATAGCAGCTCTCTTTATCGTTTTGAAGATGGTGAATTACCGTTTGCACAGGGCACTGGATGAGGGAGAAATTGTGGAGAGGAATGCCAGTGAGCATATGGACAGAGGTGCAAAAACAGAACAAAGCAATGTTTCAGCCAAGAGGAAAGACAGCAATGGGCCCAGGTAAGGTGTCTGCTGATGTTTGTGTACTGCTTCAAATGATGAACAGTCCTGTCTTCATCGGATGTGTAACTGGAATGGTGGTTGAAATAAACACTGAGGAATATAGATGCAGACCTCCGTAGTTCTGAAAGACTCTTTAAGTCTGGTCTTTAAAAGCAGACTTATGTATGTATTAGTTTGGAAATGATGGATTCATGTTAATTTCCTGGTTCCTTCCCCAAAGGAGTTCCAGAACAATATCGAAAATGCTGGAAGCACTGAAACAATAGTGTGGAAAATGTGTGCTGATTAGGTCACTAAATACTTAATGAACACAACCAGTACAAGTAATCTTATTTCAGCAGTGGACTTACTTTTAAAAATGTAGCTGTCAGAGACCACATACTATATGCTAAGTCTTTTATTGCTGAAAGGAATGTCTGATCGGGTTTCAGTTTGCTTAGTTTTGCAAAAGCAGGAGTTGGATACAATGCTTGACTCCAGGCATAGTCTTGCTTCAGGAGAATGCTATCCTGTGAATTTGGAAATCCTGGAATTGTTCAATAATGAAGATAATGATTCTGAAGTACTGTCAAAAGGAGGTGATTCCTTTCCACAGATCATCTTTGCTGTCACCAGCATTAAAAAAAAAAAAAATTTTCCTCCTTTGACCAGACTACTTGGATAAAGAAGAGCAAAAGATGACTCATCAACAAGGCCAGCCTAACCAGTCTGATCAGACTGTGGATGTGTGACGAGCTCTATTATCAAAGCCTCTGCCTGGCTCCAGATAATTGAGGCCATCTGAAGAGTTAGACTGCATGAAGTAAATCAGCCTTGAATTGTTAGCTTTCAAAGACCTTTCTTGACACAGACCTTGTCTGTGAGTTTCTGGTACTAGTAGCTATGAATAATTTTCAAAGCAAGGTAACTAGTATGCTGTCCTAAGTCTTAAAAGGTTGTGTGTGTTTTATTAAAAAAACAAAACAACCCAAACAAACAAAACCCTGAAACTTTTACATGGAGACGTGTGCTATAAAGAAATGTAGTTGAAAGAAGCCTCTTCAGTCTGTTTATCAGGATGCTTAAAGAAAAGAAGTGTTAAAGTGATGCTCTTTAAAATGCTCAGCCTAGAAGTCAAAGGACTTCACTGTGCATGTGGGATGGCTTCTCATGTGATGGGTCTTAAGGTCTTATCTTCTCTCAGCTCAGGTATTGTTAGCCAAAGCACTGTCTTAGATTCCCTTAAAGTTGATATACAGTGACTTCTTTTATAACCTGACCCTTTTTCCATGTTGTGTTTGGTAACTGAACCTGCTGATCTTAATTGTGACTCCATTTAGATCGCCGTATACCGTACTAAAACTGTGTGGAGCTATTTTGGCAGAATGCTTGCCTAAATGTCTATTAATGCTTATTCTGCTTAATAAAATTCATGAAGTAAACTAGTGGTCTGTTCTGTTTCAATGCAACCTTGCTAACACATGTTCTACCGGTGATTTTTTTTTTTTTTTTTTTTTTTTTCGAAGCCATGTAGCTTTTGGTTCCAAAACAGTAGCCGAGACTTGGCAAGGGACTTCTTTCTACTAGTATTGTGAATTACTTCTGGATGTTTCAGAAGTTCTGTTTTGTCTAAGGAGCAATTGACGTGGGACCAGTTATTACACTATAAGCATTTGTAAGCTCAGAAGTAGAGGTTAGTTTGATGCTGTGTGTCCTGCTTGCCAACTAAAGTTTCATTAACTTTTATATGATCCTTGTTCCCACTTTCAGGTCTCTTAACTAGAACTGGGAACAAGGTCAATGCAGAAATTACGGAGTTACTTTTTGGTAAGTGGGGTGTACAGTATATACTAATCTTTGCCTGGAAGCTTACAAGAACTCTGGGATGATAACATTCAAACCAGTAGAGGGGATGTAGAGTGAGTGTTTAATATTGAGCTGTTGCCTTCTTAGTAAGCTAAATTTGAACACTAATAAAAAAACTGCCTTGAAATTAAGTGTGTATGTAGGTTTTTGTTTTTGTTTTTTTAAACTCGGCTCCCCTAGCATAAGGTGGATGTAGAGGAGGTCTAAGCAGCCATACTATGTTAAATATTTGCATATTCAGAATATTAGTTTTGATAGCTTAGGCTGCAGGGTGTGATACCAAATATATATGTATATATATACACACTATATTGTGTAAATCTGTCCTGGAGTTTTCACCTGTCCACTCACCCTCCCTGGGACCGCTTTAGATATGAGTATTAGTAGTCTTTAAGGATTAAGAAACTGTATGGTTTCTGTTTAAAACTTATGTTCAGGATTCTGTCTAGCTTCTAAGAACTGTTGTTCTTTAAGATGTTTATCTTCAAAGTGGTGCTTTCAGGTATTTGACAAAAATTATGTGCTGTAACTTAAAGGTTTACATGAACTGCTCATTTACCTTCAGTTCAAACTCCAGAGGGTTTTTAATCTTTTCATAAAACTTTGGTATGCTTAAGCAAAGAACAGTTTACTGATCCCTAAGAAATGCCTTGTTTATTTTTTCCTCATCCTCTTTATAAAGCTGAAATCCTGTAGTTAATATTTTTGAAAGAAGGTAGTCTTAATTTAGAGATAGTGAGTTGTCGTCTTCTGTAGCTTCTAGTGCAGTGCTTTCATACTTAAGCAGGTGGTGTTAGTAATTCTTCTGTGAGTCTTCACGGAAACAAGTAATGGGGGTACAGGCTCCTAATCTCACATAAAAAGGTAGAAGGAACGGTGCAAGTGTAATCTTTGTTGGGTATCGGTCAGGCCACATAGATACTTGAAAACACTTGAGTCAGTCTTGCTTTTGGGGATATGAATATGGCTTCTTGTGTCAGTGACTACTATCGTTGAAAGTATCATAAAGGATTAACCTGGTGACACTGCTGTCCCTGATCCCCATCAGCATGGGGGAGCTGCAGTCATGATGCTGTCAGTTTCATATATGCTTCTACAAAATAAAACTGACAGCTGGAGAATGTTGCATCTTTGAGTTATGTACAGTTTACTTAAACAGGTATGAGCAAGAGAAGTTTTTAAAAAAATGTAATGTCTACAACTGTTGCACTACCTTTGCTATTTCTTCTTGGAATTTTCTGTGGCTCTCAGACCTGTTCTTAAGCTTGGAGCTGTTTGGCCTTTCTGATTTCTGAATTAATGATTCAAGCTTTGATAAAAGCCTCTCTTAATACCTGAAACTGTCGTGGTCTGGCATTTGCAGTGTGTGCTGTAGTCCTTTTGAGAGCAGCCTCCTGACTAGTTATCCTATTTTAGTTGGAAATTAAGGGGAGAAGGTGTTCAAAAGAAAAGAATAAAAATCTTTGTCTGCTTCATCCTGAAATCAGAGTTGTTCATTGCAAACTGTGTCTGGAAGTTCTAGTTCAAATATCAGATTTCTTTAGTCAATGAGCCTAAGTCAGGTTTTAAGCTTCTGAATTCACGTAGACTGACAGCCTCTTCAAACTTTTAGTTAGTCCCTGACACCCTAATGTAATACAGCTGCAGATAGTAAATTTAGATGGATAGTTACTAATAATTAGAAATACTAGTTTTAATTTGTTTTGTGCAGTCTCTGAACGCCTCTTTCACAGCAATCTCTGTTGCACGTAGCTGGACATTAAGTCTTCTCAATTTGCATAGTAACTTTAGGTTTTTTGCTTGTAAACTAAAAAAGGTAGCACTTGCTCTAAGATTTGAAGTCAGCAAACTGTGAGAAACTGTTTCTAGAACTTAATAGCAGAAAGCAGTGGTCACAACAGTAGTAGAAAATGGCTCCTGAAGGATTCTACATGCTGTTGTAGTCTAGATCCTTATGGGTACAATGATTAATGCTAGAAATCTGTACTTCAGACTCTGTGAGTAGAGTGGTGATGTTGGGTTTTATTGTTGCTTATGCTGATACTTGTGGTTGACTTTTAGACAAGTTCACCTCCTTCCCCCACCCTGGCTAACTATCCAGCTCTATGCATGAGAGCTTAATTGCATTGACTTATTTTTCTACTTCATAGGACATACTTTAATCATATGCAGTGTTTGAATGAATTATTCAAACAGAAAAAGAATTTAATCTTTTCTGAAAGGTGTTCTTTGTTGTATCTTCAGTTGTCATCATAGTGTATGCTGGACTTAAACATTAAGTGAGAATTTTCCAGTTTAGTCTTTAACTTCATGTTACATCCTTATTGTTCTTAAAATGCTTACATACAGAATAATTTGTTTGGTTAAAGCTGGTGGAAATTATTGAAGCTGAATTCTGTATATTTATTCTTTTCTTACCTGATTCTGTCTTACCATAGCTGATAGTATCAGATCAGAGAGGGCTCTGTAAACAGCTATCAATAAGAGCATGCTTATGTCTTACTCCTGAGCTGTACCAAAATGGTGGCTTTTCACTTCTTTCTTCAATTTGCTGGACCCTGACCATAATTGTTCTGCTAACTGATGGCTGGCTGTCTCTTAAGTTAGCTTATTTTTACTGATGTACTATATTCCTAATTTCAGACTGTGCTTTTTGTCATCTCTGTGATGTAGGGAAAGTTCAGGGGCCTCTTGGGAACTGTTCTAGGTCATACAAGGTTATACCTTTACACTTCTCTGAGATGACAGTGGCTTGTGTTATGCTGCAGTATGAATGATATTTCAGATCCTTTAGTTTGTTTGTAACATCCTAGATTGATGTCCATGTATTACAAAATTTGTTAGGTGTTGGTCTTTTTGCATGAGACTTCTCTATGAGACTAGCTGTCTATTAAGTAAGTCCTGCAGTGCTTCCGTCTATCTCTGTCCCCTTCTCCAGAAGGGCTTCGTCTTTAGTTTCTTTAGTCCAGATGGAGAAGGGTTGTGCATATGTTCTTTCTCTAGCAAAATGGAGTGGACTTGCCACAGCTCTGAGTCACAGATTGTTGGGAGGCAGTTGTTTATCTTAGGGCAGGAGCAGAGAACATCAAGTTATGCTGCAGTTACTTCTGTTCAGAAGGCTCCTGGATCAAGGTTATTAGAGAGAACTGTATTGGGAGAGGAAAAAAGTTGCCTCAACTTCTCCCTCTTTGCAATTAACAAACAATCCTAGGTTGATTCCAGAGTTGTAGTCCCCAACTCATTTCACACCCCGTTGTCCTCATGGACAGGCCCAACTTGGTTTTGTAAATACCTGTCTTTGACAAGCTGAATTATGTTGAATTAACAATTTGGTGATGCTGATCTAGAAAATACTTTTAAACCAATACTTATTAATCCTGAAAGAGTGAATTCACTAGGAAGTAATAATATATATATTGTACCCCAAAATATTTCTTGGTAGGGCCTCTAAATTATCTGAAGGGAACTTATTTTCTGGTAGAAAGAAATGGTTTGCATCCCTGGGAGAGATACCATGTCCCTGTATGTCTCTGCCTTTCCAATAATTGGCAACGTGTGGCTTTTATTGGTTAACCCATCCTTACTTTTGCTCCTAGAGCCAGTCTAAGGAAAAGATCTGTATTCTTTTCCCTGCTCTTTGAAAGAGTTCTATTTATTATCTTTTCTATTGGTTTCTTTCTGGGTATTATAGTTGGAGAGATGATTGGAAAGTTACATGTGTGTACATATAGACAGAATTTCATGTCAGCACTTCAAAATGCCTTGTAGCTCCTAAGTCTTCACAGTTTGTGTTGGCTGGTGACAGTGGGCTTTACAAGGCAGCAGCTTCTGTGACAGAGCTCCAGCTCTGACTGAGCTTCCTGTGTCAAATCGTCAGTACTCATTTGAGATTCTGGGATATATTTGAGCCCCTGATATTTTAAAAAGGGAAAAATGGTTTTGAATCCGCACTCAGTGTAGACAGACAAACTTCTGTTGAACTGGTAGGTTAATGTTTGTCTGGGTTTTTTTTCTTTTGTTTCTCACAGTGATCCTGGTGGAGGGATTGAGATGTCAGAGTTCATACGAGAAGCAACTCCCCCTGTTGGCTGTAGTTCACGCAATTCTTATGCTGGGATAGATCCAAACAACCAGGTAAGAAAAAGCTGCTGCAGTTGTTGCTTTAGTACTGCTGGCTTTGCAGTCTGTAGAGTCATCTTTGCTGATTTTGTTGTTATTATATTATATAACTGCTTTATTAGGGTGGTGTTGCA
The DNA here is from genome assembly GCF_964106895.1 of Numenius arquata. NCBI lineage: Eukaryota > Metazoa > Chordata > Aves > Charadriiformes > Scolopacidae > Numenius > Numenius arquata. The sequence continues at coordinate 45,356,104 of NC_133581.1, read as the reverse complement.
GTCTTCCATCTGCATAGCTCTTGCTCATCCCATCTCATATTCATTTTAGGAATGGCTGGATTTTATAAGGCAACCTACTATCCCATCAGAAGGCATTCCCTTTTTCTCAGTTAGCTTTCTTTTCATTTAGTAAACTAAAATGGCTCAGAGCATGGTCAGATAAGTACCAAGACCCTGTGGTGGGCTTCCCTCTTCCTTTTGGTATCAGTGAGCTGTTAGATAGCTCAAGCTGTAACTTCATCCTTGTGTTCTAACTTTGTTTTCCTCTATTACTTTTGTTTGATCTTTCATTTAGTTGCTTAATTGGCAAACTTCAGTTGTGTTGAATTTCAGGAGGCTTCTTTTAAGTTTTCTTAGAATGTATCCACTGCTGGTTATCTCTTGCAATGCTAAATGGCTTTCTGAAAGTTATTATTCCTGACAGTTCTGACTCTGCAGTCAAAAATGTTAATTTTCGAAAGTACAAAGCAAGATAAAGTGGTGGAAATAGGCTAAAACTGTTTATTTTTGGATGACCTCTGTAAAATCTTTTACTATTTTGACACTTCAACAGGAGTGGGAAGAAAGCGATAAATAGGGGCTGCTGCACACCAGATGGAAGTGCTGAAGAGCTTGGCTTTACTAGATTTTAATGCAACTTCATCATGCTCTAGTTGCCATGTAATTTCACTGGGGAAGTTGTTCTGTTTCCTTATTACATCTGCTAGATTTATGCATTCAACTTCCATAGTGGTGCGTATCTTGTTCCTTCTAGTTGGCTTGTGATGTTTAGCCAGTTGTGGCATCTTTCTTTTACCAACAGTTCATGAGGACAGGTAGACTGACTGGCCAGACTGTAAGGTTACGGTGATAATGAGCAATGCAGCATGCTATTAAAGATTCAGAGGCTGATTTTGAATGAAGTGGAAATCCTTGGTGTGGTATTATGATACCAAGTCCTTCTAATTAGCTCCCCGAGCAAGCAGTACATAATATAGTGCAGTGTTATGCTAATGTTGGTGTTTTATCTGAATAATGCTCCGTTATGCAGCATAGATACTCTTAAGAGATTTTCTCCTTTGAAGAGAGCAGGTATTTGGTGGTGTTCAAAGGAATAGGAAGTGATGGTCTATGTAGGAAGACAGAACTAGGCTGGGGATCATGTTTCTTTGGTCTTTGGAAAAAAAGCTATTCCAAACATAACAGTTTTAATGTTAAAACATGTGAAGAAGCTCTGTGTGCTTTAATGCTGACACTATAACACAGTTATAGTTACTGTGAAAGGAAGTACAGTGTTTAAAATGTGTTTATGCTGATAAAATTAGTGCTCATTAGTCCCCTGAGATTGAATTTGCAGCATCAAAAGGGTATGTCAACAGTAAGTAAACTGAGTTCTGCTCAGTTTTTTGTATGAAATAGCTTTCCCATAGCATTGGCATTCAGCAAGGCATGTTACTGAAGTGGGGGGGGGGGGGGAAGTTGAAACATGGCAAAATGGCTAAAAGTATGCATAACAGTGTAGTAAAGAAAATGCGTTAAACAAGCTCCGGCTGCTTTTCTGCATTATGTGTAGCAAAGCCCTTGTTCTTCTGTAGTATGGCTGAATAAAATCTGCATGCATCTTCAGATTACCTTAAATTTACTGTGCTTACAGAGAAGAATTAGTAGAATTATGCCCTCTTTCTTGAGTCATTTGAACTAGGGATTTTTGAAAAACAGCATCCCAGTAAGTATACAGTAAAATCAAAATGCCATCACTGTTATATATCTTGGATTCAGATTTTGCCTTTGAGTGCTCTTCTGTCTTATTTCCGAGTGGTTTAATTATTTGACACATACATTTTTCTGTGCTATTCCTAAGTTCTTTCAGAGAGATAGTACTGGAAATACTATTAAAGGAAAGACTTAAGTTTGGTTTAGCTGTGAAATAATCTGCTACAGATTACTGGATGTATGTAGAAAGACAGACTGCAAACCAAAACGGCTATGTTGTTTTCATATGAGGGGGTATATGTGGGCTGGTTGGCCATTGAACATGGCTGAAAAGCAGATACTATAAATTTCAAATGTGATTGTAACTAATATCCAAGAATAGATCAAAGAATACTGCATGGTCTTTTACTGACCAGTTTACTTGCTTTGAGGTAACTGTAATCTATGTACTTGGAAACTGTCTTCAAAAGAAAAGTCATATTTGCAGGAATGAGAGGGAGAAATAAGATATAATAAAATGATCAGGTTACATTGATTTCAGTTTATTGAGCTGCCCGCAGGGATCATTGTGCCATATCCTCTGTTCATGCTGTTGCCACTGTCCACGTACCAACATTTAGGTTCCTGTGGTTACCTGGTCATTTAATCAACTCTGACAGACCTGGAAACTAACCCTGTTAAAAATATGTATCGTTTCCAAGGGGAGCAGTTTATGCATTTAGCTTGATGTTTACTATGTTGAGCAGATAAGTTTTGTTTATTTTTTAACATGGTGTTTTCTTTAAGCATTTTAGGGAACTGTGATCACTGCATTAAACATCCAGCTTTACAAGGGCAGTTATTAGTGTACCGCCACACCAGTAGTTTGTTTCCACATTAAGTATTTTCAAGGAAAATTCCTAGATCAGAAACTATTTTTAAAGTCAACATAGTAAAATCTCCAATTACATTGGCTATAAAACAGAATAATGCAGTGATATAGTTGGATGCATAATTAGATGCCTTGTCATCTCTGTTTGCAGTGGAAACATTCTGAGTTAGAAAGGATTTTACAGCACTCTGCTGTTGGATGCTTTTGTGCCTCTGAAAGTCTGTCCTAGCTGTATAGGCAAGCAAATGCATGCATTGCAGTAATAGGAAACAACAGTCAGGTAGTTCCTGAAAGTTTACAGCTTCTTACATAATTCCCTATTTCTAGGTTGGATCTGGGTTATCTCGTCTGGGAACAGCAGCAACCATCAAAGGTGAGATTTTTGCCCACTTAAAACTACATTGCAGTAGCACTTCAAATCACTGTTTTTTACTATGTTGTTTCCAAATACCGTCATCTTCAAAACTTTGTGACCTAAGTACAGCATTTACTAATTGGAAGAAATCTTCCTGGGAGTTGCAAATTGTGTGCCCAAAAACACTAGGAGACAATATCCTGGAATCCGTGCTCCGTTTTCCATGTAACAACAGTTTTTTTTTCTTGTAAATGCAGAGCCAAGGGGTTGGTTTGAGTGGACTTTTCCCTAATATTTTGAGTTCTGTGTAACCAGATGCCCTTCTGGTATTGTATTTCAATGACTTGATTAGTTGCTTGGCATCTAGCCAAAGTATTGTCCAGGGCAGCCCTTGTGAACTCCTCTGAGATGAAAAAATAAATTATTTGTAATATGCAAAGTTACTGTCTTGTAAATGTCTTAACCTAATAATAAGACAAATGAAAATCAGATGTGAATTTTGTCACCTTCCTGATTTTTCCTTACCTTTTTTTTTATCTCCACAAGTATGTTGTTAAAATCTACCCCTCATTTTTATTGGCAACCATGCCAAAAGGAATAATAGCTATATCTTTATTTCCATTTGTGTAAATGGAAATACTTTTCCAGTTTGGTGTAAATAATTTTCCAGTTCTTGTTCATGGAAGATCTGTGTAGTTGAAGGAAAACTTTCTTATATATAAACTAAAAGAAAAAGAGTAGACAATAATTATCTCTGAAAGATAATAGAAATTTTCTGTTACTTGTAATTATTGTTAATTACCTTCAAATGAAGAACTAAAAACACCAGTCTCATGATAGGTGTATGTAAATGTATGTGTTAATACTTCAAGCACTAGTACTCTTTTTTTTTTTTTTTCTTAAAATTCACAGGAGATACTGACACTGCCAAGACCTCTGATGATATCAGTTTAAGTCTTGGCCAGAGTTCTAGCCTATGTAAAGAAGGGAGTGAAGAACAAGGTAAAATTTCTTCTTCTACATATTAAACATGGTATTTTGTTACCGAGACCCTTTACTCAACATGCTAAATAAATTCATGTAATTTGTTGATAGACTCTAAGAAAGGGTATCTTGAAGCTCCCTGATTCCTTTTTTAATTACTCTAGGTTCCTGGGATGCATAGCTTGAATACTTTAAACTTTATTCTTTGGCTGTGTGTTTCTTGTTCTGGTATATTCCAGCAGGTAATAAATATTTACTGTCTCCTTAGTGCTGAAAGATGGATGGCTTACATGTCTCTTGATGATCCATCTCATACTGAAAGTGGCCTGGGATTCATTGGCTTCATTGTAGACTAAGTTGCTTTGCTTTCCAGTACAGCCAAATGAATTTCTTTTAAATAAGGCATGCATTTCTGTAAAGTAAATAATCCTGCTTGGAGTTCTGTGTTTCTGGAGCTATAGACCGCTTCTAATATGCAAACTATCAGAGTTTCGTAATTGTTTTTTCCTAGTATGTAAGGAAACTGCTAGCTTGTATTCTTCAATTGTCCAATTTTGTTTCAGATCTCATTTTTCATTTAGCTTCATTGCCAGGAAGAAATCTGCTCAGACTAAAATAGAGCATAAAACTGTAGGGAAATCTTTTGTTTGCTGATTTTTAAAGTACGTGGTGATTAGCAGGAAGTTAACTCTGAATACTGTGGTTCATTTTGGCCAGTCTAATCAGACTTGATTCAGTTGTTAGTCTGTGATTCAGTGCAGAATGTATGTTTAAAATAGAGGGTTACTTGTGGCCATGATGTAGTAGGCAGCAGAGTTCTACTACTTTTAGCTGACTTAGTGAAGTCTCTTGTTACACATGTGCAAATACACTCTACAAAAAAATTTCGCAGTTGTAGTAACTTAACCTGGCTTCTAGATCTTCGGTTTTTAGTGACAGCACCAAAAAGGAAAGTAGCCTGACTTTCAGTGCTGCCTGCAGGTGGACATTTTTACAGGAGACTACGTGTGATTGGTAACAGAAATGATTGTTCTGACCAAGGGCTGACAGCAAATCCTCTTGATTTGCTTTAAGAGCACCAATTTTAGAGGTACTAAAAGTGTGTAACTTCATAGGGAGCTTTATTATAGTACCAATAAACTTGTTCCACTGCCTGCATCCTTGTTCAGTGTGACATTACTTGGTACCTGATAGGAAAGGTGATTTTTTTGGTTTTTTTGTGGCTTCAGAGTTAATGGGGTTTAGTCTGTTTTCATTAATAATTTTAAACTTTATTTGAAAGAAACAGTTTACTCAACGTGGGGGGGGGGGAAAAAGGCAGGGTACTCTTTTATAGTTAAGAAACTTTGGGATACATAAAAACATTAAGCATGAGACATGAGGAATAGAGGAGGTTGGAGACTTGTCAGAATCGTGTTGTCTTTTATTAGCTGCTAAGATTAAACTGGTATTGACGGTTTCTTTTTTTATAAAAAAAAGTCCCTGTCAGGTTTTCCCAGATGCTAGGAAATCTTTTAAATGGTAATGTGATTCATACTACTTGCAAAGGGATTTGTCAGTTTATTTGCTTTATCTCGTATAAACAAGCAGTTGTAAAGCAAACTGTGTAACTTACATGAATGTTCTACATGAATATTTTTAAATATGTACTTAAACAGATTTGGCAACTGATCGGAAGCTTTTTCGTCTGGTGTCGAATGACTCGTTTGTCTCCATCCAACCTTCATTATCCTCTGGACAGGATTTGCCAAGGGACAACAGTGACAAAGTGTGCCTCTCGAACAACCAGCTTATGGACCAGTCTAAAACCAGTGGATGTGACCCAGAAGTAGCTTCGCTTATAACTCTGCATTCTCACTCCTATAGGAAGGATCATAGACCACGAGGTGTACCAAGGACTTCTAGCTCTGCTGTTGCTTTTCCAGATGCTTCGTTAAATGACTTCCCTCTCTATCAACAAAGACGAGGACTGGATCCTGTCAGTGAGTTAGAAGCTTCCAAGCCCCCTTCTGGATCCAGAGAGTCCTTGGCTGAGAACTCTTGCATTTCAGGAGTTTTTCAATTAGATGACATTCTGAAAAGTAGCAGCCCTCAACCATTGGCTAAGAGTGGGAAGAGCAAATCCTTGAAAGCAGACAAAAGTGTGGACAGTCTGAGAAGCCTGAGTACTAGAAGCAGTGGTTCAACAGAAAGCTACTGCAGTGGGACTGATCGTGACACTAACAGTACCATCAGTAGCTATAAAAGTGAACATACTAGCTCAACGCATATAGAAAGCGTGTTGTCAGAGCACGAGGAGGAGTCTCCTAGAGAGGAGAGAAAGGATGGTAAGAGAAAGGACTGCGGTATTGACTCAGAGGATGACAGTAGTTCTACTACTGACAAAAGGACTAGTAGTGAAAGGACTGCTGTGGAAGTGAGCACTAACGGTGGTGCTCAAGAGATAAAGGGTTCTAATGCATCTGATGAGATGCACAGTCAGAAAGGTCTTGGTGCCTCTGCTTCAGAAGAGGCCAATAAGAACCCACACGCCAATGAATTGACTACACAAGCTGACAGGCCTCCTGGGAAGGCTGCTGAACAAAGAGATGAGCAGGGTGAGAAACTAGCTGTGCTAGTAGATTCAAGAGCTTCTAAAGAAATGAGTGGAAAACAAAAAGAAGGAGATGTCCGACCAAAATCTTCTAGTTTAATACATCGAACAGCCTCTACCCACAAGTCCAGCCGGAGAAGGACAGGAAAAAAGCGGGCTAGTAGTTTTGATTCAAGTCGGCACAGGGAATATGTTTCCTTCCGAGGTGTATCTGGTACTAAACCTCATAGTGCTGTGTTTTGTCATGATGAGGACTCCAGTGATCAAAGTGACTTGAGCAGGACATCAAGTATGCAGTCAGCTCATCAGTTCAGCAGTGATAGCTCTTCCAGCACCACCTCCCATTCATGCCAGTCTCCCGAGGGAAAGTACAGTGCTCTAAAGACCAAATATGTTTCTAAAGAACGTGGGGGCACAGACTCTGAAAATGCTCACAAAACCCATGTAAGCGCTGAAGGAATTAGCAAAAAACGATCTACACGTCGGACTTCTAGCACAAACAGTGCCAAGAATCGTGCCAGAGTATTAAGCCTGGACAGTGGTACTGTAGCTTGTTTAAATGACCCAAATAGTTTAATGGCACCAGGTAACATAAAACAGTTAACCACTTCAAAATCTGATTTGGAAGCCAAAGAAGGAGAGGTGCTAGATGAGCTATCTCTGTTGGGAAGGGCTTCTCACTTAGAGTCAGTCACTCGTTCTAGGAATAGCTTACCAAGCCAGGCTACGTTTCCTGAAGGGGAAGAGCAAGAATCAGCAAGTGGAGGTAAGTAAATAACCTACCAGAAGTACTGTGCCGTATTTTGTTAACGAGTCTGGTATCTATGACTTAAGTTACAACTATACTTAGGCATCTACCTGTTTCTTAGTTCTTGCCTAGTAAAACTGACAAAGCATTTCCTTCGTAATCTCTTGGAAGATCTACAGAAATGGGAATTGAATTCAAACAAATGTTACAAAAGCTATAGGTAGACTTGTTATGGGATTGTAACTGGCAGTTTTTGCTAACCAGAGCTGTATCTTAAAAGTATTTGTGATCAAATCAGACATGCTCCATTGTATTATTGAAACTTCTAGTTATGTTCACTATTTTAAAAGTTAACAATGGAAGAGAGACTATTTTTGTTTGAAAGATTGTGCAGTTTAGAAAATCTGGAACATGGAAGTGATTGTTTGAAGTTACTGCTGCCTCTTAGATGAACTCTCTGGCGTGGCTTGAGGTGATATCAAAAAAACAAAGCCCAAACCCCTTACCATGCTGTTTTAAATAGTGCATTCTTATGATGGTCCAGTTACTAAGCTGAATTTTCCTAGGGATTTGATTTTGCGTAGCCTTGCCATTGTTGGCTAGACAGTGTTGTTTACTTTGGGTTGGTTGTTTTTGTCCTCATTATGAGAACACAATAACCTTCCTGTGCTGGAGAGAGGAATGTAGTTTCCTCTTACTTTCTCTAACTATTGCTTTGCTTGGTGTAATGCAAGTACGAAGCTTACCTGTAGTAGCTGATGTTAATATAGATTAATAGAGGCATTTTAAGAAGATTTTTGGAGCTCTTAATGGATTTTTTTGTTTGTTTATCATTTGTTATTGATGTTTCAGAGTCTTTTCTTGGTTAGCCATATTGACTGCCTTAACTGGAAAGCTTTTTGTGTCATGGAAGATGTGGGTTTAAAACATGTTTTCAGAGCAGTATGGGATTGCAAATTACCTCAGTCTGACTTTTGGGTTTGTTTGAGGGGAATACCTACCAGATAATCTGGTTAGCTAAGCACACAAATACTCCATAAAATTGTATTTTAGATCAAGACACAGATACTTTTAAGAAACTGTAGCAAACTTACTGTCATTATTACTTAGACTGTCTAAGCAAAGTATAGTAACTCTTCCATCTTAAAAGGAAAGACTTCCAACTCTCAATGATGAGAGATATGACTGATTAGTGGGGTTTTTTTTGTTGTTTTGATTTGGGTTTTTTTCCCCTCCCCTGACACTGACATAAGAACAAACTCTATAAAAATCAGTACAATTAATTTCGGGGGGGGGAGGGGGAAACGTGCTACACTGAATTCCAGCTGTGTATTGATTACTGATCGAATTTGACTGGTTTACAATTAGCTCAGACCTGTTTAGATGCCTTCATTTTAAAAAAAAGTTAAAAAACAAACAAAAAAATCTGCATATACTGGTACTTTCTGTCTTTCTGTTATTCCCAGTAACAAGTTCTGCGGTAGCTTTAATGAAAGAGTCCAGGCTGCTCTTTTAGTACTAACTCTGCAAGCTAAACACTTAACACACATTTTATTATGCCTTGTTACAGTGACAGCTTATTTTTGTCTACTGAGAGTAATTTGACTAATAAAATGTCTGTTTTATGTATTTACCATTTTGACTCTATGCTCTTCTTAGCACAAGATTTAGTTTCGTTTTGGTTTGTGTTACTAGAGCTTAAAACTGTTAAGGTTCTCTCCTTATATGAAAAGGAGGATTAATATACCTTACCTTACAGAACATGTCAGATGTTACATGCACTCACCAGTTGTCAGTAGTCTGAAGTAATGGTGCGTGACTGATTGCTGCATGTTGCCAAATATTTTGATTGCTCTTTTAAAGAGTGAAATGTTGGGGAGACCAACCCTAACACATTTAAAAGCAATCTTAAAGATACAAATCTGTAGTCGCTTAAAGCAGGGAAGTCTTGCTGTCATTCTCTCTGGACTATTCTCTTCAGTTTCCCCTTTAAACTTTGTGTAAATAATGATTATTTGGAAGTTGTTAGTATTTTTAATAAATGGTGAGCACCCATGGGTTTCAGGCTGACTTTAAGAAGCAATCTGGATTCAGCTTCTCCAGATCTGATGACATATGATTAATAAGACTTGCTGTATCTTATATTTCTTATTACCAATAAAATAGGAAGTATTTCCTTTATAATTGTAAGAAATGAATGTTATTCTGCTTTTTTTTTTTGAAAGCAGAACAAAAATATCGCTTACTTTTCTTTAGCATTAAATATTTAGGCAGTCATGTCTTGCGTCAAGCGACTAATTATTTTGAATTTATCTGTTCGTGATCAATCTGAATAACTTCTTTGTGTTGTCCTTTGATTCTACTGGTTATTCTTTTGTGTGTGCTTTGTTTATATATAGCTTATATTACAAGGTTTGCAACAGATGTATCTTTAATTGGGACTTTATTCTTTGGGCTTACCTGTGACTAATAGTAATCTGAGAAAATGTTTTAATTTTTTAGAATGTAAGTTGCTTTATATTCAGTATTTCCCACTATTGAGTTGTCTTCACCTTTTGGGAGTGTTTTTAGACATACATGTGGAATATAAATATATGTTGTATGTGTATAGAAGTTATTTGAGAAAATGAAGAAGTTATTTTTATTTACCTGTAGCAGATGAATAACAGCATAAACCTGGATCAGATTTTCATAAGATCAGAGGATATTTATTGGATGGGACATTTAGAAGTTGCCTGGACCGACCTCCTGCTGAAGGGATTATTTTATATAAATATTTTTTAAATTTCTGTGATTGCTTATGATAACTTTCTGAAACAAATATTTAATAGATGCATGCTGGATAACCAAAAGACTGATACTAATAGCGCCTCCTTTTATTCAGTCAGCAGGTTTCAGTTCCTATTGTCAAATATGACTTAAGTCAGTAATTATAACTTCATTTTATCTTTAAGTCTTTAGGAAGTAAACCAGAAAGTACATTCTTGTTTGTGTAACTGCTAAAGTGTGTTTTGTGGTGGATATGGCCTTTAGTAATCTTTACGAAGGAGGATGCTTTACAGACTTGTACATCTTATACTTCAGCAGATACAATTTAGCAGTTTCATTTCTATCTTATTATGCCAGGAAGTGGTTAATTACTCGCTCTTTACAAGATAACCTGTGCTTTTGAATAGAAATTGTAGTTCATTAAAATGCAGACAAACAGCATTTTAAAATTCTGTAATTAAATACATGTGGTGGATGTGTAACAAAAAATGGAGGATGTTTTACAATAGTTGTTATCCTTGTTTAACTGCTCTGCCTCTATAAATAGCTAGTAAATTGATGGGTTATGGGTTAGATTTAAGTTGTTTACAAGTCTAAAAGTTTGCCTAGATGTCTAGTGGTATTTTGGAAATACCACCTTGATACTCTCCTATGCCTGGTTCCTGTCAGATGTGTGCTATTTCTGGATTGCGGTCTGTAAAGATTTAAAGAACCAACATAATGCTGTATATGATACAGTGATGTTTTGTAAAACTTGAGCTAACCTGAAAAGTCAAGTGGTCTCCCCAGTTCTTCATTAACTGTAAAAGATGCACCTTTTAAGTTGCTACTGTCTTTTACAGCTTGCTGTAATTTAAGATTTATTTAAGTTCTTGAGTTACATACTCTTTTGTGCATTGCATAGTGATACTGAAATAACAGTGGATACTGTTCTTTTGTGTGTTGTGGTCTGCAGTACATCTCTCCAGGCCAGGCAAAATAGGGTTTTGTGAGCTTGCATTAGAACCTTGCATTTCATATGGCATATGGAGACCTGTTCATCTTTTCAGCCTGCGTGTATTCATACATATATGCTTAGTGTATCTGCCTGTAATCATTAGATGGCATCCTCTCCAAAGTTAAAAGTACAATTCAGTTCTCCAGTATGCAGCCAATGGTCATGTCAGCTGCTACCAGTATATCACTTTTTGCCTATTATGTTTATGTTGCACGTGGTCTACAGTCATTATTTATTTTGCCTGTGGTGTAGGCCCTGTTCCATACTTCTGATGGCTTTAGTTTGATACCGTTTTCTGCAGCTGGAATTAATACAGTTACATAAGATGGGACTTCTGATCTTTTTTCTGGGAGTCTGTAAGTGCGCGTTCAAACTGCTGAACCAAACAGTTTTGCATGAGAAATCAAACTCGGAAAGTTATAAATGGTAGAAACTGAAAAACGTGTAAAGCTGTTGTAATCTGGTTTGCGTATGTTAGCTATCTCTATTCATGCGTCCGGCGTGACCCTTTCTGTAACTGGATCAAATAAAGCAGATTAGTCAGTGGAAAGGGCTCTCTTCTATACGATGTTCTTTGTTGGAACCAAAAGACTGTATTCTGTTACTTGATTTTGCAATGTTAACTAGCAGTGTCGTAACGTACACAGTGTTGTGTTCAAGAATGACATAGAAATTTTAATATTAGCCCTTCCCAATATCTGACTTCGAAAGCATAATGTTGTTCTGTCACAGCTTTTGGGTGTAAAGGTTGAGTTTTACAGAATTATCTTTGATTTTGAATATTCTGTCATCTCAGTAGAGCTGAGATGTTGTCATTAAACACTTAGATGTAAACAGCATAAGGAGTGATGTTCAAGGCTGAAATGGAACTCTGCAGTTTTGGAGCTTAACAATAAAATAACACTTGGCATGAATCCTGGCATCTACTGATTGTTAATCCCTACTTATTAAAGCAAAATACAGTTTTAGTATGTTGTGTGGTGACTCTGTCTTATCTGTTTTGTCCCTTTTTTGGTGTTTATAGATAATATGGGGGCTTTTAGTAGATGGCTCATGACCAAAATAAATATCATATTCCTGATACTTTGTGATTCTATAAAGGTGGTGATGGGGAGCAAGCGAACAAAAAACTCAGGTTTTGTTCAACTCGCAGCAGTGGTGGTTGAGAGCCAGGAATGTGTGTATTTGCTTGGCAAAAGCCCCGAGTACTACTGGTGAGAGACTTCCTGTCACTTGGTAGAAACACGCTCCTTCAGTGCATCGTCTGTACAGAGTAGTAGATATTCCACCTACAGTTCTGCAGGGCTGCATGAGGGAAATTCAGGATAACTGATGAAAAATGCATGGCGCAGCATTACAGCATATACCAAAAGTTGAAGCATAATACACTTCATATAATTTTTGTTTCTTTGTTTTTTCCTTAGGAGTGTTATTTATAAAATTTTACCCTGGTTAAATTCTCTAAAGCCTCCCAAAGAAAGCAGAAGTAGTAGTTCTTTTAAAATAGTTTGCGTTGCTGTGGGAGTGAGTTGTTCTTTAAATGTCTTAGATTGGTAGTGTTTGTGCAACTACTTCTTGCAATAACTTTTACTTGATTTTGAAAGAATGATTCAATTTTGTTGACAATTAGCATGTGGCGTTCATAAATTTGCAAGTATCCATCTCAAACAGGAGTTGAATAAGAAATTTTGATACTTGGTATAAACAAAGCTGCATCTACTGACTTAAGTTTATAAGCCACTTTTTTCATGCTGCTTTGTAGATGTACCTGGATTTATTGTTACACAGCTGGGAACAGTTCTGAGAACTCTCTGAGCTGTAATGGAAGTGCTCATATTGCTGCCAAAGGTAGCTATGAGATGTAATTCCAGGATATATTGAAGTTGGCTACTAATTAACGTATGGTGCTATAGTTAATTCTAGAAGCCCACTGGAAACAAGTGTGAGTTTCTGTGTATGATATACCAATACAGAACACCACGTATTCTGGAAAGGCTGTGTGTTCTAAAGATTGAAAGCGTCTTTTCCTTAAGATGAAGAAATCCAAAGTCAGAATTAAATTTTGTAAAGATTGGTGTAGGTTATGAACATTTGTCTGCTGCGTGAATGTACTACTAGCTATTGATACCCAAATCCCTGGATATAGGGACTATATTGGGAAGGGAATAAGATTAGGTCATAGCTTTAGCTCTTTCACCCCAAGTCCATCAACGTTATAGTCAGGAAGTCTGTGTGAGTAACACTTAATGTTTTTAAAAGTGAAATAATTCAAGTGGGAAATACAGTGAAGTAGAATAATTGAGACTTCTATGCTAATACCAAAAATAAAACTAGAAATTTGTCTATCAGGCTGGTCTGTAAAAATGTTTGGTTCAGAATTCAAAACAGATGCTTTCGTTGTCCTGGTTATTCCCTGCTTGACAGTGTTTTGCTTTTCAGATTATTTTAGTGACTGGTTTGACGTAATTGTAAATACTTTTTTCATACATTCAACCACAACACTGAAGTCTTGGGCTTTACTTCCCTTGTTTCTCTTTCAATTTTCTTTTTTTTTTTTTTTTTTTTTTACGACAAGCTTTTCTTGTGTTGTTTTCCTCTGTCCTATTTTCTAGCAAAAGTTTATATCTTAGAGGTGTCCCTCTGTTCATTGTTTCTCCTGTGCTGCCCACATTTCCGTTCTTCAGAAAATGGCATTAGTGATATTTTTCATTAAATGTCCACTGTAAGTTATAATGCTAGAAGCCAGTGTTTTGCTTTTTCATCAGAGAAGTATAAGAAATCCATGCAATTGCAGGTCTTAATGGTGCATAATCCGTAGTGATTAATAACTGGATACTGAAGATATGGACTGAACAGACTCCTTTATACTTGGCTATCTTACAAGTATGGGTTTTAGAACAGTGTTAGGGCACAGAACAATAAACTATGAATGCCTAAATTGTGAGAAGAGTGGTGGTTTTAACCAATGAACAGGTGTGAGAAGTATGGCTTTTCTTGGGTTTTCAGCACAAACAAGGTATAGACGCTCGATACAGGAGAGCAAAATTTTAGCTATTTGGTTTGGCAAAGTATGTTCAGTATTAGAAGAGAGATTTCATTGCTTTTGTGAATGCATGAGCCATAAACTATTCATTTCAGCTCTCACTGAGAATTTGTAAGGTTGGTCATTACAAGTGGTTGAAAGCAGATTGCAATTTCCCATTTGGTAGGGAGAGAAATGGCATGTCCAAGCGTCACTCAAGCATAGTTAAACGTGTGCATGGAACCTAACCTGACCACAGTCAAAACCATCTAGACTTCAAGTGATGGGTTTTTTTGTCTTTCCTGAGAAGAGTGAGGGACATTGTGTTTCCATTGTACGTGGGTGTTTTGTTTTCTTTCCAGTCAGAGTGAAGTTTGCAATTCTTAGCCTGAGCACTCTGTGGTACACTACATTGATACATTACCTCTGGTTTACCTCCATACCCCATCTTTCCATGAATCCTCTTGCTTGGGAAGAATTTATCTGCGGCGCTGGGTTTAGTGGTTTTGCCTAGCAAAAATGAAGTGGGACTTTTTGATGCAATAAATCTTGGAAATTGTACTTTTTCATCTTGTGCTGCTTTAGTTTACATCTTCTAAGCTTGGGTTAGAAGCATTGATACATACATGCAGGGTGGTGTTGTAAATGTTTTAGCTTGTAAATGTTCCTGTTTAAGAAATATCAAATCCAAGGTTTTTTTCTAAAGCTAGTTGTATTGTATTGTATTATTGTAGTGTAAAACTTCAAATCTTCAGTTCTGTTTAAAACTTTGAGGAACTACAGAGGTTTACATCATACCACTTGTGTAGTATAGAAAGATAAATTTTGGAAAGGCATAACCTACAGGCAGGATAGTTCAACCTGTGGTCAGATATTCTTAGCAGCTGTTTGGCAAAGGGATGTGAATTATTTGTTGTTCTAGAATTTTCTCTTCAAGAAGTTTTAGTCCTTTTATTGGGAAAGTATGATTCCAAATGTGTTGACAGAACTATATCCTCATGACTTTCTAGGTGCATAACTGCTGATTTGGCTATTTTCCAATCGGAAATGTAATGAAAGAAAAAAAAAGGACAATTTTTAACAAATATGTGTTCATATGCACACTTGTATTCACAAATACAAAAATAAAATTATTTCCTTTTTGAAATTAGGTGTATTATAGTTGGGAATAGGTGCAGGAGGGTTAAGTTTGCTTCAAAGTTGTCACTAGGTCTCCACCTCTTATTTTATTGATCTCTGGGATGGAGGTTTGTGTTTATAACTTGTGCACTTTGAACTTCAAACCCGACTTTTCTGTTCTCGAGAACAGATAATGTTGGTGGCTCAAATTCACATGACAACATGCAAAAGAAATTTATACTTAAATTTCTTGACATCAGTGTAGTGTTTCAACATGAAAGTTTAGAATAAAACAGAAAAATAGAACAGACTTCACCAACAAACACTGTTACCTGAAAGGTTTGTCTTCCTTTACTGATTTATTTGAAGTAAGCGGGAACTGTGAAAGTATAACCTATGTTATCTGTCCCTATTACACGCAGGTTTTGTACATGAGTGTAGATGTTGGATATTACCTTTCTGGAGTCTAGAGTAAGTGGTTTTAAGTAACAGCATTGGGGAAGTATGAGTGATGGTCTGAAGATGGGTTTGGTTTTGTTTGATGGTGTTTTTGCTTTTTTGTTTTTTGTTTTTTTTTTTTTTAAAAAGCTATCCTATTTTTTGTTTAGTTTTGGTTTTAAACATCAAAACACATGTGTTGTTTTGTAAATATTTAAGGAAGCCTATTTATGTTAAAACTGCATTTCCCTCATGATTAAACTGCTTTCAGAGCATGATGATAATTTAGGAGCTTTATCTTACATCCTATTGGTGAACTCAGGAGCAGCTGTACTGCATCTCATCAAAAACAAGTAGAAACACAAATAATAGATATTAACATGAGTAGCTTTCCATACCAGTATATTTTTTAATCCTGTGTGCTCTTTAAAATGAGGTTGGTTTGGTTGGTTTTTTTTTAAACAAACAAACCAAACAAACAAACCAACAACCAAAACAAAACTTTGCTCAGTTTGGCTTTCCACACTTCAAATAAACAGTAATCCTTTCAGCTCAACTAGCTTTTTTTATTTTCTTAGTCATGGTTTCAACATGTAGCTTCTTGAAGTGTTGCATAATGTTAGCAGACTTGGAGCTTGTTGGGCTGAAAAGCTCTGCAATATTTTCGAAAGAACGTACAGATTGGCTTAGTGATGCTGAATGTCACCACCCACATTCAGGAAGAGTGTACGTAGATGATGTGCATTGAACAAAAGTTTCAAAAACCCCTTGGTACATTAGGTAGAAAGCTACACAGAAATCTGCTTTGCTTTCTAAATGTTGAAGTGAAATAATCAAAAGTTAGCAAATGCCAGAACTATTTGCCTGTGCAACTTTGAATTTAATCCCCAGGTACATAGGATTTTTGATTATTTTTTTTTATAGTCTTCAAACATGTTTATATCTCTTTTCCTCACAGGACACCGCCACAGTCAGTGCTTGAGGTAGACTTGCTGTAGTGATAAATTGGAGCTGTGTAGGTAGGACATTTAGTGTTCCTATAATCTGAGCTTCAGTTAGTGCAGAAGGTGATGTGTACTGAAAAAAGAATATGAAAAGCAGATGTCAGTGTTAAGTATGTTGCCTTGAAGAGTTGCACTTGAATTGTGCTTTTGCTAAGTAGTTGCAAATGGTAATTAAGATGTAATGCTGATGTTTACCATCTTAATGGTAATTCAGATGTTTACATTTCAGTTAAGACTAGTCACAGTTCTTTATTTCATGGTGCTTAATTATGACCTGATTAGCAGAAATGTGTGGAACTGCTTTTGCATGTGAAGTCAGTGGAAGCTGTGTCTTGAATATATGAGTTCTTATGTGCTGATGTATACACTGAAAGAATTGAGGTTTACAAATTGGCACCCAAAATTAGTGGGCTATTCTGACCTCTTGTGTGTTAACTTAATCCACCAGAAAAAAGTCAGGATTCATACTATTTAGTGTGTTTCCCTTTTTCAGTACTTCAAGTATTAGAGTGATAAAGAAATCCTTGAAGAAGTTAGGCTGTGTATTAAAACAAAACATAAAGCTGTATGTTAAGCCACAAGAGAAATGTATCGAATTCTTGCTGAAATACACTGAAAAGGAAGTATCATCTATTCATGCTTAGAATAACAAAACCAGTTGTGGAGGAGTGAGGAGGCAGTGAGCAATCCCACAGTTTTCCTGACAATATAGGAAAGGACTGAATTAAGGATGTCCTCAACTTTTTGATGTTTTGGTAATGAAATGCTTGTAACTTTAGTGTTGGTCTTAAAAGCCAAGAAGCTACATGAAGAGATTACTTTAAAGCAAATTACAGAATAATGTTTCATGCACGGTATTCAATCTGTGGTTCACGGTGGGAATTGAACAAGAGTCTAATCAGTCTTTATTGCTTGAGTTATGGCAGTAACACACGGCAGTACTAGGTTGCTATAGGACGCTGTTCCCTGTAGATCAGCGTTAGATTCTTTGGTAAGTTTTGAAAGCTTAACGACAGGAATGTTGTAACTTGAAATGTGCGTAAGTGAACATGGACTATTCTGCCTGTGATCTCTCTGCCATAAAAAAGGTGTTGCTCCCTTAGTGTTTTTTTCTTTTTTTTTATTTTGGCTTGACATAATCCTTTTTCTCACTCTAGTAACAGGCTTCTTGGTAACCAAGTTGTGACTTCTTCCCCTTTGAGATTGTGATTCTTCTCTTGCACTGACTTCATGTCAAGTTTTGGGTTTTTTCTCTTCCTTCACTTGCCTGCCAAAACCTATTTTCTCAATGACCCATTCGTTTGTATGCTCTGCATTCAAATTGGTTAGTAGCTTCCTTGGATCAGGAGGAAGACTGACATTGTAGGCACACCAATAAGCAGTACAAATCTAAAGTTGTTCAGGCTGAAGTTTTGGGAGCACAGGTGGATCTTAGGGAGTCATCTGTGGAAAAATCTTATGATTCCATTGAGTACTTATAAACTGTTTTTTAGTGTTGCTTGAAGTGGACCAAACTTTTTTGATTTTGTTTTTATTTGGGGAGTTGAAAGACCAAAGCCACCAGTCGTTACAAAGAAGTTATTCTCTTACTTAATCTGAACTCCCTGCTCCTTGAAATCATAGTATAACTAGTCTAAAATGAGCAACGTGTATCCCTTGGTGCTTATGAAGAAAAAGAAAAAAGCAACTCTGTTTTGTTCCCTGAGGAGGTGTGATGAGGTTAACCTCAACCCTACCTCTTTGGCAGAAGTTATAAAATTGAGAATAGAATACTATGGTGAGGTGTGCCAGACAACCTTTCTAGGTTGTCCTTTAGGCTTCTCCTATTAAATTATCTATTAAATGAGATAAAGGGTGAGATCAGTTTTGTCTCTTCCTGCCTTGTGCAAATGGAAGAGATTTGAGATATCCAACCTTTTTTGCAACCTGGCTATTTGGATCTGGGGTTTTAGAAAAAAAAAAAGTAAGCTCTATATTCAAGAACACGTGCACCCCACCCCCCAACTACCCAAATTTTTACTAATAATTGTGTTGTGATCCTGTCTTGAGGCAGGTTATTTGAACTGTCACTGCATAAGCTACCTCTGTTGTTGCAAGTCAAGCTCATTAACTTGGGGAGGGTCAGGGGGAAGAAAGGAGTCTTAAGTTACTTTGTACGTAACTAGGATGGGTTCCTATTTGACCTAAAGTCTGTCTTGATGCAGCAGCACAAGCCAGCGAGGAGACTGTCACATTTCGTCGTGAACGCAGCACATTTAGGCGTCAGGCAGTACGACGCCGGCACAATGCAGGGAGTAACCCTACCCCTCCTACATTGCTCATCGGATCACCCCTCAGGTAGGGTATCTAAATGTTCCACCATATTTAGCATGCATGTAGCAGACCACTTCTCCCTACACCCACCAGTGTTGCCAGAAAAGCACTTTTTACTTCCTTCCCCACCATAACCTCCTTGAGCTGTCACTGCATGTCACTGTGGGCTTGTTGAATTGTGCATGTATATGTGGCACTATTTTCAAAATGATAAGGGTAGCCAGTTTCTAACGTGTTACAGCTGATTCCAGATTGATAACAAAATGAACTAATGCTAACAAACTTAGACTCAGTGGTTTTTACCAAAAACTTTAGAAACTTTAAATTTCAAGCAATGAGAAGAACCCAAGAAATTATTATTCATCGCTCCTCATTTTGGTTTTCTTTCCTTTAAGAAAGTAAGCATTAGGGACTAGTAGTGCAGTGATTTTTGTTGTCTGTAGCTAGTGAGAGATAAGCATAATAACAAAATGGAAGAACATTATAAAGACCTAAGTCATACGTGCAAAGGTTCCAAATCTAAAACACAGGTAAACCATGGTATGTGCACCCTGTAGCTTTTTCCAACAAAAGAAATAATGAAGATTACCTTTGTTGTAGAATGCACAGTATTGTTCAGTATTAAATCTAATGGCGTGACACCTTGCATACCTTGGTGGTGTTTAAAATAAACTGCATACGTGTATCCAGGAGTCCCCAGCCTTCACTGGCCCATTTGTTAACAATACTGAGCCTAGTGGTACATTACATACAGCAACTCTTGTCTGTCAGCTTGAACAGTAGAAGCAGCAACCACAGTGAGTTTTTAAACTTGCTTTTTAAATCTTTCAATCCTGTGGTTGCCTACAGCGTTGAAGAGTCTGGCAAGCAGAACATTACCTGTAGAGGAAGGAACACTCACCCGTATATATCAAAGTAATTCTTCCTCTGGTTATATGATTAATATACAGGAATAATTATGTATGTTGTGTGTTCTGAATGATCTTCCTTCATATGCTAAGCTATCTTTTAATAATAGGAGCAGTCTGCTTTTGTGTTTCAGGAACACTTGTATAATGTTTTTAACTGGAAAAAAGCTGTAGAAACTGAGCAAATAAAACACTACAGTAGAGGATGGGGAGAAATTGTGCCATCTATGTGACACCACTGAAATAATCAAGGACTAAGTTTTAGAATTTTCCTCAGGCAGGAGGTTTGCAAGAATGGTACCTAAAATCTAAGAAATGAGGGATTGACTTCTGCCACATCAAGGATTGAATCTACTTAGATGTGTTTTTACTGGCTAGTGCAGTATGTAGCAATAACCACATCTGAGATAGTGTTGTGTTAAGCTTCTGGTTTTGCTGGACATACCGCGTCCAACTTTTAAGTTAGTGACTTACTTCAGAGTGAGGGATGCTAAAACATTGCATTCTCTTGGATTGCTTTTGCTCTGCTCTCCATTGCATTCACTTGCTTGTGATACGATTTTTGTGTGGTGGTTGTTCTTTTTTTTTGAGGAGGGTAGCATAGTTTTGTGTTGGTTCATAAGAGGCTGTGCAGAGTAATCGGAGCCCCTTAACTATGCATTAGCCAGAAAACAGTGAGTTTTCTCCCTATTAGACAGGGAGAAAGTAGGACAAATAGAGGATTCTGTCTTAAACCGAGGCTGACAGCTGCCTCATTTTCACATGCTAGTGCAGTCATTAAGGTTCCCATGGCTTAAGCTGGACTTCAGTGAGAGATCATGAGAAAGCTGAAGCTGGTGGAAGTAACTTCTTAATAGGACAAGATGTTCAAGGGTGAAAAAGCAGAACAAATATTCTAGCCTTGTATTTCTCCTCTGTACCTCCCAGTTATCTAAACTTGTTCTTTTCTAAATAAAACCAACAAAACACAACTCTCTATTCTCTGACATAATGACACACATTATCAAAAATACTTGTATTATAAACATATGTTCAGAATTGAATACTTAGTGAGGTTACTTTGCCTAAAGCATTGTTTGTGATGTTAAACTACGGTCCCTTGAACTGGAATTAAATTGCCTTAGTCCAACCAAACACCGAAGTGCTTTCAGGTTTGTTTGACATACATTCCACAGTTGGTAGTTCAGATGGAATTTGTCTGCAAAATTGTATTTATTACTGTTCTGATTTCTAGATGAATGGTCTGAAAAAAAAACATTCCCTTACATGAGTAGCTTTATTTTAGCGTAAATTCTATGTGTTACTGGAAGAAGAAACCCCTAAGGAAGATCAAAAAAATAAATTGTACATAAGGAAGAAATGTGAAGAAATTACAGATATTTTTAGCCAGCTACCACCAAGATATTTTCAAAAGATCACTGCAACTCTACTGGCATTAATTGTGTACACTAGTGGTGAGCTGCTTGGATCTAGTTTCTGATATTACTAATCCATATAACTTCAAGTGTTAAACTTCTAACAGCATTAGATTTACTAATCTTTAATTACCCTGATATTACTTCTTTCTTATTGTTGCCAGCAAAACTTTAATCTCCTAATCTTCTAACTCTTGCATAAAATCGGATGTTGTGGGGATGTTCCCTTAGAACTTGTTGAGTTCCACCTGATTTTATTTTTTTAAAATTTCCTATCCATTGTTGCAATTATGTTTCACTTCCTCTGTGGAATATTTAATAAAAGAAAATTGCATTATATATGTATGTGCTTGGCAATGACCGGCACATAAGTAAAACCTGGTCTGGTAAATCCTGCTGCTTTAATGCTAAATTAGACACAAGAGTAGTTTGCCTGGTAACTTCAAAACAAAGCAAAAAGAAACCAAACCTCAAGCCCCACAACAAAACAACCAACCACCCCTGCTTTTTGTCCTGCCTAAATGTCAATGGTGTTTTGGGCACTTTGAGCATAAGTATGCGTTGGCATCCTGTGTAGTCAGTGGTGTGTGCATGTGTGTCTGATACCAGAAGATAAGTGTCTGAAGCAGAATTTTATTCTTATTAATTAGGCAGAGAATAAGTTTCTCTTGTGTATCTGTGCAATCTGTTAATGTCAGCGTTTAGGTTTTTGGTTGTTTTTTTTTTAATTGTGACAGATATGAATAACCATTGAAAGGGCAAGTTTGTATATACCTTTTGATACATTGCTACTCTTTGCTAAACAATTCTGCTTTCCCTTATTGTTTTGATGTTGCTGATTATACTTAAGGGAAACAAGGAAGGCTGACGCCTCTGTGAGCTTCCCTAGGGCTTTTGTTGCCATGTAGCTCACTGAGAGCCATGTCTGCAGCAGCAAAGCACTGAATTTAAAGTTCAGATTCAAATATGTTAGAATACGATGATGATGAGTTGAAATTTTCTATCTCGTGAGCTGTGTGCATGTCTGCTTTATTTTGCATGAGCTGTTCTTAACACCTGTTCTTATACTGATATCCATACTTTGTTTTCCAGTAATGCTCTAACAAAAGAACTGAAAAGTAGATGTTCTAGAAAATATTGTTAAAAGCAAGTACATCAGATAAAATCTCTTGATTCTTAGTAAGATCTTGATTTTTCAGTTGTCATAGTTGCTAACTGTGGCATACTGCTGTAAACAGTGAAATGTTAAAAGCAACACTTGATAGCGAACATTTTTCAAGAGTTTAAGATATTTTCCGTAGTCTTTAAAATAAAAATTCTTTTATCTGTCTAAAAAAAATTTCTTAATTTGATCACATCCCATAGCTAATGACTGTGACATGTAACTTCAAATGCACAGAATGAAGGATAATAAAAACACTAATCTTGCAAAGTAGATGTGATATACAAGTGTAGATGTCACGTATTCTGGCACTTAGCCATGTTTAATATTAAATTATTAAAAAATACGTAACTGTTAAATAGCTTTATAAAATAGTTTTGCAAGGAGAAGGTTGTGAAGAGGAGAACTAACATTTTCAAGCACTGTCTATTCATATGGCTGTAAATGTACAAATTTCTAGGAAGCCTAAGTTGACTCTTAAAACCTGTTTTTTGGTGCAGGTATGTGTCTGGGTATAGAAGAAATTATTTTTGTGGTAATAGGACTGAGTAATAAAGTTTTTGCTTTAAAATAGGTTTAAACTTTTGGCAATTAATAGCTTGTTAAAAGCTTTCTTAATATGTTCAAAAATTTTTGAATCCAAAGGTTTATCTACAGTTATCAACAAGGTCTCTGCTAGCATGTGGCTACTAACAAGGCTTGCAGGCAGTATGTAGTTAGAGTGTAGATGAATAGCAAGAAAGGTGACGTTATTGTGAGCAAAAAAAACCCCAAACACCTAACTGAAAAGTTGATAAGTCATACCTCAATGAGCAAAAAGGACCCTAACTGTCACAAGGCGACTGGAATGGTCACTACTGTATGTAGGTGATACCTCAGGTTAGTTTACAATTAGACTAACTACCAGTAATTTGCTTTTGCAGCCACAAATTAAGACTTACGAGAACATACTTGAGGGTGTCTTGGGGAGATGTTAGAAAGCAATACTGCTTCCAAGAAGTAGGACAAGAACTGTCTCTAGATGACTACTGTAGTATTCTGTTCTATGGAACTCTTGGGTTATCTTAACCTTAATAAGTGGCTTCTTAATGCTGTACTCTTAAGTTTTCCTCTTTAAACTAAAAAGTCTTGTTTTGCTTCACTTCTGGCTATTTTTTTCTTCTTCCTGGTAACCTGTCCCCCATCCGTGTTTTCTCGTAGCCTTCAAGATGGTCAGCAAGGCCAGCAGCCCTCCTCCCAGGTCAGAGTGCAGTCCCGCCCCCCTTGCCAGGCCGCTGTGCTGGGCGCTAGCGCCTCCTTGCTGGTGAGAAATGGGAGTGTCCACTTAGAAGCATCACATGCCACTGCATCTGCTGTAGGCGGTAGCAGTTTGCACGATGAACTTGGTATGCAGGCCTTATGTAACCTTGGTGACATGGACGTTTTAATACGGCACACGTGTCGGTAATAATAACGCGGGGAAAATCAGCTAACCTTAGCTTTGTTTCTGAACCTTGTAGGTGCATTTCTTAGAAGGCCATATTGCTCATCAATTCCTTGCCTTTCACAGCCGCCTTTCCAGGCACTTTCTCTAACCAATGCACGATGGGAAATGCTCTAAGGATGTGTAGATTACAAGGAGTGATGGTGTGAGAGCTTTCGTGATTTAAACAATGTGATGTGTGTAATGCCTAAGTTTTCTTGCCTTGTCACAGGTAGTTCAGCGGAGATTGAGACCCGCTTCGGGGATCTTCTGATTCCTGAAAAAAGTACTTTTTATGGTCCCTAAGAATTCTTGATCTTACTTTTTTAGATGAGTCATGCTTAGCTGCCGTTTAAAAAAATAAATCCTCATGTAAATAAGAGTGCTTTACTTTTCATGTACACCTTAATTTAGGAGTTTGAGATTGGAAGAAAATCTGGACTCTTTTTTATATCAAATACCAGCATTTCATGGAGCTTTATAGTGCCCCTTAGTTCTTCAGGGTCCATTTTATTTGGTATTCATTACTATTAACTTCTATGCAGCTAATAAAATTGCAAGGGAGAAGGAAGTTATGATAGTCATAATAAGTGACTGATCTGCTGTGACACAGTAATGCAGGGGCAGATGTGGAAAAATTCCTGGCAGGGATCTTTGCAGCTATCTTTACATGGCCTGAATTACTTAGGACTTCGGCATTAATATGGAATTATTCCTCAAATTATTAAATCGGACATCTTTACAACTGACAATTGTTAGTGACAGTATTTTGAGCAGCTGTCAGCTGTAATAACTTAAAAGTACAGGTTAGCTTAGAGCACTGACAAAACACTTATTTCAGGCCTAACTGTAACCAGGTACTAAAAGATCAGTGAATTGTCACCATATTCTGTTAGTGGGGAAGACTTCAAGAGTTACCAGGCTGTAATACCCCTTTAAATATAAGTTTAGCTAACAAGTTGCCGTTCTGCACCATCTAGCTGCAGTAGAAGGAAAAAACAAATATAAGCAAAACTGAAAATAACCTGATGTGCTCTGAGGTGTCTTATAAAATTTAACTACAGTTGTGCTAAATCCACACAATCTGCTTATCTCATAATTTTTGTTTTAGAGTCTGTGGCTCTGGCTCTACTAGTTTCTAGATAGAAAAATGCTTGCATGTATCTGACTCTTCACATGAAAATATAGATTTCTTAATTAGGACTCTATTTCTTGTTTGAAAAAAATTCTGGAATATAACTCTGAAACTCAGGGATACCGGTTATATCTATCCAAAGTTAATGTTGAGATTTATTCTTAAAGCTGCCATTATTGTATTTGAAGGATTTTGTTCATTGAGTTTTACAGTCAAGTTTTATAGAATTCAAGATTCAATACATAATCTAGTTAAGTCTGAGTTATTTAAGAACTGAATTTGCTATGCTGTAGTAGAAATCAAAGTGCATAATTTAAGAAAGTCAACATTGCAATCAGGCTCTCTAAAAAGGTGTATTCATTGCACTTGGTGCATATTGGAGTCTTCAGAAATTTTATGTGTACTGTGGTTCTAGTTTTATGGGGCAGTACATTGCCTTTAAGAAGCACAAAACTTTCAGGGTCTGCTCAGTTAAGTCTGATGTATAATAGGGATTTATTCCTGATTTGAAGCTCTGAGCATCTGTTTAGAAACATTTCATGTGTGAAAGCAGCTATTATAGGCAAGATCTGCCTTTGTTTTAGGGAAATCAATTTTTCTAGTTTGTGTAGCAAGCTTTGTGTGACAGGTACTATCTTTTGTTAGACTGAAATAGTTGGCAAAATGGCACAAGCTTTCACATTTGTTATTCCTTTATCAGGCCTGACAAGAAGGGAGAGTATCTTTCCTTATAACTGGTACATGGTACGGGGTTTTTTGTGGTGCTTGGTGGGTTGTTTTTTTTTTTTAATCCTCGATCAGGGATGAAACAACGCTACTGCTCTGTTTTCCTTAAGTCAACAGCTGTTGGTTTTGCCCCGTTGTCCCAAGATACCTTACAGTGAAAGATGACCCTGTTACTTTACTTTAGATTGTGTATGGTTTGGGAGTGGGGAAGGGCAGTAGTTTGTTTCTTCTTGAACTTTTATTCTGATGCTGATCAAAGCAATGCAGGTGATAAGACCAATTCTCTCACTGTGGAAATTGCTGTGACTGCCCAGGGCAGAAAAAGTACTGAAAACAGAGGCTGGGAAAAAGATAAGGAAACAAAACCTGATTTACAGCAACTGGAAATATAAGTGACAAATGTAGTGGATGGGATTATATATCTCCGTATAATGCACACAAGAATTTCTTTTCTTACTGAAATTCTATTAGCATGTTCCAGCTCTTCTGGAAGACAAACAGATGTGTTAATTTATGTTAAAAGCACCCACATTTAGGACTCTTTCTTATTTTCTTGTGCATCGGTGCACAATCTGCTTCAGCATTATTTCCATTTATGTGTTGATGTCAAGCTGTAGCTCTTAACAAGACACACAGTTTTTTTGTGGTGATTTTTTTTTTTTTGTTTGCTTTAAAGATTTGTGTCTCTGAACTTGATTCTGGTGGCTTTCTTTACAGTAAGGTTCCTCCTTTGTATTATACCCAGCCTACATCCAGTCTGGTGACTATACAGTCATCTTTGCCTGGGCATTGTCCTGAAAGGAAGGCAAGAGATGCTTTGAGGCAGTTTCTTTAGTCTTCCAGACTCGAAGTAGAAAGATTTTTATCAATTGTATTGTTTTTTTATGAGGAGGAAGGAACTTGAAAGGATGAAAAAGGAGCTTAATGTGGAGCAGTAAACATGAAGTAACTCATAGGAGGAATGCAGGACAGAAATGAAAGGTGACAGACCAAATGCCGTGATTTCTAGGCAGGATTAACATAATGGGAATCTAGAAAGCAACAAAACACATACTGTGACTTAAGTGAATGACAGTCTTCAAAGCACAATGTGGCAGTACTGATGCCTCTTATTCTCACCAGTATCTTGATTCCTGAGACATGTAGGATATGGGTGGGATTTTTCAGTCCTTGCAGCGAAGGCTGTAGGTGTTACAATTTGTGAAGTAGTTAGGAAATCAAGTACTGAGTTATTAAAACGAATGCCCAGTTTCTGAAACTGGGGTGAAATGACAGCCTCTTGTCCTCAGCTGGATGATGTGTGGTTTTTTGACTCTTTTTTTTTTTTTTTTTTTTTTTTTTTTGAGGAATACTGCTTTTGTGATTGAAGAGAACTGGCCATATGGAGCTTTTCAATACAGTTACACTGCTACATTGGACTTCTGGTTGTATCGCTTATGAAAGTGATAATATTTCAGATTTATTGAAGTATTTTAATTTATGAAGGCAGTTGGATGATCTTGAATATAAAAACTCTTCTCTAAATGTAAATATATACACTGATCACTTATTTAATTAAAAACAGTTTAGAATCAGTTCCTCAATACCCTTTCTTAATTAATTCCCCCCATTTATTTGGGATGAATGGGGGAGTATTTTCAAAGGTACAAGTAGAAAATAAATGCTCATTTCCCGCTGTTCCTATTGAAAATATCCCTGTTGTAGTCTGGAGAATTCTGCATAATAGTTAAGTTACTCTTTTGATAAACTTCATATAAAAATAAAAAATGAACCACTTTGAAGTGTTCTAACTGAGAACTTGTAAGTCTTTATACTGCAGCTGAAGTTAAAGTTTTGGCCTTTGGAAATGGAGCTCCCTGCGTGCTACACAGTACTCAAATTCTGATGGCGTTGTTGGTTTTGCTGAGTAGGATTTAAAAAAATATTGTCGTAAGTAGTAGATGAATATATCTAAATGATCTAATGATGACGTAGGCTTCAACATGTCAAAAAGTGTTAGCAATTTTCAGAACTAGTTTGAGAAGTTTAAAACAAAGTAATATTTATTAGATGGAAAACTGGGAAATGTGCTGAAAATAACTTGGCTGAGGAGATCATCAGAGCACCCTTTTAGTTGGATCCTCAGCCATTCAAGTCTTCCAGGTTTCATCTGGGTAAGCTCATCAGCTTGTAGCTTCTATTGATTCCCGTAACTCTGGGAACCCCAGTTCATACAGTGTCAACTGTTAAGTGGTTGTTTCTGGACTTGATGAGGAGATATTTTTGTCTTTTGAAACAAGGAAACTTGTTTCAAAGAAAGTGCATTCATCTTTTCCTTTCTTCATGTCAGAACCAAGATGTATTTTGGATTTGTGTGCCTGAGTGTCAATAACTTGGTTTTCTTACTTTTATAACCTGATCTAAATAGAATATTGTTTGGGTGACTTTAATTTGCTAAGAAACTCATAGCTCTCCCTCTGGGGGAGGGAGGAAGTTACAAGCATTTCTGTTTAGTGGACAAACATGCTATTGACTGTATTTCTTAATTTGAAAAATAAACGTTGGAGTCTGCCATTTGTTCACAACTCAATAAAACTTCTTTTCCTTAAAGAAAAAACTTTCTTAAGCTTTTTCAGTGTGATGCTGTTAAAAAAAAATATTTTAGAGAATGCTGTGGGAGAGCTAGGAATGGGAGGGAGAGAAAATTACTAGGGTAACTAAAAATGCTAGGTATATCCATATGTATTGCATCTTGTGAACGTTGGGATCCTTCATTAGAGTTTGAGAGTGCTGTGAGGAAGCTGCTGTTATCTCTCACAGTTTACAAATACTTGTTTGATCGGACTTTGGAGCTCAGCCGTAGACTCTCCAGTCACATTTTAGGGTTTGCATCCCCAAGAGCATTAGATGGTCCTGTCATCTTGTCTATGTTGGATGAGATGAGGCTTTTCTGGAAAGTCCTTTGATTTTTAAAAAAAACAAAAAAGGTGGAGTGGCAGGCAATTCTGTTTTATTGAAAACCCATGCTTACAGGCAGGAAGCTAACTTTCAGAAGGAAGCCTATATGAGTAGGGGGGGTGAATTGCAAGTATGGCAAAACCCGAGTCTGTTTTGTAGCTTGTATGTGAGCAATTGGAATTGAGTGTTTTGTCTGTTTGCTACCTGCTAACCGGGTTTGTTTTATCCCACCACAGCTAGGCAGTAGTTACAGCAACAACACAAATGCAGTGAATTTTAACAGATTCAAAGATGAGTTGGGTGTGAGGGAACCGTAGATGTTTTCTAATGTGAGGTGTGTTATAGTAAATTTTTTTCATAGTTTGAGTCCCTCTTCAGACATTTGACATGAGTGTAACAGTTCAGTAACCTTCTTTTAAATATATCTGATGTTATCTCAGCCTAAGAGAATGGGAAGTTATATTTTGCAAGTAGTATATTCTAACTTCTGTGACTAGAATTTCCTCAATTTAAAAATTAGAAAGTTTAATTTCCAGTCTCTCAATTCAGTAGAGCAGATCCAGGAAGAACTTAACCCAAAGTTGCTTGTCTCTTTTAAGGACTGCTTGCATGGAAGATTTTTTTTTTTTTTTTCTGTAATAAGTTATGTGTAATTTTGTCCTGAGTAGAACCTCAAGTGTGCTATCTAATGCCTTCATGTTTACTGTTGAGTTTTCTTTTTTTATTGACACAGTTGAGAAAGTCCTGCGTAACTGAGATTATTTATTAGTTGTGGGGAGGAAGATTCCTAATGTCTTCCACTAGTTTAAACTTCAGTAACAACTGTGTACTACACTAATGCATTAAAAACCAAAGGCTATTTAACTGAAGTGCTTCATTAAAATCTTAACTATTGAGGGGGAAAAAGCCCTAACAAGTGAGCTCTCTACTTGTATTTCATTACAAATGCCTATAGCAGATGTAACTAAATATTGAGAGCGAGCTGTTGTGTTACTGAGCTCTGACGCAGGCTGTGCGTGGCTCGTGAACTGTGCACCTGACTTATTGTCAGAATGGTTGGTCTTAGCACAGCTGCGGTATGTGTCTTTCTGCTCTGAAGTGCTCCCTCTGAGGGTAGAAAGTTTTATGAAGATATTTTCCATATACGAGTATTTTTCCTTTGTTTCACTGGTTTTAATCAGACAGTTCGAGGTTTTTAACCTTCTTGCTTTCAAACACTTCTAAATCAAACTTAACTGACTGTGGATCTGAAGAGAAGTTTGGAGTAGGATCATAGTGTGTTTTTTAAAAAAACTATATCAAAAAACATGGTATCAGAAGCAGGTTATGTTCTCACAGAAAGGGGAAAGATTGGAAGCTCTGATCTCATTAGATATTTCTCCAGGGACTGCTTGCTATCCTGTATCAACAGAAGAAGAAAGAGCTGCAAAACATGCAGCTGAGAGGTGTATACAGTTTTTGCTTCAGATGCTCCAAAGTGGGATTACTTTTTTTTTGTTTGTTTTTTAAAAGCAGATCTTAAAATATTGCATGCTTTGCATCATGACTTAAGAAGGGGTTTTGAGCTAGAAGAGAGAGAAAAGTTGGCAGAACGTTTCATGTGAAATCACAATTTCAAAATCAGCTCCCTGCATTCAGAGCTGAAATATATTGAACCTGGCCTTCAGGGGAAATTACAGTGCTTATCTCTCTCATCAGACTATTGTGAGAGAGGGGCACTGTAAAAACATCATATTGTGAGTAAGGTAATTTATCACTTGAGTTATAGTCTCTGGCTACTTGTTTGTTAATTATATGTTTAGGAATAGCTTGGTATTGTTCATTCAAAAAGTTTTCAATAACTTTAGGAAATTACGGTTAATGGAGTTTCAGTAACTCCAAATGGTTTATCTGAGACATTAGTTTGCAGTCTTATGTTCTTACACTGAAGCGTTTGCTTCTGGCTTGTAGAATAAATCTCTGCCTGACATTCATTTTTTAGTTTTTCTAGAGGTATATCTTAAGAAGCATCTCTGGCCACTTCTTTCACTCTTTGTGTTTCTTTTCAATTAGACATGTGCCTCTCAAAAGAATTCTATTCAGGACACTTGAGGAATCACTACCTTAGCTAAATACCATGGTTCTTAAATGCTGATAGCGTATGATCTAGTTATTGTTCTGGGGGTGGGGAAAAACTGAAAAAGCTGGTCATGGCAAGTTTTTCGCCTCATTCTCTAGGGGGAAGGCTTACGTTGTGCTTCTGTTGTGTTAATGGTGAATTCTTGTAAATACAAAGTCTTGAAATTTAATTCTGCATTGCAGTTTACTGTATATGTCATGTAAAATTGTATGCAAGAGAACTGAGTAGCTAATGTCTTGTCTGCACTGATGACACATTAATGTGTAATCACATTTTATATTCGGACACTGATATAAATTTAGATGAGAGCATCTGTCATCCGGTTGGTGGCCAGCCCAGCCTAAACCACGACAGATTCCTTAATTGATCTATTGTAAGTTAATAAATAGAAATTAGTGCCAGGATGAAACATTATGAAATTTTGACCTGCTTTTGACTTTTTCTTTAATAGGTAAGTTCAGTTCTACGCTCTACGAGACAGGGGGCTGCGACATGTCACTTGTGAACTTTGAGCCAGCTGCAAGAAGAGCATCCAACATCTGGTGTGTGTGAAGGCCAGTCAAGAGTGATGATTCTTGTCTTACTGCAACAAATTTTTTTTTTATTTTAATTTTAAAAGGTTATTTAGTGTGGACTACAAAAAATTAATATAAAGTATTAGCCATATACTTCTGAAACCTAAATGATTTTTACTCTAAGATGACACTAGCTGCATAAATAATCTGGTCCAGTTAAATAAATCTCAGAAAATTAGACTACTATTAGTTTAAGCAATAAATGTCCAAACAGAGAACTTGACAAATGCATTTTTGATTGGCTTATAGAAAGCCTTTCTTAAAGTATTTAACCCAGGTTTTGGGAAAGTAGGTGACTGTTGACCATAATGGCTATTAACTTATTTACAAATGAACTTCCAATTGTGAAGCAAATGTAAACTGATAAATTTGTTTTCAAGCTCATAGATGGCATGAAATAATACATCGAAGTGTTAACATGCCTGAGGTTGAAATTTGACTTAAAGTTGAAATAGTCAGCTACATACTGGAAAGTTCATCTGCTCTTGGAAAGATGCCCCTTCTTTCTCTGAAGGGACAGGAGGCAGCAGAGAGAAAAGCAATCTAAAACTTCCCACGGGCCTCCTCCTCCCCAATCCACTTCACTACATAGAAGTCCTCTGAAGCTATTGTGTCATGCTGAATGCTGCAAATTCCCATCACCTATAGGTGGAATAGCTACTGAAATTATGGAGTAATGAATATAAAAGCTCCCATCTTGAAATCTTTCTTGTGAAAATGTGCAAGTGCCTTTTGTAGAGTTGAACTTTGAGAAAAAGTTCTGTATTTCTTGCACAAAGCTGCCGATGCCTGCCTCTACTGCTTGCATGTTCCAGATGCAATGGCTTTGCTGATGGCTGCTGTTAGGAAGTTCTGTGTGCTAATGGAAGGAACAAACTGGCCACATCCAAATAATCAGATCTCGACTTTAGAGAATACTTGAGTTTCAGTGAAGTAAAATTGATAACAAAGACTGTTTTTATCTTAAGGCAAGAAACTGAAGGAAAGTTGCATAAATTTGATACAAGTCTTACAGCCATGTGATTTACATGGAAAACAAACATGCAAAAGCTATCCAAAATTGGGGAAAAAGCAATGGTTGGATATGGACTCTCATACAGTAAGAGAAATTTCTCCTCATCTCTAATGAATGAAAACTGCAAAGTAATTTTGCTCTTACCAGAGTTTTATTTAAAGTTAAGGTTTTTTTTATAGGCAATCTAAGATTAAGTAACTCAGTATACTCGTGTTAAGTATGTACTATTTTTGGCAGTTTTGGGACCTTGGTAAAAACAGTATAGAATTAACAAAAGCTCTGTATGCAAACACATAGTGGACTCTGCAGTCCTTTAGAGATGTGATGCATGTTTACACATCAGTAGCTAAGAGATTATGGAACATATTTGTTTTTTCAAGTGGATTAATTGCTATCATGATAATCCTTGTTAGACATTTTAGGGACTAGGTGTTGAGAAAGTTATACCAAGGGCAAGAGTCTCCTGATTTACTATAGCTACAGAATTTACCACCGTACAGAAGACTAAGTGGATACTTGTATTAAAAATATATAATTAAAGGAAAAACTTAAAGGAAGGGTTTTAATTAAAATTTGCAAAGAGTCAAAGCTTAATTTGGGACACTAGAAAATGAGTGGCCTGTTGAAATAAAATGTAGTTTTATAATCTGAAGTCTTTCCCCTGTTCTTATAGTGACACGGACTCTCACGTATCGAGTTCTACCTCAGTTCGCTTTTATCCACATGATCTAGTAAGTTTTTTCTTATTTATTTTTAAAGCATGCAAAAAATCAGAAGACTTTCCATTTTTAAAGCACTGATTAATCATCCTATGTGGTAGTTCTTTGTTCTTAAAAAGGATTTTTGCCTGGGTTTAAATGAAGATAAAGTATTTATTTGTTGTTGCAGTGTCTTCGTATATACATACAAATTCATCTTTCTGCATAGCACTTGAAAATTTAAATGTAAATGGTTTCCTCTTATCTAAAGCATATTGATTTTATAAATCACGTGGAAATTGGATGTTCTGAGATACCTTGTAACGGTTAACAGAGATTTACTGGGCAACTTGGACACAGTTTGCCTTCTGTGTATTACTAAGATTAGTAGGCAGCAGCAAGAATAAAATTCATGTTCTGACCAAGAGAAACTTCAGTAATTTTCCTGAAAGGAATTTAAAGATCTGTCATTAGTCTGCTGTACAAATTTTTAATGCATATGCAAGGAGTGACTGGGGAAAAAAGGCAAGAGGCTGGCACTGCTTCATACTGCAAATAGCTTTAGAATTCCTTAGTTTTATGATCTCAAACCTTTTATATTGTTGTCAAGTCCAGACATATCTGTACTCTTAATTCTGAAGCCTTATATTGCTGTGTCATGAAGACAGTGCAAATGGTCATGATTCTTAAGCTAGGAAACCAAAGCCAAGTATATTGAAGTACCTAATGAAGTAATCAAGAGGGAAAATTAAATATGGATTCAGTATTTGGCAGAGGAGCAAGAGACCTCCATTTGCCTGACTGTGCTTTTCATCAAGAATGTGCTCTTCAAACCTGGTGTCTGACAGAGGAAATTTGTTTGCTTTCCAGCATCCCCCTTGAAAATGTAGCGTTCAAAAAAGAGGCTGCATTACCTCGTATGCGCTGTTGTTTTTCCAGTGTGGTCCCATTAGAGGGAATGATTCTGTTTAAGGCAAACTCGTACTTGTAAAGTCTTAGCACATGTGCCTAAATGGAATTTTCCACTGAAATTTATTATTAGTGCTATGGATGTTATGTTATGGTGAATTTTTTTTTTAAGTTGTCAAAAAAACCCTGTCTTCTGACACAGCTTATCTTAGATAGTATGTTTTGTATTTTTGAAATGCCTTTAGAAAGGGAGTGTTTGTGCTTGTTTCTGTTAGTATTTTTCTAGGAAGGAAAAGCTGGCTCAGCATAGTTGCAGTACGCTGATGCTTTAAGGAGTCATGAAAAAAAATTTCAACAACTTGAAATCAAATGTTAAACTTCAAGATAATTGTAAAAAAACAAAAAAAAACAAAAAAAACCAACAAAACCACAACACCATGACAAAAACCAACACCAAAAACCCTATCATTTTGACACTTAAAGGTGACATGAGTATTTAAATTTTGCTCTTCGCCTTAAAAGATTGTGAAGATTTTTCATTAAATCACACTTTAACAATGGTATAGCTTGAGAATAAAGGCAGTGCAATAAGATGCTTAATGACCTGTTAATGAAATCTGTAAAGTGGGTTACTACATACATACTGTCCTGTAGTAACATTCTGAGTGCTCTCCTTAAATGTCCTTTATGGTTGTTAGTATTACTGTGATTTCAAGAGAACTTTAGAGTGACAAACTACAAAATATGTGAGAAATGTAGTCAGTCATAAATAGTATTTGACTAGTTAGGGCAGAGCTTTTTTTAGTTTGTTTCTGCATACATTTTGAATGTAGTGAGTTTGGATTTGACCACTGATGCACGCATATGTTGCTTTGTCATGCAACAGCATCCATTGGGCATGGGTGTGCATGCACATTAGCTGACTATAAGAAATGTGTTGTAATTTATTTACATTCAGAGTTGGATTATTCTTGTAGTATATGTTATTCCTGTTCACATATCAGTTTACTTGTCTTCAAATTTGAAGTTTTCAGAGTGAATGGGATAATGTGCTTGGAAGACATGTTCATACTTCATTTGAAATTAGGCATATGCTAAAATGCCAAGCAGTTGTGTTGTATGCAAACTGTTATTGCTGCTGGTGCTATTCATTTGCTATGATAAGGACAGGAAATGTAAGTAGAAGCCTGAGAACTGACAGTGTTTAACTTACTCAGTTTCACTTTTGAAAAGTTATAATTCTAGCAATTTTTTGCAAAGCAGTTTTCAGTAAAATACAGTGATATAATAAAAATGAGCTTTTGTTAATACTGACTTTCTTTTAGCTTTCTCTTCCTCAGATCAGGTTGAACAGGCTGCTAACCATGGATACAGATCTGCTGGAGCAGCAAGACATTGACCTGAGTCCTGACCTTCAGGACCACATGCAACCTCAAGAGGAAGCAGCTCAAAAAGTCAAGCAGTACTATCGCTTTTGGATCCTGCCTAAGCTTTGGATTAGCATCAATTTTGATAGATTAACTCTTCTGGCTTTATTTGATAGGTGAGATCCTTGTGTGTTACTAGACCTCAGAAAGTAAAGATTAAAAAATGGTAACTAAGCTGTAATACAGATAAAGCTATCCTTAGAGAATTACATTTATTTACTGTACTCTGAAAGACGAAAGAATAATATGAAAAGCAGTTTTTCTAAAATAATGAAGGCTACTCTCCCTTCTCCGGCAATGCTGAAAATGGGGGGGGGAACCAACCAAACACCTCATTTTGCCCAGGTTGGGTGATAACATGTTTGAACGGTCAAAAAGAGAGATTTGTTGCTAATATTTAAAGTGAAAAATAAACCTTTTCTGAAAAACCAATTAAAAGGGTCTAGAACCTGGTGTACACTTAAATTATTTCAGCAAGTAGAGAGATTTTACCTGCTGTTTCAAAGCGTTTTTCCAAAGGGTCATCTAATACTGTTACCAGCTATTGGAATATATGAAGTATTTAAATTTTGGTAGTGAACTTCCTTGAGATAGACAATATAGTAGTGATTTTGTCCAGGCAGAAATACTATCAATTCTGTTCTTAAGCACTACCAATATCATATGGAATGCTCTTTATGCCACTTGGTGTATCTTAGCCAAGTGAGAGTATTTTTAGTTTCTCTGGTACAGAATCATGAATGATAGATTATATACCGATAAGCTATCATGCATGTATTTATCATAGGCTTGTAATCATCCTGTGTGGCTCTTGAATATAGAATTGTGTTACAGACCATGCTTCTGTTTGAGCATTTGTATTATTTCTGAAGTTATCTGCTGAAGTTATCTTCTGCTGTTTAAAGTTCAATTCCATAAGATACTAATTGCTTTCAGCTATCATTGAAATCCTGGTAGCTCCTAGCTTTGCTAAAAGACAGTGTGCTAGTATAGTCCATGCAAGTTCAAATCTATTAACTACTTTGCTACCAGAAGCATAACTCTCGGTAATTTCTGACCCTAACTGTTCCTTTGCAGCTTTGTCTATACCTAGTTAGCTTTTAATTCTCTCTCTTCTTTTGTTTTTTTTTTCTCTCCATCTAATGCAGGAATCGTGAGATCCTTGAAAACGTGTTAGCTGTCATCCTTGCTATTCTAGTTGCATTTCTGGGCTCTGTACTTCTTATAGAGGGCTTTTTCAAGGATATTTGGGTCTTCCAGTTCTGCCTGGTAATAGCCAGTTGTCAGTACTCGCTGTTGAAGGTATTTTAATTACTCCTCACTTTCTATCAACAATAGAAATGACTTCGGTTGGGTGTTGCAGGTTGGTTAGAGCTTTAAGGAAAAAACTGTATGTTTATCATTTAAAAAGACATTAGTAAACTTCAGCTTCATGGGAAGTTTGATAGATGGTCATACAAGGTCACTTCACTAGAAGGGTTCTAGTGAATGTTTATTAAACAACTCTTTATTTGTTGTTCTCATGCACTTTTTGTTTTTCCAAAGAGGAGCACGTTCTTACTGGTTGAAAACAGCCTATAAACTAAACCTGGAAGTTATATTGTTTTGGGGTTTTTTTCAAGTGGATACATGTCAATGCATTCATGTTAAACAATTATATCTAAGCATATTTTTAATCAGAATCTTATTTTTTATTAGAAAATTGTTAATGGTATTTTAAGAACAATTGTTTATTTCCTTATAATTAGACTATTAGGGTGAAAATTAGATACAAAATTAAAGTGCGTAACATGTGTTTAAAAAAACTGGTAGAAGTTCTACAAATTTGTTTGTTTTTTTTTAAACTTTAGCTATAGACATGCACTCTTTGAACAGGTTTTATTGTTTAATAGGTTTTACTGTTTAATACATTGTGCTATTTAAAAGCTGCGCAGTGGCTTGAAAATTGTAAAACTAATTGTAGATACTACTAGAAGAACTTAATCAAGAAGGTGTGGCGGGGGGGAGGTAAATGCACTTGTCTGTAGATTGGGTAACTTTCCTCTTTACATTTTGGTTTCAGAGCGTTCAGCCAGATTCTTCTTCCCCTCGACATGTAAGTTCTGGGCATGTGCCACTGTACTAACCCTGCAGATGTAGAAGTTACACATAGAAGTGATCTTTTTGGTTTGATCTTTTTCAACTTTTTTTAGGCACCTTCTCATAAAGCACAAGAGGTGGATGTTGTCTTAGTGTGTGAGAAGGGAACTGATACTATTCCCCCCCCCCCCATATGCTTTGTTGGTATTTAGCAAATCATGTCCTCCCTGCTTTAAGCCTGGCTTCTGCTGTAGAGCCATATCATGATGAATGTTGATGATCATTTTGTGATGAATCTTTAGTATTCAAGCAATTAAACTGAAAGGTATTCTTAATGCTGTAATTTACTATGCTGGTATGAACTGACATGGCGTTGATGTTCTATTCTGGTTGTGTAGAACATTCAGTTGTCCTAGTGTGCACACAGCCTTATTTTTTCACTCTATTAAGCTGAGCATGCAATGATTTAGTGAGCATTAACATTTGAGCATGGAAATGTTAATGTGCTAGTGTTGCACAATATGTTTATATTCTATTGTGCATCTTCTGGGTTGCCAAGACAAAATATTTTTGTCCTAAATTAGATATGAAACACATTATTCCTCTGCAGCAAGTCATTCATGTTATTTTAGGTAAGAAGTTGTGTGTTTTAATGAACACACAAATGCAGATTATTTTCCTCCTCCCTCGCAGCAGGAGCAGTATCTGAGTAATAAACTTTAATAACTTTTTCTTAAGAATTAATATATTATCTCTTGCTTATGAAGCCTAGACAGAGTTTCTCTGGCATTTAGTATTGCAAGAAACATATTTTAAAACTTAACAGAGAATAAGGGTGAATTATAGCTTAGTCTAACTTAATCCAACTGTTGTCTTCATAATATCAAAGCCACAAAAAAAAGACTTATATCAGTGTAAGGCAATGCAGTAAAGATTTTTATGAACAAAACCTAAGGATGTGCT
The DNA here is from genome assembly GCF_964106895.1 of Numenius arquata. Taxonomy (NCBI): domain Eukaryota; kingdom Metazoa; phylum Chordata; class Aves; order Charadriiformes; family Scolopacidae; genus Numenius; species Numenius arquata. Next base: position 45,317,669 of record NC_133581.1, on the reverse strand, counting down.
GAGGTGACAGTACATTAATTAATGAATTGATTAATTTTGGTTGTAAAATTATCTGCAACAGAAGAATAACAACTTTTCCTGCTAATAATGAAACAAATGTTTGTTTTTTTTTTTTTTTTAACAGGGTCACAATCGTATCATAGCCTATAGTAGGCCTGTATATTTCTGTTTATGTTGTGGTCTTATTTGGCTGTTGGATTATGGCAGCAGAAACATATCTACAACAAGATTCAGGTTGTATGGAATGGCTTTCACCAACCCATTGCTGCTGCTGTCAGCCAGGGACTTAGTTATAGGTGAGTGCCTTTTTCATTGATTTGAGTTGTTTGCTTCACCACAGGAAAAAAAATAATCTTTTTTTTTCCACTCTGTGTCTTGTTATGACACTGTTGCAACATCACCTTCTAAATGAAGTTCTTTATTTTCCTTTGGAAAGAGTAGTTTTAGCTTTGCTGAATTTTATGGGAAAATTCTCCCCTTCTATAGCTTTGATAAAACAAACTGTAGAGATGCTAACTAATAGGGCATCACAGGAAAAAAAATATAGCTCTTTAATTATGTGGTATTTTAGTCCTCATCCCTGAACCTTCTGTTCTTTCTTCTTAGCTAGGACCTGGGTATGCTACCCTATGCGTGGAATTAGCTGCTCAGTACCTAAAGAAACATTTTGATTTGGACTCTTGTACTTTCTAGAGGGGCTTGTGGCAAATGAGTGGGACTTCTCTTAAGCCAGGTTATTTCTGTTTAGCAATCAAGTAGAACAGTATGGACACCATTTTTAAAAACATTGTAGACAGATTAAATCTTATTTAATGTGTATCTTCTCAGAACAGGCCCATCAGCAATACCAAAAAATACAATTTTGTGCTGTATGAGGTATTTTCATTGTGTTCTGAGCAGCACAGTGTGTTTGTAATAGTGTTGGCATTTAATACCCTCATCACCAAAAGAATCCAACATAAAAAAAAACAAAACCAAAAACCCCCCAAACCAACAAACCTTTCCCCTGTTTACTTACAAAATTTATTGAAAATATTAACAGCAGAGCCCACAGAAAGGAGAAAGAATGTAAACATTTGAAGACTATCTTATCATGGAAACTGTGTATAATCTTTGATGGAGCAAAGTTATTTGGGTGATCCTCCCTGGATCACCTCTTTGGAGGGGGAAGAAAATCTGTAATACTTAATCTCAATTGAACACACTTGCTCTTCAGTTGAACCAAAATATCTGGCATGAAAGACTACAGCAGTTAAATGTTATGACTGCATGCCTCTGGTTCCTGGACAGTGTTCTGTGCAGGAAAAATTAAAACTTGGTCTTGCTTTTGATTCTTCTTTCTTTTTTATTTTATTTTTGACTATTAGTTGATTAGTAAGAATTATTGATTTGGGCATTTTGGGAGTTAGTTTTCATTACTTGATTTTTAGGAACATCCCAAATTTTTTACCTCATACTGTTTCCCCCTTCAACTTTCTGGTAGTAAATCTGTACTTAAATTTAAATGTCTAGAGGAAAAGGCCGAAGCCACTTACTTATGAACAGAGTATTGTTCAGGCATTTCGAAAGGTGTTTTTCTACAGATCCTATGGATCTATCTATGCACTGGCATATTGAAGTTAAGACAGCAGATATTTTTGACTCATTCAAGATACAAAACTAGCTTTATTTCCCCTGTTTATGCTCTGTCAGTTTCAGAAGTCTTTTCTTCCTTTTTCCTATCACCTTGAGTCATTGCATAATGTATACCCATATCCCCATAAGATAATACACAAATGTATATATAGGTGGTGTGTTGTATTGTGAAAGTGACCTACTTTTACAAAGTACTTAAGAGCCTTTTCCATTTTTAAAAAGACATGCTGGCATCTTCACCAGGCCGTGTCCATTTTGGGATTAGCTTTTAAAAAAAACTTCTTAGTTCAAGAGTTCTGAATGCTTTTTCATCATTATGTTTTACTGTTCTTCTTTAATATCATGCACCAGCTTGTGTGTTCTGTATTTCTTAGCAGTTCCACCAATAAAAAAAAAAAAATCAGTTTGCCGGAACAGCTCTCAGTTCTTAAAAAAACAAACCAAAATAAAAACCTACTCCCACTGCCAACCCTTGCCTTTGGAGCAGCTCTTAATGTTGCTGCACCACTGGCTGCTAGCAAACATACTCTGTTAGCACAGAGTCAAAATCTCAGCTGCCTTTTTTCCCATTCCCAGGCATAGCTACTAGAACAACACAGGTGCAGGGCAAGGCAAACTTTGTGTCTAGATAGCTTAACTGCTGTGTCCTTGCCAACAGACAAGTGAGGATTGGTATGAATTTTTCATTTATTTATTTTGTCCCACATACTGGACTTCATCAATTGGTCTAAATCTGCATCACATTTATAACAACTATTTTCTGTTTTGACCTTTTGACCTAGGTGGTCCCCATTAGAGAGCAATTCTGTTATGGTCTTTAATAGCCGTCAGAAACGTTGGCTTTTGCTGAACTACTCTTTATAAATTGTGTATTCCCAGATCTATTTTGTAATTTTGTTTTCAAGGCACCCAAGATAGCTCAACTTACAGGCCTTCACGAAACAAATTTTTAACCTGTCAGTGAGAGAACACTTTATTGTTTGCCTTCTATGTAGACTTCTTTGAGTAATAATTTGAGATTACAGTTTGACTTGAGAATTCTAAAAAATATTTTCTTCACGTCCCTATATTTCCTAATTTGTATCAATAAAAAGATGCAGAACTTAATGTTTTTCCCAAGCCCTGGACCTACATGTTTTTAAACGGCATTTAGTTATTTAACTTTACCAAGGAGTAGGGGAAAAAAAAAAAATCAGATTCTTGGTACCTATCTCACTGTAGATATTTCTAATGTGATATCCTTTAGTATCCAACCATTCTGTAGATATAAAGTTAGAAACTTAAAACTGAGACTCGTGATTCTTTACAGGATACTTCAAAATTGGTTTCTTCTTTTGGTCATTGAAGCCACAAGTCAATAAGGTTATAGAAAATCTTCCCTAAACAGTCAAATATTTGTTTGTAAGGTTTATTTTCATGGTTTGATCCTTCTGTCTCTCAGAACCTAGAACTTGTTGTAATGTGCTGCTGCTTGTGAATTATATCTGAACTGTGGAATAGTTGTGTAAAATATTGTTTTTTCTGCATCTTTTATTCCTTAAGATGGAAAGGAAATGGTATGTGCAGGTTGGGCACACTGTTTTCTTTATTAAGTGGCATTTGTTTATTTTTGCATTCTTAAGCCCTGTAATTTGCAGAGGTTTTAATGGTTTATACAGTTGCTCACTTTCATTTAAAAAAAAAAAAGTCATTCAGGATCAGAACTTTTCAGAAGTGGTGTGGGGAAAATGAGTAAAATTGTCAGACATTATTAGTGGCAGAAAACCCAGAGGTGGCTTGGCCTCTTTTTACGTGTCTGTGACTGGTGATAGCTCACTCCTGTAACTCCAGACAGGCAGTTGTGCTCACATAAACCTCATTTACGGGTGAAAATTTAAAAATCTAATCTGTAAACACTCTTGGCTGATCTTTGCTAATTAAAAATTGAAAGCCTGAATTGGCCTGTGTCCATTTCTGCAGCGATTAAAATGGAAGTACAAGAAATCTTCTGACTGTTGGTCTATGTAACCTACGTATTGAGTCAGTTCTGAGTCTTTGAAGTAGATGTGTTTTTCTTAGAAATAATAGTAGAAATACTTCAGTGGCGTTGAGTTAAATGGTGTGTGTGATACCCTAGAACTTAAACTGAATAGTACGTTACTATGCTATATTTTTCATATTCACCACTTTTTCAACTATTTTTTTTCTTCCGTAGTGTTTACACTATGTTTCCCTATAGTATTCTTCATTGGTCTTCTGCCTCAGGTGAATACATTTGTGATGTATCTCTGTGAACAGCTGGATATTCATGTCTTTGGTGGCAATGGTGAGTGTTGTTTTTTCATGTCAGTGGCAAAAACATTAGATTAGGAACAGCCATCAAATTAGTAGGCTAGCAAAAAAAATTGTGATTACACTATTATTATTCCTACCCTCAACATAAAAATACTGTGTTTTTTTAAAAGGCTAAAGGTCTTCTCATGGATTATTGAGAAATAGAATTACTGTCTTAATAAGTCTGTCAAAAAGCATACTTTCTTCCTCAACTGGATTCTGTTGCAGTTATTTACCATTCTCATGGTAATACTGCTGAATAAATGAGGAGGTAAATAAAGCCACATGAAGCTCTTTAAAAAAAATCATTTGTAGGGAAAAATATAAGTAGTTGCTGTGGGTTGGATTTTTTTATATCAGAGGGATGTTGCAATTAGGGGGCTGATACCTTTCTTAAACATTCTGAAGCATTTTGTATTCTAACCTAATTGCATAACACCGCTGAACTTTTCTTTCTTTCAGCTACCACAAGCCTGCTTGCAGCACTTTACAGTTTTATCTGTAGTATTGTGGCAGTAGCCTTGTTGTATGGACTGTGCTATGGTGCCCTGAAGGTGAGCAAAATTTTAGGCACAGGATACATTGATGTTTTGGGTTTTGTTCTCTACATCCTTGTATCTTAGATACTTAAATAAGGAAAAAGTGAATTAGAAATATTAGTCTGATTTGGTAGGGTTTTATATTTCCTCAGCTGTGATATCAATAAAGGAGATGCAATGCAGGAACTAAGCAGATCTTTTGCTTTTAAAAGGTGTGTGATCTGTGCTTGCACTAACAGGCTGGTTTTTTGGCTGAAAACACATGACACTTAATTGGTTCCATTCTGTGTTGATTCTTAAAAATCATGTAGGGGGCTTGTTTCTATCTAGCACAGTCTACATGTATTGGTTTGTTAACCTCTCAAAATGGCTCAAAAGAGTACTTTTTCCAGTACTGCAAACCAGAAATAATATTTTCAAATTAATCTTTACTTGAAAAAAAACTAGAAGATAGTTTGTAGTGTGAAAGTGAAGATGTGTGCCTGTCTAAAAGGTAGAGTTAGCTGGCAAGGGGGGGAAAAATCCTCACCCTGAACCAATAGGTTTTCCTTGTTTAAAATGTGATTCTGTTTGAAAACAGTTGTGTTGGTTCTGTTTGCTGGTTTCAGGTGTGTGTCAACACTCAAATGCTCTTGGCTCACAATTAATTGTAGCGTGTGCGCCTTCCAACTCAGAGTTGACGGGCTTTTTTCCACTCTGTCCAAAGAGTAAAAGGTTGCTAGAGGAAATACTCCCATGATGCTATCACCTGCAGAACATGATTAGCTTTCTGTGGATTTGTACATTTGTCTTTAGTAAACACATCTGTTCAAGATAAACAAGCTTTAGCAAAGAATCACTGTCTCATCTTTGCAGATCCAATACAGAACATGAAAACAAAAATAAAACCATTGGTTTAATCTGAATTCAATAAATCAGAAAAAAAAGATCTGACTAAAAACAAAGGTAACTTTCAAAATTAAGAAGTGACTAAATGCAGCTCCAGGAACCTGTGAGCTCAAGGAATGCAGGAAATTCTTCATAAGGGTTATGAAAACAGATTACTTCATTGATTAAGATGGTGTGGCCTTAAGGGATGTACACTATGTTAAAGTTTCTGATCTATAGTTAGACATAGGTAAATATTGAACAATATTTTTATACTAAAAGTCCTGCTTCATTTTTGTGGAATTGTAGTTAATTTTTCCATTCTCTTACTACACTATAAGTAATTCTTTCATGTGAGATAAGTGTTATATATACTTTGTCTCCTTTTTTGTAACATTACATTTCTGTTTCCAGGATTCTTGGGATGGGCAGCATATTCCAGTTCTCTTCTCCATATTTTGTGGTTTGTTAGTGGCAATATCCTATCATCTCAGCAGACAAAGCAGTGACCCTTCTGTACTTTTGTAAGTGACTCAGTTTGCGTCCCTTCCCCAAGGAAGAAGCAAGTAGCAAGGGACCATTGTTTATAATGTTAGATATTAGTACTCTTTGAACTGGTAGTCACCAGCATTATCAAGAATAGTATTTGGTTCATTAGTTACAGAGAAATTCTCAAATTTTGCACTTAATTCCGTCTCTATCAATAGTCTTTCGTTGTGACTTCAGGCAAATCACTTATATGCCAAAATTTGATTTAACTGCCTGCTGGTGTTCTCCCAAAATGCCAGTCAGATGCTATCTTTTTGCTGGTGTGTTTGTGCTGAACAACCTGTACCCATTCTGTATTTAAAGAGGTGCTCAAAGCATTAGTTTAAGCTGAAGCCCACATGTGGATTTTTTGAATTGTTTCTCTCAATTCGTTACTGTGTTTTTATCTTGAATGTGCCCTCAAAGCACTTGTTCAAATGATTTCATCTCAGATGCAAGACAACAAGAATCTGTTGTTGTGATGAGCGTTCCCGTCTAGTGTGGGGAAACATGAATTCATGTTGCTATTCTGAGTTGCGGTATTGATCTGATGATGAGGGTATTTCTGATTCAGTTAATAATTATGTGTGTAAAACAAAATAGTTCCAGTAGGAGAAACACCTCCCACAGAACAGCCAATAGCGGCTCAGTCACATACCTGGGTCAGGCAGAGCTTGAACTTGGATTTAAATTTAGCCGTAATGTTGCATGAATTTGATAAGCAGTAGTCTGGGGTAGATAGTGAGGGGCCTCCTCTGTGAACAGGACGATTAATGATTCGTAAGTGTTCACACAGAAGGAAATCCTTATCTTTGGGTTGACAACTAAACCTTGCCCTGTTACCCTGAGTTGAGATGACTTTACTCAGTTGGTATGAGGTCCTTGTCCCTAGATACCTCTTCTGTTCTTTCCAAGTACTGGATGCTTATGACTGACCTGCAGGTTCACCTGTTTGGCTAGATGTGGCACAGTAAAGGATTGCAGTACATTGCAATTTGTAATTACCTTTGAAGATCTAGGGCTCATTCTATAGTGAGCTTCCTGTCCATAAAATGAAATAATACGTATTTCTGTACCACATAGGGTATTGTAAGAAAAATCACATTAAGGGGTTGCGAGACACTTAGGTACGGCTAACAGTGCTGCATATGATCTTCTAAAAGCTTAGGTATAAGTTGTTTGGGCTTTAGTAGCAGCAAGATCTGGAATTTAGTAGTTCGGTCAGCATGGCTAATTCATTAATTAATCGGGGTAGTATAGATTATTTTTTTTGTTGTTTTTGAAGTTTGAATTAAGCCAAGGGGTTCTTCATTTTCTAATTGGTGTTTTCAAACAAACCACTTCTAAACTTTGTGCCAAGTTACATTTCAGTTATTTATGAACTAAAGTTTTGTTTCATGAGTACTAATAACTCCACTTAAAATTCATTGTTTGTTCAGTTACTCCCTTTGGTACTGGAGAAACTGCTGTTTGAGCAACATCTGGTGACTCGTCTTGAATGGTGGTCACTGTGTACAACCAGAGAACTAATTCTTTCATAAAGTTGAGATCTCATCTTTGTAAATTTGTTCAGCCGTGTGAAAGCACTGATATGCCAGGATTATTTTTTCTTGTAATCAACTTGTAACACAACATTTGACTTTATTCGTCTAAAACCACATAAAACAATACATGCTTTTCAGTGGGTTCTTTTTTGTCTTTAAGCTCTTTAGTGCAATCAAAATTTTTTCCTAATTCTGAAGACAAAAACCCTGAGGATCCTCTGTCTGAAGTAAAAGATCCTTTACCTGAAAAGCTTAGAAATTCTGTGGTAAGTAGGCTTTTTAATTTATTTTTTTTAAATTCAATCTTAACTTATGTTGGTTTGCATAGCATCAGTTGGGATCTTGGCTTACAACGTTTGTGCTTGTTAATTACCATTCTGTTGATTAGAATGGATATCAGAGCGTTTCCTTTAAATCTGCAGATGAACCAAATATAATGCTTATATTTCAATTTAAGTTATTTAAAAGGAGGCATGTGAGAGAATTGGAATTCCCTAGTATGAATTCAGTGACATATCATGGAGGATTTTTTCTAGTTTATATTGATAATAATAAATGATACTTGCTTTTGTGCAGAAATTAGTGGGAAAGAGTTAATTGTTGCAAAACTATATTAACTCAGTTTTTCTAGTACTTGTGAGCAAGAGCTTTCTGTGTGCTGCTTCAGAAGCAGAAAATAAAAATTCTGGAAAGTGTTGTGGGGTTTTCTGTGGCTGAGTTAATTTTTGTTTTTATTCCTGATGGGTTTTTTTTGAAGAGCAGATGTAATCTGTTCCATTTACTTCATTCAGCACATATTTTGAATTTTTTATACAAATTCACTCTAAATATTTATGAAAGTAGTAATATTTAACCATTATTCTTTTTCATAGGGTGGAGCAGTAAGTAAAAGACTTAAAAAGCTTTGTATGTTGAAGTTGTACAAAAGAAGGTCGAACGTTTAACCTTGTGTAGGGCTTGGCTGTAGGAGTGTAACAGTATAGATGTGTTTCTCCTAGTACAGCAGGCACAAGCATGGTAAGGTGCAGTGTGTGGAAACTGCAAGTAAATATTTAGAGCAGAGAAACTGCAGTTCTTTTAATGCTTAACAGAAGAGAAAGACTATAGGAGCTGCAAGCTCCTCTTCAGCCCTCAAACTGTGTTGTTAGTCACCAAGGGGGCAGGGGAGCTGAGAATTGTGGTATGTTCTTTCTTTCAGTGTTTTTTAAATCGGGTCTTGCTGATTTTAAAAAAAAAAAATTGTCTCCCAAGAAGTTAAGACCTTGCAGCAATAATTGCTGTGTATAACTATTTGGCTGATCTTGGAGTAGTTATTTCTTTAATGATTTTTTGGTCAGAAAATATTAATACTGTATTTGCAGAGTGGGAACAGGTCTAAACTTGAAAACTCTTGAGTTGTAGAGGCCCTAAGTACATATTGCCCCCTTGTGACTGGGTCTGGCATTATTCATTTTGTTATTTTTAGCCTGTTATCAACAGCTTGTGTTCATTTTTTAGGGGTAACAGAAAATTCAAACTCCTCAGCGTCATTCTGAAGCTATCCTTTACTCTTCTGCAAAGAATGGGGAAAAAGGATTAAAAAGCCTGGTTGTTTCACCTGGTCGTCAGCTCTGCCTAGGCAGCTGTCTTCGAGAGCTCTTAATTGCCCCATAGTCTAAGCAATTCTTAGATTGTAATGGGAAATTTGGTTAGCCCTTCCAGCTCTTTCATCAGCCCTATAGGGGGGTCCTTATAGCCCCTCACAGTTAAGAATGAGATAGAGATTATATTGGGTATATTAATTTATCCTGCTCCACTTTGGGTATGCATCTTTCCTGTCAGCTGACTTGAACTAATGCTTTTAGCTGTGAGACTTATATTGTGAAATTTCTGATAACTTCAGTGCAAATAAGTAACACTGGCATAATTTGAAAATCTTTAATCAATTATTGTGTTACTGCTGATGGGCAGTAAGAATCTGAAGAGGACAACCAAATCTGGTATTTTCTAAGATTATTTTGTTTTGACTCCCCAGAGTGAACGATTACAATCTGACCTGATTGTGTGTATAGTCATTGGTGTACTCTACTTCGCAATTCACGTCAGTACAGTATTTACAGTTTTACAGGTAAGGTGTTCCATCATGTCTGCCATTTGTCTTCTATGCACAAATACTCTAATGTGATATAGCACTTAACTCTGGTAGTGCACCGAGACTCCTGACTACTTTTAGATGATCTTTAAATATATAGTGTGACAAGTACATAGCTGAAGACCTTCATGTTCCAGTTTTATGTGCTCACCCTGCTCTTTCCTAGTTTCTTCTTACATTTTGGATTTTTATTGTAGTCTCTGACACAAAACACCCTCTTTCGCTTCATCTCTCTGTTACAATAGTGTAAGGATCATTTTGAAGTAATTAAAACAAACAAACAAAAAAAAAAACCCACAAAAACAAAAACCCCCAACTTTTTCTGAAAAAAAAAAAAAGTTTAAAAGGTTTAATGCTTAAACATTGAGGGGCCAAACCTTGACTTGGCAATTGCACGCTATTGTGGCTGTTTGTAGACTATATTATAGGAGAGTACCCTTTTACTGGAATGCTTATTTACAGGACTTCAAAGAGCCTTTGAGTTTCAAGATTTTTTACTTCTTGGTCTAGGAAGTATTACTCTTTGGATACTTTTTATGTGTATATATGACTCCTACTTGATGATGATGACAGGGGACCAGATCCTGTGCTTGAGTTGTTTAGGTAAAAGCATTTGCCTAAAGAGTTGCAGTTCCTGAATTTCTTATTTTGGTGTTCCTGTAGTGGAACCATTGATTAGCTTATGAAGAGGCCTATGTCAGCTGAATGAAAGTGTCTTGCATGTATTTTAAAAGGATTTTACCCAGCTGCTGCTGCCTACAGTTAAAGTGAGAAAATAATTTTAAAAGCATATGTGTTTAGGTGGTTTCAGGTTTTCAGGTGAAGCATCCTACTTAAGTGAGTGTACTACTATTTTTTTTTTCTAAGGAAAATATCTATTCTGTTGTATGGCTGGACATCAGCATTCCTCCCAAATGTTTTTCTCCCATGTTTGAGAAACTTGGCTATATGCTCTTTGTGTAGTTCAGTAGGCTTAGGCTTCACAGAATTTCTGAATCAAGAGCTTATAACAAGGTAATGCAATCCTAATTTGACATATCTAGAAATTTAGAGAAAACTTTAATGTGTAGAAAGCATTACCGTGAAATCCAGTCTTCATACCATATTAATACAGTGTCTCTTTGACTTCTGTGAAAGAGTTTGGTCTTGGTGGGAGGCTTCTTATTCACCTTCTTATCAAGAGAACGTAAGATTAGTGGTTTGGTTTTCCTTAAGCTTATACCTCCTTTTATCCAGCAGATTAAAATGTAAATTGGGCTCAGCCTTTAGAGGATAATGGCTTTATCATTTATAAAATGGAAGTGCAGATGGGTCTGAAGCAATGGACAATGAAAGAAGATTGGTGTACTATTTTTAATTTAAAATACTTCTCAACTTAGTGAAAATGTGTTAGAAATAGGTGGTTAAGTAAGTTGTTAGTAAAGCTTCTCATGAAGAAATGCATTCCCAAGTTACTATTAAAGGAGCACTTGCTTAGGTACTGGAAAAGGTATTACATTATTTGTGTATGATTTTGTTTATAAAATACCAATCTTAATTTCTTCAATTCTTCTTTTTAGCCTATTTTAAGTTATGTTCTCTATGCATTGGTGGGTACGGTAGGCTTTGTGACCCATTATGTTCTGCCTCAACTCCGAAAGCAACTTCCTTGGCATTGCTTTTCTCACCCGCTGCTGAAAACCAAGGAATACTATCAGTTTGAAGTCCGAAGTAAGTATCATTCATGACACTTTTTAAACTTGCTGAAGTTGCTGACCAACTTGTGTAACCTATTGATACACTTAATCCCTTTTCTTTATTATTCTTATCACTGGAGTATTTAATGACATCTAACCTAGAAATGTCTTAGTTTCTTAGTTCCTCATGCTTTGATTCCATGACACTTTATGTATTTCTTAACTGATGATGGTAAAATATCACATGTGCTAACAACGTGATCTCGGAGCAGTTCCATTAAAGCACAGTCTTCAAAATCTTAAGTTGTAAAGTTTGTGCTAATGATTTAACCCCACATGACAACTAGGACCACAGAACTGCTCACTTACTCAAATTTGGCATCACAAATTACTTGGATCAACAAGCTTTATTTTGTTAGCTGAGTTTGATTTGACAGTGCAATCTGATTTCTTCTTTTTAATGTATCTTGATAGATGCTGCACACGTTATGTGGTTTGAGAAACTTCACATTTGGCTCCTTTTCATAGAGAAGAATGTTATCTATCCACTGATAGTCCTCAATGAGCTTAGTAGCAGCGCTAAGAATATTGCTAGTCCAAAGAAACTGGATACTGAGTAAGTAGAAAAGGTTATAAAGTAATCTGAGTGTGTCTACTGTGCTGTGAAATTAAATAGTGAGTTCTGGCCTCAATGGGAAGACAGTTAATGCTATTGCCTTAAAACTAAGGCAAGGAATAAATAAACTTTTTCTTTACTTGAAAGTTCTTATAGAACCAAGTCCCCTTGTTGACTTAAACTGAATGAAGTATTACAGTGTTAAACTAGGAACCCACATGAAGATAAATTACTCAATTCACAGCATATACTGTAAAGACTGCAAGTTGCAGAATTATGTAGTAGCGTGATATCAGAATTTCCTTGTTGATCTTCAGATTCTAAAATATGATTATCTGGACTGCAAGTTCAAGATAGTGACAATATGTTCTGGTATGTTGTCACATGTAAACTCTAGATTTGTGCAATGTTCCCTGAGTTGGTGTGCCAGCTGGCAGCCCCTCTACAGCTTTCTGCTCTCATCAAGGAATTCCCCAGGCCTTCCAGCCCCTGAGTATAATCTGTACCCAGATGGAATTGTACACTGCCTATTAAATTGAGCCTTAGTTATAATTTATTGAGCAGTGTATCTGACTGTCTCAGCAAATGAGAGTTCAAAAATAGGCCCTGCATTTTTTTGCCTCCAAGAACAATGACCAGGTGGCTTTTTATGGATTTGAAGTTCTGTTGGTTTAAAACAGAAGTGTTGTAGAGAAAACAAATCTTGAAACAAAATGGAACATGCATTTGAGGAAGGGAGGGGAGTGGTGGTGTTGGCTTTTTTTGGGGTGTGGATTGGTTGTTTTTTTAAATTTAATAATCCCTGGATTTAGTAAGTTTTTGCTTTGAGTTCATTATTATTATCACTGCAAGACCTTTGGGAGGAATATTGCCACTACATTACTTTGAAGTGATTTTTATAACCCTTTGATCTGTCAGTTACTATCTGTGAAAAAGAATATCACTCTAAGTTTGTCATTAAGTTGTGATTCCCCCAATATAAGCTAGAGTAGTGTAGTCATGCAGGAAATAATGATAATTCAGTGTTCATTAACATTCTCTTACTGACTATTCTAGAGCACTACTTGCATTTTTGCATATCAATATTCATAACCTAAATACAGATCAGGCTTCTGTTCAGAGCACAAGGATATTTCACCTCTGATTTTTATTATTTTTTTTTTTTAGCGAGACTCTTACAAATAGTGCTAATCTTTGAACATTGAATGGCTTGAGAATACTGATAGGAAGACTTGGATAATAACCTTTAAAAAAAAAATAATCTGATGTTGATTTAACAGACAGCAGACAACAAACCAACATATCCCCTACCTCTGCCCAACTCCAAAAGCAAACCCAAATCTAAACCTTGATTTTGAAAAGACTGGCATTGCATGATAGCAACAATTTAGGTGGTGTTTAAACCCCTTTCGGACAGCAGATAAGTAACTGTTTTGTGTGAATTTCTTACACAGGTTGGGTGCTTTAATGATCACAATAGCTGGCTTGAAGTTACTGCGTTCATCATTCAGTAGCCCAACGTGCCAGTATGTCACTGTTATTTTCACAGTGCTCTTCTTTACTTTTGATTACAAAAGTTTTACTGAGACCATGCTGCTAGATCTCTTCTTCATGTCCATACTCTTCAGCAAGGTAACTTTAACTCTCTATTTCTAGGTGTTTCAGGTCATCCAAAAGGGAAAACAGGTAGTCCTAAGTGATAGGTTAACCCCCAGTCTTATTGGTACTGTAATTAATATGCTATAAGGCATATAGACACTACTTCTCCTTCCCAAAGCGCTTACGTTTGCTTGAGAAAGCATATGCAACTTTCTAAACATCTTATGAGTTTCTGTTACTAAAACAATGAAGTGTGTATTATGTTACTTGCTTCATTCTTAAATCCTTTTTGTAAGTCTTAAGGCTTCTGGTAGATCAATAAGAACTCTAAGGTGACCAGTAAATTCCTTGGGATATTTGTGTACTGAAAAGCATGTTGATTCTCAGCCAAATCACTAAATCTTTCTTCTCTTATTTTTTTTTTTCCATGTAGCTTTGGGAACTCTTTTATAAATTGAGATTTGTATATACCTACATTGCTCCCTGGCAGATCACATGGGGATCTGCCTTCCACGCTTTTGCCCAGCCCTTTGCTGTGCCACGTATCCTTTGAAAATGCAGGCTGTTTCCTGAAGTCGTGTATTTATAATATTTGAATGTTGCATTGTAATGGATTATGTATTATGGGCTAAATCTACTGAGTGAACAGTTTTGCCTAGTGAGTATTTATGAAAAACTGTACACTTTCTGCCTTGCTACGATGCTATGGATTATATGGTAGCAGATAGAGTAGGAATAGAACTCTGACATAAAAGATACATGGAGCAGGAGTTATTTCGTTCTGTAAATGACACAGCTTTTCTTATGACGGTAATTTCCTTTTTCAAAAGTCACTAACTATGTTTTTAGTTCTTGAGTTTTGCATTTTAAACTTCTGTAGACTGGTTTGAATGGAGTGTTTAGTATTCTCTGTAGAATTTTGAGAAAGAATGACCACTGTGTTTAGTGTCAAATTTTCACCTATTTCTGTTTTTAAAAACAAAAAGAATCCCTTTATTGCTGGAGATGCTGTGAAGATACTTTTGCTGCATAAAAATCTTAAGAGGTGTTGTTTTGCTCTTAATTGGTGTTGCTGTCTATTTCAGGTGCTATCACAGAAGCTTGAAAAAAAGTAGTTGTTGCTTTGCTTTCCTTAATTCTGTTATCCCACAGATTCTGCAATGTTGTTTGTCCAAGCAGCTGTGTCAGCTTTCTTCTCTACTCCACTGAACCCTTTTCTGGGAAGTGCAATATTCATCACTTCATACGCCAGGCCTGTCAAATTCTGGGAAAGAGATTACAAGTAGGTGAAATAAGATCTTTAAAGTTTTTGTCCTTTGTTTTTAATAATGTAACTATGACTAAATGTGTTGGTTTGATATTTTTTTTTTTGTTGTGGTGTTTTGGTTTTTTCCTCCAAGTGCTGCTATTTTTTTTTCCAGAGAAAACTAGTTTATAGCACTGAAATTTTCAGTGAACTTGTTTCTGAAATACTGTAGCAGCTGTTTTTATACTGGCAACATTTACTTTAGCTTAAGTAATTACTACTTAGAGGTATGTCATCCTAGTATTTTTTAAACGTAAAAATTATAGTATTATAAAGTGCAGTTTTAAACAGAAAGTGAATTTATGTACAAAACGGTTTTGTGGGGCAGTTCATAATTGTATTTGACCTGTTTTGATTACTGCTCATTTCACAACTAAAAGTGGCTAACCTCAGTATAAAAATCTTTAAGTCTTTTTTGGTCAAGCTGGGATCACTAGTAAAAGAATCTTCATGTCAGATTATACCTCCCTGTATTTTATTTTTCCGAAGTCCACTGTTGTTAATGGTGTATCAGGCCAGTGAAATGTTAGATAAACAGCATAGGGCAAGATGAGCTGCTATTTATGGAGAATTAATTTTTCATTTCACTGTTTTATTGCTTTTTTTTTTCCCCTTCTGACACTAGAACTGCTTAAATACAATGTTCCAAATATTATGTTAAAGAGTTAAGGTTGTAACTTCAGCCAATGAAATCATAACTTTTTGAAAATTGCCCTTTCAAGTAAAGTCTACTGAAACGTTAGTTGTGATGATGTAATTATTTTCAAGTTTGTCACATCTAAAGCTTTATGATCTAAGAAAATCCAAGAAAATATAGACACATCTAAAGCTAAAGATTACTCTGTGGCTACCTACTGTGGACAAACTTCATTAGGTATTGGATCATAATGCTATTATAGGCAGAAAATACTTCTACATGAGCAGAGCTGCAAATTTGCATATAAAATTATTTTTAAAGTAACTTTTTGACACTATTTCAGTGGGAATTTTTTAAACAATTTTTATTCTGTAAGAAAATCTAAGGGAAGAAACTAGTAATAGTAATAAATTTTACTAGGTATGCTCTATTTCATTTTCAGCACAAAGCGTGTGGATCATTCAAATACAAGGCTGGCTTCTCAGCTTGATCGAAATCCAGGTAAGCTTTCCTAGTCTGGGTTTTGAGGGTTTTTTGTGATGGCTTGGGTTTTCTTGGCGGGTTGGTTTTGGGTGGGTTTTAGGGGCGGGGGTGGGTGAGTGGTAGTGGTGGTTTTTTCAAATGTAATTGGCTTTTATATTTATTTTAAATATATATTTATTTTAAATAAATCTGTGATCAGCTTGCTCTCTGATCTTCTCTAACCCTACTCAACCATTCTGTTCTGTCTACTGTTATCTTCTCTTCCATCATCTCTCTTGCTTTATTCTTTAGACTCTACAATAGGTTTTTCTTGTTTCACTCTTACCTTTATGTGTCTGCTTTACTATTTTATAATCGTAGTATGTGTTAAGCTGTCTTGCTTTTTTTTCTTAAGTAATTTAAAAAAGCCAAACATTATTTGAGGGTGTCTCTGTCATGGTGATGAGAACAGTACAACAGTCATCACTGAGATTCTTCTGTGCTCATCTGCTTTTGCACTTTATGTGGAATAGATTGATGGGAGATGCATGAGTGGAACTGAAACAATTAATTTGGAAGATGGAGAACTGAGTAAGAATGGAAAAAATTTGGTCAAAAATACTGAATGTTGCTTATCATTCATTTTGAGTAGTTATCCCTTAAAAAAGGGGCGTGTGTGTGGAGAATAACCTTGAAACAATGTTGCTGTTAAGAAAATTGTAGGATGTATTGTGAAAGTGATAATTGACATTCAAGCTTGATGTTACTCTGCAGATTCAGATAATGACCTAAATCCAATCTTCCTGCAGGTTCAGATGATAACAACCTAAATTCAATCTTCTATGAACATTTAACCCGTTCCCTTCAGCACAGCCTTTGTGGAGACTTGTTGTTGGGTCGCTGGGGAAACTATAGTACTGGGGACTGCTTCATCCTAGCCTCTGACTACCTCAATGCACTAGTACACCTTATAGAGATAGGAAATGGCTTGGTCACCTTCCAGCTGAGGGGGCTTGAATTCAGAGGTGAGCATGTTACATTTCCTTAACTCTATATACCAAAAAGTGGACTTCTGCTTTGGAAACTTCAATTATTTTCAATTTGACCCTGTAAATTAGTTGCTTGGAAAGTGGGCTGCAGGGCCTCTTTATGCCCCTGTCACTTGTGAGCAAGGCTAGCTTGCTGTCATAGAGCTGATGCTAAGTGTCTCTTTCCATTTTAGTGCGGTATGGTTACCATAATTGATCCTTAGAGACACCTAACTAAAATGTGATCCTAGAGTGATAAATTAAGCTAAACAAATCTTTTGTGTTCCTTGGCAGATAGTTCACTTGGTGTTACAGAAACGTAGCTGAAGATGGGTTGGATTCTAAACACTTTTAAACACAAGACAATGTTAAAGCAATCATATAAATTGTTCCAAGTCTTTCTTTTTTCTGTTTTTTCTCCTAAGGAACTTATTGTCAGCAACGAGAAGTAGAGGCCATCACTGAAGGTGTAGAGGAAGACGAAGGTTTTTGTTGCTGTGAACCAGGCCACCTTCCTCACATGCTTTCCTTTAATGCTGCCTTTGGGCAGCGTTGGCTGGCTTGGGAAGTGCTTGTGACAAAGTATGTCCTGGAGGGCTATAGTATCACTGACAACAGTGCAGCTTCCATGCTTCAAGTCTTCGATCTCCGGAAAATTCTCACCACTTATTATGTGAAGGTACAATTCTGATCAATACAACCCTTGGCAGGGAGGGAGGCTGGGTTGCATCTGGAAACTACCTAATGTCTTAAATTTTCATATGAGGATCATACGTGATACAAATTATAGATATATGAACACCTTCGTCAAAGGAGAACAGTTTGCTGTTCTGATGATTACTTGTTACTCTGGTGCATGAGCAGGACAATTACCCTGTAGTTTAGAACAGAGAGAGGGCACTTCCTAGCTGTACCTGGAGTAGAAACTTGAAAGCTGTTACCCAGATATGATAGCTGTGTTGTAAATGAAAAGTTAAATTAATAATGTGTTTCTCTTGGAGAAAGCCAAGCTGCTTTGGTCTTTAAATGCTGTCCAACCCACCTTGGGTTTCTTTGGGATTTTTTTTTTGGAGGGGAAAAAAAAGCCCTGTCCTGCAGTGGTAAGAGGACTCTAGGCCTTAGATCCCTTCAGATAGTAAGTTTACTAATTGAAATCTTTCATAAGCTACCCTCTTTCAGAGAGCTGCAAATTTTCAGGTTGAGATATTTCCAAGATACTTATTCACACACACACACAAGTTGTTGTGGTTGTGTCCCCCCCAAAAAAAACCAAATAACAGAAAACCCAAGGCTGTTAAACTGTCTTGTCTTTTATTTAGCATTTGAATTCTTTAGAAATTCAATATCTAAGCCCTAATGTTAACTAGATAAAAATTCCTGGGTATTTGTTTGTTTTTCTGCAAAATTACAGTGAAAGTCCTGTCCCATCCTTTTTTTTTCTTTCCCTTATTCCTTCAGTCCCTGTTTCAGAAATCTTGGCAGTCTTTGAAAAATATGCCTGTATACTAACCTGTATTGGGTTTTCTGTGTGACTTTGTTGCATCTCTGAGCTAAATAAATGCTATTGTGTATCACTTCTGTTCATTACCAGGAAAATAATGCAAATTAGTTGAAACTATTGAGATTGCTGATTAATTTTTTTACTGCAATACTGACTCATATTTTTATCTACTACTGTTTCAGGGAATCATCTATTATGTCACAACATCCCCCAAGCTAGAGGAATGGTTGGCTAATGAGACAATGCAGGAAGGACTGCGGTTGTGCACAGACCGCAATTATGTTGATGTAGACCCAACATTTAACCCAAATATTGATGAAGATTATGACCATCGTCTAGCAGGGATCTCAAGAGAGAGTTTCTGTATGATATATTTGAACTGGATAGAGTATTGCTGCTCTCGAAGAGAAAAGGTAAGTATGAACATGTGAGGAAAGCCATTCGCTATTCTAGCATCGTCTCATTTTTTTCCCTGTTGCTTTGATTTACAGGCTGATTTAATACTGGCTTTTAAAATAAAGATTTATAATTGGAACTATTAATTTATACTTTACTGGTTTTGATCTTATGCTCTTGAGATGTGAATTTAAATTAATTCTGTAAGTAGTGGATGATTTAACCTGTTCATTAATTAATTCTCGTTTACCAGCTCAAATGAATCAGTTGAATCTTGGGCATTTATCTATGTACAAAAGGGTGTGTTATGTATATATCATGGAATTGATGTTTTGTGCTTAGATGTTAGTGTTTACAAATTAATTGTAACTTAAAAATACACAAAACAAACCCCCCCCAAAAAAACCAAATACCTCTTACCAGGTTATAAGACTGATTACTTCTTAGTGGTCATAGTATACCGTTCCCTTGGACCACTGGAGTTGTTGGCTTGTGAAAATGATCATCCTACATTCAACCCTTTCCCTCACTCCAAGTCCTTCCACCTTTTAAATAGAAACATTAGTATGTTTGAAGAGGAATGCCTTGACTTCTTACTGTTCACAAAAAAAACTGGAGGTAATATAGCCAAAGTAGCGTTGCCTTTGAGAATAAGCAGAAACTGATTGAGATTAGGGGACAGGAATTTAACTGGAATTTGTGTTTAATGAAGGATCTGAGACTTCGGGGTCCAATTTTACTGTGGAGGTAAAAGATTAATTAGAAGCCCGTTTTAATGGGTGCAAGATTTAAAGCATTCTGTAATCAAATGACAAACAATAGCCGAAGAAAATTGTTTCCCTCCAAGTCACGATCTTGTGAAATATTTTGTGTAGATACTGAAAGTTAGGTTTACTCACTTGAACGATACTATTATCTAGGGCATTATATATCCCATACAGCTGCTACTGGCTTTGAGGGGAGTGCAAGTTCCCCCCAAATAAAACTGTAGTCCAGGGAAGTTTTCAGTTCACTCAGAATTACATACTCCTAACCAGTAAGTGAGAATCTGCTTTATTCACTAAAAGATATTTTTGTCTTAACCCCATAGTTTTGCTAATCAGCAGTTTGTATCCAAGATACCAAGTATCCGTGAAGAATGTTGCATGCATCTGTTCAGCTTACAATTTGTCTTATTTCAAATATAGTATGTGTGTGTCTGCCTTTACAATTATTCTTTGTACCTGCAAAACTTTCAATAAACAATTCCTAGTGAAAGTCTGAGCAAGAGTGACTGGTGTGGTAGGTACACACACAGTACACACACTTGAGTTTGTGTACTAATTTGTGTTTGGGTTTCTTTACTCTGTGGTGATTTCTTTACTCCATTCACCTGAATATTCTTTTTTCTTTTGTTATTACAAGCCACTGGATTCAAGTAAAGACTCACCCCTGGTGACATTGTGTTATGGACTGTGTGTTCTGGGGCGGAGAGCATTGGGAACAGCTTCACATCATATGTCTAGGTAATAAATATTGTTGTATGCTTTGCTTCCTCAAAATCCCTCTGGGTTCCTAGGTTAGGTACAAGATGAGTACCTCTTCATAAAAGAAATAGATATTTAATGTCATTTTTCCTTAAAGTGGAGAGATATGCTATGTAACCTGTCTTCGTTATAACAGCCAGTGAAATGTAACCAAAGAACAGCAAACGAAGGAGAACTTGCATTGTAGCATTTTTTTTTTATCAAATTAATGCAAGGTGAGAATTCTGGTGTGGGTACGGAACAGTTATAAGTGATAAACAAAACAAGAACTGGCTGAGTTCTAAAATTAATCTCCATTTCGTGCTCCAAATATGTGGCCTATATGGAAATAGGGGGAAGAAGAGGACAGTCTCTTAAAATGAAGAACACGCATCTTGATGGAAATTGGATATGGCCATTATAAGCTTCACAGTTTAGTTGGCTCTGGGGCAAGCAGTTGTTTCATACAAGTCAGGCATTCCTCACAGTGTTCCTTTTTACTTTAGGCTGTGTAAATAGTTACATGTATGGTTTATTCATTACCTGTTCGGTGCATATGGACATTAAGTGTCCAAGCTTTGCTTACACACACATCCTTACTCATATGTTCTCTTCTCCCTGTCTTACCCTGTAGGTTATCTTTATAGAGAAGAATTGCACAGCTCAGTATTTTTTGCTCTTGTCAGTGACAATAATTGTGGATATGTTTGTATTTCTGTTAATATTTGGGATGTTTTCTTAATTATTTTTTTTTCCCCTCAACAGTAACCTGGAATCCTTCTTGTATGGCCTGCATGCCCTATTTAAGGGTGACTTCCGTATATCTTCAATTAGAGATGAATGGATCTTTGCTGACATGGAATTGCTGAGGAAAGTAGTGGTTCCTGGAATACGGATGTCACTTAAGCTACATCAGGTGAGAGAACAGAACTAATCTGTTGGAAAAGAGGACGTCTTTAACAATGATCTTTAGTAGGTATCTGATATTTTTTATGTCTAACTTTGTGTAATGCGCTGAGTCTTTCAGGAGTTTGAGGTGTGAAATGTTTGGTTTTTATATGTAGTTACATCTGAAATGTTAGTCATATCCTACTGAATGTGTGTTCTTGGAAACAGGATCACTTCACTTCTCCAGATGAGTATGATGATCCTTCTGTCCTTTATGAAGCCATAACAACCCATGAAGAAAATCTAGTTATAGCACACGAAGGGGACCCTGCGTGGCGGAGTGCAGTTCTTTCCAATTCTCCCTCCCTCCTTGCTCTGCGTCACGTGATGGATGATGGCACCAATGAATATAAAATCATTATGCTGAATAAGCGGTATCTCAGTTTCAGGGTCATTAAGGTAAGCTTTGTGCACATTCCACAATGTTGACAGTATTTTGTGGTATGTTTTGATAACTATACCAAATTGCTACTTCAACTCAAATCATTACTTTTTTGTTGCCGATCTGTCGTTGCTAGGGCTGCTTCTTCTCACATAGTGCAAGTATTTAATCATAAAATCAGTTCCTGGCTTAAAATACCTTATTTCTCATCCCATTCTTAGATTTGTTTTATTCTCACCATTGCAGCCTGTGTCCATAAGCTCAGCCTTTCAGAGAAGTGAATAGGAGTGTTTGCAGTTCCGCAGCGCAATGTTACATACACTTGTGATGAAGGCCTAGGTACAGCAAAGCATTCATCACACACTCTCACTGTTTCACTTTCTGACACAGCCTTTCTGCCTGGCTTTTGCAGGTGAACAAGGAGTGTGTGCGTGGCCTGTGGGCAGGACAACAGCAGGAGCTTGTCTTCTTGCGTAATCGTAATCCAGAAAGAGGAAGTATCCAAAACGCAAAACAAGCTCTGAGGAACATGATCAACTCCTCTTGTGACCAGCCGATTGGATACCCAATCTACGTCTCGCCTTTGACTACTTCCTATTCAGATAGTCATGAGCAGCTTAAGGAGATTCTTGGGGGAGCTATCAGCTTAGGAAACATCAGAAACTTCATAGTTTCTACGTGGCACAGGTGAGCTGAGGAAATGAGTATTAGTATGTGTTCATGCTCTCATATTCCATTAACATTAACATGCCCAGCACAACATAATTTATCATACTCAGTCACACAAAAATAAATAAGCCGTGACACTTACTTCACGCACATCTGTAGCATATGGCAACTGCTTTGGTACAGGATTAATCTTCAAATCATATGTAATATGCCACAAACTATGTAAATGAGAGCTCAGAAAGAACAGGACAGTCTAGATTCAAGAACTACAACTTCAGTTCTAATGTCAGGTTTGATGCACGATCAGACACAATGCAACTTCTGTATTTTTTTCAGTACCATCACTTTGCAGTCTAGAATACCGTCTTTACAGAATCGGGACTACTTGGTAGGGTTCCCGAGTGGTAAATATTTAGCATGCAACTGCCAATATTAATGTTGTTAGGGTATGCTCATATGTAGTAACACAAGCTTTAGCTTGTGTTCAGGATCCTTGTTTAGGATTTCATGAATGCTTATAAATACCCGTGTGTCAGAGCCAGAACAAGTAACTGGAGTGATAATAATATAATCCTCTTTCCCTATGACCCCTCGGTAACCCAGTACAAACTTTCACTGTGTTGGGTTTTATAGGCCATGAGAACTTTTTCTGTCCTTCAGGCCCCTTATGACTGTAGCTCCAAAAGCCACAGTGGCAGCTGTATGTAGCATTCAGAAATGTGTGTCCCAGTTCTTTAAGTTTATTAATGCAAACAATGTAAAAGCCTGTGTGGTTATATACACTGGGAAACGTGGGGTAACCTACTGCCTGAATGTTCAAAATTCACATGAGAACTTGTGATTCAAATAATTGCAGTATGTGCTTCAAACAACTGTGAGTACATTATTGAAGGTAACAAGAAATCAAATATTTAAAAAAAAAAAACTCACCACAACAAACAAAAACCCAACAAACATTATTTTCCTGCTTATCTGAATAGACAAAGATTTTTGCAGTATAAGAATACACATGACTGGTGTGTTAAGGAGCATAAATTTTACTAAACCAGGATGTTATAGCAGCATTTGATATTTAGGATTTTACCATCTATTGCGCTTCAGAGGTGGCTTGATTTCTCAAAAGCTATTTTATATGAGCCATTTGGCTTATCATAAATAACTGTTACTTGAATAGCTGATAAGAAAATTGCAATCTCTTAGAAAGCAGCATTTATACTTGCAAAGCGTATTTTGCAAAAAAAAAAGTCAAGTTTGATCTGATTTTAGGGAATGCTGTGGATTGTGTTGAATAAAGTCTTTTGCTTGTCGTCATAAGGCATTTCTTAGAATCCTGATGACTAGGAGGCCTGACTTAATGTGTCACTTGCATTGTTTCCAGACTAAGGAAAGGCTGTGGAGCTGGCTGCAATAGCGGTGGAAACATTGAAGATTCAGATGCTGGAGGTGGAGCTTCCTGCACAAGTAACAATGCAACTATCAATGAGTCGCAGAGCAGCATGTCACAAGGAGGAGGGAATCCAACTACAGGGCAGGGACCTGGAGCAGTACAGCACCCTCCTGTTGCAGCTCATTCCACAACTCTTCCTGCAGCTCATCCACCAACTCATCCCTCCACTCTGGGTAAACTTAAAATAAAACAAAGCAATGATTTTATACAAGTACAGTGTTATAGCTGGAGCTGGCCTTTCAGCTCTCTGGATCAGGCCTAAGTTAAAAGAAAAAACAAACAAAAGTGACTTGCTTATGCAGTGTTAACACCTGCTGGATTCATCTCAAACTATAGTGCTGTTTTATGCAATGCAAGGCTCCCAAACAGAGATTTGAGCAACAGGGGTATAGTTGTGCAGGCAAAATAGATTAAATAACTTCTTATAGCACTACAGATTGGATCTTTTCACTTCTGTCATATTGTCTGAAAATGCTAAACTTTTTTTTTTTTTAATATCTTTATATTTCTTATTTATACATTGGAATGGATTCTCTGGTATTTTACCTGAATCCTATCCAGGAGTCCGTAGTGATCCTGTAGTTCGGGAGGTGATAAACAGTAGAGCTGAGAAAAAGCTTTCCAAACACTGCCTTTAATCACAAAGCATATAAAAGTGTATGTAGTTGAATGAACTTTTTTATTACATAGCGTAATTAGGTCTATCAGCTGTGGAGAGGTATTTACAAGTACTTAGTATAGGAAAAGCAACGACACCAATGCTCATAAACTGCAATTTCTGTTTTTCACTTTAAGTGTATTAAATTTTTCTGAACTTGTTTAAAAACAGCTTTTGCTCTAAGAGATTTTTTTTGACTCAATCTTTGAACATCCAGTCAAGCATATTAAGAAAGAATATTTAGTGTTTTGAAACGTGGACATCTCTACCTGTCTTAATGCCTTAAGTATGGGAAACTTAAGTATTAAGAAACAAATTGTTAATGCGGGAAGAGCAAGGCTGAAGCATTTTTCAAGCTACTTGTCTTGTAGGGATTGTGAATTCAACAGGATATGAAATTCCAAGATAAGCTGTATGGAATGTATTCAAATGCTCTGCTATGTGAAATGCAACAGAGATCTTCTGCAATACAGCTGTTTCAGATGTTGTTGATAAGACCCCTCGGTTTTGTATCCAAGTGCTAAAATGTTTGTGTGTCGGCAATCTAATGTGTGTGGGAGGCTTTATCAAACTCCTGATTCTGTATCTTTTACTTTTAGGCACCAGTCACAGCTCTCACTCTGTGCAGTCAAGCCTTGTCAGACATTCCCCTGCCCGTGCCTCAGTAGCTAGCCATTCATCTTATTGCTACGGCAGTCGTCATTCATCTCTTCGCACATCCACAACAGGCTTTGTGCCTTGTCGGCGCTCTTCCACCAGTCAGATATCCCTTCGTAACCTCCCATCATCCATCCAGTCCCGCCTATCTATGGTGAACCAAATGGAACCTACTGGCCAGACTGGGGTCAGCGCGCAGCATGGACTGCCCTCTTCTAGCAGCTCCAGCCAAAGCATCCCAGCCTGTAAACAGCATGCCCTTGTGGGCTTTCTAGGGACAGAAGGAGGGAGTAATGCAACTGAAACTCAGTCAGGTGGCAATGCAAGCCCTGCAAATCAAATGCAAGCCAAAAAGGATGACGTTATTTACAGAATCCAGGTGAATAGTCCAGAAGAACAAGTTAACCTATGCTTCCACGTGCTTTTGTTAGTCTTACCTTGTATGTTGTTGAAGTTACTACTTTTAAATACACCGTCTGGAATGTGTCAGTATACAACTATTGTGCAGTTACATTTGCAGAACTAATGTGAGGAAAAGGTTTTCTGGACAACCAGCATTCCTGCATGCTTAGACATCCTTGTTTTTGTTACTTATATGTTTTGCTGTAGTGCAGCTTTGAGAAAGTCAGCTGAACTCAGTTCCACTTCATACTTGGTTTGCCTTTAGCTTTACATGTTGTAATGAACAAATAGCTTCATTTGCAGGGCAGAAAGTAACTAGCTTTTTTCTTTTAATCAAGTAAATTTTCCACAAAAGTAAGTGTAAAAATACTCACTTTCACTGTCATATATATTTATTCATTTTTATATGTATTTATTCTTTGGTTATTGCCACAAGTCTGGGTTTACTGAGCAGCAAACAGTACACCACTAAGTTAATCATGGCAGCCTTCCTCATTCTGTCAAAATCCAGAAATTTGTATTGTTGCTTTTCTAGCTTTAATTAGCCCCACATATGTGTCTTTGGCAGTATATTAGTGGGAAACATCAAGAAGTGTATTTAATAGGATAGATCATAACAAACACTATTTCATTGCTGATATCACCTCATTTTAGAGTACTCCTTAGTAAACTGCATCATAGTGGGCAAAGTTAACAAATTAATTTTGCAGGTCTTTGCTTAGTAGCTTTCATTTGCAGGCAAGGGCCCTTTCATAATTCCTCTGTGTGAGGAGGATACAGGCAAAGTTGACACGTGCCCTTGGATAGTGGACATGATGCGGTTTTCTCTGTCCTTAAATAGGAAGAAGTTTTCAGGAGTTTTCTCCTGCTGCCCTGTGGAAAGGCCAGTTTACTTCAAAACACGGGGTGGGTCTCAACTAACCATGCTAGTAGATAAATAGTTCTTCAGCCTAACAGTGAATTACCCAAGACCATGTTTCTTAAGATATTCTGCAAAAAGTGATGAACCAGTTTTAACAGTTCATCATCACTTAACTCTTCCCTGCTACTGGACCATGTGCTGCCAATGCTTATGTTGTGCCAGCTCCTCAGATCCTGCCATGAGCCAGTGGAACTGAAGGAAGGGAACAAGAGCTGCTACTTCAGAGAGCAATGAACTGGTATATTGTCAGCTGTGTCTGAAACCACAGCCTAATTTCCAAATTCTGTGTTGCTCAGGCTTTTTGCTAGCCTGGAGCTTGAGTTTCCAGCATTGAAATTGTTCAAAAATCAATTTCTATGGGTTAAAGTTGGTTCTCTGGGAGTATACAAAAGGTTACAGTTTATCTGTTTCTTTTAAATTTTGGCTGAACTAACAGTCAAAACTCAATTCCTACTTATAGTTAATGGATCCCAGTCAAGTACTGGAAGGGATCAACGTGTCAAAAAGGAAAGAGCTGCAGTGGCCAGATGAGGTGATACGGCTAAAAGCTGGAAGAAACAGCTGGAAAGACTGGAGTCCTCAGGAAGGCATGGAAGGCCATGTAAGTTTTGCTTAGAAGTTGACAAGCTAATTTTAAAAAAGGCTTGATTTTTATGGCAGTCTGCTTAGATGTCAAGGCCAAAGATACATATAGTAGTAAATTGAATCAGCAGCTGTCCTCTAAGTCACTGTTGCTGGAAGAGCAGGTCTAGAATTTTAATTTGAAGCAGAGGGATATTTCTGCAGCTGTATCCAAAAGATGCAGAATGATTCAAATGTTGTCAACCACCTCTCCTTCCTTGCCTTCTTCCAGCTCTTGTCATGAACTCTCAGGCATTGCGCCCACTCATCCAGCCTTCATTTTCCTTTAAGCTGTCAATCCTTGAACAAATACAGAAGGACATTTTACCGAATCACCAACTGAATGGTTAACAGTATTTGTTTTTAAATTATTGAGATGAAAATAGAGCCAAGTGAGATTGTCTTTAGATGACTCTTTATTATCTAATAGGTACGTGATAGGTGTTTACTTTCATTTAAGAAAGCAATCTGCTGTAACTAAAACTTGCAAAAGCCTATGACTTGAAATTCTATCTCCTTTTTCCCTAGAGGTGTTATATCTGCATTTATAAAAATTCACTGCATTAGTTTAGAAAACTTATCTTCCAATTTAGGCTCCCTTTAGGAGGAAAAAACCCCAACTCTGTGTTAGAGGTTTTTGGTTTTTACTGAGGCATAACACTTATTTTTTTTTTTTCTGGACCTTTGCGTCTATAAAGATGCTTCAGTGAGTATTCTTTCAGTGATGAATAGTAAAAGGGAAGAGTCACTGACACTTGTCTCCATTGGTTCATCAATATAACTATCTTCATTTGGAATATGAATAGAATGTTGGTGTAAACATTTGTAATTATGTTGGGTTTAGGCATTACACTTTTAGAATTTCCTGGTTAGCTAGACAAGAATGTTGTAAAATTGGTGAATGGAAAGGGTTATATCAAAACATTGGGACAGTTTCTTTCAGGAGTTTGAGTGTTTTGCAAATGGCAGCATGCTGACGTGTACAGTGATTGATGTTACAGAAAGATTAAAACAAGAGGATTTGAAGGTCTGAATGCTTCTCATCTATATTTAGTGCAGCATACTGGCAGGGTTTTTTAGAAAAGCATCTTTTACCCTAAGAAGAAAGGGGGAAAGCACCAGATTATCCTATGTATGATTAGGAGGAGAGGATTTAACTTGATGACACAGTTTCCACTCCCTATTTCAGCTGGCTAGTATCAGTACTAGTATCAATAAAGCCACTAGCTCTTAGGACAGTCTTTCCTTCCTGATCCTGCGGCTGCGGTTCTTTCTGCAAACAGGC
The DNA here is from genome assembly GCF_964106895.1 of Numenius arquata. Lineage (NCBI taxonomy): Eukaryota > Metazoa > Chordata > Aves > Charadriiformes > Scolopacidae > Numenius > Numenius arquata. The sequence goes on along the minus strand of NC_133581.1, from coordinate 45,289,395 downwards.
AGAAATTATTCTTGCCTGTTCAAAGGCTGCTCATCAAGCAGATGAAGAAGAAGATAAAATATTCCTGGCCTCACTCCATACAGCAGCATAAAAAGTTTATTTGGGCAGACTTTGAAGTCAAACTTGAACAGAGCACTTAATTATCATGCTGTTGCATTGAACAAAGGGGAACTAAAGATGCCATGCTTCCTTGGCTGAAATGCTGTCCCTGTGGATGCAGTGTACATCTCACGTGGTGAAGAAAGCTGCATCTCCTTCACCCAGTGTTAGAGAAACTGGCAGCTGGGTATAGTGGCAATTAAGGTCTCTTGGATTTGATCTTGGAAGACGTAGATTACTTGTGGTTTTCTGTCCCTTTTCCCCCCACCTGTGTCTGTAGAACTCTTGAAAACTGTACTGTCCTGGATTTTGTAAAAGTTAATTTTATTTGACTTACCTTACCTTTTCTTGATTTTAGGGTTCTTTTCCCACAGCTGGCAAATCTGAGATAATTCTATTTCTATGGAGCTGGCAATACTTAAACCCATGTTACTGGAGCATCCCTGTTGTTCCTTTGGGGCATCCAGAAGTTAAGGGTGTATTTTTATGGAGGCAGCTGAGCAGATCCATACAAGGGCCTGTATGGCAAAGGGACCTTCTGATGGTTAATACCAGGCAGGATCCTTGGAAGCAGCAGATCAAAGAACCTGAATTCTATAGATCCAAGGGACTATGGGACAGTAGTTTGTGGCACTGTTCCTGAAATCCTTCCTCTTTGTAGTATTTTTTTATTGAAAACTATCTTTGAGTAATTTAATTTAATTTAAAGATCAACCTTAAATTCACAGTGAACAGGGAAGAAAATTAGGGCAAGGGATTTGACTTAGAGGAGACAGTAGTTTACATCTAACTCCTGATAAACTACAGTTTGTTACATGCTGCACAACACTGGGGTGTTTTAAGACTCATACAGTTAGAGCATCACAATATTCCAAATCTGTATGTGTACACTTTTTTCAATTGTTACTCACTTTGCATGGTGTTTGGTTTTGATTTGGATCAAGTTGTTTGTTCCTGATGCAAATTCAAATCAAGGGCTGGCTGTTCTCAGATAAGCTGCAGAGATCCAGCAAGACTTCATTGAAGTCTAGCACTTACATTATTGCTCCTTCTTCCCTGTAAGGGTCTTCAATTATCAGTCACAACTTTGATATGGCAGCTCTCCATATGGAACTTACGATTTATTATACCTTTTTCTTCCCTCCCCGCCAGGTGATTCACCGCTGGGTGCCTTGCAGCAGAGATCCAAGTAGTCGGTCCCATATAGATAAAACCATCTTGCTGGTTCAAATCGAAGACAAATATGTTGCTGTTGTTGAAACTGGAGTCCTTGAACTTGGGGCTGAAGTGTAAATCTCTTTGAGACTGAAACTTCCCCTTCTCCAACGGTTCAGAAGAGAGAAGGGTCCAGAGGAAGCAGCTCCTGGGACGTGAAACTTTGGTCCAGTTGTAGGAAAGGACTTGAAACACAGATTTGTCTAAGTCCCTTTCCCCAATTAAACAAGTGTAAGAAATTTTTTTTAAGTTGTTAGCTGCTGAAGAAACATTTGCATGAAGGATAGATTTGTTGAGACATATCTTTTTGTTTATAAATTTTGTTTATGCATTGCGTAATGCTTTAAATCAACAAAGTTTTCAGTTCTAAGATCAGAGCACCTCATATTTTTCTAATTGTTTTGCCAAAAATTGCCATGTCTTGTCACAGAATGCGTGGAATTCATCCACCTTATTTTAAAAAAAATTGACTACAAACCTTCAGTTTGGTGAAACAGTGTAAGGGTTTTGGGTGTGGCAAGAAGAGACTGAACAGATGTATAGATTCTTATTCCTTATGAGCTAAACGTTAATGAGAACTGCACTAATTTTTTACAGCAATGCACTAAAAACAACCCTGAGATTGCTGAGAACATTTATTTATATATATAAATATAAGTATATAAAATACCATTATTTAAATTGCCTTTGGGATTAATCCCCTCCCTCTCCATATACATGTTGATGGTAAGGGCTGTGCCATGGGTTTGGTTCTATGTTCTGTATTTCATACAAGTGCATTTGCTGCATCCTCTTCTCAATAAATGGTAAAATAACAAATACATAGAAAAGCACCTGAGTATCCCTGTACTACCTATCAGACTCTATTGTGGTGGCAGTGGTACTTCAAATCTGTATAACACATCTAGCTTTAAAGTGGACCCCAATATGCTACCTTTCATCTGTCCTCCCTTCGCTAGCCATGGCTACTTTGCTTCTTTCCACCCCGAGCTGGCTACGCCCTTTCATTGGCTCTTCTCTGGCAGAGACATTTGTTTGAGTTTTGTAGGGGGAGGTGCAGGTCCGTGATTACTTCATGGATGCTTGAAGGTTTTTTGATTCCATCCAATTTAAAAAGAAAAAACAGCAACAAGGAAACCCCCCAAAACAAAAAACAAAACAACAAAAAACTTGACTTCAGCTTTTAAAGAGCTTTTATAGAAGGCACAGCCCTAAACTTGTATCACTTTTACCACCTTGCCTTTTCTCTCCCTTTAGTCTTCATTCTTTTCTATGACTTGAATTTTATTTTCTGTGATTATATATTCTATGTAAGTGTAATTTGAGTATTTATAACTGTGAAGTTGAATTATTCATGTGTTACATATCCTAGGTTTTATTGTATTTTTTTAAAAGTGTGTATTCAGGGAAACAAGTAACTCAGAACTCTCATGGGAGTGTGAGAGGGAAACTGGTTTGTTCTTGACTTGCAGTTCCTATGACTCACTTCTCTTAATCCGTAAGAAAAAAAATGTACCTGTTGTGATTGTTTCCTGTTTCTGACCTGTAATTTTGTAGGACTCTGTGGGGAAACTGCACACAGTCCTAGCTTTTGGGAGCAGCCATCTTCTTCCCAGTCACCTTCGCTTCTTTATATGTAACGTAACGAGGAGAGACTTCTGACATACCACAGAGGTTATTGTAATTATTTCTCTGACATCAGAGAAACCTTGTCCATTGTGTACCTAATGTAAGAGTAAAATTATATGGGATGAGGAAAAAACAAAGGAAGAAACAGCTACCTAAGAAATACTGATATTCCGACTCAAGTCACTGTATGCCATCTAGCCTTGAGAGGGTAAGTCTGCGTGCCTGGTAGCTTGTCAATTCTTGATGTGGTTCCCAGTTAATTATACTGGGACCTTGCTTACATCATATACTATGCAAACTTGTACTTGAAGTACTGTGCATCTTACAGTTGCATATTACTATTTGGTTTATGCATGTGCGGTCCCATTTAATCTTGGTGTAAATGCACAGTTCTGGATATGTCGCCATTGAAATAATTTTGCTGTTCCATGTAGTTTATCACATGTGCACATTATAGTGTAGTTGAATTCATCTCCTGCATATCTGAAAATGTAGTACAGTAGATAAACCTTCTTCAGCAGTCTGGTAATGTTGCTGTCAGGAATGAAGAAAATGTGTAAGGTTTGAATTGAAGGTGTTTTAGTTATGGTTTTATTCTGTGTCCTTCCCTTCAGGTAATTACGGTTTCCTGTATCGCTAGGAATATTGCTTCGTTTTAGAATGAGGAATTTATTTGAAAATAGGTCCCCACTTGTTATTAGTTGCACAAGGTTTTTTTTTCTCTACTGAAGCCTTGAGGTAAACAAATGACTGAAAACAAGAGACATAGTTATGTTTTTTTGTTTGGTTGGGGTTTTTTTGTTGTTGTTCTTTGGTTGGTTTTTTTTTTTAATCTAAAACTTGGTTGAAGCAAGTTTCAGTATGTTAACCCTGGTTCTGAACAATCTCTTTCACTCTCTTCAGGGCAAGATAATGACAATGTCTGTTGCTGGTAATAGATGTGATAGGTGTTAATGGCTTGTTAACATAAAAATTCTAGAGAGTATGTAACTGCCTGGAATTACATTAGTGAACAGCAGATGGGGTAAAAAGCTCTTTTTAAGGGGCAAAGAGAATTGATGGATCTTCCTATTTTTTTATTTTAAATCTTAAAGCTTCTGGTGTGTTACCTTCAGGAGATGGACTTTAACGTGGCCAGTTAATAGGTTAATACCTTCTTTCAGATATTCAGCAAACACCTGTTGTGAAGCCATTCACGTGTAGTGCTTGTACCTATTCCAGATCTGCTCAAGAGAAGCCACCTAGTTGAAATGTCACTCTTCTGGAAGGCTTTGGAAAATTCTTTTTGAAGTTTTCCTGCATTCAGAACTCTTAAGATTCATGTATGATTTCATGTTGGTTTGTGCAAAGTTTGTATTTGTTTCCACTGTGTGAGTGACAGAACCAGGTTTGTTTTCTTCTAACTCACCGCAGGATAGATCTGTCCGTGGAAACCTCTGTTTTAGATGGAGATAATCTCATCTTTTGTTTCCTTTTCTTTGGCCTTTGTCTTGATGTGTAGTATTTTTCTGCTGTTGTGCATATTGAAAAGATGGGTATTTTCAAATTAGTCCTGTTGGTCCAGATTGAGCTCAGTTTAGAGAAGATTTTTTTTCACATCTTTCTAAGCTTTCATGAAAACCCATTATAGATGAGTGCTTCAACTCTGTCCGCTTGCGTTGTGTGATATTCTCTGGCCATAACAACATTACAGTTGAGTCTCTTTGTTTTAGCTTCCAGGTAGATCCCAATCTGTTTCTCTCAGATTTCTTTAAATGTGGTATCTGTGTGTACATACGTGAGGATTTACTGCTCCCTAAAACAAACACTCAATTCAGAAATGTGCTTAAAAACCCCACTAAGCAGATTATGTTCATTGGTAAAAATGGCTGCTGCTTAATTTTTTTTAAACCTCTTCCCATTTCACCTCCCTGTGACATCTTTTTAAATGTTCTGATTAAAACAAACAAAACCTTAAAATGTGTATATGACACCACTGATGACCCCTGGACTTCTGTGCCACTTGCACTGTGTGATACTTGTGATGAATTCTGGGGATCTCTCTCGTGATTCAGCATTTGTGAAGTGATCTCTGAGTTGGGGGGAGAGCAAGGGGTAAGACGGGTAAGACGATGATGATGGTTAGTTTTTAAGGTAATTACATGTAGGTTGAATGGTCCTACAGCCATTTTGCCTGGGATATTTGGCATGTTTCTGAGCAGTGCTCTCAATTTTCCAGTTAGCTGTGTAGTTCATGGCCAGGCATTCCTTACCCCCATATCCACAACCCTTTGGGAACTGAAGAACTCTTACAAGAAGAGTAGATGACTGGTGAGGTAAAAGACGAGGACCTGTGGCACAGACCCTTGCCCTTGGCTGTTGGCAAGTGGCCGTAAAGCTTTGTCAGGACTTGGGCAAGAAGAACTGCCTTAAAATTGGGTTCAACTTGAGATGGTTTCTCTGATAATGCACACACTACTGTAGGACCTAGGAGTGTAAATACAAAGACAGTGCTTTAAAGATCATTCTCAATTACAGAACTCTCCATTCACAAAATGAAGCAGGGTAGATTGCATCTCTTACCATTAACAATATTATTCAAATATTATTCAACTTATATTGGATTTGGGGTTATACCACCACAGGTTTTATGTACTTAATTTTATTAAGGAATTTTATACCTATTATATAGGCATCTATTCTTTTCTTGTCTGGCTTGCTATTTGATAATCTAATGCAGTACATCCAGTGGCGCTGGACCCTTTCGGAAATTATACTGGTAATTACTGGTGCCTTAGTAAAAAAGTGGGTACATAACACCTTGGTGGAAAGTAAAGCATGTGACTTGTTTCACCCCAGCATGATATGCATATTTCCAAAAAGGTGATTAAGATGGCTGCTCCAAAAGATTTTGGGAGTCTACATAACATCACTCGGTCACAAACATCTGAATATGAGCAATTTTTATGACTTCTGGTATGTACAGTTTGAGTAGATAATCCCCGTACACCCAGTCCACCCTTCCGAAAGATGTGGCTCAAACAGCTGGGTATGTAACTCCTTACACAGACGCCCCCAAAAGGTTCGACAATAAGCTGCTGGTTAGGACACGGAGGGAGAGGGGAGCAGAGCGTAAAGAGAGGATGGCTTTGCTTTTTAATGGACAATGAAAATATATATTGCCTCTACCAGCAAATGGATACCTTGCCAGGGATAGGGATATATGTACCTGCGTGTCTGTGAGTGTGTATGTGTCTGCGTGTGTTACTGGAAACAGCCTGTAAATATTGTAGCTGTTCAAAATGGAAAAGGCAGAGAGTTTTTTTGCAACTTGTTGCAGCAAAAGGACAGTATTGACAGTGGAGAAACACTGAGAAATAAAAAAAACCTTTTTTTTTTTTTTCACTTGTTGTCATTTATTGCACTATTACCTTCTCTTAAAATACCATTCTTCTGCATTCCCTCTAATGACTATTTTAGCTTTACTCATATCACCCCTAAATGAAGGATTCTCTTACTTTAAAATGATTTCTCTTACATAGCTGTAGTAGTAGAAAGGAGAACCTCAGCTACTCCTGCTTCACTGCCGGCATCATACCTGTTCTCATGCTTATACGTAAATGAGTTCCATGTGCCCTCTCTTCTAGAGTTAAAATGTTTTGCTCTTGTCTTTGAAGCATTTTCGGTATCATAGATTTCCCTTCTCTCTGAATCCTTTTTTAAAGCCCACAACACTATTGTACTGTCTTTATGCTCAGTAATTTTCCATTCTTTGTACTTCCCAGGGAAATATGTTACCTAGTGTGGTTTAATCAGTGATTTCTAACTTTCTGTCGTCCTTGATCTGGTGGCCAAGTGCAGCATTGTGTAAAGTCTTGATGGACGCTACACTTACTTGAAGCACTTGTCAATACAGCGGCACTAATTTAAAAATACTCAGCTGCCATCTGTGCACTGCCTCAAATTCCCTCACGCTGGTACAGAGGATCACAACATCATCTTGTCCCTCGGGCTTACAAGTGAATTTTCAAAACATAAAAATGATGGTGATTTATTTACCAAACAGCCCTGGATTTTTCAAACTAAAGATTGGATGTTTCTTTTTTTTTTTTTTTTTTTTTTTTTTTAAATCAAAACCTCCGTCTCCTGGGACTTGTTTGTTTGCCTGCACTGGGCAAGGTGACTTGACCAACAGCTTCTTCAGGCCTTCATGAACGAAAGAGGAGATATAACAAGTGTTCTTAAGAAAAATAAGTCCTTTTTAATAAAAGCTAGTGAGTCTCATCAGAAACATCAAAAGGTCTGTAACTGGTGTACTTACAAAAAGCAGCTGAGGCTCCAGCTCTGTCTTGAACATTCGTGACTGTCAAAAAAGGACCAGAGCAGCACTTCCAGTGTGTTTTGGGGCTGGTAAAGGAGAAGGTGGATTTATGCTGTACCTGGCTGTCAGTGTCAGCCTAAGGACCGCAACCGGTAAAAACTGGGGGACTGAAGCCCCAGTTAGTGATTGGGGTCTATTTGCTGATTTAGCTTTGGCAGAGAGGAATCGGATTCGTGTGCTCCAAGACTCTGAATCTGTGTGAGCCAATGTTTGGGAACAGGATGTTTGCTTCAAAAACACACACCTCGTCGGGGCCGGTGTAATGCCTGTCACAGGGACTCCTAGTAATGCCAAACATGGTGTTGTACTGCGTTTTTAATCGGCTTTCCTCTGAAAAATTATTATTGTGTAAAAAGACGATGATTGGGTTTCAGCAGAGCATTGCCACCCTTACTTTGGAGTGTCTCTAAAGAGAGTTTTCCCTTTTGGTTGGATCAGCTGAAATGGATTTTGCTCTGACTCATCAGAAGGTGGTTTGGTTTGGTTTTCTTTCCTAGATACGGGTGCAGAATACAGTCTCCTGTGGCAGCGCTAACAGCATATAGCGCTGGTGATGCAGGGTACCCAGGTGCTTTTGGTGGAAACTCAAGTTGCTCAAGAAATGAGCTCTCAGTTAAACTGCACGTGCAAGAGGTCTCTCTTAACTTTTTCCTGGTGGTTCAGCCTTCTGGGCTTTGCTACATAAACAGAAAGAGCACAAAGGTGCCCTGCGACTGTAAACAAGGGGAAGGTTTGGATGGATGGATGTTTTGGCTGAATATTTTGGTTCCTTTTCCGCTCCCTTTTCTGCCTTTATGCTTTTGTAACTGAAAAGTCAGGTTATTTTGGGCCTCCTTCGGTTGGTCACAAAAGCATTAAGAGATCAGCTGGGTCAGACCCGGGTCAGAACAGGGCAGAGTTGCGGAGCAGCAGCTCTATTAGTGTTAGTTTTTGGGTTTGTTCTATTAATACCCCACGTGGTAGGACTGTGAAGCTCTAAGAAGAAAAAACAACAATCAATCTTTTTGAGTCCTAGAGTGTTAAAGAGAGAAATATTCACCCTGGAAAGGGGTCCCAGGCCCTGGGGTTGGGGGGGGGGGGGGGGGGGGGGGCAGGTGCATGGAGGGCTCCCCTCGCATCTCGGGGGTGTCTCTTCCACGGTGGCCGAAGGCGACAGGTGGGGAGGCTGCAGCCGCTGTTGCCGGGTGCCGGCAGGTGGCGGCAGGGTCCCGCCGAGCGCCCGGGGCTGCCGCCGGCCTCCGAAGCCCCGCTCCGGGACTGGCCCCCGGGCTTTTCACCGGGGGGTGGGGTGGAGGGGGGGGTCTGGAGGCGGACGAGCAGGGGGCTCGGGGCAGCTTCCTTGATGCCCGCCAGCCCCGGCGCTTGCAAACCTCTGCCGGAGGGGAGGCGGGGAAACAGGAGGGATGGCTGTGATTGCAGAGAGCTAGTTTGTAAATCCCCACCTGGCTTTCTGCTCGCTCATCTGTTCTGGCCAGCCGCTGGGGCTGGATTGTTGGGTGGGTTTTTTGTTTGTGTGGTTTGTTTTTTTTTTTTTTTTTTTTTTCTTCCAGTAGTGCCATTTTTTAATCTCCACCCCCTACCAAAGCATCCAGATGTTTCTGCTAAGCAAAGCAGCAAAGCTGAGGGCAGCGTTCACACGCAATAGGTTGGCCCTGAGCTGCCCCGCTAATCCTGCGTGAAGAGGAGAGGATGCTGCAGCCCTTCCCTGCAGGGCTGGGGGGGCTCTGGCCAGAGCGCCTGGGACACAAAGCCCCTGCAAGTTCATGCCCTTGTGCTGGGGCTGCCACCTCTCCCTTGGGTTGTAAGAGAACTGACCCTGCTTTAACAATATAAGCCTTTCCTCCCTGCCTCCAGGTGGGAATGCAGCCCCAACCCCGGCAGTGCCAAGGGGCAGGGCAGGAAGGAGCAGAGGGCAGAGGCTGAAGGCTTTGTTTAGGGATCCCACAGCCTGAACTGAGGTAACCTGGGACCTAGCCTGGGCCACTATGTGTTAATATCAATGAGCCTCCCACATCTGTCAGTGGGAACTGCTGAGAAATTCTTCAGGTGGCTGGGGAGCAGATAGCCAATATCCCTTCGGCAGCCCAGGGCTGGCTCCTGACCTGCAGCGCTCAGGCACACCAAGAGCCACCACAGCGTGTGCCCCACTACTGCTGCAGCCCCAGCGTCAGATCCTTGGGGTGGTCTAGGAGCCTTTCACCCCCATCAGCTCTCCTGCTGCTGGCTTTGCTCAAGTCTGTCTCCTTCCCTCTGTGGACCAAGGCAGGGATGAATGAGTTTGCTTAATTTGAGTGGTTTTGGCATTGTTTTATAATGTTCTTTCAGATGTCAAAAAGACAGACAGACACCCACCCAACCAATAATTTTCTTTAACTGTCAGCGATCCATGGCCAGGGGACAAAGTAGAAGAGAGGAGCAAGCGGCAAGAAAAAGGAAGACAAATATATTGGGGAAAGGGTACGTGAGGAAAGAGGCTGCCTTCATCTTCCTGGAAGCTGCAAGGGATGAAGTCGGCAGCTTCAATATAATTTCTCAGCTTCTTTCCAGTAATCCCCCTGTGTTTAAGTGAACCGGAGGTGAATTCCTCAAAAGTGCAAATTAATATAAATACAATTCTGATTTAGCAAACACCGGTCTTGGAAACTACTAAAAAGGTTATACTAGGCCACTTTCTTTACTGCAGTGTTTTGTACATATTACGGTGTGTTATCATTCTCAGGCAAAGTTGCAAATGAAACCCTGGTTTAAGAGCACAGTGTCCCTGCTCCTCGGTGATGCTGGGAATGAAATGGCTGCTGTTTCCGCATGTGGTTCTTGGAAATGCATGCTAACTCCTGCAACCCAAGTGTGTAGCCATACTGCAGCTGCTCCAAATGTAGGCTGATGAGGATCTGAGTGGCCCCTGCTGCTTGTTCGGACCCTGCATCCCTCCCACTGGCATGGTGGGTCTCGCAGGATGTCTCGGAGAGGCGCACCAGGAACGTGCTCGGAGTTCAGTAACTCTTTTTCACTCCTGCTGTGGAAAGAAACCCTTGGGACCCGCGCCCTTGTGAATCTCTCCTGCAAGCCTGTGTGGGTGCCAGAAAACACAGGCAGGAGATTGTCGCCGGTAAGTCTTTTTTAGGAAACAGTTTCCTCCTTTGCCGGTGGAGTGTGTTTTACACATCCCGGCGGTGGCTGCTGGGGACACAGAGGCTGTAGCGACATTCCCCAGCAACAGGAACCATTCCAGCCCTCCTCCTTTTTCACTGTGGGAATACAAGTGCTCTGATGCAGCAGGAGCAATTACAAACTACAGCTTCCCGTCTTCTTGTCATTCTTGTTGCTCACTATTAATGGAGTGGGTTGTTTCACCAATGTATGTGGTGTTCATCTAAAGCAAGAATGGGGCTTCTTGCTCCCATGGAGCTGAAAAGAACACAGCCCAGTGGGGCTGGTGATAACTGATTGCCCGGCCCCTCACAGGGTCTCTTGCCCGGCCAGTAGCTTGTTTCTTGCCTTCTGGGGATCTTACCTATGAATAGCAAGGAAACCTTCTTGCCGCACCCTGGCTTGAATGCTCTTTGCTCACCTTTGCATAAGGCTTGTAAACCTCTGGGCTTGTAGCTTCCTGCAGCCGTCTTTTGTCACCGAATCAGTCAACATGATCCCTGAAAATGTCTCCTGGCTGTGACCTGGATATGTTTTATGGGTGCCTTACCTGAGGTTTTTTTTGTTGTTTTAAAATTGCATTTGAAAAATAATTCTAATTCAAGGTACACTATTTTGCTGCCAAGGCAGTAACCAGGTAAAAGCCCCTGACATGCATTCCCTGGCTAGCCAGGGACGCTTGCTACCATCCCTGGAGCCTGGATGTGACCCTGGAGCAGCAGCCACCCTCCCCCTAGCTCTGCCAACCGATGCATCCACCAACAGCGGCTGCACTGAGCCTTCCCCCAGCCCACCCTGTGGCTGCATATGCTGCAGCCACCTCCCCCGCTGACCCCTCTGCTTGTGCTGCCCACCACCAGCTCCTACCAGCACACCTGCCAGCCTGTTTGCCCCTTGCCAGCTCGCAGGGAGTCACAGCTGAAGGCTGAGAGCTGATTTGCTTTTTCTACCTCTCTTTTTCCCTCTCCGGCATCACGCAGAATGTGTTAGGACCAAGGAAGCGAGCACCTGTGGGACGCGACAGCCCTGGCGTCATATGGAAATGCTACTGCTTGGGATCTCTGAGTCAAGCGGACACCCTGCGCGTGGGGAGGTCTTTCATCCACTGTGCAGTCCCTCCAGCCTAGGTAAGGATTAGCTGCTGCCTGGGAGCTTGTATCTGGGTAATAAGTGTGCTGATGGGTACCTGCGTGGGGTAACATCACAGGATGATTTGGGCTGGAGTAGACCTTCAGAGAGCATCTAGTCCAACCCCCCTGCCATGGGCAGGGACACCTCCCACTAGACCAGGTTGCTCAAAGCCCCATCCTGCCTGGCCATGACGCCTCCAGGGATGGGGCAGCCACAGCTTCTCTGGGCAACCTATTCCAGTGCCTCACCACCCTCATCATAGAAAATGTTTTCCTTACATGCAGTCTAAACCCACCCCCTTTCAGTTTAAAACTGTTGCCCTCTGTCCTGTCACTACAGGTCCTGGTAAAACGTCTCTCTCCCATCTTTCTCACAAGCCCCCTTCATATACTGAAAGGTGAGGTACCTGCTGGGTGTGAGAAGTTGGGAGCTCCAGACAGCAGAAACAGCACTACCTGCTGGGAAGCTGATAGACAACTGAGATTGATGTTAAACAAGGGCTGATCAGGTGAAAGCAGATATGTTCTGCCTGGGCCCCACTGGTGCCCCGACTTTGTTGTTGGAGCCTTTGGAGCCCTGCGCGTGTGCCGGGGGGTTTCCATGAGCATCCGGCCTCTCCCCTCCCTCCCCTCGCGCTGTGAAACCCTTCCTTCTGTACAATAATGAATGGAAGTGACCTGTGTAATGAGCAATTGGCTGGGAGCACGGCGCTGGCCGGGATTACAAGTTCATCTGTAGATGATGTTACGCTGCACGGCGGTCTAACTATTTTTGACACGATTGGTTTCCGTTCTGGAAACTGCAACCCCTGAAGGAGAACGGCAGTGGTGCTGGCGGAGCTGGGCTTTGTCTCGGGCACGAAACGCATCACATAAACACGAATAAATGCCACAGTGAGCCTGGGGGAAGCAGTGCTTTTCCCGCTCCCGTGCCAAGCCCAAAAACATATGCCCACCTGTCCCGATGGCCAAGGGGATGTCAGCACCGGGTGGAGGAAAGGGTGGAGGGGAGCACCTCCTCACCTCTCTCACTCCCAGCCACCACTGTTCCTCTGGGGAGGTGAGCAGATGCCCTCCCTCCCCCTACCCTGGTCTCCCCACCATGGGCAGGTGCAAATGCCTGGGAGGCCTTGGAATGGACACGGCTAGAAAACTGTCTGGGGGCATCCTCCAGCTGCGAGCTCAGGGTTTAAAGCCGTGCCATGACTTACTGTGAAGTTATTCTCTGTTTTATTAAATATTTAGCAGTGACTGTGCTAGAGATTAGTGGTGAATGATAGGGAAAAAAAAAAAAACCCAAACTGCACAGATGACTCTTACAGTTGGGTTTGGTGTACCAGTAACTCCTACACCCGCATTTCTCTCCCAACAGGAGCCAAATTGCACAGCTTTATGTAACCGGCTATATAAAGAGTGCCTTGAAGGAAGGTGAAAACACTGCCCACCCTCGCCCCCAGCACCCCCTGCCCTCCCCGAGGTGTGCGGGCTGCTCCCCGCCCCACTGCCCCCCAAAGGCACCTCCAGCCCCGCTGCTGTTGCTTAAAGATGCTTAAGTGCCACTCAAAGATGCCCAAGCACCAGCTGTGTGCCCAATATGCACCCAGATGCATCAGTCCCCATCTGCGCCCCAGGAAGCTGCTTCTAGCATCTGGGGGATGGAGGAAGAGGAGGGGGAGTGTGCAGGCACCGTGCAAAGCATAATCCAGGCAGCATGCTCAGGCTGAGAGCCTTCGCCGGCCCGGCCGCAGAAGGCATTCGGACAGGGTGAGCAGTGATTCAGCCTTGTGGCTGGTCTCTGGGCCTCTCAGAGTGGCGCTGGGGCAGGCCTTGGTTTGCTAAAGAGATCCCGGGACACACTATTCTATGTGTATATATACATATATATGTACACACACTACCTTCTGAAAAGAAGGCTGCCTTATAGAGCCGTGTCCAGGGATGTCTGAAGCAAAGCAGGTATTGTATTAAGGATTAAGCAGAAAGTGTGTGGGTCATGTGAGCGGGAACCTCAGAGAAAATTGTAGCTGTAGCTCAGTGTTCCTGCCTGAGCCCAGCCTGGGGATTTGCTATGGGGTGCTCGCATCTGGAGCCGCAACTATGTTTTCATTTTCATCCTGCAAACGATTTATAAACAACGCCTGGGGACAAGCATGGCTTCACCGAGCTCGCTCTCATTCATAAACATGCAGATGCTCACCTTTCCCAACTCTTCTCTAAATGTTTTCCTTGCTGGTTTTAAATGATGCCTGGGAGGATGCAAAGGGTGGCGGTGAAGAGAACTATGCCTCCGTTGTGCACATAATTACAAAACAGTCATGTAAAATACATAATTGCTCGAGTGAGAACTGCTTAAAATACAAGATCTGACTCAGCTGGCAGCTGCTGTGGCAGGGGCCAAGGATGCTGTGGGAGAAGGTGCCTGTGCAGAGGTTAAAGCTGAGCAGCAAGGCACGGGGGCCTGGACTGTAGTCAAAACTCTGCTGCTATGGTGACTTCTGGATCATTTTAATTCTCTCCACATCCCTTTTCATAGCTTCTCATAGGTGAAAACAGTTTTATCCACCTCATGGGAGAGAAGCGTTGTGGGAAGCAATTTCTCTCTATATATGTCATGCTATAAAGGTTTTTGTAATACTGATGGGGATGTGAGCTTCAGATTTTCTCATTCTGGGGGGAGGCAGGGTTTCTCAATCAACTCGCTCAACACAGAGCTAGAAGCCAGCTGAGAAAGCAGCCCAGCTCTGTGAGCGCTGCTGTGCTCAGGGGTGTTGGAAATCCAAACTCACGGCCTTGAATTTGGCAGTTGTAGCCCCTTCCCCTGCAACAGCTGGAGCCACAGCTCTGCGGGGGGGGCATTCTCTGCACCCACTGCACTTCACAGGGGGCAGGAGAAAAGCCTTTGGAGTGATATAAGCATGCTACGCACCAGTGTAAGTCCGGTTGCCTGTGACAGGGCTGGAGGCTAGAGAAAGGTTTTCTGGGAGAAATACCTGCCCAGGGGCAGGGGATCTGCTTAGGCTGGTTTCACCACGGGAATAGTGGTCTGAGGAACTCTTTGGTCTGAACCTTATTCCCTGTATCACTGCTGCTCATTTTTCCCTTCATCTCCCTTCCTGCACCTTGCTATAAGAAAGATTCAGTGCACAGATCTGGTCTTTTATGTTTGTACAGCTCCTTAGACAGCATGGCCTTTGAGTGCTTACCATAACGCAATTATTTTAGGGCATCGGCAGCTGTTCAGATTTCCTGGGCACGGCTATAATATTATTTAGATCCTTTTTCTTCAAATGTGAAAGTATAGATAATGAAGGCTCTGCTGCTAATGCAGACTAACGCCAGTTTGTTTCAATATGTATGAGATTTCTTCCTATGCAACATGGGAACCTTCCCGAAGTCAAACACAAAATGAGTCATTACTCCCTTATAAACCCGCTGCACGTGGTCCCCTCTGCCAGCATTAGCTCAGTGCCATCTCCTCGTTATGCCACTTGCAGAGAAATGGCTCTGGGTGTCTGTCTGTGTCTATCTCCTTCTCCCCCCTCCCGCCCCTGGCCTTCCACAGTAATTGCTGTTCTCCTCCGTTCCCACAAGTACAGGGAGGTCTACAGGAAATTATATTGCCAATTAAGCTATGGAAGAGAGTACAAAAGCTCTAACTATAAATACTCCATCTGTCTTAAAACCCAGTGATATGTATTGTTGTTGCTGGTTGGAAGTCAGTGCAGCCAAGGCAGGGGGGACACGGAAACTTTGGGGAGCAGGCAGTGCCCTCTTGGAGGGTCAGTGACTGCTGGCCTCAGACTGCAGCAAGAAACCAACATCACAAGCAAACCCATGATTCCTCATTTATCCGGCTTTCCTAAATACAAACTGTATCAAATTACAGGTGATGTCCATAAGATTTTTATGTAGTGCCACCTTAAAGTAGGTTTCTAGCAGCAGCGGTGGTGCCTGCGTGGTGAGGGGATGAAGCCGAAATGCTGCTCACAGCTGCCGCAGCAGCATCCCCGCCGTAGATGTGCACTGTACTCCGCTTTCCCCTGCCATACCCCAATTTCAGCCCCTCTGCACCATCGACTTGGGGCCAAACCCCCAGCCAGCCAGTGCCTGTAGTAGCCCTTTGGTGCGTGGGTCCTGCCAGGGCTGCAGGGGCCTTTCAGAAGGACAGGTCTTCAGGGTGCGGGTGCCTCGTTGGGTCCCACTCATGTCACCGGACAGCTTGCCGGCTGACCGTTCCACCTGAACACCCACTTTCATCCCACAATGTGCCTGTGCAAACCTGTACTTCATGTCGTCATCCCAAGTTCCTGCCTGTAAAATCCTGAATTGGGGGCAGAGGTGTTAACCCCACTTTTTGTTGTTTTCTACTGAGGCGAGTGGCTGAAGAGGGAGAGCGGGTGCTGGGAATGCCACCTGAAGCCGAGCAGCCCTGGTGAGGTTTGCCTTCTGCTGCTGCACCTACAGACTGCACCCAGGCTACGAGTTTTTCTCTCCAACCAGAATAATCAAAACTTTTTCCTTTTTGATGGAATTTAAGATTTTCACATTCCTCACAGGCAAGAGGTTTAAGAGAAATACCAGATATTCAGAGAGACACAATAAACTTGAGACTCAGCAATGCTGCGTAGGCAGAAAAAGAATATCATTTCTAGGTCGTGGAAATAGGTTAATTCAGCACTTTACAGGAGCTGAAATCTGGTCCACAAGAGTACTCGGACAGCAAATGCTACTGGTCACTACAGGTGCTTCAGTTCAACGTTTGGATCCTCAAGACCTGCGCTGAGATGACAAACATGAAGAATTTCTGGCCCATTAACCAGAGCTACAGGAAGTGCCGGCAGCGCCTCTTCCCCCTGAAATGGTCCGAGCAGCACGAGATGAATTAGCTGAAAGCCCCGACCGTTTCTTGCAACGGAGGGGGCTGCGGTGACGCGCTCTCAAATGGGCTCGTGCACAACTGGGCATTACTCCGGTTTGGTGCATCGTTCTCTTGGATATAGTTTCTTTGTCCTAAAAAAAGCAGGGAGTCTTACGTTAAAAGCTACATGTAAAAGGACACATTTCCCGATGGAACCACGTTTCAGGCATTTACAGAAATAAAGTCGTGCTTCTCTCCTTAACTTTGTCATTCAGTGCCTTTTTGTTACGATGCTGCTTCATTACTTAATTATATGTATCTTTGGCATATGTTTCTTGCTTAACATGCTGAATCTTGTGCAGTGAATGAATCAGAGTATTGGACATCCCATCCCACCTAGTGAATGAGGCAGGTATCCTGCAGGAAAACAATGCTATAATCGGCTTCTGCTGTTACTTGTTTATGCCAGGAAGCCAGATCAAGGTGTTACAAGCAGATTTCATCTCACCTCGGTTTAGCACCAAAGGGGAATTTGCACCTTGCTGCTGATGTGATCTAACAGCTCCCAGGGAAGGGGCTCCTGCTCCCAGTCTCTGCTCCCCTGGGACTTAGGGAGGCTGCCTGTGCCAGCTCAGGGAGCAGAGCCAGCTCAGAGGGCTGCCAGGGCTGGTGTCAATGCAGGGAGGGAGAAGTGGGACTTTTCCTTTCCTTGGCAGCAAGCTGTTAGGTCAGCTCAAGCCATAAATAATACTAAACGCCCTCTCTAAGGAAGGTCTTTATCCAACAAGCACGTTGCCCTAGGAAAACTGCACTCAGTTCTTAATTAACTGCCCAAGCTACAACGCACAAACTCTCTTCTGTACAAAATAAAGTCCCTGCAAAATGAACATCCCAGCTTACCACATCCTCTCCTGGATGAGAGAACTGTTTGCCCGCAGGGTTTCCATGCGCAGCCCTGGTGCAGCAGGATAAACTCACACCAGACCCTGATGAAGAGCAGACAAACCTGCTCACCTGGCGGGGGGGTGTGTGTGTGTGTGTGTGTGTGTGTGTGTTTCCCGCTGGACACCTTCCCAAGGAAGGGACAGCTACAGAAGGCTTTCAAAACCCAAACCTTTGGAGGAAAACCTGTGACTGTGCCAGATACTGCAGGCCCTGCCTCTTCCCTTGGTCATATGAGGGGGACACACCATCCCATCTCCTCCCAGACACCACAGGGACCAAACACCTTTTATTCTGGTGTTTATCTGGACACCCAGTGAGGATCCCTCTACAGTCAGCAGAGGGAGATAAGCAGAGTGGAGTCATCCTCTTCACCTTCCCACGGGTGCAGGTTAGGTGGATCTGCACCCGCTGAACCCCTCGTGCTTCGCTGCCACGACACTTTAGTACTTCTGGAACATGCCCAATATTGGCTTACCGTAGTGCTGTAACATGCTTTTACTTGATGGGTTGTAAATAAGCTTTAGCAATGCTGGATATAAGAGGCTGGGCGTTCAGTCTCGTAGCAGGCTCTGTGCTCAGGGTGCCTTCACTTTCAGTACAAAAGTTTCTTGTGATTTTTCTTTTTGAGAAGCTCCCGACTGCGCTGTGGAGGGATGAACAAGCCCTCACCTGCCCTATGCATTTCCACTTTGGTAGACTGAGCTTGTTAGCTATTTCCCCTCTTTTCTTTGCATAACTCAGAAAAAATGATGGTCTCCTATAAAACCAATAAGCAAATGGGCTTCCTAAGGGCAGGGAAACATCCTCCTAAAGCAAATCCTGCACACACGGGCAGGGAAAACCAGGGGCTTCCTAATGCAATTGTTAAAGCTTTCTCCTCTCTCTGGACCAGCCAAGCACCAGTAGCTCAAATCTCAACCCATGATGAGCTCAACGCTGAATAGAAAGTATGTCAAGATGACCAAATTCATCAGTCGGAGCCCTGCCCAGCACTCCCCTGCAAGCCAATTCGAGGGACCCACCTGCGTCCTGACAGCCGCCAGCATCAGCAGGTGGGGATGAGGCCGGTTCCCACGACCATCCTCCAGCAGCCCTTTGTCTCGGGGAGAACCATCGCTCTGGGTTGTTGGGTGAGGCGGGCAGTCTCACAAGGCAGACGGTGTTAGGCCAGGCTGAACAGCTGACGGGACCGGATTCAATGTGTTGTGTGTGCACCGAGACATCACCTTTTTAATGACACAATTAGAGACTCTTTTTTTTTTTTTTTCTTTTCCCATTAGATCTCTGCTTCATTAAGAGTCCACAAGACACACATTAGGAGAAAGAGTTATGGCAACACAGAAAACTGTCAATTAGTCCCTGCGCAGTTTTCAGGTGCACGCACCCTCTGTTAACTAACCTGTATCAGCCATGCCTAATGTGGTGTGTGTGCATATACGTGTGCATGTGCACGCATATTGCATAAGGTACATATATTGCAAGGCAAAGATTGGAAAAAAAATGTTCTTCTTACGTTTGAGACTACTCGTATCATTCTGCTAGTGGAGAAAGTAACTTTGCCTGAGTTTAGACACGCAGTTGGATCAGGATTTGTAAATAATTTATGTGCATTTTGTGAACAATTTAAATTAAATACTATATATAATACCTTATAGTTGAAGTACAACAAAAGGATAAGGAGTCCTGTTCCCTCAAACTGGCCTGTAAATGGGACTTAGGCGAGCATGTGTTTGTCTCACCTGATGGAAAGATTTAAGCCTATTCAAATGGCTTTGGTCCAGGTATGAGGGGAAGAAAAGGTCCTTTATCCTTGTTGTCGTGCTTTATAATAAAGCAAAAATATCAATGAGTAAGACAAACAGAGTCTGTTTCACCATGTCAGGTATTAATACCTTCAACGGGTAAGTCCTTATGTCTGTTAGTCTGGGGGTGAGAGCTTTTCCTTTCCCTTGCTCCAAGGTGACAGCTCGTTCGGAAAGCTGGGTTAATGTCTTCCATGCGGATAAATGCTGAAGGTGGCATTTCACAGCTGTTCTCTCCCGAGAGCTGAGGTTGGAAAGGGATGATTTACTTCCACCTGTGAAATTCCTGGGTTTGCTACCTGAGACTGTGCTTTTTCTCAGTGGTACCTGAAGTAGTTATGCCACTTGTGGGTGAGATAATGATAAAACCACATGTACCTGCGGCTTTTATATCTAGAATCATACAAAAATCCTTTCAAATCCCCAAACGACTAACTTGTGAGGCTGAATATTCAGTCTGGGTCTCTTAGAGAGGCATTGCCGTGAAGGGCAGGATGGTAACGGTGCGCTTGAGGTTGGATCGAATGCTGTTGCCACTTTCTGAGAAATGGATGTTTAGAGCATATTAATACTAAGGGAAAAGGAAATCCTTTGGCAATGAATCTTTTTGGAAAGGACATGGCATGGCTAGATAGGGAGGGGTGGTAACACGCTGGCATAATTTATGCCACGAAGTGCAGGGAGAAGTGACCAAAACCTATGTATTTGTCGCTCCCTGAGGCAAACCAGCCGGAGCTGCAGAGATGGGCTGGAGCTGCATTAGCAGAGCCTGGGACGAGGCACCCCGAGAGCTGTGGGGCAGCAGGTGAGAGCCCCAGCGTACGGCCGCCCTGCGGCAGGGCCAGCTTCGCCCCCGGTGTTATTCTGTAGGGGAATGGCAGAAAATGCTCCGTTCTCCTTGCAAAGAGCAATGCTTTTCTTGTTGAGGGTAGGGTCTAATGAGTTTTTATCATAAGTTTATCATCTAGCCAATTTAATGTTCTCCCCCAGAACGACAAATTTGTGAATGGACGGGGATGCTAGCCTGAGTTTTCCAAAGCAATTGCTCAAATTTGGAAACTGTTTGTTCTCTGGCCAGGATGACGTTATTAAAACGTGTTGACCTTCATGAAAATCTTGCTGATTAACTGAAACAGGCAGAAAGCAGGCAGAAGCGCAGCATTCCCAGTGTTGCTGGCCAGTTTTTGTGTCAGATATACTTCCTTTATTGCTCTTGAGTGGTGCAAAGAAATCGATTTTTTTTTTTTTAACGCTTCAGATATCCATCCATCACCTGAGTTTTTCTTGATATCATTGTGCTGCTCTGGGGGGCATCTGGCACCTGTTTATTCGTGTGCTGAAAGCTTGCCGAAACGAACTGCTGATGGAAGCATTCGGCATTTCTCTGCTCATCAGAGCTGTTTTATTTGTTTAATCAGCAACTCTGCGCTCTTGGCTGTCTGTACCCTGTTAGGCAGGGACGGTGCCTCCGTGTCAGTATTAGATGGGGATTACGTTGCAATTCAGCTTGATCTTCCCATTCACCACACAGCTATGCTTACTTCTGTGTTTGTGTTAGGCCAGACCATCACGCTGCATCTGAGCTACATCAGTTTATGCCTGATGTAGGGCCCTGCAAATGCAGCGTTCTTCAAAGAGCTGCAAAAAGCAGACACTGAGAGATTAATTGCCCCCAGCACTAGCAATGATCAAAGCAATTGCTCTCAGGTGAGGCTGTGAAGAGAAATAGGGGGAAGCCATCACGATCACACTATTGCTTGAAGGAATAACGTGTGCGTGTGTGTCTCCCTTTGCCTCACTGAACTCTTTGGGGTAAGCACTCGTTCCCAGACACTTATTTTTGTAATGGCAGAAAGTTGGATAAGAGGTGTGAGGAATTTTCCTGTCTGCCTCCCCTTGCCTGCTTGTTGCATTTGTCAGAAGTCGTAGCAGGAGATGATGATGAAAAGGAGTGTTAAGGTAGGATGAATAAAGGGATCTGTTACTGCCAGTGAGGGTGCGGTTTTCAATGGGTCTTGTAGCAGGTATTTTAAAATACATATTTAAAAAAAAAAAAAAAGTCCCTGCTGTTGTCTCATTGTAGAAGGAACATGAAGAAAACTACTTTCAAGAGGGATTTAAACGAAGTTTGCAAAGGTCTGGAGAGGGTATTTCAGACAGTACTGGTAATGCCATGTAACCATAACAGATACACAAATATAAATTCCTTGTGCTTTGTTATCAAGTCTCACATAGATATCTGATGTCTGATCATTTGTGCTGATATTTTACTAATTCTTTTTGCTCCTAATTGAGGCTTGCTATTATTCTAGAGGAAGGCTAGGGGACATGGCATGACTAACAGATTGATCCACTGGGTTTTCTGTATTCATGAGGCTTCACTTCCATAAAGAGGAACTGGAAATCCTTTTCACTGGGGAAGAATGTACGAGGCTCAGAGTGGATGAAGTTTGTGTGCTCTTTTTAATAAGCACTGCTTTTCTTTCTATAGACACTCAAGCTCCCTGAATTAGAGCGCTGCCTGAAGGGACAGGTATTATGAAAAGAGCTGCCAAAGCCTTTGTGTGTCAGTGGGAAGCCCCTGATTATCACAAGAGGATCTAAATGGAAAGGTGACATTCAAAAGACCATTAAGATTAAAGCCAGGATGAATTTCTTTCCAACCTCACTTAATAGAAACTTTTGTTTAAAATCACCTTTCCTGAGAGAAGGAAGAAAAGTCTGACCTATGTGATTTGATAGACACAGCTTATTCCTTAATTGGGTACAGTCAGCTGCTTAAGAAAGCAATAGCTTATCTAGGAGAGGTAATGAGATTAATGGCAGAGGTAATAAGAATGTCAATATATGTGACAAATATGTATTTCTAATCTTTCAGCCATGAAAGCCCAATGGAGACCTTAGTACCAGCTACTTCCAGATAGTCTGCTTGGACAACAGGCATAGGCATGGTATAGCCAAAACTTCCTCTGCCAGGAAAGCCAGTTTTCCTTGTGTCTGGCTCTGTGGAGCTTTAGGAAATTGAAATAGGATTCCATTTCCAGGCCAGGAAACAGGGCCAGGTTGGATGGGGCTTTGAGTAACCTTTGAGGTCTAGCAGAGGTGTTCCCTGCCCACGGCAGAAGGATTGGAACTAGATGATCTAGGGTTCTAGGTCCCTTCCAACTCAAACCATTTGGGGGGGAGGTATGGCTAATTTTTATGTTTCTGTTTGCTTGCTCACTGGACTCTCCGCAAGATCGTTGCCTACAGCATGCTCTCCAATGCTCTTGGCAGCCTAGTTTTGAAAGAAGTATGAAGCTGGGCTGTGCCCCTTCTGCCTGAAAACTCTCCCAGAGTTTAACAGTTCCCCCTGCTTGGCCAGGGCTTGTAGCTGAGAAACGTTTCAGTTTTGTCCCATTTTTTTCTTGCTATATAACCTTGTGACTTTTCCCAGAAAAATACATAACGGGGTGGTGGGGGTAGGGGTGTGTGTGACGGGGTTTACCCCTCTGAGCATTAACTGGACTGCAACGTGAGACTGAGACTTGAAAGTGTGGATTGAGGAAAAAGTGGTCACAATCACTGTTAAAAGTGACATTTGCCAAGGATAAAATATATGAGGCCTGGTTTCCATCTGGACAGTTCTTTCCCTGCACAGCCTGTGATGCTGTCAGCGTTGCTGGTCCCTGGGAGCTGCTGCTGATCGAAGTTACCCTGCAGCTTCGACATGACTCTGGCCAAGATCTCCAGACCCAGACTAACATCTTAACAATGCTCCTCTCTGCTGTGATAACAGACGTTGGCAGCAGCACAAATCTCACGGTGTCTTTTCTCTCCTCTCATATACTACCCATGTGCAAGTCTCAGTAGTAGCAGAAACGGGCAGTAAATGGATTGCTTAATTTGCTAAAGTCAGATCTATAGGTATCCACTTGGCTGTATGGCAATGTGTTGTGCTGCACAGCTGGGCCTTATAGTTCCCAGCTATTGTTGAAGGAAATGCATTAAACGAGTAGGGCACTTCTATTATGTAGGATCTGTGCCAGTTCAAAGCTGCCTGCTGCCTTCATGAGCTATAGCAGGCTTGTTCCGCAACAATTTCCTTTTTTCCTAAGGGTTGTCTCTCCCTCTTGCAATGCTGGATCAGAGGTCCTAGAGCCCCTCCACCAAACCTACAAACAAGTCCCAGAGCCAGATCTGCAGCATCTCATGCTGTGCCTTAAATTGGGTGCTGCAGAGGGTGGTTACAGAAAGCTGCCCTCGACCCCTGCCTCCCACCCAGCTTCTTGGCTCGCCACCATGGCAAGGCTGCCCACAGCTCAGCATCTGGCTCAGCTGCTTTGCAAGGGGGGTGTTTTAAACTTTGCGAGTTTAAATACTCATATTAAATTCTTGCCATAGTAGGCTGTGGTTTTGCTATTGGCACTCCCTGAAGTCCCTGTTTCTGTGCATGACTAATATTTAGTCACAGCTAGGAGGGTTTTGTCTTCAGAAGGGTGTGAGCAAGAGGCGTAAGATGAAGCACACTTGGCAGACAGTCCCGTCCACCATCACGTTATCAGGGTGGAGGAAGTGATTTCAGGTCGTGCAGGAAATCAGTGGTGGAACCTGTCATAGCCCAGCCCTGACCCCCGCGTTGCCGCGAGAGGGAGACTTTTTTGCAGCATCTCCCAAACAAAATGCCTAATTTAGTCTGGGACCAGAAAATATTGATGACACATCTCTTTTACAAGGCACATTAGGAGAATGTAAACAAAAGTCCAGAGGTGTAAATTCTAGTTAGGATGCTATAATGACTCTCTATTAGGTAGTAAACTAGTTTTATTGCTGTATGGGTGTATATATATCCTATTGTTTTCTTTTCCATCTGCTTCTAAATTTCTCTTTCACACACTATTTATTTAGAATTTTGTTTCGTGTTGGCTTTTTCTTGATTTAGCTTAGAGTTCAAAAGCAGCTTCAGCTCTCATGGTTTTTCCTATCTTTCATAGATCTGTCTGGCAAAATGTCTTAAAATTGCCAGTGCTAGTGGGTACAGGCAGAGCTCTCTGTTACCCGCTATTGGGCGAACGCTTTTGCTTTCCTGCTTAGAAACAATCACTCGAACAGCCAGCTCCAAGGAGTTGCAGATGAAAATAACTTGAGCCCATCTTCCTGCTGAAGCAGAGCTGTTATCTTGCGTTCACTCACTATCGCTTTGTCCAACTTAATTTTAAATGTACCAAGCAGTACAGGTTCTGCCACTTACTCTTGGGAGATAATTTTGCATATCTCACTACCATGAAGTCCTTCCTGATACTCCACATTTTCCTTTCCTATCTTTACCCTTGAACGCTAATTCTATCCTGGACCATCCTGCTAATTGGCTCCTTGCTCTTCATAGTATTTAAACCCTCCCAGGTCTTCCCTATCATCACTTTAATGTGCTACAAGTATTAACTCTTTGAGCCTTGGTCTGTTTCTGTGTGCAGGCAATTCAAGTTTTGTCATTGACTTAGGAGGCAACACTAAAAATCTTCAAACCTGCTTCATATGTGGATTGATGGAAATTATTATTTGATTTAATGTCTGGTAAAAAAAAAAAAGGGGGTGGGTGGGGAGAATGTCAGCACGATTAGAGCAATTTGCTTCCTTTTGAGGAATAATATATTTAATCAATGCGTACATATAAATTTCTAATCAAAATGTTTGTTTTGATTAGGAATTGCAAAACAAAGCTCCTTTGCTTTTAGCAGTCCATTTAGATCTTCTTGGCAGTCATTCATTGCATTCTCTGTAGTTTGTTCATATCTCTCCACTAACTTCCAACTACAGGAGCTAATGAAAGGGTGCTTAGCCAGGCAGATCTTTAAATGTTTGCAGTATCCACAAGTAAGGAGGTTAATAGCCCAAGTGGTCTATCATTCACAGTCGCCTACAGCATGAAAGCTTTCTTTTGCATTTTTATTGTTTGAGGAGCCACAACAGATGGTTGTAAATACTGTGAGGAGGTGCATTTGGCATGTATTGAAGGACATATCCCTGCGGCGCTGAAGGTGGCTTGTTTCTTGGGGCAGGTATGAAGTGCACCAGGATTGTAGAGACCGGAGCTGGCTGTGAAAGTTGGTCTTTACCTACCGAGTTGCTTATTCAAACAGAAGCTCCCAAACTGCTGTTGGAAAAAAACAGGCAGAGGACTTGGGGTATTTAGAAGGTAATCTTCCATAATTGATTGTGGTACACCAAAATAGAATCATAGAATGGTTTGGGTTGGAAGGGACCTTAAAGATCGCCTAGTTCCAACACCCCTGCTACGGGCAGGAGAACTGTCTTGCGTGGTGGAGGATTCCTTTTGTTGCTAATTACTTGTCCTTACTTGTTCAGGATCTGAGTATTTTGTGATCGGCTCTTCTCTACTTACAAATGCCTTCCCTTCTGCAATCCTCTGGGTCTTTCCATCACTTCCCAACTGGGATATTCACATGCCTGACACACCATGACCTTCCTGGGTACAAAGATACCTGCTTCAAGAAAATCTGTAAATGTGGATACTGGCACATGGATTAGGTTACGAAGGTTGAGGGATCAAACTCAGTGGTGTCACTTGGGAATCTGCAAGGTGTGGGAAGCACAAGGTGAACACATCTCTCTTACCCTGCAGGGTGTGCGGCTGCCACTTCAACACGTGTGTCCCCACGGCCAGCAGGCTAGCAAGACCAGGGCTAGGACCTCTCATGTTTTGGTAAGGTGGCTGTTTACAGCCTAAGCCACACATTACTCCTCTCTATTCTGGTGTTTCTTTCATAGTTCTTTACACCTGGAGAACTTTTTGAATTGGGCTGCTCCCTGAATAACGAAGCTATCTTCAGCAATGCTGAATAATTCATATTTTGTACATATTTACAGGCAGTCCAGAGCTTTTTACTAATGTCCCAAGAGCTTAAAGAAAAGGGTGCGTGATCTCTCTGTCATCAGATAAATATGTTAGTAAACCATGCATGTAAAGCTGTAGCCTAGTCTTTATTCCCTGAGGCAGGTCTTCTGGACGCTGCCCATCTGCCTGACTTGAGCTGCCACGAGCTCTGCAGCAATCATCAGGGCTGGGGAGAAATCCGATATTCCTGCTGGACTCTGGCAAGGGGAGGATTGGGGTTCGGAGCTTGCAATCGCAATCGATCACACAAAATGAGCAGAAGAGAGGAGTCTCTAACAAGCCCGTGACCCATCAGAAGGCAGCATGAAGTTTGCAGACAGAGATGAAATCTCTTTTAATGAGTGAACCATCACAGGGGCTGGATGTGAACTAAACCCTTTTGGACTTTGGTCTTGAGACTTCCCAGCAATAGAAGCTTGCCTAAAAGGCACTTTCTTCAGAATATGGGATAAGCAGTCTTATAATCTACATATGCCCCAGCAAAATGAATTTTAAATGAATCTACCAGGTAGAACTGCAAGCTTAGTAGACTCAGGGGGCATGTGAGAAGGTGGAATATATTTGGGTCTCAGTAGAACATTTAAAAAGAGTTCCTCAAAAATCATTCAAATTGCCTTGGCTCTGACAAAGACGTAGCAATTTTTAAAGCTGCCCAAAGTGCTGCTAATAAAGGATAACCGGCAGCAAGCTAGCAGCGGAGAGAGAGCACAAGAGAATCGTGGGGTGGTGCTGAGATGCTCAGTGTTAAATAGGCTGCAATTTATATTCAGAAGTATCCCCGTGCAGGAGCCAGGGGGAGGAATAAGCATTACCTGGCTGCTGTTCCTGGAGAGCGTGAACAGGGAGGAGCTGTGGGCTCAGAGAAGGGAAACATGGCTAGAAATAATACAGGGAAACATGTGGAAAATGTAATGTGATCCCAAAACATGGCTACTCACTGGGACAAGCCCGGGACCAGAA
This sequence comes from Numenius arquata, assembly GCF_964106895.1. Lineage (NCBI taxonomy): Eukaryota > Metazoa > Chordata > Aves > Charadriiformes > Scolopacidae > Numenius > Numenius arquata. Next base: position 45,262,352 of record NC_133581.1, on the reverse strand, counting down.
ACTCTGAAAGAAGTTTAAGTTTGGTAACAAACAGTGAACGATACATAAAGCTGCAATGCAACAGGCTCTCCAAGATACTATTCTTTGCTGTTTTCCATGGTGTCTGAGCCCTGCAGAGATTATATAAATAGACACTTTCTGGAGAAACTCTTCTCCCTGCTAGGAGATGCTAGGAATCTTATTTACCAACTTTTGTATTTTGCAGTGAAGGGGTGTGCTAAATTGAGAAGACAGGGGCTTGTATTCAGGCTTGGTTACAGCAAGATCATCCCATTCCTGCAAAAGAAAAATGAAGGCTGTACTGTTAATATTGCTGGTAGCACTCCTCTGTCCTGAACCCATGCAAGCTTCACCCTGGTATGGAGAGGATCACTGCCCCTGGTAGACGCTGCTGATGTGAATGCTTGTCTCTGAAACACGCTCCTGCTCAGGAGTCGGAGCTTGAGTCTGATCTGCTACCAAAGGAGCAGCCAGAGAACTGCCCAAAGCACCGGCGTGGTACCTTCGCAGCAGCGTGTGTGGGAGAACATGTGGGCTGCTGAATCTTCAGGCAGATGACATGATATTTTATTTCACTCTATTTCTAGAAACCCCAAACCTTCGTTCCTAAGTGGCGTACAGTGCATTAGTGACAGTGGGAGGTGGGAAACGCATGATTCAGTGTTGCCTGGGTCTTTACCCTTCAGTACAGGCCCATCACACATGGAGGAAAGAGCTTTTAACTGAGGGTGGGAGTGGGCTGTTTGGCTGTGAGGGTGGTCCAGAAGGATGCCTCTGAGAGAGGGGCATGTGCCTCTGCACATGTTCTGGCTCTGTCCTGTAAATCTGCCCCTCTTCCTAACACATCGCCTGCTTTTAGGTATGCTTTAGACCTGTTTCCTGTGGAAGGAAGTTTCATGTGATCTTGTGGACTATCCAACTTGCCACCCTTACATTCGAGCCTGTTAGCCAATTTCAACCAAATTTGACTAAGGAAGCCTCAAAAATAGCAAGTTTCACCAATAAAAGTTGCCTGCAGGAGAGAGGAGGCATCATTCCCAGGTTTGCTTCCAAGAGTCCCCAGTGCTGCAGCACATGCCAGCCAGGGGAGAGCTGTAAGGCAAAAAGAAACTTTATTTTATAGGGAAAGGAGGAGATAAGAGCGAATTATAGTACGGTTCAGTTAAAAAGCCAGTTAACCCCAAGGCACAAACCCAGAGGGAGCGTGGCTGGTGACTTCTGTTGCTCACTGGGCTCATCCATCCTCCTCTGGACTCGGCCCAGCCCCAGGCAGCTGGACGGAGCTGGCTGCGTGGGGTCAGGGACTGAGGTTAGGGACAGCTGAACAAACCCCATGTCTCTGCACAAAGAGATCTTAATGGGAGGAGGAGGCAGCATCCAGGATGTCCCCAGACAGTACACTGATGTCCATGAATCATAAGCTGCTCTGCAATCACAGGGCTGAGTCCTGTCCTTTCCCCCCAGTATAATCCTATTAAAGATCACAGGGTTGCAGCTCGTTGTGCGAGAAGAATTTGACCTGCGCTTGCCCCCCGAGCTGCAGTAATGAGGGCTAGTCTGCAGTGGGGGCCGTTGCTATGCTGAGAGGAAGGCAAATGAGGCAGATGTTTGGGGAAGACATCGTGTTTTCTTAGTTTTTAACTGCTAATGAGGTAGCAGCGGAGGAGAACAGTACATTGACTGATTCAGTGTGTCTTGGGGCTGGAAACACCCTCTGTCTGCAGCTGCAGGAGCTGCTCAGCTCTGTTGGCCTTCCACCCCAGAACAAACAGGACACCAGCTGGAGAAGCATAGCTTCTGCACGTTTCCTTTCGCGTTAAATCGCAGTGGTGGGCTTATTCCATGCTGCTTTAGTCTAGCTGCAGCTTAGGTGTGTTAGAGCCTCACCTTGGAAGAGGTTGCACTGGAGATGAAGCATGAACGTGAAGTATCACAGCAGTGAAATGACGCTCTGGTGTGTGCTGACCCACCACCGCCACAGGCTCCTCTGGGAAGCAGCGCAGTCTTCAGGCAAATACCCAGGCAGAGGGTGTTTGGATCGGGGAGGTCTGTGCAAATCACAGCGCATCAGTCCATGAACATTAGAGGTCAATTAATATCGGGGGTCGTTTTATCCCCAAAGGTCCTCGAGCTTTCTGCCTGGCAGTAAGTCAGATGCCTGCAAGGGTGTCACGCTTCACAGGCGCTGCCATCTGCAAAACAGAAAAAAGAGAAATCGGCCAAATGATTTGCAGCCACAATAATCTATAGATGATAAACGATGAACAACAGCAGAGTTGTCGGCTCTATCCAAACCGAGCATTAACTGTTCCTGTGAGTGTCAATACAGAAAAAAAAGGTAATATTTTATGCTGCCCTGGGGCGTTCTGCTTGTATTTTATAAACATTGAATTTCACCTGACTTCCCTGTGAGAGGCAGCTTGTGCTATGGCTAATATGCTGCCTGAGAGCCTGGCACACGGCATCAAAGTGCTTTGGCTAAGGCTGTGCAGCAAACCTCTGAAAGAAGGTGTGTCCCCCCAGGAGAGGGGATGTGCTTTGTCCTTGCAGCAGCCACTGGTCCCCTCCTGGCCACTCGGACAGGCCACCAGCACACGGCGTCTGGGCGCTTGGGGACAGAGGGAAACTTGCTGGCAACTTGTCAGCAACTGGAGAGCTGCATTTAGCCGTAAATGCACATTATTACTTAATTAAAAGGAAATGCCCACCAGTTTGTAGTTCAGATTTGTGAGCAATAAAATCCCAAGGCTAATCTCTTTTTATTCTGCAATTAATGAACATTTCTTGGGGCTGCACCTGGCCCTCTGGCATCTCTGGGCCCACCTGGGTGTACCTGGAGGGGAGGAAAAGCAGAAGGACAAGGGCAGCTCCAGCCTGCAAAGTCTTTTTCTCGGGTGTTAGTATTTATACCTGGAGAGTGCAATGCATTTGTGTGAGCAGAGAACGGGGAAAGCAGAGAGGGTCTAGCTCAAAGAAGCTTTTCAGGGATGTATGCGCTCCTCCAAGCGTAGCACTGGGGGGCCTCACAGTAATAAAGTATTTTTGTCATCCTCCTAACAGCTTGGTGGGAAACAGAGAGCTGTGTCATTCCCCGTTTTATTGGTGAGGACTCGCAGTGCATGGTGGTTTGGGTCTCGGGCCCAGGGAGTTACACTGCAGATAAGACCAAAGCTCAAATTCTGGGAGACCCAGGGCAGCTTTTTCGCCTTCAGGCCACCCTTTCTGCTGCTTGTGGGGGACACCCCCCCTTCCTGAAGACAGTTGCTCGAAACTTGGGGTTTACTGTTTTTATGAAGCCCTCATTCTTGGTTTTGTTCCAATGCTTAAGTGAAAATACTCTTTTCCAAATTGCCCAGGAAACAGAAATCACAGGATATGCATACTGCAGGCGTAGTACTTTTTTATTTTTTTTTTCCCATCTTTGGGGAAACACACTTCATAAACCTGGGGTGCTGCTGCTTCGAAGTAGCATGATCTCTGCCATTACAGTGAAGAGGTTTGAGTGCAGATATTCAGCTGTAAAGAGTGGTGGAGATGATGAGGACCGGGCCAGTTTTAGTCAGCAGTTGTCAAGGTCTTCCCGAGCCCATATCTCCCAGGAAACACTTTATCAGGGAGTGTAAAAGCCCTGTGATACCGACTATGGCATCTCTTTCAGGGAAGGGCTGGGGAAGTGTGGCAAACATTGGTGGGTTCCTGAGGAGCAAGGAAACTTGTGGGAAAATCCATATGTGGTACGGCTTGCCCAGCAGCACTGGAAACCTTCCTTCATGTTGTTTGAAAATTCATGGAAAATAAATCGTTTCTGAGAGCTATTAGCAACTTAGTATTTTCTGACTAGAAAAGATTTTCTTGCAAAATTTACTACTATTTCTCCTTATGTCTGTAGGGCCTTTATTTGGTGGAAGATGCATCTTGGCCAGTGTTACTTTCAAGTGGAGATAAATAAAGCGCACGGGTGTATTTTTCACATGAGCTAAGGTTGAAAACCTGGATGCTGTGTGCGCAGATAATTCCTGTTTGGGATGGACCCTTGCACATAGCAGCATTTCCAGAGGGAGTGGACACAGGCTTTCAAGCCAGACATCAGCACAGAGGCGAGAGTTATCCTTCTGCTTTGCTACCCGACTCGCTGTCTTACTGAATAACTTGGCTGCAGCTAAACTTGGCTCTACTACCCAGACTTCTTTTAATAAACTTAAGTCTCCCTCAGAGTGCTCCAGAAAGTTTGATACGACATCACTGCTGAATAAACAGAAACCAATATTGAGTGGATTTGCTGGAGAGTGCATTCAAGACCTCAGCTATAACGCCGAAGTTTGGAGTGATTCAAAATACCGTAGGACCCTTGTGATTTATAACCGTCTAATCAGTGCTTTAAAGCAGCTATGGGCAGGCAGAGAAAGCCAGGGTGACCTACCACAAGTAATAGTTGCCCACGAGAAAAGAAAGAAAACAAAATGAGACAGCGCACCCTTCTGGAAGCAGTTTGAAGCCCTGATGTGCCGCTAGATATCTATCTGAGAAGAGACGCCCCGCAACCCCAGGCTCACGAGGCTGGTGGTGGTATTTGTATTCACCTCGGTGGGGAAGGCTCCAAAGCAAATGCTCTCCTGTGCAGCCCTTCCTGCAGCACAGAGTGAAGGTGGCACTAAACCTCAGCCAGAAGCGGGACAAGGCATCTGTAGTTAACTGCGTCACTGTTTCTCCTCTTCACCCCTCCGCCACCATGTGCCAGTAAACTCTTAGTGACCTCCGCTGTTCCTCCAGCTCTGGGTGACGTGGCCAATCTGCATTTGCGTGGTTGTTGTGCCCACTGCTTGCACCTGGAAAACCTGGGTCACATCGAGGGGAAGAAAAGCTGGAAGGGGCTACATTCAGTAGGGGAGATTTGGAGGAGACACCGGGGAAAAAATCGAAGCAACCATGCCAGCACGTTGGAGATGCTTACACAAGCAGGGTAAGACCAGTTGTTGTTTAGATGTTTCTAGGCTGTCCACAGGCACAGGGGAAAAGTTAATTGTCATCTGAAAGAGGAAGCTGCATTTTGTGGTTGAAACAGTATTTCCCAACCTTGTGGTTACCAGAGTAGTCCCAAAGGGGCCACAGACAGGAGGAAAAGTGCGTGGCAAATGCAAGCGGATAGCGGAAGCTGTGTCTGATGAATGTGTGCTTCTGCTGCCTGAGTGATAAAAGGATCTTTCTTCTCCCTCTGCCTCTAACATAGATACAGGTTTATCACAGCAGGCTGCTGCCAAGCAGCTCCCTGGAACAGCACCGTAGATGACTGTCTTTCAAGCTGCCGTCCCCTGCCAAGATGGGGACCGTAGGAGAAGGTGCCCATGGAGAAAACGTCAGAGGTGGAGAAACGAAAAGGAGCAAGCTAGGGTGGAAGGACCAAAAAAGAAAGGAAAAAGATGCTGGAAGGTCAAAGCAAAATGAGAGGGGAGGTTAGCAAGAAACTGAACAGCTGAGGAAGGAGACACCAATGAACGCAAGGCACAGACCAAGCAGCCAGTGATGAGGTGCTCCAACAGGGGTTGTAAATGGGATGGTACTATAGGACTGGTGTGGATGTCTGGGAGATGTAGTTCCCAGATTAGGTTTAGACTCTAGGGCTATTGTGTGTTGGAGCAGTTGACAGAGAGAAGCTTTAACATGACCAGCATCAGCTGGCTGTATGGGCGCTGGCTGGGAAGCCCTCTGAGCAAACTGCAAAAGCAGAGGAGAGGCAGGTCAGTGCTCAGATGCCCAGTCCTGCTGTGTCCTGCACTGACACAACTGCCATGCCTACCAGGACAACAGCAAGGGCCTCCTTTAACTCAGGCTCTGACCAGGTGCTCTCGTTGCATTGCCTCTGCCAGCACCAGTAGCTGGTTCCTGTCCCAGAGCACCTGAATGCTGTACGACTTCTTGCTCCAGTGAAGCAGAAAAGAGTTAACTCCCCCTCAGTTCTCCTCCAGAAGAGAGAAGATGGAAATGTTTCATACTGTGCTATTTTTAAATCGTTCAAGAAACGTATTACTAACAGAAGAACAGCATAACTGACATTTCCCAGAATCAGCTGATGAAAGTGCACAACACAGCTCCTCTTGGGCAGTCCAGGAAAGGTAGATCAACTCAAAATAGCTTGCAAATAGAAAGAAAAAGCAGGAAACCATTACAGAACTCTGCAGGCAACACCCCAAAGTCCATTTTAGCTGTTAGCCATTGTACTTAAAGCAATAGAGAGCAATTAAGCAATGAGACCACTGGAAGTTTTGTTTCCCCGTTGAAACCTAAAAATATCTCCAGCTCATTGCCAGTGAAAGGTATCACACTGACAGGGCCAGAGACCAGAGGCATCTATCCAGATGTTGCATAAACCTCTGTAAGGAGGTCTTCTTTAAAGTGGAGGGTCCCCAGACAGGTTGTGGGATGGACACTTGGGAGCGCCCTGTGATGTTGACATCTCTCCATGACATCTCACCTGGGCCAAGACCCACCAACTGGCTTCACATGATCTGCCAAATGACTCACATGTTCCTTGTGGAGGCAGCGTGTGGCATCAATTGATGTACTTAAAACTCACTGAGAAACAGGCACAGGTAGGACAACTCATAGCAGCTGCATGCAAAAGTGTCTGAAATGTCACATACAATCAAATAATTACTGCTATGCTCAGGCAGCAGAACATTGTCTTTCTGAGGGCTTTGAGGGCTTTTTATTTCTGAGGGCTGTTAAAGACAAGGTTTGCAGTGGTTATTCCAGACTAGGAATTCTAGATTTCATGTAAAATAAATTCAGATATGAATGAACACAGCCTCTTCTGTGGCCTGCATGAAGCAGGAGGTCAGGTGAGGAGACTACCCTGGCCTCTTCTGAGTTTATGATGTCTGAAGGAACGCAGCTCCTTGTCAAAACACACTGGCCAGCAATAGAGCCGGCACTGCTGGGAGGTGCGCTGCAGCAAAAAGCAGGTGTCCTGAAGAGCTTGTCAGAAAACACCCTTCCTCTTGGAGTGGATAGTAAAATTTCTACTTATACTACTTCCCCTTTGTTTTCATTACAGGCCCTTTCTTCCTTGTTTTTGAGGAAGCAGTTTGAAAACACAGTTTCTGTGCTGCAGCTGGCCGGCCCTCTCATTGTGAGGAGTGAGCAAACTCCAAGGCGAGTGTCTCCTGCCAGCTGAGGAACACCATCCTTTAACAGCTCAGGATGCCCCAAAGTGCTTTTGGTGCCACCTTCAAACCTGGCACGCACAACAGCCCCTGGAGCAGCACTCTGCACTGGATGTCCCCAGGCCAGGCTGGGCTCCCGTCAGCTGCCTCCTGTGCTGCTGCGATGGAGGACGCTGGAGACAGCATCTCCCAGCCTGCGAAGGGTCACAGGAGAGAGCAAGTTAACAAGTCTGTGAGCAGTACAAGCAAATCTAACGCGTGACTTGATGTGCCTTCCTCACTTACAAACCGTCATTTGTAAATATTCATGGTGGTACCTAGCAGGAGGCAGGCGAAAGGCACAGAGATGGGGAAATTTTTTCAGTCATAAAGAAGAAACATTAGCAGATACCAGTGCTAGCATAGACCTGCCCTTGGACAAAATACAGCTGCTACAAACTGCTTGGGGACCTGGTACAGGTTATACACTGAGCAGCTACTGTGCATAAAGACACAGGTATGTTCTCTTCGCTGCAGGGCACCGTTTAGATATAAGGAGCCTATCTACTGCAGGGCGAGTGCTGCAAGTTAGTTAGAGACGGCTGTTAAAAGATCACTAACACGCTTTGTTCTCCAGTAGAAACTTTGTGTTCATCTCATGAAAGGGATCCAGAAGCCCAGTGGTGACATTTTCAGTCTGGCTGTGATGGTACTGCATCTGGAGAAAAAAAAGCACTCCTGCAAGAGGGTTTAAGATTTGGTGCTCTCCTTTCAGGAGGCTTGTCTCTGTACAAAACGCAAGTTTTCTTTCATGATAAGATTCTTTAAAGTGACAGGCAAATTTGTACAAAATGACTGGGCCTATTTTCCTGAGTACTTCTGTCCTCCTGCATGGACTCTGCCAATGCAGGCCACAGGGGTCTCACCGGTATGGTCACGCACCTTTGATCAGGTGGTGGGGTCATGGTGCTTGCAATTCCCCAGAGGCAGAGTTTGTCTCTTGTGCCTAGAGCTGAACAGTATTCAGTCCATGGAGCAGACCAGCAGTGCTCTGGGCTGAACAAACTCTTAATCCTCTTCTATCTGACATAGAATCATAGAATCAAAGAATATTTTGGGTTCGAAGGGACCTGGAACGGTCATCACCCTCCTGCAAGGACCAGGGTCATCTTCACCCAGATCAGGTTGCTCAGAGCCCTGTCCAACCTGACATCAAGTGTTTCTAGGGATGGGGCATCTACCACCTCTCTGAGCAACCTGTGCCCGTGTTTCACCACCCTCATTGTCTAAGTTGCTCTGTGGACACTTAATCAATGAGCAGAGCGATGGGGTGGAAGGACACTGCTTGTCTCCAGGCCATATAGATGCAGAAGCTGTTGCAAAGAGTGGTTCAGAAATTTGTCCAGGGCTGCAAAACAAGTGGGCAGCAGAGCCAGGAGCTCACCCTCTGATTTCTCGGACCCAATCACCAGAGTAATCTCCCAGGCTGTGGAAGCAGCCCTAGGAAGGACAGCTGAGAAGGAATGGGTGTGGGAAATGCTGTGCACAGGAAAAAAATGAGCATATCCATTTTTATTCTACATTTTGTGTGTGCAAAGGGGGAAGAGGTGGTGCCATTTGCCTAGAGGGTGGTTTCCACAACTGGAAATATTTAATTAAGTGAATTATTTTCCTAGTAGTACTTTAAAAGGTTATATCCCCAATTAACAGTGCATTAGACCTAGCCTGAGCCCCATTTTGATATGCTCAGTGGACTGTAAGGAATTTACTGTCAGCTTAAGAGAGACAAAAAAGGTAGAAGTCAAATCGGTGGCAAAATGCTGTTTCTGGCTCCTTGTCAAAGCACCCACATGCCTCATTACCTTGGTTTAAAGCCAACAGACTAGCTTAACAGGGCTGTTTATTACTCCCTCCCCTTCCATCTATACCGAAAAGGAGGTTTCAGCTACAAATCCCCTCTTTGGTAAGTTGTACTTCTCTTTTATTTTTGGGGATATATACCCTTTCTTAAACTGCCTTACTCAAGCGTGGCGTTTGCATACAGCTGATAAATGCCACCTGGTGACGAAGTCTCTCAGGCCATTTCAAACAATATCCTGTCTCCGTACCAGCTGTTTCTGCTGGGAACATTATTGTACCCTGCTGCCAGACTTGGAGCCAAATGATCCTGGGGAGAGGGGGAGAGGGTGTTAATGAGATAATAAAAGTGTACACTCACTATTTTCTACTGCAGCGTAAATGTGGCTTTTTCTTGACTATAAAGCCTGTTTAGCCATTGGAACGTGGCTCCGTCAAAGAGAAACGTCGACTCTTTTTTTTTTATTGCGGCCCTCACAGCATCGCACCATATGAATTGTCAGCCTTTTCTTTCTCTCTTTACCAGAAAGCATCTGTCCTGTTTTCCTTCACGTCCCGGGTAGCACAGACACCCAGCATGGGGTTCCATTCCTTTGCACCAACCAAACTGCCATAAAGACACCCCCAGGAGATGGATATAAATGAGGGACATAAGTGCCCTCTCTACAGCAGTATCCCTTACGGCTTTGGGGATGGGACCAGCTGAGTGTCTCTACAGAAAAACATAGCTTCAGAAAAGGAATTAACTCTAACATGCTAAAATTGTCTACTCATCTTAGGTATAGCAAATTTTCAAGGGCGAAAACAAAGTCCTGAAGCACAAGTGCTGTAGCTAATGCCCGAGCAGAGCGGACGGGGCCCCACTCCCATCTCCTTTGGCACTGCCAGGGTGGTTCCACATGCAGGACTGGGGCAGAAAACGGGAGCAAAGAAAGAAGTGGCCTTTCCTTCCTGCTCATCACTCATCGGGAGCTTGATTCCCACCTCTGAACTGCCCACATTGCCATTGACCATGGCCCTGTGGGTTTATTTTCAGCCAAGCGCTTTCTCCTGTAAGGCTCTGCTGGGTCCCTGTGGCCAAAGCCTCTCTCTTCTCCTTCTGCAGGCTCTGCTGAAGAAGATGCTGCTTAGGCCCTATCTACACCCTACTGGGCGGCATTTTGCAGTGATTCAGCTCCCAGTGTGCTCAGACCACCGTCTGCTGTACTGACAGATACAGTCTCAGTTCATTGTGGTCTCTTTCTTATCTGTATCTTTCTTTTCTTCCTATCTTACCCTCAGTGTGCCAGCTGTTTGCAGCAGGGGCCTTCCTTGTATGTGCCAACCACCTCCATCAGCAAAGGCTCCCAAACCACAAAACACCAAAAGTTGGTGATAATGGAAATAACCATCTTAGGGCAGCAATGTTTAAAAAAGCCAGAACTAGGGGTGAATATGCACATGGTTTTCTACTCAGCTACCCTAAACTTTAGCAAAGCTTTGGCCTGAACAGTCCTACTATTCCTACAGTCTTTCCTTTCCTGAACGATCATATCCCTCCTTCATACAAATGCAAGCAGAGCTCCCGGAGAAACAGCCTGTGAACTTAGTTAATTAGGCAGCACGCTTGGGGGGAACACAGATTAACACCTGCCTTCACCCCTGCTGACGAGCTGTCTTCAAAAACCTGTTTAGGAGGCAGGGGAGCCCTTCGGCTGAGAGGAGGTTTTCAACGAGGTCTCTGTGTGCTGAGCTGGAGTGGAGCAGCACGGTGAGGGCTTTGCTCAGCACCTGAAGCAGGGCTGCGTGGAGCAGGATGGAGCCAGGGGCTCCAGCACCCCGGTTCAGCATTGCCTGGCACAGCGAGCAGGACACAGAGGTTGGTTTTCCGTCCTCACCTACTTCCCTTTGGTTTTAGCAGGGATTTGTCACAGCTGTAAGCGCTGTTCTAGTTCTTCTGAAGCATCGTGAAAGAATGTGATGATGTAGCTTTATTATTTTTAGCTTATTTTCCTAAGTGAATTATGCTTACACAACTACGTCTCTGCAGCCCTACCCTCCCTGCCCCTCACATGCAAGCACTCATAGCTTCTACGTCCATACACTAATTTTAAACAAATTTGAGAGGGAGCAGAGGTCTCAGAGCTGTGAAGCATAACTCATGACACTGGCATTTGGGTAGATGAGAGAGATGTACACAGCCGCTTGTGAACACGCTGCTGGCAGGTAGGAGGCAAAAACTCAGCCCTGGTCCGTGCCAAAGGCAGTTCCCAGCCACTCCACCTGCACGGCCGTCCTCTCCAGCCTGCCCCTGCCAGGACTTGCCCTCAGAGGTGTGAAGGGGAGGGAGAGGAAAAGACCGGGAAGGGTCAGGGATGGGACATGGGGGAAATTGCAGGGAAGGCTAAAGGGTAGAGGATGCAAATCTACAGCAGTGCTGGCACTGAGGAGCTTCCTGCTTTGTCTGAGAGCGATTGGTGCCCTCGGCACAGGTCTGAAGCAGTTTGGTTGGCGTAACTCCCAATAGGACTAAGCTCTCCTTGATTGGATTAAGGAATCAGTGGTGGAACTTGCTCTGGCATGTTTGCTGATTCTGTTTCTGTCCTAGACAGGACAAAGGACAACCTGAGCCAAGGGAAAAACAAGGGGAAGATGAGTGTGAGGGTCATTCACTCTTTCTATGAAAAATGAGCCTGAAAGTGTAAAAGAAAATCCAAAAGCTTAGAGTCCCAGCCTTCATCCTTCCAGGTGAAGATAGTTCTCCCTTAATGTGCAAGGACTACCAAAGCTGTGAGATATTTGTTAAAACACACGCAAAGCCTCGGTGAGGTGAGAAATCATCTGCACAGCAATTGTGAAAGGGGTTGAGCGAATGTGTGTGAGAGCTGCTGCTGCCCTGTTGGGTAAGGTATCCCAAGCCCTCCGTAATTCTAGGCCAGCCTGGTAAAGCAGAGATGCCACCATATGTGAGGTACATCAACAACCTGTCTCTGGTTTCTGAGGCTTCACAAAGTGGGACTTTCTGGATATAAATGCAGGGTATATGGGTGACTGTGTCACTGTTCAGCGTGGCTTAGATGTTTGATATTTAACATCCGCCTGAAGAGTGATGGTCATAAGACATCAGATTTATTTTGTACAAAAGATGAGGAGGTAACTAGGTTCAAAGGTCTAATGATGAGTTCATGAGATAAATCATACGCATGGTATACAACATTTATTTATTAAACCAATTCAGTGATAAATGTTATTATTTTCTCAAAAAGAACCAAATTAGGTGTTTATCCTGATGGAAAAACAGAATACAGCATAAATGGGTCTTTGGTAACGTGATCACCACTGTAATCTATTACCCTAGGTAACTGATGGCAGAATTACACCTTGTCTTTCCCTCCTGCTGTCAGTACGGTATCTGCTGTCCAAGCAGTCCAAGACAGCCCTTGTTCTTTTGCATGGGCTTCTGTTTTTCAAGCGATGCAGCCGAAACTCTTTGGCCTTTTATTTTTTCCTGAGTGTTGTTCTTCAACATTTTCCCCAGCAGAGTGGTGCTGCTGGAGAGTTGTGCCCTCTGAGGGGGGTATTTCTTTGATGGTGTTAGATACAAGCTGATATTTAAAGGCAGAGCCACAGCTAACGCTAAGTCTGTTTGGTGGCATTAAAGCCAGACTAAGCATAAGCTTTTTTTTGTCTATTTTAGAATTCAGACTTTTTTTTTTTTAAGCTACTATGGCCAATAGCCAATTTTCAACAATTAGAACATTATTTCGCTCCATTAAGCATAGAGCTTAGAGGAAACTCAATTCCGTTTGAAGCACCGTAGTGTAAGAGAAAGAGACTCTTACCTTGAAACTGGAGCGCTGCTGACTGTCAGGAGATCTGAGCTGCCGGTGGGGCCAGCCTGTGTGTGCCCTGGAATCAAGCTCTTTTCTGAGTAACCTCTCCTTTTAGAAGTCTCGGTATTTGCGTACCTCTCCTGAAGGCTCTGATTTCTGTTGTCGAAGTTGCTGACAATCTTCAGCTTCTATTATTCTTGGCTGTTTCCAGAAGTATGGCATGTGTATAATAATTTATTTACTTATTTTTATTTTTGCCAACACCAGCTTTGTATAATTGCACTCCCATGACTATATTACAGTTGACTCTTATAATCATGAGGAGCTCATAATCAAAGAGAAATGTAAAATTACTAAAATATCAACTTAGCTATTATTTTTAAACTAAGGCAAGCACTTATGTGAGAAATGTACTTGAAAACATCCAATGCTGACATTGAGATTTCACAGTAGGTCAGATCCAAACCTTATTAGAAATCTATAGAAGATGATGCCTCAGTGACATAAAGCAGAAGTGCCATTTCTCAGTAGCTAAGTGGAGTTCAAAGGCAGCCCTTTTTATGCATTTCAAAATGCCAAAACCTGATACGAAAATGTTTGGACTGCTGATAAAAATAAAACAAATCCTCTCTCCCCACCATGACTGCAAGATATAACAGCTCTTTTATATTTAGCCCATTTAGATGGTAAACTGCCTACCACTGGGCAATGCCTTTCCAAGGAAGACAAAATAAAAGCCACTGAAGTCAAGACACACAAAGATCAGTTTCTAACCATTGTAGAGAATGGTAAAGGTTGATAATGGATGTATGTGCCTCCTGCTATCATTCCTTTGCAAAGGGGAAGTTCCCAAAGCAGCCCAGGAAAGGCTGACCCATGTAAATGAGATCTGCAGGGATCTCTTCAGGCAGCAAAGGGAACAGTGGGAGGTGAGGGGAGCTGAAAGGAGCAGGCGCTTGGCCAAAGCTTGATCCTGCTGTACCCCATCCATGCTGGTTGAACCTTAAGAAGCCACCTGTGCCAGCTGAGCAGTTTCCAGGCATGAATAAAAGGCAAGCTGTGACTGCTGGAGTTAGAGCATTTCTGAGCTGTGTATCTAAAATCTCTGTCTTTTAATGGGCAGGGAAAACACAATAGAAAAATCATGTTCGCTTGCCCTGATCAGTCTACCTGTTTCCATGCTCCGTTGAGGCAGCACGGCCAGATCCAGAGACACTACTTCACATCAGTGAAGCCTCATCACCTCTGAGAGCCCCTGTGGCAAGTCCTTTGAAGCACAGTTCATGGCAAGGAAAAGGGACATATTTCTTACTAATGGGGATAGCTTCACTGGAATGATATGTACTCTAACTATGTTTGAACGAAATGTGAGAAAAATCCCACTAGGGTCCTTCCCCTCTGAATCCCACGTAACAAGTTTGTCTCCTTGTCCCCCTCACAATTATAATCCCACCAGTAAAGGAGCTGTAGGCTCACTACCTAGCTGCATAATGAAGTACATTAGCAGGACAGATGGAGAGCTGGCAGTTGAGGCTGGAAACAGGCTGAAATCCAAAGTGCTCTGAAATACACCCTTGGGCTTTCTCCGAAGCCTATTTATTTTTATAAGAGGATTTTAACATTCAAAAGTTCATAGGAAGCTTGCTTGCTTCCAGAAGGTGTCATCGTCCATGGCACAGAAGCTCCAACTGCTGTTTGGAACCAGCCTTTGTGAGGTAACACAGCTAGTCATTACCCTGCCATTAAGATTTTGAAGTCAAGTCACCCAAAGAACAGCACCATTAGTGGAATGGGCTGCACCCTCTGTGCTGCAAGTGGTCCTGGGGACGATGGCCAGGAAACCCCACAGAGACCAACAACCCTTTGAATAGTATCTTCTCAAAATGACCCTGTGGTCCTCAGACCTCAAAGTAACATTTATAAAAACATTTCTCTTTTTCCTCCATTGTTTTGGCAGTCATGCCTGGTTCTTTGTCAGGAGGAGAGGAATGTCAGCACTGACAGGTGGCACAGGGCTGTGTACAGACCAGCCAGGGGAGTTGAATCCTGTCATTCTACACAGCCTACACATCCAACAGTCCCTTTGTTTAACATTTTCTTGTAGCACGTCCTGATTTCCTTGTACCCTTCAAGGCACAGGAATCATCTTTACCAATCCCTTCACTCACTATATAGTGATGTTTCTCATCACTGGCAAAAAACATACTGCTGTTGGACTATGCAGAAGCTGCCTTGTACAGAGATGTATGAGGTGTCTTTCCAGTGTCTACAGGGGCAAGATGTGCTCCCTCAGCAGAGCCAGCTTTCTGCACTGTACGTGGCAGGCTGGTGCCTTCTGCCAGAGAGGGATCCAGCTTGCTGCACCAGTGACCGTTTCTGCTGAATCACATGAAGCTCAGAGGCTGCAGACCATCTCCCCAGGAGATGACTACAAATCTTCATGAAAATAGAAGGTCCGGCAAGTGGCAAAGACAAGCTGGTAGCGAAATTAGTGTTATTCAAGTTCATAAGAGAGTAGGGTAGGGATAAGCAGTACCCCAGCTCCTGAGGTTGTCTGTACAACCAGGGAAGACCCCACATGTACTTTGGAAGCGTGGTGTCCTGGGGCGTGATTCCATCTTTTAGACTCCCACTGCTTAGGCAATCGGCTCCGTGGCTTGTGCTGGTGTGAGGGACCAGAGGCGAAGGGTTGTTTTGCCTCTCATGTTGGAGCCCACCCTGCCACGCTGAGGTGTATGGGCTAGGAAGAGGATTTGTGTTACAGACGGTGCCAGCATCTTGTACCGATGAAGTGGAACTAGCATTTGTCATTGCAGAGAAAGCAGAAAGCACCATCAGTTGAGGCTACCCATGCATATGTGCTGGCAATATTGAGAACAGGAAACAAACATTGCACATACGACGGTGCACCTTCCACCCAAAGGTTTCAAAAAGGTTTGCAAATCCTGCACTGCTGAGATAGCCTTCCCTAATTCCTCTGCAAGAGAAGCAAACATGATAGCACCATTCTGCAGATCACTAAAGCAAGCCACATGGATGCTCACCTGTAACTCACTGAAGCATGTCCCATTTAGGCCTGACGATAGATAATCCCAATGCCACCACTCAGTTCCTTTGTCATCGTTTGACCATATGGCTTCTCAAACTTCCTTTATCTTTTACTTCAAAAGTGTTTCTCTTTGCAATGTTAACTTGAGCTAGAGCACAGGTGTTGCCCTACTTTCACTGCCATCTGCACACAAAACCCTTCTGTAGCTTGGATTTGTTGGCTTAGATGGTCAAGTGGGCATACTACACTGCTGCGTAGAGTGGCTGCAGGCTACTGCCATAGACCACCTGTGGTTCTCCATGGCCTTCCTAGAATTACAGAAAGAATAAACAAGTTTTCCCACAGTGCTATGAAAAGCCCTTATCGTCCATTTCGGCCTACAACAGGGCTGCGAATCATGCTAGTCCTGGTATGGCATGAAAGTAAGTGCAGGGCTGGTATGGACCATGCAGTGTTTCTGCTGTCACGGGTGCTAGGCTCGCTCAAGGTCAATGATATGACCGTAAGCAACTCAAGTTGACTCCACTGGGAGGACTTTGCAAAAAACACAGCAGCCAGGAACAGGAATATCTTCATGAAAGTTTGTGTTACATAACTGGTTTAACAAAAAAAGAAAAAAAAAAAGAGGGAGGAAATTAAGCAAAATCATAAAAAAAAAAACCCCAAACCACAGAGAGGATTTCTTGAAACTGTAGCTCTGCAAAGCACTTTATTTATTTAACCCAAGCCTACAAAAATACTAAATAAAGCGAGGAGCTTGGTCTTGGAGTTTTAAGGAGTGTCTAGGGCACTTGCCCCTCTGCCAAGTGTTTGGATGAAGCGCTGAAATAACATATCCGTAAAAAAATGAGAAACCATGTTTTACTTAGGGAGGAGGAGAGTCAGAGCAATTAATCTGCCAGAGGCAATCCTCTTCATTACAATGAGTAAGTGTTTACTGTTCCTGAATGGGGTACAGGTGACGTGTACTTTACAGCAGACAAAGATGAATTATCTGGAATAGACAGCAGACGTTTGAGCTTATTAGGGAGGTGAGGGGTCTATTTCTTTTATCTGCAACTGATTCTCTGCTGGGATGTGAATAAACTGGCCAGCAATTCAATGTCATGCTCCCTAGTCCAAAGGCAGATTAACTACTTTTACCCCTTACTGAGGCAGCAGTGCATAACGCTGGATTCAGCGTTGTCAGGAGGACATGGGTATGATTCAGGATTTGCTTCCCCCCCCACCCCCCCTTCTTTGTTTTGATTTGTTTATGAAGTAGGTGGCCATATTCCAATCTGCTTGTAATGAACATGCTGATAGCAAGCTAAAAATAATTTTGGGGGAGTATTTTATAGGAGTCTCTATAACAACAAAACATATAGATATGTCACAGTAAACCCTCACAGAATGTGTAGAGCTGTATTACCTAGGAAGGGACAGGCAGCAATAGAGAACTGAATGCAGACCATATTTTTGAAAGTATTGCTTGTTCTTAAGATAGAGGATGTACTGATACTTCTTTCTGATTTTGATCCAAAAGTTTACATTTTCCTCTATTTCCATTAAACCTGCCACAGAATAGCACTCCTACATTGAAAGTCAGTAAGGTTCAGGCTTCTAAGTCACAACGTAAAGGTTTCCTAAAGGGTGTAATGGTGAAATCTGTGTCCTTGCAGAGGATCTGGACAAGACTTTTTACACCCTTTAAGATCTGGGTTAACTCTTTGGCCTGAGGAACAGGATAGAAGTCACAGAAGGATGAAGCGGGGCTCCTATCAGCTACAGATAGGATAGTTTTGGAGGAGATGGTTGAATCCATGCTTATAATGATGGTTTCTCTTAAGATATGTATCAAGATGCACAGTGTCTGGCAGTTTTCCTTGAAGCTGCAGTTCTGTAGAGAACTTATGTGGTGAGCCCCTCGGCTCAATTGCTTGTTTCCAAGTTTGCCTGAACGTGGACAAGAGCGAAGGCGAAACACAACGGCTCAGACAGCAGAGAGCACAATGCTTTTTGTTTTAAGACTCTGATAATTAAGCCATTAAAGATTGCTAGGGTTGGCAATACCATGTCTACAGGGAGCTAATTACTCGTACAACTGGTAAAATACCATGACAACAACAAAGAACGACATTTTACAGACAAGTAGCAATGACAAGCTCCTGCCCTCCAGCATGCCGTTGGAAGGGCCAGCCTGTACCCTCTCAAGTTAGTGGGATGTCTCAAGTGAATAAGAGCAACCTGGAACCCTCTTTTCTGCTGTGAAGATGATTAGAAAGCGTGCAGTAAACTCTAATAAAAATACCCAGACCAGAGATGTGTCAGTCAGTGAGGATACACTGCAGCTGTACAGTCTGCATGGTTAGATACTGCTTCAACAGCAGAGCAATGGGCCCAGGGGCTTGCTGATTCACTCTTGCCTGTTTTTCATTTTGCTCCTTCATAGAGACGGTGGGTTTGGTCTACAAGGCTCTCTAAGAGCATCTGCTTTGGTGTTCTTTTTTTATTATTTTTTTTCTCACCAATACCCCCAAAGGACTTCCACTTATTTCCCTTTCTATGCAGCAATAGGAACACAGAGACTCTAATTTGTTTGCTGGAAGCATAGTTTCGTGGTGAGAATGGCATGTCTTCCTCTGAGACCTTTCAAAAGAGCCCCACCTTGCATAATTGCAGCATTTCAGCCGAGGTCTGACTGCTGAAGGATCCCTTTTTACTCAGTAACCTAATATCACTTATATCTTTCCCTACCTATAAAAGCCTTGATTTTTAATTCATGTAATTTTCCCATTGAGAACAGAGAGTTCTCAATGCCTAGTTAAGGCATTTTCTAAAATCTATTAATGTAGTTATTTGTTGGAAAAGAATTCAAAACAAATTTCTGTGAGGCAGAAGCTTACAAGTCTTAAGGGGACTGGCAACAAAACATCCAATTTCTTTCACAGGACACCTGTCAAAATTCATGTAGCCTTGGTTGTGGCAATTATTTATTATTAAATTGTCTTTTCCCTGTTCCAGAAGGATAGAAATCAACGTTACATTTGTCCTTTCTGATGACAATGTCAATGGGCAGGCCACCGGCTGGATAGTATGGAGACCCTGTGGTACACAGTATATATACACGTGGTGGGTATTTTTTAATATGTTTTTTTTTTTCCCTAGGTAAACACAGGACATGAGAAATGCCCCGCTGGGTCAGATCAGTGATCCACCTAGCCCACTGCCCAGCCTCTGGCAATAGACAGGAGAACCTGTTCAGGGAGAGTGTGAACCTGGCTGCTTTCTGTAGTTCACTCCCTTTTGAACTTTCCCAGCAATCACAGTTACGTTATTTGGGGTGCTAGAGGGTATATACCTGTGTATACCTTTTGGTATCCATGTATGAACCTGTTGTCCATGGATTTGTTTCATGCCTTTTTGAACCTGCTGACACTCTCTTACTCAACACCCTCCTGGGGCAAGAAGGTCCAGAAGTTCACCACCCTCTGTGTAAAGATGGACTTTTAAAAATCTGTTCTAAACGGATCTCTTACTAGATTCATTGAGTGCTCTCACCTTCTTGTATTGTGGGGTTTTGTGAACATCTCCATATTCATCCTACTGTCTCCATGGTTTTATAACCCTTGATCGTGTTCAGCCTCGGTCTTCTCTCCTGACAGGGGAGTACTAGCCTTTTTAGTCTCTTTTCATAAGGCAGATTCTCCAACCTCTCAGCTGTTTTAGTTGTCCTTCTCTAACCCTGCTAGATCCTTCCTGAGGTGTGGAGACCTGAGCTGCACACATGGCTGCTGTGGGCGCACCAGGGTATTAAATAGCAGTAAAACAGTGCCTTTGGCCTTGATCTCAGTCCTCTTCCTGATGAGACAGAAGCGTCTTCACGGTGTATGGTGGATGTCTGTTATGCTATATATGCACCAGGACCAGTAGCACAAAACTGCAGCCTTTTCCCCATCAAAATGGCACAAAAATCCCTGAAAAAATCTGTCGGGGGATATATGGATGCTACTGAAGACTGAATTAGCCATTTATCCTGGTGGCTGCTGTTTTACAAATGAGGTAAGGGGCGGGGGGGAGCTCTTAAACCTGCCTGAAACTCTTTCATGAAGTCATGCATTTTTTTTTCAGCATTGTGGAAAAATAACACTCACCAGGAAAGGCCCAAACTCTGAATGGATGCAAAATTGCTAGGCGTAATTTGAAATGAGGAATTTTTAATTCTCTGAGACCTGGACTTCAGCCACCTTCCAGCAGCTCTCCCTCCTTTTCCTTGCCCCTCTGGGCAGCATGAGGGATCCAGAGAAAGAAAGAAGAGGTGGTGACTGAGCCCCTAACTATGGGCTCCTATTTGTGGTCACCAGCTGGGAATCTGCTTCAAATTAATACCAACTTGTTTTGCCTCTTAAAATGATTCTCCAAAAAGGTAGCAGCCAGAAGCAGATCTTGCGGCAGTCCTGCTTCACTGAAAACCTGGCTTGTGAGCCTCAGGAGGGGGAGAATGGTTCAAAATTCTGAGACAGAAAGTTATTGCAGAAACCACACGGTTTTCCTGGCCCTCTCCGATGGATTTTTCCACCAGAAAAAGGATGCTTTGGCCTAGAAGCAGTGACTTGAGGTTCTGTATGCCTGGCAAAGAGATCTCTGCACCAGGCTTCCTGTGAAACCCACCGGAGGAGAAGCTGATCCGTTCCACACGGGCACACGGAGGGAAGGCTTGAGAGGAAAGAAACATGGCCAACTGCTACAAGAAACATGCAGGCCGGAGGCACATGCAGTGCCAATTCAGGATTGAATTTCAACCATGTTGCTACTAAACTTCCTGTAACCCAGCACGGCTGAACCTGCAGGAACTCATTTTTCTCTGGTCTCTCCCCGATGGAGACCCCCCCCACCCCCCCGCCATCTCCTCTGACCTCCAGCGGCGATGAGCTCCCAAGGACCTCCCGGCTCGGGCTGAGAGGGCACGGTCGGCCCAGAGTGCGAGATGCTACTCATGTTTTTGAAGCCGCAGGGAGGAGGATGCTTGGCTGAGGGTCTCCAAGGGCACCATGTGTCTGCTGCTCTGCTGTCTCTCTCTCGCAGCAGCGAGGAGCAGGGCTGGCTCAGCCTGTGAAGGCACCTGAAGGTGAGCGAGCGAGCGAGTGTGGTGCCTGTTCCTCACTCCTCCACACTACTTATCAGGACAGAGTGGGAGCAAGTTGCAGCAAGGCAAGCCTCTGGCCTCACAGGCCCACGGTCTGTAAGACCGGAGGGGCGTTAGGATTTTGCACCCATGTACAAAATCCCCTGGAGAGGACACAGCTGTGGGAAGGGCTACCTAGAGGGGTCAGAGTCCTTGCTATCTGCAGTTACTCCCTGCAAAGCCTTGCTTTGCCCTGCCTGAGCACTTTTACCCTACTCCTTCTCACTAACGCTCCCAACCCTCTTTCCTCTGCTCAATCCCACCTCCATCCTGTGGGAACGCTGTAATTCACAAGGCGGGGCTGCCTCTGGGGCCGCAGTTTCAAGGTTATTGGCTGCTTCATGCGTTACGTGTCAAACACCCTGGCTGAATTGTTCTTTCCTGATGCTGACAGCTCCAACTAAATTGGGTGGGGGGAATTCTTCAAAAATTCTCATCCTTGCTAAAGTCCCCCAGAGAAAATGAAAAATCTGCCACTCCAAGAATTCTAGCAAATACTGCAAGCTCCGGGCTTGTGTCTCTGTGAGTGCCGCATGTCAGTGCCTGGGTGCGGTGCATGTAGGCACTCCTGTCCTGCTTTTTGCCTAGCTATGGGGCTAATCTGAGCATGCCTAGCTTTGCAACCTCCTTACATATATATGGATTAGTTCCTACAAGCCAGGTTTTACATCCCGAGTGTGTATAAGGCATCCGTCTTGTTTACTGCAGGTATGGAATTTGCAATTGTTGAAATGGCCTTTCTTCACACAAAGGATGGATGGATGGATGGATGGAGCTCCTACTGGATTGGTCTTTGCATGGCAATCTGCTTAGAGACCGGCGAACGTGATGCTCCATATGTTAGTCATTCACAGTGAGAATGCATACTAACGTCATGAAACCCCTCTAGCTTTGGAAGGTGACCTTCATGCTACACAAGGAAAATAGGTATTGTTTGAGGTTTTTTTAAGTTCTGCAGAGTTACATGTGTCTCAAAGCTTCTCCTGTTTAACTTTCCTGATAGGCCCCCATTGCTAAGAAAGGACTGGATATAGTTATTAGAGCAAGGGTATTTTTTGTTGAGCTCTTTGTTTTTCTGTTGGCCAGGAAGAATCAGCACTGGCTATTTAAGCCTTTATGTTCAATGGCTATACTGTGTTTCCATATGCAGAGCTGCCTCTTGGTGCTTCTCTGTCTCTTGATGGTTGGCTGGTCAAGGGCATTCCCATGTTTCCCTTAGACCTTTACAAACACATGTAAATATACTTTAGACCAATCCAACCCATCATCCTCTCCTTCTGTCTTCTTTCTGTAATTGACCAAAGTGGATGATGCAAGCTTGCAATATCACTTTATAAGATGCATATGAGCCTTGCACTGTGCATGGGGATGTGAGAACCAGGGTTAGCAGCTTTGAAATTTGCAGACAGCTGAAGGAAGACAGCCATATGAAAAAGAAATCATATGAAAGAACACATAATGCAGGAAAAGGCAACCAGTAATGTTGGAGCTAAAGACTGGAAATTAGCTTTCCAGAAAAAACAGTGAAGAGAATCAAACAGAAATTGAACTCAGACCTCAAGTTTTCGTATTTAAAATAAACTCTTCGTCAGTTCCAAGATTTTTCACCCAACACTTAATCAAAGGCAGAGCCTTTTTGCATCCCCTCTTTTCCTATTCAAGTTGATCACTGCATCTTGACCACAAACTATTACTGTCACACTGATTTACCTTTCTGGCATTAGTTATGGCCTTTGCATCCATTTCCAGCTCACTGGGTGGTTAGTTTAGCCTTCCGGCATTTAGGGGAAAAGTCCAGTGAACATACGTTTCAGCAGTAGCAAATCCAAACATTCTAAAACAGGAAGACAAAAAAATGAGAGACTGAAAAAGGAGGGGAATTACCTGCATTTAATTTCTGCATATGAGCTTTTAGAATTCACGTTACCTAGTCTATCCTCACAAGTCTGAGGGCAAAGAATGCAGATTTTATATTCAACCCAACTAAAACAACATGACTCTAGAGGTCACCTTAAAATGACAATGCAAAACAAAACACCAGTGGTTCTTTTCTCTCTGATCCTCAACTTCCTTTCCAAGGTCTGTAACAGCTTTACCCGTTGCTCATAGATGTCCATAACTACTTCATCACTCAGTAACTACAAAGAGCAGAGCATATGCCTTGTGGGATCACTAGCGAGGCACTTCAAACAGCGCATAATTCTTTTTTGGTGACAACCTTTAGCACTGAAGTCCTGAGATGAACAACTAGTGAGCAACCTTCCCACAGCTGAGCCACAGTGATGTGAAAATGGTCCAGCAATCTCAATGGTGATGATTTTGCAGGTGACTGAGCAAACGGGAGAAGCTAAGGCCTCCCCATGAACCCTGAATGGTTGGAGATCTGGTGACAGATGCTGCCCCAGCTACTTGCTGCTGGTTCCCTGTAGCGAGAGCAGCAGTAACTGCTGTGGCTGAGGCAGGGAGCTGGGATCAGCTCGCCTTGGAGCCCTCAGGAGCCTGAGTGTCACAGGCACGCAGCTGGTTGGCCCTGGGGCCAACAAGGCTGCAAAAATGCTGGACTTTTGGGCCTACGCTTAGAGAGTGAGCATATCGATTGCTGTAGTGTGCAAGTGCATAATTGCACTCCAGTGGCCCGTGGACAGTGGTAGAGGCAGGAGCGTGCAGATGTGATTACAAATATTGCCTACGTGGGCAGTTTCATGTACTCACAAACTCTACCATGCCTTTTTATCCACTCCCTATTTTAAGGTCACCAGAGCATGTTAAACTTGAGCTCTGTCCCCCTGGAGTGTGAGGGCAATTCCCCTGCTTCCTCGTGTTCTCTGTGGGTCCTGTGTGCCATAATGACAACAAAAAGGAGCCAAGTACTGAGCTGTTGTATTCTTATTAATGCAAATGCAGGAGTCAAAAATACTCCAACCTGTTCCACCAACGTCGCTTTGCTCAGTCTTATAAATGATCAGAAACTCCTAATTTTCTTCCAGAGGCTTCCCAGAGCTCTGATGGACCTTGCAGTCCATCTTTCTCTAGCTTGTTACTTTTCACTACAGCCTTGCTTTATCCTTCCCTAGCTTCAACTTTGTCATCAGCTATTCTCCCCTTATCTACATTTTGAAAAAGTGAATCTTATCTGCTCTCAAAACCTTCTTCACATGGGCAGAGTCCTGATGACAAAGTGAAGTATCTTACTCATTCCCATAATCACAAAAAGCCATGGAGGGAACTAAGAAAAATAGGGAGGTTGCTTGCTGAGGGTGTTGTGTGCTGCTGCAGCATTTGGGTGTTGTCTGTGATTTTGAAAGATGTAATATACACAATAAGCAAAGAACAAGCAATAGGAAGGAATGAGGTAATTTTTGTAGACAGTTAAAAATAGTCTGCAGAATTAATTACTTCAAATGGTTAGGCAAGCTGACACAATTTAACATCTGTGGATTTTATTTTTTTTTTGCCTGCATCTTAGCAGAGATAGTGGTGATTGGCCAGGCTTACCACTGCCATGTGCATGTCAACTAAATGCAGAACAGTTGTTAGCTCTAGATATTTGCTGAGGATAGGCTTTCTGAGCCATAGCAAAATGATGCTGCCACAAATGTAGTATGCATGAGAGAGATGTGCGTTGAAAGGATAGGATATCATGCCCGTATATACATATCCAGGGACTTGCCATTGACTTGTTTTTTTAACTTGTCAACTTGAGTCACTGGTCTTTTGCTCCTTTTGGTAGAGCTTTGGGATCTCTGCTCCCTACCTACAAAGTGCATTATTATGAAAATGTTCCCTTGATTGCCCTTTCCACAGGCAGACATTGGCCTTTTTCCAAAGGCATATTGTATTTGCATTGATCACACTGCTGACTATATGACCTTGTCATTAGGAAACATGAAACATAAAATATGAGTTACTTGTACTCCTTCTTCTAGTATTATTCATTGTTTTATTTTCTGATCTCTGAAAGAGATTGCAGAGCCAGCGGGAGGTCTGTCTGAGACCCGCTGACACCATGGAATTCGTGGTACGTTAATTATCCAAATGATCTAAACAAAAGAAGTTAACAACTGAGTAGTGTATGATTGATTGTTAGCTGTAAACTGCAAAAATTAATTTGGCAGCTGGAATGGTTACATGAAACTCTGGAGATTGCTCCTCTAACACCCTGACTAGGGCATCAGGTTGAATGTGCTGGATGTAAATAAATCTGGAAACATTTGCAGCAGGTTGTTTCTGTACTCACAAGCACCTTTTTTGCTCTGTTATTTTGCTGTAATGAACTACTCTGTCATTACGGTGGGCATCCTCATCGTTCTTCATGTCAGTGTCCAGCCAGTAACCATAACATTCCTGGGACCGGGAAAAAAATATCAGTATAAGATCACAGTAGAATCAGGATGAAGGAGGACCTGGAGGATGCACAAAGCCACGAGTGACAGATTAGAAACAACACTGAGAACTAGGAATTCCCAGCAAAATGCCAATAGACCTGAGGCTAGAAGACCCAGGATTTTCTGCCTACCTGTTGCTAACAGAATGTCAGTGACACTACAGGAGAGCCGTGTGAGATCATGGTCCCTGCATCCCTCTTCCCCTGATCTTCTCGAGCATTTAGAGTTTTGTATCCACTGAACATGCACACTGATGCATCAAGCCCAGCCAGTCTGCACATTCAAAAAGCGCAGAGGGCAGTGCTTTCTCCCATTGTACATTAGTTTGTGGCTGTGAGTTCTGGTTTGCTGTGGATGCTAGAAGAATATGCATATTTAAAAAATAAAAAAGAAAAGAAAAAAACCCCACAAAAGCAAACACAAAAAACCAACCCTCAAAACCCAAAACAACTTCTTGGTTATATTTGTGGTAGAAAGGTCTGTCAAGTTCAATGGATGCAGGTACGGCAAACCTGAAGAATTCCTCAAGCTGCAGCTTCCTAGAGAGTATCCTGGGGACAGAACAACCCTGTGCTTGCCCTTCTCTGAACATCCATTACTGGCCATGAGAGATTGGCCTTTCCTGGCACCCTCTCTGGCCACCCTCACCTTCTTAGGTCTTTATCCTGGAGGTGGAAGGAAGGCTCGGGTCACAAGGACACTTTTTCCCCTTTCACCTCACTACCAGACTGCTCTTAGGAGCCAGGTCAGGGAGTGTTAGGAAACACTCTCTGTCAGGAAACATAAAAACAAATGTAGCTATGTCATTTGCAGTTTTTAGTAAAGTGCTCTTCTTTTCTTCCTTGAAACTGTCAGTGTTTAAGGGAAGCCACATAAAGCTAGTTACTTGAGTGCCTGCAGTCATTTTCCTCACACTCAGAGAACGCAAAGCATCCTACCAAAACTCGCAGAAAACCACCGTAATGCAGCACTTGCAACAACACCCTGTGACAGGAGTTGATCTCAGGACTTATTTGTGTATTTTTAGCATGTAAAAATATGTTTGTCAAAGTTTGCCATGCTGCCAGTACATGTGACTTTTAATTCATCTCGCAATACTGAGTATTTTCGTTAGCCAGAATTCCTACAATTGGCTTCTTAGGAGAATCTCCATTTTCTGAAAATAGAAACTAATGGGTGGTCATGAAAACAGAATCAGAGGAGGAGATGGGGAAGAGGAATCTGAAGCTGACTTGGCAAAGACAGCAGGCATTAGGAGCTAGGAAGACAGAGCTTACAAGAAGCCAAGATTCAGAGACAGAGTTCACATTGTTTAGGAGAGACAACTAAGAAACCAGCTGGGATGACTAAAAAAGTTGTACAAGGTGCCCTAGATGGGAAACTGGGCATCAGCCAGAACATGGGGGTGAAGCTGACAACAGGAACACACTTAAAAGTCAGAGGGAAATCTGGGCAAGGAGATGGAGAGGAGGAAGAGCATGGACAGTTTGGAAAGAAGTGGCAGAGGGAAAAAAAAACTGGGTGAAGAATCTTCTTCTGTAAACTGTTACCTTCCCCTATGAAAGCCAAGATTTCTGTACCTTTCCATTGTTCCCCATCGCAAGGGTGAGAGATTGTTATTGCAGTCAGTTATTTCCGTGGCCCAAGTAACAGAGCTCTGTGTGAGGGACCTAAGTGTCCCAGCTGACGTGTATCAGCTTGATGCTACAACATGGAATTTCTGCTTTTATAATCTGGATAACTATATACTGCACCCTCTCTGTCCTCACTGAAAAAATTTCAAATTCAGGTCTTCATGAGTCGGAAATCCCAGGGTTAAGATTGCCTGTATGCCTGTGTTAAAAGATCGCTGTTAATTTTCCACAGGACCCTTGCCTCACCCAGCACACAAGATGGATGGTGCTCACTTAATGAGCAGCTGCTCAGTATTCTTTCCCTTCGTTGTTCTTGAGCGTGTCTCCATGCCTTATTGACTGCATACAATTTGTGTTGAAGGCAATTACTTTTCTCATGAGTTTTTCCGTGCTGCTTATCGCTATAGTAACTGTGTGCCTCACAAATACTAACTCATCTCTCCTCCCTCTTCCCTCTGAGGTGGCAGGGCACTACCTGTGTTTCGTGAATGCGGAGCTGCATTTCATGAATGCAGAGCTGAGGGATGGAGAGCAGAAGCTGAAGAGAAGTCACTGATTTCAAGTGTCCATACTAGAGTGGGACTTCATGTTTCACAGCACACGGTGACTCACAGCGCTTTGCATGCTCTGGCTCCGGCTTGCGTTGCCTTTAGTTCTTCAGTACCTCCTGCAATTTCAAAGCCTCAAGTCAGGCACCTGGAAAAATAATGACGATGTAACTACTGACCATCTCTGAAACATTTGAATGACTTAACTAATGTCATATACAAAATCTGTGTCACAGATTGGGACGGTATCTATTCGTGCAGCTTGATGTTCGTCTGCCTCTAACCGTGACACCAGCCAGTCCTTTATCTCATTCATCATGTACCGTATGTTCTAGGTTCATTGCCATGGATTACAGGGGAAAGGAAAGCAGCAGCTAATACAGTAGTATAGTGAACTAGAATCTTGCCAAACAAATGTTGCAAACACTACAAAACAGGCCAGGTAGGTACGTATTAGCAATGTGATTACTCTGCTTGCTTGCACATTTATCCTTTTTCTCTTCTCCATTGTGTGTTTTAATTCATTCTATATTACACCCACGGGGTCAGGACTGTCATTTTCTGTATTTGCAAAGCACCCTGCATATCCTCAAAATTATTTCAACAGCCTGAGAGATAGGTAAATACCACCATTTTAGATGAGGGGAAAATTAAAATAATTAAAATTATTTTTAAAAAATTTAAAATTAAAATTATTAAAATAATTTAAAAAAAAAGGGGGTTGTAATGATTGCACATTTCTTATTTGTACAAGAAAAGAGACCACCTGTGAGCACACAATCCTGTTCCTGCGGCAGGCTGGACACACAGCTGAACACAGGAATGGGCTTTTGGGGCACTGATGTGCAGAAAGTGTAAATAATTTAGCATATACCTATTTTGGAGACTATAGATATATGTGATTCACTCAAAGTAACATAGGAAGTCAATCAATCTTGTCATCTCATCAGTATAACAAAGGAAAAATATGTTTCCCTAAAATAGCAATCAAATAAGTCATGTGAGAGATAATACTTTAAATTTTGCTGAGAGTCTGTAAGTTCCAATAAGCACCAGTCTTTCTCACTTAATTAGCCTCCTTAGGGAGCTACATTGCAGGTGTTTTTCATTATTTTCAGCAGAAGTTTAGCAATTTCTCTTCACATTGCCTTTTCTCAGGACAAACCTCTGCTTTCCAGCTGTGGATAGTTTTGTTTCTAAATTGTTTCTCTCCTTATCCCTCTGAGATCATTGGAGTGAAAAGCACTTTCTCCTCCCTGATCCTTCTTGTGTATCTTTCTGTAGAAGAAAAAGCGAATGTAGGCTGGGGAAACAGTGCCGCTGCCTGAAATCTCATCTATCTGGGTGCTTACTACAGGACAAATCAATGAAGGAAAGGATCTTTTTTTTATCATTAGTAATAGCACAGTCATGGCCAGATGCAAGGGAAAAATAAGAGTCTCCCATAGAAGGTTTGACCGACCCTCTGAAAGATTATATTAAGCTGTTTTCAAGGGCTTATGTCTTATTTTAGCAAGTCACACACTCACATGCCCAGCTGCCCCCCACTCACAACCCAGGGTGGGTCAGATTACTCCATATGCCAAAATGGGAGTGACCTATTTGCTATAGAAAATATTTGGGAATGTAGTTATGCAGAGCAGTCAGTCACGGGCTTTCTGTGGAGTGGTTCTTCAGTCCATGGAGCACTCGGACTCTATGTTTTTTTCCTATTGCATCCTTGCCTTTAGGGTGGGTCTCAGACACCCATTTTTTGCATCCATTCCTTTCCTCCCAGAATATTTGGGATTCGAAAACTCACAGCAACATTTTTTTGTAAGAAATGAGCTGTAAGAAAGAGTTAAAGAGTGAGTTATGAGAAATGGGTGCTTTTCCATTGACGTAGCTTAGAAATTAGGTGCCTCTGATAATGCTACTCCACACCCTGCATTTCTAGGCATGTTGAATAAGTGACCTCTAGAAACTGTGGGGCCTGAAACTGCAAAAATATTCATGGTAAGTTTGAAATATGAACATAATCCCAGCTCTGTAGCTTAGGAGAGACTGTGAGATCCTTCCCAAGGCAGGTGAAACTGATGGGAGGTGCAGAGGACTATGGAAGTGGGTGAGTGTGAAACAGATAAAGTAACTGCAGACTTATAGTTAACAGTATTAATTTTCCTTCCTGGCAAGGACAACGGCAGAAGTCCTGTTTAGTAAGCTCCCCTGGGATCTGTGGCAGGAGGAGGCTTGGAGTGGGGCTTAGCAGCTTTATCTGCAGGCACTCCTCAGTATTTTACCACACTGACATTCTGCAAGGGGAGATTTGGGAATGTGATCAGCCGCTGAACTCCGGCCTCAGTAGTAATTTCCTAGCTGGAAAACTCTCCTAGCCCATTGACTGATTAGGTCATTTTAATTTACAGAAACATTAGCCCCTGATTTTTAAATCTGGCATTGAAATGCTGCCACTGAAATGTTCTTGCCTCCACCTCCAAGTTGGTTCTGCCAACATTAAGTGTGACATAAATCAGCAGATCTCTGACTAGCTGCCTCTTAGCACTTCCTTTAATATCTGTGTACTGGCGTGTGGGAGCGGGCAAGAGAAGACATGTGCCTGGGACGTGAGCAGAAATGTGTCCTTTTCTGTTTGTCCCCTGAGGTGGGCAGAGGCATGGCTTGTACCTTGGCCGCAGGATGCCCATGTCCCCTTCCCAGGCAGGGACACACTGGGAGATGGCACCCCGCCATCGCGCTCGGGTGTCCCCGGGGTGCCCCAGGGCTGGGAACCTGGATGGAGCCCGGCAGAGGTAGCCCATAAAAGAGCCTCCTCTTTAGCATGTACTGCTATATGTTGTCTCTCTCCTATGGTGCTGTGATGGCTGAGAGCTGTTAAGGCCAGAAGGAAATGTTGTGAGTAGCTTACATCCACTTTTTTGAAATCATGATGCACATCCCTATTGCAATGGAAGAAATGGTGGCTACGGCTTCGTACTTACCCTTCTTCACCTGCCCAGGAAGACCCTCTGCAGCCTCTACCCTGCCCTAAAGAGAAAGACACGGATCTAAAGATATGAATTCAACTGGTAAGTACTTGATAGCTACTTTGCACAGTGTATGCACGAACACTGTGTGGAGGGAAGGAAGTGGAGATGCCCTGAGGAGCAGCCGGCAGGAGCTTTTCATTGGGTACAGCCATTCACAGGAGCTCATCCCAGCTGGGACCTGGCCCAGCAGTGGTTTGTAGCTCTCCTGTCTCCCTCAGGAAGCCAGAGAATCCCTGATGGAATTGGGAATTAAACTCTGATCTTAACTCCTTAGCTTTTCTGGTCTTATTCTGAGCCTTAGTTTTGTCACTTACATTTTCGTGCACACTGTTACAATACATATATTGCTAAAACCCCTTTTGGATGTAAAAGATCTCTTAAAGAGCATGTAGACAACGTTCCGTAAATTTCCATATGGTATTTTCTAGATCATCTTATGATATTGGTAAGTACAGTGGGGAAAAAAACCCATTGGGTCCCTCTTTGGCATTAGTTGTTCGTTATATAAGTAACTTAAAGAATGAATACACTATAGGAAGTGTACGTGTATTCACATGTGTACAAATTAAGACATGTTCTCATATGTACACATGTTAAATATATTAAGGTAATTAGTAACAGAGCGGCAAGATTCACTTTATTTTCCAAGATCTGTTTTATGGGATTTATTTAGGGCTGCAGCAGCAGCCCATCTACAGCAGCTAGCTTCCAGTGCAGCTAAATGAGTCATTTCCACCTACACTAACACATGTCAAAATGGTTCCTACTGTCTGTCTACCTATTAGAAATAAACAGAAAATAATTATATTAGTCTCAACTTTGGCACCTTCTTTTACCTGAGGGTCTTAAAGCAGTGTAGAAATGTAGGTTTCCCAGCCCTCCTATGGTAGTAAGGTGTATAATGTACGTTAGGCCACACTATATATATTTTTAGGTGGGGAAACTGAGGCAAAATTTAATTCATTTGTCTAATGTCACATAGCAACTCTGCAAAAAGAAGAAAACTAGACACTGCCTGCTCCTGTATCTATGCTGCCTACCCACTGCACAACACCACTATTAAATCCCAGAAATACTATTTTTTTGCTTTATTTCCAGCTGGAAGTGATGGAGGATTTTTCCTTTCTGTTGCTTAGCTACCCCCTGACCTTTGGATAGTCTTTCTCATTGGCTGGGTGAATGCATTTCCCTCCAGCTGCCTGGATGCGGACGTGTCTCAGACCTCCCCCTCCGGCAGGATTTCATCAGCTGCCCTGCCTCGACCATGTGTTTCTCTTCCCATCTTCCTGAAAGAAATTTTGTTATTTTTCCTCTGGCATATATCAAATGATGCTAGAAAAGAAATGCAGAAAAAGCCTTCAAGACTGATGTATATTTTATTGATTCACTGTATTACTTAACAACTCAGTGTTAATTAAAGCTAACCCACTAATTACTGTAATTCTGCTTCTCTGGACTTTTCCACAACCTGCAGATCAGTGGGATTTCCCATTCAAAACAGCTAAATGTAGAACAGTTAACACTCTGAACAAACAGGGACCTGAACTTGGCAACATGAACGTGCATCCACTTGACAAATGACCTCACTGCTACTAAAAACATCTTGCTAACAAAAACTTGCCTGAGAAGTCTACTTGATATAAGAGGCTTTAAATCTTTAATTAAGACACTTGGCAGTGAAACTTTTGGTCTAATGGTATAGTGTCGTTTCACACTGTTACTTTGAGGACTTGAGTTCTAAACCTATTCTCAGTTTTGACTCCGGAAACAAAGGCAGCTAGAATAATCAGAGATGACGCGGTGGGGGATTTAACCTATCAACTTTTACTGGTCCCATTAAATAGAATAAAAGTGTGTTCATTCTTGTCTGGAAATATTTTGGAGAAGCATATTTTTGCTTCTCCAATATTTTGGAAAAACATTGACTGGAACAGAAGACCCAAAAGAAAGAGGAGAAACAGACCTTGTCAGGGCATTCTGTAACTTTTCTTGAATTATTTAATCATGGAGGATGAGATCAAACGGACTGCATAAAATCTAGAGCCCTGTGTCAGTCACTGGGGTCCTACATACCATGCAAAGGACAGAGTTAATTTTCCTTTTTAATGAGACCTGAACAAACCATAGCATGGAGCTTCCTTTGTTCAGCCTATGACGAACCAGCCACAAAGCACTGAGAATAGGTGAGCCTTAAATCCAGCTCCTTGGTAGTCTATGAGGAGGCATGTTCAACTTTTTGGGATGTACTATCTACAGCCTTCTCTGAAAGGGCTGAGGAGAGATCACCCTTTTCCAAACTGCCAGAAGGTGAGGTGTGACATCTCCTTTTCCCCATCAGCACACACTGCTGCAGGGAGGACCTGCCCAAAATACTGGACACCTGGGTTCAATTCTCACCCCAGTCAGAAGTGCTTAAAACTCTGTCTCTGACCTCTTGGGAATGTGTCCTTGCTACCAGGGTATTCAGTATTTATCAGAAACAGCTCACATGTGAGAGACTGAGCTTAATTCACAGGAATCTGTACAAACAGACAAGATCTTCAGACGGAAGGTACTGCAGAACTGCAAATTATTATATTTAATCATAGAGCTCTTGAGACTCTGCCCTTTGAAGCCTAGAGGCATTCATTAGCAATGTCCTCATGTAATGCCGAGCTCTTAGTAGAACATAATGAAGATATCCTCTGGATGAGGGGAAAAAAGAAACACCGCATTTCCTCCCATGGGAGAGAGCATGAGAGCTAAATGTGCAATCCTAACAGATACTTTCCTTCAGGAGAGATGAGTTTGTGTATTTCTTCCAGTATCAAAATGAATTTACCAGAAATTTTAAGACAACCTTGCGCTCCTGCTGCTGAGGCTCTCCGGATGTTTTCCTCTTTGTAAGAATGTGCATCCTGTCTCCCTAATGGACTATGCCAAAATCCCACCTACAAGCATCCCTAAACACCAGGAAAGTTTAGGTCAGATTTAAATTCAGGCTCCTGTGCTAGCATCCATCCCACGGCAGGAATGTGATGCTGGAAAGCTCTCTTCATGAGGCTGTGCTTCCCAGCTTTGAACCTGGGGTCCCCTACGACCCTACGTGCTTGCAAAACCTGTCTGGTGAGAAAAAGGGGATCCTGTCTGGTGAGAAAAAGGGGATCGTTGTTACAGCAGAATCTTATAGCTGTGGTGCACCAGGGGACAAAGCAGGGACCCACAGGCGCAGGCTGTGCTCTAACCTACTCAGGCCAGAAGCCAAGCAGTTGGACAGGGAGCTGGAAGCAATCAGCAGCGCAGGAGTGAGAACTAGTCCCACTTTTCTGTGTGTACAATTGAAAAATGTGGATTTGAAACCAATTTGCTGCAAAGAGCCAAGTGATTAAAGAAAGGGTATACCTAGAGCGCAGCTGGAAGTGCAGGCACAGCATAGGCAAACACAGCAAGTGCTGGTAGCAGAGTAGCTGTAACAGCATGGACTTGAGCTGCTGACATAAACCTGCAAGTGATTTTCCTTTTGCTTAATATTCATCACCCACCCACTCATCCAAACAAAAGAAAAAGGCCGGAAGAGACTGTCAATTGCAGCATGTTTGCAAATTCTCTTCTTATCACCCATCTTCTGTAAACAATTTCTGTGCATTATTAACATTAAAATACTGTACACATGGAAAAATCATAACTAAAATGTACTAGTCAGGGAACTGGTCCCAAGGACACGTAAATATCAAAAACTCCTAAAACTCCTAAAACTTTGAAGTTTTAGGATCAACTGGTTAAAAAATTATTGGAGTTGGAGACGAGCTTTCTCCTGGAAGGAAAAGAGCTAGCAGTAGGCCAACGAGGGAGGCTTTGTGCAATTTTTGACCTTGAGGGGGTTCTGGAAAGCAGTGTATTTACTTAGGATTATTTGAGGGGCTTGGCAAATTGAACAGTCAGGGTCTTAGTCATCTCTGCGTGGGAATGGTGCACGCTCTCTCTGTAGCAGCCTTGAAACGAAAAGCCTGCCTGCCTGCCTGTCTGCAGAGCAATGGGGCTGCGAGCTGGTTCAAGATGGAGGCACTGCTCATTCTGGTCCAGATTCGCATTTTACTTCTCTCTCCATTCTTCCATTTTTTGTAACCTGCAATAAATCATCCAGTCTGGAACTACACGTTTTTCTCTTTGCATTTGGAAGCTGTTACCCTAGAGAGCCCTGCTTTCAGCAGTGAGCTACATAAACTGGTGTGTGCGAGTGTTAATACAGACTATTAAAAGTTCAGGAGATTATTAATAGAGTTGGGGGATACCTGTAGGCACATTGTCTAAACAGACAGATGAACTGGCAGTATCTTTAGTCGATCTTTCTAGGTGGAGATTTAGTGAGCTGAGTGACGACTGGTAGCCACGCAGCCGCCGGCAGCGTGCTGACAGCAGGTCTGCCAGCCCCCAGCACTGCTCTCCGCAGTTCCTCCTCCACCGCAATGCTTCTGACACCCTGCTTTAAGTCTCAGGGATATATTGGTTTGCCAAGCCCAGGAAAATTATTTCAATGGCATTACAGTGCACACGCAACTGTGTGTGCAACTCAAACTCTAGCTTGCCTGGCATTTTCTTTCACACTCCTCTGCAAGGACTTTTTTTTTTCTGAGTCAGCAGCACAAAAGACATCCCTTTTTATTATTTTTTATTCCTTGGATTGGAATACCCTGGCTATGTAATTAGTAATATGGAGAGGGCATGTGTTTATTAATCCTCCTTTATACGTCTCCTGCACCTGCTGGAATACACCTTTCCAGAAGGCAAAGAAGGAAAGGGGTCTCTGCCTCTCTTCACTGGATGTTTTTCCTTCTTTCCTTTTTCTTTTTAAAGTTGGTAAAAGCAAAGTACTGGCTCCTGTGATGCCTCTCACACAGGATGATTTATCACAGTTGTGTAAGGATTAGCTGAATGGGTGGGATTGGGTGTTATAAATGGGATGTGAAAGTCTGGATTCCCGGCTGTAAGCTTGGCAGGGTTTACTTGCTCGGCCCTTTGTTCTTGTTAGACAAATAAAATGAGTTTGCTCTGAGTGGGTGGTAGAAGGGTGTATTTTGGATGAAATCTCAAACATGAGGTTCTATGTGAATGTTTAAATACTCTCTGGCATGTTGTGTGAGAGGAGGGATGGGCGAGGGGAGGAGCGGAGCTCTGTGGCTGCAGGAAGCTGTCTAGCCCTGCTGCTGGAAACAGCTTTGGAGACAGCCCACCAGGCAAATATTTGACTGCTGAGAAACCCAGGGCAGTGTGTTATGTCGTTGTACAGTGAAAACAGAGTTGATTCTTTCTGTGGACTCTATCCTGTCTTTCTGTATGTGAGGAGGGAGATTAGGGAGAAGATGCCTGAAATTTTCCATGCTTTACAGTCCACCCAGAGCAAGGCCAGCTGGCCTGTGGTTAAACATCCCAATGGTGGAGAGGTGGTAGCTGAGCCCTCTGCCTGGCTCAGGAGGGCTCGTTCAGCTTCCTGGTCATCCTGCTTTCCTGCTGGTGTGCAGCAACAGGGACTGGGGATCCTGTGTTCTGCTCCTTCCTGGACCAGACCCAAGGAAGGTGGCTGCGTGTACTGCCCTCAGGGCCCCTATGCCACCCTGCACAGCTGAGACATGAAGAGAGTCTCTAGGAACCTCTGCTTGACCACCACAGCTCTACCCTCCTCATTGCTCTAGGTGATGGGAACAGGATTAGGGTAATGGGAACAACGGTCTGAGAGCAAGGACTGCAGCGTAGTCCGGCCGGCTCGTAAGATAGTTTCTGTGTAGCAAAAATTATTTTGAAAATGGGAGCGAGGAGAAATGTGACAAAAATAGTATTAATGATGCGCAGATCCTCCGGCAATGCAAGAAGGGGTGGGGGAACACACCCACAGAAGGAAGAAAATCCAACTCAGAGAACTGAAGAGGATAGACTATAAAAGCAACATAATCAATATCTAATAATCAAGAACAAAGAGAAACAGAGTAATGATTAACTTTTTAGTGGTATGTAATTGAAGGCTGATCCTTCAAGCGAAAGGAAGGCTGAGCAGAATTCAACTTTCTAACCTTCATATGCGGAACTGGAGACAGAGCTAAACTACTGATTTCTGATTTATTTTTTTTCCTCAATGGTTTCTAAATTTAAAAAAAAAAAAAACACCCTCTGAAATCTTATTAAATGTTTTGTAAAGGCTACAATGCTTTTACAGACATTTTAAAGGTTCCTCTCACTCCCTGGTCCCAGGTGGGGCTCTATTTAAAGGAACAGGTGACCTCTGCAATCCCACCAAGGTCACAGAAACCTCCTCAGCCTGCTGGTGAGGAGCTGTGCTGAACAGGCATCACGGCAGGGTTTAGGCAGGTCGTTGCTCTGTTCTCGGGGGACAGGAGTTTTGTTGCCGCACTCTGCTCTCTCCTCTGAAGAAAGGGGCTCGAGCCGGCTTGTCTTGCTCAGAGTCAGTGGTTGAGTCAAACTCATCAGAACGATCCGCGTGAGTCACTGCGTCGCCAAGTGAGTTACAGTCACAAGTGGTTTATCCCAATTACAAATGGAAGAGCAAGAATTGCTTCCGCTGCTCTTCATCCTTAACAGCCTGCTACATTTTATTACAGAGCATGTACGGGCAGAAGAGATACACAGGTAAAAGAGCAGCTTAATGATCACAGCAACTAGGGGAGGGTCTGATCTCCCAAACTCGTTACCAAATGCAGTGCTTCGCTGCTTTGTACTGTCGAGGCTTCCTCATGGAATGGCAACAAGCACATAAAGAGCCAGGCATTTCCTGTGGCTTTTCGAAAAAGTGCATGTGTATCTACTGAATCTTTGGAGTGTTAAAAAATGGATGCTAAGCCAACTTCCACAGCCTTTCCCAGCAACATCAAATAAAAGGAAGGCATGGTGCCATAATTTCCCATAGCTGTGTATACTGGGTTACAAATAGAAAGCCTACTCATTATTCATAACCAACCAAGTTATAAAATATCTGAATCTCTCACACATTTTTTAACACGTAGGTTACCTTTTTTGGCTAGTCCTTTTAAAAGCCAGGATTTTAAAGCAAGGCTGTAGTGTAAAATGAATGATGATCACTCCTCACTGTACTAGCAATTACTTCGCCAGTTTCTCTCCAAATGTGTAATATACTAATATGTGAAGATTATATTCAACACCAAGACAGACTGAATGCTGCAAGGGAAGTAATTACTTTTGAATATAATTTTGCAGGCATTATGAAGTCTCTGTTAAATGAGTTTATGAATGTTATCAGAGCTGACGTAAGCACATCTGTTACCAACTTTGTCTAACTACATGCAAACTGCTCAGTGACATCGTTTATACTGACAAATATTTAAAATCTCTGCAATTTTACAAGATAGGTTTGGTCTTGGAGGGGTATCAGTACAGCAATAAACTTTTTCAATAAAAGGCAAAACTTAAAAGTACTTATTTTTTTTATTGTCCTAATAATTACTGCTCTGTGTGGAAGACAGCAGAATAAAGGGAGTCATGCCTTAATAGAAAATGTCTGGGTAGAAGAGACATAATTATAATTCTCTTGACTGGAAATCTAATTTTAATAAGGGACTTGGGTTTGGCTAAATTTCTTAGAAAAGATGGTATGCTAAGTTAATTGTTTCCCCAAAATTAAAAACCAACTGAGAGACTGTTGTTCTGTGGGAATAAAAGCCCTTACACAAGAGTCATGGAAACACGTAATAAGTTAAGGTAAGTGATGTTTGTGTAGTCATATAAAAATGCTGGTATTTACCATTCAATTATTATGCTATAGAAGTAATAAAAAATATATGGTAACAATAAAATTAATATTTCATCCATAGCAATGTGGGTTATTATCACCCCAAGCTTCAAGAAACTAGATAGGCTCTGGCATGGCATGGCTAGTGCTCTGCCTAAAAGAGAGATCCTTTGAAGGGTTTGTAATTCATGAACGAGTTGCTCAGGTGAGCTTCTGAGGGAGCTCTCAGCATGAGCAACTGGTGCAACCACTCCTCAGCTGATCACTCCAGGAAGTAGATAAATAATGAGGTGTCTGTGAATCCTGACTGTTGGTCTCTCCCAGTAGCCCCTTCCAGCTTGATGGTCCTGGTTCACTTTTGCCCGCAATGCCCTGCGTAACAGGGAGGGAGGTTTGTGGGGTACCTGCCCTTCCTTTGCCTTTGTGAAGTCCTTGTGTTCTCCTGAGCGCTTCTGGCTTGGTCTCCTGAGTGCAAATTATGGCTCACACTGGTGGAGGAGGCTGCAAACCAATGGAGAGGTTGCGACTGGTAAGCTTGTTCTATGCTAGTCTGCAAAGATTAGCATTTATTGCAACTAATAGCTACAGCACCTTAACCAAAACTGTAGGAACTTGTGTGTTTATTTCTGGAGGTGTGTGGATCAGCTGTTCTCTGTGTCTTATGTGTTCTTATGTGTCTCAACTGTTTTATAGGAAAGCGAAACAAGTTTGTCCTGTAAAGACGTTACCTGAGCACTCTAGATTTCTGCTAAGACCATATTTGCACCATTAAATTTTGTTTTAGATTACTTGCTAAGTAATCCGTACTTGCTGTGTTTCCTCTCTTTAAACAAAATATATTGACAATAAGGACTGATTTTTCGGAGGCTCCTGATATTCTTAAGGGTACTGCTTTTTAAAGAAATGTAGAAGAAAGGAAATCTTCAGCCAAGCAGCTGCTTAGGTGGTAGCTTTTTGTGCTGGAATCCAAAAGAACTTGAATTCAGATTTCATGAGTCATCTGTAATTTGTTGCATGTTGAACTGTATCTTGCTTTCAGGCTTTGGGTTGAAATGTGAGCTTTCTAATATAAATAAGCATGCAGGGATTGGCTTTATAACTCACAGGTCTTAGACTGTCACTGGCTTTGGATTATGTCCAAGTGTGACATACTGTCGGGGACTGCATGTTTTTGATAGTGGATAGTATACCAGCACCATAATGCTAACAGGCTTCTAAATGCCCACGGTAGTAAATTTTTTACCAAAACTAAGAGGATATTCTGTCAAAATATCTACAACAGCCTTAGCTCCACACTGCACTGCCTGCAGTGACACTACTTGGCTTCATTTTGCTCTTGCCTTTACTCTGCTCCCTCCTTCACTCTGCTCTGCAGCACCGGTGTGTGCTGTTATATCCACGATGTCCTCACTCCAGTAACGAAGAAAGAAGCAGGCAGACCAGAGATGCTGCATCTATCAGATCAACAAGTGTCTGTAGGTCCTTGGGGAGGGCTGTGTTGGGGAGGTAGATTCCATAAGGTGGGATGGTCTAGGAGGAAGGTCCCATCCTGCTGCAACCTTCTCCAAGGGCTGACGTTCTTCCAAGCTTCAGATCAGCTGGAAAGGGACCATTAGGGAGAGGAAAGGGAGAAATTCCCTGCTCATGTGCCCCACCTGTGGAAAGTTCACTGGTTCTGTCTGAAAGAGTTAATAGCATTGAGACAGCTAGTGGTATCCTGATACTGTGTTTTGGCTTTGTTACTGGGAAAGAATCAGATGTTATTGCTTGTCATTACTTCTCGGTCCCTGGCAGGCAACACTCAGCACATGACAGGAAAAAGACCAGCGATTCCAGCATGGAAAATCTCCAGGACCAATCTTTCCCATACGAGAAATAGAAATCCTAGCTTGAATGTCTGAGATTACAGCTCCAGAAAAATATCTCTAGACATTACAGAAGTCAAGAGAGCGACAGAAAGCATTCTTCTGCGTGAGACATGCTGTTTTCCATGTGGAGATGAACAGCATCTCTTCCCTCATCAAGCACTGGGACATTTTGAGGCATACCCATTGATGCTGTTCATGGCGAATAAAGTGATGCTAAAGCAACAGACTTGTGCATACATTCAGCACCGGAGGTTTTTTTGGTTATTGCAGCTGCTATGGTTACCAGTCACGCGGTTGGCCACCTTCTGTAGTGGAAGTGCAGAGTGATTATACCGTACATTGTGTGAAGAAGTCAGATAGACCTTGGGGGTGGTATGTGGTGGGTGTGAGTTTCCTACCCACTGCAGAAAGAGCTGGAATGAAAGTTCTCTGAAAGAAACACATTTCAATGCTAATATTGCCTAAGTGTTTGTAAAGAAACTGTCTTTGACTTTTCTATTACTTCTAAGGGAAAAAAAAAAAGAAAAAGTAGTAGCAAAGCAGATATGCAAAACCAACCAATTACCCTTGCAATTAATGAAAATAGGTGTTGATCTTTTTATGCATCTGATGATACAATGACCTCACTGGAGCTGATACGATGTATGTTCATGCAAAATAAGTAGTCCCCCTAACTGACAGTATCCTCCTATATTAACTAAACACTGGAGGGAAATAATAGACGTTACAGGAGGTTCTTTGTGGATCCACATAATCTGTTTTCTTTTATGTTCTTTCCCTTGCCAGAACCCACTTTTTTGGTTTGGTCAGCTGTATCTCTCCAAAAGACCTAATTACAAAGCTTTTATTATACAGAAGAGGTACTAAGCAATGTGTCCAAAGGAATTACTTATCTGCTGATGTGTGCAGTTGCCCCCCTGCAGTGAGGTGTATAAAAATCTACGCTGTAACAGCCGTCCATGAGTTAAGACGTAGTTACAGATGGTAGCTGTTTAGCAATAATCAGATATTCTTTTGCTGTAGTGTAGGAGACTGAACTTTTCTGAAGTCAGCACTGTAAGACCTCTGGATACTAGGGTGCATGCTGCAGGACAAGGAGACGACAACAGTTGCGTCTTCATGTGGAAATTGTCCCTTAGAGAAAGGATAGAGCAAATTGTTGGATTTCCTAATATTGCAGTAAGCTCATCTGCAGTCCTGTGGGCCCTGGAGTTACTGCAAAAGAGCTCAGGATCTCACTCCCCAGAATCCTTAGCTGTGATGTGACACTGCACCATCATCGGAGATAAGCTGGCATAGTTGTCTTTCAACCAGTCATGCAACAACTGTCCCTCTTTCCTTCACTTTTTCTCAGCCTAACTGGTCCAAGGCCACTGGAGTATGTAGAGTCTTCTTTATTGGTTCTTCTTGTCATAAATAAACAGCTGACTCTGCTTTTGCTGACAAAGGTCCGCTGCTTCTCTGTGCAAGGCTACTGCTGCCATCCAACTCTGTACAGACATGAAAGTTCGCTCAAGAGACTATTTGGCATTGCCCACCAGCCCTGCAGAGGCAGGAGGTGCTGCCTTGCCAGGCACTTCTGCAAAAAGCCGGAGAGAACTTCTACAGTGGCGTCTGGATTGACGTGGTCTCTCCTGCCTCTGTACTGCGATGCTCCCTCCCAATTAACTCATCTGTCTCCCCACCTACTGCTGCTGCAGTAGCCAGTCTTGATTTTATTTATACATTCATGGGAGCTTTTGGAGTTCGGCGGTGACTATATCTCTAAAAGACACCTAATGGGTTTGAATTACCATTGAGTATATTACCATCCCTTTGGGCAGAGCTTCCCTTAAAAATTAGACTGCCTCCAAAGGTGGGGGTTTTACCTCTCTAAAGATCAAGTGCAGATTGGCCTTCAGGAAGGAGCCAAGCACTTTTTGCTTAGACATCGTAGTTTAAATAATGGTGTTATTTAGAAAGAGCTGTTCACTGTCTCTAACCACTGATATTCTTCCTGACTTCAAGCTGGCAGTAGGCAGTTACTGATAGAAAGTTGAATTTCTTCTTGACGACGCTGCGGCTGTTTACAAGATAGGATGTTGAACTACCTGGAAACAGCCTGTCTTTTGTTGCCATGAACAAATGGTGCTGACACTTGTGCAGCTTTGATTGAACTTTCACAAAACCTGTCACTGTGGATGAGACCGCCTTTGACTTTTTTCTTTGTTTGTCAGTGATGCCTGCTTGTGGTTTTGCCTCCAGCTTGCAGTATTTCCCTGGGTTTCAGTGGCCTCCGCCCAAGTCTTACACCTTCCATGGCCTAAGTTCAACTGCTGGTGATGCCTTCTGTGAGCCCATTGCTGCAAGAAAACCCTCCAAGCCTTCCTGTGTTTTTTCCAATTCACTCTCCCATTCCTCATTTCTTTACTGGTACATTTGCTGGGTAAAAATGACCATATTTATTAGACTGCATGACATATGAGATGGCTAGCAGTAATGGCTTGAAATCTTAAAGTTTCCTGCTTCCTTACCCTACATGGGATTTTCTCTATGCACACACACGCACAAAGGTATGATTTTATTTGCATGTCTGTAGCTGCTTGATAATCAAGTCAGTCCATGGAAACTTAAGGTAACCTTCTTGCTAGTAAGCATATTATAGAGGCAATGGGAGTCCGATATTCTAAAGAGGATAAAGGCGAAAATGTGAAGTTATGTCAATAACAACTTACCAGGAAATGAAATAGCGCAGATAAAATGCTAAGAGGGAAATGGTAATAAATCCAGAATATTTTTTTTCATTTGTGAAATATCCTCACGTATTCATCTTGTCAGTTTTCCCTTCTTCCATGAGGGTAAGAAAAATCCTTCTTTTTAAAAATTTCATTCTGCAAGTTTATTTTCAAAAAGGCTGCTGGCAGGTTGTCACAGAAAGGGAAGATTATGATTAACTGAAATGTCATCAGCCTGTTATTCTCCACAGAGGCGATATGAATGGGAATTAAGTAATGAACTTCTGCAAAAGGATGATAGGAGAAGTAACAGGCTGATTTCTCAGTTAATGCAGGGCTTTGAAGGAATGGGAACGGTGAGATTTTCCTTTTAACTTCTTACACCTCATCAACTCCTATTACCAAGAAAAGGCAAAACTCTCTCTTGTCAAAAAGAAATCTCAATATCATACAGAAAGGGAAAGGTGAATTCCTCTTTATTTAACCAGAAGTCTTGTGTTTCTAAGCTTTGGGTTTTCTGTTAATATTGCTGTGGCATACATGCTGCTGATCTTTTTTCCAACATCGCATGATTAAATCTTTGCAATGGTAACTGATGCGTTTTTCTTCACAGCACTAGCAGAATGCGGTTTAATTTTATCCCGTGGGAAGCTCATGCTTGGTTCAATCAGGCATTCTTTAACTATTTTGTTGTTGTTTTATCAAAAGAAAGACAGAGCAGTACATGTTAGTCTATTATGTTACACGTTATACCTCGAGATGAGTTCAAGCCATAAAATCTGGATATGAATTTCAAATGCCTGATAGGACGAGAAAGGCCATTTTCATTATGCTGATCTGGGCATACGGGGGTGTTTGAAGTGTTGGGGGTGTTTAGAGGCGAAGTCTCCATAACTGCCTGCCCTTCTTTATTGGAGAAGATACCAAACTTTGCAGATGGTGCAACAGAGGCAGAAATCCAGCCATGTAACGCATGATGGGGGAAAAAATCTCATCTCAAATGGAATAAAATTGCCTTCT
Organism: Numenius arquata; assembly: GCF_964106895.1. Classification (NCBI taxonomy): domain Eukaryota; kingdom Metazoa; phylum Chordata; class Aves; order Charadriiformes; family Scolopacidae; genus Numenius; species Numenius arquata. The sequence continues at coordinate 45,218,401 of NC_133581.1, read as the reverse complement.
GGCCAGAGGTTAGCATGCCTTTGCAAGTCCTTGTTGATGAGTTAGTTCCCCTGTATGATAGGGAGCAAACTGCACTTCAATACCCTTTGAAATCTCTGTCCTGTTGTGTGAGGGCTGAGGAGCCCTGTGGTGTGTGACAGCCTGGATCCCAACAGCCGTGTCTGCCAGGCAGAGCAGCTTCACCACACAGGAGGAGCATTTACTCTGGCTGCGTGTTATGGGTGGAAACCACTTCAATGTGGCAACAAAGCACTGGGATGATGAAAAGGCTGCAAGGACAATACCATGGGTAAGATTCCTTCTCTCATTCCCATCCTTTTATGAGCACTCGTTTGAACACACAGACAGGAGAAACCATCTGCAAGACTGCTGGTAGAGTTCTCAGGATACCGTGGAGAACTCATATAGCCGGTTCTTGTGACTGTACCCATTTTCCTGCCCCTCCTGGGAAGGTGGTGAAGAAGAGGACTAGCTCTCGCACACTATGCTTCTGATGGCATCCTTTCTGTGTTTTGCACCAGCCCCAGTTGGTGCACAGCCCTTTGGGAACCAGAGTGGATGAGTTCAGCGCAGATCAGCCACACCGGGCCAGGTCTGCAGTGGGGAATCAGCTTCTTGCCTTCCCTCGCTCCTTTTCTTGGTATTCTTTCCCTTGCTGCTGGCTGAACCAATTGGGTTTCCGTGTTGCTTTCTGTGAGACCTCCTTATATTGTATGGGAGGTGACTATCGCAGCTGCCTCCACACCCCTGGAGGAACAGAGAACAGCCTGGAGGGACACAAGGAACCAGCTACAGCACAAAACAGGTAGCCCCAGCCTGCAGCACCACCGGGTTACCTCCGAGATGCTCCAGTTGAAAGCACATTTTTCCAAGATCACAAGTGGCCCTGTAGGTCAAAGGCAGTTCAGTGGTGACATCCGTTAGTTAATATAAAATGCTACTAGTATTATTTTATATAATAAACTCTTATAATAACACTCTCAAACCTTACTGGATTCAAGTGCTAAGATTCCATAAAAGGTCACTTTTTCTCTGTTAGTTGCTTTCTTTTATTCTAAGCTGTGGTAATTAGAATCTAAAGAAACTCTAAGCTGAATAGGGGAATTAAAATCTTACAATTTCTCACAATCTCATATGTTAGTGCTTTGAATAAGCCAAATCATTTTTTGACAACGTTGTCTTTGTGATCTCTCCAAAATGCCTTCCCATCCTTCCCCCAACCCTAGTGTAACTCTCTTCAAATATTTTCTTTTTTTTTTTTTGTCTGATAAGTAATTTTACATTCATTGGCATTGCTTGCTTGTAATCGGAGAGCCATTCCAGCAGCCAGCAGATGTTTAGACACAGCGTCTGTTGTTCTTATTTAAACCGGGGAGGGTTTGATCCCAGGAGATCTCCTAGCAAAATCAATGGGATTGTCTGCTGCAAAAGAAATGCTCAGTGGTAAGATAGGTAGAACTGAGCTGCAGAGGTTTCAAGGGAATTAAGCAGGTATGCGGAAAAAATTGGCACAAGCTGATTTCAGAAGAGTAATTCACTCAGCGATATTGATGCAGGAGAGCATTTCAGATGTATTGTGGGATAAACTAAGCTACTGGCAATGTTCATTCCTGCCGCCTTCCTGTATGCTGCCACGAGAGCAAGACTGTTTCTGGACAAAGAGCTCCAGTTTCCTATTTCTTGTTGCGATTCCTGTAACACGTCAAAGGATGCTATACCGTAAAGTAGCCTACAGCAAGGCCAGATGTGGAGATTGCAGTAAACGGGGCTGCATCTTCATAGAAGAATGAGAAGCTTAGACAGTACTTCTATATCTTTACGTGACGGTGGGTTCTGTAATGGGGGTCCCAGGTAGCTGACAGCCACGTAACTTCATACCTGTAGCTGAAGTTGGTAATGTGCAGCGCATTACAGAGAGGTGCTTGTGTGCTTTAGTTGTTGCTGAAATGCACAATGCAGTGAAAAATTTTAAAGATGCCTCATGTAACTTCTAATGAGGGATTTTTCACTCACAGTAGTGGTGAAGATTCAAACAGCAGAGGAAATGAAACATTATCTCCTTTAGAGAACCTGCTGAGGTGTATTTAAAGCCTCTGCTAATACACTGCACAGATGCCTTTTCCAACAGTTTATAACAATCCTCTGTGGCCGATAGCACCGCTCTTCAGGAATGTGATGCCCACAAGAGGTTTTCTTCAAGATGAATGGGATTTCTGTGAATCCAACTTGATATTACAGAATATCTCATTTGCTGGTGACAAAGCACATGACAAATATCCCAACTGACTAATCACTGCGTAATTTTTACTATCACTGGTTTGTAATATACAGTTTCAAAACCCTGTTTATTCAGGTTTACTACTTTGCTTCTTGACATCTTTTATTGCGATAACTGGCCACCTACTAGTCTTGCTTCTTCCTTCAAAGGTTTTTTTTGTCTGATTAGGTCTTACAAATTTTCAGATTCCACTGTTCCCTTTCCTGCTTTCCCGTATTGTTTTAAGCCATGGCACCAGATCACATTTATAGGCATGACTCCTGTAAACCCTGAATTGCCCCTTTTACAGCATTCTGTTAATGTCATTTATTCCCACTTTTCAGGCTGTCAGAGCCGCAGAGGCATCTTTGTGTGAGTGACAATCAGGCCCTATAAATCCAAGCGTGAGATCCTCTTGGCTACGGCTGTGTTTTTAGGAGTTTGATAACAGAAATAACATTAAACAAAATGAGCAAATATTGGCTCATCTAGTGTCGCATCAGCAGTACTTTGGGTTGCCACGCAGGAAGGCAGGATGTTGGGGAGACTGAGTTTCAGAGTGGTGGGAAGCCAGGCTCATCAGGGAAGACAAGTGATTTAACATGGCCCTTCATGGTAAGCGCCTGCCGCTCGCTGATTGCTAAAGCAGCGTTGAGAGGATCTGTAGAGCAGATTACACAATCAACCGGGCCAGCTAGCAAAAAATCTGCCGTGATGGCAACAGTTGCAGCAGTTTCCATTGGAAAAGGGGCTGATTCCTGCTAGTACTGCTCTTAAACCTCTAAAGATCACCTGGAGTATGTGTTCTTTACCTTGTTTGTAAGCTTTTGGGGGTTGGTTTGTTTGTTTTTTTTTTTTTTTTCTGGACAGTCCAAAAAGAGAGGATTATATGAGTTGTTGCCCCTTCGCAGGTCTCTGTTAGCAAGCCTCAAGTCGAGCCTCCCTGTTCCAGCTTTATACCGTGACTTGAACCCTGAGCACATGAGCTGTAGGATGAATATTAAATTCTGTGGGGCTGCTCATGATTACAGTTAAGCATGTGCCTGTTCTCTGGGGAAAGAGATGGGAGAGGATACCCTATCATGAGAACACATAGTTGATCAGCCAACAGAGGTAGCTACTCTGTAGGTAGCGTTCTTAAAATCAGATAACTGAAACCAAATTTTGCAGTAGCTGCACAGAATGCTACCTGCAGACCATGAGGCCAATCTATAAAAGCAGAGTTAATGAAAATATTTGATTTTTTTCGAATGCGATATTTCAAACTGCCAGCCATAAAAGATAATAATAGTCTCAAAAAATAGCAGGTAGAGAGTGTCTTGTTCTTGCCTGGTCCTGGGCTTTGATGTTGGAGTGACTGGCAAGGGTTGCATGTAGTTTAAATGAAATACCCTGACAGAGTCAAGATTGGTTTCTGGGTAGGTTCAGCAGCAAGGTTACTTGTGTCGTAGAGCTATACCATTTTGCCTACAAATCCTTCCACTGCCAGTAAGAAATTACTGTAAATGGTAAAGGTGTGCCAAGAGCCACAAAGCACAGTACAAACCTGATCCCATTCCTGCCAGGGCTCCCATGAGTAGTGACTCCCGCTGAACCGAGCTGTCATGTGCATTAAGCTGTGAACAGTGTGTGCATATCGACACGAAAAGGGCCTGGATCAATATAGCCACTTGCAAAATGAAGGGTACAGACTGATATGGAACTAATATTATACAGTATAAGAGGGGAAATTTGAGCCAAAAACATCAGCGAAGATACTGGAGACAGTCGAACAAGCTTTGGGAAGTTTAATATCCACACAGAACACAGCACTATAGGCCTCACCTGGAAGATAATGTTAGGAGTATTTCACTGTATGTGCTTGCATTAATTGCATGTTTGCATTTTTAAAAGGGCAGCAGGGACCTATGTAAAAGCAGACAGAAAAGAATCCTCCACCATCAACCATGTCTTACTTCTAACCAAAGGCGTTTCTCTGATGTTAGAGCAGGAATCTGATTTCTATTAAACCAGCATAAATCTCCAAAACCCCTGTCAGTCAAATCTTTTGTTGGTGATGGATTTCACTGAACAACTTTTGTCACCCCATTTCTTAGAAGTAATAAAGACAGATGGGGAAAAAAAATGCTGGAGGATTTGCAGCAGAAAAATCCTGTAAAATTATTGCATGTGCATTTTCTGTTACAGTGATCATATACTATCATAAACTGTTTGATTGCTTGCAAATATATATGTGCGGTGGTATTTGTTCTTTACATAATGGTTATACTTGTCTCATCAAGGCTTAAAATCATTAATGTAAGTGAATTTTCAAGCAGTGACTCAGTAGAAAAATAATGAATTTTTATGATATCTGTCAATAAATTATAATGAATAGGTAATAAAGACATGAAGTAAAGAAGAAAAGGAAAGCGAATTAGAAAAGGGGGCAAAAAGGATTGGCACGTGAAACTGATTTCTTGTAATTCTGAAAGTCCAATCTCGGTAAAGGCCATTTACGTATCTAGGCAAGAAATACAAATTAGGAGAAATGCACTGCTGCATTTAAAACTATCGCCTTCAATTTGGAGGGCATTGCCAATGATGCCACTTACAAGGAACTTTAATCTGCATAAATACAGATTTTCTAATGACTACCTCAGAGCAACTACCACAGAGAATGGTCACATATAGGATATCTAGACAACTAACGCTTACCTCATTTTTACAATACGCTTACATTTCTATTGAGTCTAGAGATCACAGGAGGCCAGAACATTAATGGATTAGTAACTTTTGTATTCCCCATTTGTTTTTTGCAAGGGTTATGACTTGTTGCAGTGTTGAAATACAGTGACTTCAGGGGTTATCAACAGATGTCTCAGATTAATGAGTCATAGTTACTGTGATTCAACTAGGTTATGTTTTTTTACAGAAAAGAAAATAACTCCACCACACAATGTCATAGAACAGCCGCTGCAAATTTAACTGAAGTATCTCCCTAGCTGGGCAAGAATGGAAGCTCTGTATGTATTTCAAGGGCAGAAATGAACCATAAAAAAATAGAATTGTGAAAAAAAGGCAAAAATCGTAAAACTTGCAAGGAAGATGGCAAGACAGGAAGTCCTGCAATCCATGTGCAGCATAGATCAGCAGACCCATCTGTGTCATCAGGTGGCTGAAGGGACACAGCAACTGAAGGAACATATATTACTCTGCTAAATGGCATGTGAAGTCATGAGCTTTTTTTTTTTTTAAACGCAAAAGTTTGATATTTGGAGAAGATGGATAATATTTTGTTGAAACTCAAAATACCTTTAGACCCAGTGCTGAAAATATTAGGTGTTTCAGGCCATTCAAAGTGAGGGCAAATGTAAAGTAAGTCTGGAGACAGGGGGTGCAGTGATGTCGCTAGGATGTCTCATTAAGACAGACGCGCTTTAATTTTAATCCCAAGAGGGCTTTCAGAAAACTGAGAGAGAAACATAAGGATTTATTCACCAGAAACTGGGACAGGGAATTCTACAGTTATGACAACAGCCTGAAGTACAAGCGTGGCAGCTGCTCTAGACCAGAAGTGCTAAGAATATCATGAACTCTTCCTCCAATTTTTAATTGAGGGGAACATATACAGACATGTAAAATAGCCCCATTGATTTCTGAATAGGCTCTGTATGGCATTATGTAGGTATTTTTAAACTTTTCTTGAATGAAAATTAACCTTTTCTTCCGTTTAAAAACTTTTGACTCTTAAAGGCCATTGTTTTTCAGTTTTGAAAATTGAAAGATGTTTATTCCCTGCTTTCACTGAAATGAAATGCACATTTTGGCAGCAGGGCTTTGGCTGGCATTCTGAGATATAGTTCATTAGTCCCTTGACAATTGCAGAAGATTTTTTTCTTAAAACAGGGTCTCCAGGCAATTTTTTTTTTTCCCAGCTCCCTCCCCCAGATAATTGCTGCAGGCCCCATTTTACAAGCTCTTGTGGTGCTTTTTTCCTGAGAATCTAATACCACTAGGATTTGATAGTCTTAAAATGTTGTCAGTACCTCAGGCTCTCAAAGCCCAGTCTGGTATTCATACTCAACAAGCTCTGTAGCCACATCCATCTAAGGTTTATGCAAGTACACTTGGGCTTCCTCCTGTAAATAACTTTTGTATGATTGTATAAGCTAATTTAAAAACCATTCAGCACTGAATGAACATTTGTATCAACAAACCAGGTTCCTGTACTCTGAAACCACAATTTACAGTAAAAAAATTATTTTATTGATTCTGCTTGTGAAACTTTGGGGAAACTTGAACAAGGACAGATAGGCAAGGCTGCATATTTGACCATGAGAAGAAAAGGTTTATTAAGTAGCAAGAGGATCTCCCCAGAGAATATTGTGTTCAGGCCACAGGATACTTTCAAAGCTTCCATGATTCAGCAGACCTAGAGGAGCTCTGGGCTAGGGCAGACCTCTCTGTTTCCTTCCTTTGCAGCAAAATAAATCTGTATTGGTGCACTTGTATTACTGAAAAGTAATACATCATACTTGCATGCTCATTGATTTACTTTAAATAACTTCTTAGGTTCTGCAATTATGCTGGCTATAGGTATAGGTTAATCCAGGTGTTATTACAACAAAATAGTAAAGAAAAAGCTTGCAACACATATTTGTAACCTTACAGCATGTTGAGGAGTCTCATGGCGAAGTTCTACAGTACAAGACAAAACTGCAATTCCCTCTCTTTCATGTATTTCATATGAAATATAAACTGAAAAAGCAAACTGTGTATATACCTGGTACTTTTCCTTTACAGATCCCTGCACTTATCCTTTAAAGATTACTTCAATTTCCTATTTTTTCTTAAGTTGAATTGCAGTTCTAACATGCTTAGTGGAGGCTGCTTTGGCAGAATATTTGGAAGATAACTTCAAAGCACCTGATACACACACAGCAAGTGAAGAGGAAAGTAGATACTGAGTTTTGAACTGCAAGGAATGATCTTATGAGATCTTGATTTATCAATCTTTTCCAGGTAATCTTCTAAATCTGCAATTAGATTTTCAGACCCTGTGGAGCCAGAAAGGCCAACCAGAACCTAAGGATGCAAGAGTAATGGCTGGAGCAAAGTCACCCTGTTTATGGAAACTTTATGGAATGTATACTGGGAGAGAAGAAATTCTGATTATTTCCCCCCCCCGCCCCCGATATCTCTGTGTTGACAGAGCAGACAGAACATGGAAAGGTCTTTTCCCAACAGAAAACATGGAATTGAAGTCAGATCTACAGAAAAAGCTGGTGACCCATGGTGATCCAGCATGAGCCACGCACAGCTGAATAACTAAAGCAGCTATACGAAAATACAAGTATAGCTACTTAGCATAACTTAATTTGTTGACTTAATGTACTCTGTGACTATAAATAGACTTTTGTAATATAGTAACTATAGATGGCTTAGCTGTTTCAAAACAGCGTGGAAAATAATTTCATGTTTTAGCCAACTCCAGAATCTTTTCATCAGTTTCTGGATTTGAAGAATAACAAAGTGGTTTTCAGTGGTTTTCCCTCATCCTTCTGCTATATGAAATCCTCAGACAAACAACAGAATGACTAACACCCTTTGCTATGGAAAGAATGAAACTGAGTATTCAGAGAGTTGCCAAATGCAGAATAAACAAACTGATATAACAATTTCCCCCTCTCTGTCTATTATGGTGATCTCAGTTTGAGTTTCAACATCGGCAGAGAAACCTTCAGATAGAACAGATTTCCGAACAGATAACATCTCTTTAAATGTCATATTAGAAGCAGCAACTCACTCCACTGAAAAGTCGAAGCCATTGATACCACAACATTACCTTCTCTTGGAAACAGTACCATCTCTTTCTCTGCAAATAGTTTCTTCCATAACAATTTAAGCCACGGAAGCCTGCGACTGCAATTTGTGATTCTAAGAGAGTTCTCGGAATATATCCCAGAACTCCCGGTGATTGGCAGCTCTGTAAAAAGCGATAGCTAGCCCAACTATCCATCAAACAAATGAGTGGTAAGTCATTTGGAATTTCTCCCAATGCTATTCAGTTTTCTGTAGAATTTAATTCTGTTGTGTGTAGGAGAGGTTTCCCAAAGGTTAATAACTGTGTCATTTTATATTTTGCTCAGAAAACTGAGAGCTAGAAAACCATATTTCAGGCTAATTGTGTATAAAATAGTTTAGAAAATAGTCACCTTGAATTATGGGCATACAAAAATGAAATGTATCTGAAGGCTTTTTATGTTATATTTTCTTCAGAATGAATCATTCAAGTTTGTTTAAGAATTCTGCTTAAACTTACTAGACATCACTAAGGACACTGTTTCTTGTTTTCCTCTCTTTTTACATGAATCTGCTATTAAAGCCCAAGATAAGACTAGGAGATATCTCCATTCCTTAGTATTCAGAGCCTGGAATCCTTTGCTGAAGATAAATGCTTATTATAAGTAGAAAGGAAAGGTCGGTCTTTCATTTTGAGATGTTGCAGCAGAAGGGATGCTGCTTTTTTCTTCCTGGACGAAACTTGCCCAGGATATGGGGCACTAGGGTTATATTTCTCTCTGGACCAGATGAATCTCTAGCTATATATCTCCCACTTCCCAGGGACCTGCCATAAGCATGCTGTTGTGAGCCACTTGTGGTGAGAACACTCTGCATGATTTCTGCTGAAATTCTGCCATTTCCTAGGAAGGAAGATGGGATTTCTGGTGCCGGAGAAAGAGCATAAAAGTCAGTCCTGAGACAGTGTCTTTAGACTATCATCCAGAATGTGTTCTTCATAAAAGATAGAAACAACCCTTGGAGCAAGAGCCAACACACACTTCCTCCCTCTAGCTGACTTGTCTTAAATAGTACACTCATTTGCAGAATACAATGGGCCTCCTTCTCTAGTTATAAGCTGCTCAGGGAAGCTATGAAGAGGAACACCAAGTTAGATATTATATTTGAACTCAATGTGTGAGTCCCATCAATGAATAACAGTCTAGAGAAGCACAAAGAAGCAAGACCCCAGGGAAATAGGTGGTTAAGAAAGGAAGGGTCAGAAAAGTTCAGTAGCCTCAAGGTAAAAGAGCAGCTGAGCCAGAATTGTGACTACTACCACTCCTACCGTGTTCTGTTTCAGCTTCTGTGAATTTTCTCTTTAAGTCTAGTCCTTGAACCATACTTTTTAATTAATGTTTTTGTGCCCCTCATGCTAAAGTTCAACAAATACTTCTATCCAGAGTAAGCAGATGCTACCATTGAGCAAAGGAATCCTACCTACTTGCCCTCCTGGTTGTCTGTTTCTGTTCCTGTATCATGTCCTTTCCTGTACCAAGACAAGCGTTTAGGAGGCCACACTGTAAAGTGGATGAAGAAACTCATTTGGCTTGAAAGGTGGTGGTATTTCTCCTGCTGGGTTAATTTCTAGCTGGATCAGCCCCCTGAGTCAGTTGGCCATTCAGTCCCATGAACCTCTGTGTAGCACAAAGCGTGGGGCAGCTCAGGGGCAGGAACCGGCAGCCAGGAGGGAGAAGGAGCAGAGTCTGTAGTAGACAGATCTGCTTCTTCCATTAGCAGTGCCTGTATATGCTGTCCTGAAGTGTCACTTAAGCCACAGCCTTACTACAGGGTGCCTGGAGTTTGATTGGCAAAAGCACTCATAAGTACAAGTGAATTCCTGGGGAGAAGTGCTTCCTTGAAAAGACGAGCTATCCCTTACTAACCGTGTTGGAAAACCAGGTAATAGCTATTTGATCTGTAAAATGTGGTCAATAATGTCACCTTACAGGAAAGGGGCAAAAATGCATTTGTTGCTGTTTGTGAAACATTCTGCTCTGATGAACACTCCAGATGCAACCTAGCTGGCAACGCAGCCAGTGGACAGCAGTGGGCAGAAAGGAAGGTGTGGAGCTGTGCTCTGATTCATCGGGCTTCAGCGAAACTGTGGAGAAAGCTGTATAATCATGTAATTGCAATTTATATTAGAGAGTGTATGTGCCCAAGAAATCTGAAATAAAGTTATAAGCAGATGGCATTTGGCATTTATTACTTTTGAGTGTTTGAGTTTTCACCCCTAATCTTGGGGTGAAAGATGGAAGAGGAGCTTTGTGTTAAATACAGTCTACAAAAGCACTTTGGAATTCTGCTTATGTTGTTTTTTAAATACTTGAATTGTATGATTTGATGACTGACATTGTACCACATCACTTGAAAATCTGAAACAGAAGAACCCTCTCTCCACAAATGTCCCTTTTGTGTTTCTTCCCAGACAAGGAAAATTTCTAATTTTCTTTCACATTTCTTGCACTTTCTCCTCAGCTTGTAGTACTACAACTACCTGACACATAATGCTGGATTAGTGGGCATTGATCTAACCAGATATGTCCTTGTTCCAGGTATTGAATTAAAAAGAAGAGGGAACACCAAAATAATATTCCTAAGTATTCTGAGGTGTGTCCAAATAACATTAGTTGGGGTTTTTTTTTGCCATTAGTCAGTTATTTATGCCTTTACTATTGAAAAGCCTTCTTGATTCATAAAGTTAATGTCTGTGTGCATTAGTGCCTCTATAAACGCAGACTTGAGACATGTTCCGAGTGTGTGTTTCACAATATGTGTATACATATTATATATGTAGGTATATTATGTAGGTCCTAAGTGGCTCCCATTACTACAGTTTCTGTGCTTCTCTATTCCAGTGGTTTGGCAGTCCACTGAAATGCGTAAGAATAAAGCAGATCTTTGCGAATTATGAGAAAGCGCCTACTGACTGCAGAGCAGGACAGACAGGCTTGGCAGGAGGAAACGGCAACGTGGATGGGTGCCTCTGTGAGCCCGTGTGCAGCTGAGAGGTCACAATTCTGGCCTGTCACACTTGACACTGATCATTTCATTTTGTACTTCCTACTTGAATAATCCCTTTGTACCAGCCTCCAGGCTCACCCACACAGTTTCTTCCCATGCTGCTGCCTCACTGCAAATGCCCCTGCACCCTTTCTTTCTTTTCAAATCCTTTTTGAGAGAAATTCTTCAATATTTCTGCTAAGTTAAATATACCACTCAGACACATTTCTTTGCATTTAGTAAAAAACACATTTTTCACACTACTAACTAATAATAGAATGGTTTGAGTTGAAAGGGACCTTAAACATCATCTAGTTCTAACCCCCTTGCCGTGGGCAGGGACATCTCCCACTAGAATAGGTTGCTCAAAGCCCCATCCAATCCGGCCTTGAACACTTCCAGGGATGGGGCATCCACAACTTCTCCAGGAAACCTGTTCCAGTGTCTCACTACCCTCACAGTAAAGAATTTCTTCCTAATATCTAATCTAAATCTACGCTCTTCCAGTTTAAAACCATTACCCCTCTTCCTATCACTACATTCCCTGATAAAAAGTCCCTCCCCATCTTTCCTGTAGGCCCCTTTAAGTACTGCAAGGCTGCTATAGCGTGTCCCTGGAGCCTTCTCTTCTCCAGACTGAACAACACTAATTCTCTCAGCCTGTCTTCATAGGAGAGGTGTTCTATCCCTCTGATTATCTTCTTGGCCCTCCTCGGGACTTGCTCCAGCAGGTCCAGTCCTGGGGACTCCAGAGCTGGACACATTACTCCAGGTGGGGTCTCACCAGAGTGATGTAGAGGTGGAGAATCACCTCTGTCGACCTGCTGGCCACACTTCTTTTGATGCAGCCCAGACCGTGGTTGGCTTTCTGGGCTGCCAGTGTACATTGCCGGGTCATGTTGATCTCATCAACCAACACCCCCAAGTCCTCCTCAGGGCTGCTCTCCATCCAAGCTCCGCCCAACCTGTGTTTGTGTTTGGGATTGCCACATCCCAGGTGCAAGACCTTGCACTTGGCCTGGTTGAACCTCATGAGGTTCACACAGGCCCACCCCTCACGCCTGTCTAGGTCCCTCTGAATGGGATCCCTTCCCTGCAGCGTGTTGACCGCACCACACAGCTTGGTGTCATCGGCAAACATGCAGAAGGTGCACTCAATCCTACCATCTGAGTTGCCGACAAATCCATTAAACAACACTGGTCCTAGTACTGACCCCTGAGGAACGCCACTTATCACTGGTCGCTACTTGGACATTGTGTATAAAGTGTATTTCTCATTTTGAGTTTTAATGACTTCAAATACTTTATGCCCAATTAGTAATTACCCATGCCAATTAAATGGAACAGATTTACTTCGGGGTGAATTCTTGTAAGCTGCAGAGAGGGTTGCTTTAAAATGCCTGTGAAGTCCCTTAGAGAGTTCAAAGTTGACTGTATGAGTTGCACAGAGTTATAACTGGTGAAGTCAGAGAGCGTTTATATCTACTTCATGGCAGAAAAGGCCTGTTAGTGAGTGAAAAAAGAACACAGAATTTATAGTTCACAAAACACTGCCTTTCCTGTCAAAGCTGGCTAAAGAAGCTGCCTCTTATTCCTACCCCCAGTGCCCCAAAGCAAAACTGGCCTTTCTTATGGCAGTGTAACTGTTTATGTGCTGTAAACTGCATCACTGAAATGATCCGTATTAAAGACAATCCTCTAAAACTCCCAAGCCAATAATGCTAGAAAATACTCTAAGACCCTAAAACCTTCCCCACACATACTGACTTCCTGGGACCATGAATGAGAATATGGACTTTTTCCATATCCTGCAACTCGTTGAACTTGGGCTCTGGCGAATTACCTCATCCATTTTTCTGGTGCCTTGTATATCCAAATTGTAATGCTTCTTGGAAGAGTGTGTTGTATACAAACTTTCACATGTTCATTGTTCATCAATGAATAAATTAAGCGCTCTGTTTCAGGGTGGTGCAGGTTCTTAGTCAAATTTTCTCTGTGCTTCCAGGAGCTCCAGCCAGCCCTAATAAGAAACAGTCCTACTACTTACCTTTTCATAACGCCAAACCTTCAGAGAGCAACATAAATGTTAATTAATTTACACTCACCTCGCTCCTCTGAGGTAAATAACTGTATCATTTTCCCTTTCTGTTTAAAGGAGAATATTAAAACAGAAATGAAGTGACTTGCCTACAGTAACACAGCAAATTAGTGGCAGAAGAAGGGTTGGCATTCAGAAATTCTTGGGGTTCTTGGAGCTTGTCTAGACAGGGAAATTGACTGGAACGCCGACTGTGCATTCTTCATTCTGTAACAGCTAGTTGAGCAAAGGCCAATGTGTGAGCACTCTATCAAAGGGAAGAGAGTCCTATTGTTATGGAATTAATTGTGCATTATTGAGGCAAGGTAATTATTTTGGAATAAACCCCCTCTATCCTTCTTATACTAGATCAGCCATTCTGATGACTTCCTTATATAGGCAGGAGGTAAACTCTAAATTCTCCTCTTCTTCCTCCCTGCCCCCCAGCCTAGCTAATTATTGCTTAATTATGAAGGCACAAAAATGTTTGTACTTCCACATAAAGAAAATAAATGAGTTCTGGATATCCTGAGACCTGTGAGAACAGGCATTGCTCTTGATTGCTCCTGCCCCCCTAATTGCAGCTCTAGACACCATGCACAGGGAAAATGTGGTGAGAACAGCATCTTGGCTGTTCCTCCCGCCGGCAGACCCCATACCAGGACCCCTGCACTGCCAGATGTTGACCTCTTAGACCTGGGACTAAGACTGAGGGAGAGAGGGCAGGCAGGGGCCCGGGAGCAGAAGCCAGCTCCAGCGCTGGGCTGCAGCCAAGGGTGTGGGCTTCCACCACAATCCCATCTCAGACAGCACGTAGGCTGGGCTGGTGTGTGGTGTCAGAGCCTCTCCCTCCCTGCATGACCCTGCCGAGTACCTCCCTCATCTTCTGATCTGACACATCAGCAGTGTGTGAAGGAAGATCATAGAAACGGTTTGGGAATGTGCTAGCCTCATTAACCTCATTAAAGAGCTTGCAAGCCACAGCTTCACTATCTGAATTCTTCTGATGAAGGCAAATTCAGTAATCGCACACCACAGCCCCTGGTGCTGCAGTCACATCCAGCACTGCTGTGTGTACACGCCTGAGGACTGTGAGCCTCTTTGGACTTCCCCGTCTAAGAGTGGGGCTAGCACTGCCAATAAAAAACTTTTCATTTATGTAAAATACGCCGACCTTCTCAGACGGGTGATAAATGTACTTAAATACCTAAAATGTTCCTATTTGTTTTTCTAGATTGCAAGTTCTTTTTTTTTTTTTGTTCTTTTTTTTTTTTTTTTTTTTATGCCAGGGCAGTACTGGGATTGGTTCTCCACCCATCCAGAAGTTCCTGCTACTTAGCAAGTTGAGATAGGGAGGGTTTTTGTGACCCCTGTAACACCTGCTGGAGTCATCTCCTCAAGCTGGGGGACTCACAAAAGAGTGATTGCTCTCTGGAAATCCACTCAGGCATTTTTACAGCACCAAACACTGTGGTATTTAAACATCAGTACTGAAGATCCATTAGGAACATCTTCAGAAGATGGAAAGCTGTTTGGATGATTAGGGGCCTGGAGCATCTCCCTTATGAGGAGAGGCTGAGGGACTTGGGTCTTTTTAGTCTAGAGAAGAGAAGACTGAGGGGGGATCTGATCAATGCTTATAAATACTTAAAGGGAAGGTGTCAAGAGAAAGGAGCTGGTCTTTTTTCAGTGGTGCCCAGGGATAGGACAAGAGGAAACAGGCACAAACTTGAATATAAGAAGTTCCACCTAAACATGAGGAGGAGTTTCTTTACTTTGAGGGTGGCAGAGCATTGGAATAGGCTGCCCAGGGAGGTGGTGGAGTCTCCTTCTCTGGAGACATTCAAAACCCGCCTGGACACGTTACTGTGGACCTGCTTTGGCCGGGGAGTTGGACTGAATGATCTCCAGACGTCCATTCCAACCCCCTATCATTCTGTGATTCTGTCATTCTGTGACCCGTAGGTAACACTTGTTGGTCTTTGCTGTCCAGACATTCCTGGAAAGTGGATGGGGGTGAAGCTGACTCCTCAGCAGTGGAGCAGCTGCTCCCCACGGCTCAGCTGCTCTAGCTATCACCATGCTGCACGGCGCTGGAACGTGGCCAGCCCAAATCTGAGATGTTTTCTGGGCTGTCCTAATTTCAGAGACAGCTCAGGGAAAGCTGCAGTTACGTTGGTTTAACTGAGGTTGTTAATGTTCTGTCAAGCCAAGGACGGTAACAACCACCAGCAGGGTACTCGGAAAGGGCTGCCCTTGGCTGATTTTCTTCAAAATTTTGGCTGTTTGGAAACAGAGCAGCATTCCTGCTGAACAAGGGGTGGTGTTAATGTATGCTTGTTTTTTTCATGTGCCTACCCACGTCATTAATTTGTTATCTGTGGTGGATATCTAGAGAGAGAATTCAGTTTAATTTGACTGGCAGTAAAAGAGCTTAATATATACTATCCATATAGCACTGGAAGGTTTTGCCTGTGTGTCAGCAACTACAGTGGCTGTCTCCCTACAGATCTCCAGGAGGCTGGAATGTGATGCAATGATCAGAATGGGAAGGGGAAAAAAAAAAAAAGGTAAAAGAGCGCTTTAATGCAAAAAGTTCTGAGGTGTGCAACACTAAGGTGCATTGGACATGCCCCATGGAGTCTGTCTGGTCACCAAACCTACACATAGCGGCCACTGTTGTGAGTGACCTTGGTCCTATACCCCGCCGTCGGCACCGGGCCACGAGGCGGGCAGCCACGGACCACCTTGAGCCCCGGGCTCTCGCCTCGCAGCAGCCCGGCGGGTGAGGCGGCGAGGGGCGGCTGGAGCGGGACGAGCCAGGCGCAGGCCGCGGCCGCCCGCTAGGCCCGGCGCTTGGCCGTTGCTATAGGAACGCGCGGAGGAGGGAAGTGGGGGGGGGGCCGCTCGCCCCCGCCCCTCGCCGCCGGAGCGCGGGCGGGCGGCGGGGCAGCCCCTCTCGCGAGAGCTCGGCGGCGGGCGGAGCGGAGCGGGCGGCGGGGTGAGCTCATCCCGGGCGCGGGCGGGGAGCGCCGCGCACAGCCCAGCCCGGCCGCCGGCAGCTGCCGCGGCAACTTTGTTGGGTGAGTTGCGAAGGGAGAACGCCTGAGCCGGGGCGGGCGGCGGGGCTGCGCTCCGTCCACCCTTCCTTCCCGCCGCGGAGCCGCCGGGCCGCTGACCGAGGGGGTGTGCGTGTGGGGGGTGTGCGTGGGGGGAAGCGCCCCCCTGCCCGGTAGCCGGGGCCGCCGCCCCGGAGTTGGCGGGGGCGAGGGGGAAGGTTGGGGGCCCGGGCGAAAGTGGCCCGGAGCCCTGCGCCTCCACCGGGCGGGGGGCGTCCGCTCCGCTCCGTGCCGAGCCCGCCGAGACGGGTCGCCCCACGCCGCCTTGCCGGCAGCCCCGCTTCGTGCGCGGGTTCCTCCTCCCCCTCGGAGCGAGCCGAGCCGGGTGCTATTTTCCAGGTTTTGTGTCTTTTTCTCCTCAGGAAAGGCAGCCCCGAGCGGGAGCAGCGCGGCTGGCGACCCGGGGGAGGGAGGAACGGACGGAGGCGGCGGTGAGCGGCGGCCCGCTCCGCTGGGCTCCGCGCAGTGCCGCTCGGCGGCGGCGGCGGCTCCCCGCGCTGCCCGTCCCCGGCGGAGGCGGCCGCGCTCCCCCGCGGGCCCGGGAGCGGCAGGCGGCTCGCCCTCACGGCTCGGTAAATAACTTGTGCCTCGCTCGGCGCTGTAAGTTGTACTTCAATCTTCTCCTCCCCCCCCCCTTTCTTTACTTTTTATAGTCAGCGAGGGTGTAGTCGTGCTGTTTTTTTTGTTCCGAGCCGGTGCGGAGACCACAGTAATGATAACAATTAGGTAATTTGGAGGCAGTGCCGGTGGGGATGTTCTGAACGCTCGGCTCATGAGAGAGGGGGTGGAGGAGCAAAATACTTGCGGATGGTTGATTTCTTCACTGGGAGCCTGGAAAAGTGGAAGAACAGGGAATGCCTGGATCTTACGGGGAGGGAGGAGGAGATGGTGGTGGAGAAGCAGGGAAGGGTAGAAGAGAAGGGGGTAACCTTCCTGAGCAGAGTTTGTTTGCTCTTCCCCCATTTTCTGTTGCATGAGGTCTTGATGTTCATGTTCTCGTGCTGTATTTAAAAATAACTGTATTATTTGCACTGGGTAGCTGTGATGCAGCTGCAGTTCCTTTAATGAGGAGTTCACCCATTCGTGTCTGGTAGAGCAGTGATACAAAATGGGAATTGCTCAACTTAATGAAGATCTCCTTGTATAACCTTGGCTGCAACATCTGTATGTTTTCGATGGAGGAGGCATGTTGGTTACCAAAAAAAGAACACGGAGGCATTTTTTTGATAATATGGCTTACAAAATTGCTTTTAAAAATGTTGCCTGCAAAATCGCTTTCAAAAATTCTAGTGATGCTGCTTTAATGAAGCCGTTACTGCATGCTGAATGAAGTGCATCTGCGAGCATGGAGCCTTAGTTGATAATACAATGCAAATTTGTTTTCTGAGTAAAGGTGTCAGATTTCATTAGGTTCCGGATCTGTATGGATGAACCAAGATTGGCTTTTTCTTTAGAAAGCAGTCCTTTCGCGGTGGAATTTTGATTGAGGGTTGGTTTTGTTTTTTTTTTTTTCTCATTAACTATGAGAATTAAGCATGTTTCCTTTAATTTAAGGCAGAAACCAGTTTTGTAAAAGGGAAAGCAGTCTGTCCCCCCCAAGTTTTTGCTTGTTGTCACTGCAAGTACTAACTGGATAATAAGTGATTTCTCTGGTGGAGAGTTTGGTCATTATTTGTTTGGAAGGTGTTGCTGGACTAACCTCTGTTCCCCTACAGCTGGAGTGGTGGGAGAGACAGGTGAAAGTACTAAGGTAGAAGTTAGTGGCAGCTGTAATTACAGAGAGAGATCTATAAGTTGTGTTTTACTGTCAAGGCTTTTATGCCTTAGGCCATCAGACACCCTACTGGTTATTAATCCAGAAACAGTGTGGGAACTTCAAATTTATCTTTTCCTTAGTTGTAAAAACACGTGTTCTATTTAAGTAAAGCTAAAAAGAAGAGTTTAATGATTGAATGTTTTATGTAAATATTATGTTTCCTTTTTATTGATATGTAACTAGGGACAGAAGACTTTTCCCCCCCCATTTTAACAGGGTTTATTTGTGGCCAGTTGATTAAAGGATGTGCACTTAGTTGCTCAAGAGTGTATTAAGAAGGTATTACTGATGCTAATAAAATGCTTAGTTCTAACATTGTTGCTTGGGATAGGCATACTTAGCTTTCAGTTGTGGTTCATAAAACCTCTTAGATCATGAAGTCAGAAACAAAATGGAATGTCAATTCTGACTATTGTAGGGCTGCAAAAAGTTGCTTGACTAAAAAGGCTAGCAGGTGTAGAGGTAGGCACTGACACAGGACTGTGAAAGGATGGAGGTGCAATAAAGGAATAAAAACTATATGGTGGCAAGTGATTAATAATCTGTTGGTTTTTTTTTTCTATAATAGAATGTATGGTTGTCATTTCACTCATACATTATTGGTTCTAGGTTTGAAGAGCTGCTTCTTTCTCATGTTTATCCAAACTGTTATTTTAAGGTTTGGGATTAACTTTTGGATGGCTGTCCTTTTAAAAACCATGCCCAATGTGGCCTCTTACCTCCCACCCCCAAGATTTTCAAGGAGGTTTTGTTTTTTTTTATTATGCTTTTAGGCGTTCTGCTGCTGCCTTGAGAATGTTTTATTCTTAGGTAGCTTTTTTTGTCCTCTGTTTTGTAAACATGTCTCAAATATATCCTTTAAAATGTCTGTTTCCAAATTATTAGTTCTGCTACTAAACACATTTTTTATTTCTAAGATAGGAGAACAAAACTTAATTTTAAGAAGATAAAACATTCCTACTAGTTATTTTGAATTTTATTAAGGTCATGTTCCTCCAGTTAAGGAGGATAATTTCGGAAATACACTGGGAAAATGGGAGATAGGCTAGTTAGAGAAAGGGTTGAAGCCCAGTTGAATTTCTTTTCTGTGCCTCTATCTGCTTTGTCCTATAGCATGTCTATTGTAGAGAAGAAAAAGGAACAGTTTTCTCTGTATCAGTAGTTTAATCCCTTCAGCAAGGGGGTTGCTGCAAGCTATTGAGTTCTTACTCTACTGGCTAGAAATCCTGGATACCCTACTGGGGTAAAGAAGCAGAGCTTCTGCCTTCATCAAAATTTCAGTCACACAAGTTGGTTTCCCTAATGCTGACACTTTCAGAGGTTTAAATTTATTCTCATTGACCCTACGAGTTGGCTAGTTGGCAGACAGTTTTGATCTCTTGTTTCCTTGGCTTTCTTAGCTTCAGGCAGATTCCTTTTATTCCTCAACAGCTACCTAATTTAAATATTTAAAAAATCATTAAGGCATGATTTAATAATCTGTTAATATCTTTTTATATCTTTGCTTTGTTTACTTCATTATCCATCTTTTAGATTCTTATTTTATTCATTTATTCTGAAGCCCATTTGTTTAACTTATTAACAAGAAGTCATGGCAGGCATATACTAAGTGTGGTTGCTTATTTCTTTTATCGGTGTAAATACATATATTCTAAAATCTGGTAGGTGAGGCTTTTATTGATTTTTGGCATGTAAAATTAATCGTATGTTAAATAACTTTCTGTGAGCGAGGGGGAAAAAAATGTTATATTGTTCTATCTTTTATGTTTCCAGGGAGATACAACTTCAGTGGCTTCCCTCTAAATAGCAACTTTTAAATAGTCTAAACTTTCTATTTCATTGAATTCACTTCAACGTTGGAATGAGGATTCTCAAGTTGGAGAGTCCTGGAACTGATTTTCTAGTTTTTGAAGTGGGATTTTATGGGTCTATGAGAGTTGAGATACTCTCTATTTAATGAAAGGCAATCAGTGTTTTCTGGGAGTGGAACCTTACTAGCAATGGTTAACTGAAGGCACAGTTGTAAACCTGCAGAATATGGCCATTGGTGAGGCTGAGTGACAATAATTTTGTGGGTTTGACTAATTGTGATTTTTAATCCATACACAGCTGGCAGTGCGAGACTAACACAGTCTGTAGCAGTTCCAGGGTTAGCTTTGACAGTTTTGCACTCTGAACTTTGGGAAACCCTTTAGGAGTTGCAGAGACACTAACACTGCCTGGTTATTCAACTGTGTTTTTGAACATGAATCAGCAGATAAAATGGTTTTAGATGCCTGGTTTTGCATATGTAAAGCTAAATTATGTTATTGTCTTAGTCTCTTTAATTTTGAATTCTGTGGCACCAGTTTGCTGGGTGGGTTGTTTGATTTAGATTCCGCCACATGTCTTTTATGTTAAGTGAGACTAAGCATTTACAAGTCTTTGTTTTCTTTTATGGAAGCCTGTTTTAAAGAGCACTTCATTTGAATGTGGCGACATAACACTTCTCATAATCTTGATAGCTGGTGAATTGTGTGATTGCTAACCCAGTATTTGTCAGTGCTGTTTCAAAGTGGATCCTCTCTTGCAAACCCGTGTTTGATTAGTAGCATCAAAATTACTCTTGACTTCATCTCTTTGTACTGCTTAAAGCTCGCGTTGGATGCTGCGGTGCAATAGTGGTAGCTCTTGTTCCCTGCACAGTGGATGGATGTCTGTTTTGAAGAGAGAGATCAAGTTCCTGATAAATGCATGACTGTATAGAGAACTCTTTTGAATGTTGTCGCTGGGAATAGTGGCTCATGCTTAGGCCTGAGAGGCACTTGCAGTTTTTTTGTTGATGTTTTAATACTCTCTTGCCTTTCGTCTTGGGCTCTGTAGAAAGCGAATAATGCTTTCTTCAGAAGGATGTTATTAAAGATTACTGAAATGCATTTTGAAGACAAAGTTTTATTTCATAAGTTGTCAAAAATTAAATAAACTACTAGCATATACTTATTTTAAAGTTGGATTGTTCTTTGTGATTCCTTATGGTTTACCTTCAGTACTTGAAAACCTTTTGATGGTGTTTATGTCAATTTTTGTTGTTTGTTTACCTTTTAAGGTAACAATTTTCTTATCTCAAAATATTCATTTAGACCTTGGAGAGGCTGGTTTTTACTGCAGCTGTGAGAGAAACATACTGATGTTCAACTTGTGCGTTAACATAGACTTTTATCTTGGTGAAAGCATTTCAGGTTAACCCTGAAATGGATCTTATTTTTCGTAATTGACGATGTAATGCATTAAAAGCCTCAACTAGCCAAAATCAGCAGGAAGCAAGCTCTTATTGCAGGCTGTTAGGAAGTAGGGGACAGAAGTTGAGCATAACTTAGAGAAAAGGTGCCTGTTGAGTCTCCCAAGCAGACTTAGTTACATCTAATATACTTGGCTGGTATTTTGTGAGTTTTAATGTTTACTTTTCTGGGTGGGGGAAATTGCCAAGCATCTTCCTTTGCTGCCTGTCTCTGTGCAGTGGATGGTGGGATTCCAGGAGGTGCCAAGGGCTGCTTTTGTAGCACAGCTCTGCTCTCTGAATTTCTCAAGTCGTAATGCATTTTACAGCACCATCAGCTAAACCAATTGTCTTTTGACCTTTGAATTCAAATGGCAGGCTTATTGTATGCTGATGTGATGTGAAATAGGATTAATTCAGAACCTTTTTTTAATAGCGGCAGATATTATCTGCAAAACAACTGCTGTGGTAGCAGAACTTTTTGTATGGCAGTTGTTCACATCAGCAGCTCTGATAGTTATCTTGGGTTTTCTTGGTGTTGGTAATACAGACAGCTCTCTCTAGAGTTAACAAATGCTTTTAAACACCTATAGTTGTTGATTTGATCAAAAGTTGCATAGCCCCAATAATGTTTTTACATGTCCTTGGGGCTTTTTGAAATGATTGAAATTGTATTTTTGTGTTGCCTTTTTTTTTTCTGTTGTTATAATAAGCTACTGGTCTTACTTCACGCTCACTCAAAATCCTAACTGTACTTCACACTGTCATAGAAGTATTTGGTGCAGATCCATGACGATTGGTGTTTTACAAGAGATTATAATTTTCAGATTTATAACTTCTTTTTTTTCTCTCCTTTCTTTCTGGTTCAAAGAGTCCTTCTTTCCTTCATCTAATTTCAATACTGCTATCTGTGTGCTTGGTGTTGTCACTTGGACTTAAACTAGCAAATAGTTTGGTGGAGTAGAAGTGGAGTCTCCGTGATCTACACTGCTAGTACTTCAGTAATTTTACTTCAGATGGAATGTAGTTTGGTCTCCTAAGTGGATGTCCCCGACACAGATGTGGTTTGTCAGTTTGGACCGTTAACGGCCAGTAAGGGCTGGGCCACATTTAGTGAACTTCTGGGGAGGGATTTCTAGCTTAGTTTCCTCTAGGAGAAATCCAGTTTATGCACACCAAAGCGACTATAAAACTTAAATCATTATGAGAGTGGTTAAGCATTGAACAGACCACCCCAGAGTGACTGGTGAATCTCCATCCTTGGAGACTTCTGAAGCTTGACAGGACAAAGCCATGAGCAGCTTGATGCATTGTGGAAGTCAGCCTTTGCTCGGAGCAGGAGGTTGGGCTCCTAGGTTAAACTGCTCAGTGCTTAAAAATCAGGACCATCCTTGTAGCTAATTTGTGGTGTGTGGTGTTTTTTGTTTTTTTTTTTTTTTTTTTTTTTTAGTACTAATGTGAAACAGTTTTACATTAGCATGCAGCCCATTTCATGTCTTTTGCTTGGGTAGCTGCAGTACCACTGGTGGCATTTTATCAGAGCTTCCTCGTGCTGACTCTCAGGTTGCAAACCTGCAACAGGAAACTTGATTTCCTTTATCTGTGGGCAAGCAAGAAAGTAGGCACATTTATTTATTTATTTTCTCGCAAAAGGGCGATGTAAGAGAAAACATACACATCTTGAATGTTTGTGTTTTGGCAGGACCGGAGCACAAATTTACTCTTGCTGAAGAAACTGTGGCAAAAATCAGACTTTTTTTTTTTTTTTCACATTTCTGAAGTATGACATGGCTTTGTCTACGTGGTTTATTGTGTGTCTTTTTTCTTTTTTTTTTTTTTTACAGTGACAATGGGTGATGAAACCAACTGTGGGCTTAAATGTGTTACTATTACACAAAAATCCTTATGGTTCTTATCTCTGAAGTATATAAAGATCTCTACTTTTTTACTTTTGTGGACAAGTCTTCTCTCTTCACTTTCTGAATTACCAATGTGATTTAATTTTTTTAGTGTTTTAAAAACTAAAATGCTACTTTGGGAATTGTTGCATGTGTAAAACAGAAGACAATACCAGACCCCACCAAATAAATCTTAGAGGGCCTTCTCTGCTTCTGCTGGGTGCAGTTGGGGTTTCTACCACTGTAGTTTTTTCAAATTGGAAGGGCTGAAACTGGATTTGATGCTTTCAGTCCGTGCAGAAGGACTGCATAATTGTGCAGAAGAAAGTTATAGTTTTAACATTCTTATGCCTTGAAAATAAACATATCTTTATGAATGACATGATACTGGCACTGATCTTCTACTTTGCAAATGTATTTAACAGCTTGTTGCATGAATTGTAATAAAATAGTTCAATAGACTGCACTGTATTGATTATACAGCAGCTGGAATAAAGAGTGAAACCTGATGCTTTCCCTCCGCTTTTGCTAAAGCAAACATTTAGAACTGAAAAAAGATGGGAGATACTTATGTAAAAGCTATTTACATAGTTTGTCCTTTCCCTGGATGTTTTTTTTTCTTCACTCTTTCCTTCCTTTTGCAGCCTTTGAAGAAGGCAGTGTTGACAGAAGTCAGTGTGTTCTAACCTTCCCCCCATTGACTTCTGCAGGGTAGTCATCCACTTGTACTTGACATAACTCTGGAAACTCCCGTTGTGTCCCGAATCTAGTATTGTTTATTGCATTGCTATTCAGAGAGACCATAGGAGAATCTTTGCTAGGATGCTTTTGTTAATATAAACAAAATGAAAATGCTAATATAATCTTAAAACATGCCATTCATTCAAAATTGAAAAGGCCTTTTTGGGATTTTGAGTTCTGTGGGTTTTTAGGGCTTGTCTGTGCAGTGAAATGAATGTCCATTAATACTGTGGAGTACTTCCTGCCACTGACACTTCCACTTTGCAATTTGAACTGTGGGAGAAGCTCCGTGGAATAATTTGAAAGCGATAAGTTAATTCT
Organism: Numenius arquata; assembly: GCF_964106895.1. Lineage (NCBI taxonomy): Eukaryota > Metazoa > Chordata > Aves > Charadriiformes > Scolopacidae > Numenius > Numenius arquata. The sequence continues at coordinate 45,194,087 of NC_133581.1, read as the reverse complement.
TGCCTTATTATGCAATTGCCTCCCTATCTAGACAAAGCCAGAAGATCTGCAGAGCTGCATAGTTTTGGTGTTTTTTTGTTTTGTCGTGTATTAAAATTGTCAGGACTTCTTTAATTTTAATCCTGTACTATTGTACTTCTATTTTTAGACAGAATTTTTTTAAGGTTAATTAATAAGCTAGATAACATTTGAGAACAGAAGAGATTATTCTGTCTCCAAACAACAGCATTAGAATTGGGTGTGAACATGCAACAGTGTGCTCTATGTTCCAGATTTAATCACTTGTATATGTAGTGTTGATGCAGTAAAGACTTTCAAATTTGTTGGTAATTTAAAGCACATCTTCAGTAAAACAAAGGTATGATAATAAGCAGTAATTAAATGTTGCAAAGGGTGCTCATCACTGTTATTTTAACAGAAGTTAGTCATTATCTGCTGATTGCTGGCATCATTAAATCTCAATTTTTTAGCATGTCAGTCAGTGCTTACATACCTGAGCAGCTGAACTGAGGTTTTCCATTCTTGCATCGTTGAAGTATCTTTTTGTTCTTGGATCTTAAGTGTTGTGACTTACCTCAAACTGCCAACAACTTTATGCCTGCCAAGGGCAAGAGTGTAAATGTTGTGAATGTGCTCTTTAACTAAGAGATATAATGCATCTCTTCTGAAAATTGGGGCAGGGGGAACAGTCAGTTTAATTCAGAATAATTTAGCAGTTGTGCAGAGCTGGCCACACAAAAAATAATCATATGCAAGGTAAACATCACCTCTTGTAAAGTACAAAATGCCCAGAGATAGAAAATGTCTGAAGTGCTGGGGGAGAGGGGAGACTTCTGCTGTTCCTTATTTTTTTGTGAACCTGCACTTTGCTTAAAAAAAAAAAAAGCCAACAAAAAAACCCCGCAAATCCAAAGCAAATTATAGTAGTTGCCCAATATTCCCAAATATGATGCAGTCTAATTTAAGGTGACAGGTTTCTTCAGGTTCTTGGGGCAGGGGATTAAGTGACCTGAGGCTAAGTAAGACAGGCCTCAAACTGTTATAAGGAACGAAATTAAGGAGCAATTCCGAAGAGGGAATTTGTAGATAAAATCCTCATTTTGTCTTTCAGTTGAATCTAAGAGGAAGAGGTAATCAAACTTTAAGAAGCAGTTGATGAAAGGGGAGAGCTAGTGGACAGACATAAAATGAAGTAGCACTTTGATCGCTTATCTTTTTGGAACAGATTGAAAGGTAGCATTGTGAACTTTGGGGAAGGTGGAGAGGGTAATAACAGTAGGAATTGTTAGATCATTGACTATTTAGAAAAAGTTGGGCTCGGATGAGGAGGGACTGTAAATGATTGTAGTGTTGTTTGCCCTATGGTTGTCAGTTTTGCTAATGTGGAGGACTGAAAGCTCTTTGGCAGAACAATGAGGTTCCGTTTGATATGGCATTAAAGCATGCAGAATAAGCATGGTTGATACTTACTTTTTGGTAGGTAATGGTACTGAAAAACAATTTTTTTCAATGTTGTTTAAATACTGTAGCTGAAACTGTATGAACAAGTGAATCATGTCTTCTATTTCTCCCTCCCTCCTTTCCTGAGTGTTATAATTTAGAAAAGAAGGGTCCAAAGATGTCTGTGACTTTCTGGCTTTAAAGGTGGAAGAAGAATTGAAGGTCTATTTGAAGGGAGGTGAGAGAAGAATCAGCACAACTGTAAAGATGAAGCTAGATGCTTAAATTTGTGACTAGTTTCTTAAATTTGAATCCTGCTTTCCTCCAGTATGACTAGCTTTTTCTCCAGGTTTTGTCAGAAAACATGACTAGAATTAATTCTTACTTGAAACTTAGCTACAAATTAGAACTTTATTGCTTGTAACACATAAATTACATGAGGATAGCATAGACAGTGTACCTGATGGTGCGGTCTTTCACATTCACTTCTTTTATATGGGGAAGGAAAAGGGCTTATGGAACAGTGCTGCTCTATTTCAGTAATATTTTACAAGTGGCAATAAAAACTCTTGGCTCTGCGACAGTATGTGGGTGTTATGTGCTTGCAGGTAAAGTCGTTTAATGTTATCATTTAATAGTACTTTTGAAAATGAAGTAATCGTATGCATGGTATAATGCAAAATACCCTTAAATATTGGTTGATCTTTGCATTACGCTATTTTCTTGTTGCTGATAAATGAGGTACAGAAACATTTCCATGTTAGAGGTTCAAAGCAATTTTGCCAGGTAGAAAAATTGTCTTTCTAAAGGCGGTAGGTTTTTTTCTTTTTGAATCTTGTGTTAGCGCTGACTGACTGTTCTGTTTGCACTGAGTTTCTGACTTAAAAATGCTAATAGCAGTAGCGATCTTGTTGCTGTAACCCCTTTTTTTTTTTTTCCTGTTATCACATTAGTATTTACCTGAGATGCCAAAAGCTCTTGAAATGTGTGGTAACTTCAGTTAGATTACTGAATACTGGCACCCTCGGTCACGAGGCAAAGTGTTACGTTATCCCTGTGCTCAAAATTTGGAGTCGAAGACATAGGATACTATTGAGGTGCCACTGTTGTTGAGTTTATAGCCATGTTAATTAGTGCTGAATGTCGTTAAGATGAATGTGTGCAGTATTAATAAAACTGCTTGTGAAATTGAGCTATTGTCATTATCTCATTGAATAGCTGTACCGAAAAGTTGCTTGACTCTTCCCCAGAAGGAAGATAATTGAGAAGGGCTTACAGTGTGCCCCTTGAGCCGTAGCTGTCCCTTGGGAACAGGTCATCTGGTCTCAGTCACCTCTTCTCTCTGAGACAGTAGGTGGTCAGAGACCTGGCTGCAGGGGGAGGGACTGCTTTAAGAGCAGTGTTCAGCTTTGAGACTACTCTCTTCTTGGGGCCTTTTCTTGTGAACAAAATCCAGTTCTCCAAATCTCATGATTACATGCGAGTAGCAGGCTTTTGCTTCTGGTAAAGTTAGTAGGATCTCATTGGCTCCTTTTCAGCATTTGAAAGGCTGCTGGGAAATAAGAGTTATGGCTGTGGAAGGTTCTGTTTCTATTGGTGGCAGAAACAATTACTTTTGAGATGGAGTTTGATTTCCTTACACCCTCCCAAGTTTAGTTTTAGACGATACTACCTTACTTGATTTTTTTTTTCTCTTTATTTTTTGTTAAAAAAGAAGGAAGTAAGTCAAGCAGGATAATCACAACATTGACAATAGGTAAGTATTTTATACTTGTATCTGTACTTTCACAAACTGGAAAGGGCCAGAGCCCTAATCTTACATCTCAGGCAAAATATGGGATCATCTACATAGCTACTGTGGTGCGGCATAGTTGCATGATAATTGTGCTGCTCTGCATTGAGTGCACTCGACTTCACTCATTTATGGGTACTAATGAGATTGTATTTTGATGTGACATTACTGTAATACCAGTGCCTCACATTCATTCATTAGTTTACCTCATTGACTTTGTGAAATAAGGAAATGCAGATGCCCTTGAGCAAGTAGTTTTAACACGCACATGAAAAATCTGTAATAGTGTTCAGAGCAGAAGCTGCCTTGGGCTTTAGATTTCATCTTACTATGGATGAATTTGTTCATAATTTAGCTGTAAAGCTGTGCTGGAGACTATTGAGCCAACTCTGAGGAATCTAGTGTCCGTGTCTGTGCTTGTCTGCAGCACGTTTTCTGCTCCAAAGTGTGGCTCTGCATGGCTTGCATCCCAGCTGCTTGCTGGGAACAGTCCCTAGTCCTGTGGGATCTCCTGTACATCAGTGGCTGTTAATAAATTTGAACAAAACCATGCTGAAGAATGGGATAACAGTTTACTGGCATGGACAGTTATGGATTAGTTCTCAAACCTGTGCCCTGGCTTTATTTTATGTATTACTGTAACTTTAGCTCACAGTGACTACATGGTACAGTGCGACACTGTGCTGTTTGTAGCTTGCATCTGAATAGCATTTAATCGCAGTAACGTAGCATTGGATATGAGCTGACCAAGCCTTCCCCTTTAGTAGGTCTTACCAAGCTGAGGGACAGCATTGTGCTAATGGGGCTCTCACGGTTCTTGTGCTAGTCCAGCGGTTTTAGCTCAAAGGTCAGAAGATCAATGGTGCCAACATAATAGCTGGCATGCTACAGATTAAAGTAATAGTGGAATGGAATGCTTTGGATTTTAATTGCTTATCTTAGTGAACTCTTACTCATCTTGACCTGTAGCAAGAGAGAATGAGACTGTCTAGAAAACTGCAGAAAGAATGAAACAGACTGTACACAGTGAGTAAATGTGTGCACGCAAAGTGAGTAAATGAAATGTGTGGAAATTGTCAGATCTAAGGCCATTAAAATATATTTAAAAGTATTCCTTTAAATCTGGATTAGTATCTGGTGTGGACTTGGGTTTAGGAAGGAAGAATTATGTTCAGAAGTTACATGTGAAGTACTTCCTGGCTGTATTTCAGAGAATGTCTCTGCTGACACCGTGCCCTGTTAGAGTCGGCCAACGTGCTTCACATTGTCACTCCTACAAGTTTTCCATTTTAATTTTCGTCTAGTTCTAGCAAATGTGTGGATCGTGTTCTTCAACTCAGAGCTAGCTTGAGTGTCTGTGCTGCGTGGCAGTCGCTGCTGAGATTGCACAGTCGCTGTATCCTAGATTTCTGATAACAGGTTTGAGGCAAGGTTGCCCTCAAAGTTTTTGGTTTCCCTTGGAAACCAACTTGTGTGGTTGTGCTCTGTGTGTGCCTGCCTGTTGCTTTTCTCCTCTCTCTAACACTTCTTCCTTTTCCCCAATCTCCTAAATATTTTGAATTCAGTGGCTGTTGTTCTAGTCCTTATGTGCACCTAGAGTCCAACAGGCTTTGTATAAAAAGACTACTGGGTGGGTGAGATTGAGTCCCAGCAGTGGCAAGAGCTGCAGCATCCACAAAGATGTTAGTTACCGGAGAAGCTGTGTGATAAACAGAATAGCGTGGGAGAAGCTTCAGCTGGAGCTATCATATCTGGTCAAGTTTGAGAGAGATATTTGAAAGTACCAAGCTTTATGATTTATGTAACTACTTGTTCTATATCGATTTCTCTTAAGTCTTATTTCCAGAAATAAAGCGCAGAAGACAAAATGCCATGGGAGCCTGTAGTGATATCTGTATTTAGACTGCTTAATAGTTTCTGCTGGTAAGTTGTCAAACCTGCTTGTTTGACCAGTTAAAACTTCAGCATTTTTCTTGTTCAAATTCTTCCTGTTCTGTTTGAGAAGCCAAGCAGGTTCATTTGGCACCTAGTCAAGGGATGCAGAAGCTAATTGTTCCAAGTCTCACTGGACAGGTGGTAGGGGAGACAATCCAAAGAGTACATCCTGTCTTTGGGAAAAGATTGTATCTTCTGCACTTCTAATGCTTTTGGACATTGGACAATAAGGCTGCAGGTAAAGCAGGATTTGTAATGATTTATTTTTAAGCTTGGGATTGACTACAAAGTAGGTTTGCAATCTGAGATTTGTCCCTTTTTAGAGATGCAAAACTGAAGTGTTAATATGCATCGGAGAGGGGACAGTCTTTGAATAGGCTGCATGTTGACCTCAGTTAGCTGTGACTGCAGCACCATGTGAAGCGGTAACTGGGCCAGACTCCTCTTTCTCCCTCTCAACCCTCCTTTTCATCCTCTCGATCTCAGCAAACTGCCATATGATGTGCAATCTGGGCTCAGTAGCTGTCATCTCTCTTCCCATCACTCCTGAGAATAGAGATCTTTGATCCCTTTTCCCTTGAAGAGTTGAGGAGGATACTAGTCTGTTCACTTGCACTGACCATTTGCAAAGCTTAAGAACAAACCATAATGATCATGAATTCTCTAGGATAAGAACTTCTGATTTTTTTGGTTGCCATGATAATACAGTTTTGCAGTTTAGGCGACAGTAGTCTGTCAAAGTCTGGACCTTTTTCAGCCATTCAGCATCGATTGGCACTGGCATGCTGGGCTGTACAGCTGCTTCAATACATAATGTTTTTAACTTTTCTCTTGATAAAAAGGGGAGAGAAAAATAGCACCGAAATCTATGTTAGTTGTTGGGAAGCGTATGTAATAAAATACTCAAACAAAGGTTACAAAGTGCTACAAGCAGGGCTTTCAGACTCCCAAGTACTCGGTAAAAAGTATAGTGGTGCTATGTAAAGTATCGATCTCATAAACTATTCTGTTTGCTTTAATTAAAGCAAAAATAGAATATATACCAGGTAGAAGCATGGCTTATTTGCATTAAGCATTATTTATTTAGACCACTATAATTTTATACTGGATTAGATATGCACTTTCCTGCCACTGTTAGCAATTTGGTATCGTGTTCTAGCACACTTGATAAAATATGATGATGTGCCGGAGTCTCATTTGGCTCAAACTTATCATAGTTGATGATATGGTAGTGCAGAGATTTGCTGTTAATGGCTGTGAATTCAGCATTTCATCTTCTGTAACTTCCTGACAAATGTTTCAGAAAGTTTACTTGTCAACTTTATTTGTAACTAGTAACTTAAAATACTATTTGACTTAAAATACTGTTTGGTTTTTTTCAGTGTTTGAATGATTAAAGAAGGGATGCTCTTTGCATGCATTGTACAGCCACTATTGTCTATGTTACAGAAGGATGCTTTTAGATGTGGTAAACACCAATCTTCATTACATTCATCTTCATTTTGTTCATCATTCTTTCTTAATGTTATGCCAAAACTAAAGGGGGGAAAAAAGTTCTAATGAAGCAGATTCTTTCTTGAATTCCTTTTAAGTATTTCGATAGCTGTAAAACCATAAATCTTTTTATCTGGAGAGTATTTTTTTTTATTTTTAAAAAAAGGGGCCCATTACAGGAAAAGACTTTAATGGGATCATAAATGTTCTATTTGGATCTCTCTTATTAGACATGGCTTGGAAATTGAATCTCCTTCTGAAGGCGTTTACATATTCAAAGTTCCCAGTAATTGACCTGATTCTACTATGAGCTGCTATTTCTGTTTGAAGACATGAAATGGTCTTATCTTTTAAAGTCTTTTGACCTTTATTTGGAAAAGGAGGAAACCTACACTTCTAGGGTTTGACTAGTGTATTTTTTTTTTTATACTCAAAGTTCACATAGGATAGTTTCCAACAGGATAGGAGATAATAAGGTTCATAAGTAGTGTCACAGCTGCTACAGAATGTGTCTGAAATCAGTGTCAAAAAGTGCAGTGAGGCGATTCAACCGTTGTAATGGTGGGAAACTTTTGACAAAATATTTGTTAAGGACATGGCTTCAGATGATATTTATTTTTTTAAATCAATCTGTGGCAGGAAAAATTCCACTTATTATCATAGGCATTCCATTTAGACTTTTTTTTCCCCTCCCAATAGCAGCCTTTATCAGTGGTTAGAAAGAGGGAGAGATGCTTGTTTCTTTTAGTGTTTTTTTTAATGAGCAGGGAAACAGGAGTGTCTTCTGTTTACATCTTCTACAAGGTGAGGAGTCTTTCCTTGGCTTGATTATTGGATTTCAGTAACTTAAATTTATGGTATGATGATGTCTAGAGGCATCAAACAAAATACACAAAATACTGTGCAAGTATCGCTCAGATTCTGCAGATGGATGTGAGCGTACAGACTCTCACATTTTTATGGACTGACTCTGCAGATTCAGTTACCTCAACGATTCTGTGTTCTTAGTTGACAGGGACCTCTGGAGATCCTTTAGTCCAACCCTGCTGCTCAAAGCAGGGTCAGCTAGAGCAGGTTCCTTGGGATGTTGCCCACTTGGGTTTTGAACATTTCTGAGGATGGAAACTCCACAGTCTGTCTGCGTGACCTGTTTCAGTGTTGTCACCTTTAAAGTAATTTATTTTTTTTTATGTTTGCAGGGTGTTTCTGATGCTTAACTTGTTGCAGTTCTAAGTATTTGTGGACAGTGATTCAGCACAGTGCCTGTCAGGAGTCAAGGGAAAAGATTCTCCAGGATACAATTGAGAAATTGTGTTTTATTGTTTGACATCTATTCTCTTTCTGTTTGTGAGCTACGTAGCAACTGCAAGCTGGAGCTGCTCATTGGATCTCTCAGTTAGATATGGAACAGAATGACAAATTCACTTTAAGATCTACTAGTCCAATACAGCTCTCATCTAATGTGTTACACTTTGTGAAAAGCTTTTAAGGAAGCATCATCTGTATCATTGATGTTTTGCTGTCCTGTAGAAGTAGGTGACATAGTCCTTCTGCAGGTATGCTCAGAAATGTCCAGCCTTCCTGTGAGAGGTTGACACACACATGCTTTAGATCTGAAACTGGTATTTAGAGAGTTAGTTTTGATGCATACATGCGAGTCAGAGTCTGGCAGAGGTATTTTTTTTTTCTCTTTTCTGGAAATGCATCATCTTTTTTCTTATAAAAAGGGTGGAAAAATGCATAGAAGACAGTTTACTGTTTCATCTCCGTACCTTCAGAAAAGCTCAGTACTATAGTCTGGACTGTACTTCTTCAGGGGAACTGGTATTTTGTGTGCCTTGCTGCTCATTCTTCCATTTACTCCACTTCTAATGGTAGCTAAGCCATAACTCAGATTTACAGCAAAATTTACTGCTTATTTTTAAGCGATGGTTGTTTTCTATTAAATATGATGCTGCACAGCTGGTTTTGGAAACCTTACTCTTTCCACACAAAGTCAGTATTTTGTAAATAACTGTCTCTGTGCTGTGGTAATAATAATAATTTGAATAATCAGAAAGCAGCATCAAAAATGGGGATGAAAATTTTGTTGGGTGATCTCAGAGTTGTGGACTGCTTTAGGCTGAAAGGGACCTCGGGGAGGTCATCTGGTCCAACCCCCCCCCCCCCCCCCCCCAAAGCATGACCACCGTAAATCGAAGGTGTATGATGGTAGTGACTTTAGCTTTCTTTGCTATAATCTTCCTTTGGGTAGATGTAGAAAGCAAGATGATCCCCCAAGCATTCTCCAGAGTAACAAATCCAGGTGTCTCAGCCTGTCCTTGTTCCTGGTGTACTTCAGTCCCTTGACTGCTTGGTAGTTCCTTTGCTGAACTTGCTTCAGTCCATCTTATACTGGGCAGTATAGAGCTGGACACACTCATTCAGCTGAGGTCTCACTGGTGCTGAGCACAAGTGTCACTTGCTGGGTTTATGCAGAGCACTGAAAAGCACGGCAAGGCAAATACTATAACTTACACTGTCTCAAGCTGTAGGGAAGATTATTTTCAGAAATGTCTATTTTTATTCTTAGACGCATGAGGAACCTTTGACTGAATCATTTTTTAGCATATCACTCTTTCCAGAAAGGCTTATTTACTTTGTCTGGCTTGAAGTAGACTTTCTAATTTGTAGCCAAACTTGTTTCACGCAGCTGCAAATGTAATCAATATATTTCTCTGCTTATTGAAGTTGTTTGCTTTTTTTTTCCTAAATTGAACTGGGTAGTCACATATCATTTTAGTTATCCTACTAATGTATTTTGCCTTGTGTGGCGTGTTATATTGGCTTGTATTGTATTTCTTCAAGACAGCCATCAAACAAACCATGATGGTTGTCTGACCTTGAGTGGAAACAGTAGTTTTCTGCCCGCTTCATTCTTAGTGTCAGCTTTCAATTTATAAATTACTGTTTGTTTAAGCTGCATGCAGGGAGGTGCTTTGCACCAGATTTTAATGTGTCCTTGTTAAAATCAATAAGTCATGTCAGAAAAAACGCTTATGGGAGAAATGTGAAGGCAGACATTCTCAGAAACAGTGATCAAGGGAACAAATCGGTGGTGGGGAACAGAGAAAGAGATGGTGGATATATTTTTGTCCAGGGCTGATTAATCTTCCATGCGGATCAGTGAGAAAAGACACTTTGTCCTTGCTCCTCGTATCTTTTACCATATTGCTTGTGACATCTAGCAGGCTGTGCGGTGGTGCCAGAGCAGGAGGTAGCTGCCATAGAAGCTGCCCTGGTGTGGAGTCTAGGGCATCCAGAATTCAGCCCCTTGGCTGCAGTTCAGACCTTTCCTATGGTAACGTTCTCAGTTGTATGACTTAGATTTTGGCCGAAGAGTAACTCCAGCTAAAACTTGCTGGGATCTGCACAACACTGTATTTTGGCAACTACAGCACTTGTGCCATGGGCTGTCAGCAGGTTGGATCAGTAGCTTTGCTTTTAAGATACCATGTACTGTTTCAGGACATAAGGACAAATGAGCTTGCAACCTGTGCTTGTCACAGCTGTCTTGCCTTTCACCTCATGGGAAAAGATCTATCAGGCATAATTATGTCTAATTGAGCCACTCTTACTATCTTGCCAGTGTTACTTTTTTTCCTCTTAATTTGATCAGTGGACTCAGATAAGATAAAAATGTAAACAGTGCCTGTTTGAATGGCTTCATGCTTCTTGGATTATTTAAATGATTCTTTTAATCTGCCATGAAATTATGTGGGTTGTCATATGGAGTTTCAACTAACTCCAGTTTTCTACCTCTTAGAGTTTATTTTATTCCCATGAGGAAGGTTTGAGTTTTTTATCACCTGCACAGGACAAACCTTTTTTTCTAATTTACCTGCAGCTTGCTTTCTGTAGTCACAGATGTGGGCTTTCTAAACTGCAGTCTGTTCTTCTAAAACAACTTGTAAAAGCATGCACTGTTCATGAGAGAGGGGTCTGTATTAAAACTGCAGTCAAAGCCTTGTCTAGGCCGTTTTCTTTAAACTGTCAGAGTAGTGCAGGTCTATGTGGGTTTTTTTTCTTGGTTTGCTTTCTTACCAGCTTCAGGTGAACATTGACTTCCCCCCTCTTTGGTTTCTTCATGTCACCTGAAGAAAAAAAACATCTGCGGTGTTCATGGTTACAGACTTTTTAAAGTTTGACACTATTAAATGTATTTATTGCAGAAACTTCACAGTTCAGGAGCTTCTAAAATAACACTGGGAGTAAAAAGGCTTATCAGCTAAGATGTTAGTATAGCTAATGGTGGAACTTTCTGATTCTTTTTGATGGATTTCATTTTTGTTGCTCAGACTCCTAATCTTACTGTTGGAATAATATTTGTAGTAGATGTGGGTCAACTAAAGCTCACTAAACTTGTAGCAACCTACTTTTTGATTTATACATGTAATTCACAGAATCATAGAATGGTTGGGTTGGAAAGGACTTCTTAAAGATTATCTAGTGGGAAAGTAATGCTGCGTTTTAGGATGGGGAAGCTCTGCCTTCATTTATATGAAATAGGGGTGGCTTTTTCATGAGAGGCTGTAGAGGTGTTACTGTTTCTGGGTGAAGGTCTGTCTGGTGTCCTGGATATTACATAATATAAATGGTATTTGTATTTTGAGGACGGAGGGATTGGGAGATGAAAACAGGAGGAAGGGAAATAAAATTGTTGTTACTTCAGATGTGAGTTTCCTTTGTGTGAACTGTTGTGCATGTGGAATTGCTTGTAGGATGACCTACAGCAGGATAAGCTGAAGAAAATTGCAGTATGGTAGACTTGAGTTATTTTTTCTTTCTTTGCCACTAAGTGCATTATTAAACATTTTTTTTTGTTGCTGTCAAAACTGGATATTCTTGGTGCCAAAATATTAGAGTGACTAGAAATATTTGTGACTTGTAGCCAAAGCCAATCCGTAGTTGGAGAGGGAAGTTTGCATGTGTGTGGTGATTACTCTGAAACTGCTTCAGTCATTGTTTTGTTCTGTGACAGTGGTCTACACAAGATAAACATTTAGTATATATCTTGATCAGAATACGTAGTTAGGAAGTTGGCTCATTTTTGCTTTTGCTAAGAAGGTTGAATCTGAAGACCTCGCTGGCTGTACTTGCATTTTGGTATATAGCAAATGCAAGTTTAATTATGGAAACTAAACCTGCTTTAAAGCAACTGCAGCCAAGGTGAATGCAGTCCAGTGTCTTTTTAGTTCCTAGCTCCCCAGGTGGCAAATTCAAATAAATAATCTAGCAAAGCTAAATTTGTTTTAGTTTTTGATTTTCATACCCTCAAAAAAACACCAAGCCCTCAAAAAAACCTGAAGCACCACCCTACCTCCCAAAAAGCTGCCAGGAAAAAAGAGGAATTCCTGGTAAAATGCCTTCTCTGTCTTGGTAATTGTAGAGCGTGCTAGTGTGGCTTGTCCCGTGCCAATGTGCTTGTGAAGGTTCGGTGTGTCTCACCCCGACAGCATGTGCAATCAGTGCTCTCACCAGGGAGCACGTGGAGAACGTAGGCGCCTGGGCTGTCATACCCCTTGGAGGAGAAGGAATGCATCAGCCTGGTTGGAACTGTATGAACATGCATGGAACTCTAAGGGATGCCTGTTTTTAAAGTTTCTTACACTTGGATCATAAATCTGTGTTATGAGTTGCTTGTGACTTCATCAGACTGATCTAAATTTCCTTGAGAAAATAGGAGAATTGGTTTAGTGCTGAGGGAGCACTGGTGGGGCGCTAGTACTTTTTTGCAAGGCAACATAAGGTTCTGTGGGCAGGTAGTCAGTGTTGCTGATGCCTTTTTTTTTTTTTTTTTTTTTTTCCCAAGCTGATTCTTTTGAAAAGAATTATTTCCATTTTCACTGGTGGGAGAATACATAATACAGAGTACTAGCTTGATTAGTCTTTGTTTTAGTGTGTGTTAGTAGATAAAATGGAGACTGTGTTTTAAAAAGCTAAATTCCACTTTGCATAAGTACATCCACACTAAGCGAATAGATCAAACACTAATTAACTGAACCATTGGCTAATGACCATTGGAAGAGAAGAGAAATTAATGGGCAGAAGTGATGTGCTGCTGTTGAACTCCAGACCTGTCCCAGGTTGTCTTTTGGTTGAGAGCCTTTAATAAGAAGAACCGCTACTGATTTGGCGGACTGTTCTATAGTGTGACTGTACTGATCACTGCATCTCCTGAAAGATAAACCTTAATTCCAGCCTGGAAAAAGGAGAAATAGAAACTGATATTAGAACATGTGTTCCAGCTATAATCACACTTCTGGATGTTAAAATTGAGGCTAAAACCAGACATTATTTATGCTTGTAGTTTTTGTACTTTAGTATGAAATGAATGACTTTCAGTTAAGTTGTATCTAAGAAGCTTCTTGGTTGTATACATTAGCTGGGACACAAACATTTCACTTCTAGAATTTACTTCTGAAACTTCTGGTCGTGTGTAAAGTAAGAGGGAAATTGAGTTACAAAACTTGAAGTAGCTCTGCACATCTAAGGCTACTGCTGTACCACTGCTGAGAGCCTTTGGTAAAGGTAACCTTAAGTATCAGACAAAGGTTAATTAGGAAAAGAAACCTAAACTACCAAGCACAAAACTTATTTCTGCTAATAAACATATGGATCTAGCAAGTTCTCGTGCCATCTTAAGGTATCTGTTCCTTTAGCAGAACTGAGCAGTTCAGAGCGGTGTTACTCCTGTGCTTGTTTACGTTACTGTTATTACTGTGGGATGCGAATGGGTGATGTTTTCAGCAGGCAAGCGTTCAAACTGATTGTTCAGCTAAAAGATGATCTTGCTAAAAGGGCTTTTTGTGTTTTGAACAAATTGCACAAATTGATTCCTTTTGTATACCTAAAGGAATATTGAAGCATATGGTGCATCCGTAATTGAACTTGCCATGTAGTCTTATTCAGTTTATCAGTTCACTCTGTGAATTGCTCATAAGGTTACAACTGTGATTAACTTTTTTTCTTGATAAGGTTTTTACAAAAGAAGAGAACAAATTTAGAATACTTACTTGGGAGAAAAAAGGTGTGAGTTTTTTTCTTTGTCTGTGTCATGATGCTGTTGCCATAAAATCCAACTTTTGATATATTTTTAGGGGAAGACCATTCTTTGGGCTTGACCAGATATTAACTCTGACAGGAATGAAAATCGGAAGATTTTTGTGAATCTACAGCTGTCTAAAGGAATTGATAAGCAGGGTAAGAATTCACTTTTCTTGCATAAACCTTACTTTTGTGTTTATTTGGTTATCGTAATATAGAATGTGCCACTTTCTGCTATGTAAGTGAAAAGAACAAAGGAAATTATGAAGGGTAAAGACAGCAGTCAAATTCAGTCTTTCTCTGTTCCAGCGTAAGGTGAAACACCATTGTTCTGAATACTTAAACCTGGAAAATGGTAGTGGCAGACATGGAGTGCTTCCCACAGAACAGATACATGGTGGCAGAACACTAAGCTTGTTGAGAAGGAGGTGAAATTTTTTGGCATCTGTTTATTTTGAACTCTAATAATTAAAGTGAAGTGCCATGTTGGCTATGAAACCTGGAGGAAGCAGAATGTTTTATATGGAGGTCATAACTATAACTGAGGAATAACTTTAGGGAGTTCCTTGGAGTTTGAAATACCCTAAAATGCATTTAATTTGAATTTGAAAAGCTTTTTTTTCTTGTCGGATATTAGTTTTGCCTGATAATTTTTTGGCATGCAGTAAAAAGCTCACATTGTGAAGAAGCTTGAGCAGAAGTGGGCTGAGAACGAAACCTCCCATTTCTTTTCAAGTTCTATTCCACAGTGTATAGTTAAACCATATCTAGATTTTTCTGTGATACTTCTCATGACTACTTTAGCTTCATAGCTGCAGGTGATTCATTTTAACAGTTTCTGACCTTTTGTTCTTGCAGGCTCAAAAGTAGAATGACTTTTTAAAAAATACATTGTAAGAATTTAAAAGGATCTTGGTGGACAGGAAGGATCATCCTATGGCAAAATTGACTTAGTAATTTGACTTTACACTTTAAAGCCCTTTTATTTCTTCTGAAGATAATGTAATTCCTGCCATGCAATGCTAACAGGGATTTGGCTTAATTCTTTTTAAACACGAAGACTTTCTGTGCTTGACATGATGGAGCAGGGAAAAGTAATATGTCTGTGTGCAGGTGGATTTCTTTTTCATGGTTCCTAAAACAAGTCAGCTGAGGGAAGAGTAAAGGTGGTTTTAACATACACTGTGATACCAATTAGCTAACAGTAGTTTAGGTCCTCTTTGCTCCTTGCAGATTAGAAAATTATTGAAAATGTTAATTTCTTTCCTTTGTGCCTTCTTTTGAGGAATTCTTAGGCTCTTCAGTGTAATAAGTTCAGTTACTCTTCCCTAAAATGGTTTATGCTTTGTCTTCAACTGCATTTTGGGCTGGTTTTGATAGAAAGGTATTTTGTGAATTTTCAAAACTACTTAGGTAATTGCTGCCTAATCTAAACTATATAGAGATATCCCTTGTTAATTTCTTGTGCCGAATGGCCCTCTTTTCTGAATGGTAGTGAGCCAATCTTATATGCCCAAAGGAGCAACGCACGGTTAAGACAGAATATAGTTTTGGGTCTTTTATTTGAAAGCTCTAAGCTCATATAAGCACCTAAGACTGAATTGTGCTTAAGTGCAGGTTTTGTAGGCCAGGATTTTACTTGCTCTCCTTCGCAGTTTTGATTTTGAGATGTCTCCCAGGTTTGTTTGTTTGACGGCCTAGGAAAGGGACTCACAGTGTAATATACTTAGTGATGAGCTAGGGTGCCTTGTGAGTCAGATCTACACCTGAAACTGCGTTGTGACTGGCCTGTTTCACTGGCAGTGACAGCTTAGGGAGTCCTGGCTTTCTGCTCTTGGCTGGGTTTTGCTTCTGGGCCTCCCTCCTGGGTACGTCACTGCTGCACAAGTCATCGAGTCACTTTCTTGTCTCTCTACCCTCCTCCACCTCATACGTGCTCACACAATTGCGACAGCAGCGGAGAGGCAAGAAGCTGCACCAAAAGACTTGCTCATCAAACCACATCCTAAAAATAGTGTGGTAACTTTAGGTGTTTCTGGGTCTTTACATGTAGCCTTCTCTGAAAGACCAGCAAAGCTAGTAAATGTATTTTTTTAAAAGCAGCTAATCAAACTGGAAAAGGAAGTTGCTTATCTGAAAATCTCAAAGCTAGTATAGCTTTTATTTGTAAAACAAAAAGAACATAGGTTGTAAGAAATGAACTTTGTGAGTGTAAGTGCAGCTGCTGTCTCATTCTGAGAGAATTCAGAGCCACAACAATTCTTTACTTCTTTTGTTTTTATATCCTTGTGCAATGAGGATGTTAATTGAGGCTGCTGTGGGTCATTTTTGGATGCTAGAAACTCGGAAGAGACAAAGTCTCTTTCTTTACACAATACACAATTGTTGGATGAGAACAATCTTGTTAACGTTTTAAGTTGTACTTGAAATCTATAGGTGACAGACTCCTTGGTTCTCTTTTTTTTTTCCTCCCACCTTTCCCCTTTTGGGGGTGTATCACTCCTTTCATTTCTCATTGCCATTTTGAGAGAGGGCAAAAAATCCCCTCACCTAAACAATATTAGTGGGCTGAGGTATTTATGAATTTTCTGTGTGTTACTGTAATGAAACCTACCTTTCTGCTTTTTTCTCTCCTCTTCCAAATCTGTATTACGAAGGCATAGGTGTCACTGCCAGCTCTGTGCATGGCAGATTGTTCCTGTGGATGCATTCCAACAGGTGTGTTGTTTTTGTTTTCATGGCATTTATTTTGCAATTTAGTACGAACATAATACTTTACATCTGTATTTCAGTCTAGTTCGAACAAGTTTAGCTCAAGTAGTGGTTGAGTTGTGGTTTTGATGGAATGACTGTTTGGCAAGCTTCGTCCGTAAACACTGTGGTGCTTTCAGCACATAATATTTTGGGGCAGCCATAGCACAATTGCATAATCTTAAATATGTGCTTTACAAATCAGAGATGTTTATAAGGATTGAAGCATATAAGGATGCAAGCCTTGAGCAGTTGAAAATTTGGTGCATGAAAAGAATATAGCTTTGTGTCAGTATCCCAGGCTGCATTTTAAACTTTTTTTTCTCTTTTCATTATATGCATCATTCAACCTAATATGAATTTTCTGATGATACAGGAATGTGTGGGATTTGTTCCAGGTTTTGTAGAGGTTCCTTAATACGAAGCATGTTGTTCAACTTCGATTGCTAGTCTGTAGTTTCAGGTGGCTCATTTGTGACCCTTGTGACGTTCCACACTCCTCCCCTGCCCCAAACGGTGGCTAGAAAACTTTGATTTAATAACAGAAAGTTCTGGTAGCATTCAGGAAATAACGAATAGCATATGTACTGAAAAATGAGAGAACAACACTTCTCCTAATCTGAGAGACACTTAGATGCTTATTAAAACTATTTTACATTTATCAGCTTTGGGGATTGTCATATCTAAGCCTTAAACACTGCTAAAGCTGTACCTAACAGCTCCCTCCCCCACTTTTTTTTTTAATATGAGGGCAAAAAAAATTAAGAAATAGTATATTACGAGCAGTTATTTTTACTGTGTTCTACTTGCCTCAGGGCTACCGGCACTGGAGATGACACATTTGGGGTGTTGTATAAAAGTGCCTGATCTTCAGTGGATTTACTTCTTGATTCAAGCTATAATTCTGACCTTTATAATTGTGACCACAGGACAACGTATATTGCGGAGAAGAAAATTACTTTCAAATTTCTTGTTAAACTCCGGTTATCTTAACGAGATTTCATCAATCTTTGTATATCATGGATAATTATTTCTTGTTTGTGTTCATGATTTTAGCTGTGTCTTTTTTTTTATACCCCCGAGGCCATAATTGTCCCTAATTTTTATTTGTATGGAAGCCGTGCTGTATCTGATTGTACTCTCTATTATCTTTTTGGAAGATGTGAGTGACAAACAGTAGTCAAGAACAACTGTGGTAATTGTATATGGTGCTGGTTTCTATTTTGTTTTCCTTTCTCAAATATCTCAATTCTTTTCACTTGCCTTTTGATGGTGTAACACTGATATTTTCAGTGAATTTTGCTTAGTGACTTCAAGTCTTAGTCTGAAGGGTTAACAACAAATATGAAGCCTGTTAAATAACCTCAAGTGAATCTAATATTATCACTTCCTGTTGCATTTATTGCCAATGGATTTTGTCTAACACTTTATTTCACAATCAACCCGTCACTGTGCAACCCTTCTGTAGCTATCCACACCGACTTTCAGAGATAGTATTCTAAGTCTGAATCCGAATCTCGAACTTCTTGACTTTGCAAAGTTCACAGAAGTTTCTGTATCTGGCACTTCACTCCGTGTTTATGAGCATAGATCCAAGTGTAGATCCTTGAGAAAGGTTATCAGTGCATCAGCCTCTTCCCTTCTTGTTTTGCTCTCTTGGTCACCATTTAAAAACGTCTTATTGCTCCTGCTTATCTCCCACTTTGTATTTGTCGATGGGTTATAATTTCCAGGTAATTTGTCGTGCTGTCATCCTATCAGAATTTGGTTTCTTTAAGACCCTTCAATGAGAGATCTTGCTGTTCTCCTAAGCTTCCATGTATGTTCTTGAACTTTTTGGATGTATTACATTGAATAGTTTTTATTGTCTCCTTTAGCAAATCCTAAATGGTTGGACTTCTTTCCATGGAAATCGGCTTGCTTTACTCTATGCCTTATTGTAAAGAAATGATGATGTTTTCCTTTGAACAGGCGAGGGAAGTGAGATGAATAATAAAGAGTGTCTCTAGCAGAGCCAAAAGGCACACCTTGGAGTTGTGGCAATGGCATGAGATAACTCTGAATGCGTTTTAACCTGTTGCATTATGCTGCCCTAAACCCAAGCTGCTGCACAGTGGAACTGGAAATGTTTGTAAGACACACGTTCCCTGCCAATTGCGAGGCAACCACACCCTGGCTTGTTTGCTACACTTAGGAAGGTGCATTTTTAATATATTGTAAACAGTTCCTCATGGCTGCTGCGTAGTAAGAAGCTGATTTAATGAAGTTTCTGAAAGGAACAAGTACTGTAAATCTCAGCTTTACTTAACAGGTTCTTTTGTTTGAACACTTCAAACTGCTGAATAAAATATGTGACTGCAATTACGCTTAACTGTGTAGGTAGTACTGGGACACAGCTGAGGCAGCTGGTTGTGCTTGTTCCCTGTGCTCAGGTGGTGGGGGAGTCTCCCAGGTGAGCTTTCCTCCTTGCCAGCTGGGGAAATCAATATACTGCAAATACTACCCAGATGTATTTAAGACCTCTCAGTAGCCCAGTAGCTGGCTGATGGTCAGAGCTGTGCTATGTTCAGATGTGGCTAATATGCGTGTTTTGAGAGCCAGTATGGTAATGTGAAATACTCATTTGCACTAGATTTTGAGGATATCTGAGAGGGATCGTGTTACATTCAGATAGCAAGGGGAAGACACGATAATTCTGGTCCGTTTGCCTTTAGAAGTCTTTCTCTGAGACTTCTAGATAATATACAAAAAAGGAAATCTCTGTTGGCTGGTAAAATGCCAAATATAATACTTGTGAAGCAGTACATGAATTAACTTGTTTCTGATAGTCTCGAGTGATATATGTTAATTCTAGAATGATATTAAAAAAAAATCACACAATAATCCTAATGTAATTAGTGTTTCATGGATGATAATGGTTCTGTGTGGGTTCGTTTTGCCTTTGAAAATTAATTGCAAGTACAGTATGATGCTTTGTGATACTTCTGAGGTAAACCTGTTCTTTAGTATTGTAGAAAAAATTTACACAAATACAAGATAAAGCAGACAAATCCTCCAAAGTTTCATGTTGGTATCCACAAAGAGAAAATAATCTTTTCTGACCTGTTCTTGGGTATGAAATCATATGAATAACAAGGACACTTAATGGCTTTTAGTTGTACCCAAAGAATGATTTTTATTTTTTTGTGGTCAATGGCTATGTTGCTTTCTACCAGAGCATCTGGTCTTTTATTTCTAGGTGCTTTTATAGTTAGAAAATAGTGCTTGATGGAGAAAACAGATAAGTGGTGTTCTCTCAAGATGTGTTCCCAAACATAATTATTGCTCAGTAATAGAATAAGTAGGTCTTTGTAACATAATGATGCTTCTTCCATTGTTCTATAGGTTTCCATGGTATTTCTTTTACCTTGAAATGAATTCTTGTATCCCAGATCATTGTTGCAGATAGCCAGCAAGCACACATTTTTATTTTTGAAGTTCTTTGCTGCTTTAATGGATCAGTCAAACTTTTCTTTAATAGTGTCTCAAGTGCTAGAACAAAATGGCAGTTTCCATAAAAATGTGACAGCTCATAGAACTGCTGTGAAGTGACCAACTGTGGGTCTGTCTGAAGCCCGAAGAAGGTAGGAAACTGTCTAACTGGACACACCGTTAACATGTGTACTTGAATGCCTTATGTTTTGATTACTGCTTGTCCTTTACTACTTTTGACATTGCATAGGCAGGTGGTTTCTGGGACTCTGCTGTAGTTCAACAGTAGTTCTAAGGATCTACCTCAGCTTTCATAGATGAGGTGGTCTGTGGGTAAATGATTAATCTACCTACAATACTTGAATATTTTAGTATTACAAAAGCAAGTGGGGAAAAAAACCTTAAAAAAACCCCAACAAACCTACCAAAAAGCTTCTGCAGATAATTTCCATAATTAAATATTAGCTCTCTTGTACTTGTCTTTTATTTTGAAATTGATGCTTATAAGGCTTTTGTAAGAAAGATATTTATTACCACTGACTTGCTCTGCTGATAATAATTGTTAGTGATGACAACTTGTGAATACTGCAAGCTGACCGTAAGGAACTGAAATCATCTGTGAATTAGCTGCTGTAAGGAACTGAAAATCTGTGAATTAACTGCTTCAGCCAGGAAGTTACTGGGAGGCAAAATGGTCCCTCCAGATTACCTGGCTGCAATTATTTGTTGAAACTGAGCAACTATGGGTAATCTAGGAGAAAACAAAATTTAGGAAGTTACCTGCTATGCCTGGATTTTGAGTGAAGCCCTACTGTCATTGATGAATGTTTACTGTATTTTTCTATGCAAAAAAACTCCCCACCTTCTCCCCTGCTATAAAGAGCAGTACGACTTTCTGCTATTTATTTCTTGTTAAATGTTGGGGGAGGAACTATGGAGTGTGATATGACTAACCTACATCAAAAATAATTAAAACCATAGTTGTATAGTGGTTCTTCACTGATAAAAGAGTAACTGAAATTTATTTCTCTTTGTTGCAATTACCTTAATGTAACTTAAGTAATTACATTTCCAGTACACTTCTACAATAATCTGAGTTTTAAAACCAGATGCAGTATTATCTCAGTATGCCATGTTACTGTGTGTAATGGGCTATAATAATAAAACAAATTTCTAATTTTGAAGCAATATTCGAGAAGACTTTTCTTAGCATTTGGAGTTTTCTGTGCCAGTAAAGAAATTTTAGTAGGCTTTTTGTAGATGAGGAAAATGCTAGTTTATTAGTTAATAGTTTGAAATGAATTCTGGTAATCTGAGGCATCCCTGACACATTCAGGAAAACAAATATAGCATATGTACATTTTAATTGTGGATGAGGTCAAGCCTCACTAGGTACGTGATCACGGCAGTTGACACTATATGGATTTTAGCATTGCAGTTGTCTCTGTGGGTTGCTTGGTGCACAACAGTGCATTTATTTAATGAATGGTTCTATTTCTGATCTTCCCTTGGCAAGTTGCAGTTGGCTAGTAAGGTTGAAAGATTTAGTATAAGGATTTCTATCTTCCAAAACTACACATTAAATTTTAGGGATAGCTTGTTAGATTCTGCAATTGCAAAGCTGGTAAAACAGAAATTAGTGTTTCTTCCCAAAACATTTTTGAAGTAGTGTGCTTAGGAAAAAATTATAAACACATAAAGATCATAAAACTTGAAGTCTGCTAAGCATATATGACTCTTCTTCTCCATTGATAGTCAGGAAGAAGTCTGTTTGATATTTCAAGGTCTCATCTGTGTACTGTACTAAGGCCTCCTGACTTCTTAAGAAAAGCAGCATTGTGTTCTCAATTTTCTGGAAATGTTTCATTATCAGATGGATTTAAAAGCAAAACTTTGTTGCCATGACCAATTAATGTAGAATGGTGCTATACTGCCAAAGATTATTTCTCTTGGTATTTTTGTTCTACTCCATAACAAATTACATTGAGAACAGTGCTGGTAATGTGAATTCCAGTTTTAGACTTGTTTCGTTTTCAGACTTTGCATTTCTGGGGTAGGTAAGGTTTGGTTTTTTTTATTTGAAACTTTGAAATGTTTGTGACTTAGTGGTCTCACAAAAGTTTTTTTTTATTTCTGAGGGAAAAGTTTCAAATGTATCTTTTAATCTTGAGTATGCAAATAGTTGAATGATTTGTTATAGCAATTTTTATTTACAATTGTACATTTGCTCTGATTAATGTCTGAACTTGTATTTGGCAAAATATTTATTTTTTTATTGCCTTTTATTAAAAATGCCTTTTTTTAAAAAAATACAACCCATAAGCAGAGGTCTGATGTCCATAAAATAGCGTTATGACCTCTTAAGGCCACTTGTTGACACAGCATAATTGCATGCAAATACACGGGTAGTTACACAAGGAAGTTTGAGTTGATAAGAATTCGATGTGGATGATGAGCAGAAGACTGTTTTAATGTGTCATACAACCATGAAGACCATGAACGTGTGCTTTGTGCTTGTATCTACTCCCCTGGTTTATGACTGCCTGCCTTCTCTTTGTGGGAAACATAGTCCTATATTTTGCATGAGAATTTTTTTTACTTAGCAGTGTAGAGGTAGAAGATCTTTTGGAGCTAAATGGTTTGATCCAGGTTCAAATAGCTTATAGATGCATAAAAACCAGGTATGAATTTAAAATAGCAAAGTAGTAATGCAAAGCAAGGTAAGAACTTGGTTCACGTGCTAAGCATTATTCCACCGTGACCAACTTCTACGTTATTAAAACCATGTATATTAGTTTAAGCATACATAACCGTGTGTTGTATATGCATATTTCAGAGTGCTTATGTCTTCATACTTAAGAGTTGCTGCGTCCTGTACCTATAAAGGTTATTTACTCTCGTGTCTGGTTAACGAGTCTATTTCATCAAACAAGTCCATTAAGTCCTGAAAATAGTATCTGCTTCTAGAAATCCGAGTAGCAAAGTGCACCCAATAGCTTGAGCTATGAATTCAGCTTGCAGCTGC
This sequence comes from Numenius arquata, assembly GCF_964106895.1. NCBI lineage: Eukaryota > Metazoa > Chordata > Aves > Charadriiformes > Scolopacidae > Numenius > Numenius arquata. The sequence continues at coordinate 45,171,093 of NC_133581.1, read as the reverse complement.
GTGGAAGTACTGGATTTCAGGGAATCGGGTTTTGAGGAATCGAGAAATAGAAGACAGTGTGTCTCTTACCATGTTTCATTTAATGGTCCTATCAGAAGTATGTTACTCTGCAAAAGATGAGCTGAGCTGAAAAACTTCTATCACTTACTATGCATTTGTAAGGGAAAAAAATTAATGCACAGACCTCCGGTGCTGCTGCTATTCTCCTTTTTATGAACCGGTCTTTCTTTCTTCTAAAGATACAATTTCTCATCTGTTTCCAATGTCAAAGGATAGACAAAGAGCTTTGAAAGCAATAATTACTTAAAGGCATGTGAGAGAGAAATATCTTGCATTGGAATCTTCAGTCTATTTTTGTTCAGGTTCTCCATGAGTGGTTTTTGTATTTTCTCCATTCTTCAGTGTTTTCTTCCAGTTGAAAATGAAGTGTGGGGTGACACAAACTCCGTAGATTTTTCTTTTTTTTTTTTTTTTTCCTTTTGAGTTACAAGGCCTTTGAGGACTTTATTACTCATCAAGAGAAATTTTCAGAGTATGGGTTCTGATGCTTGCATACATTTTATATACTAGGCTTCACTTTGGGATACTATTTTACTGGCATCGGTCACCATGTAGCACAGAACTGCTTTGTGAGGAGCACTGACATCTTTTGTAGCCTGCCAAAAAGTGTATGTGGGCTGGCGGCATGAATGCCATCCTTTGGATGAAATTTTTTGATTCCGGGATTAAGCCGCAAAAAGTGGAAGGAAAGAACAACAATACTGCATCTGTTACTTTTAAAAAAAATATATTAAATAAGTTAGTCTTTCAGTATAGAAATGCTGAAAAACAAAAACCAGCAGTTGCTTGATGTTTGATGTTACATTTTGAAACTTGTGGTTGATTTCTTTCAAAAATAGAACAGGATTAGGCATTTCAGTTGTGCCGAGTAAGCAGGAAATTTCAAAAGTGAATATTATCTAGTTCTAATAAGTTCTTTGGCTTCTGTCTTTAAGTAGAATTTTAGAGTTATTAGATGCTTTGCAATTCAGTATTTGGTTTGCTGCCTCAAGAGGGAATAATACTAAAGTTGTCGTGTTTTGTGGTAGCTGTATAAGATACAGTTTGTGAGCACGAAAGACGGGGTGAAGGGCAAATCATGTAAATCATTTCATGAATGCAATGGGATTTGAAATGTCAGAGAATATAATGTTTTCATTAAATATCCCATTTCCTACTACATAGTTTTCTAATACAGGTTCTGATTTCCCTTGTGGAAATGCATTGTTCTGAAACAATGAGCAAAAAAGTAATTTAGCTGAAATTTGGTGAAGAGTCCTAAAATTCAGTTTAATAGCTGTGTTGAAAATGAGATTTGATCTTTGTGGTAGGTTAGAGAACTGACTGATTCCAGACCTCTAAACGTGCACCATGTTCAAAGGCAACTCTTACAGTGCATGCGCTTGGGGAATGCTCTGTGTAGTTCTGGTTTTAGCCAAAGGTAACACAGGATTCCACGTGTGAGGTGATGCTTCATGATGGAGGCAACCTAAAATTGCATTGCTGTTACATAATTTCTTTCTGTTGAAGCATTCTACTTATTCTTAGTATTGCACAAAGATAGATTGGTGCATAGACAGCAAAACACATCAGCTCATGGATCTGCACAGACTTTCTTTTTTTTTAGTTTTTTTACTTTTTGGGTTTTTGGTGTGTGGTGGTTTTTTTTTTTTTTTTTTTTTTTTTTTTTTTTGCTTTTCAGCCAGAGCAGCAAAGTGATGCAACTCGCTGCTCACCATGTACTAGTGTGGACACAAGGGAGCGTTGAGATTATGTGGCTGAGCCACAGCATCTTCTGCCAACCAGTGCAGTGTTGTATGGTCCTAATGCAGGTGTGAATGGTCAGTATTTTACAGCTTATGGTGTCCTAGAAATTTGCTTTTGCGTATCTTCTTAATATAATAAAGTAATCTAGCTATATAAAAATTCAGCCTAATTAGTTTAACTGCGTTGTGAAATCTTTTTAGAAAAGCTTCCATATTCTGAATAGCTCTTTTCCTTCCTTCCTTTTTCTCCTTTATAAAAACAATCTGAGCTATTTTCTGCAGTTTTGTTGCATCAACTTCCTTTCTGTATCTCATCATTATTTCCAGAAAGCAGAGAATTATGATAAGTTGGTGTATTTTTTTGGATTTAAAAAAACATATATATATCACAAGACAAGAAAACGCTTTATTGGCTGATAGGGCCTGTGCAATTAAATTAAAGTAAGAAGTTCTGTTTTTCATTTTAAGCTAGTGATAAGCGCCGCATATCAGCACGAAAGAGATCTATTATTTTGTGCTGATTACAGTGTGTTTTTGAGGAAAGGTATTCAAGTAAAAGTTACGTAACAGAATTGCATCAAAATCATAATTGCTTTTGAAAGGCACACAGCATTTTCTGAATTTTTAATTCATTATTGTCTTTATATTCCTGTTTGGTATTTTGTTTGGCTTGCTATACCTCCATAAAAGATTACTGTATCGCGTCTTCACTAAACACTAAATGTTGCTTTTTATAAAATGCATTGTGTAACTTGTTTGTTCCTTGGCTTCCTTATGGAAAGGATGTCCTGTATTTGTTTACTTTTGTGGATTGCCATCTTTCTCATCAATTTTTTGAATGCCATTCCTTTTAATATTCTCCACATCCACTTTGATAGCGAGTTATCTGACTGTTCCTTATTACAGATGGTTTGAAATGAGAGCTGGGCTAAAACTAGAAGTAAGCATGAAGTTAGTGTATATTTCAGAAATGAGCAGTGCGTTAGACAAGTGTGTGTGTATGTTTAGAATGGGCGTGCATCGGCTGCGGAAAGAAAGGTGTAAAGCAGACAAAAAGTCAAAGGAAGGCCTTGTGTAGGGCCCCTGTGTGACTGGGACAAGGAGCTGCGACTGTTGTAGTGATACTGGGTGTGCATCCTCCTCCTTCCCTGTTTGTACTTAAGAGCTTCATCACTTTTTTTTTTTTTAGTAGAGCTTCTTTTAAGCACCAAGTATGCTCATTTGGAAGGTAAGAATGGCAGAATATCTCCAGGTTTGTGTCGGATTCTCTATTCCTTGCTTCCAAGTGGGTGGTTATCAGGAAATCTTGCAGTCCTGTGTCTGGTAGAGATAAGAGTAAAGCGTGACTGCTGGGAAACAGTTTAAGTCACTTACATGAAATTTAACTTAGATTCTGCTTTAGAAAAAAATAGCCATATGCTGAAAAATGTCAACACATGTTCATAGAAATGAGTAATTATGAAGTAGAACTTGACTTAGTCTCCTTTAATGTTCATATTCATTTAAGAAATACAAAATTACTTTTTCTAAAATACATTGCTAAAGTTTGTTTGTCCAGCCCCTCAGATAATGAAATCTTGTGGTTGGTACAGAGTAGCACATTATACTAGAAATAGAAAAGATAGGGATGATTTATAAATGAATATGCTAAAAATAATTTTCCAGAGCATAGACATGAGTGCTACTGTGAAGATGATGCAGATGCTCGTATGCTTATAATTGGATTATTGGACATGATGTATTCTTACCCTATTTAAAAAAATGGCAATGAAATGTGCTCAGTCACTGGTGTTGAATGCACTGTTGCATTAGGAATTCACAGTTTTGTCTCTCAGTTTAGGAGGATCTAGGGCTTTAGTTTGTCATGAATCTAAAAAGACTAAATGACTTTTGGATGGTGTGGGACAGACGGGGCTATAGCCAGGGTTATCTGGCTCCTGTGTTGGCATGGAAGGGCACCAGCTGCTTTTTTTGGTTAATAGTCTTATTATTTTTTCCCCACAGTATTCATAACAGACAGTTTACTGTCAGAGCTACTGCCTATTTTGGAACTGGAGGCAAGAGATTTGCCTTTGCGTAGTAGCTCACTCATAACTGAAAGTTTGTATTTTCTACAGGTATTGTGAGACTCTACCTGCAAATAGATAAGGAGCATAGAGGAGTGAAATGAGGATTGGATGCTTAGGCTTGTTCTGAGATGCTCATGTTCTTAAACATTTCTTGTTTCCTTGGGTTCCTCATGTCTTATCATGTTTTAACTGCATTTCAATTTACTATAAAAAGTATTCCTAAACTTCCAGTTGGCATATTGTGTCTTCTGCTGCAATGCTAGCTATTTAATAATGGCTTGGACTACAGTGTAATGAATGTTCAAAATTTTATTATGCCTTTTTGAAGTTTTATTAATTTTTTCACCTTCTTTGTCAGGTCACCATAAAGAAAAGGGTGTTGCCTTTTAATTTTAAGTTTAATATCTGGTAAATTACATTTAGGTGTGTGGTTTTTTTTAAAGTATAAAATGTTACAGAATGGGGAAAAGGAGAGTTTGTCTATACAGAGCTTTAATAAAGACTACTTACTGCCTGTCTTGAGAAAATGTTACGAAGGCGGGAGGGATAATGTGGTTTAAAGTATTGGATACTTTCATTAGTGTTACCCTACAATTCCTCATCTTAGACCTTTGTGCAGATGAGAAAAATGTTTATGCCTGTCGGTGCTTGCCATCGCAGTATGGCTTCTTCCATTCTCGATACAGACCAAAGGTGTCTTCGAAAAAGGCCCTGTGCTTATCCCACCACCAGATAGTTCCCCCTCTCCATCTTCCCAGTTTCAGCCGCAGGGATTGTGTGAGTGCTGTCTGTCCAAGGTAGGCTGGCTTGGCCCTTAGCCCAACCTGCCTGGCTCATCTTGCCCTCAGCAAGTTTGGTCTCACTCCTGTTGTCCTTGGCTGTAAGCAAGTGGTTTGGGAATATTAGTATCTCCAGCTAAACTGACTGCTTACAAAACAAGTTTACCTGGGTCCTGGATTTGCACAGTGAGGTTTGGTTACATTTTTCCTTTCCTTTTCTGCCTGGAGTAGGTTCTCCTTCCAGTGCCTGCTGTGTAAGGTACAGCATAACAGCAAAGGTTGCTTTTGTTTAAGCATGTCTTTTTTTTCTAACATGTCTAAGGAAGACAGAAAAGTGCCTCGTTTTCAAAATACAATCTTTGTCTTCTACTGTTTTCACATAGATGATGTTCGCAATTGTTCATTTTATGTAGTGTTAATTGATTATTATTAGAATGGTTCATAGAACGGTTTGGGTTGAGCTTGTTTTAGCCAGGCTATTTTTTAGAAGCACTATTGTTCAGATGTAATTAGAATGCTTTGTATAATATACTTTGGTCCTAATACAAAGAAAACCCTGCAGCTTATTTGAAGAACGGTTTCTCTGCAGTTAGATTGATGTGGCAAGTAGTTTTAAAGTGTATGTTTAAATGTATATAGTAAGTGTTTTTAGAGCTTTCTGAGGGAGACCAGAAAAGAACACCCAGGTGAGTTCCAGGCAGCACGGCAGTGAGGAATGGATAACACAGGTTCTGGTTGAGACATGGCATTGTCTTGGATCAGGTCCCTGTCTGGGAGTTCGCTTTGTTTGAAAAGATGGAAAACTACTATTTCCTTTATAAGGCCTAACTAGATGTTTGTGAAAAGCTTTGAGAAGCTTTTGATTAACAACTGTATGTAATATGTGATTATATCACACAGAATAGAGGATAGGAGGAGAAAAATAGGCAATGTAATTCTTGCAGCATTGTGAAAACTTACGGCTTTGTTCTTTTTCAAATGCATTTAAACATCATTTCTTCTGCTGCTTCCCCCTAATCTTTAGCTCCTCCAAATCAATAACAAAACAAGAGAGAAGCGTATCTACCTTTTAAAAAAAGGAGGAAGAAAGTGTAGGGCCATATGTATGCAGTTTTGGCTAGTTGCTTTTTAAACTGCTTTTGCTGTATTATGCTATATACCAGCTACAAATGTTGGTAAAAGCAACTCAGTCCTGCTGCTTCCTTGCCCCCCCCTGCCTTTTTTTAAAGACACCAGTAACTGGTGAAATTGTTTGTTAGCAGAATTTTCAGTACTAGTTGCTTGATTTCATACAACCGTAGAGCAACATTCTACCCCTCCACGTTTAAAATTGAGTGGGTATTGGTTTTAGTCACTTTTCTTTTTAACCATACACTCAGCCTTTTTTTTTTTTTTTTTTTTTTTTTTTTTTTTCAACAGAAGAGGAGTTCCTGAGCAGGTTCATCTGAGGAGGTGGCCCTGGCAACTGTGGATGACAGAATCTGCCCTGGGATTTGGTAGGAAATTTCTTGGGGGTGTGGTGGAAAGATTTGCTTGGGAGGGCCAAGGACACTGCACTGCAGAGGCTGGCAGCAGAGAAGTGGAGGTGGCTGCTCTGCCATCTGTCACATGCCACAGGGCAGTGAAGTGTATTTATTAAATGTGCCATCTGAAATAAGAGCACAAGGTCGAATTCTTCTTGAAGAACTTGTGTTCTGATTTTTTTGGGGTGGTTTTTTTTTTTTTTTTTTTTTTTGGTATTTAGAAAGGAAAGGGAACCCAGGAGGTGCACAAAATATGCTGGAGGCAGAAGCCAGTGGGAGAAGTTAGAAACTTAACTACCAAGGTGCTGACCATGGAGTACTTCCCTCAGGAAGCCTTTGGCGAGAGAAATAACGTGTGGTTTATCAGCTGAATGCAGGTGGTTAGCAAGCGCTTAATGTGCATGCTAGCATTTTCTGTCAGTAGTAATGCTGGAATATAATGAAAAACTAATAATGGAGAATCATCACTTTTATGGGAGCTTACCTGTGGGAGGCTTGTGACAAACAGGAGACTTTCCTCTTCAGAAGTTTTTGTCATTGGTGTAGCTTGAGAGAAGGAACAGGTTGCTTTGGTAGATACACTAACTTACTCTCCAAAGGTCTTGCTTTTAATCTTTTTAAATCCTAAGTTTTTGCCACCGAACAATACATTCTTGCTTTCTCCAAGAAATTTGACTTTGTGTTTTTGAGAAACACACAGCCATATTACTTTTTATGCTGTATTTAAACAATGTCTTTGTAGTGGGTGAAGAAATGAAGCAGCTCAAGTATATGAACCTCTTGAAAAAAAAGGAAAAAGACCACAAAACTAAACCCTTCACCTTCTTCCTTAGCACATTAAAATTTTCTTTGTCTCAAGTGAAACACATTTTGGTTTAGCTGCTAAACATTCAGCTCCAATATAGTGGTGCAGTTTTACAGACTGTTTCTCTGAAGGGGTTTGGGTAAGGGTAGAAATCCTGTAATCTAAACATGTATTGTGGTTGAAGTGGAGGCCAGAAGGCAGTTTGAAATTGTATTTTGGCCACGTGATTTAGTTCACAAAAATCTAAATTACAGCATTAGACTTATGTACTTGTATGAAAATGTTTCATAGGCATTTTAGGCATGTCTGCTCTCTTTCTTCAGAGCACTTAAAATTGTTAAAAATTAATTCAGCGTGCAAGAGACACCATTTAGCTGGAAGAGACGCCATTGCACTTTTTTCAGAAGATAAGATTCCATTATGTTTTATGTGTCTGGCAATACTTCTGCAGGCCTTTATCGTATGAAAAAGATGTAGGACATCTTTCTGCTTGTTTGGCTTATTTAAATACGCCGAACACATACATACAGTGTGGAATAAACATTCTTAACAAGAAGAAACAAGAATTTTCAAGTAACTGCAAAAAATTAAATGGAAAATGCAACAAAAAGGAGGGGAGAGTATGAGGAAAGTGGTGGTAAACAAGGCTGTAAAGGTATGGCTTGAACTGTTGTAAAGAAGGCTCTGTGTTCAGAATCTTTCTTTTGGGTTGTCACAACAGGACAACAGCAGCAACAGGGTTTTTTGTCTTGAATTAACTCCAAACCTTCCTTAAAACATGTCCATTATATTAGTAACAGGAGTGTCAAGACCAGAGTGTTTCTGCTGTGCTAACATTCTTATTGCCTGCATGGTTAACAGGTTAAGAGAGGGTTATAGATTTCTTTCAGGTGGAGGTGAAAAAGGATTCCAGGGTAGATTCACTTCTCAATCCATTTAAAATGTATTTGTAGCAGTAGGACATGGACTGCTTTTTCTTAACGATCAGTACATTCAGCGTGGTGGGCTCAGTCTACTCCTGGTGAAATTGAAAAGCGGAATGCTCTGTTATGAAAATATATAGGTTTTCTGCACTAAGTAAATCTTGGTCAGTGGCAGGACAATGTTTACAGTAATTACTGAAAACAAAAGGCATATTCATTCTTGATGAAAGATTTGGCTGATATGTTGCAACTGTTGTATACAGAGACCAACAGTAATTACCAACTCGTATTTCAAGACATTGTACAATTGTCAGTGATGCCAAAGTTCAGAGCCTGGTGGCCAAGAGACAATTAGAAGTTTATCACTTACCATTTCATTGGATTAGCTTCCTCCTTTCTTCCTGGCTCTTGCTATTTTTTGAAACTATAACAGTAATAAATTATGTGAAATTAAAATACTTTATCAACCTCTTCATTTACTTAGTAATTCTTGGCTTCCTTCCTCCACGCCTTTTTTTTCCTTTTCAGGGGAAGAAAGTTTTCATATAAGCTTTATTTAGTTAACTGACAGAGATACAGTGCTATAATTTAAGTGTTGGATTTTGTCAATTAACATAGTCAATATTGCTTAAGTCTGGCTGATGTTACCATAATAAAACAATTGTGTACCACACTAAAAAGAAATGAGTTGCAATTATCTTTGGATGGGATATGTCCAGGTTAAGCAGAAGTAAGACAACGGACAGAAAACGTAATATCATATGAGAATTATTCACAGTCTTGGCAACTTTAAGGTAAAATTTGCTTTGGAATATTTGCACTTTTCTCCCTTCATGAAGTTCAACGTAAAGCAACATATTTGATAAAGTGGTAAGAGAAAAAATGAACACTCTGTGCATGAACTATGTGATAAAAGACCATGAACTTCAGTTTGCGCAGTAGTGCTGTCTGGAGGCAACACTCGCAACTAGGGAACAAACCCAGTCAGATGCAACAGAAGGTTTAAGACTTCTTGTGCAACGATGAAAAGTCATAAGGCTTTAAAACAGAATTGTTTATGCTGAAGGGCATGCTTCCTTGTAAACTTGAGCAGTTTCATAGGCCAGAATTCATGTGTACCAAATAACGCCAAACAAGCTTTTTAAAAAAAATGTTTGTTAATGTTTAAAAATGGAATGTTAGCAGGGAAAGATCAGCTTTCCCTCATGAGCAACGTGGGTAATAGTCATACAATTTTAATGCGCCAATTTTCCTGTTAGAAACTTTCTTGGGCCCACTTGGAAAATTCATTACTTCTTTTTATTTTGTCTTGTAGTCTTTCGCCATTTTTTTAAATTAAAAGGTAATATCAATATTGTAATCTTTTGAAAAATGAAACTCTTTTTATTAAACTCCAAGCCTCGAGTGCTAGTCAGTTGAAGCTACTATCAGAAGAAAAGCCTGAAACTCAGTGGAGTCAGGGGAACATTGTGCTTGTGCCCTCTGAAACAAAAGTCAGAAACTTTCTGATTGTAAAGATGACCTATCAAAAAAACCTGTGAAAGTTGTTCCTGTGCATTTTTAACTTTCTGCTTTGAAACCATCACTGCTTGCTTTTTTTATAAAGCCTTTTTTCAACCCCGCGTCTGTGAGCATTGTATGTGTTGGTTCCCTTTATATATTATATATATTATATCCCTTATATATTATATAATATATATAATATATCCCTTATATATTATATAAAGGGAATATTTTTTTTATATATATATTCCCTTTATATTATATATATATATTTTTTTTATCTGTAGGTAACAAACCCCATGATGAGAGAGTTGGAAAACCCTTCCATAACTACTTCTCCAGTACCTCCTTGTTCCCTGTTCCTCCTGTCTCAGGGTGTCAGGCTGTGTCGGAGCTGACGCTGCGGAGGTCAGCTAAGCCAGGAGAGATGGGGTGTGGAGGGGAAATCGGCTGTCTGTAAGGTTACACCTTGTGGCGACAGCGAACTGTTAGCTCATGTGGCTTGAATTAATCTATTTTTATCCATTTAGGGCGGTGTGTGTGGATTTAACTGATGATACTTCATTCAGATTGATGATGATTTTTTTTTTTTTTTAACGTCTTCTCCAAGAGATGGTGGTAGAAGTGAGAGCTGAAGCCATTGCGAGAGGAGGGAATCGCACTTCTCTGTCATGATGGGAGCTTGAAAACCTCAGGGATCTGGTGTTATCTTTATTTGCTTCAGTTGTTACCGTTCACAAATACCTCAATATTGGTAAATCTTGCTATTTCATTCGAGGAAATGCCGCCTGCCTTGAAGGTACTAGGGCCAGCAGAAGATTTTGTGTGACTCTGAGATGGTGTGTGAAAACTGTGCTGCAGCAGTATAACTATTTCAGTAGTACTTTGATTGCCTGTTGTTTCATGCACTATCGCTTGGCCACATAACTGCCAGATGGGCTTTATTCTTATGTCTTATTTGCCAGGCAATAGAGCCTTACAGAGGAGGGCTGTGTAGGAGATGGCAGCAGGGAGGGGAAGTTTTTGTGGAGGTGTATATTTAAAAGTTCAAAGAAACCCTTTTTTTTTTTTTAAGTGTAGGCTAATCTGTTATTTTCCCAGAGGGTAACCTGTCTTTCTCTAGTTAAATTGAGTTAGCCAACAGTGTTTATGGGAATAAGATGAAAACAATATGAAAGTTACATAGCTCTTTTTAAAGGTTATGTTCTGATGCTCATCTTAAACTGTTGAAGCACATAGTCCTTTTTTAAATTATTATTTTTTGAGCCTCTTAAAAATACACTCTCCCACTTCTGTCAAAGTTTGTGTGTAAACAGTTCCCATGTGGAGTAAAAAGCCTGAAAGATAAATAGGACAGCTGCTACTTATAGCAGAAGGGAAAAAATGTGCTTTATAATTCTTGCATACATGTAAAAATTGGTTCACTGGGATTTTTCACTAATTAATTTTGTAAAGTAATTTGGCCCTTGGGATAATTTTAGGGGGTTGTAAATACTCAGAGTATTGGAGTTGAAAGAGCATTTTTCATGTGTTCGCAGAACTAATTCATTAAATGTTCTCCTGACAGTTAATTTTTCACATCATGAATGGTGGTCATAATCAATATCTTGCCTTTCACAGCTACCCTGCTGTACTCTTTTTGGGGAAAAAGCTCCCCACACTTGAGTTGGAATGATAGAGTTGAATTGAGGCAGCTTTGCTGAGAAATTGTATACCAGTTGTTGGGAAAGAAATATTTTTTCTTTTTTGCCTAAGAAAAAAAATACAGTTCTGTTAATTGACTGGATGATGAAAGAACAGCTTTCTTGTTTCTTGAAAAAAAGGCTGAAATTGAGTATTGGAACAGAGCTTGATTAGCACATCTGTTATAATTGATTAAAGGTGAGATATTTGCATATAAAAAAAACCCCTGAGCAACATCTGTTTTGCTAGGGAGTTTAGGAGGAGTCTGTGGTACTCGAGTGTGATGCTTCCCAACAACAAAGCAGAATCATCTGAACTTTCTCTGTATTTCTTCTTCCCATTCTTTTTCAAGTTACATATGTAGACAGAGATGCTGTCACTTCAGAGGACTGTTGGATGTATTGAATGCATTGCAGTCCTGCTGCATCTTTTCTTTTCCGGGGAAATGTTATCTTTGAAGAAGTTCACCTTCAGGCAGCATGAGAAGTTGCATGGCATTTGATCTCACGGACTGGTGTTCCTGTCTCCCTCCCTGCCCTCCCCTTCAATTAACTTTAGATGTAGTCAGGAGACATTAAGGACTTGAATGTTCTGCCTGAATGTTAGCAGCAATATTTGTTGGTATTTATCCAGGGGACATCCTCAAAGGGAAAATGAGGTCACCGACTGCTGCTGGTATGGATGGGAATTGGGCTGTAAGCTGGAGCTGCAGGGATGCTTAGCAGCCGGGGCAGAGGATGGCACTGTCCTGCAGCGTGGTCCCTTCAGGCCACAGTGGTGCTTGAGGAGCTCCAGGTCACAGTGTGGTGAGGTAGCTTTTGGGGATGCCTTGAGTTAGAGCCAGGTAACTTCCTTTGGAGCACCACTCCTGGTGTGATTACAAAGTTGGTCTGTTTTGATTTTTACAATCATCAAGCAAGGATGTGTTGTAGTAGTTTGGCTTAGGTTGGTGCAAAACACTTCTGAATATTGCTGGAGTGGAGCGGGGCTTAAAACCCAGAGGCTGTGAATGTAGTCATCTAGAGCAGATTTCCCTCACCAGTGGGTAAGGTCGTCTTGAAGTCACTTCCAGAAAATGCTTTTGCCTGCTTGTGTTGCTGTGCCTGAATCTTTTCCTGGATCCAGGTGTGTGTTACTAAGGAGACAATGAATTCCTGTGCTCTGACTGCAACAGCTTAAACCAAGTGAAATGCAGGGATTTGCGTACTGCATAATTAAATGATAACTTTACAGAATTTATGCAGATCAGATAGAAACAAGCAATCCAAACAAGGCATTGCACAATAGAAAATGAACTTGTACATCCTTAACTATATGGCATCTTTCCTTCTGGCGGAGACAACACAGTTTCAGTATTAATTGCCTAATACTTGCAGTTTGACAAGTAGTTTAGGTAATTATCTCAGGAACTGGCTTTGTTTTTGCTGCACCTAGTACAAAGTAGGCCCTATTGATTTGTTATGCACTATGGTAGTGGGAGTATTTAATAGTGTTTAATTCTGACTATGTGTACTTTAAAATCACATTCTCGGGGAATTTTTATTCCCCTTGAGAAACATTTTGATACTTATTCCAGAAACCTGTCCAGAAGTACTATGTTTCACAATAAAATCGAACACCTCTATTCTACACCCAGTATTTTGTGTAGCTGCTGTTCCTAAGCATGATGTTCACATTCCTCAATTGCTCTGTGACTGTTCAGTCATAACTTTTAGCCTTTACTGTATAAATCATCTTGAGGGTGGTGGTTTTTTTTTTTTTTGTGGGAATCTGCATGGTATGGCATGACGAGGCATTAATTTCCCATCTGACTGGCTGAAGGCAAACTGCCTTTGGAGAGTCAGGTGGCATAACTTGTTATGTGAGATTTTGTAGCTCACCAGAAGAGAGTCGTGATGTGCTATATTTATGCATGCACACATCCTTCTGCTGGTGTTTGCCGTTGTGATTATATAGTGCATTTCTTGGGTTTCATCGGCACATCGAGGGGGAGTTGGGGCACTTCGTTGCAGCTGGATGGATTTGCGTGATAGCCAAGCCTCTCTCAGGGAGGGACCTGCAAGCCGAGCTCCTCAAAGTTGAAAACAAATCTTTCCTCTCGTTTCTGAACTGACATCTGAAAGAAATAAGAGTAGCTGGAGCGTTAGCCCTGTTTCATGGATTTTTAAAAATAGAATGAATGAAGGAAATCCCTCCTTGAACCAAAAGCTACATAAAAGGATTCTTCTCTCATAGCATGTTATCCTTGCTCTTTTTATTATCTGCTTTAATGGTCAAGGTGAAGGTAGAAATTCTCAATGAAATCTCCATTTAATGTATTTTTATCTCATACCTGTGGGAAGAAGAGTTTATACAGTAAAATTAACTTCACTTTTTACAAATAAGAGATTGATTGGTTTCACTAATTCATTTAAAATCAAAAAATAACAGTATATATTTTTAAAAGAGGAACCAGTTGTATTGATTGGATGCTCAAACAAGTGACAGCAACCTGTCCAGCTTCCACAGGTATGTAAATGTGACCATGTCAACTGTAACTGCCAAGAGATATTCCAAGAGAAAGGAAGCTGTTAAGCTGGAGAACAATATTTAATTTGGCAGTAAATTTTTTTGTTGGTATTTCTAGGGAGCTATTAGCAAATATTATGGGGGAAAAGGCTATAGTCCAGGAAACGTGGGGCTGTGAAACTTTGAAACTTAAGTAATAAGAAAGAGCACATCCCCCGTGTGACCAGGTGTGGGTGTCCAAGCCCAGATGCAAACCTTGGTTACAAGATGAAAGAACCTGTCTGTCTATAACTGAGAAGGTTTAATCATACCTTTACATCGTTTCTGTAGCCTGTCTTTTACAGGTGACTGAGGCAAAGCTCTAAAGTGTTTTGTTTAACTCGGGTATTGCAAAAGTTACCATAATCCAGATTTTATAGATTTGTGGATACATGTTAAGTTTGTAATACTGGACATTGTATTCCCATATATTCTTACAACTTTGGAAGCCAGAGATGTAGATAATAATTTTAAAGAGTTTCTGATTGTAATTAAATCTTTAATTCATAATTTTACCTACTACATGATCTGTTTGATACTTTTTTTTTTCATAAAAATGAAGCGTCTGATGTTTAAAATAGTTCTCAGTTTGATATCCTGCTCCCTTCCCTTCCATAAGAGGTGTTTTCTGTCATTTTCCAAATGCGGCAGTTCTCAAACTGTTGATTCTTCCCTCTTTTCAGTGAGGTTCTTGCTGTCAAGGCACCTTGCAGTCCTTCCTGTTAGTGTCAGACGTGTCATTGAAAAAGAAATGTGCAATTTTTAATTTTTTTTTTCCCTTAAGAAAATGTGTGTTAGTTCCAGGGTGTTCTAGTTAGTTTTTCCATTAAGATGCATCTTAAAATAAAGCCATTGCATTGGATTTCCCAGTTTGGTAAGACTTATTTCTAGGAAATACTCAGAAATCTTCAGGTTCTGTAGTGCTAAAGAAAGCAATTGCAAATGACAGCTTTTCGGCCTTTTGTGAGGGCCTGCCCTGTGGTATCCCTGTTACAGAATGTCCCTGTCTCTCATGGAAACATCTTTTTGTACACTTGAATTTCAAAATTTCTTGCCTTGTTTTTGTTAGGGATGGGCTATATGTTTGGTTTGCAGGTTATTTATCTATGGGCTAAAGTTTGGTAATAACCATTGAAACACTCAAACGTTTCCTCATGTGCTGAGGTTGGGGGCCAGACTGACCTGTTGGTTCACCGATGGTTTTGCAAAGTATCTGACTGAAACAACTAAAGCCTTATGGCGTTGAAGGTCTTCCAGACCGAAACGCAAAAACTCCACCCCTTTTCTTTAGTATCCCCAAACCCGATTTGTTTGTATGCCTTCAAGATTGGCCTTATTGTAGCTCCTTTTCTAAATGAGTTCTGTACCTCTTAAGCATTTTGCCATTCTTCTTGGTGAAAGGCATGTCTTGTTGCTGTTTCCTCTGGAATCTACATGTTCTTTTTTCTCCAGATGTGTGTTCTTACTTACCGTTTGTTATAAGGGATGCAACAATGAAATAATATAGGAATAGAGACTGTTCTATAAGGTTTCTTCAGAGGGATGCAGAAGGGCATGCGAAAGAAGGAAATCTACAATAATACAGCAGAATGGTCATAGTAATGTGGGTATGAAAAAAATAAGGTCACATGTTAGATTTCTCCATTTAGGAGTAGAGAAGGATTACTCAGAATTGGGGAAAAAATCTGAAGTGATACAGGGGTTAAAATCATCCATGGTATAATGGTGCATGGAAAGAATCTGAAGTTGGTAGAGGGTTCAAGCTAGTTTTCTGCACTAACTAGTCTGCTTTTTGGGTTATCACAATACAAATATACTGGTGTATTTCCAAATCTATTGTATTTTTACAGTTTGATCACTAGAATTCTTATGTAGATACTGATTTAAGTGTTTTGATGTGAAGGAAGTTGAAGGACCACAGCAGTCGTCTTTTAACATGTAATCTCCATATTGTGAGATACCAGTTTCCTTTTAAAAAGGAGAGCAAAATACAGGCACTTGATATGTAGGCATGGGTTTATTTGTGGTCAAACAATTATATTTGTTCATCTCTCTAACCTGTTTGCCTTTTCTCATGAACAGGAAGGGAATTTGAAATGCATGACAATATCAAGGAACATGATGATTTCAGTGACTCAACTGTTTACTCTAAAACATACTGTGAGCAGGTTCCATGCTAACTGATAGGGGTATGACTTCAATGAAGTTCTGGCTATTTGAAAATCAAGGCCTGAATATACAAAAACAATGAATATGAGATCTGTCTGAGTGTGCCTTGCATGTTCGGCTGCTGGGACGCACCAGAGGGAACTTCGCTTGGTGCAGTCAGGAGCGCTCTTGTATCACTTCCTACAGCTCTGTCATTGCTCCAAAATTTTCTAAGGGTGAGGTGAGAAAATGGAATATGGCAGTCTCTGTTGCCTCATTTCTGTCCAACCACAACAATTTTGCTCTTGAATTTCAGATGAGAACTGCAACCATAGGGAGTGCCAGGTCTGACTGATGTGATGGACACACCCAGGGTGTATGCCAAGGGAGTATCAGGGGTTTGTAACTCCTGCTCATCATGTTTCATTAGTTTATCTTACAATAGAAGAACATCTCTTAGCTCATCTGTTTTTACCCTTAGCTGCCTGGACTGTAGGACTGAATAGGAAACTGCAGTTATCTTCTACAAATGCAAAATCTGGAATCAATTGTCAAGAAAAAAAACAAACAACCCACCCCAAAACAAAAAAAACCTAAACCCAATCTGAAAATATTAACTATAGTGGCATTAGCTGAATCTTATTTATACAGGGCTGGGTGTAGCTGCCAGGGCAGAGAGCAGAGGGAGAGGTGCAGCTGTGCATACAGGAGCCAGAGCAAATAGCTGCCCTGGTGATCCCAATGGGGGTGTATTAGCCCTTCTTATGCCACACTGGTGGACCTGTACTTATCTCTGAGCATACACCTGGGACCAACAGCAGCATGGCATCACGGAAAGTGAAGCTTTTATTGATAAATTTAATCATACTTGAGAGGCACGTGAAAGTTGTTTTCAAGCAATAAAGAGTGCTGCTTATTTGATCTGGTATGGCTAGTGTTCAACCAGGAGAGATTTGGATGGGGAAGTGATGAGATGTTCCTTGCTTCGTTTGTTGGTTAACAGTTATAAAAGAGCCCTTTTATACTGGCAAAACAAGTTAGAAGGTTTCAGCCTCTCATGAAAGACCTACCATATACTGTTTTTTAGGCAGGGTGATATTTTCCTTGGACTGCAATGTAAATTTTTCATTTTCAATTTGTTTACTTACTAATATTTTTTTTCCCCTAAACCTCATCCTTATAGGGAAAAAACTAGGCAATACGCCTGAGAGAGTTTTGGCGGTTTTTTTTGGTTTGTTTTTTTTCGGGGTGGTGGTGTTAAATTAAAAAATTGGATTGGGACAGGGATTTTCTACCAATGCATTAGTTGAAGTAGCTAAAGTCAGTGTATTGCATTTTTTGCTGTAGTATTTCAAATTTGGAGGCAGATTATATTGAAAATACACCCTCAAGTGAAAACGGACTGTGCATTCCTGCTCTAGGTTTAAAGAAACAGAGTAAGAAAATGGAAAGGTAGGTTTTATGCTCAATGTATCTTATTACATATAATGTCTTCCAGTAGATTCACTGGTTTGAATCCTACTACAGAACATTCAGATTTCGGTAGACAACTTGTGCAGTCCCTTCCTGCATACAGGATTGGGGCATGCTGGGAATATTTTTTTATGTATTATATGGAGTTCGTTAGTACTGAGGAATGGGTGATTGTGAATTCTATGATGGTGGTAATGCAGAAACAACATTGCAGTGTAGTTGCTGATAAGATTCTTTCTTCATTCGTTGCACACCCCTGTTTGTGCATTGCTGTTTACCTGAAATAGCCAATTTTGTGAATGTAACTTTCTCTGTCCTGCAAATACACTTTTTGGCTGCATCTCTGATGATACTTCTTGTCAGGTGGGACTAAATTCCATCATCTTAGTACAATGTAAGCAATGTTGGAAAAAAAGAGGAAAACTCACCATGAAAGTATCTGATTTTTAGCTACAACATAGCAGCCTTTTTTTTTCTTTGGGAACGGGCAGAATTTCCTGAGCAGAGTACATGAAAGTTGTTCTGAATTCCAAACGTTCTATAATTTTCTAATTGCCTAGGGCTGACCCAAAGCAAAGATGCTTTTCTTTGACCAAACAGGAAAAAAAGTTGTTCACTTTTAAAATATTTTCAATTTTATACAGTTAGCAGAAATTTTATTTTACCTTAAGAGTCAGCAGCAAAGCTTAACTGGAATTGAAAGCAGAGAATAGCTAGCACAAAGTATTAGGAAAGAATGAACGGATATGTTAAAGGTACTCAAGAAAACATCTGAACAGGTTTGCGAAATAAAACTTCATGCAAGTGTTCTCAAGTCAGGTATACATATTTTTGCTTATTGTCTATTGATTTACAGGTATTTTTTGGGAGGGATGTGGGATTTTTTTTAAATTAGTGCCTATTTTTGTGTTTAAACCCCAATATGATAATTTTATGGTCACCTTTAATATTTGCTTAAAATGAATGAGTCAACTTGTGTCGTACAAATGGATGAGCACATGAATAATAACACGTTCTATTTTGGATGCTCTGCCTCCTCCCCCCCCCCCGCCCCCCCCCAATTGACTTGCTTTAAGATAATTAGGTCACTTAAATTTTTTTTTTAATCTAAGAAAAGGTATCTGCCTTGAGGATAATGTTAGTTCCTGATTGTAACAACATGAGGGCATGTATTTAATTTGTGAGCAGTCCAGTTATCTTCAGCAAAAATATTACCATAAATAAAATTACTCAGGAGCATTGCAGGAGTCGTCTTTGTTTTTTGGGTTTTTTTTAATCTGGTAGATTGTCTAGGGTTAAGTAGTATTGTTACCTAAAGTTTCATAGGCAGAAAATAACCTGATTTTTTTCTCTTGTTTCTGGAAGCCAGTTTAAGAACTGTTAACACTTTGTGTTCTGTTCTGGTTTTGGGGCACTAATGAAATTGTGAAGAGCAACTGACAGGCCTCTTGGGGCACTGGCTTTCGATGTTGCAAAGCAGGGAAGTTACCTGTACATGAAACTTTTATTTAATTTGAATCTAGGATAAGCTGAGTGACCAGTTCTACCAGCCACAAAAACCTGCAACAGCCTTTAATTTATATTCACACATGGACACTGTGTAATTCTTGTTGTTTGCCTGTTCCAGAAGTTCAGTGCAAAGATTCCTCCCTCATCCCTTTCTCACAAGACCTGGAAATCTAACCTTTTATAAAGGTCATGTGTTAAAAAAGTGGTGATTGTTTATCAGGGCGTACCTTTTATGAGTGCTTTCTTTAAAAACAGGAGGACTTATCGATGATTTAGTCTTCACACTTACATAGCAAGTAGCTGCCTCCATGTACTGTTTCACAACTTGCTCCAATTTAACCTGCTTTTTTTTTCAGGTTTGTCCTCTTTTCTCTGAGTTCAGAGTACGTCTTATGGTGACAGCATTTATCATGTTATAAGTTGGATGGAAAGGAAGATCAGACACTTTGTTCAAAAGGAGGTATTTATAGAAACATTGCAATGTACAAATACTTCATCTCTAAACTCTAGCATTCCCCTTGAGGCTGGATAAGATTTTTTTATTCCTTGAGCTTGGTTTGCAGAATTGTTGCTTTGTAGTTCATGTCTCTTTCCTCTGCTACATGTGTAAGTTTAAGGGTTTCCAAATTCCTGCTTGGCTTACAGTGTGTTATTCCCATTGGTGGCTTGGTTGGTAATAGCAAGATCATCCTGTGGTAGGCATAAAGCTTCAGAGGCACCGACATCTGTGTTGTAAAACTACAAGTAATTTTGGTAAATGAAACCTTTGCCTTGTTGCAGATATGTAAAGCCAGGCAGGGTGCCGTGCCTGGTAACATAATATTCTAGTTCAGTAAATATGAAATTACCTGTAACTTTACTTTTTAACTACTGTTGTCTACCCAAGCTTCCCAATTACCTCTGCATTATTAGAAACGATACTTTTGTTTGCTTTCTTTATCCAAATGCACAGGCTTTAATGTATTCATACCTTATATGTTCAGTTCCTGTATTTTCTCTAGATGTGACATCAAGCTATGGGACTTGCAAAGTCCACCAAATCCAGTATTTGCTACTGATCTCAGTATTCTGTTTTAGTTCTGTGTTTTTTCTGCTTAGCTTGTGGGAGAAAAGACCATGATCACCAGCTACTGTAATGCCTTTTTGTTTGGAGTTTGGAATATTACCTCTGGTTTATCTGCATTGCAAAAGGATGTATTTTGAATTGATGTGTCTTTTTTAGATTTCTGATTAAAGGTTAGAATGACACAATGAGCCTGATGCTAAAATAATCTTGTGTGACTTTTTGTTGATACTTAGGCTTTTTCCTTACTGTGACAGTAATGCCTGTACTTGTGCACATATTTGTGTAAAACTGATTGGATTGGATTGAATGAGATATCAAATAATTATTTTCCTCTATTACCAAAAGGAAAGAGAGTCATAAAAATGAGCCATAGCAATGCCCTCCAAAAACCAGTCACTTATTGTTTCTATTTTATTCTATAAGTTAAAAGGAAGATGGCAATGTGCATTTTATTTACACTTCAGGAAGTCTGGTAAAATGAGAAAGGAGCGTGGGTTTAAGTAAATGTAATGTAGATTTTGTTATATGAAAAAAATAGGGGCGGCTTGGAGGAAGCCCCTTTATTTATAAATAATTTCTTTGGTCGTGGGAAAGAATAATGTAGAAAGAAACTTGATTTTGTTGGTGGTGAACTGATAGTTGACCAGTCTGTAGTTTGGAAGGTGGTGAGAGTAGCTTGGTTACTATAAATGACTTGGGCAGTGACAGCCACATGGGTTGCGGTAGGCTGCAAGTGAGAATAGTGAATGAAATGTCTGGGGCACCTGAAATACAAGTATCCACCACTTCTGGACTGACATATCTGTGTCTTGTGCATGAATATATTTATATGAGGGTTTGCAAGCATAAGCAAAAGGTATCTGAAAGAGACATCGTTGTTCCAGTACAGTGAAAGGTGTTCTGAGCGCTTCACCTCCAGCAAGAACCGAGACCACAGGTGAGCTGCAGCTTCTGTCTTGCCATGAGGGCCAAGCATTCTTCTTGCCAAAAGCATGCAGCCAGAAGATTGTACATGGATCTCTTCGGCAAAGTTTCCACTTGAATTTACAAAGCTCATCTGGTATCTTTTTGTGCTCTGTATAGATCCTTAATGTTAACTCCCTGCATTTATTGCCCTTAAAATGGAACAAAGCAAATGGTGTTTCATCATCAAGCACTGTATGTGAAACATTTGGAAGAAGGTGTTACAAGTATAAGCAACAAAATAAGAAAAACTTGAAGTTTTGAGGGGCAATTTCTTTTATATATGCTATAGTCTTTGCACCTAAAAGAAAGCTGTTTTTTTTTTATGATCACTCTGAATTTGTAACTTCTATCACAATGGTGAGATATTTTAGTATCTTTAATGCCCTGTTTCTACATAGGTCGCTTCTTTAAAGTAACTCTCATGTTAATATGCCCCAAAGTGCCCCTTCTGTACAAATGATGTACAATCCCTGCCTGTTTCCTGGAATCCAGTCTTCTTGTTATGGCCAGATCTGCTGGAATAAGATTAGCACCTAATATTGTGGAGTATGGTAATGCAGGAATCTGAAGGGTTTTTTTCTGAGACCTGTTAGCTTGTGTGATAACTTACTCCCTGGAAGGCTCTTTTCTATGTAAGCTACATTTCCAGGTCTTTCCCTGTGACTGTATCTAATTAAGAAATGTGGTGTTTTCTTCACTTGCATAGTGTTTGTGGTGTCTTGCTATGTCTCTTGTTCTTCTGAAGCATCAATAATTTGCTTAACTCAACCTATCATGTTCTATTTTGGTACACGTCACAGCCAATATGTATCCTTCAGATACATATCACTTCTCAAGTGTAAGTGATGGTTCTTGCAGATGTGAGCCCTCTAATGAGGGTACTTACAGAATGCTTTCAAATACTTGTTAAATGCAATCCTGTATTGCTATAACTTTGAAATATGAAAACATTGCTTTTTTGCTGATTTTTGTTTTGTTTTCTGCATACCTGATTTTGTCTGTCTTCATCTGTCATTCTCTTCAGGAGCACAGATGAGTACAGAACTGTACAGATATCTTTATGTGTATGTATTTTTATCCGTGGAACAGATTTTGGATTTCTGGTTCCCTGATAAAGTGCATCTGCTGCTTAGGTGGCTTTCTGTATCTTTGTTACTGCAGCAGCTATACTCTCAATTCTTTGTAACAAGGCTTAAAATTTATGTATTAACTTGCTTCACTTTGTAAAGCCAAGACACTCTTTAAAAGATGTAACTTGCTGTCACTAACTGCAGAGCTAGTGATGTCTTCTAGATACAAGGGTGTTGACATGATGTAACTTGCATGGAGACTTTCTTTTAAGAGCTGTGTATTTTCACATGGGAGCCTGCAAGTCATTTACCTGTTTTATTTGTCTATTGCTGCTGAAATTGGTGATAGCATGCTGTTCAGAAACAAATTGCAATTCATTGACATCATGTGTATTCTTTCTCCACCTTCTTCCCCCCCGTCCCCCTCAGTATCAAGTCACTGCATAACATTATTAATTTATGGCCTCTTCAGGGCACAGTAGTCATTTGATAAGATCTGCTTTGGTCTACAGGGAAATTACTGGTATTTCAATCAGTAAGAATGATACCCAGTGAGAAGTATACTAGTTATCCTTGCTAGGTCACAGACAATTAAAAATCCTTAATACTCTTTTGATTTCCCTTGTTTTAAAAACATGAATTTCTTCTCTAGAGCAAAATATGTTAGATATTTACAGTTAGTATGCTATATATGTGTGACAATTATGTTTATAATCCAATATGAAAGTTCCTGAACATGTCACCTGTATTGTTATTTTACGGCTTTATATATATGGTATTTTTCTTTTACATGTATATTAAGTTTAGAAGTTACTTAGAAGTTTCTTTTTAGACATATTAATATAATTAATACAAAAATGTACAGTACTGTTTCATAAATTAATATTCCAAGTGGTTTTAGGAGCTAAAATATACTTTAACATGTTTTAAAAGTGAAAGTCTTTAGTAGATGGTTTGTGAGCTGTCACTTTGTGGACAGTCAGCTCAATGCGTACTAAGTCTTAGTTCATATATTGCAGGACTTGGATCTACTGATTTAAAGAAAAGAAAGGTTCTGGTGGTGGGGGGGATCAGTTGCACTGTCTCAAGTCTGAGAAATTCTTACCCTTTATAACTGGTATTCCCATCCCCCCTCCTGAAGTTTTGACTAGCTGTGTCTGTATTAATTGTTTCACGTGGATCACAGTCCTCTTGATCTGTGTGAGATGTACTTTCATTAGGCTCTGGTTGGCTGTCTCTGTGTTGGATGTGCTGGACTAGGCCCTGGTGTACCTGGTGGTGTGATGGAAGAGGATCTTGTTTAAAAACCTAGATCCGATTTCCTTGTTTAGAGATTGTTAGGAATAAGATAATAAAAATTTTCAACAGGAACAGAAGCTTGGGAAAATGACTTGTGGAAATGTAGATGATTAATATTGATTGTAGCCCCCTGGGCAATTTTAATCCGACCTAAATTGACTCAGTTACTGCCAAAACCTGTGGTCTTGTACTCCTCCTAGCCTCTTGCTAGCATGGGCATCCTGGTAGCCACTCAGTGAAGGTGGCTGGAAACTGCCTTACGTTAAAGCTGACCTGCCAAAGATGGCATTTCAGCTTCCAGTTGAGTTGGCTCTCTTGATCTGGCTCCCCGCATCACCAGCTGGCTGTTGGTGATGCCACGTAAAAGGGCTGAGAGAGTGGGAAAAGCCAAGACTTCTTTCCTCTGCAACTCCCACTTTGCTCCAGACTAACATAAGCCTGGAATTACCCTCTGACAGTTTAATCCTGAAGGGGTTAAACCACAAAATTAGGGTTTGATGTGTGACTTGGATGTTCATGTCCAAGTGCTTTTGTTTTTTAAAAGATGGTCCCTTTCTGTTAGTGAGTAATTGCTGAAATCTTGTTAAAATGGAATAGCACAAAACGGAGCATGATTCCCTGACGATGACAGGTATCTTGCACGTATGGTACTGGGCTATGGGTTGGCTGCCTTGGGGCGTGCCTGAAGGAGGGCAGAGTGTCCCCAATGGGAGACCCTCTGACCCTCGGCTTGCTCACCTCAGTTACATCTCTTGGAACTGGAATAATTCTTCTTGTTTCACAAAGTGTGATGAGGAGGAATGCTTGACGATTCCAGTAAGTTCTACACAGAATATGGATTAGTCCTGGCCTGTAGTATAGCTTCTGTTTTTCTGTGATTAGTGTAATAAAGTTCATGCAACTCTAACTGTGACCTGCTAAATAAGTTTATCAAACTGTCTGTCTTCAAAAGAAAAGGGTGTTTAATCAAAATTGCGCTATGAAGACAATCAGGAATTCATAAGTATTTTGTTCTCAAACCATGAAGTCATTGCGGACTGTTAACTCCCAAGAGTGCTGTTGAGACTTACTCTGAATTAAAGTAATGCTTAAATAAGACACAGATTGAGGGAAGGTTGTATTTTGGGGGATTTACACCCAAATAGGTGTAAGATGGCAGCTTTGCAGATATGAGTGCAGCAGCAGTATTTTCCAATTACTTTTTAATTAAATTATTTGAATGCATTACACATTCAGTACTTGGATTGCTAAAAGACATTGTCAAATGTTTTTATTAAGGCACCAGCCTCTTTAACCTGTGAAGGTTGGTTGATAAACATCCTCTATTACTATAAACATCCTCTTGACCATCTGCCAACTAAGGCCTGAGAGGAAGGAGGAGGAGGAAGGTAGGACCTTTTACTTGAGAGGTTGTTTTAAGGCAGATATCTCATTATGTATGTATTTTACTGAGAAACGGATGGTTTGTGAAATGAACCTCACAAAAATACAGCAGCAAAAAAATATATCCCTTTGTGAGTCCTGCAGTGTGGTATTTGTGTTGTGTGTGTATAAGCATGATTAAGAAAACATTAACAACTGTAGTTAAAGGTAAGTTGTTTGAAAGCCTTAGGTTGTATTTCTCAAATATAAGGACATATTTATAAACCTTTTGAAGTCCACAAAAAAATCTGAAAAAAGAGAGTGAGCTTCAGCCAGAAATTTCTTAAAGTAAGAGGTTTGGCATCTTGCTGTTCTCCCATTTCTTCACCTCTCCTTCCAGACCTAGGCACGATTGTTGGCAAATTGGTCAATGTGAATCAGAATTTGAATTGGTGGAAAATTAAGGGTAAACACAGCACACATACGCTGCTAGACAATTTCTAAGAGGAGAATTCCTATAATATTCTTTCAGTAGCTAGATCTATTTTGTGTTCATTACCGTACAGCCAAATTAGTCTGCCATTATGCTAAGCATGTTTTTTCTTGGTGTGAACTGACTTGGAATAGAGCTTACCTTGATTTTGCTTAGGGGCTAAGGTCACCCCAGGCCTCACAGGTGCTCTGTCCCTTCCTCTCCCTGTCTGCTGCAGGGAGGAAGGGTTTCAGGACTCGAGATGTCACCACTCAGTGCATCTGAAGGGTTTCTTGTTAAGTTACTTTTGTTTTGAACGGGCATTTTGTTTTAGTTACATTGATGTTCTTTATTTACCTCTGATGTCTGTAATTGCAGCTATTTCTTTTTCCCAAAATGATCGTTTCATATGGACTGTAATAGTTTTCCTCTAATTACCATGCACGGTTAGTTAAGATATGATTGGCAACACACTAAGACCTATTTTCTGTAACTTGCAGAACACAAACCTAAGTGACGTGCTTGAGTGAGAAGAGCAGCAAAGCAGGGAATCCGTGAGCACAGGCTCGCCTGGCGGCATGCTTTGGTACAGGTAGTTTTCCTTTGGAGCCTTGTGCTGTGCTGATATTCCTGTCCTCTACTCAGCGAAACCGTGTTTGCATGGTATGCGTCGTAAGGAGCATTCTTCTGTGGAAAAGCATACACTTTTCTCTGGAGAAGTGCAATCAAGTAACAGTTGGGTTTTTGGGTGAGGCTCATGATAAGATAAATTTTCATGTGTCAAGTCTAGATATGAGGGAAGGAACCCTTACCTGTGCTTCGCTGATACCAAAGTATTTCAGAAAGCCAGGAAGGTGTGAGGAATACTTATGATCAAGATACTTTTGTGTTTGAGACCCTGTTGCAATGTAAGGGAAGAACTGAATGAACAGTGTGATAGGAGTCCATTCTCCTCTGGAGAAAAACCTTGTGTTATTATTGACAGCTTTTCTAGGGTATCTTACCAGCTATTTTGGGTAAGCACTGTGCAGCTAACCTGTCTGGAGATAATGTCTGTAAAATTCATAGAAATGTTTAAAAATCTGTGGTCTCTAGAGTGCTGAGTGCACATGACGATCGCAGTCCTGTGCAGAGTATGGCTTTGCTTCCCTCTGCAGCAGCGTGCTGTTTTCTTAACACATCGGCTTTCCGTGGCTGTGGCGGCTCAGATACTGGTAATGGGGAAGTCCTTTTAGGTCATCATCTTACAAAGGATGTGGTACCCTCTAAAATATCATTAAAAAAATATCTATCTTTTAAATTTGGAAATGTTCGCTTGTCAAGAAAAGACCTTTCTGTTTACCAGA
Source organism: Numenius arquata (assembly GCF_964106895.1). Classification (NCBI taxonomy): domain Eukaryota; kingdom Metazoa; phylum Chordata; class Aves; order Charadriiformes; family Scolopacidae; genus Numenius; species Numenius arquata. The sequence continues at coordinate 45,144,745 of NC_133581.1, read as the reverse complement.
TCAAATCTACCACCACTAATTATTCCATACCCAAACACTCAGGTGATGTATCGGGTGGGGTATCTCTTTTTTCCGAATTTCAAATATCTTTCCATGTAACATGCCAATAATGCTAAATCTTCCAAATATTTGAACCGGGCAGCAAATTGTTCTTGTATGTAATTGCTGGATAACCATTTGTGACCTTTCTAAAAACTAGTTCAGCAGAGCAGTTCCTCATACAAATTATGAGATTACTTGCCATGGTCAGGAGAAGGTCCATTAACAGAGTGCACCAGTCCAGGCTGATTTGATTTGTCTCCCATCTGTGGGACATCAGGACTGCAGAAGCTCATCTTCAATTCCCCTTATATCAGTCATGCTAAAAAAGGAAACTGTGCCATGTGTGGAAACTAGATCTGCTGTGGTTTTTTCAAATGCTTCTGCTGAATCTCTTGGAATGAGAGTCAAACTATATCCAAACCTAATTTTGGAATGTATTGACAGATTTTAAGCTTGCTTAGAACTGGTAAAATTAGTATTTTAGCTAAAGTTCAGGTGGTTTTTTTCTTCAAAATCAGTCACTAGCTGTCTGGGATAACTAGTAAAGCCAATGGGATGAGATCTTTTGTTCAGCTCTCTGGGAGCTCAGCCCTCTCTCTTAGTAGTAACTGCTGTAGCAGCATTGGATGGGATCTGTATTTTCCTAGCAGAACTGAGAATTTCCCTCCTTTGAAGCTCAGGGTGTGAAGGTACGGCCACGCCAGCCTGGTATGAGCCCCTGGAAGGGCACGTCTGGCTTCTGTCCTCCCCCTGCTCCAACTGGGCTGCTCCTTCCTGCTCCTCCACTTACAGCTGTGTGCAGCTGCAGGGGGGCTGAGGCGAGGGGATTGATCCTGCAGAAAGGCAGCGCTTCCAAAGAAGGGGGAAGAGAGCTCTCCCCCACCATCAGCATGTTCGTGCTTTATAACAGGTTTGACTGTATGGCCTTAATAGGATGTTTCTGAAATCAGCTGTCACTTATGGTATATCTGTTTTTTTATAAGCAGGATTCATTAAAGTTTGCTTGTGTCTCCCACGTCCCTGTTCTAGATTGAATTCCATGTGATGCCTTACTAATGTTTTCTTTCCCATGCTTTTCCTAATCCCATCAGAAGCTAACCATCGTGCGTTTGTAGGAATGGCGCTGTTGTTTTGTTAGGATTGGGTAAGATCATTTAAGGCCTGCCTTAGGCTCTTCATAGGCCCTGCCAGTGGAAGTTAAGGATCATGTAATAGTCCTATAGTTTTTCAAAATAGGTCTCCAAATACATGGGAGGAAAAAAAATCCGCTCTGGGTTAATTCAAATGGCCACAGTACAGCTGAGATCATCTTTTCTGTGAAGTATTTTCCTTTTTGTGAAACAATTTGAAGGTTTGTGTGTTCTCAAGATAGTGCATTTTGAAGCTAATCTTGAAATTGGAAAGTTTTAAATACAGCTAGCTAGGTTTCACTGCAGGCATGCATGCAAGCTTTTTTAGGTAGGAATAATGTGGACAATATCTCAGAATGATTACTTGTCACTGAATTTATTCTTAATTTAAGAGAATAAACTTCTTTTTTTTTACTAAAGATATGTACATATTCAGAGCAACGATACGTAATGTGAACTCTCTAACTTAGCTAGCTAATAGAGCTGATTTCTAGCTCTCCTGTTAGTACAGCTCACTGAGCTGTGCAATGTTTCAGTTGTCTGATATGAACGGACAAATATTTTTGTGAAAAACCAAAGAACAGCCTGTTAATTTTTTCCCCTCAAGATTTATAGTCACTTTTTATTTTTACATTCAACTGGTGGAATGTAAACCTTTGCTGGCATGTTTATTTGAATGAATCACTGGAACAGGCTTTTCTCAAGGTTTTTATTTAGAAGAGTAGTTATGTTCTGCCCTAAAGGATATAAGGAAGCAGGTGAAGAATTGATTTGTTCCTGTGTACTCTTGACTGTGATGGACAATGACTCAAACGGACTAGAGCACAAGATGCTATTTGGATTGTGAAATGGCTGAAAAAGAAATGTTCATTAGTAATAGGTACAGGTTTTGTGCTTATGTTACTAATTCTTTTATATTTGAATTTTTCAGTCTGGCATAAGATTAGAGATTTGTTTTTCTGCTCTATAATGGGAATCTCTGGTGTACAGAGCGTATTTGATGAAGAAACGGACGTGGGTGCTTCAGGGTGGTGGGTGAGTAGGGTGCTTCTGCTGGGGCTGGGATGAGCTGCCAAGAACACTGTGGTTACCTTCTGGAGGAATGCTGTTGGTGGTGGGGAGGTGTCACGCTGCCTCCACTGGGTTTCTGTGGCTTGGGGGGAGAAAAAATAATAAATTATTTAGTGGCCTCTCTAATTGCCGGTGTTACTGCCTTCCACCCCTGTTTTTTTAGTTTTATGTTCTGTAACATCTGTAGCTTCTGCAACTTCAGTAACTGTTGTTTGATTACATTGGCCGAGTGCTGCAGGATTGTGGTTAATAACATTTGTGAAACTTTCCTTAAAGAGTATCTTTTTGTAAAGTAAAAGTAAACTAATTTTTCTGCATCTAAAGAAACAAAAACCCCAACAAAACCTACATTATCACCTTAACGCTAAGGCATTACATTAAGTCACTATTTTGCTGCTCTTGTACGTTGAGGTTGTGTTTTTTCCCTAGCACTAATGAATACTTACTTTAGCATCTCAATTTGTGTCTAGCTTTTTGGTATTCCTATTAAAATCATGAGTCGTTCAACAATGGATTTTTGTCTGTATCCAAGGGTGTTAGTTACAAAGTGTTTTAACTTCAGGACTTGTAGATACGCTATTTTAGCTCCCTCCCTCTGCCATCAATAATAGCAAAAAATCCTGTCTTCCTTCTATATACATCCCCTAACTTGGGTTCAATCTTATATCTTGTAATTAGTCATTTACCTTCTGACCATGATACTTCTAATGGTGAAACATCCAGTGTCAGGGTCTGTGTCAAGGTGGTGTGTATCATACGACATCAATGTGTCAGATAATTGCTTTGACAAAGACAGTTTTTCTTAAGACTCTTGAGTACCTATCAAACTTATTCAAGAAATTAATTCAAAATACCCAAAGTAATCTACCTGAAGTAGAGTAATTTCTTGGTGCCTCTTGCACTAAAAAAAGCATGAAACGTTTGTATTTGTGAGTTCATGCTTTTGTATGTTTACTGACAAATAAGAGAATCCTATACTGAGTGCCAGACATACAAATTCACTTTATTTTTAACAGAAGAAGAAAAGAAGTGACTCAGATTCTCAGCTATACCTGATCAGCTTGGGCACAAATGGTTCTGTGAGGGTGAGACCACCTTAAGAATAGTGTTTGAATAATTATGTATTACACTGATGTGGACTGGGTAAATTTTTCTGGCCTTGAGTTGAGCAGTTGAAGCTGGGAATAGACTTTCATGAATCCTTAATAGCTAGCTATATTAATAGTTTCTGGATTCACGAAGTACTTTCTTACATTTCTCTTTTGGTTTGGGTTTATTAAAAGTAGTATGTTCAGAGTGTTCTGTAATTCTCTTCCCTTCCTTCCCACGGATAAATGAGCACCATGTTCTCAAAATGTTACATCTCATTTTATTAGTGAAACTGCGGCAAGTTGGAATGGGCAAGAATCAAGGCAGATGCCAAAACTTGTCTGTCCAGATAAAAATCTGGTGTTGAAGAGTCTGCTGCTGTTCATGGCTGGACATGTAGTTCGAGAGAAATTATGTTAGCACTGAATTTTATTTATTGTGTGTAATTTCGCTAATATTCCTGGAAATGCAAAAGTAGCTGGTTGTGCTGCAACTCAAATATTTTCTCATTTGAGAATGAATGTAAAATCTAATTTGTTTTTTCTGCACCCTCTCTCCTCAGAGATCTATCAAATTACCCTCTGTTTTAGATTCAAGCTCTTCATAGAAATTAATCATTCTGACCCCTGTGAAGTAAATATTATTTTCATTAATGGGAAAATTGCAGAACAGACAAGTAAAATTGCTTGAGTTATGCAGAGCTCTTAGGCATGTGGTCAAATTGCTAGACTGTGCCTGTTTTCAATAAATTCTTTACAAAACTTTTTTATGTAAGCTGTAATAATATTGATGCCATCTGAGCAGACAGAAAAATGCTGGTTTTGTTTCCTGAAGGGTTGCGTGACCAAGAGGATAACTGCAAACTATTGTTTATAGAACAGTGTATCTCGACATGTGGATGAATGAGCTATCTACTGAGAAGAGTACAAAACTGTAACTTTCCTGGGAAAACAGGCAAAGAACCCTTTTAAATTTTATCTTAACCTGGGAAAGAGTGTGAAGGTCCTTGAATAGGCAGAGAAACCCTCGCTCTAATGGGAATTAGCAGGTCTGCCAAGTGAGTCGAATGGGGGTGCAGATGTAAGGTGCTTGTGTTCTATGGAATAACAGAATACCATTTCCCATGAAATGCAAGTGAAACAGGGGCTTCTCCATTGGAATTGGAGACCTTGGGTGCAGCGGGAGAGAATATCTTGAGTTACTTTTTACTCCTTCAGGAGGATGGAAATAATGAGTTCCGCTTCATCTGAAAGGTGGCATGAATGAATGCTTTCTTTTCCTTGAAGGGAAGCTGGTAACACAGGAAAGCAGAAGTTTGGTTACATATGCAAAAAACTTTCTAGCTAAAGAATTGTCTTTTTATCATAGTTGAATTTTGAATTAGGGATAGGAGAAGATATGATTTATGGAGTGTGAAACTTCTTAGAGATTACTAGGATTTTCAGTTTGACACCGTTTCAAAGCTTTTGCAGACTGAATAAATTCTCCTCAACGGACTGGAATTTTTCATGTGCTCTTGGATATTTTGAAAATACAGTGATGTAGTTAATGCCTCTTTTAATGAATTTTACAGCCTGTATACATCTATACAACTTTTGTTGTGAAGCTTCCTTCTGCAGCAGGTGTATGGTGTACATTTCTGTTGTGCTGTGAAGGGGATTGGAGGCTTATAGAAATGGTGCTCACAGCACGTGTGCAGTTAACCACAATCTGCATTTGGCTATTCCTGGCTTAAACACTTTTAGTGGTAAAGGGTAAAGTAGTAGAGTTTCCGCAATATGCCAGTATATTTTGAAAGACTGGGGAAACCTGAATTCATGTTTTGTTTGTTGAGAGTTGTTGGTACCGGCCGATGGAACCCCACTGGATCAGCATGTGCAGATGCTGTTCAGTAATGGTGCTTCATGGCTCTTAGTTTGTGCGCTCTTAGGCAGTTCTGTCTTCTTGTTTTGGGTGTCTAATTTGTCTAGCTAATGTTGCTTACATTGTGTATTACCAATTCATCAAAGTGTTGATGAAAGCCTTCATATAAAGAGAAGTCGTTATGGCCATTGGCTAGAAGTTCGAAGACTAGTATTTCTCACTGCCAGTTGGCTGCTGGATGACCTTGAACAGCTGCTTTTCTTTCTTTTGCCTTGATTTCCCTTTCTTTATATTTTGTTTAATGATATTTACCTTATCTGCAAAGCCCTCTGAACCCTTATCAGTGGAAAGCTTCCTAGCAGTGGCATATTCTCTATGGTGCTTCCTCTGTTTTCATTGACAAGCAGCTTTAAAATTCCAAATACAGAAGTCGGTTGAGATGCCAGCTCAGTTTTTCATTTCTTTTAAGAGCAGTCAAATGGATTGAAATTGCATATGTCCTCTTACAGCTTAGCTGTGGCAGGGAGCTGGGCTGAAAAACAAACAATAGGACAAGTTTTCTGAAGAGAAAACCTAACTTTTAAAGAAGGAATAACGGACAGCAAAAAGGATGGGTCACTACTTGATGTAAGGGGGGAAAAAAGTGGACTTTGTTTGCATTTGTTGTTGGTTTTCTCCATTTCAAACTTAAGTATTTGCAGTCTTTACTGTAAAGTGCTTACTGTTGTCAGGAATAACTCCAAAGTTCACATTTTCATGGTTGTGCTCTATAAATTCCTTGGTGCTTCACTTCAGTTAATTCAGCACTGGACAAAAGCATTAGCTCATAGATGAGCAGCTCTTCCCAGTCAGCAGTATCTTCTTGGTAAAGGTATTTTCCTTGTAGAATGTGGGGTTATATTAAAGATAAACACAGAGCCATTTATATGCTATTACAGTCATATGCCATGTGGCTAGAAAAACTGGCTTCAGTGTGAAAGTGCATAAGTTGTGCTGGTTTTGAATAATAAGGAAAGATTATGGCTTACTGCACTAAAATGATATTGTGAACATCAGAAGAAGCCTTTTTAGGTGAAATGAAAGTAAATGAAATTTTGTTCCATTACCCCTTTTGAGAAAAATGTTAAAAATTACAGTAATTGACTCCTGTTGGCAGGGCAGCAAAAGAGTTAATGAATTAAGTGCAACGTTACTAATTTTGATTGATACTGTGTAATTATGATGTCAAAGGTATTTGAATTTGTATCAGGCTGTAAATCTGCATCAGACTTCTAGTTTACCCTAGAGGAAAGCAAAAAACCAACACAGAAAATGAGAAAATCCAGACACACACCCCCCCCCCACCACCTGAGCTGAATCTCCCTTCATTCAAAAATGGAAGTATAATTCCATTTCAGATCTATTTTTCTATACTACTGTTTTACAAAAAGGTATGAGAAGGTAAAAAGGTTTCACTAGTTCAGCTTTCTTCCTTATTAGTAGCATATCTCTGAGAAATTCCTGAAGGTCTTAGTGTCTGAGAAGTAAAAGGGTAAATATTCTCTCTGAATTTTGATGTTGGCAGCAACAGAGAATCCCCTGACAGCCCTCCGTGCTCTTCTAGGGTTTTTTTCTTTCCTAATAGCCTTAGTCTGACTGGAGATTTTAGAGCCTGACAGTGAAAGGCAGCCTTCCAAACTACCTTGAGCTGTTCCATTCTCACTAAAAAGAAATAAAACTTCATTTTACCTAAAAGTGAAATTTATGGAAGAATACAAGAGATCAGATTATTCTGGCAGTGACTCTTGAAGCAAATGTTCTTTAGCTTGACAAGCAGAGCATGAAAGGATATGCTTTATTAGGATGCAAATTCTATGTGATTCATTTGTTGTGTAATATTTTCATGCATTTTTTTGTTTATTAGAATTATATGTGTATTAGTATGTAGAAGTGAGGCTGTACTAATGTGTCAGAAATAGCATTTCACTATTCACCAGGGTGAAAGTCAAGATGGGTATAATTTCAAAGTTTAATAGGAGTCTGTATACCTCCTTATGTAATAAATAACTCCAGTATTCCTAGAATAAGGGATTTAAGTTCCTACTACTTTTTATAGACCTTTTTTTCACTAATTTCTATATTGCCTTATTTCTTTTGTTGCTTCTGTGTTTTTCACCGTTTCATATTCATTGTTTCAGATCCTCTTTTTTTCTGGACATTTTACTGCTGCTGAGTTTTTTTACCTCCCTTTGGTACTTCATCCTTTCCTGCCTTTCTGACCCAGAAGAATTTGTGCCTCAGCAAGTTTCAGGAGCAACTGACTTGTGTTTTAAGAGTAATTTTAGGAGCTTAGCCGTGCCTTCTAAGTGTGCTGCTTTTGCTTGCCATATAGGTTTGTGCAAGTCAGCTGGGTTGCTGCTTTTCAAAACCCTGTTTTACCTGTGTTTCTGATGTGTATGAGTAATAGCCATTAGTGCTTAGCGGTCATATAGTTGAAAAGACGTATAAAAATTGAGTTTACTTTGTAGTAATGTTATTTATCAGTTTCTGGCATTCAGCATCTTCAGTCACAGCATGTATTTGGCTGGAGATGAAACTTAGAGTCCTGTGAATGCTTTGATTGGAGGTGTCCTTCCAGCAGTTCTGCTCTGCAGGCTCTTCTCCATTGTGGCAGTGTACTGCGGGCGTGGGAATTCACTTGTCTGCTGGGCACAGGGCTTTGAAAATACCAGCCTGACCACTCAAGGGAATTATGTGCTGAAGTCCTATCTCCTTGCCACTGGGGTTCACCAAATAGGTTGCAGGATGGTGTCCAACGCCATGGGTGCAGCAGCAGCATCATCTTTTCCCCACAATGCCTCATCTCATGTTTGTTGAAGTTCATTCGTGAAACTTGTCCTGGCTGTCTTCATTCCTCTGGTAGTAATTACAGTAATAATCAGCTAATGCACGTATGTTAAAAGCCTTTGGTTTTATTACGAAGGGAAAGACAGACCTATTAAAAATATTTTCATAGCTTTATGATGGCACAAGAACACTTTATGTAGATTTCTTTATTTAGAGATTATAATGCGTATAGGTAGTGCCTTCTTAAAGAAAACTGTGAAGGATGTTTTCCACTGATGCTCGTTCCTTCTTGCTTTTGAAAATGTGAATTAGTTAAAAGGACGTCCTGAAAGGCCTGCTCACTTTTCCTGGGAGATGAATGGACTTAAGGCTGTGCAGGCTAGGGAGGAAAATGGGATTTATTTGTTTGTTGTTTGTTTTAAGCATCTATGAGAAAAAAACATATGAACTTCTTGTAGCTATTTTTTCAGCAGTTTTGAATACTGTTATGTTCTGCTGAGAATAAATGCTATTTAGTGTTTATAGAGAGCATTCTCTTCTTTTTTGAAAAGGCTTTGGCTACAATTTCAATACTTCATAATGTTATTAATTATATAAGGGTTCTAAAGCTTCGAACTGCTGTTCTGCTGGTGACTTGCTGCTCCTTGAGAGTAGCTTTTGCAGGATGCGGCAGAGAAGTGGGGGAAGTGAAGCATTCCTTGGGTAGGTGGTGGATTCTGAAATCGGGGATGAATCTGCAAGGGTTCCTCATGTTGCTTGTAGTACTGCATATTGACATCTGGAAAGTAGCAAACGATCCTTTCAATTCTCTTCAAGTAACACATTTTAGTTCTTTCAAGGGTGATGTAAGAAAATAACCTGTTTCAGCAGAACCAAGTTCTTTCTTCCCTCCCCCCTTAGGTACGCCTACACCAATGTTTTTTCAGCTCTGCAAGTGTGTTTTTTCTCACTCTCTCTGCTGTGTAGGCAGCCTTCCCAATCACAATTGAGCTTCACAGGCAATCTTTTACAAAAAAAAAAAAAAGAAAAGTTGTCTTTACACAGCTTGTCTATAATTTAACACCAAAGAAAATGGAGAGTTCTGGGTTAGAATTATGATGTAGCTCAGTAATGCTTGAATTAGGTGAAGAATTTCACCCTAAATAAAAATTTAGGAAATTTTTATTAAACAAGGAAAATTTTTCTTGACCGGAAGGCCACCACCTGCAGAAATTATTTATTTACTTGCTGCCTCAATGACTTGTCAAAATGTCAGTAGCAATCACAACCAGGTAGATTTTAAACCTTTTACTTGCTTCATTAGACTGAGTTATAATTGAACTTTTCTACCTCAAAATTAGAATATGATTCTACTTGAATGAAACAGGCTCAATTTGTTGGTAATATGAAAGTTAAAATGAGGTTCTTCCTGCAATATTACTTACTTGAAATACGAGTTTAGTTCTCTCTGGCTTTTGGACACTGCTTTTGCTGCATTTCATGATTTTTTTTTTTTTGTGTACTACAGCTCTTTTGATGATGCTTGTCATTTTTTCTAAAGTCTTAATTTCACACAGTATTTTGTAAATAAGCCTAATCTTAACTTGCAGTAAAAAAAAAAACTCTGAAAGCTATATTTTTAATTGCTTAAAGGAAGATAACAATAATTACTTCCTTGAGCTCTGTTGGTAGTGCTATCTGGCACTTCTTAAAGAATTTTGGTTGATGCTAATGTTCTTGCCACCAAGTATTCAGACTTTATTCAACTCTATCTCTAGAAATAACTGTTGGGAGAGTAGCGATGGTTGACTTAAAGTTATTTGCTTAGCAACCTGTCAAATTTCAGAGATCATTATAATAAAATAATTAGTGCTTGTACTGTGGTTTTATGTGCAGCTTAAGCTGGTGTTGCAGCTGAAAGCAGCCGTCCTTGGCTGCTGATCCTGTCCTGTGCCTTTTCTGCTTCATGTCAGCACAAGCGCTTACGTAGCCGTGCAGTGAACTGGATTGGGGAAAACCAGGTTGAAGAAATGATCTAGGTCTTCTCCTCCAGTCTCTTTATTTAGAATTGGGTTTTAATGTGTCTCTTTGATATGATTCACTGCACATCTTCTCTAACACATGAGCTTGGTGGGAGTAGAGGACGACAAATTCATTGGTGGTATGTGCTCTACCTCCAGCTTGTGCCTCTGCAGAGTTCTCGGGACTCCCGCATAAATCTCCATGGTTACACCTGTTTGACTGGTCTAATTTTAGAGGGTTCCTATCATACAGATGTAAGACTTTTGCAGCAATAGACAGAGGTCAGATGTGAAGGCTAATGCTGAAACAATACAGATTTCATTACGGGATCTGGTAAATAGGAAGGACCAACTCTGAAACTTTTTTCTTGCTACTGTTGGAGACTTTTTAGAGAACTGCAGGTGGTAACTTAGATAAACTCACTCCTGCTCTCCCTTGTGTTTGACGTGTGTTAGGCTATTTGTTGAGTAGTGAGGAAAAAGGTGGGCCACAGCCCTGCTAAATGTACCCTTTATTTCAGGTGTAACCAAATGTTTGTGTAATCTCCAAATGCCTGGCAGAATGTGTTCTGGAAGAAAATAACTTGGTTCAGAGAAAGGGTGATAAAAGAAGGGTTGGGATTGTTATAGTGAAAAACTTCTTACGCAGGCTCTCCCAGATAAGTAAGTTAGCTGCAAAAACTTAATAGTCATGGTTTTATGAGCTTTTGGCTTCTTAAAAGCACAATTTCCCATTCAAATTTTGTTCATACCCATGGTCTTTCTGTTTTTAGGTTTCGCTGTGCTATGATTCATCTGAAGCTGGTCGTGATAGCCGCCGGCAGTTTTTGCTGAAGCTGCACGTGCTGCCTGCCTTCTCGGGAACTGGGATAGGTAAGAATGCGTGCTCCATTTCCTATACGATCTGATGGTCACTCTTTGTAGTAGTGCTAGTTGCCACAAAATCATTGTTGGCTTAAGCGACTGCTGATAGCACATAGTGTTTCATAGAATACATGAGGGGTGGTCTTCAGCAGATGGGTTCCCTGGGTAGGCTGGCTGCCTCCGAGTGACAGACTGCGTCCCAGTCTGGCGCTGAAGGCATCCTCTATATGTGAGAGTTTTTTTCAGGAGGGAGATGCAGGGGGACTAGATGGCTACTCCCTCCTCCCTTTCTACTGGGTATTTGTAGAAGTGTTCGTAAAAGCAGGTTGGACTGTTCAGGCTGTGACAGAATGCCTCATTTTGTCACATTTTCTAAAACACAGTAGTTCTTGTAGGTGGTTTCTTTTAATTTACTTGTGAAACTAAACTCGTGTTGTAAGGAAGAAAGGGATGACTATTCTGAATGTGCCTGATTCTTGAAAAGGACTGGCTTTTAATACATGATCTATCCTTTCACAGAGAAATATAATATACTTATAGGGAGTTTGTGAAAAGATAAAAGGGGTAATGCAAGTGTGAGATGCTGTAGATCTGCCCGTGCAGCCTTGCCCTCTGCCTTACACACCCGCAAAGGACTTGCATTTGATGCAATGATCTGGTTCAAGAAGGCATATCAAGAAGGTTGGAAAATAGCGGTGTGTGGTTTTGGGGGGCAGAGGGAGGAGTGATGGGGAGCGGTGGTTTTGGAAAGGTGGGCAGGAATGGATTTGTTTTCAGACAAATCGACTTCCTGAATTGTTGCACAAGCTGTAGTGCTGCCTGGAGGGAGGTGACCAGAAAAACTGGTAGGGACCACAGGGAGAACAGCACTTGGATCTGAACTTAGATCAGTTTACGCTGATTTGCAACCAGGCAGTAAAAACACAGCCCTCTCCACTGAACAGATTTTGATGGTCTGTTTATTGACAGATTTTGAAAGCTGTAGGTGTAGGATATGCAAAGGAAGTCCAGTCTGAAAGTGACAGGCAGTGTAATAAACGTTGCTACTAAAGAAAAAGCCCTCCCTTGTAACACCGGTTCATCGGTCTGTGGGATGTCTAAAGAAACAAATAGATTTCTTATTTGAGAGAATCTGCCCTGTAGTTGTTGTTGCAGTTGTTTGGGACAATGTTGTTGTATTGAAAGTGTCAATTTAAATCTGTTCTTCTGAAATACTGTCAGCAAAGCTGCACTGTGTCAGTGGAGGACTGCTTAGCCTCTGAGGTTTGATTTATTGTAGCAGCAAAACATTTCCTTCAGAAGACATATTGGAAACAAACATGTTTGTTTGTGGCTCTAGAGGAGCCCTTGAAAAAGGCTGTTACTATTTTATCTTTCCCCTGGAATCATCTTACCTTTTCACTTGGAACCATCTTTAGTGTTGTCTTCTGCATGCAATCATTATGTTGTTTTCTTTGATATGTAGTGCTCAAAGTTACAGATAGAGGGGGAAAATGTTGAGTCCCTCTCTTTCCCACCACACCATGCAAAAGTTTCTTTTGTTTTGATGTTTGTGGTCCCAGGAGACATGTTTTGATCCTGAACACTGTGTAGTGGGACATAGACAGTGGAAAAGGGCTGTCTTGAGTGATGAAGTAAAAACTGTCTCTTAGCTACTAATTTAACTTACTAATGGAAAGTTAGTGAACCATTTTGCCACCTTGCTATGTTTGGATTCCACAGTTTGTTTTTCTGTCACATACTTTCTATAAAGAGTGTCCAAGTAATGAAACTACTTTTGCCAGTGATGGTGTCACCGTGTTATACCACTGAAATACTTACTGAAGGTGGCGAGTTCCTTTTTATTATACGCATACAATTTTTGTTCACTAATGGAAGTTGTTTTCCAGTGGAATTTTTAAAAAATCATTAAATTCCAGCTCGTAACAAATCTATTTCTACAAAGTTGTATTTAAAACTTAATTTGTTTCACTAGTAACAGTTCTGGTTGTTTATGATCTCATAAGCTCATGGTCCCATAGACTCAGTTTTGTTTACTGAAATTCATGGAAAAGTTTTGCAGTGGGACTTAAACGTTTTGGTTAAGCATATTGATGTTAACAGCTAGCTTTTTTGAAATAGTAACATGCTCCAATAAAACTGACTTTTGCTTACACGGAATCTAATTGGATTTGTAAGGCTATTTAGGTGCAAGACATTCAGCATAGTAAACTTAGTTTTGTTAGATTCCCCCACGTTCTTCTGTTGATATTGACAGGAGAAAACTTGTAAAATTCTGCATACAACTTATCAGAAACTGATTATTTCTCTATGTCCTGCACCTACGAGGAAGGGATGGTCCCTGTGCCTGAGTGGCTGATGTTGACCTTAAGTTATATTTTGTAGGATAGCATTTAAAGCTGCTGGTTTTATCTGTATTGCTCTTTCCTGTTGACAGGTTGAAGCCCTGTGGCTTCATTTATCACTGATGATAAGGTCTGGTTGTGTGCGGTGGGGTTGGGGTGGGAAAGGTTTTGCCTCAGTGATCCTCGCAAAGGGAATGGGGTATTAGATACTCTCATTGATGCATGTACGTTCCCAAGTTAACGGTTGCCTTCTGTAATGTTTTTCTACTGTGGTATTCCAATGATAATCACAGTTACTATCTTTAAATGGAAAAGAAAGTGCTTAGTATGTTTCTAGCTTCTTTTATGTTTAAAAACAGTACAGTGAATTACCAGAAGTTGACATGTGATAGTTGGAAGATTATTTAATGTACTCTAGAACTGAAGAATTGCTATTGGACCATTCAGCAAAACTGGATAATGTTCTTAATAGCTAAATATGTCTATTATAATAGGAAATGGGTGTTAATGAGAAAAGTCTCACCTTCATTTCATTGTGTATGAGACTGAAAGAATTGTGTATTCAGAAACTAAGTGTCTATGAGTGAATGAAAAGAAAGGAGCCTGCATCCCATTAATTTTTGGCTACCTGTAAGCTGGTGTGGGTTTTATGCTTTCGTTGCTGTTTTCTGTTAGTCTGGAATGGCTGAAGACTTGGTGGTATGGATTGTAAGGATCCGCTTTCTTTGCTGTTCTGGGTACCTGTTGACTAGGCAGGCCAAGTATGAGGGTACATATGCTGTGTCTGCAAACTTCCGGCTCTCAAAATGGTTAGGCACACCCAAGTTAGCTTTAATCTAGCCAGCCTGGATTAAAAAAGATTGCAAGGATTTGACAGCATGGATTTTAGCATTGCCGGTTTGAGGCTGTCAAGGAGCCTGAGTGCTTAATCACTGCAATCCTATGCCCTGGAAATTGAGTGGGTTTTGTAAAGCTCATATTACTGAGCTATGTAGTTTGCATAAGTGTGGAGAGCTGCTGGTAGATTAAATACATATATTATTCTGTATATGAATTTTTCCTACTTTTACCTTTAAAATGTGGAATGTATAACTTAGAACTAGTAACTATATGCTTAGTACTAAGTGTGATTACAAGTGTACACTGATTAACAAACAAGATGATTTCTGTAGTTGATCATGCTATATTAACATTTTGTGGGATTGGCTGGTGAAGAATGAGCAACCCTGGTATTTTGAGTTTCTGCATGGCTCAGCTTGCATATTGCTGAAGTACTCTGTGCTGTGCTTCACTTTCAATAGCAACATATTTCTGCAGTTAAAATATTTTTCATTTTTGCAGGTTAGTAATAAGAATCAGCAATTAAGTTTGAGACAGGGAACAGAATGGAATATGTGAAGCAGGAAAAAAAAAAGTCCACAGACTGAATTAAAAAAAACCCAAACCTACAAAACAAAAAACCCACCCAGCAGAACCCCCCACCTCCCCTACAAAAAACCCTAGTGTTATTTCTCTTCTCTAAGTGGAAAATGTTTGGTTCCTTTGTAAAGTGTTTTGAGAACATATTCAACTGCTACTACTACAGCTGCACTCTCTATTAGGTTCCCTAAATTCATGCTTCAGAACAGAAACACCAAGGTGAAATAAAGCATTTATTTGGGAAGCATCCAGTTTCAGTGGAAAGATTTCTGGGAATTTGGAAATGAGCAATACTTAAATGATTCCATCTATCTGAAAACAAAAGAAGCTTCGTTTCTAGCCTGAATTTATTTAGGTGTAGTTTCCAGTCACTGGTGGTTCTTTTATCTCTCTGCTTGATGAGAGATCAAATTCCTTCCTTTTCTTCCTCCTTGTGTTCTTCCTACAGGCATTTTAATTTTTTTCCTCCAGTTTTTCAGCATCCTTCTTGAACTGTAAAATCAAGAACTAATTGCAGTTTCTGTGTGCTGAACAAAGTAACATAACTGCTTTGCTCTCTTATTTGATATTTGTGCTTGTTTATACGTTAGTGGATTGCATAAGATTAGCCACAACTATGTGCCGTGAGTTTTCTATTGCGTACGCAGATTCAAGGAAGCTAACTAGTGAGCGGGAGTAATGCACAAACCTGTCACCTGTGAAGATCAGAGTTCATGCTTTCTGCTTGAGATCAGAGAAGATCGGCTTACTTTTCTGTCTAATTGTATTCATTGCTTATGCATAATGCAAGACCACAACTTAACTCTGCTCCATTTGATGAAAGATCAAGATCAGTGTGTACTAGGCAGTAGATGCTAGCTTTACAGATCCCATCAGCATGAGGCATTAGTCATGTCTTTTTATGTATATAACATAGCATATATGTATATACATATAATGTGAATGATGCTGTATAGCTTTCACATTAGTAGTAATGCAATTAATAAATGGTGCTTCCTGTTAATTTCTATAGGCTTTTTAGCATGCTGGTTTCTCTGCCTTGTATGTTCTTAGATGAATTTACGTAATCAGTCATTAGTTCATCCCATCGTTTCCATATTTGAAAGCTTAATGTGGTTTTTTTGGAACCTTGAAGCTACACTATTTCTTATATTGACCTTTAATACCACTAATATTTCATTTTACTGAGTCTGTTTCAACCTATATAAACATTTTTTTAAACAAAGGAAGCTTATAATTTGCAGAAGTTGCAAACAATTTTCTAACTTATCAGGGTAGTTGAAAATTCAGCTTTAGGTTTTTATGTGGTATTTTTACAGGAGCAAGCTGAGTGCCTTAACATGTGTTTGAGCTGCAACCTCTCCCATGCCTGTACATCTCCAGTAGGAATAGAAAGGGGGAGGAGCAAGTTTTCTCATGACATCTCATTAAATTTTTGCGTCGATGTGTATTTGAAAATATACAAAAGGAGAATTTTCTCTAAACTGGGAAACCTAGGGTGGCAGAGTCTTTCAAAGTTGAGAAATTGGTTGGATAGAATTAAATTGGGATGTGGTGTGATGGATTTTTTTTGGTTTTATTGCTGTGTTTTGTGGGTGTTTGTGTGTCTGCAAGCCTACCCAGATTGCGTGAGGATGGTCCTCTACTTCATCCACATCGGTGTCCTGTTGTTTGTGAGGCTTGAGTGTCTGGATGTGTCAACCACTCTAGGATATGTCTAGAGCTGTGCTGGCCTGGCCAGCCTTTAGTGCCTTTAGTTCCTCCACTCTGTATGCACACAAAATAAAGGCAGGAAAGCTGTTTCCTCATCTGTTTGTTGGGTCAACCTGTTCACTTGGTCCCACACACTTAGAATTGTTTGGAAGCTTCGGATGAGGTAGCTGTGACAAGAAATGCTGGAGAAAACACTTTTTTTTTTCTTTTTTTATCACTTTTTTTTTTTAAACCAGCCTTGTCAGTACTGGTGTAGCAAGGCTCCTAAAGACCTGGATTTCTTCATGTCAACAGTCATACCTTAGGGGAAGAACCACTGCTGTTCTTGCTTCCTTGTGCTGCTGTGCTGTTGGTAATGCGTTTATAAAGCTCGTAGCCCAGAGGTGCTATAAGTGTGTGCGTGTCTATGTAGTAGTACAGATATGACCTTTTGGGATATGAGAAAGCACTGAATTATCATTGTTTAAACTCAAATTTTGATATTTTTTCTTCATGCTTTTTCTTCTTTTATTTTCTTTATCCATTCTTTTTTTCCTTTATTTTTTCAGCTGATTTTAGGCATTTATTTTCTTCAGCATAACCTTATTTTATTCCTCTTTTCTTCCCTTCTAGCACCTGTGCTGGAGCTCTTTGCAGAGGCTGGCTGAGGAGAAGGGTTGAAGTTGAGAACCAGCGCACCCTTCTGTCCTCTGAGAAGGGGTAATTCTGCTTTAGCCTCTCTTCGCTGAAAATAATTGGCTGTTGGGAGGAGGTTGTTTGGGGAAAAAGATGAGCCTCCAAAATGACTGGGGCCTGAGCACCTTCCCAGCTGGGATTAATTTAGAATCAGAAGTTTATAGCATTCTTTAAACACTTACATGCTCGGCTGTGAGGGACTGAAGGGAGGCAGACGTATTCCTTGCATCTGTCCTTGACTATAAAAGGGAAGCAGAGGTAGACTTGGTAAGACTGAAGACTTTAAAGAGAAGAGCAGGTAAAGGCAGTGATTATTTAATATTTTTGCTGTGGAATTAGGTTGTGGGCCAAGCACTCTCTCTTGGATTATTCTGCAAAGCAGTTGTAATTTCTTCATCAGTAAAGGCTACTCTGGATTTTTTTGTAGCTTTTGCTTTTATTAAAATGGCTTGGATGTAGAAAAGAATGTTGAGGTTCATGACCATCTTTATAGATACTGGAAAGATATTCAAAAGAGCAGGTTAAATATTGGGACAAGTTGGATGCATTTTCTCATACATTAAAATCTTAACTGTTGTGTTTCATCCAGAAATCCAGTGTTACAGTTCACTTACTGTATTTGTTCAAATCAAAGTTCCCTCTACTCTAGTGGTGCTGCCTCTGACAGAGCACAGCAACAGATGTAACTGGAGGAATCTAGGACAGGTTTGCAGCTATAGAGTTAACGTCTGGTGACTTCTAGCTCTGGACTTTCTGAATCAGGAAATCTAGTAACTTTTGCTCTTTGTTGCCTTTCTTTTAGCCTTTCTAATTCTGCAATATCTTTTTTTAATTGGGAAGAACAGAATTGCAATTGGTACTGAATTTTATACAGTGGTATGATAAAGGATCAGTGTTCTTTCCAGAATAATTCATGTCTGTGAGGGGGTTTTGTTGTTGTTGCCTTTTTTTTTTATGAGCAGTGGAGTATAAATTGATGGATACAGATACCTTCATAGTCTTCCATGTAATGAATTCTGCAAGGAACTGAGAAATGCCAGGTAATACTGATAATGGCTCTGCTTATCATATTTGATTATCTGGGTGCTACAGTCGCCTAACAGTGGGTGCTTCAGAGATGTGAATCATTGCAGCATGTATAATTTTCCAAGGTTTGGGCCCTTGTATTCATGGCTAGGGCTTAAACTTTCCTGTGCTTACTCCAGATGAATAATACCTGTGCTTACGTATCCAAAGGCATTCCTACAGCATTTTTATTACCTATTTTTACTGTTAATCCGTGTTCATCAAATAATATGGCTCTGCATTTTTCTAGGATAGCTGTGCAGTTACATACCTGCAGTCCATAGGGGCCCCCAGACAGTGAACAAAATGGTCTCGGTGCTCTAAGGTCACTTCTGGAATTGTTCATCTACAGAGCAAAGAGGATTGTGGCTGACCTTCCTTTAACGTTTTTATATAATCAGGATTTAAGCTGTTTTCTAATTTTGCCTATTAAATGAAAGTGGAGATTTAGCCTTTCTGTTAAATGAGTGAATTCTGAAGCAAACCAATGTAAGAAGCCTTTTGAGACCCTTAGAGCTTTACTGTGTGTGTGGGAAATTGCAAGAGTGTATTAATACATACTCACAAATTCTGGTATGGGAAGTGTCAACAAACATCACCGTTAGACAAAATTTTAAGGTGCTACAAAAGCTGCTTAGTCTTTTGTAACTAAAGTACTATGGTTACTGGGTCGTTGTTCGGTTTTGGTTTGGTTTTTTTTTTTGACAGACTTCTATTTTTGGCCATAATTTCATTATGGCAAAAATACGGTAAGTTTTCTTCCTTGTCCTTTGGTAAGCTGTAGAGAACTGACGCCCTTCTTTTCCCTTTTTCAAATAGAACCAACCCTTGAGACCAAGGTTTGGGTTTGGTGCTCCAGCCATGAGCACTGTAGACACTCCTGCCTGTTCTGTCATCTCAACTGCAAATACAGTTTACCTATAAAACAATTCTATTCTGTGTTAGTACCTGTGCAGTGATTATGCTCCAGTTCTAAATTGACTAGTGAGGCATTGAAGTAGGACCTCTTGCTTGGCCTTCGGATTGTCAGTGCAGCTCAGGATCATCCTAATCGTGGCCAATATGAATTTTGAAATATCTATCTTTCATGCTTTTTATTTCAGCTGATGTGTATAGGCATAAAAAAGTTTTCATCTTTTTCTTATTTAATCTGTATTTGCTTGCTTTTTACAGTTTAACTTCATGGCTTACAGTATTAGTTTATTTTTAGCACAAGTGCACCAGTCCTGCAATTTCAGATATTGTGTTTGAAAAACAGTGTGTACAGCAAGTATTTCTGACAAGGAATGGCAGAACTAGATTGAAATGTTTTTAGTAGCAAGTATTATCAAAAATCAGGAACAGCTATGTCAAAATGTTTTTGCACTTTGTGGTAGAGGAACATACATGAATACATTTGGTTTCTTCCCAGTTTTATAGTACCAAAATGTAAAATATATTAAATCATAGAGGACACAGATATTACCTTGTATCTTGTCCTAAAATATTAGAATATTATTCTTCTAATTACACAAGGTGGTGGTGTTTGGAGAAGTCTTGTTCTTGATTTGAGCAGCTGATAAGCTTGTTTGTATCTCCAATCCTGTCCCTCCCCTGTTTTCTTCTTCCTTTTTTATTTGCTGCTCAGAAGTAAGGGTATCTCATAGCATTTTAAAATAGTGATGAAAACGCTGGAGGTAATGTACTGTTACATAAACTTAAGCTTGTTTATTTAAAGTATTTATTCTAGATTTTGTGTCCAGAGCTCTTATTCCTGTGGTTCTCTTTTTTTTCTGAATCAACTATTTTATTTTTTATTTAAAATAACAAAGAATTCCTTTAGACAAGGCGGTTTTCTTGAAAGGAGGGGCCAGGGAAAAAAAGGCATCTGTTTTAACTGGAAGAAAAAAAAATTTGCAGAGATTTGTTTTATGAGATGCTGCTGAGAAAGCAACATGGCAGGTGTCATGTTTTGTGGTGGTGTCTTCTCAGTGGTGGTTGGAGTTCGATAGTGCAGAGGTGCCAGTGTTCGTGAAAATCCGTACAGCTGTTAGTACTTCTTTGCTGATGCAGTTCAGTTACTGCCAGGCACAGCTTGCCCTTTCAGTCTTTGCTTTGCAGAATGATAAATGTTGCACACTGTCTCATCGTTTTACAGTAGCTCTTCATTTGTTATGTTCAGGGAAACAATAACCTCGCATTCCTGCTTTTTTCCACGCGGCTCTTTATCATGGAAGTATCCTGCTTGCCATGCTACTGACTTCTGTGCATCTTTACTTCAACTCTTACAGCCATTTAAGAATTAGAGCAAAAAAGTCTGTAAAATGCTGTTTCCTGCAAACCAGTTGATTGTACACATAAAAATGTATCTGTGTATAGTGTAGTGTACATTCAGGGTAAATGTCCAGTGTATGTTATTTGACTTTTAAAATGTAGACATTTTAAACTGGAAGAAAAAATAATTGGAAGATGCTTCCTTTTGTAGCTTCAGGGTTTGGGAGTACGTTGTCACAAAGGTAAACAAATAAAATGTACTTTGATTCCCCCCCTGCCCCCCTCTTATTTAATTGAAATCCTTTTGACAGGGGAAGCTTAAAACAAACAACTTAATTTCTATGCTGGACAGAAATACTCTTACTTTGTATGTATGTGCTGTTTTTTAAACTTGTTTGAATGATGTCTAGGCTTTCCTAACAGCTTTTGAACCTCCTCATTTCCGTCAGTTTGATGGATAGATCCAAGTCTCAATGAAATTAAGTTCTAAATAGTTTGTGCAGAGTGGTGGCTTGATTGGAGAGAAATCCAATGTGTTGCCCTGATGGGGTGTACTGTGTGAGCAGTTCTCTAAAAGTATTAAGTTGTGAAGATGGAAGAAGCTTTGGAGCATAGGGCACAAATCAATAAGAAACTGAGTTTTGCTAGTCATGTTAGTCATGATAGACTTGCTTTTATTATCTTGTTTTTACTTTAACCCCATGTTTGCCAAATAATTTGGCTCTGCTTGTAATCTAATGTTGCTCTAGGAGAGCAGTGTAATTAGTATTTATTAGTGGCACATGTGCATCTGGATGATCTTGGAGATGCTTTAGTAATATAGGATACTCTTTAACAACAGATAAATAAAGTTCCCTCAAATGTGGGGGGCAAGAGTCAGATTGGATGTTGATTTGAAGAAAGACACATACAAAGAAACTGCAAATTGCGTTGCAAGATGGAGAGGCTATGGATTTGTCAGGCAGTGGAGAAATTTAGAGAATATTTAGAAAGATATTTATGTGCCTTCTTCACCTCTCAATGTTATGTAGATCTGGTGCTTTTTAAACAAAAGCAACGGTTTTATTTGTTGTCTTTAACAGTAGCACTCTATGTTGTGAGTTTACATGAATCAAAGATAGAATCAGAGAATAGTTTGGGTTGGAAGAGACCTTTAAAGGCCATCTAGTCCAACCCCCTGCAATGAGCAGGGACATCTTCAACTTGATCAGGTTGCTCAGAGCCCCATCCAACTGACCTCAAGTGTTTCCAAGGAAGGGGCATCTACCACCTCTCTCAGCAACCTGTTCTAGTGTTTCACTACCCTCATTGTAAAAAAAGTGCCTGATACCTAGTCTAAATCTTCCCTCTTTTAGTTTAAAACCATTACTCCATGTCCTATTGAATCAGGCCCTGCTAAAAAGTCCCTCCCCATCATTCCTGAAGGCTCCCTTTAACTACTGAAAGACCACAGTCAGGTCTCTGCAGAGCTTGCTCTTCTCCAGGCTGAACAACCCCAACTCTCTCAGCCCGTCCTCACAGGAGAGGTGCTCCGGCCCTCCGATCATCTTTGTGGCCCTCCTCTGGACTCACTCCAACACATCCATGTCCTCCTTATGCTGGGGGCTCCAGAGCTGGATGCAGTACTCCAGGTGGTGTCTCATAAGAGTGGAGTAGAGGGGCAGAATCACCTCCCTTGCCCTGCTGGCCACACTTATCTTGATGCAGCCCAGGATGTGGTTGGCCTTCTGGGCTGCAAGTGCACATTGCCAGCTCATGTCCAGCTTTTCACCCACTAGCACTCCTGAGTCCTTCTTGGCAGGGCTGCTCTCAATCCCTTCGTCCCCCCAGCCTATATTGGTGCTGGGGGTTACTGTGACCCAAGTGCTGTGACCTTGCACTTGGCCTGGTTGAACTTCATGAGGTTCATGTGGGCCCACTTCTTGAGCTTGTCCAGGTCCCTCTGGATGGCATCCCTTCCCTCCAGCATGTTGACTGCACCACTCACCTTGGTGTTATCAACAAACTTGCTGAGGGTGCACTCAATTCCACATTGAGCAGTTGACTGCTCCCCTCTGGATGTGGCCATCCAGCCAATTCCTCATCCACTGAACAGTCCACCCACTGATGACCCTGAGTGTAAGATAGCACTATAAATTCCTTTATTAGTCAGGGGAATATTTTGTATTATCAAATAAATTTAGTAAGTATTTTCTTAAGTCCCTTTTATTAGTCTGAGAGTTTTTGCAGCGTGTGTTCTAGTGCATGAATTACACTGATAAGAGTATACAGAGTAGTGATAGATCTGCTGCAGGCAAGAACAGGAGAAACCTCAGCATTGTTTACCTTTATCATAATAGTATGATCAATATAAAATGAGATACATCAGGCCAATATTTTATGGTTTTCATATAAACCGGATGGTGCTTTCTTGTATTTGGGCAGATACAGACTTCTAAATCCAGAAATAAACTAACTTTTATTAGTTGGAATGGGGTCTAATGTAAAATCATCTTTATTCTGACAAAATACTTCATAAAAGAAGCTTAACTACCCCTACCCCCATCCCCAAAACAAGAGGCAAACCCCAGTCCTAGGGAGTTTTATTGATGATATTGTGGGGCCTCTGGCTAATCTTTTTAAGACTGAAATCCCTCACAATGACGCAGGATTTCTTTTCTGGACTTCAGTAGATGTTTAGACAGCTGTTTATTCTCCAATGTGATTTTTTTTTTTTCCTTTTTCTTTTGTCTATGGGTAAGAGGGTGGATTCTTAAAGATTTACCTGATATGTAGAAAAACTGTTGTCTAAAAATGGAAATGTTGGACCAGGAGCCATGAGCTTTGAATTATACTGCTGATTTGCCACAGACTAATAATACTGCTGTCTGTTAATCTTTGGCCTCTCTAAATAAAGTGGGTTTTTACCTTTTAGAGGTGTTGAGACTCCACAGATTTCTTTCTCATACTTGAGACCTGGTGGTTGTGAAGACTTGTTGGTGAACAAGATTGGCCTTGTAATATTTAAGGGCTCGCCGCTATTCGGACTCACAGGGTCCTAAACAATAACAAAATGTAGGAGACATACTTTGAGAATTGTTTTCTGGTGGAAAATGCTATGTTAGGACAGAGGTCAGCCTTCAGTGGGGCAATGATAATGTCATCGCTATTCCCAATTTTCCATAGCATTTATCTCCCTTCAGGTGTAATGGTGCTGCTCTGTTCAGGTGGATGTGGTAACTTGTTTTCTTTCACCGTGTTGTTTTATGTTTTTATTCCAACTTGTTTGCCAGGTTCCTGATGTTTTCTCTGTTAATGCACATGTAGGGCAAAAGAGAGACATTAAGAAGGTATTTTTTTAAAACTTTGAAAAATCTATTGTATACACCAAATGGATAATTGTGGTGTTTCGAGCTCTGTTTCTGAAAATGGGTGCTAGTGTATCTGAAAACACTGCATTCTGTCCATAGTATCAGAGAAATAGCACTTTTTTTATACGTATGCCAGTGGTTACCTTCTTTCCTTTCACAGTACTACAGCTACTCTTCCTGTAAAAGGAGTTTTGCGTTCCTTCTTCTATGTGTCTTGTTGGACCCAAACTTCATGGACCAGATGATTTAGAGTAGTCCTGGCAACGTAATCAAAGTCTTGTTCTGATCTTCAGCAAATATTTTCACATGATATATAAGGAGTGTTGGGATTTCAAGCTGCTTTTTTTATGTTATTCTGGCTTTTAGATCTCTTAACTAGCAAATATGCATACATATTTTTAAAGGAAAAAGTGAGTGCTGTCTCTTTCTAGTTTTATGGCCGTTATAGGTGTGTATTTGCCACTGTTTCGATCCATCAGTTCATAGAAACTAACTTGTGTATGTGAATAACTTACTATTATTAAATTTCTGGCAGAAAGGAATGTTGATGAAGGACTTGGGGTTGTGGTGGTATAAAATCTAAACAAGAGCTGCTGAAAGTCTGAATTCTTTAAAAGGCTGAAAGATGGTGTCATACTTTGGTATGTGCTTTTGACACTTCAGATCTGATAGATGCTTTGAGTCTCTACCAGTGTAAATACATGTTGGGTTTTCGTGTATAATTTTGAATATTATTGCTCTTTCACAGCAAAGCTGAAGAATAAAATCAGAGCTAAAATACATGCATGGTCAGAGCTAAAATAAATGTGTGCATACACAACTAAACGTAAAGTCTAAATTGTTTTATATTAAAGGTGTAAAGACAGCTTATGACGTCAGCTGGAGTCAGAATGTAACTCCTTTCTAAAAGGAAAAAATCCTCACATTGAAAGTTGAATTGCCAACTGTGAAAAAGCAGTACAATTAGCAAGGATATAAGAATTAGTGTAGAGTGTGTAACTTTTTTGGTTGTCCCTCCAACGGATATCGGGGTGGTTGAAGTCCCCCATGAGGACCAGCGCTTGTGAACGTGAGGGTGCTATCTGTCAATAAAATGCCTCATCTGCTCCATTGTCCTGGTCGGGTGGCCTGTAGCGGACCCCCATTGTAACATCACCTGTCCCTGCCCTCCCTTTAATTCTGACCCATAAACTCTTGGTCGGCTCCTCACCCATCCCCAGGCAGAGCTCCATGCACTCCAGCTGGTCATTGACATAGAGGGTGACACCCCCTCCTGCTGCAGGAGGTCCTCCACCTGGGCACACAGGAGGGCATCTGTTTAGTCACACAAATTAATAATGAAAATACTAAGCAAAACTTGTTGCAGGTTAAGTGCTAGCTGGACTGACCTGAAATGCTTTCTGTTTTTTATACTGAGCCACTGCTTTAGTTCTCTGAAAGCAAATTTTCCAGGAGTTACGCTTATCTACACTGATTATTTGGATCTCCAGGTCATAATGAACTTAAATTGATTTTTACCACTTGTCTTTTCCCCCCAGCAATATATCCAAATCTTTCTAAGCATCAGAATTATGTTGTTTGTTTTAGCACTTCTTCAGTCTTTTTCTACTTCTTCATTATTGTTATAGGACGTCCTCTGTTTCATATTGCTCTGAGATCTCTTGTGTTTTACTAGTTCTCAAAGCAAATCGATGATAGTTTAGAAAAACTAGTTTAGATTAGTTATTTATATACACTAGTACATATTATCGTAAGTGGCTGGATAAAACTGTGTATTAATTTTTCTTATTTAAAGATCAGGGGTTTTTAAAAGGAGAATGTATTTTCAGTGTTACTTTTGCAAACTTTCTTGCCGCTTCCTTGTGGAGCCCTAGAGTATTGGGATCCCTCATTATCTAGACCAGACTGTAAAACTGGCTCGCGATGCTATGTGCCGCCACAGGTTTAGCCTTCTCTGTAGACTTTGATGGCCTGGGTGAGATCCAGAATCAGTGTGAGCTGTCCAAGCCAGCATGCTGTTGAAAAGCCACCATTAAGTAACTCATTCTTAATGAATTTGAGAGCAGTGTTGGTCTTTTTCAAAATTAAAAAGATAACACTCCTCACTTTTTGTGATATGTGAATGTGATTTGTAGCCCACCACCCCCAAAACGTATCTTGTAGAGCTTTGCTGGACTGGTATTTCACTTGGCAAGACCTGAAGGGAGTAATGAATTCTGTGTTGGTATTGCTAACCACCTACTTGATGTATGATGTTTTTCTCCGGTTCCTGTCTGGGCAAGGCTAGGACTGACTTAAAGGTCTTCTTGCCTGAGTCAGAACAGTATAGAAGAGCGCAGAGAAGGAGGTTCTTGGCTTGTGAAGATATAAAAAGCCAGGCAAATAAATAGCCTACAATGTGACTACTTTTGTTGTACTCTATCTGTCATTTGAGCAGACTTGCTGTAACTTACAGCAACATACGGTATTGCGAGGTATCTTATAAACGTATGATGTAATACACATCTTGGGACTGCCTGGCTGATAGGTCTCCCCCTGTAATGACTGGAACCAGTTAGTAAAGGACCATGGTTCAAAAACTCTGTTCAAATAACCGTAGCACAGCTACATGTGCTGAAAGCTGAAGCCATGGTGACTGGAGACTATCCAGAAATCTCTAATGTCTCTTTTCCTAAATGGTTGCTGTTTGACAAATTTCTTCTGTGAATTACTGAACCGGTATTGAACAGCCTTTGCTGGTCCTGCCAATTACGCCGCTCAAACAGCACACTAAAACCCCTGCTCCAAGAAGAAAGTATCTTTATTTAATTCTATGAAATAGACTGTACCAGTAAAATAAAGACATTAAAGTGCAAAGGAAGACAAACAGATGCAAATTCAATCTGGTTTAGTATTTTTTTTCCTGTAGGTTTTCTGATAACTTCTACTTGACGCATGGGCTTCTGTTTAATCTGTCATATCCGGGAAGGCATTTTAAGTGCAAAACAAGTAGAGAATAATTCCAAATGACTGAAGGACTAAAAACAGAGTCGCACAGCAGAGTTTTGCATTAGCCTGCCTTTTTTAACCGGGGAAAAAACAACTAAGGATATTTGCTAAAAATAAAAATTGCAAGACCTAAACCAACAGAATTATATTACTGACCTTAGGAAAATGTTACACTTCTGAGTGAAGATTTTTTTTTTTCTATTTATGTTCTTATAGCAGCCTTCCAATATCTGAAGGGAGCCTACAGGAGAGCCGGAGAGGGACTCTTTGTTAGGAAGTGTAGTGACAGGACAAGGGGTAACGGTTTTAAACTGGAAGAGGGGAGGTTTAGATTAGACACCAGAACAAATTCTTTACTGTGAGGGTGGTGAGGCACTGGAACAGGTTGCCCAGGGAAGTTGTGGATGCCCCATCCCTGGGAGTGTTTAAGGCCAGGCTGGATGGGGCTTTGAGCAACCTGCTCTAGTGGGAGGTGGAACTGGATGATCTTTAAGGTCCCTTCCAACTCTAAGCATTCTAATTCCACTAACAATGGGGAAAAGAATCATAATCTTGTGAATAGTTGTTGAAATAATAAATCCTGCTACTCAAATTGTAGTTATAGTTGTTTTCTTGAAAGTTCTAAGCAGATTTAAAAAGCAAAACCAAAAATCTCAGCTGGTAAAGCCATCAGAGGACAAAATAGGCAGCTTACACAATACAAGTTGCAAATGGAAATAATTATTAAGTTAAATAGAACATAGTTGAGTTTGGCCTACATGTTAATTCACTGAATACTTATGAGCTGGTACCCCCTTTGGAAGGGCTGGTTTTGGCTCTCCCCATCTGCTGATTTGATGGTTGGTTAAGGGTCTTTCGGCCAGGAATAGCGAGAGAGGATGGGTGGGTGAAGTCTGAAGTCCAGTGCAGAGCATATGCGCTTGTATTGCCGTGTTAAGCACAGGGGACATCTCTTAGATGTCTTGCTTAGTTCAGCTAATCAAATATTTCATGGTGGGTTGTGTTGCAGCACAGGTTCTGATGCATTTAGATAAAACTGTCCTACACAGTATGAAGCTGTACAGTTTAGTTCTTGAAACAGGTGTACTGGGGTTTGTGCAAGATTTTTTATTACTTAAAAATGATCTTTTTCTGAGTGATTCTGCCTGCTGAGTGAAGGTAGTGTATCTCGAGTTGGCTGCCTACAGCTGTGTGCTCTGTCCTGCCCTGCTGAACAGAAGGCAAACTTGCTCATCAGTCAGTCCTTAATCTGCTGAGTTTCACAGCCCAGGCAAGTCTGCATTGGTGATCATTTGCCTTAAATGCCATTCTGGTAATGTTAGTACTATCTTGACTCATCGGTCAGAGCTCTGAGGTTTGTAGTGCAGGAAAAAGACCCATTTTGTTTAGCTTGAACTGCAGTTATTTAGATGAGTAGCTGTAGCAGTCCCATCGTTTGGAACTTAGAAGGAGGAGGTTGTACTTTAAAAGTAAGCTGTCACAAATAAAGCCCTTTTTGCCAAAGACTTTTAGCTTCGACAGATTTCACACACTCAATTTCTGTTTACTCTTCTGGCACTTAAGTTTGCTGAAGGACCTTCAGTTTACTTCACTCGCTATTTGTAACCCTGACTAGACTTTGCAGGGTCTGGCGGGGCACCTGAGCTTACCTCCATGCATGGCTGCAGTGCCTGAGCCGGTCTTCTCCTCCCATCGCTTTCCTCTGAGATATCTGCCTCCATGAGCTGTGGGTCTTCAAAATGAGAGCGCAGGGACAATCTGTTGGGTACGGGTAGTGCTGTCTGTGTTGGCATCCAGTGCAGAGCAGAGGGAGGAAATGATTGTGGCTCAAATACCAGAGGGCTGAAGAACAGAAAGAAAGGAGAAAGATGCCAGGCTGGGAGACAGGGCCCGGTGCTCGGAGAGGAGGAAGGAAAGAGTGTAAGAGCCAGAGACTGTTTAAAATTAAAAAAGGGGAAAGAAGAAGAGAGAGGGAACAAGACAAGGAAAGGTGATTTGTAAGCAGCAAGCAGGAATGAGTAACAGAAGGAGGTTCTGGGGATAGGGAAAATGCAGATAACTACTTGTTGGGTTTTAAAAAGTACTGGATGGCTTGGATCATTTTTTCATGAAAGTACCGCTGTATGATACCACAGATACTGTGGCGGACGCTTTCGGTGGAAGCTTCTTTTTTTCAGGAATACTGTTCTCCAACTCATTTGCTGCCTAGATCTTGAATTAGTTAAGTCTGAACCAAATTATTTTATCCCTATATTTTGTTTAGTTTTGTCTCTGTTTTTCTAGCTGCTGTGTCTTTGAAGAGACATTTCCTGTGACCTTCTTCAAATGCCTGTGATATTTCCAATAGGAGCCATCTTTCTGTAAGTGAAGCTATTTTCTATGAATATCAAATCCATAGTATGAATTAATTGAATGCATTAATAGGAAAGCATGTATGCAGAGAAGTCTAAATGGTTTAAAAATTGGGTGGGTTTAGTATGTGATATGGTTTTCATGATTCATAATTGAGAATAATGATCGATGCTCAGGGGTAGCTCTTCTTATTTTTTTGCTTTGGTCATTTGAAATGAATAGTATACTTCTATTATAAGTTCAGACAGTGATAATAAAAGCAGTACTCGTCTCTGTCAACATTTGCGGGGAAAAAAAACTCTCTGGAGATTTCTGACTGTTTTATTTAATGATGAGAATAGTAAATCTGTCCTGTGTAGTGGCTGGGTAAGCTGTCTTACATCAAAACATGATTAATTGATTTTTATACTTTACAGCTGTGTTTTGGGAATAAGTACTAGAATGAAAGCCAAAAGCTCCCTCTGGATTGTAAGAGCCATATTGGAGAAGAGTTAAGGGATTGATTTGTTTTTCTGATTTAAAAATTTTGAGCAGGAGGAAAAGGGAGGGACCTGAGCTGCCTATTTAACTTAGTTTGCCAGCAGTCTCAGAACTTGTTAGATCATTGTAGGAGTACAGCTGAGCAGATCTGTACAAATGTCTAGGTGTCTGAAAATGAAGATAGGCACCCAGTGAGACCTTAGCACTGAGATCCGTTATTTAACAGAGATTTGTGAAAGTAGGGATTTACTGGGGTTGCTGAAGAACTGTGTATTTGCTTCTTTAGGTATGAATACTATGAAGGCCAGGCTTCAAAGCTTCTCTTTTCTAGAAATACTGATTTTAACACTCTGGATGCATTGTATATGTTAATCAGTTCCTTAAACGTTGTGTTTTGTCTTGATTTTGGTCTGAAACTCGTAACATAGGGTCAGCAGTAGTGCAGCTACTGCAGTGGTGGTTGCGCTTTGTGGTACAGTATGAATAAAGGACTATGCATGCTTATAACAAAGCTTGCTTCAGCTTGAGTAAGAGCAATTTTGAGAATTTTCTCCTACTTTAGAAACATACATTTTCAGGGAGATAAGCACAGCTTCAAACAGCTATGCAATAGGAATTTGTGGGGTAAGTTGACACTTGGATGTATTTTGCACTCACAAGGGGACCTTCCTGTGGGTGTTTTAATGCAGGCTAATTTCTATGTAGTTGAACAGGAGTTTTTCATATATATGTTCTGTATTTTGATTTTTCTTCTCAACTTTGGAAGACATACATGTGTTTTAAAATCTTAACAATATAGTAAAGTTTATTAGAAGTCTCTGTAAACTTAAATTATGTCTGGTAGTTTTGCGTTACAGGTAAGCAGAACCCTGAAAGACTGAAGTTTTGTTTCTGTGCCTCTTCTCTTCTGCTCTTCTCCCTAGCTCGTGTGCTTATCGTCAGTTGATCTGATGGATCATCTCAGCAAAAAGAGACTGATTTAGTTCTTGTTACTGGGTTAGTTTCCTACTGGTTTGGAAGCTGAATGTTTTTAATGCAAGGAGATGATTGTAGGCCAGAAATAGAGAGGGGAGGAATGGAGCAGGGGATGGGAGGATTCAGTCTCCATGTTCCTGGCAGCAGCAGGCTGTCCAACCGGGCTGAGGCTGTAGTGTTAAACTGCAGCCTCTGGCCTGGCGTTAGCCCCCCAGCTCAGTCGCTGTGGGCCTCGTAGATGTCAATATCTGTTTTGTCCCTAACACAGATTGGAGAGATCAATGGGGTGGCATTTTGACATAGAGACACATAGCCACGTACAATCAACAATGTTTTACAGCACAGAAAACCATGCAAGTCTGGGAGAATACAGCTGCATATTTTTCCACTGTAAAATAATTTTAGGAGACTGTTCAGATTGAGATATTGAATTCTCTGGAATTGTGGCTATTAAAAGTTATGACTGTGTGTAGTACTATAATTATTTTCTTTTGCGTGTGTGTGTTGTGATGTAGATGTCTCATGTTTCTCCAGCTGCTATATGCTCATGGAAGAGTCTTCCCGTTAGGACCCCATTGTGGTCTCCTGAAAATTATACAGTGTTTAGCTGATAAAACAGCAGTTTCTTTATGATAGGGTGGGCCTACTGAGGACATGTAGCATGTACTGGAGAAGAAGCAACTTTCTTTCTCTCTTCTCAGCCCTTTGTTTTCTCCTTTCTGGAAGCCAGAAAAGTGATGCTGAGGTGGGAGGAGCAGGAGACAAGGAGGGCCAAAGTTTGGGAGCAGGGACCGGAGTTAGACAGAACCAGACCTACTTTGGCTGGAGTTACAAGGACTGGGGTGGGAGAGAGAAAAGGGGTCCAGAAGGCTGTTTGGCTTATTAAATTGGGGAGATAGAGTAACTGGGGGTTACAAAGGTTTGGGGCAAGCCAGAGACAGCCCTACTTCCTCATCCTCTGTGGTGTGAGAGGGAAGGCAGGTCTGTATGTGAAAGTCCTGGGAACTGTGGTGGTAATGAATGGATTTTGTGCTGCTGCTTACTTAGAATGAAACACCTGTGGTTGTGTACTCTGTTTTTCTTCCTACCTTTCACTAATAACTTCTATCCAATTGTGTTTTTATACATGTGCTAATGTTTTGGAATAATTGCGTGAATAAGTTTTTCTTTAAATGAATAGTGTTTTTTCTCTGTACTAAGTTTCATGTAGAAAAAGAACAGGAGAATGTTTTTGGTTGTGTACTAAAACCAGGCCCTTGTATTCAACTGTTAACTGGGAAGGATATTCATTTATTATAATTAAATAATAATAATTAAGCTGAACAGTTTGTGCAGCACCCATAGCTGAAAACAACCTCCAAATGGTCCTATTCCTACTTAAGGAACAGGACTTGCCCTTCTAAAAGTTATAGTCAGTTTGCAGACTACTACGGGAAAAGAATGGTGTATCTGTAATAGCTATCGTTTGAGAGGGAGCTGGCCCATGGTTATGAAAGAAACTGGATGAATTTAGTAGTCATAGTAGTGGTACCATAAAAATGTCAGTTGTGAGCTCTGTTGCTTTCTACATAATTCAAATTTTAAGATTCTCATCAGGCTTTTTGGTATATGGAATGAATGACAAATGTAGATGGCTCACTGCATAAACCTCTCAATGGTAAAAACAGAAAATAGCAGCAAGATTACTGAAGTGTCCAACAGAAACCTTTAACCTTTCTACTGTCTAAAAACACCCTCACCCATCCCATTAGTGACAAAAAAGGTTGAAGCCCTAGTTATTGGCTTAATTGCTCATATTTTATATAAAAAGATTTCACAGTATTTCAAGTGATCTGGTTTTCGGATGTAAAAGTATAGGGAATAATTTGTGTGAGGGAACCTGAACTGGGAGAGGATTTGGCAAAAGGTTTGATTTCAGTGCACCTAACAAAAAATGCAGAACTCTTTTTTTTTTTTTTTTTTTTTTTCTTCCACCTGCTTTATGTAAACACTCTGTACTTGTACCAAAACTATTTTAGTTTCACAAGTATAATTGTCTTACCTGCAATTTCATCTAATCATGCCGTCTTACTTAGTGTTTAAAAAAAAAAAAGGCACTAAATTTATTTTTAAAAGTTCAGTCTTACGAACTTGAAGACGTTGAAGTAGCAGGCTAGTGACTGGGGACAGGGCCACAGTATGGAGTATGGAGTAACAGGAGAACGGCTAAGAGCCTGTGCTGTCGCGTTTCAGTTTAAAATAACTGGAGGCATAAGGAACTAAGCAAATTATTTGATGGGGTAGCAATGAACTTAGCAGGGGCAACTGCCAAGAAGCAAGGGCAGCCAACAGCTTGTCAATTTGATGGATTACACCCCAAAGTTTGCCTAAAAAGAAATCATTAGATAAAACCTATGGCTTTCATACGGTTTACCATTGTTTGTTCTCAGGTTGTGATGTGGGAACCAGCAATGGAATTTATAGCCTGTCCATCATCTGCAGACCAAAGTATTTTTGATAACCATGCAACTGAGCAGTAGGGTAGGAATAATTCAGTATGTCTTACAAAAATGCTGACTAAAATAATCAGAAAGAAATTAAAATCTGAAGGTCAACTTGGAAGCATCTGATATAGTCTTCTTGGTGTTGCCCAGGCTAGGCAGGATGATAGTTGATCTCTGACTTCTCGTCAGTGGGGCTGCCCCTGTTTAACTTCAGTCATCAACCTCCTTGTTTATATTTTTGCATCATATTGTGTAGAGCTTGTGTTGTGTGTGCTCTGGTTGCAGAATGTGCAGAGGGTTGTGAATGTTCCCCTCCTGCCCCAGCTGCGTGTGTCTCCATGATGCTTTTCAGAGCTCTGCCCTTAGAGTGTCTGATTGAGGCCGAGGGTGTTGGATCAGGGCTTCATGGAAAAATTGTCTTGAAAGAAGGCAGACAGTTTTTCTTGAGCTGGTGGTAACAACCTGTTTTCTCCCAGAATTTTCCTGGTGGTGTGGATGGAAATATTTGACAGAGTTATGATTTACTAGCAATTCAAAAATTAATTAATGATTTGTGGTAGATCAAGAGGTTAAGTTTTAGCAGCGCTTAATCATTAACTGATTTAAGGGTGTACAAGGTGATTTAACAAAATAATTGAACAACAACAACTTAACTGGAGATTTGAGAAAGTAAGCTAGTGTGAATCTTGCCAATAACATACCCAAATCAGTATATACACATGTATATGTATACAAACATACTAACAAACACACACCACTCGAGGGGTTGCACACACCCGCACCTGAGTTTTTAACTGCTGAGACCAAAGGTCCCTTTGCAACGGGTGACTCTAGTGGGTGCCCTTTTTAGTGGGTGCACATGGACAAGATTTTTTTTAAGTATTAGTAGGAATCGTAGATATTGGTAATCCTACTTTCCTCTTTCAAGAATATGAAAACAAACCTATTCCAATGGGGATGTATTCACAGATGTAGGAATTTGAAGGTTTTTCTGTAACAAATAATATACAAATACCCATCTGAAACAACAGCCAGTGAAAAATCACTACTGTAAAGTTGATAAGATCTTTATTTTTTTCCCAGTCAGTCTCCTATGAAGTTTTGAAACTCTTCAGAAACTGTGGGCTGGATCTGCCTTATCTGCTGTTAAATTTTCAGTGCCTACAGCCGTGTTTAATATTTACAGAAGTTAGGTATGATAGGTTTATGTCAAACTCGGAGTGGGGTTCAGTAAGAACACTAGCACCTCAAGTGCCTCCTTGATGCTTAGCAGCAGCATTTAAAATTGTTATGGAAAATAATACAATGCTGAAGCTGTTTTCATGACAGTCAAGTTTACAGCGATTCCAAGTGTAACTGGGTATAACCAAATACTCCTCTTATATGGATATTTTCATTTATTTATCACTGTAATATATTTTCTTTTCTTCTTTATAAAGGTCTGCTGGCTGTCAGTGTCTTTTATATGCCTGTCAAGGTATCACCATAGCTCTTTTCATGTCTGTGCATTAAAAGTTGCTGTATCCACAGGGGAAATATTTTAATTGGATAACTCCCTTTTAAATTTTCATAGGTAAAAATGTACCTATAAATTCCTTCCTCCTTAAAAATAACAAATGCAATAAGGTGTAGTCTAAATCAGAAATGTGGACTTAATTCACATGGGCATCCAGCCACAATATTTGTATTTAACTGGGCTATAAAATGTATATAGAACTTATCTTTTGTGGTTAATACCAATTGAGAAACAAAAGAACTTTCAAATGCAAGTTTTATAACACAATTTCTGTAACAGCATAACAGTGCATTTTAACTGAGAGAGTATGTATGTGATGTGTGCAAGAGGAGGGCCTCAGAAAGCTTTAAAAAAAACAGAAGGGATGGGCCACAGTGACTTGTATATTAAATGGAAGATGTATAAATGAGGCTAGTGTTGCATTTTATTATTAGTTTGCTATTGCCTTATGGATTCATACTTAATTTTACTGTTAAATACTCTTAAGCGTTGCCTTAAAGAGCATGCCGTAGACTTTTTGCCTTTTTACTTTTTGCAGATGTTTATTTTCCTTGATTCTAAAGGGCTTTCTTCTGTCCTACTAAATTAAGAACTGTTAAAACTCATCTTTTCCTGTGTTTTCTGGCTCTTTTGATGAGTTGTCTGTTGCCCTGTTTCTCTTCTCATTGATGCCCTCAGAGCGAGAGCTGGGGGTGAAGACGTTGCAGGTGGCGAAGACGTTGCAGGTGGCAGAATGATCAGAACTTGGTTGTGGTGGAGAACTGCGTTACTGGGATGTACAGTGTCCGTTTGAAAACCCTTATTATGGGGTGAGAATGGTTCAAGGGGAGTCGTTATGATAACAGGTTTCTTCCTTTTCTTGGGACTCTGCACCAGACTGCCTGGAATGCGTGATCACAGCTTTTGCTTTTACATAATACTCCCCTTTTTGATCGGTTTCAGTAACATTTTCTGTTATGGATGCTTTAAGCTTGTTTACTGTCTATTTTTAAACTCACTGGGAAGAACTGGAAAAATTAAGAATTCTTTTAATTATCAGACCTGTTTTTCTAATGTCACTCACTAATTCAATACTTAATGTAGGTATATTTAGATTGATACAAAAATCTGTATGCAACCAGCTGGTTTCTTCATAGTATTTTCTTCAGCTCATATGGGTGCACAGTTAATTGTGTGTCCATGCTGTGGAATGTCAAATCATAAATTCACTGTAGAAATCACATAGGAATGTCTAGTGTCTCTTTTTCCTTCAATTTAGAAAAGACAGTACCAGTCCTGAAGTAAAAATATTCCTGGTAAATAACAAAATAAATTGAAAAATGGACTTAGCCTTACATAAGAGCATTCATGCCCAGGGATGACATTGGTTTAACTAAGTCAGTACAGCGTGACTTCATATATTCAATTGCTGTCATTTGTATGTATTGAACTGACTTCCCCCCAAGGTATTTTCGGACAACCATTCGATCTGTTTTTTCTATGTCAATTTTTCCATGTTTAAGAATATCTTTGAATATTTTTCAATTAATGAAATTAAATAATGGATTTGAGCCAAACATAATTATTTCTGTTCTGTTCCTCCCCCTGCGTGTGCCCTCTATCACAGACAGGCACAAAGGGGATGCTTAGCTTTGTACAGTGGAAGGAGTTTTTGTTAGATTTGGGGTTTTTTAACTTCCATATCCAGTAGAAAAGTTATTCTTCAGTGGTAAATGATTGTGTGAAATGTGCTTGTTGAGTGGCACGCTGGTGAGTTACCGTCCCTGACACCCAATTTGTAGTTCTAGTAAATGTGTCAAGTAACCAAACGGTGGGGAGTTTGACTTGAATCAGTCACGTTTAATGGTTTTCCATGAGTGAGAGTAGAGTTCTAAGTGACAGCCATACAAAAGTTGAGCACTTTACAGCTTACGAGTTATGTTAGAAGTAGGTTTTAAATATTAGGAGAATAATGCTTGACAAACTAAATGACTGGTCCAATGGTCTGAAAAGAAAAATAGCAGTGAAAAAGCTTTCAGTAGTATATTTTTAAGGCTTTACTAATACACAACCTTAAAAACTATATATCTATAAATCAGTTCAAGATTGTGGTGAAAATTACCATTAAAAAAAAAAAAGCAGATAAAAAAATTAAACACTGTGAATGCCTTGACCCCACCTCCCGCCTCCCAAATGCTGAAATTTTTATGAACTAACAAATGCAGAAAGTTGTGAGCAGTTTGTCTGTGATGCAGGTTAACGATGTCCATGTTTCTAGCAGGGAAGGGATGATGGGCACGAGAGC
This sequence comes from Numenius arquata, assembly GCF_964106895.1. NCBI lineage: Eukaryota > Metazoa > Chordata > Aves > Charadriiformes > Scolopacidae > Numenius > Numenius arquata. The sequence goes on along the minus strand of NC_133581.1, from coordinate 45,107,962 downwards.
AGCCTTCCTCTCTGCATCTGGGAGATCTGCAACATAGCAATGTCTTGGAGACTTAAACTTTCCCTTTCCTTCTGAGGGATTACGTGGAGATTTTTCATTAAATTTTCCATGTGCAAGAAATCAGCTCATCTGTCTGGTTTATTTACAGAAAATAAGATTTGTATGGAATGCTTGAAGTACTCGACTCTCCTTAGTATTGGTATCATAAAATTGTATTAGCCATAGAAGAGGTGCTTTGCTGGCATGTCCTGTGGGGAGGCTCTTGTCTTTTGACTATTTGTTTGCTGTTGCTGGTGCCGGATGAATGCTGCTTCCCAGGTAGGCTGAGGTGCATCTTTCTGGTGTCTTCACACAGAATGCCCCCATAACCAGCCTCGTCGTTGCTTCGGTCTCCTTCAGGTGGTTCTTAATTTAAGAACATGTGTATTAACTCATTCTCTGTAACTGTTTCTAAATGGAAAGGGCATTTTTTATTTCTTTTGTTACAATAATATTTCCTGGCGAGTTAATGAGGTTGGTATGCACATTTTCAGAACACAGGCTCATCAGAAGCTCCTGTGACTCACTGAACATAGAACTTTTCATCCATTTAAATTTTTATTTTTTTTTTCCAATAGACTATTAAAAAAAAAATATCCGAACAGGCGCAAACTACCAAAGTGCCTTTTACCAGTAAAACATGAAAGATTTCTTGAAGAAGGAGGGACATTACTCACTTAAAGTATACTTTCTTTCATATGCTACTACTGCCTTCTTGGTTAATACCTGTTTCGTTCAGATTCTTGTGTGCATTAATTATTTCAAGTTGTCTTCTCCATCTACTATCAGATTTGGGAGTGCAGCTTTCCACAGTGCACCTGCACATTTTCAACCTGCAATAAAAGCATACAGGCAAAAATATACCTTCTTATTTTTTTTTTAATATTTTTTTAATTTTATTTCCTTTGCCTATGTTGTTTTCTTTGTTACTTTTACTGGTGTGTGATGACCTTATCCAGAAGTTTTTTGGAAAATGGCCTCTAGCTTTTATCTGAACATGCTGACTTCTTCCACTTCTACAGATTTCACTGTACAGCTGGAATAGCTATGCTTCACTAATTTAACATGGAAAAGGATTCATTTATTAGCTTAATAATTTCTGTGTAGCTGGAGTTAAGTCATATTTGCATCTGGTGGAGTTTATGAAAGGCTGTTTTCTTGGTACAGAGATCGTGGAAAATGCATCGTACGTAATCTTCAAGAACATTATTTTCAGTAAGTGTCATATACCAGATGGCTTTGGGACCTGTTTAGCTATCTGTTTTTGTTAATCTTGCTTTGCTTGCTTGAGACCTCAAAACTTAATTTCCCCACCTGCTGATAAATATAGGGTCACAGGAATTGCCATATTGGGTCAGACCATCTGTTCTTTAATTAGGAATAGTAACAGATGCTTCGGATGATGATGCAAAAAAATCTACAATAGACAGTTATGACAATATACTCCAGGGTATATCTCTCAGGGACCCTGTTAGTTCAGCTTGTGTCATAAAACTCAAAGACATTTGTATCTTTTCCAGGTCTTTGTTTTTAAATATCTTTTTATTATAATGTAATTTTATCCTTTGTTCTCTCCTTAAACGCTGCTGAGCTTTTCACTTTGCAAATCCTGTATCCCTCAGCAGTGTGTTCCTTAGGCAGGGACAGGAAGAAGTGTTCCTTTTTGTAGATGGTGAACTTGTCAGCTTTTGGTGTAGTTAAACACCGTCTCTTGTTCTTGTAGTATTCCTGGAAGGAAGTTCTGACTCTGCCCATTTTCTATCCTTTTTGTGAGGGGGAGGGAATCTTATTCTTCCTGATTTTTTCCCCTTCATATTGATATTTCCATGCTGCCTGTTATTCCTGGTTCCTGTCTCTGCAAGGCTTTCGACTAAACTGCAGTAACTAGAGGATTCCAATTTCCCACTGTGCTTCAGTTGAGACAACACCATTGACTCCTGCGAGAGAGAATATTTCTCATCTTAACCCACTGAAGATACGTAGTTTGTAGAAAATACCTTCAGAATTTTAGCTTTTAATTGAGGAATATATGCTTTGTTGTACTGGGAAGGTGGCTTTGCAAGGGGAACGATGACTAAACCTGCTACAGTGCTGCAGCAAAGTGCTGCTCTGAGCAGAACGTGGCACAGGACAAGGCCGAGGGCAAGTCCCTTTTTGCGGGTAGGAGGGGGTGTCTGTGCTTCCCTACGTCCAAAATGAGAAGTAGCACTTATTTTTCTTACTGCAACTAGAGTGATATTTAAAGGATTTATGAACTGGGGGGCAAACATTGTTTGCTGGTAGTAGCAACATTCATATCTAAAGAACAATTCCCAAACTTGCAATGGGAGCAGGGGAGATGCCAGCACCACACCGCAGAAGCAGGGGACGGAGAGAGGATGGCTGTGGCCATTAAACATCTAATGAATCCACTTCTGCCACCCGCTTTGCTACACAGAAGATATCCTTTTACGCTGCTGGTTTTTCATACCCTGTGCTGATCAAGAGCAATTGGTATAGAAACCAACTGATGTAGCTTAAGATGATAGTTTTAACTATGTCTGCAAAAGGGGTCTCAAGTTCTCTTCATTCTTGCCAGTTTTGCAGGGGGAGGCTTACCTCTTACAGAGTATTGCTGGCCTCCTTAAATTGCTTACATTTTTCTCCATTTCTCTCATTAAACTTCAAGGTGAGTGCAAGTTAGTAGTGAAGGAGTCGATAGGATTTGAGTGAACGGCTGCGAAGGCGAGTAAGAAAATTAATGGAGAAGAGAGAGGTATTCTTGTTAGATGCATTAGTAAAGAGAAATGAAGTGTTGAACCCTATCCTAACTAGCAAGGGAATGCAGTTCTTTTTCTAACCTGCTTCTAAGCCTTAGAGCCAGCAGTCTTTGTGTGTTGTGTTCAGGTTTCCAAGGAGATGCAAGATATTTTTGTGAAACTGAGAAATTGAGAAATCATGAGAAGGGGAATTTTAAAATGCATGTCAAACCACAAAGTACAGTGGCAGGGAGGACCTGTAATATACAGGATTTTAAGGGTAGAACTTAAATGCTATATGACTGAAATTTGTCTTTTCCACCAATGGTAATGATTAGTATTTAACTGAGAGCTATTTTAGGATGATAAACAACATTCCTTTCATTTTTAACTGCTTGAAGGGGAGGCTAAGTGCCTGTTAATAGATGCTGTTTATTCCAAAGTCTGCGGGAATTCTTTATTTGGGATCAAAACCCCTAAAATGCTACTGAGAAATTAAGTTTGTTTAAAAATGCTGGAAATCTAATTCTTCAGCTAGCTGTTTGGGTTGAGAGTATTTAATGAATAGATCTTACAGATTGAGCAACCCAGGAATGTTCTGTGTGTAGGACGTTAAGAGCTACATAAGTCTATATGAAGTGCTTAAGTTAACTTCTTGAGGAAACTGGACATTTTCGGTTGACAACAGCATGCGTGTTGCGTGCTATTACATTTTGCATCCAAAAAGTACTCAGATGCAGCCTTGTGCTTAAGAGTTCTGGGTAGTTGCAGTGAGGTCGGTGGAAGAGTGGGCATATTTTGCTAATTATGAACACCTGCCATTTTAGAATATTTTGGTGCAGCGTAGTTATGGTTAGATACGTGAGTCTAGAGCAGACTTACCAACAAAAGGAGAGACTGAGTGGCACCTGTGCTTACACAGTGCAAATTGTATACAGGCTGCTGTATGGCCTGTTTGGACTTCAGATTTATTCTAGTCGTACACTGCTGTAGATTTGCGGTGGTTCTCCTGGCTGTATTTCTATTTCATCTGTTTATTTTAATTCTCTCGTGGTTTCACTTCCGCTCCTACGCTGTCACTAAGGCTGATCAGTGACTTTATCGCTCTGGTTACAATACTGTCCGTGCACCCCTTGTATGGCTGGCAGGTTGAGCGGACAGGTAGGGCCCGTAGCAGGAAAGCACTGGGAGGGTCGCTATGAGTCTCTCTGAAAATTCAGGAGGCGAAAGGTAAGTGGAAACTAAAAATACTGCCACGTGGATTAGAATTTCAGCTGGAAGCCTGGGATGACTGCAGTAGGCAGTCGCTTGGTAGTATTGGTGGGGAAAAAGAGGAGCTTTAATGGACGCAGGGAAAATGTTGGCTCCAATTTAAGTGTAATTCATGTAGTAAATCAATCAAAAATGAACTATATGTCTATTGGAAATTAGTCTTCCTCAGTACTATTTGTTTACGGCAGCCAGCAACCCGTGGCATCGTTGGATCCCTAGCTGTCATAGGTCTGCTTCTTGTTTATTCCGTAGGTTTTCTTTTTAAGGAGGCAATAATGTGACTTTTAAAGATATAGGGAATACGTGATTTTTTTTTTTTTTTATAAAAGCATTTATTTTTAGAGTAACACTACGTAAGACAATGCTTTGCATTATGGTGGTTTCATGCAGATTTTTACTTTCAAGACTTAGATTTTGTTTTACTGAATATTTTAGGAAGAAGGATTCACCTACATTTACTTTGTAATGTGTCAAACTCTAATTCCATCCTGTCACCCATTAAGATATTTTGTAAACAAACAACTGAGCTGAAAACTTACTTTGTTTGCATTCATGAAAATATTTGTAGTATCATATTTTCAAATACTGTTGTTCTTGGGAAATCATAGAACACAATGAACTGCAGAAGTTTTGAAGAGCATGAAACTGTTAAAGGATATTTTATTGATACAGAAAAAGGGACATCGTTGCCAGCTATCTCTGCAGTTTTCACTTAAATGTACTGATTCCTTAAAGTAGCAAAAATGGTGATGTGAGTTTTGTCTTTGCTTGAATATTGTGATATATTTGAGTCCAAGATAATAGAAAAAAGCATTAGTAATTTTAAAAAAGGATTGAAAATGCAAAACCTTTGGGAAATAGTAAAAATTAAATATTACTGAAAGTTACATTACCTAGTGTATGGGGCAATTATTAAGTTGTTTCTCATGAATTTGGCTTTATATGTGTAGAAATGGTGAAAGCAGTGGGGAGGGGATTATATAGGGGGCCAACTGATGAGAAGAATATCTTTTTTTCTGTTGGTTTTGGCACCCGAGTTACCTGGTGCAGGGTGAGCTTCAGTCAGCACTTCAAGTTGCGCAGACGTGCTTTCCCAACTTCACTGTAGACAGCAAAATGAAGACTTTATTTTTATTTTTTTTTAGTAAGTGAGGTTCCAGTGAAACCTCAAAGCCGAGAGGAATTTCAAAATGAAAATAAAATGATCATCTGTCAGGAGAGATTCATTGGCTGCTACTCAGTACAGAAAACTGCAAAATGCTTGTGGCCAGCTAAATGAATATGAATGTGTTACTTTTTTTTTTTTAAACTTCCATGCATAACAGAAGATGGCTAAATCATTTCAATTTAGGCATGATTGCAGTTGGTTAATGCCCACTTTGTGTTTAAAACTTTTCTGAAAATCAGTTTTATGCTAAAAGAGTGATGAATACAAGTTTTTTTACATTGACGATGACTTCTTGTCTCTTCAGTTATCTCCCCTATAAAACTCAGTTCAAGTTTCACTAAAGGCATGGTTTGCTGCTGTGAATAATTAGCTTGTTAAAGCACATGGGGATAATCCTTCCTAAATGTAGTTCTTCAGTAATTTTATCCTTGAGGACCAGTGTGCAGGGTATCTCAAAATGCCCACATCTTGTCATCGCGGTATGTATTTTGATATAAAGCTGGAAGAACTACTATCTACGTTAGATCTAGTAATTAAAATAGTAAATATATAATAAATACAATTCTGCCAAGTACTTTTATCCAGTCCCAGGAGAGGAAGAAGAGAGATAAGAATTTTAGAAAAAAACTAAACTAATGAATTATTAATAATAAAAGAAAACAATGAAATAGATACAATTTTGTATATATTTATATATACTGTATCAAGTTCCCAGAAAGATGTTACTGGCAGGCACTGGCGAAGTTCCAGACCGGCCTCAGTTGACAAACGGGTACTGAATTCCAGAGCTCTGATGGGGATTGAAGGTAGATGAACTGACAGGGTCTTCCTCAGGTGTCAAAGAGAGAGCCCTTGAAGAAGCCTCCACTGAAGCGGAGCCAACCTGCCCCCTTTGCTCCCTCAGCTGTTACCCTGAGCATGGCAGATGGGATGCGACACCCCATTGGTCAGTTTGGGTCACCTGACCCCTCCACGGGGTAAACAACAGTCAGCTGACCCCGGTTACCACGGCAACAAGTGTGAGCAGGAGCCTCTCCCTGGGCAGAGGGTGGGCTCTGTGACACCCCAAATTGGGACAACTTAAGGTGGTGATGGACTCCCCTGTAAAACAGGGCATTAAGGAGGTCTATTTATAAGTGGTATTTTTAGGATGCAAAGTAGCTGTAACAATATAGGCTTTTAATGCTTTTCCCCTCTGTCTTTTGCAGAAGGTCCTGCTTACCTTTGTGCAAGCTTTCATCTTTGTGTTCAGTTGAGAGAAGAGGTAGGGAAGCACACTGTCCAGCTAACTTCATTTTGTACTTCACACAGGGACTTTATTTCACGTTTTACTTCCAGGAGCATTCCAGAGGCATGCTGCGGCTGTCACTCTTGTATGGTCACTTCTCACCTCTGGCTCTGTCTTCTCCCCTGAAATGCTGCCAGTGGTTAGTTGAGTTGGATAAGAAACAAGCTCGAATTTGTCTTTATAAAGCCATTAGTTTGGTGCATATTTTAAATCTGAATCAGTTCTTCAATCTGGCTGCCCGTATGGCTAAGAGTAGGTTATCTGCCTGCTGCTTTTGGTGGTGTCACTGGCCTGTGCTGGTTTGAAGGTCTTGTGGGGTGGCAGGGTACAGGTGCCCTGTTGCTTCCTGGGTAGTGACGGATGAAATGCAGTGCTGTCGCATCCTGGGAAGGAGGAAGAGGGATGTCCAGAGATCATTGTGTCCTGTGGCAGCTGGTAAGCGGGTGTAGCTTCTCCTCCTTGATACTTTTGTTCCGGGGAAAGGAGTTTTGCTGGGCCAAGCAGGATTGCTAATACTGAAATCCAGCCAAGACACTGGAAAACTTAAAGCAGCTCTCAGTTTGTCAGTGTTTGGTCAACTTTCAGAGCCTTTGTAGATGTAGCTTTAACAAAATAAGAAATTGGAGTATTTTAAGAAAAATGTAGTTTTCTGCTTCACCTCCATTTACTAGAATTTGGGGATTAGAGTCGTGCAAGTGGTGATCATTCTCTTACTTTTTCTGTCAGTGAAATCATCCTTTTTCCTTCCTAGCTGTTGTAAATTTACTGCGGCAGTGCCCTGCTCTTCACTTGGGACCGTTTTGTTTTGAACTCTCATCAGCTGTAGAAAAGTAATAGAATAATGCTCTTTTTATGAAAATACTATAGAGTGATGTGTAGTTAGTTTCCTCTTCCTTTCTCCCACTCCTTTTCCTTTGCTACTGTCCTTTCTGTGTGAATATTGATGTATTGTGCTTAGCCCAAACAAAAAAAGCAATTGTTTACAGAAATTACTTGCTACTTATGTAGGCATACATTTTTATTTGAAGGAGCAAGAAATAAGAGAATGGGCCAAAAGTAGGCTAAGAACAAAATATCAATCCTTTTTTGCTTTCCTGATGTCTGATGTGATTTTTATTGTGTGTAGAAAGACATAACCCCAGTCTGTCTGATGGCTCAGAGTCGTGTGCATCTCTGACCCTTACAGACATGGCCCTGAGGAAATTGTTTCCCTTCTTGGAGAACTCCATTTTGAAGGCACTGAATTTGGCTGATATGTGTTACTGTGCATAAGCTTGTCACTGGGGAAGAGAAATATTTAGTTGGGGTACCTCATAAACTTTCCCGTTTCCAGTAAGTTCTTTAAGCCTGGACTTTGCTAGCTACTGGCTTAAAAAGAAAAGGTCAATGGATTATGAGGAAGGAAGAGGGAAACGTACATGCCATGACAAAAACATGTTATGGGAAGTATTATGATACAGTAATACAGAATGTATGGAAAATGCAGTGGTGTGAATTAATGCACATTAAAAATACTGGTGAAACAACATTGCTTTAAGTAAAAGGACATTGTGCCCTTGAGATCTTGATTTTGGACCTACCTGTGGTGGTACAGCATCTGTATCTACCTTTTTTCCTTGCCATTCTCCTTGAGACTTTTCCATTACAATGCAGTGAAGAAGTCACCTTTATGGTGCTCCATGTATAGCATTACCTGCACTGTTTGCATTATTATTCAGTTTGTAAAACGAGTACCTTGTGGATGTCTTTGAAGGTAATTAAACTCGTTCTCCCAGGAACCAATTCTCCGTAAGCAGAAACAGTGGAAGGATGATACTGTGCTGCAGCCCAGAGAGGATGAAACATTTCCCCAACCGCTGCTTCTGCCTTGGCTAACAAGTCAGATCCATTTTATCAGTCGCATTTACATGTGAGAGCTCTAAGCAGAAACCTCAGGGCATAGTAGTGCTTGATGTATAATAAATACTATTTGGTTTTTTAATGGCTAAATGAAATGTGAATTTGAAGCTTTTAACAAGAATCTTTGTAAACACTTTTACAGCTTTAAAACTAATCTTTAATGTGTTTTTTAAGAGGTCTTTTAATAAAATGTATTTTCCTACTAATACTGTCACCCACAGATTCAAAGGAAAAAAAAGACTGCAGCTGAAAGCTGTTTAACAGTTTTGTAATGGAGTGGTGTTAAGAAGAAAATGGGTATTCTAGCAGTATGGACCTTTTGACAGTTTTGGGAGGTGACTATATGCAGACTCAGGACTGAGGAACATTGATGGGGCTCTGAGAGCCCTGTAGTATTTGTGCAGCAGTCCGTTTCCTGTTAAGTTAATAAGATGGTTACAACTTTTTACGACTGTTTAACCTGCAAAGGGCTTATTTTAGCTGCTTTATGATGTACAAGAGCCATGCCACGTATTACTCCTGTTCTTCTTTGTCATCTTTACAACAAAACTGAGTCTTACCTAATTCCTCAAAACAAATCTTTCAACAAAATGTTACTGAACAAAAAGCAAGATTTTTTTTTTTTCCTCTAAAACTTCTCTTAGCTATTTAGCATTCACCCTTGTCTTGTTTCTCATCAGTCCTCCATTTGGCATGGTGTCTTTCAGCTGCTAATATGAATAGACAGTGAAGAAAACTTCTCCCTTGTTCTATACCTATTCCTTTCTTTACCTGTAGAGAAGTGTTAAGATCTATCTCTGTATTTCATGATTTTAAAAAATGAATGAGACTGTTGTTTCTCCGTAGGGAAGTGGCATTTTCATTTTCTGCTTTTAGCTCAGTGTCATGCTGCTGTAATGATTACTCACTGTTAGCCCTGTAGGCTGTTCTGATGAAAGTGTGTTTGCAGAACGTCAGTGCATCTTAAAGAAGCTGCTTGAGAGCATGTTTGAAGTTTGATTTTTTTGGTTGTGGGTTGTTTTTTTCCCCCCTAAAGATACCACCACATGCTTCATCCATGAGTTTTCAGTGTTTGAAACTGTAGATTCCAGCAAACAAAATGCCCTTCATCTATAAAGTGAATAATCTCTATAATGGATGGCACGTGTTATGTCACGGTGTTAAGGAAATCGATTCCACCAGATGCTCAGCTGTCTCCTAGCCTCCAGCTGCTGCTTCCCTTATGCTTCACACCCAAATTGCTTGGAAAGTATTTGTGGTAATAGGGAAGGTGGACTTCAGTCTATTTTAGGCATCTTGTACTAAAAAAAGAATTTGATACTTCTTGCTGGGCTGTGTCGCTTTAGGATTGTTTGGTCTGAGTCCATTTTTAAATTAGAGTAACAATAAAAGAAAAACAATAGTGACAGTCAAAAACTCTGTCCGTTTCTTTTTGATCTAGTGCAGAATTTCTTCTTACACATCTTCTGTGGGATAACCCTTTCCCTAACATGGCTCCTCTGTATCCTAAAATCAAACCACAAAAGCGGTTACTGTCTTCAGGGCTGTGTATCTGCAGTTTCCTTGTGGAGCTTAGTGTGCTTAAAGTTTTCTGCAAAACAAAATATATAATTTTTTTTTTGTTTTATCTTAAACCCTTTTCTGTAGTAAAGCATTTTACTACAGACATTGAAGTTCTCTTGTGAAGTGTTTGACTCCCATCTTCTTGATATCCAGCGAGCTATTAGTTTAATGCAAAGGTGCCTAAAAAAATTCAGTGTTCTGATTCTCTGCTACTATTGTTCACATCGATGGTTGTAAGGAGTGGTGGAGTAAATAGTTGAATCCCTGAAGATGACGTGGCTTAGTAATAAATTCAGTGATGGCTTTAATGATAATACTGCATAGACAGTCTTTTTGCGAGGAAATTCAGTTCAGCAGTTACCCTTGTTATAACTTGGTCTTTTCCAGCAGTCATTAGGCACAGTAAAATTCACAGCACAGTGGAAAAATGAAAAGTGACAGTTGCTTGTTCCAGTGTAAATGGCATAATAAAAAATTATGATCCATGCCAGAACTCTTAATTGATCTTTTTATACACAAGTATTAATAATTATCCTGAAATGCTACGAAAATGAAGGTGAGTATGAATGAAAGTACTGAGATTTTAGATTAAATGCATGGATTTATTTCTCTTACCCTTCTCCCTGAAACAACATTTGTGTAGAAGGCTGAATTTAAAGACGCTTACCAGATTTTTGGAATTCTCCTTTTATTTAAATATCTAAAGTAGCTTTTTAAATATGTTAACATATATATATTAACATAAAAAGCTATGGGTTTTATATATATTTTTTTAATCGAGAGGTTCTTAAATTGGCTTCATGCATATGATTTTATATTTGGTAAAATCTGCCACCTTTTTCGCCATGGGCAATATATTCACTACTTTTTGTGGAGTTTTTGCCAGTAGTATACTGTAGTTAAATTGTTGTAGAACTGTTGCTGCACAGTGATGTTTGTCCTTCTTCCTTGCTGGAATTTTCTTTCAGGTGTTCAGGGAGCTATGTAGGATTTCCACCAGCATGTGGATAGTTGATCTTTCCTAAAAATATATATATATGCTATATATGTAGCATCTACATAGATGTATCTACATTGATGTATCTGTGCAGAAAGATAGTTGTACACATTATATATTTCATAGGTATAATATAAATATTTTAAATTTTTTTCTGGGCCTTCTTGAATTGACATCTTCAATTATTAGTTTTGTTTCTCACTTGCCCAGTCTTTTCCCAGGAGTTGCAATAAATGTCAGTGTCTGGTGTGCAGGAAGATGAGAAGTGACAAGAATAATATATAGAGAAGAATTTTTTTTTAACTATTATTACTGTGACATGTTCATTTAACGAATCAGAATTTACAAGTACGTCTGTTCAGATTGTTAGTTGTAGTCAACTAAAATGAGGTTCTGTAAAAGAAGTTTTTGACAGTCTTCGTGATGGATTGTGTTGGTATCCAAGCTTTTAATGATGCAGATGTATTTTTTTAGAATACCTTTCATGATGAGTTATCCTTAAAATGGTTTATCCTTGTTTAAAATACTGATATATTTGGTAGATCACAATGCTGAATGGTCATACCAATGTTTTTAACTCTTGGAGTTTAAAACTTAAGATTCCTCTAGTTCAAGAAGTAGAGCGTGTTAGAAATTTTGGTTATTTCAAAGAGTTAATTTTCTTGATTAAATAGATTTTATGGTTTTGAGATACAGAGCCTAAAAATAAATATACTTTAACACAAATACCTAATTCTCTCTTCTGCTGTACTAATCTCTCATGGAGCTTCACAATTAAACTGCAAGTGCCTCACGTTCAGGTTCCTGTTGCCACTCTTATTCTGATGCATGTGGACTTTTTCAGAGTAGCTCATATTGCATGGAAAAGCCTTGGAAGGCAGCTACAGACAGGGTGAAGTATTTTATGTTGGCGTGAAAGTAATGCTGTATCTGCTAAGTAAATACCCACCCAGCTCATTTATCATTTTCTGCTGTGTGATAGCTGTGCTGGCTAGAACAGAGTGAGTATTCCTGGGTAAGTTTGCCGCTTTGGATGCGCTTTGGCCCTGTTCTCTGTGTTATCTCAATCTAGTGTTTCCCTTACCACGGCTTTCTGCGTTTCTTTTCGAAACACTCTGCTTGTTTCTCTGCTTTTTGTGCTTTGTCTCTTGCTGCTGCTCAGCACTTCTGCAGGGTTGCTCAGCCCGATATGTGCTCACTGAATGGATTCAGCTGCCCACTTGGAACACCAGCTGCCTGAGCTGATCTGTGATGAATTTCCTGAAAGGGATTGTTCTGTGCTATGCTTGTGTCTGTGCACATTTTGAAAGTCAGTAAACTAGTGAGTGGTATGCCCCATTACATTTCAAGTGTAGGTTGTATAGTTTTTGTTTTGTGCTCAGATATATATATATTTTTTTAAATGAAGTTAATTCTTCTGTTGATGTAAACTGTTCGTAATTTTGGCATCAGTTAAAACAGACATTTGTGCTGCTGGAGTTAAAGGCAATTTCTATTCCTGCCTTGCTGTGCTAAACTTGAGCATTGTTCTAAAAATATGGATTGTCTTGTCTTTTTTTGAATGTTAAAAATTCTGTAGTTGAACAATTCACTTGGCCGGTATCTGTTATGATTTGCTACTACTGTCAGTGAATCTGCTCGTTCCTGTCCAAGACTGTACCAGATAAAAATATTACCAAATCTACGAATTTGATGCCAGAATTCTGCATCATTTGGATTGTCCGGTCTGAGGCATCTGAAAGGGTGAAGAGCAGAGTCGGGACTGATTTTTCTAAGCAGGGCTGTTGCTGCTCAGGAAGAGATCCATTGTGAATATTTTTACATGCCACAAATCAGGCCATTTTTGTGTGTCTCAAGTTTCGGCGTCCCCAGAGTCGGTGATTTGTTGAAGTTTCTGTTTTTGAGCTGTTACTCCAGTAGATGAGCGTCTCAGAAGTTTCCTGGGAACCCTGTGGAAAATCTGTTTGATCTCCTTAAAGCATGTGAGAGATAAATGTTCTTGGAAACATATCTTTATTTGATCATCATAGGTAATAACCCTTCCAATATCTCATGAAGAGAAATTAAATGACATGCCGAGATGAGATTTGTCTGCCACAGGAAATGTTTGTTTTCTCATTCAGGAGTGACTTCAGTCTTCATTTCTAAGGTTTGACTTTTCTAGGAGAAGACCCTCCTTATCTGTTCTGCTAGCAAAGTAAATCAGCCTGGCTGTTTAATATGAGTGAGTTAAAATAAAATACTGATTTTTCTGTTCTCTGGGGAAATTACTACAGTCAACAAAAATTGATGAGTTGTTCCAGCTTTTACATTTTTGACAGAAGAGCAATAATTGTTGCTGATTTTTGTATAGCAATTTCAATGCTAATATTTGACTAAAAAGTGTGGCTGAACGTCATGGCTTTTTCCAGCTTTTGTTGCATTAGGCAATTCCAGCAAATTTAGAAAATTCAGGAATCACCTAGGAGTTGTGGCTGAAGTGACTCTCCTGATCTGATACAGGAGTCCTTTGGTGTTTTACTAAATACTTTTTTCCTGGACAAAAATCTGTTTATACCCTTGGGTTGTATGCTCTGTTACTCATTTCATGATCTCTTTAGAGTTGTCTTGGTTTCTCAATCACTTAATGGGATAAAGTAAGATTCACTGAGGTTATTATCGCTGTTTCAATTTTCAGTTCAACTCCAGTGGTTTGGGGAGCGCTATGTGCTCTGTTTCAGAGTTTAAATGGCTTAGCCCATTTTTGCTGATGGTTGTTGTATTGAGAGTAGATAGTAGTCATGAAACTGTTATGTCACTTCTCTTTTTGAAAACTCTTTATCATAAATGTTTTACTGAAGAAAAAAAAATTAAAAGGTCAGAGTAAAAAGCTCATGTTTGAAATGTAATTAAATAAAAAATCCTATCCCTCCCCAAGAGGTAGGGGAGGTAGTAATATGTTTCTGTGTAATGTGGAACTGCACTGACTGTAAGCGGGCAGGCAGGATGGTACCTTCTGTGATACAGTGATGGGCAGAAACCAATTCATTGCTTGATGTCATTTTCTTGGCATACTGATTTCTCAGAGCTTTGAGAACCACCTTAGTTCTTTGAAAATAATTGCTTTGTGAGATTGAAGATTGTGCCTTTGGGGAGCTTGGGTCAGTAGCAGTAATTTGAAAGAATATTAAGGTTACCAAGAAACAGTTTAATAGATTGAGTTAAATCTTTAGTAGTCAGCTTTGCTTAATTTACCCTGTGTGATTTCATATGCTTAGAATTGCCTGGACTACCAAACTGGTTTGAAGTTAAACACTGGCTTCCCTCCATCCTTCACTAATATGCCTTTTGAAGACTGTGCTACCAAAAATAATTAAAATGGGATTTTTTTAAAAGATATAGAAGGCCCTATCCTGCAGATCGAAAAGGGGTTCTAGAACTCTGCCTAATCTGTAGTTTTAAACAAAATTTTGAGAGAAATGTTGTCAATAAATAGATATATATATGTCAATGGTCAAACATATAGATTCATAGATTCATAGATTGGTCCAGGCCGGAAGGGACCTCCAAAGGTCATCTAGTCCGACCTCCCCGCAGTCAGCAGGGACACCCCCTATGTCTGCCTTTAGAGCTGAGGCGACATTTGTAATTATGTGAGCCACAGAGATGGAGAATGATGCTTTTTGTCCTTCAGTTCTGGGTCCAGTAACACAATATCTTGGCCTAAAGTTTGACCTCACTGTTGAAAAATATTTATGAACGTATTCATAAACCTTGCTCACAGCACCTCTGCTGTTACCCACACCTGAGTCACTATCCTTTTCCTCAGGCATCCCTTTGAAAAATAATTTGCGTCATAGTGAATGTGAAGTGTGAGTGTATTTATAGTTTCGGTGAGTTTAGCAAAATGGCTGTACCCCAGAATTTGTACTTTTTGATTGGGATTTGGGTCAGATGCTGCTCTGCCACGAAGACACAAGGTTTATGTTTTCACTGTGGTGTCCAGGAAGAGAGGAGGAAAAACGCAAGCTATAGTAGTTTCATGAATGGTGAGGAGAAACTTGCCTTTGATAAAGTCAGATTGTCATTAAGCACTGCTTTCAAGGGCCTGAAGCATAAACTCTTCTAGATACGAAATGCTTTAAAAATTGAAAATTTCATGCTTGTCATCATCGGCCTAGATGGAGCTCTGAACTACATTGTTGATGTTAGTGAACTTTGACTTTACTGCAATTTTGTGTATTATGTAAAGTGAGACTTTAGATAAGCCTTCTATTAATAGTTGTCTCTTATTCTTATGTTTCAAGGTTACATTTGTCATTAGCATTTTTCTGTCTGAGCTCCAGTTACGAAAGTATCTTAAGGGTCACAATCAGGGATGCGTCTTACCTTTTTCATTCTTTAAATGTGCTATGACATGCTTTCTGCAGCGTGCAACAGCACACAAAATGGTTTAGGAAAAGTTGACTGAAGCTGAACCAGGGATGTGATGGCTCCACAGTCAAGTCATCGAGTGACAGCACAAAATGCATAAGTTGCAAATATGTTGTAACCTTTCTAAAATCCTGGGTAGGTTGGATGATGATACGTGCTGTGAATGTTAAAGACAATAGTATTTTTACCTCCCTCACTGTTGAATTACATTGCTGGTTTGTAAAGCACACACAAGGTACTGGGTTAAGTAGTTTAAGCAGCACGTGGTAGACAGCACAAATGATTTCCCATCACATTTTTGACAAGGTTAGTAACATTGCTTTTTACAATGAAGTTGATTTGAGAGTCGCCACTGTAAGTGTTCGATTGCAGTCCCTTAAGTCTTTCAATTGACTTCAGATGAAATCCAGCAAGTTCTAAGAATGAACCTCTGGGGTTTTGGGGTTGTGGGTTTTTTTGTGTAAGTTTAAAAAAAAAAAAAAAAGCTGTTCTTTCTAACTAGACTATAGTTGTTTATAATCTGAAGTAGGAACTTAAAAAAAAAAATAAATTGATTGCATTTACCCAGAGAGACTCTCTAGAGTTTAAACAGCATATTCACAGATACAGTCTCCACAGATTCTCTTTGATTCCTACTATTGACCGTCCTATTAACCTGATTTTCCCCTCTGCAGGAAAACTGGGTAACTTTCCTCATATGTGGACACTCGAATGTGTTTGTTAATAATTCTACAATGAAAAACTTTCTGAAACTTGCTTTAGAGATACTGAACTTAAAACTGTAGACTTCTAATTCCAAAAAAGGGCACCTTCCTCGACCCTCAAACTCTCAAAATGATTCAGGGTTGGCTAAAATGAATACTTGGGTCCATAGTTATTGCTTAAAACCATAAATTCCCATCCCCATTCTTAAACTGTTGATAAATCCATATTTTCAAATAAATCTCCTTGACACTTCATCTCAGTTCTTGCAAACAGACTCTGCTTTGTATTTTCTTCATAAGGTTTTCTCTTTTCTTGGATATCAGTTACCAGGATGACTTCACCAAAACTTTTGGGAGCTGGGACACAAGAGAGGTCTTGCCTTGTCCCTCTTCTGTGTAAAGAACAGTTTTATAACTATATCTGTAAGAGAATAGTTTTGCCCCCTTTTAGCTGTGCTAAGCTTTTCTGGTATTTTCCAGCTGTGGGCTCTAGAGAAATTGCAGTAAGAGATTTCCTAGGAGCTTCTTGGAGGACACCTAGATTTTGGAATTTAATGGTCTCAAGGAACAGCTGATTTGAGCAGCCATCCTCCTTGTAGAGAAATCAAATTTTGCTTCAGCTTCATGCTTCAGTATCTCCATCAGCGTTTTAAAATGTTTACCTACATCTCAGGGGGATGTGATGCTTAGTGAAATTCTGTACTGCATTCATTTGAATCTACAGTGGAGAAAAAATACATATCTAGAGAACTTACAGGAGGATTTGCAGTGGGATTTTCTCCCCTTTTGTTCTTGCTTCTTCAGAGATATTTAGTTACCATAACAACACAAAGTAATTGTTAAATGCATGCTGAGGGTTTGTTTTTTTTTTTTTTTTCTAGTTTCTTTTGCTGCTTATGTTTGAAAGTGTGTTATATGTAGAATAAAACCTCGGTCACTCAGGAGCAATATAGTTCTGTTAGTGGCTTTTATTCTGAAACTAAAATATTGATTTGATAAACATGGTGAAATATTTAGGAATGGCACCTTGGTTTTTTATGCTATGAAGCTAACTTGGGGTGTAGTGCGTATTAATATGTAAATCTGGATTGAGGCTAAAAAAAGTCATACAGAATATTATGTCTAATGTCAGTCTTTCAATAAAGTAAAGTCTTAAACTATCTGAGATGTTTACTGGGGCTTACGTGAGCATGGCATGGTGATATATTGCAGCTTGAATACTTATCTCTGTGACAGCTTTTCAGCCAGTAGAAAACTACCGGTCTGAAATACCTATCCCCAAAAAAGTGGTGAAATGGACTTCTGCATTTGTTCTGGTTCCCAGTCCATGTTGTCTGTCTATGCCTTTTAGTGTGTTCGGGTGGAAACTGCAAATATTTTTCTTCAACAACAGTAAGCATATTGTTGCTGTTGAGGAAACACTTGTGTTTATATGCTAAACTCTGTCTTTGGCACTGGCTTGTGAAGGTGAGGGGAGCATGACTGGTTACCGGGCTTAACAGTAGTTAGAGCAATCCACCACGAAGCAGAACGGAGCAGAATGTGATGGCAAGAAATGCATCTGTTCTTCTTTGTGTGACTTGGTAGTGGGTAGAGTGCTGCATTGGCTTAACTTCAAACTTCCAGAAAGGACATAGCTATTGAGAATTCAAGCCAAAATGCTAAGTTTTGAAAGAAAGCAAACGTTGCGCTTCCGTTTCTGCCGGGTGCTGAAGCTGAGGAGCTGACATTTCAGCAGCAGAGTGATGTCTTCATAGAGATGATGAGTACAGGCTGAGTCATGTAATCTCCAGCTTCAAAAATTAAAATTAATCTGCTGTACATAAAGTTTTTCATTGCTGCCAGCCCACTCTGAAAACTTAGTTATGCCATATTTGCCAGTGTAATTGCAAGAGTTTTGGCTGGCTTTTCTGCTTTTGTTTGGGTTTTGTTTTTCTTTTTATAAAAGAGAAAAGTGTATGTAATTTTCCTAGGTACTTGCCAACAAATTGCATCTAAACAACCACAACGTCACCTTTCTGAGTTACTATGCCGTTCCTTATGAACTTTAAGCTTTTCCTCTTAGCAAGTTTGACTGATAGCTAATTCCAGCTCATCAAATCTAAATGAACGTTTTCTCGTTGTGAGTCAGTCACAGACACTGTGAGGTTAAACAGTAATGTGGATTTTTTTCTTTCCATTCTGGGGTTATTTTTTTTTAGTATTGTAAGCAAATACATTTTATTCAACATTCAGATTTTGCTACAGGTCAGTAATATAAGATGGAATCAAGTTTTAGGGTGTTTGATTTTTGCCTGAAAGAAGGTACTCCCATGTCTATAAATGACTGGATGATCAATTTGGGCAGGGAATGGGAAAACATGTTTCTCAGCCTTTTTCTATGAGATTGGTCTGCCATTTCTGAAGTGGATTATATAGTATTTTTATACATCAGGGTGTGTTAGAGGCTTAGGGCGTGATGTTGGATGTATAGAATACTCTTGAAATGTTGAGTGGCTGAGGGAAATGAGGGAAGATAATTCAGTGGTTCACTGGAGTGTTGGACTCTCCAGTGTAGGAAGTTGCTTATTGTGTTTCCGGCATGGTTTTTAAGAAAAAAAAGGAAAAAAAAAAAAAAAATCCTGAGGAAATGCCAGCAATAAGGATCAAGATATCAAGATACAAGCTTACTTCTAAATTCTTTTGGCTCTGCTAGCATTCTGTTTTATTTCTTATTTCGCTTACTACAGTGGTTCTGTTTTCATCTCTAGTTATTTGGATGTCTTCGATTACTGATGGTTCCATGTGATGGTGTTACCACCTATGAATTTTCCAACACTGCCTATATGCCTGGGCAATGTTTCCAAATTCTTGCTTGCTGGCCTCTGCCTGCTGTTGCCTCCTGTATACTGTTTCGATTTGCCCTGGAGCTCAGTCAGAACTTTCCTATTCAGCCAAGCTGGTGTTTCTGATTCCTTTGGGGTCCCACCTAGTAGTTCTTCGAGTAAGGTGAAGTCAGCTGTTTCAGAGTCTAGGATCTGTGCTCTACTACTCTTCTTCCTCACACCCCCTTCAGGCTCTTACCACCTCTTTGGTCGCTGCAGCCAAGGCTTCCATTGAGCATCACATCCCCAGCCAGGTCTTCCTGGTTTGTGAACAGCAGATCCAGCTGTGCATCAACCCAGCTTGGCCCATCTGGTACTTCCATCTAAAGCTTATCCCTGTTGCTCTGTAATTTTGCAATCAAGGTTCAAATAGAAACACTTTTCCATTGTGTTAGATACTAAAATGGATCCTAGTTGATTAAAAGAAAATGTGATATTGTATACAAAATTCAATATGAATCAGTATATTCTGTAGGCATTTGCTTTTCTGTGTGAAATAGAAATTAGGACACCTCTTGGACAGTGGTAGAATACAATAAAGGGAATTTCTTTGCATTTATCATCAGTATTTTACGAGGCAGAAGCAGAGGCAGATTATCTGGAATCAATACAAGCTTTAGAATCAACAAATTATTTTTCATGTGTGCTAAATAATCATGTGGGAGACATTCATTGCGAACAAGCTGGTAATATTTTTCTCCACACAGTTCTGAAAAGAAATTTCTGCGGTAACAGTGACATTTGCCAATTTGGTCTTAAATTACTTCTTTCACTCTGCTAAAACATTGTTTTTCCCAGTTGGGATTACACAGTTATTCTACAGAGAATCTTTTTAGAAGAGATGAATGATAGCCTTGCAGGCCATTTAGGTCCTGTTTTTCTTATGTTCTGGGTGGGTTCGTTTTTGGTTTGTTGTGGTTTTTTTAGTTTTTGTTTTATAGAAAGGATTTTAATAGAAAGGATTTGAAGAAGAAATAACGAAACACAAAATTTAGATTTAAAACTTGATTATTTTACCTCTTCAGTTTACCGCAGAGTTTACACAAGAATTGTGTGTAATCTGTGGTTCACATTTTCAACTCGATGTTTTAATGGGGGCTGGAGAGATTGGTAGATTGGTAGCTCAGTGCCAAGAGGTGTTAGCATCATACTAATGCAGTTTATTTGGTGGTACTTGCCTAACTGTAAATGCTGAGGGTATAAATAAATAACCTAATAGTTTTTGTGGGATCGGAACCTACATAGGTTAAATATCCTTGTCATGTCATACCTTTGACTTTCAGTTGAAGCTTGTCCATAATGAAAGATGCTTTTTCTATGGTGCATTAATGTTAAATATTTGTGACCTTGCTTCTGATAATTTTTTAACAGTTTTCTATCTAATAAATATTTGTATTGGAGGTACAGTTAAAAATATTTGCTAGCTATGAGACTAAATAAAATGCATTAGGGAAAGTGTGACTTGAAAGTGATGGATATTTTTCCCAAGCATGATTGTTAACTCAAGATGTTGGGCATCACATCTCAAGGGGTAGGGGAAGAACAGCGAAATGCTGTGGTACCACTCGCAACCTGTACATCACCTGTTGGAGGTCAATGTGTGGCAGAATTGAGCCTGAGTTAGGAGGCAGCTCTTTGGGCTGCAATACTTTTGCCTCTGACAAACCACCTTTCTCTGCTTAGGGAGTTGTCTGTATTTTCTTCAGGTCTTCTGTCTAATCTCATCTTCTGACACCACCACCTAAGATCTGGTGGTATTCTAGTTGGACAGAAAGATATATTTGTTGCCAGTGGTCTCACCCATGTTGTTTCTTTTCCTTTTTAAAATGTGAGTTTTTCATACAACTGAGTAACAAATGGAGTTTTGGCTATTTTTATCTTCCGAGGCAGACAGAAGTTTCCTCATTGTCATCTTTGAGGGGGAAGTCCAGACCTGTTGTTCTTGGTGTCTTTACTTAATCCTAACCCACTTGACCAGGTAGGGGAGTCATCATTTTGTATGATGGCCACTCTCTTTTAAGAGCAACTGCAATTGATGTAAAATGTTTCTTCTGTGTGACATAGGTCACCTATCTTGTAGATCTGAAATATGGAATTCATTTGGCTTGCCTCCATAAAACAAGCTCGAGGTTGTTTGTGGATTTTGGGTGGCTTGGTTTTTTTGTATACAGTATCTGACTCATCACATGGAGCCTTTTGTATTTTCTTCTGTATTTGAGAAAAAATGAGATGTTTCCCACTGTAAATTTAGATCCTTTTCTTAGTATTTAACATAAGGCAAACCTGTATACATTTTTTTTTTCATCTTAAAGTTAGACTTTTTCTTACAGAGACTAATTAAGAACATTGCTTTTTTAAAGTACTTTCTTTTATATATTGGCTGCTTTTATGGCCTGTTCATTACCATTCAGCTTTAATTTAAAATGGATAAGACCAATTCTCTTGGAAGACTGATGCTTTCGTAGTTACTTGCATCCTACATACAAGCTACTGAGTGATGTTTTTGACAACTACATTATATATCATATTCAGAAAAATTTAAAAGGGTATTTTCTGCTCTTTTCCTCATCCTTCGCCCCCACCCTGACTTGGTAAGTCTTGGTCTGCTTGCTAAAGGCAAGATTCACATACTAGGGAAAATGTCATGAATTGCTGGTACATTTGGGGAAGGCTGTGTTCTGTTTTGTCATCTTGTGTTTCTTGACAACTTCAGCTTTTAGCAATTTCTGTACAAAAAGACGTGATGTTGGTACTGGTACATTCCCCAGTACGTAAGTATGAACATTATTACTGCATGCTAAAAAATACAGTCTGTAGAAAATAATATGATACTACTTTTTGTTCATTTTGTGCTGCCATTTTAACCAGACACCCAAATCTCTAGATGTAAGGTGAAATCCGTTGAAGTGAAGTCCGGACATCAGCACACCACAAGGCTGATTAATATCACCTTCTATCAAATAGCATGTATCTCAGGCAGCTTGCTGTAGACACTAATCTCTGTTTTATTTTTAGCAAACCATTAGTCTCTCACAGGGGAGTGTGGGAGTAATTGTCAAAGCTGGTGAAGGACTGCTATTAAACCGAATTGCTGAAGCAGGTGTTGGGTGGGATCTCCTTTGCTCTTATCAATTAGCAACTAGTGGCTTCACATTTTAAAGACATGTGAAAAGCAGCCCTGTCATGCAAAGATTTCCTAGCCTTCCTTTCAGCATTGTTAAATTGGGTCTTTTGACAAGTATTCCTTTTGAAGTTTCTGTTCTTTGTCAACATACAAGAATTTGTACTATGTAAATCCTTTCCTTGGTCTTTCAGCTCATTTTTTTGAGGGGATCTTTTGTAGGGGACTGCGTTTAGCCTGGCTTTGCTAAGGAAGTGAGAGTTTTGTGACCAGCCTTGCCCATCCATCAATCTCTTTCTACCACCCATCCTCCCTCACTCCAAAAGGGGGGGGGGGGGGAAGTAAAATGCCCCAGCACTTTGGGTGTTAACTGGCTGCTTATTTCCATCTGTGACAGAGGTGTTAAGCTCTCAGGACATAGTAAATTGTTGTGAAAAGTGATGGTTCAGTAGAGGAGAGGAGTCCAAACGTTCGCTGAGAAACAGCTAGGTAGAATCTAGACCATACCTATCCTGGGTGGGTGCAGATGCTACTGCCCCTCGCTTTGCCAGCCAGCGTACATCTGCAGGCATGGGTATAGCTGCAGTCTTTCATGGTATAGAAAGGATATAGGGATGTATGAACTGGGGAGAGGAGGGCGCTGCGACTGTGCAGCTTAATGGGGTCTGTTGGTCTCAGCAACCATCAGTAAGGTGAGTTGGGTCTGCAGGGAAGGGAGGTCATGGGTTAGTTTCTTTCCATCCTGCACGTTCTGTTCATACCAGCGCTTGCTTTGTCCACCTTTTTCAGTCCACTTTGCTGTTCTGAAGCCAGTGGTGCTTGAGGAGTTCGTTCCTTCAATTATCTTGAAAGTTGGAGCCTACAGCTTTGTTAAAACTGTGGTTGCATAGAAACTCCTCAGTTATCATTGTTTTATCATTTTTGGAGTCCAATTGAAAAAAAAAAAAAACCACACCAAAAACCCAACCATAAAAACCACTGAGTTTAGGAAAGGCAAGATAGGAGAGCAAAAGATCATACAAAGCAGCAGGCAGGCTCCTTGCTTTGCATGTACCTACTCCTAGTCCTGCGGTTTACCCAAACCGCTCCTCCTTTTGTGAGTTCTGCAGTCATGACCAATTATATTTGACAGGAGACTTCTGTAACTTCATTGATTCCTTTATTCCTCCCTCTCTGAGAAGCTTGTTACACACGTGTGGATATCCAGGAAGCTTATGGCAGCAAAAGACAACAACTCAAAATAAACACAGTTCCCAGCAGGGGAACTCTTAATCAAGCACTAGGTTGAGAAATCTTCTGCGGAGTAATGATCCAGCTCTTTTTGGCGATGGGATCAGAGCTAATTAGGATTAATGTTCTCCTCCAGATCATAACTGCCTCAACTGCTGTAAATGAAAAGCAGCTGTTAAAGCACCATAAATATTTGTTAAATAATTGGCCTGTGGAGCCAGCTCCAGGATCTTGCAAATGATGAAATTCTGTAAGTTTTCGGTTTGTAAGGAATCATAGAAACAGAATTTAGTTTGGAAAAATCTGGAAGTGTAGGTAATATTAATACACCTTTTTTTTTTCCTGTCTGGTTTTCAGAGATAACGGGTATCGGATAAAAATATGGTTGATAAAGCTGTTAATATGTTGTAAACTTGGATATTAATTGTGTGGCGAGCCCAAGTTGTGTGAAATCTCGGTAATGCACAGGTGAATGTTCTGTCGGGGATTTTAACGGCGCACAGAACTTGTGCTTCAGTCTCTGGAATCTCTATAGCAAATTCTTTCTCAGTTACTAAACCAGACCAAATAATACACTTCTGTAAAAGGGGGAGAAAAATTTTGATTTTGTGGTATTCTCCAGCTTCAGTGGGGTTTTCCCTTCTTACTCTCAGTTCTTCATCTATGTAGCTGTGAATGTTTGAAATGCCACTGACTTAAGAACTTTCTTGTCTCCTGTCACTTAAGTAGTGAATACATGGTGAATGAAAACATAGTACAAGATTACCAAAAATTGAACCTAAAAATGAGGGTAGCATGATATGTGGGAGGATTAATGCCCCTAGGATTTTTATTTAGTTCTAATGACATATTAAGGTTGAAAATATACATTTAATGGGGATTTTTTTTTTTTGAAACAGGTTACAGGTTGGTTTCGAACCTTATCAGGTTTGTCAAATAATGCGAGTAATCAGGCAGAGATATTAATATTGACAGTGTTTATCTATTGCAATATATCAAAAAACCCAATTTCACAGTGTGAGACATACAAAACCTCAAGAATCAGGTTAGATGGTTTAGTAAGAGGTTACTGGACAAACCAGTGTTTTCTCTTCTGTTCTCATTTTTAGTGCATTCCAGTGCATTATTTAGTAGACTAAAAAAATTAATCTCATAATTTGGAAGTATTAGAGGAGGAGGTTATTTTTGCAACTCATCGCACCATCTTTCAAATACATGGTTTTCATGTTTCTATTTTGTTTTTTTACTTCATAAGTGAATCAGAGTCATTCTCTTGTCTATTGTGAAGAGCTTTGACACATTCCAGTGTGCATCCTTAGAAAGGAGCAGGGAAAGAAAACCAGTTGCTGTGCAGGTTGTCAGAGCCACTGACTAAAGTTTCTGTTTCTGCTTCACAAGAAACCCCATAGAATTTTTGATTTATTAATGCTGCATGCACATTTGTTTATGCCAATTGCATTTTTAGGGCTTGATTGTTTTGCTTTTTCTACTGAGGATTGCAACTAAATCCATAAGATTTTATGGATGTAGAAATCAACTTTGGCCCTTGAAAATGGACATAACACTATGGTTTCGAGGTAATGGGAAGAATATTGAAAATAGATGTGTATAATTACATTGAATGTACCTGCATGTTTGTTTCTTAGATTGAAGATGAACTTGTGAATCGCTTCATGGCAGATTTTTCTCAGTCTTGCATTAATGGTTGGCTGTGCCTTACTTTCTTCCTATTTATAAAGTAAAAAGATACAGAAGAGACCCCTATCTTGGAGAAATCCATACTGCTAAGAAGTCTGTTTTGGCTAATGACTTCATCAGAGAATAAGTGCATAGCATGCTACATACCACAGTAGTGTGTTCTCTGGCCAGAAACATAGCCTGCTGATAATGGGAGCTCCTTAGTGATGAAGAGGTTTTTTTTCCATTTGCTTAAAAAATTTAATGCCTCTCTACTGCATATCTTCTGTGGCACAGCCTGGTGTAATGCTTGGTTTGGTTGCGTACAAAGTGGTTATTTCAAGTAATTATTTGACTTAAAAGTCATTGTTATACTAAAAACATAACTTAAAACATTTTTTTTAACAGTAGAGGACCTGTCATCTCTTCACCCTGTCCCCACATTTATATTTTAAAGATATAACAAGTTAGAGGATGAATTATATTAACTCACCTTGTACCAACAAGGGTTTTTTTAAGCAGAAGGGTAGAGTGAGTATGGGTTGAAAATAAATCAATCCCCTTTTTTAAAGCCAAGTGCTTATGAGCCCTGAATTATGATTTAGACTTCTTAACCTGTTCATTCCTGGACCCTTGTCACGATGGTCTGCTCTCAGAAAAAGACATTCCTAGTTGTTTGCAGGATATGATAATTAAGGTTTCTTGAAAGGATCACCAAGTCATAATGCAATTATGAGTATAACCAGAAGGAAAAATTGAAGAAGAGTCTTTATATCTTTTCCTCCTCTTACCCAAATCAAGGCTTTTAAAACCACTTGTAGGAACTTGCATTTTTGTAGTGTCCCTCAGCTTTGCAGTTGTAACTCTTTTTCCTGACAGCCCAGGAGTGTTTGGAAAATTTCTCTAAGCTTCTAAGATCACAGAGGAGTCTTTTCAAGAGTTACCACTGTATGTGAACTGATTTTAACTGCAAAATATTGTAGTACTGCACTGTCTGCTTACTTATGTTCTGGTTTGAATAGTGATATGGATAATAATAATTTATATTGCCAGTTCATGCATAAAAATACTGTGTTTTTCTACTGAAGTGTTTTCTCCCCCACTCTTGTTGCCAACATGTTTCATTTTGCGCAAGTATTTCAAGATATCTGGTAATTCTCTGTATGCACCGAAGGCTTCCCTCTGCTCATTTTCTCCTCTGCTGATTAGCTATTGATCATTAGCTGCAGGAATTATGTTCTAATACAGTCTCTCTGCTGGAAGTTAGGCTGTTGATATAAAATAATATTTGTTAGGATCAATACCCTAGAAATACAGCACTTTTAATGCTGCCACTTCTTGTCATTATCAGTGAGCATCTGTTCAGACTACTCACCAGATTGTCACACCGCTATATATTACTAGCCTCTCAAAAAACAATATAGTAATTTGTTATCCACTGATTCGGTTTCTTGCAAATATGGATGTATGTTTTTGGCCTGCCTATGTAGGCATTCCTATATAGGATTGATGATAAAAGTGTATTTTTTATTGTATTTTAAGTACATACTTTTTTAGCTGCTGTGCTGATACATAAGTAGTTCAGTTAAGAAATATTTTTTGTATTAATATTTTAAATGGATTTCTATTTAGGAACTTAACTTTTTGTGCTAGATTTGAAAACTGGAAGCTAATCTTGCCAGATGTATTCACAGTCCTTCACACTTAGTTCTTATCATCATTTCTGTTTCTCAAACTTCTACTTAATCTCTGCACTGTGGGTTGCCTTCTATCTTTGTAAAGTTCAATTTTAGGTCTCTGATGTCTGTTCTTGATGCTTTCGTTTTCTTCTGTGGATATATCTTATGGGAGCTCTGACCACTTGTTTTAGGGCCCGTGAGGTAGGTGTGGATGCGTTACTGTGGATGAGAGTTGGGTTCTGCAGGTATCACTAGTGCTGCAGATTAACGTACTGCAGCAGAAAGTGTATCAAAATGAAAGTAGTGTCCAAATAATGGAAATAAATGACACTTTTGAATTATTGTACTTCAAAATAAACATTCTTTATCAAAATTAATTTGATCCCTTCTACAAATTCTTTAGTCAGATAGCATTGCCTTAATTTACTTTGAGTCTGTAATTTAGATGGAAACAGTGCGAAATAAGAACTGAAGAATTAAAAGATTCTTATGTACCTCAAATATTTTTTTAATCTGTTCTAGGAACATGCATAGTTTTCACAAAGATATCAGATGTAATAAAATTTAATTCTCACAGGAGCAATAATCATCATATTCAGTCTATGAAATGTAATGAACTGGAAAATTTTAGCATCCTGTAACTGAGGTTATTACATATATTCAAGAGGGTGTTCTTCCGTGATTCCCAGATGCTGTAATCTCTCAGTGATCATTTGCAGTGGAAGGAGATCCATTGACTTTATTTTCACATGTATTAGCAGTAATGCAGCATCCTAGTTTCTTTCCATGTGACTTTTGTCCAGCTTAACTTCTGCTTTTTTTCCTGTCACTGGACTGTCTTCCTTTGTTCACATGCCACATATACTTTTATGACTAAAATATTTTCTCATTCCATACTTGGAACTGAGTGCTTTTCTCCTTGAAGTTAAGTAAAATAGAGTTAGTGGGGGTCGATGCAATGACTTTGTAAGAGTGGGAAGTTATGATATCAATTGTAAAACAACATGGTTTGAAAAATGACAATATCAGTCTGTTCCCAGTGCACTGTTTGCACAGTTCATTTATAATATGTCAACATCACAAACTGTTGGTTTTTTTTTAAAAAATAATAAATGCAGTACTATGGCATAGTAGCAATGCATAGCTCTAACATCTCCTAGCATATGCAGATTTTTCAATTTAAGGTAGATATTGTCGATGAGGTATATAATATCCTTTTCACCTTGAAATCAAAGCTTTCCTTTCTTTTTTAGAAAGGAAGCTTTGTAGTAGCTTCACTATTAGCTGTGATAAATAACATTAAGAAAAAAAAAACAAAACTATTATGTTTCTGTCTTCCCCAGGCCTATCTTTTTTGTTCTCTGTTTATTTTCTTATTATCCAGGTACTCTCAGACTGTTAAAATAATCTTGTACCTTTCCACTCTTCTGTTTTTGATTTACATTTTCCCATTATCTCATATGGCTTTGCACAAAGGTCTTCTGTTCGGGAGCTGTGGGCAGAGGATGCCACTCACACTAGCTAATGTTAGCCTAGGGAGTGGGGTTCTGCAGGCTTCGTCTATAATAAGTGAGGAGAGAGCCAAAGTCTTCTTCAGGGGGCAATTCAGAGAAGGCCTGACTTAAATGCTCGTGTTTTAGATTCAATAGAGTAAAGGCAGACGAGGTTTTCAGGGAAAGAGCTTTTTATTAGAGCAGCTGCTGTGATAGGAAAGGTCCTCAAACTAGCTTTTAAAATACCGTTAGATATAGTCCTCTTAATGCGATTGCATACATTTGCAAATTACCAAAACATGAAAATGCTTATTTTTTTGTGATTTGACAGTCTTGTGAACAGGTGACATCTGAGCAATAGGTGTGAAGTGAGTGTTTTGAAGTCAACTTAGTTCTGAAATTAATTTAGTTTCCAGAATATATATTAGTCTATAGCTCCCCAAACCTGCTGTTGGCATCCTTTCCTAA
The DNA here is from genome assembly GCF_964106895.1 of Numenius arquata. Classification (NCBI taxonomy): domain Eukaryota; kingdom Metazoa; phylum Chordata; class Aves; order Charadriiformes; family Scolopacidae; genus Numenius; species Numenius arquata. The sequence continues at coordinate 45,079,349 of NC_133581.1, read as the reverse complement.
CACGCACCTTACCTTGGTGTTGGATTTTTTTCCGTCTTCATTTTATTGGCTGCTCTGACCTAATGACCCTTTTTTTTAAAGCCATTTCAGTGGAGTAGCATGTTGATTTTGGGAGATAAATTTGCAATAGAGAAGTAATAGCCAAGTTTTTGATTCGAACTTATAAGCAATGCAAGTATAACAGTCTTTAAGGGCTTTACTACTGCTTTTCATCTGAAATGATAATATAAATAGCATCTATTCCTTTAAGCTAGTTTCTCATATTAATAAAACTTGATAGTTTAATAAATATTAGGTAAGAACATAAAAATAGCTGTTCTGAATCAGACAACTGTTATATCTCTTTGTATGGAAGAGAAAGGTGGGAACAAGCAATAGTTACAGATCTCATGGTACGTTTTCCTGGTTTCTAGAAGCGTGACTGAAGAACTTTCTCAACTGCATATTGAACCATTTGCACTTGAAGCCCTTGATGAGATAATATAAGAAAAAAAAAATTATCTGACCACTTTTTCAGTTCTCTAAGTCTTGGCATCCATAAGTCATGGTTATGAGATTCACAGTTGAATTATGTGTGCTTGTTGGTTGCTTTGTTTGAAATTTTCTGTTTCTAGGGTAACAGAACTGCTTATAATATTTTATTAGACACACCATGACTTCGTAGCACATAACTTCCTTCCCCTCTCCTCCCCTTCCTTTTCCTTTCAGAATTTCTAAGGTTCTTTTTTCGTTGTGGTGTCCTGGAATGTGGAACTAAGGTTTTCAGAGATCTGTCTGCAATATCTGCAAATGTTTTCTTAAGTGTCAAAATGTTGATTACCGTTACTTACCATTCCCTCTGTATGGTTAGAGAATGTCTCTCCTCTGTGTATTTACCCACATTGAAGAAGCAATAAGGTGACAGATGCAATTCAGTCATTATCAAGAGATAGCTCTGCAACTCTTTGCATTCCAGCTGTTGTTGCATCTTTTGTTACCAGCTCAGATAACTGTACATTAGCAGCAGACTTTGGTGTCTTACTGTCTTTTCCAGATGACACACAACCCAGTGTTGGTAACCTCTTTCCTCTGTGGAAGTGACAATGTGAAAGTCCTTTCCCTTATATCCTGTCCTTATTCATTTAGTCATTCATGAGGACTTCCCTTTCATCTTCTAATTGTCCTTTTTTCTTTCGTAGTCTTTAGCAAGTTACTTTATTAGAGGATATAGGAAATCAGTCACATGTGAAACAGAAGTGCCTCATACTGGATGATTCCTTGAAATAATTGTAATAGATCTGCAAGGCAGGACTTCTTTCCCCATTACATCCCTCTGTTTTGATCTACTGATTTTGGCAAAATGAATTATTGTATTTATTTTTCTTATGTTTAGTTTAATGATCACATAGGAGACTTGCAACAATTTTTGACCAGTCCAGAACATCACAGGTAATGGGAGTGTCTTGTGAGAAATCTTACTCTATGTTACAGCGGTAATATTTTCAGTTGCTCTCTTGATAATTCTTACCTTTGCAGAATAAATAATTATGAACTATGTGTAAACAGTCGAATTGTCTCAGGACTGTGAATTCTTCTTCAACTACTGGTTGTTCCTGTTAGTCTGTAAGAAAGGATGAATTTTAACTGTTGGCTTATGTACCAAATACAATAGGGTGAGTTGCCCTGAGCAGTTGTTGCATCTTTAATAAAGATTAAAATGAATTGGAAACAACTTGTCTGGCTGTAAAAATTCTCATGTGATATTTTTACAGCAACAGTTTACAAAGAACAGACACTTAATTATGTATGTGAAGAAGTCTAAAGACTCAAAATCTGTTTTGCTGCACTGCAGAATTTCTGCCTTCCAGTAATTGTATCTTTTTCGTTGTATTAAGAAAAAAGAGATTTTACTTTACTCCCACTTCTGAGGTAATGAACTACTCAAGAGTATTAGAAATTTCATGTGTTTAATTTCAAAGAGAGATTCTTTTTTCATTCCTCACAGCTTACATGTTTGAAATTTGCAACTGGAATGATTGCTTGTCCTCAGTGGAAACTTCTGACAAGTTTTTATTAAGTCCAGGTGAGCAGAAGTTTATCGAAAAGCTTTACTTTGAAGAAAAACAAATATTTTCTTTATAAAAGGTGGTATTTTGAAGCACTTCTGTGATCTTACGAATCCGTGCTCATCAAGCAGTTTTAAATTTGTGGTTTTATTTTAAGCCATGTCTCACTACTCAAAAATCAATTTTTTGGCTCACTGAATTTAGTAAATGATAACTGAAAAAAGTATTTGTAGAACTAGCCATGCAGTGTTTTTAGGTGTAACAGCGCTTTGCTGCCTGTGATCTACTCCAAATAGATTTGTCTGCTGTAATCTCTTTGCTGTGCTCAGGGAAGGCTTGAGGATTAGAGGAGGTTTAGCGAGGGTTACAAACCAAATTGAGCTGATGGGCTCTGAATTTTTTTTTTTTTTTAATTTTTAATTCTTTTTTCCTTCCCCCTCCAAAGCCTCCCCCAAACACATACGTGCACATAAGTCAGCTTAGTTACACTGGCATCTTTGTGTAAAATCCTAGAGGCTTGAACTTACGTAGGTATTGAAGAGGATTTCCTTCAGTGAAAAGGATAAATTATGTTTTGGGAGCTCTGGTTTCCCCATCTGCTTGGGTTCTTAGTCTGTTGGAAATCTCCCTTCTCACCAGGCCTGTGGAAGTTCAGAAATTGCCCCCACTGGCAGCAAAGGGCTTTTGTTCGGTCTCATCTCGTGCGAGACACTTCTCACATTCATGTTTCTGCGTAGATTCAAAGGCTGTGGCTTGACACCATGGGGCTTACAAGTGAAATATTGGTAACACAACGGAGTTCTTAAAAGTGTGTAGGAACTGAATTTTAGAAGTCTGATGGTGTTGTCACTCCCTTTCTGCACTTGCAAAGCACTGATTTAAGTGTGTCGTTGCTACGTTTGCCTGTGTTCAAGCCCCGGGTTTTGGGGGTAGGTTTTGCCACAAGATGCTTGTCAAAATAGACCCTATGCTGCTGGTGTCATAACCAAGGGGAGATTTTGCTTTATGACAAAGACTTAGCAGTGGTAAAATCACACTGTTTACTGAAGTAGCTACTGAAATTGTCATAAAAGATAAGTATTTTTCTTAACGATTGTCCCCAGAAAAAAACAACTGTCTTCCAATACAGAAAGATGAGTTGCTTTCAATAGTGATGATATCACTGAGCAAAGTTTCCTTAAAGAAAGGAGGTGTGAAATCATTTAATCTTTACAGGGTGAAATCAAGACCTAATTTATTTTGAAATGCAGCAAGCAGATTGTGGAACACAGGTACAATCCCTTTCTGATCAGAAATCCCACTGAGAAATTATTTGTGATGCTTCACAATTACTGACATTTTCAAGTAGTTTTCAGATATTGGTCTGGCTAACAGATAATATGTGATATTGATAAAATTTCTGTTTCAAAGTAATAGAAGAGTCTATAAAAACCAATAAAGAAAGCATGCATGCTGAAGAAGATGCAGCCCTGTGAATTGGAGAAGGCACATTTGGCTTCCAAGTACTATTTGTGTTACTAAAAACTCCTGAGAAATCCTAGCAGGGTTTCAGCTTGTGAAGGAGAGATGTGGCTCCAGCTGGTGCGGTGGGAATTGTTTCAGCTCTGTGCGAGCGGGGAGGTGTGTCAGCCTTCAAACTCTGCTTCCTCTGGAGGCTCTGCAAGGACCTGGGGTTGTGGTGACAAGCGGAGCTGAGGAGAGTTCTGCAGGTGTTACCACACTCAGCACGAGCCACAGCCTTTGTACAGACAGATGGCTTAAGCTGATTCCTGTGGTTTAAAGTTTGCTGTTAAGGCTTTTACAAAGTCCCGCGTGGCTGGGGATAGTCACCCCCCCACGTGCACACCTCGAGGGTGAGCACTGGTGCAAGGGTGGTATTTCTCTTTTTCAGAAAGGGTTAAGAAACGTTCTTGCTGAACTGTTATCAACGTGATTTTATATAATGAAGCATAATCAGAAGTAGTATGCAAGGCTGATTAAAGCTGTTGATGCAGTGAAACAGGAATACACCCACACATGTACTTTCTGTAGGTAATTTGCTTTTGAAGGTTTAGTATTGGAATCTAAATGATTACAAATCTGTTTCCATTTTATGAAATGTTTTGCATGCATGTAAACCAGTAACAGATGTAGATAGTTCCTTTTACTGACCATAGCTGGAAAAAAAAAAAAAAAGGCAAAAAGGTTTTTGCATTGTACTTCCTTTGTTTTACATGCAAAAACCTCAAGTAGACACACTGGACTATGTATTATTTGGGCTCAGTTAGAAAGAGGTAGCTTTATTTATTTTTCTAGTTTCTGCCAGATATTGTAGCCCAACTTACAGAAAAGACAATAATAAATCTTCTAAAGAGTAAATTCACTGGTGTTGGGCTGAAAGGGCAGTTGTAAGATATCTATAGTGTTGTGAAACTGGAGGTGTACCTGCATGGACAAGTGGGCAGGTCAGACACACACAAATTTATTTAAGCTTTGAGATAACCAGCAGCATTCAACCATCCATCTAAATTTGCCTCTTCTGTGTAAAGATGTCTGGATGAAGTGCCAGTACTGCTGGCATATGTGTGCTTGTAATAGACTGATTCTTATTTAAATTGCAAAGTGTGTTTTTTAGGTGTCAGTGCCACCTTGCTTGCTCTTTTCAGTTTGTATCCTGCTTTGCCAGCTTGACTGTCTGGATTCGTGACCAGAATTACTTATGTTGCTTCTCCATGATACTGCAGTGTGGTGTGGGTTGTTTTACACGGTGGGTTGTGAACAGATTTTCACAATCACTCCTTAAGAATTGGTGTATATGGCCAGTGAGGTATTCTTTACTCTTTGCGTTACCGGAGATAACTCCGTGCCATCAGTGGGTGACTCGAATAGCTATCTTAAAAATTTAAGTACTGCCTATTTGGATGTTTTCAATTGCTTTTACTATATAGTGTATGCTAAAACAGTAGAACGTAACATACCTACGTCATCAAACCAAAGGATGCCATCTACTTGTTGCTCACTGCTGAAATATCTACACAAGAGGGAATTTCTAATTAATGAAAATCCCTTTCTTGGCTTTCCACATGTAAAGAGTTCTTCCTCTATTTAAGTCTTTTGAAAACCAACCTGAACACCCACTCATAGTGCAGTGCTTACAAGAAATGAATCAACCAAAATTTTTATATCTAGCTTTATTATTTTCTAAACAATAAATGTTGCAATCATGCAGCATGCAGATTTCTGCTGAGTAACTACATATTTTGGCAGGTAAATTTTTTTCTCTTTCCACATAGTTTTATTCACCTTTATTAGGACTTGAAACATTTTAGATGTAGAATAATAATTTATGTACAACCAGTCTGGCTTTTGTCTTGTGTTCTTGTGGATATTCCCACATGCAAGAGGAGAGTGCCATTGGAATATTCATTCATTTAGCAAAGTATAAGGCTTGTGTAGTTGTACTGTGTTCCCTGCTAGGTTTTTAGAGCTCTTTACTGGTTTAGCCATCACTCTTTTGCATTTCACATTGAAAGCTTCAGACATCTCTTTCAGTTTTTAAGGTGATACCATTAACGGATGTAACACTCCTCTTTCTCACCGGCTGCCTAGGGCTCAGAAATGCATTTTGGTTGTTTGTAGATCTTGTCTGTATTTTCCTGATAGATTTTCATCCCCCCAAAATTGGTGAATGCTTGCTTAAAAGAATGTTTTCCTTTAGTCTTAATTTTAAGGGACGTTGCAAGTATCTACGGGAAAATTAACAAGAAAAGCTATAGACTTCTATGTGGAGGCTGAGCCGTTTATTCCTTTATAGCCATAAAGATGACATTTTGCAAAATAAATGTGTAATACATGTGGTTGTCAAGGGACAAAAAGCTCTTTATATATGTTTTCTCAAAAATAGCGAAGTGAATTATCCCCAAGGATCTCTGATGTCCCACTTGCTTATATAATATAAGAGTTGGAAGCCTGAAAGCTTTTTTCTGGTGGATTTATGGTGCCACGTAAGTTCAGATGTACATGACATGTCCAATGGTAACCTAAGATGGTTTTCCTTTTTGGTCTGTGGGATGATCCCCATGCTTAGTGCTGAATGAAACCAAACATAGTAAACAGATGTGATCTTTGTCCAAAGAACACAACCTTTTTAGTTTAGGAATAGCCATTGTATTGGAGGACTGAGAGGGGTTGCTGTAAGCACCACGCAAAGAATATGTAGTGACACTGAATCAGTTGCCACTCCTTTTATGTGAATAATTTGTCTGAAAAAAAATGTTATTTCATCTGGTTATAGTTTTTATTTGCATGTGTGCATAAAGTAAGCTTCAGAAAACGCAAAACACGTTTCCAGAAAGAAGAATGCACCCAATGTTCAGTTTCCCCCTTTGGGTGGAGTATACTGGAGAAATTCAGCATATAGTAAACCATCAACATCAGTAGAATACTGGTGTCTAGATGTTTGCTGGTGATAGTGATTTAGAATCCTTTGCAAATTAATACATAACTAACTTTGAAGCCTGTTCCAGTGAAAGGACACCAGTGTCTGGCTTGTAAATGGGACTGCACGTCTGCGAGTTGAACGATTGCAGGCGAGTACGCAGCTCATGGTCTTAGAGAAAAAAGAGACAAATGGAAACCATGGGGAAAGTGAAGAGTTGCTGAAGTCATTCTTGCTTTCATATAAAATCTGTTGCTTCCTAATTTTTGGTTTTATCTTCTAAGAGCAGTATCTGAATAAGAACATATTTATAACTTGTTTCTTTTAACCTACTTTATTATTCAGGGCTTTTTATTTCTTTTGGTTTCTTTATACTTTTAAATCAAGTTCTTTACACTGATATACTAGTAGTATTTTGAGGGCTTAAAAGTATAGTAATACAAAACTTGTCATTTTAAAAAAAGTAAATTGGCATAGCGTTGAAAAGAATATTACTGAGTTTTCAGGTTTTTTCCCAAAAGGATTTATAGTGGAAGGCTGTGGAGGGTGCAGCTGAGTGCATTTCAATTTGAATGTTCCATTTGCTCACAGTTGTTAAAAAGAAATCCAAAATACCGTCCAAGATTTTGCTTACAAGTCTAAGGTTTTTAATTGACTTCATTTCTTAGTTTTGCACCCTTGACTGTATGTAGCAGTGTATGGAAGCAGAAGGTGCTGTACTTCTTGCACAGATTATTTGAGGATTACATGCTTCCCTGTCTGTTCGGGCCTGTGAACTTTTTAAAAGTTCTACCTCTTACTCTCTGTAGCCCTCATATGACTTCATAGTCTGGACTATGATTTTCAGTATCTTTATTTTTATGCTGTCTTTACTTGACCAAAGTTTCAATAATCTCAATACCTAATACATTTCTGTTGTGGAGTCTGTACTTTTGTCTATAGTATACTCAAACTTGCTTTTGAGAGATAGCATTAACGACTTGTGTGTAAATATATGTAGATGTGTATGCAAAAATATGCTTGGTATATATACCTACACACAAAAGCAAACCACTTTTTTTAGGGGAAAATAACTTTGTTTTTGCTATCCATTTAGATAGACCAATGGACATTTTTAATAGGTTGGGGGGGCACTTTTAGAACTGCTTTCAAAACGTTGTAATTCAATAGTAGTTTGAACTTGTTTTTCACTTTAGAAATGTACTGCTTGATTTTATCTGTGTAACTTCCAATTGCTTTCTGTTGTTTTTTCTAATATGTGCGAACTGTGATAGATGTGAGGAATAATCTGCTTCGTGTTTTCAGACCGGTAGATAAGAAGCAAATTCATTGAACAGCTATTAGCTTTTTGGAAGCTTAAAAAAAAAAAATCAAAAAAATCTGTGTGATGAGTTGCTCAGCTGTCTTTTGAATGGGTTTTGTTGAGGGAGGAAATTCAAATCGACGATTGCAGAGGGCAGTAGCTGAGAGTGCCAGCAGCTGGGTTTAGGGTTAAAAGACTGTGTGTGACTGGCTGCTGAGGGGGCCTGGGGTGCGGGTGAAGGGATGGTGGAATTGGGGCAACCTCATATGGACATCTGGTAATAATCTCCCTGCTCCTAATTCTCCTCACCAGTGTTGCAGCAGCACTTTTAAAGCAGGAGCAATAGCTGGCCAGGAGCATGTTCGGCAATGTGTGTGAATATGAAACGCTCTCTAGATGGTTCATGTGGGGGTTGCTGGGAATAAAGCCTATTAATTTTATGTAAAATTTAACTTCCGCTTCTGAGAAGCTGCTTTTGTTTCTCCCTTGAACACATGACTCTGTGATCAATCAACCTATGGAGAAACAGTACTCTGTGGAGTTTTGGGAGTTAGATGACTTTCATGAAGATTGCAGAACAGATCCTTGCAATTCTTTTGCCAAATGATGAGTTTAGGGAGAATCAACTGCAGTTGATAGAGCAACAGAGTAAAATGGTGTTGGGAAAAATATTTCAAACACTACCAAAATGATGGGTTTATATCTTTTAATAATACTATTATAAAATCAGTGTCGTAGTCTTATACATGTCATTAGAAAAATTACCGTTGAATTGCAATCCAAACTTAAGTAGGAGCAACTGGAAGTTTAGAAGTATTAGTATTAAAAATTAGTATTGTTATTAAACACCCTCTTTGCTCTTCTTCCAAACTGAGGTCTCTCAGCTCTGATGTTTGTGGGATGTCATGAAACGTGTGGTGGTGACTGCTGGCACTAGCATGCCAACTGTGGCCTGCAGGAACACAGCACAGAGACCACAGGTCTCTGCAGCATGGAGACCACAGGCTGAGCTCTATCTTTGGATTGGTACCGAGGTTGTGCCGGAGACAAACTTGTGGGCGGCGTACGAGCCTTTCTGCTATGAGCAAGGATGCAAACCTCAGGCAAATGCACCCGTGGTGCTCACTGTAACATGCGGCAGTTACGCTGAACTGTACCCACACCAGCAAGTATCAGCCCATTTTCTTTGGGGTTTTGTTTCCCAGTCCATGTTTTTTTGTGTTCAGTTGTGGTTTGTGACTACTTGTAGGTCCGGGTCTCCCAGCATCAGCAGTCAGTTGTTGATTAACTTGGGCACTTTGCAGATAAGTAACTTTACGAGAGTCCATGCACCAAAGAGAGCAGTCTGTTTCTGAAACCATTCCCTAGGGATGTAATATATCAACAGCTAGAAACTCAACAAGAAACACAGAAGAGAAACATCTCCTTTAAAAAAGGAGAGGGATTGGGGGGGTGTAAGTGGAACTCCCTTTTGTAGTTGCTAAAATTTTACTCTCTTGAGAGATGGTATCTGGGACCTAAAGTATTTTGCTCTTGCATTTTGGCACTGATTTACAGTTGCGTCCTAGAGAGCAAGCGCTGCTATCAAAAATAAACTATTGCTGTTAACAATCTCATTCCAGGAATAGAATACAGTATAGCATACAGTAAGACTTGTCAGCCTCTTTTTTTCAGATCCTCTATGTTAGCTTCCAGGAAAGGGATTCTGCATTTAATTAACTAAATGAGTGACACTGGTGCCAAAATGGAACATGAGTGTTGAAGTGGTAATGACCATGTGCGATGCCTTTTCTCTCTCTCCCTCTGCGTCTCAGTTTAAGAGTTTTAAAGGGTTTGCTTCGGCAACAGTTACTTGTACGCTTGAATATTGTGATATCCTTGTCTTGGTTAATGGTTACAAAATTGATGTGAAAAAAGAGGACATAATTCTGGCCTGAGATATTCTAGTGTTTATATGGAGTCTAGTGAGTGGGAGAACGCAATGGAGCAAAATGTGCTGAAATGCACGGGCAGGGGATTACTGTCCCTTGTGTTCCTACATCTATCTCAATTTGATGGCTTTTGTTGTGCTTAATTTACTATCCTGCTATGTCATGAACATTGGACCACTGGCTGCAAGCAAGTATGATTATTGAGTGTGACTGCATGGTCTTCTGCACAGGGAGGCCAGCTGGTTCGCTGTGCTCTGAGCCGACCCACAGTTGACAGCCGTGGTAAGCAGGGCTCGAAACCTGAGCAAGCAAATTCTGTGGAGTGCCTACAGCACCTGAGCTCAGCCTCGGCACCCTCCTCTAGTGACCGCACACCCTCCAGTTGTTTCACCATGTGGCAGAGCAAGCTTGTGTTTGCCCGTAGAAAGGCATTACTGCAAGAGTGCAGAAACCAGTGGTAGTAATTCACATTAATTGCATCTTAAAATCAATGTAACCTTGCCTAAGTTTATATATTTTAGTGTGAGCTACTTCAGCAGAGAATGAAGTTAAGAATAAAGCACTATTAAATCTCAGCAGATAGTGCAGTTGGTCATTGTGTGTATGGCAACAGATGGCACTCTGTTTCCTTAGAGCAAAGATTCTCTTCTGAGGGTTAGGGAGCAAGAAAACGTTCAGAGAAAAAGGCAGAAACACAGACTTGCTTATATATAGATCAGAGGCAAATTTTGTAGATAACATAGATTGAGGAGGAGAAAGAAAAGCTATAGGGAATCTTATATTTCATCCTATGCAGAGCTGGCAATTGTCACATTCAGTTAACACAAAAGCAGCAATTCCTCTAAGTGTGACAAAAATAAAGCTGATAAGCTAGTAAAGTACCAAACACTATTCTTCAAATAGCCTTTCAGTTGATAAAAACTTCCTCTGAAAGATGAACCTTCAATTATAATAATGAAAGTAATCCTGGGAAGAAAAGGATAAAATTAATAATAGGTAACCAAATAAAGCCAAGTATTTATAAAGATTAAATTGAATTTTTCTCCTCTGAGGAATTAATTTTATGAAATTAGACATTATTTTGTACATATAATAGCCTAATTGGCTGATAAATGAATGTTCCTCCCCTGGGATTTCATCTGTGTTATAATTCAGGTAAGAATATATGACCCAAACAGACAAAGCTTTCATACATAAAATATTTTTCATTGTTCTCATTTATTTTTCTGGTTTCAGAGGAGCTACTAGTTTCCAGGGTTTATGGCAATGCCAGTTCTTTTCCTGGTAACAGTTAACAAAGGTTACTGTCAGTGACTTGTGTTTGTTGCAGAGTTTCCTAGTTGGCTAAACTTCAGTAAACCCCGTGGAATAGAGATGATATACGTTTTTAAAAACTACTTGCTGTAAAATGCTGTTACAGCTATGAATGCTATTAATTGCTTCTTATCCTACAGTTTTCAGTATTTTAAAATACCCCTGGTAATGTGTTGCATTTACAACTATCTACTATGTTTTATTGTTTTGACTGGGGGGTTCAGAGAGAGGGGTTATGGAAGCTTGGCAAGAAGTGAGACTTTTCAAGAATTTGAAAACTGATTCCCTCATTCCCAAATTTTTAATTATAAAATGACACTTTTAAATGAGGGCTGATGGTGAAATATGAAGTCTTTCCTCTGGAGTATTATGCGTCATAAATAATTTGGTGGTCCCAAATCAATCTCTGTCAACATCCAAGTATTAGGATCATTAGCATCTGTGATCCTATAGTCTGAAGTCTCAGTGTGTTCCCAGCAGATAAGAGTAATTATTAAATCCTTCAAGTAGGACTCAGTTGTGGGTAGTCACTACTTTGTAAGGAAAAACAGCATGATTCCATACAAACTAAATCTAGGAAAAACTGTAATAGAAGGTCTCTGAATTTTGATGCATCAGGCTTGATCTTCTTTCCATTCATCTGAACAAGTAGATGTTGAACTGCCTTCTTATTTGGCTGCCTGGATCCAAGGTAGAGACTGATAATTGTGCTGTAGTAGGGGTTTTTTACTGTCTTGAGCTGATTTGAGTGAGACACTTCTTAATCACTGCTTATATTTGCTTCTTTGTAATCCAAAGGCCTCTGGACAAAATATTGGCTGGTAGGTCTTCATCATTTTCGTGGTGGTGAACTTCTGTCGTGAGGAATAATTAATCAAGATCTGTTGACTTACTTGACTTTTCAGAATGACATAGGACTGCAAAACTCTTTTTGGATTCATCTACAAGGACTTTTTAGTTTGAACAGAATGGTCCTTTGTCCTACGGCTGGAACTCTAGTTTTGGGGAAGAGAGCAAAGTTGATGAAAGAGGTATAAATAGAAAGGGAAGGAATGAAAACAGGTTCGTTTATCCTCAATTTACAATGAGCTACAGATGCAAAGTACTCTGGTATTGGTAAAAAATAATGAATAAGCTTTGTCTTAAGGATTTGAGACCCATTTTGAACAGATCCTTGGCTTGCTTTACTAGTTAGTGCATTCAATCTGATAAGCAGATCCCTGGTTTTCCAAGTTTGATCTCCTAACTGGTTTTTAATTGATATAATAAGTACTAAATTTAAATGTACCTCTCTTAGAAGTATTTGCATGTGGTTTTCATTTATGGCTTTTTATACGTATGAGTTCATCTGAGTATTTTGTTGGCTTCCTCTGTAAGTTCAGATGAATTGGAGAAGTATACGTTTCTTTGGTTATGCCAGTTTGTCCTCGCCATAATCTGTTTGTGTAAATATTCATAGCTCTACCTTGAGAAGTTGCTGCTCTTCACAATTACTGCTGTCAACTTTAGAAGTAGGTACCATACTGCCTATTTCGTAGTTGTACCTAATTTTAATATACCACATATTTTGTGTTAGCAGTTCTGTTACTTAGTATTTGGCTTTTTGCAGGTTTTCTGGTTCTTAATATCATCTGGTTATTGGTAACTGATGGTCATTTAAATCAACCAGGATTCACCCTGTCTTTGATGCTGTCATGTTTTGCAAGTAATGACTATGAGAAAGTGTGAAGTGCAGATTGCCATTGTTATTCCTTTTCCATTAAATCCAATGGCCAGTGTACTCAGGACCTATACTTTTTGAGGTTTTGATGTTATTACATATAATGCTCTCGCTTTATTTTGGTTGGAGCTAATCAAGGTTAAATCAAACTTAAGTCTCAAATTAGACAGGAGGATAGGAAAGGTAAGGGAAACAACAACACACAGATAGTTACAGTCTACAAAATAATTGACTTAGGTGATTTATTTCATATAAAATTAGATACAAGCAAAGGTGGAATTCAGTTCTTCAGAGTACAGTATCAACTATTACCTTAATCATTTATTGCCCATATTCCAGCTTCTACAAGAAGATGAAGCAGGACAGTTGCAAAAACCTGCAGAACATCTGGTCCCCAGAGTGAGACATCCTTTATGCTGAGTCAGGAACAGAGAAAGTATTTCCTTGGAAAATGTACTGTGTGGTCATGTAACTAATGACTGTACCATACGTACAACTGGTCAAGAATAAATTCCACAGGGCACTTACTGTGTTGTGTATGCTTATATGGCTATATATCTTTATTTAGGATGGTTGTCCCTGAAAGCTTTAAAGAGAAAAAAAAATAGTAAGGGGGACAGACACGATACCTGGTGGCATTTGGATGCTTATATGGTTAACACCAGGCTTGAGAATTTTTTAGGGCTACTGCGTGAACTTCTGCCCTTGAGTTAATGAGAAACTTGTATTAGTAGGTTATCTGTTCCTGTAAGGACCAGTACTTGAGGGGGAGGAGATGTATGCTTTGCTTTTAGAGATACTGATGGTGAAAGAGGAATGGTGAGGGACAGAAATCTTGGGTTTCATTGCCGGCTATGAAGAGGAGCATGTGGTAGTGGTCATTTGTATTTCTGCCTGTTTAGTGTCCCACCCTCAGCTGGACTCTTCCTTCACTATCCCTTTTAGCCTGTCTTCTTCCTGCCCTTAAATCCTTGTCAGTTTTCATTCTGTTTTCCTTCCATTCTCCCTATAAAAGCAAGTCTGTATAGCTCCTTAGAAAGGGCTATGCAATGTTCCCATTTCATAGAGCTTATTGCATAAACAATATTTGCTATGACACAATCAAAAAGCACAGACAGAACATCAGGTTATATGATAGCGCACAGTGTTTGCATTTTTCCTTCCTTGATCTGATTTGTGCCTGACGTTGTTTCACCAGCTTTGTCAGTTCTTGGACTGGAGAGTGTTTCAAATTTGTAAAAAGTTACAGCTGAAAATTCAGTAGTTTTGCAACAGCTGCATGGACAGACTCCCTTTCTAAAGTTACTCTAATTATATAGGCAGAAAAAACCCTATTGTTTCGGTAGTATTGTAGCAGAATTACAAGGAAAGTAACTGCTGACATAAATAGCTCTGCAAACGCAGTGATACCCTAGGTCACTTGCACCACTCTGGCTATGTGTGATGCAGTCAGCTTGCATTTTAAGTATTCCTTATGTGTTCAGCTTTTTATAAATAGCAGCTATTTCAAAGAGGTGCTGTCTATGGCAAGTGAAGTTAAAACATGCCGCCTTTGGAGGCAGAAAGTGCCCTGGCTTGATATTTAATTAGTGTGGAGAAAAGTACTCCATAGTTTTGAGAAGAGACTACAGAAAGTACTAGTTTCCCTGGAAGCATCAGAAAGCCTTGATTCGTAGACAATACTGTATTGTCAGCACGGTGCTGGTTCTGCAGCATCGCTCTGCACACATTTGGCAAATATTTAAAGGCCACGTTTTGTGTAATTGGTTCAGCCTTTGAAAATTATTAACTTCTTTGTGTTACAAGGATATACACAGCAATGCAAGATTTTATCTTGATTGTCTAATGCTTTTGTCTTCTACTAGCAAGGATGTATTTCTGGATGTTTTTTTTTTTTTTAGCTTCTCAAAGAGTAGTATACTAACTGCTTTGTAATCACTTTGGTACTGATGAGGTATGGGAAAGCATTTAACTTCCATGGCTTTGCAAAGCTGGATCATAGAGGAGCTGTAGCAGACAATATTTTGTTAGCCAGGGAAATAAATGGAGCTTTTCATATGAAGTTATTTAAAAGTATGTGTTTATATATGTTGTGAAATTTGGGCAGAGGGAATACATGCTTTCTGGACTATCCAGCTAATCTGCAAATAAGGTTGTGCAAAGCACAGAGTAACTGTTATTGACATTATTATAATTTTGTAATCTTTTTCCTAATTAGCTTCCTTCCTTTTTTTGTTAGCATATCATAGTTATTTACATTAATGGAAAAGTTGAATAGGCATTGTTAATACCTAATAGCAACGAAGGATGTATGACTTGGAAATGGTAAATTCTTTAAAGCGTTTATAAACAAAATTTGGAGTCCTGATCTGGCTCCTCTATAGTTTCTACAGGAAATGTATGCTGTATATGTCCTTCAGCTGAGGAAATTAGCTCCCTACTTGTGCTTTGTAAAACTGTCCACTAACCCAACTAAAAAGTATCTAATCAGTTCATAAGGAAAAAAATTGTATTTAGGTGTGGAATCCAAATGTAGAAGTACTTTTTCAGAAGACAAACCAACCATATCTAGAAAACTCTTCACCACTGTATAACACAACTCTGCATTTTTGAGATGATGATCAATGAGATTTAAAAGCATGTTTGTTAGAAATATTAATTCTGTGTAATAGTCACTTCAATAGTTTCAGTTTGGAAAAAAGATATATATGAAATGATTAATACTTTTATGTCCCTTTTTCTCTTCTAGGCTTAAAAGAAGCATAAGCGATTGGATTACAACTCTGACATTTTGGAGCACAAGTGATGTTAAAACAATTTGAATGTATTGGAGCATGGCTGCTTCTTAAAATGCAAAAGTTAAAGGGAATTACTGCTTATCAAAACCTACTGAATATCTGGATTTTCTAGATATCCTGCGTTTAACTGCATCCTTAAATGTCCGTGATTAAGATCTCATGCAACCGCTGTATAGTTTGGAGGCTATTCTCCAAAAGAGAACTGTGCATTTAAAAAGCAGAAATGAGTATGTTTTCTCTTGGAACTTACTAAGGTTGAACATACTGAAAGATCATGACCAGCTTGAAGCGGTCCCAGACCGAAAGGGCTGTTGCCACTGGGGTATCAGTCGGAACAGATGGCACCTCAAAAGTCCACTCGGATGACTTTTATATGAGGCGCTTTAGGTCACAGAATGGCAGCTTAGGATCTGCAGTCATGGCACCGGTTGGACCTCCTCGGAATGAAAGTTCCCATCATGTTACCTCTACTCCTGGGGTCCCTAAAATGGGGGTCAGGGCAAGGATTGCTGATTGGCCCCCAAGGAAGGAGAACATCAAGGAAGCAAGCAGATCTAGTCAAGATATTGAAACGGCGAGTTGCCTTGACAGCATGTCTTCTAAAAGCAGTCCTGGGAGTCAGGGAAGTTCTGTTAACCTGAATGCTAGTGATTCTGTCATGTTAAAGAGCATCCAGAGCACACTTAAAACCAAGACCAGACAATCTGAGAATCTAGACTCCAGGTTTCTTACACCCGATGTCTATCCCAGTTCCCCAAGGAAAGCTCTTCGCAGAATAAGACAGCGTAGCAACAGTGACATTACCATAAGTGAGCTTGATGTGGATAGTTTTGATGAATGTATCTCACCCACTTTTAAATCTGGACCATCTCTGCACAGGGAGTATGGCAGCACATCTTCCATAGATAAGCAGGGAACTTCAGGGGACAGTTTTTTTGACTTATTAAAGGGCTATAAAGATGAAAAGTCTGATCAGAGAAGCCCATCCACAACTAAGCTCAGTGAACTCTTGATTGCCAGTGGAAGCAAGGGTTCAGAATTCTCTCTAGA
The DNA here is from genome assembly GCF_964106895.1 of Numenius arquata. Taxonomy (NCBI): domain Eukaryota; kingdom Metazoa; phylum Chordata; class Aves; order Charadriiformes; family Scolopacidae; genus Numenius; species Numenius arquata. The sequence continues at coordinate 45,062,771 of NC_133581.1, read as the reverse complement.
TGTGATAGATGGACCTATTACTCAAAGGGAAAACCTGCGACTCTTTAAGGAAAGGGAGAAGCCACTCAAGAGACGCTCAAAATCAGAGACAGGAGATTCATCCATTTTTCGTAAGCTGCGCAATGCCAAAGGTGAAGGGGAGCTTGGGAAGTCTTCAGATCTTGAAGATAACAGGTCAGAAGATAGCGTTAAGCCTTGGACTTGCCCGAAGTGTTTTGCTCATTATGATGTACAGAGTATTTTATTTGATTTAAATGAAGCAGCAATCAACAGGCATAATGTCATCAAAAGAAGGAACACAACCACAGGTGCATCTGCTGCTGCTGTAGCATCACTTGTCTCTGGCCCTTTGTCCCATTCTGCAAGTTTCAATTCTCCAATGGGCAGCACTGAAGACCTGAATTCAAAAGGAAGTCTCAATATGGACCAAGGGGATGATAAAAGCAATGAACTTGTGATGAGTTGTCCTTATTTTCGTAATGAGATTGGTGGGGAAGGGGAGAGGAAGATCAGCCTTTCCAAATCTAATTCAGGTTCCTTCAGTGGATGCGAAAGTGCCTCGTTTGAGTCAACTCTGAGTTCTCATTGCACAAATGCCGGAGTAGCAGTTCTGGAAGTTCCTAAGGAGAATCTGATTTTACATCTAGACAGAGTGAAAAGATACATCGTTGAACATGTAGACCTTGGTGCATATTATTATCGAAAATTCTTCTATCAGAAAGGTAAGTAAATTTTATTTCTCCTTGTGTTTTAGTAATGATTTTTTATTTTACCAACATACAAAATTCAGCTGATGTGTAGTAGTATTTGCAAGAATTATGTATTTTTTTTTAATCATCAGTGCTTAAATATGGTACATTTTATGGATCAATACATGCTATGTCTAATAATCTTTCATAGTGTTGGAGTAAAAAACTGTTGATGATTTAGTAGTGTTATACGTAACAGCAGTGGCTACAAATTATAAATGTCTTGAAACACAGCTGTGGTATCTATGTGAGTGGGCAGAGGTTGGCACTTGAAAGATTAAAAAGGAAAATAAAAACCTGAAATATGAGAACTTTCTTCTCTCCATATCAAGACTTGATGTACTGAGGATTTAATGGAATGTGCAGCTTGAAAAGTTAGCCTAGCTTTGCTATGGTGTCTTCTGATTGACAGGACTGGTCTAATGACTGACCTGAAGAGTGCTTGGTCCTTAGCTACCAGAGATCAGGATTGGGTTTCGTCTCCTTGGTGAAAGCAGCTCAAAGGTGCTTGTTTCATGCAGATTAAAGCAACAGGGATGCCTGGTTAAAATAAGTGGATGGTCAGTTCAAAAAAGCTGTGTTACAGCTAATAATCTCATCTCCCATTTTACCGCTTGCCTTGAAATATGTCCATATCTTGTCTCTTCTTCCCTGTGTTGTTCCTTGGTTGGGTGGCTCTCGTCACACTTTCCATAGTCTCTTTCTGCAGTCCTCTTAGGGCGGAGAGGTAGCCATTGCTGCACGGTTTTTGAGAGTGCTGATCCACATCCTTTGGAGAGAAAGGAGTGAGGAAAAATACTAGTTTTCTGACAACAGTAAACCAGATGCGTGATGTAGGATGAGGTATGTTTGGAGAGGAGAGCCTGAGATTAGAGACATTTGCCTGCAACTACCTTCCTAACTCTCCCTCTGAAACAATTTGGTTCCTTACCGCTCTGGTGAGTTTTGCAATCAGCAGCTAAAGGTGCAGTCTCGTGTTACAGTTGACCTGATTTAACAGCATTTCAACACTAAAAGTGGAAGACTATTCCTCCCCCTTCCTTGTACCAGTTCTCTTGTTTTCTGGAAACTTGATAAGCTGGTTCAGTTCACTAACCAAGCAGAAATCTTGCCATCGCAATAAATTTGCTTTTTATTGCTTGGTTATTTCTCTGAAGTTTTAGTGGGTCAACTCAGTTTTCCCTGCGGTCTGAGAAGTGCCAAAGCCTAGTGTCAGGTAAGCAATGTGAGTGAACAGCAGAAGGGGAAGGGGGTGTGAGCAACAGCAATTTATTATTCCCTTATCCTTAACAGAAACCACACCCTTGAGCTTCTACAGTGCCAGTCACTACTATATCTCCTTTTCTTTCTAGTTGTAATTAAGATGAATCAGATAAAATTGACATAACCAAGTCCTAAGGGTATTGGTGAGGGGTAACCAGATATAAAAGTGTCAGTATGTGTATAGAGTGGGTTTGGAGGCAGAGAAGAAGCTGTGTTTAGTTTTATTTTGCCTTAAGCCCTAAAACTGGATTTTAAATTCACTGTGCTTGTGTTCAGTCCAGCAAGTGAGAGCCAGGGGCGTTGTTCCTACCAGAGATTTTTGCCTGAGAAGAGGTATGCTTCAGAAGCCTCATCAGATATGCCCAGACCCCACAGTTCTACAAGTACCAAACACATTTTGTTGGCCACCCAGCATTATCGTCTTTCCCCAAGCAGACTTTAGACTAATCTGAAAGATACGGGATAGTGATAAAACTTAAAGCAGCATAATAGGAAAAAAAAAATAATCAAGGAAGAGAGTTGTAACTGAAGTTCTTATAACATGAAGCAAGTAAGGATGCAGAAACTTCCTTGTTTAAAGAGGAGGTTGAATCTTTATGATGTTATGAGTGGAATAGACAGTAACGAAAAGACAGTTTCAGTGGGATCAGCTAGTCAAGTCAGCAGACCTCAGGTAATTTTATAGTCTTAAAATTATGAAGCAAAGAATTCTGATTCAGCAACAATAGCTTTTAAAGATCTCAAACTAGGAAAATCTCATAAATTGGAGAACTACTGAAGTAATTCTGAATCATCTAAAGGATAAAAGGCAATGACCCATAGAATTGTAATCCATTAGTTTGTTTTCGTTTCAACTTGAAATAAGAAAGCAGGTAATTCGGGACTATATCAACAAAGAACTGCCAGTTAAAAATCATTAATGATGCCAGTCAGCATGATCTAATGAAAAGTAGGTCTTCTCACAAAAAAAAAAGCCACACTATTAATCTTTTGTCTTAAAAAAAAAGAAAAAGAATGAAAGCCATTGTATTGATATAATTCTTTTTAATTTCTCCAAGGTAATTTGGTGAGATGTTGATGGTGACTTGATTGAAATTTTTAATTATATGGAATTAAATATTTGTTTCCATCAGCTCGTCTAAGTGCTGCTTAAAGAGAGCATATCGTTCCGGAGGAGCACTCTATTCTCTGTCCCCCCAGTTGTGCCTGGGAATTACAGTTCTCATGGAAAGAACCAAGAGCATCCATTTAGCTTTGGTCTTCATCAGTCAGTAGTCACTAACATTGTTACCATTTAGGACGAATTTGAGTTACTGGCTTAGAATGAAAGACTTGACTGAGAAGTAAATACTTTCTTGAGCTGGCTTTATAAAAAGTGAGCTGTAGATCAGCTTTTCTTTAACTGTTGGCAGCCGGTAAAAAACCCCTTTGCTCTTATGCTTTAAATTGCTGCATATTCTATCCCCAAATCAGTACCTTTCAAGTATGTGGCTAGACTTACAGAAAATTTACAGTTAACAGTCTGGACATGAGCAACAGCCTGAAGACATTATGGGACTGAGCTCTACAAATGCAGCCCTCTTGTTTCCTGAGAACTGCTGGGCAGTTTTCCAGTGCTGTAAATGCTGCGGTGGGATTAGGGGGAAAATGCTTGATGCAGAGTTTCATTCTGAAGCAAAATGTTTGGGAATTTTATTTCTAGTTTGATTACACAAAATGCATCAATTGAACATGATATCCAAAGGTAAGTATCACAAAAGCACAAAAAACCCCTCCTTGCTCAAAATCAAGTGCGTTGACGTGGATTTCCTTTGCCGGGGAAACTTGCAAATATCTGCCAGGAAAATTAGTATTTTAACTTAAATTCTTTCACTGGAAGTGTCTTATGAATTATATGATAAATATTTAACTATTTTTAAAGGTATGTATAATCTGTTTTAATGACCAGGTACAAGCAATTATTTCTTTTTGGCATGGATTTATAAATTAATTTATGGCTGTTGCTAGTTGTCTCCTGAATGTTTTTTAGTTAAATATTTTTTCAACAGCAATTTAAGTGGAATAATGTGAAGCTTGAGAAGTGTTGATTTCAATGAGGTTCTGTGTGGGGTGGAAGAAAAAGCTTTCTCTATGCTATTCACGTTTGGCATAAAATTCTTGAATTGTAGTTGTGAAGTAGCCCTTGTTTTTATAATAAAACTCCTAATTAACTACCTTTGGATGTTAAGCTTTGTGCACTTATATTCTGCTACTGCTTTTCCTACTACAGGAAAGAGAAAGTGGTTGGATGCAAGGGAATTCAGGATGTAGTGGAAAATCAGGTGGAGATGCAAGAAACTCTGTACCGCAGGGAAGAGTAGTCAGATACGAGGGTATATACTGTAGGTTGCAGAATGAATACAGAGGCGGGGTGGAGGAGGAGAAAGAATAAAGGCAAAAGTAAAGAATGGATGACCCTGTAGTAAATGTGAATAGAGGAGAGGACAACGTGAATAGAAGAGAGGACTGAGGAGATGCACAGGAGAGCTAGAAAGACAACTGCCCAGTGTAGAGCGAAGGGACAGGGGATAAAAGACATTTCCAATTAGCAGAGAAGTATAAAATTTCACACTTTGTGCATTTTACCAAATTAATAGGAGCTAGGTAAAAAGCTTAATTCAATGATACAGAATTGTATGTGTATTTTCATGCAGCTCCAAACATTCCTCTTCCCAGATTTCCTAAACGTGTGTTCAAGATGTAGAATAATTTCTCCTCAGAAAACTCTCTATCTGAATTGCAGCTGAGACTGGTTACAAGATACACAAATTGTGCAGTTGTCAGTACAGAAAACGAATGTAGTTTTTGGACCCTTCTAGTATGTATTACCAACATCTCTTTTTTTTTTTGCTTTAAAATGCTTGTATAAGCGAAGTTACATCGATGTTTTTAAGTCACTAAGCAGTTTGGCGTGGAGATGGCCAAGCTATCTCAGGTTCTGGAAGCTGCGTAATATGCTGATAGAAAATTGATCTCACATTCTCAATGACTGTGCATCTGCATTGACCATCTCTGCATAAACTGTTTGGTGAGCTATAAACATCCTGAAAAAAGCAAGTTACTTAATGGAGGAAGAAGAAAAGCTAGGGTGCAAATAAGATGGTTTGGGTTTTTAACAGATCTCTGTGGCGTTTTCAGGGCTCATATCAGCGGAGTAGTATAAAGATTTAATTAGACTTATGTGGATGGTCTAATATATTCATAATTTCCCCACTCATGACTAATTCAGTCACCCAAAACTTATGCCAATATTTACAGGATATTCCACCAGATATTAAAAGAATTTTGAATCTTAATTATCTCTGTGCAGAATATTGGCTTTTGATGACTTGCAGAGGAATTTGGTAAAAAACAAGCTATATAATGCTGCGAGCGTGTTTCTTTTATGTTTTCCATGCTCTGAAATCTTAAATGGAAAACATTGAGGAAAGGGTAATGAAATACCAGATACCGGGGAATTAGAATAGAGCCCCCAAGGGCTTAAAGGGGTGGACAGCTGTGCGAAAGCAAAGGTGTAATTCTAGGGCACAAGTAAGCTCACAAGGAGAGAGCACCTACTTGAAAAGCATTTAGCATGTTGGAGGAAAGTATAGCAAGAACCAGTAAGCATAATTTAAAAAAGAAATAGAATAAAAAATAAGGCACTCAAATTTGTTAACACTGCAAGTGATTACTCATTGGGAAAAATGACAGCCGTCACTTTGGATGGAGTGTATTTCAATATCTATTTTTGGTATCTTTAAAGATGCTGTTCTTGATGATGATATTAAAATATTTTACATTTTCTCTCTATAGCTCATATTAGACTGCTCTTAAAGTTCTTGTTTTAGAGTTCTGCTTGTTTTAAGGATAACACGTAATCAGCATATAGTAGTTCGGGCAGTATGGTTACATTTCCTTTTGGAGCAGTTACATCTTTTTTTCATTCCACTAAATTTCACTTTTCTTCTTTGAATTGTTGAATTTTCAGATAGCTCTAACTTTCTATTTCTGTGCATGTATAAATTCATTCATATATGCAGACATGCAGCATACAGAAAGTGATGACATAGGATTTGTCAGGTGTTGTATGTTTGAATTCAGTTGTTGTCACTTGATATATGTGCAACATATACATTAGCAACAAAAGGAGGGCTAAGGAGAATCTCCATCCTTTATCTGATGTGGGGGAAAACAGAGTGACCAAGGATGAGGAAAAGGCTGAGGTACTTAATGCTGCCTTTGCAGCAGACTTTAATAGTAAGACCAGCTGTTCTCCAGGTAGCCAGCCTCCTGAGCTGGGAGACAGGGAGGGGGAGCAGAATGAAGCCCCCATAATCCAAGGGGAAATGGTTAGTGACCTGCTACACACACAAGTTTATGGGGCCAGATGGGATCTACCCAAGGGTACTGAGGAGGCTGACGAAAATGCTCACCAAACCACTTTCCATCATTTATCAGCAGTTCTGGCTAACCGAGGAGGTCCCAGTTGACTCGAAGTTAGCAAATACGATGCACATCTACAAGAAGGGCAGGAGAGAGGATCAGGGAAGTACAGGCCTGTCAGTCTGACCTCAGTGCTGGGGAAGGTTGTGGAGCAGATCATCTGAGTGCCATCACAAGGCACGTATAGGGCAACCAGGCGACCAGGCCCTGTCAGCATGGGTTTATGAAAGGCAGGTCCTGCTTGACTAACCTGATGTCCTTCTATGACAAGGTGACCCACTTAGTGGATGAGGGAAAGGCTGTGAATGTCTACCTAGACTTAAGTAAAGCCTTTGATGCCATTTCCCATGGGATTCTCCTGGAGACTTTGTTGTACTCAGTGTGAATGAAACAGATGTCGCTATAAGAGCCAATGTAAGAGGTGAATCCTGTTTTAGGCCTGTTTATGCAGAGATGCAATGCTGAATTTCAGCCTCCTTGTATAAACGGAGCTCATTAGAGAGCTGAAGCATGAGAATGAAATCCTGGTACCACTGAAGACATGCTCTTACTGACTCTAGTGGTGCTGGCAATTTATTTCCAATAGAACAACTAAGCATGAAAATATGGAAATACAGTTGAAGTGTAAGAACTAAGATGAACTCTTACCTTTTATTTGTGTGTTCTTTTTTTTTTTTTTTTGTATGCAAGAACACTGGAACTATTTTGGGGCAGATGAGAACCTGGGTCCAGTAGCTGTGAGTATAAGAAGAGAGAAGCCAGAGGAAATCAAAGAAAATGGACCTCAATACAACTACCGGATCATATTCAGAACCAGTGAGGTAAGCAGTTCAGGAATGACAGTAAAAGAAGCTAGAAGTCAGCAGGCAAAACCAGGTGGTATGGGTGGGGTTTGTGTGCTTTTCAGCATTAATAATAGATTTTTGTCTTCTCTACATACTTAGAATCCAGAAATCTCCTGACAAAGTTATGCCGCATGTTTATATTATACAGAATACAAATAAACATATCAGTGAGTGAGTTTATTCCATAACATCCAATACAGAGGAAACTCTGAGGGTTGTTTTGGTTAAAGCTTGAGAAACTTACAGGAGCTATGTTAGCTAGAAGTAAGCAAAGAGGAGGAAAATTACTTCCTCCACTGTTATATGTGACAGGAGGTAGACCTGAGAAGTGTGCTTTTTTACTTTGAAATGCTCTGCTAGAAGTACTACTACTAATCTTTTCCAAGTATTAGTTTCCTGTAAAACTCAAATCTGTTGAATCATTTGAAATATTCTGACTGCTGTTAGCTATCAGTGAGTGACATTTTGCGTATCAGTGTTTCATGCAACATAAATTACTTAATGTCCTCAGTCTCTGTTGAGAATTAGAAAAATAGTACATTTTGCTCCACTGCTATTGCTAAGCAACCCTTTCTCAGTGCATAATTCAATATATAATCTATTTTTGTTTTGTATGCTTAGCTTATGACATTAAGAGGCTCTGTGCTGGAAGATGCTATCCCTTCAACTGCAAAGCATTGCACAGCCAGGGGACTTCCCCTAAAAGAAGTGCTGGAGTATGTGGTTCCTGAGCTGAATATCCATTGCCTAAGGCTGGCCTTCAACACTCCAAAAGTCACAGAACAGCTTATGAAGCTGGATGAACAAGGGGTAAGTTCAGAGTTACAGAATGAGACAAATTGTCTTAAACTATCAGATTACTGCCATGAACTGCAAAATTACCTTTTAGCTTTAAGTGATTAGAGGCAGCCTATTAAAATGCCTCATTTAAACTAAAGTTTGTCATCAGTAGGGAGAGTTATGTTGCATGTCTTTCCCCCAAGTTTTGCAGAATACTTGGTATGTATGAAATCAAGTTCATTGGTCTAAGTAGTTCGAAGTTTTAGATTCACATTATGGCAATTGTCCATTTTGATTTAGTTTAAAAGAGACTAAGTGGTTGTTTTTCAAAGACAGTGGGGGAGGAGCGAGTTCTGTTCTGGTTTTATTATTGCTATTATAATGAGAATAGCAATCTCCCATGTTACTGAATGTTTTGTTGTAATACTGTATTGGCACAACCAGTGTCTGTTGCCAGGGTACTGCCTGTCTTTTTTTTTTTTTTTTTTTTTTCCCCCCTGAAACAAAACTACATCAGAAAATATTCTACAACCTTCTTCATACAAGTGGTTTTCAATTAGGTGATAGTCCCCATGTCTCTTAAAGATGGAACCGAGGCTCATTAGCTATATAGTTTAGACTTAGCAAAATGAAAGTCCATGAGTAAAGTGAATTTTATGATTAAAAACTTTGACAGTGACATTTAGCAGCTCTGAGTATTGAGACTCTCTTTCTCCTGGTCCTTTTTGCTTCTTATGATCAGACTTTCCTGCACAGAATTAACATCTATGTTGTTATTTCTTTTTGCTGTTGAACTAACATTGCCATCGTAAAATTTAAAAAGGTCTAATCATCATCTCCAGAAGGGAGAGACTATAGTTATTCTGAACAGGTTTATAAGTGATTATTATGAAGATTTTGTCAGCCTCCTTGTGGTTTGGTTATTGAAACGGACAAGATAGGTATTTATTTGGGGATTCTCTATCAGAGGCAAAACTTTGAGTAAAACACTTTGTCTTCTAGTTAGTTTCAGAACTACATCTATTTTACTAAGAACACGATACAAGAGGATGAAGAAATGGGTAGCTGTGGCTGTCGCAGAGCATCCACACTAACCAGGGACTGGTTATGTGTGGTCGGCCCAAGCGGGGCACAGCCTGGTGTTGTCACTGACCATGACCGCTGGTGGGTGCCTGGCTAAGAATATAACAGGATGAGCATGGAGTGATACTTTCCCAGCTCCTGATGGCTTTTAGAGGGCTCTCTATCCTACCCCTCTGCTTTACCAGTTTGATGAATACTAGTTTAGTTAGTTAGTTGTCACGTAGAAGTTGTTCTGTAGTTCTGGTCTTGCTTTTGCCTTTCTCTGGGGTTTTTCCAGTTCCCCTCCTCCTTTCCCACATATATTTTAAAACAGTGCAGTTTTGAAAATAGGGAAAAAATTGGTTTAGTATGCTTTCTTATCTCTTCTCTCTCTAATATTTACTGATATTTTTATTTGCTTTATGGCTACTACTGAACACTGAAAGTATCTTTTCATGAATGCCTAAGAACCTGTTCCTTAGGGGTGTAAGTCAGAGCTCATTGCTGTAGAGTCAAAGTTGGGTGTCTTTGTACCACATATGTCACTTCGAGCTTTACTTGCACGGAGGTTCATCTGCCCAGTTATCCACCATCATAAGTTCCTTCGGTAGCTCTCGTAGCCAGTCTTCAGCTCCAGTACTGTAGAGTAATAATTCAGTAATGTTAGCAAACTTAGTTACCTTACTATTCATCATCTCTATCAGGTTGCTAAAGTGTGTTACATACTATATATCCAAGTTCAGATCCCAGCCTTACTGTACTGATCATTTTCTTCAGCTCCTTTTTGTCGTTTAGCAAGTTACACGTCTAAGTGAGGTCCTTTTCTGTACCCTGGCTATTTAGGGTTTTAAGACTTTCTGAAGAAGCAGCTTTGTTAAATGTCTCTTGGAAATTCGGATACTCTGCATCAGCTGTATCTCCTGCATGTGCTTGCTGGCCTCACAGAGAACACCACTGCAGTGAGCCAGCAGACACATAAGGTTGAGGAGAGGTGGGTTTACCATATAGCCTGCTAAAAGGATGGAATTTAGGATACTTACGGCTTCTCAGTGTAACTATTCTCTTTCACGTGATGAGATCCTAGTAAGTTGAAGGCCTGAGTGTTTTCCTTAGAGCAGTGGTTAGAGCAGTGATTCCAAATATGCACATATTCAGTGTTTGTGATTTGTTACCTGAGCCTAAACTTAATCTGCCCTTCATCCAGAATTAAGTTTGTCAGGCACTGGAAGACTCAAGGATATTTTTCAATCTCTGAAGTTTTCTGTTTCAGCAGTGGAGAAAATGGAGTTTAATTCAACATGGTTCCATAAGTGAGCCTTTGGATTCAAGGATCAGTACCTTCCAGATATTTCCATCAAGAACCTGCAATCTCAATAGCGTCAGTGGGAAAAATTTCACAAAGAAAAAAAAAATCTAGCGGAAAGTTATAGTTAAAGAAATTAATTCCAAAATTATTTCCAGTAAATACCTAATTTAAAAAGTAATTTAGCATAACTTGCTTCGGAAGTCGGTTATGTCTAAAAAAATGCGAGATTAAATAATGCTGATTTCATATCGTGTATTTCATTAAGCTCCTGACAGTATAGTGTATAGTATGACTTTCTGTTACTATTTAAACTTTTAAAAATCATTGAGGACAAGCGATAGTTAAAATTGTATTATCTACATCAAAGTATTTTCTGTTTTTGTGGTAATGAAACAGTTTGACACTTCTAACAGAAAAAGATAAGCACAGTCTGTACTAATTAGAAGCTGCATTTTTTATCAATTCCAAGCTAACAGAAAAATTTGGGTAACAGCTGCTCTACTAATTAGGTACACGGAATGTTTATCACTTCTTGCTGAGTGTCGCACCGTTTCATTACAGCACGAAGAGGTGCCCGTTTGATACAGCAAATAAGATGTTTTGTAATTTTAAGAGTTAAGACTATGAAGTGACCTTAGCCTGACTTAGCCATTAAGTTTTACCCAGTAACTCCTTCATTGAGCCAAATTTGCATGCACCAGTTTTGATTAAGATAGGCTATCTTTTTATATATTTTGAGTGAGGTTTTAAAGCAGTTGGTTGTTTTCATATTTAAGAATTTGCAGTTCTCTATTTGAGTTTATCTGCTTGTGAATTCCAGATTTCTGATATCTTTCTCTGCTACATCTTAAGAGTCATTATGGTGTGAGATTTTTTCCAGCAAAGGTTTTTGTATGCAGCGATTAAATCATCTGTTGGTCTTGTTTATGATAAACTAAACAGATTGCACTTTTCAAGTCTTTCACTGCAACATATTTTCTCTGAATTTCATATCATTATTACGGCTGAGCTCTGTCTCTTTTACTCTTTCAATATCTGCGTTTGACAGCCAGTGTCAGAATGGGAATATTCTTCTTGCCCCAGTTTTGTACTGGTGTTGTACGTCAAGTTGCATGTTCCTTACTGGAGTCACAGGAACTGTTCTGTACGTACGGCCTGTGTTGCTTGTCACCTAGCTGTTCTTTTATTGGCTTTATTAAAATGCATTCATTTGAATGGTTCTGTATTAAAAAGCAATCCAATCATTCAGTAGCTTCCTGGCTAATTACCATCTGCTAATCTTTGCCTTGAATGCAGAGTTCATGGTAACTTACTTTAGGTTTACTTCCAAATATGATTTAAAAATTTGAATATCAGGGCAATTACTGATTTATTCCAGAAGTTTATCTTTATGGCAGTTCCTCTTTCACAGAAATACTGTGAAATGTCAGTCAGTTTTTAATATAATTCCATATTTATAATATAAACTTGCTGACTGGTTAAATCCAAGATGTGCTGTCTTTCACTGGGTGCTAGACAAATACTTGGAGTGCACTTTTCCCACATATATAAATATGTAAATACTTTAAGATTATTAAAATGAAGCTGCTACTTGAGGAGTTTTACCACAGCAGAATTCATCCTTCAGCTCCTTTTTTACTTATGACTTGGAGTTAATACGCTTTGAAGGACCCTAGATTTATCAGAAGGAGGTGTAGCAATGGGGACTGCATGCCTGCCTTCTCCCAGATCCACCTTTTTGATTCAGAAATATCAGCTTCTGTTGTCCTTAGGAAACTTTTTTTTTTTTGAAGTTCAGCAAATTTAAGAACACAGCTAGAAGGCACGTCTTGCTCTTTGCATAACCCTTATTTAGTTTCTTAGGCTGACATTTTCAAAGCAATAAAGGAGAGTTGTTTGGTTGCTCGTGGATGCTGCAGATCCCATTTATGTTTATGCCCTTGAAAATACTTCCTTCATTTGAAATTGAAGCTTAAATCGTGTAGGTGTGCTTGGTGAGAATGGTTTTCTTTGTCCGAACTTAAGTAAAATTACTAGAAACTATTGTAATTAGCAGTGCAGCTAAGGCATTGTGATCCCATGGAACATTTCCCTGGGAGTGGAGAGAGAGCATACCTGAGCAGTAAACGCTGCCTGAATGGTCCAAGGCAGGACCTGCTACTGATAATGTGGAAAGTGGTGGCAGTTGTTGTGGTAGGAGCAACAGCGGTGCCACCTCTCGCCACCCTTCCTGGCCCCCCTCCTCTGTCCTCCCTTCCCACATGTCAGCAGTACCTGATCCAGGTTGTCTTCGAGAGCACACAGCCCAGAGTTTGGCTGCTGTGAGGCAATAAGCTCGCAGTGAGTGCAATCATGTAGTTTGCTAGCGAAGCAGAGATCATAGAAATGTTCCTGCAAATCTCATCTAGCTCCTGTGATTCTTGAGAAAATTTAAATCTTGATCAAACAGTCATCGTGCAGAATGTTTTACCAAAAAAAAAAAAAACATGTGCCATCCATCTGTATCTGGACAGTTTTGAGCGTTGTGTACACTGATGGTTGTTTTGAATTTTTGGATTTTTTTTTTAAGTGAATGGGCAGTTGAAATAAATAATCATGGTAATAAATTGTAACATTAATTTTCATGTGCAAATTAATGTATTTGGTTTTCCAATAAATATCTTTACTTCAAGTCTTAATACTTAGATGCCCAAAATATGCAGGCTTCGTTCTTAAAGATGAATGGTTTTGGTTGGGTTTATAGTGCTGAAAGACTGTATTTCCTTTATAGTTACACAGAAGTATATATAATAAGTTAAAATTAATGCATTCCAGTTCAATTATGTGTCCACATCATTCCGGCAAGTTCCAGAACTTTTTGTGTCATGACCTGTGATAGAAGCTTTGAGAGCAAATCACAGTATATTGGGATGATTTTGCTTCCCTTGCAAATAACTGTTCTCACTTCCCACTAACCTGTAGCCCAGACTTGCAAATCTCATGCCAGTTTCGATAGACGTTCTTGTGATTTTGCTCTGGCAGATCTGCTTGGTATTGATTTAAAATGGAGCCTCTGCAGAAATTCGTGTGTGGGAGGGAAGATTATTTACCCTGCAATAAGTGTTGCGTTTTTGCTAGATGGATTCCATGTGTAAACGCCGAGGCTCTCCTTTGCGCTCTGCCAGAATTCCTGCCTGTGAAACTGGGTTTGGGGATGGCAGTAAATGGCCGTGGGTGCTGCTTTATTCCCTTCTGGAACTTCTGTTCCTGTAGTGTAGACATAAAGGGCACAGATGTGATCCTTTTTGTGTTTGCATCAGTTTGGAATTGGTGGGAACAGTTTGCTTTGAAGAATTATGGTGGGGTAAAAAATTAACTTTATTCACATCTACAGTTTCTGCTGTTTTAGGAACATCAAAAGCCAAATTAGAGGAAAAATGGAACTAAAAAGCACAAATATGTTTGAAAGTCTATGCTAGTATATAGTATCTTTAAAGTGTTCCCAGCATTTCTCAATTTAGCTGTTTTCTTTGTTACTGCATTTTTAAGTAAGAGAAGGCCAACTGAATGCAATGGACTCTTTCAGCATTGCTAACAGATGAATGCAGTGATAGGTGAATAATTTTTATTTTCTTTTTGAAGTGAGGAAATGTTAATTTTATCACTTACTATAGAAATGAGCACATGCTGTGCCCTGTCCTTCTGTGTGGAAGGTTTAGTACAGGATAGTAACCATGGTACCAGCCTAAGAGTGAGTCTCGTTCCTGACGTATCTCAGCCAATACTTGCCACGTGGCTCAATGTAAGATGTTCACCACTTGCCTGCTGCAGTGTTGTCCTTCTGAAAATACGGAACGCTATTGTTTGTTTCACTTCAGACAGCATTTTGACATCTTCAGATTAAATATGCCATCGTTGAGACAATTACGCTGTAAAACAAGGAGAATATTTGCAACTAGACTAACATTTGAAATTAGACTGACAATTAGGTGGGTTTTTTTGCTTTGTAAATTATGGGTTTAATAAAAGCTCTGAAGTGAATTCAATACGTAAGTTGCTGTATCACTTGGTATACATATAACATTTTCATCTTTTTCCCTTTGCAGCTAAGTTACCAGCTTAAGGTGGGTATCATGTACTGCAAAGCTGGGCAAAGCACGGAAGAGGAAATGTATAATAATGAATCAGCAGGTCCAGCCTTTGAAGAGTTTCTTCAGCTCTTGGGAGAACGGGTTCGACTCAAGGGATTTGAAAAGTATCGTGCTCAGCTGGATACAAAGAGTAAGGCTTTTTTTTTTTTTTTTCCTAAGTGAAAAAAATACATCATGGTTGCTAATTGACTTATTGTAGAGTTCTTAAAAATCACCTCTTTGCTATAGGAAGACAGTTACTTAATATTACAAGTGAAAGCAGAGCAAGTATGTAATTGGACTCATATCCATATGGTCTTTCAACCCTGATAATTACTGGATTTTTGTACTGATTTGGGATGAAATTATCACCAAAGCTGCAACAAGAAACCAGTAACTATGGAACCATTATCAGCATTGAAATCCACCACGAGTGTGCTGTCTAAAGAGAGTAATCAATACAGTTGGTATGCCATATTTTTTTTAATGATATGCTAATAGACTGTCTCAAAAAAAGTTTTGAGAACCCATCTATGTAACTCCACCTTGACAAGTTGAGCTATTGCTTTTCTGCTGTGTCTGTTGCATGTAGTTTTTCTTCTAGCCACTTTTGTCTTACTCCTGCTATCAAATGTATACCTCCCTCTGTGATTTTTCTTTTGAGTTATGGAAATTAAACTGGTTTTGGCAGTTATATTATAAGCTTTAACAGTAAAACATATTGCAAGAAAAATGCAGTGGAAAGATGATCTTGGGTGAAGGTATCTATAAAAGAAATTGCCTACTTTTGGACTCAAGCTTGTGAAATACCTGTTTACCACCTAGTGCATGCTATATTCAAACTGTAAATCTATTTAAAAATACTCAGAGGAGAGTTTTGGCCTCTCTTCCTTTTCTTTGAGTATTGGAACTAACCAGTTCCTATGGAAATTTTTTGTTATTTTTGCCCACTTGCAGTAAAGGAGATTAAATAAGGAGTTGATTCATGAAAGCTGAAAAGCATTCATCAACTTCAGTGCAGCAGAACCTGTGCTCTTGTCATAAGTCTTCTATCTCAAATACAGTAACTTGCTGTGCTTCAGTGCTTCCCCATTCTACCTTGTGTCCTTGAATCTTACAGGGATCACATTGCCATCTCCTCAGGCTGTCTTGATCAGCCTAATTGTCACTCCTCAGAGGGTCATAAAACTTCCTGTGGTTTTAAATCTAAATTAATACTTATTTCACACACATTTACCATTGAACCAGCTTTCTTTTAGTTGCAATTCTTATATTCTCTCCGTTGTATTTACTCCCTTGAGTGGATTTATGCACAGCGGTTGTGTCTCCTCTATGCTTTTGTGATGTTACCCGTAACAAGCCAAGTCTCTCTTACTGGTATGTGAGGCATGGATTTCTCTGCTTCCTTCCACCCCCGCAGTATTACCTGGGAACATTTCTATGCACTCGTCCAAGTTTGAATTCGGTCTCCTTAATTTTGGTGGCTAGGATTGTATACATGATTCCAGATAAGATCCAGGCAGTTTCTTGCTGTAGCATTTCCTTGCCTTTACTGGAATTATACTCATTGTGTGGCTGGGTTTTCCTTTTCTGCAGCTACAAAGCCTTATTTTATCGGTTATAAAAATAAACTAGGTCAAAAAATCAAATGTGTATGGAAAATAGAGAAAATATTTGTTATTTTATAGCTTCTGGGTTTATATTGTGACCCCCTTGTTACTTTCAGTAGTTAACGTAAAATCCTCTGTTCCATTTCTCCTGGTTTAGATATTTCAGACATCTGAAAAAAATCCCTTTTTTGGTGTCAGTCCACACATAGTGGTTCCTAGCACATGTAAATGCTGGATGATTAAGAGTTGACTCATCTGCTCAGATATACCCATGAAAGCTGTAACTGTGTCTAAGTACTCATTTGAAATTTTCTTCTAAACAGCAGAATTTTCCAGTAATGTTCAAGTTCCTTCTTATTGCTTCTGACTCAGGGAAAGAATTTTGTCAGGTTTTGATTTTATGTACTATCAATGTAGCACCTGTTGAATGGACAGGTATGTAAACTTTTAATTGCCTGAATCTCTCCTGGTTTTAAGAGTTGTCTTCTAGTAATGAGGGTTTTCTACTCCGTGTTGAGAGCTGACATGTCTTTTTCACGTTGCCCAGTAGATCTGCCAGCTCCAAACTGTATTTTAAAACAAAAAAATTGAGAGGCTTTACATGAACACTTCACTGTGATCTGAAAGGAAGGGGGATGCTCTGAGTGGAAACTGCTGCTTTCACAAAGGCCTTCCTATATTTTCTTTCAGTCAAGGTTTACAGTCTCACAGGCACGGGACCTCATCAGCTAGAACTGCTTAGCAGCTCCTAAGTTGTCTGAAATCTTTTGGGTTATGTTGCCTGCAGGCTCACTGAGGAAACACGCACCTACATAGTGTACATGAGTTCTTAATGAGCTCATGCAGCAAATGTGAACAATGGCAACAAACTTTTGTAATTTACCTTGATGGGGCTGTGTTTTCCTTTCTGCCAGTACACAAAGCACAGACTGGAAGTGGTGGGAAAGAATGTGCTGTTTTGGGGGCACAACACTAAGCTCTTGGAATAGCTACATTTGGAAACCCTTATTGCATATTCTGCATAGGAAATAGAAAAAAAAAAAAAAAAAGCCACCTTGTGGTAGGCAAAATGCTGAAGACCAGAGATATCTTCAAGAGATGCATCTTGGGTATGGGGAATTTGTGAACAGCAGAACCCAGACAGGCAATACATCTTCACTAGCTAGTAATCAATCAATCTGTTCTGCCTTGGCCCTGACACAGAAAAGCCTGCAAAGGAGGAGGTTGTGGTTTTTTTACCATGCCTTAGGTTTATCAAGTTTTGTTGAAAAGAGCTGGGTCTACAGCTAGGAAGCAGCTTCTCCCTTTCATAGAATCATAGAATCATCTAGGTTGGAAAAGACCCTTGGGATCATCGAGTCCAACCATCAATTTCTTCCTTATATCTAGCCTGAGTCTCCCCTCTTTTAGTTTAAAGCCATTACCTCTTGTCCTATCGCAACAGGCCCTGCTAAAAGTCTGTCCCTGTCTTTCTTACAAGCCTCCTTTGAGTATAGAAAGGCTGCAATAACGTCTCCCTGGAGCCTTCTCTTCTCCAGGCTGAACAACCCCAAGCTCTCTCAGCCTGTCCTCATAAGACATCCCTCTGATCATTTTTGATGCCAAAGTCTTCATTCTGTAGGAAACCTGGATGTAACAGCAGGAGTAAAGCCTGGCTTTTTCCTCCAGACAGCCCTGCAGACACGCCATCCCATCAGGAAGCGCTCCCAGTTGATGGTACTACACACGCCTGGGCTGTTTCCATACGATACTTTGACCTCAGTTGCTTTTTCCCTTGTCTCTTGTCATTCTTTCCTCTCTTTACTTTCTTTTTACTTTACTTCTTTTCACTTTTTCCTTTCTTTTTAAATCATTATTATTTTTTTATTTTTCCTTTTTCTTGCTTTTTCCTTTTCTTTTCCCAGCTCTGTGCTCTTCTGTTGCTAGAGGTCACTGTCATGAAATAGTTCTTGCGGTCTCATTACTCAGGAAATTTTCTGCATAAAAATTCTGTTTAATGTCGGCACAGTTGATTGCAAAGATGCTCTTAAAAACAAGTATCTGTTCATTAACTTGGAAGAAAGGTCAGAGCTACGTAGGCTACTTTGCTCGTTCCTGTACCTTTGGCAATACTTTGCAACCTGTGAAAAGCAGATGCTTGATGTAACACACAAGGAAAGATTTTCCCAGCGTGGAGGAAAGCTGATTTGTATATGTACTCTGGGAATTTTCACAGGATGTTTTTAATTTATGCAAAGTTAGAAAAGTAAAGTTGCTCTAGCAAAAGGCAGTTTCAGAACAGTTGTTTTCCTTAGAAAGTTTTAGAATTAGGGGCCTAATTGGTAAGTATCCGTAACAGAGCCAATTTTTAAAGGGAGTATTCTCATACATCCTATTAACTGAAAGCCCATTTAAGTATATTGGATCCTTCAAGGGCTTTAGCTTTGGATCTTTGCCAGTGCCACTGTGGAAAAGAGCTGCTACTTTTTAAAGTTTGCTTGTGTGTTTCTAGAATTACCAGAGGGGAAGCAGTCTATCTCCTGGCAGCCTGCAGACTTTGGATAGGAAATAGAGCTTGAAAATGTCATCTATCCCACGGTTGCTAGGAAGTTTATGGGCATCACTTTAAAGTAATAAACATCACAGTAATCTTTCAAATCATAACTTCAGTCATTTTACTTTATTTTCTAGCTGTAACACATCCTTTATTTCCCTCCCCCTCACTTAGTCTTATTTCTCAATATTTTAAATTGGTAAATGGGATCAGCTGGATAATGCTAGGCCTGGTAACCTGGCGTGTGTGTCCAGCAGAGTAGTTGGTGCAGGAAATGAAGAAGATTGATTAATGTGAGTTGTGGGAGTTTATGAATTACCCATTTGACGAGATTATAAACTTAGCTAATAATGGTAGCTTTCTGTATTAGATGTTTATACTGCATGACATTTGGTTAAGACATGTGAAGAATATAAAAACAGCACAGAAGATATTATATAGAATAAAAATCTAGGGAATGAGTGGACTTCAAATTGACATTTCATTAGGGATTGTCAATAAACCCCAGTATTTCTAATGAAATAATACAGATCAGTTACCTTCTTCACTTGTACTATTTAACATCTTTTCAGCCACAT
This sequence comes from Numenius arquata, assembly GCF_964106895.1. Classification (NCBI taxonomy): domain Eukaryota; kingdom Metazoa; phylum Chordata; class Aves; order Charadriiformes; family Scolopacidae; genus Numenius; species Numenius arquata. The sequence goes on along the minus strand of NC_133581.1, from coordinate 45,043,472 downwards.
GGAAGGATAGAGTTACTGTTGGGTCTCAGACACTCGCAGAGAGACCAGTAGCCAAAGAAGGTCAGAGGTTCCTCGATTGCTTAAGAAGCAGAAATAAAGGATTCTGCCCTTGGAAACAGTGTCTAAAAAAAGGCTTGGGAATTACAGAAGTTGAACATGAGTGCTTGGGGTAATCCTTGTGTATAATAGAAAGGAGAGCAGCTTTGGCAGGTGCTGAATTTGGGCCAACAACTAGGAGAAACTGGAAATAAGGCAGGGCTTTTTAACAGCAAAGGTAAATGGGAACAATATTAAGCTCTGAAACTTCTTCTTGTGCTTTTAAATGTGAGCACTGCTGCAGTTTGTAGCAATGGCTGCTCCTTCTCTTGCATCATCAGTATCATTTATTTTATCATTTATGTATTCTTGTTTGGAACACTGAGTTAGATTTTCTACTCGTATTGGTTTTTTATACAGTTTTCTAGTGCAGAGGTTTTAAAAGCTGCTGTAGAAGCAGGGTGACACTGAAGTCCTGTGGCTTCAGTGAGGTCAACTTATCAGCAGTACACTGTTGGTATCCATCACAGTTTTCAGCGCTGTTGGTGTTGGAAAGAAAACATTTAAATAGGAATCTGTTAAGACAGTCCTTGTGAAGATAGCTGAGAAACATTGAATGGACAGACAAGTAAGGTGGATTTTTAAAGGTGAATAATGATAGAAGGAAAAGAGGACCAGATGAGTCCTCAGCTAAGAACTAAGTGCAGTAATGGGACAAGACTGAGAAGGCAGCATCAATAGGTATACTGTAAGCTGCTGTCAGGAGGGGATGTCTTCAGCACAGAAAGGTGCTAATGAATTTGTAGATCCCCCAGGCCTTTGTTAAATACAAGGAAGTCAAAGTAGATTGTGGTGCTGGCTTACAGTTCTGACCTTGAAATTATGGATACTATTTCAGATGGCAGTCTTGGATTTTACTGCAATGGCAGTGATTTGATTTAAAGCAAACACCTATAATTATTATGTTGTACTTCAGAAAAAGTATTCTGGACATGTAAGAACGAAGAGATCTGAATTGGTGAGAAAGAGGCACAGTCTGTAATGGATACAGACTTCTGCTTGTAGTTGAATTTGAATAACAAGGTATTTAAGCTGTGAGGTACTTAGAAATAATTGGAACATTAAATGTGTTCATTTGTATTGTGCCCTTATTACTTAGTTTGCAGAACCAGTGCTGTTCTGAGAAAGAACCCTTTTCTGCCTGAAATGAAGTCCATCCAGGAAAGCTGAAAGTTTGGCTTAAATGGATGAGTGTTGTTCTAGTATACTATTTATCAGAATTGCTTTATTCTTTTCCTCTTCCCCCCCAAGCCCTTTTGGGCCCCTTCCCCTCTTTTGGGGCCTTCCTTCCCCTCTCTGTCTTCTTACCCACTTCCCTTTCTTTTTGCACCCGCTCCCCCTTTCCAGTTCTTTGTAATATTTTTCTGTGCTCTATTTATGAAAGAAGATGTACAAATTAGCATATTTAGTTAGACCAAAAAAAGCCAGTAAGGAGTTATGTTGATGTTTAGATGACTTCCAGGTGCATCTGCCTCCTTCAGCGTAATGATCAGGCAGACAGCAGAGTGCAAGATGAAATGATTCCCTTTCAGCTGTCGCACTGTTGGAATTAGCGTTAGAAGGCAAATATTTAGCAGTTAGCTAGTTTTTCATAATGGTAATGTTGAGTGCTGGAAAAGAGAGCCCAATCTCCTTGAAACATTAACTGACTTTTTTTTTTTATTATAAGATTCTAGGAATTTTGTTTTTCTAATTCCCATTCTATTTTATGTAGATGATTTGGAAAGGCAAAATCTCTATTCAGCTGTAATGTAGGAAGCTTTCCATTTCATTTTATGGATGTTGTTTTGGTTTTTCATTTACAGCAAAGCTACCTCTATTTAATTATTCTGAATTTGACAGAAAATGAAAAGTTCTTGTCAAAGCTTATACCCAAAATCTGGGTAAATAAACTTTGTATTTATGTTACTGTAAATGCCTCATGAATCTCTGAGCTATTATCTCCTTAGTAACATGATCTCGCTGCTAATAAAAAATGCCAAGGTGTAGTATTTAACAGCTTTCTGAAATACACTGCTATAATTAGCTGGATTATATAATATAGTAGCATGTTTATATAACTTCAAATAACCAGGATGCTTTTTTCCATATATAAATCTAAGGTTTTTAAAATTCTGTTTGAAAATGGGCTTTTTGCACTGTGGACAGCAGTTGTATTTAATAGAATATATTAGCTATTTCAGCTTTAATGTGTTACTACTTAAATTAATGGAACATTTTTCAGGGTCTCTTTTTCTGAGAGAGAGAGAGAGAGAAAGAAAAAGTAAAACCAGAAGTTCCCAGTTTGTGGGAACAATCAAGTGTTAATCAAGTGTTGTCTTCATCCAACACTTTGTAAACTTTAATAATATCCCCTCTTCTTTTTTTCTTTCTAAACTTCATAATCCTAGTTTTTATCATTTTCTCTCCACATGGAAGTCTCTCCATCCACGTATAATTATTTTTGTGGCCTGTTTCTGGATCCCTTCTCTCTCTTCTATAACTTTTAAAATAGGGTGGCCAGAACCCAAAACAGGTGAGAGTACCTTTGATTAATATACCAGCATCATAATGTCGTTGTTGTGGGCTTTTTCCATCATCAGCTGTAAGCATGCTAGCATCCTGTTTGGGTTTTTGACTGCACCTATCCACAAAGCACCTGTTTTAGTGAAGGTTTTATCTGACTTCATTACAGTTAATTTAGAGTCCTGATACTTATGTTTAAAAGAACCTGTTCTGTTCTTTCTTACATTGTGGGTTATGTGTCCATTGATGTTTCATTATGCATGGTATTCATTCGCAGTGTCTGCCTACCTTCCTTTCTGAAGTCCTTTTCACATTCCTTACAGTTCAGTTTCATTCTGATTAGCCTGAGATACTGGGTGGTGTCTGAAAAATACTTCAGACTTTATTTCCACTTTTCATGCTTAAATAGGGTTTCTTCAGGGTTTTCTGGTATGAATTCCCTATTCCTATCAAGTTGTCATTGGGAAAAGTACACAAAATTATACGTGCCATCTGTACATGTCATGTGCTTTGGCAGGTGAATAAACTCTGGGTAAGTTTTTACTTGCTGATGTTTCAGTTAGGATCAAGGATGAGGAGGAATTCTTGTCTTGCCCGATGATTTTCTTTGATAATAATGAAACTTTGTTTTTAAACTATTTTTTTTTAATAATGCTTTTATTTTCTCTTTTTTTTTTTTTTCTTTAAATGAAGCTGATTCAACGGGTACTCACTCTCTATACACAACGTACAAGGACTATGAAATAATGTTCCACGTTTCTACTATGTTGCCATATACTCCAAACAACAAGCAACAGGTAAGATGGACCGTGCCTATTTAGAATTAATTTTTCCTCCATCTCAAAAGTAGCTGAACTATTGAAAGTTTAGGATAATTCTTACTTGTTACTAGCAAAGAAAACACTTTAAAAATCAGAATTATCGAAAGTGAAACTAGCCATGTCCATGTCAGGAAGATGAGCAAATCATATCATTGTAGGTACGTCATAGGTAGATTTTTCTCGATAGGAGTGTCTTCTATTTAATTGCGCATTATTTACTGAAACTTTGATGTGAATACTATGCAATAATGTCAGTAGTACATCCGTGTTACGTAACTAGGAGTTCATGTCTTACATCTACAGGACCATAGTGTATTTGCTGCAGAAGGTTGAAAACCATGTGAAAGTCCATCACGCTTTAAGGATGGCATTCAGCAAACTGTAATGTGCACAGAATCGGAGGTGATGAGGGGGTGGCCCAGCACACTGCATGGCACGCTACACAAGAAGACGAGACAAAATCCTCTTTTTCTTGTGTGTGTGTGTTAATTTTTTTATTATACTGAAGAGCTACGTAGGCTGACTTGCTTTGTTACTGTGAAGTACCTGGGCCATCTGGTTATATATGATGAGTATGCATTTTACTCTAGAAATGGATGTTATTTTGTGTTTTTGTAAATAAAATAAACATTTCCTTTAAGAATAAAAGATAACTCACCATTGGTTTTAGTTTACTTTTGTACGCAAAAGTTTACCTTCCTCTTTTATTGTAGTCTTGGCTTTATTGAAAGAAGCCTATCAGGAAATTATTACAGCATTTCCTAAGGACAGTGACAACTATTTTCAACTTGAAACAGAACCTACTTCTGGCTTGTAAAACAGTGCGAAGAGGAGAATGTGTTCCAGCTGCCGTGTATCGCTGATTACTCTGATACTAGCAGATTTTCTTGTGGTTTTTCCTCTGTTTAGCTTAAAATTTCCCCTAACAGTATCTTCCCGTATGTTACATGTAGAAATTAAATTGTTAGAAAAAGGAAAATGCCTATGCCTGAAATTTGTTAGATGAATAACTAACATTCTGGTACTTATATAAATCCACAACTGTTTCAGTTTTCAGCTTGAAAATAAAAAAAAAGAACAATAGTAATTTATAATAATGAGAAATAAATAATTGTAAATTGTGCAGAGACTGTGTTTTAACCTATGAATCTCTTTTTCTGTTAAAGCTTCTGAGAAAACGTCATATTGGAAATGATATTGTGACAATAGTTTTCCAGGAGCCTGGAGCACAACCATTCAGCCCAAAGAACATTCGATCCCACTTCCAGCACGTCTTTGTCATTGTCAGAGTGCACGGTCCCTGCACTGACAGTGTTTGTTACAGGTACTGTCACTAGTGGCACTGAAAACACACAATTTGAGTGCAAAGGGAGGTGTCGTTCCTCTTTTAAATTCTCAGTAGGGAAAAACAATGAACGATCGGGCTCGAGGAGATTTTGGGTCACGTAAATCCAGAACGCTTTTTAAAAAAATAAATAGGCACATACAAATATGTAAAATAAACACACCCGGTGAGGAATATATTGCTGTCAGTATTTGTGTGTACACACACACGTAAATGTACGTTTAGAATTAAGCATTTGGGAATGGTTTTAAAATTCCATTCTCATTTCCTTTCTATTCTCTTCATTAAGAGTATGCTAGAAGAATATTTCTGTTTTAATTCTTAGTAATTCACATTTTGTTTGGATCTGAGCTTATGTTTCATTTTTGAAATAAAGACAGTGAAAAAGTATGACCTTTCAGAAGGAAGCTAAGCTCTCTGAACTATTTTGTCTGAAATATCTTCATTTTATATCTCATTTCAATCCAACAAAGAAATTCCAGAGCATTCTGTAACAACAAAAAATTATCTTACTGTGACCTTAAAGTCACTGTGATTAAAATAGAAAGTGGCAATTGATAGTAACTTGCAAGATGAAATTCCTATTTAGCATTTTTTTAACCTAATTGAAAGCATATAGAAACAAAGTTTTTGAGTTACACTTCTTATGACCGGTAAAACTTTTTACCTTTGTTATATACTGAGCTCTTACTGTATTGTTATTTTTAAATGTTGACTGATATCAACAAACTTTTCTAAAGCTTCTTTATTTAAAATATGAAGTGTCAGAGTAATGGATTTAGAATATTTATCTTGAAAGTGAGGTAGCCTTAGAATTTACTTGTCTTTACTGAGTTGCAAATGTTGACCCAAGTGTTTCATTCAGTCAAGTGCTTATTTAGAGGAGGAGCTAAGACTGCAGAGTCTGAGATGGTGTATTCATGTTTTTCAAGTAATACAGTAAGGTTTAAAGGCTTTTCTCTCACCGTAAGCTTTTGGTGAAGTTCACACGGCACTTTTGGAACTGATGCTGAACTTTGTACATGTATTAAACTCTCCTGGCGCAGTCATGTTCATGTTGATACTCATTTTAGGGCAGCTTATTAACAAATTCCACTGCTACATAATTTATGTAGGCATAGCTTGTTCTTAAACTTTTAGACATATGTTTCAGCTCTTATTCTGTACGGAAGCTGATTTTGAAGTAAAGGGAAAGTAGGAAATACATCCATGAGGGCTACAGATGCATTTTCCATTTGAATTGGGTATTACAAGCACAGAGAAAGAACTGCTTTTGGTTATTGTTTTTCAATAATATGACTGCATATTTTCCATTTCTTCCTTTTAAAAGGCATGGGAAAGATTTATACTTGTTATACTGTAATAAATTTAAATATCTCGGGGTTCTATTTTGGACCTTGAGACTACTGAATTGCTTTCATTTTTCAAGGCGTCACAACTGCATCACAACTTCATGGGCTGCCCAGGAAAGCGGTTGAGGCACCATCCCTGGAGGTTTTCAAGAGATGGGTTGACATAGCGCTTAGAGACATAGTTTAGTAATGTGGGGGGTTTTTTTGTATGGTTTTCTTTTGATTTTTTTATCAGAGTTAGATTGATGGTTGGACTAGATGATCTTAAAGGTCCCTTCCAATCTAGACGATTCCATGATTCTAACTACAAGGACTGGAACACTACTGGTTGCTATTAGTGAATAAAATTTCAGAATTTCATCTTTAGTGATGCGACAGGCTTAAACTTTAAGGGAAAGGTGAGCAGGTAGGAAAAAAATTTGTGAGTGTCAGTGTTCATTTTGATAGAAAATGACTTCCAGAGCGTTACATGTTCCGTGTACTGTCTTTAAGATTTAAATCCTTTCTTTTTTTATCCTCTTGGTGCAAACACTTGATTTAATTTTATAGAATTCCATTATGAAAAGTTTTTCTAGGAAACTTTTCAAAGTAAGTTTGACCTCTTTTTCACTGAATTATTTGGAACGGTTTCATAGATTCATAATTCTAGACAAAACAGGAAGCCCTATAGCATAAAAATGTACTGGAATTTATATTAAAAACTACATAAAAGGAATAAAATCAAGCACTGTCTTAGCCAGTGATTCTCCCTCCCAACTAAGATAAACAATATTTCAAGAGCCTGGCTTCTCTGTCAGCATCGTTCACTTTTTAAACTTCTCTAGCATATGTTACAGATAAAATTCTTGTGCCTGTGATTCATGATTTTGAAAACCGAATCAAACAAGATGTCACTGATAGTTTTTCATTACATCCAGTAATTATGCTTGACACTTAAGGTTTCTGTCTCTTATCAACAGACCCTTTAGGACCACCGAAGATGGTCAGATGGTTGCATCATGAGCACCCCCTGTTGTATACTTTTTTGATATATTTGAAGCAATTATAAGTGTCAGTGACATTTTTCAGTACCAGTTCTGAGAAAATATAATCAGAAAAACCAAAACCAACAAAACGAAACCAAACCAAACAAATAAAACACCCCACCACCCAAACCCAGAAAATGGGGTTAAAGATTGGGTGACTTAAATTTTTTATTTTTGGTATTTCTGTGTTGTGTGTGTCCCAAAAAAAAAAAAAAAAGGTTTAATAGTATTTCTGCAATCTCAGTTACTGATTTTTTGGGGGGCATTTCTCTGATTGTGTTTAAGGATCTAAGATAAGTTAGAACAAAGTGCGAAAATAATACCCACCAGTCTTCCAAATGGAACACCACATATATTTCTAGTGTGTTCAAGTTCCATCATCCTGTTTTTCTTTATGAAACTCCATTACTGTGATATTTTGACCAAAATTGGTTAAAGCTTTTTCAGATTCAGTTATAGATATGTAGTAAATCATATTCAAACTGTTGGAGCATTCCTTGTCATAAAATTGTTGAAGTACAGGGGTCAGTATCTTCTTCAGACAGACTGGTAAGTGAATGATAGTGGACTGGAATGGCGAATCTTCAGTGATGCCAAACGAGTCTCATCTGCTCTGTATCCAAAGAGAATTGAGCAGGGAGAATAGCTAACCTTCTTGGCATTGTGCAAGGCAATCTTTTTGTCAGTCCATCATATTTTGTACAGAAAGTAAAAGGAAGAGTTGAAAAAGGAAGCATCTATCAATAATATATGTCTCCAAAGTTTGAAGAAATTTCTTATTTCAAGTATTTTTGGAGTCTGCTTCTGTCACTAGCATGCAATATCAGTTAGTGCAGTTAGTGCAATCCAGAAACTTAAAATATAATTAGTAATGTGTTGTATATATGCATTCAGTCACCAGAAGGTGATTCTCATGGTGAAACTGGTCTTGTGAGATGACTTTGTCTTTATCTTCTTAATGTGTCCATTTTATCTGTATTTCTAGTATCGATCTTCATATTGCTTTCAGATGAGCCTTTCAGCTTTAGGTAGCTAAATTATAAGCTAGCCGTTGTAATAGTGTGTGTTAGAAATTTTCCGTTTCTAGTAAAAAAAAAATAAATTCAGAACTACCATACATGAGTGATTAGTTTATTAATAGAGCATGATTTTGCATGTGAAGCTCTCTTTAAGCTGTGATACTGAGGATGACTCCAAAGTGCCTAGATGCAAAAATAATTGGCCTTCTGTTTATATGGTAAGGGGGACATAATCTCCACACTGGCAAGATTAAAATGTAAATATAGGCACGTTGCTGAGAAAAGGAAAGAAAAAGTGAGGGCTTAAGGAAAAAAGGAAATGTATTTTCTGTATTGAAAAACTGTTGAATTTGCATACAGTGAAACACTCTACTTCTTCCTTTTTTATGTCTTAGTGTTGCTGTGACAAGATCCAGAGATGTACCATCCTTTGGACCACCTATTCCAAAAGGTGTCACATTTCCTAAATCAAATGTGTTCAGGGACTTCTTACTAGCCAAAGTCATTAATGCAGAGAATGCTGCTCATAAATCAGAAAAGTTTCGTGCGATGGCCACCAGGACCCGTCAAGAGTACTTGAAAGACTTGGCAGAGAAGAATGTCACCAACACACCTATTGACCCTTCTGGCAAGTTCCCCTTCATCTCGCTTGCTTCGAAGAAGAAAGAAAAGTCCAAGCCTTATCCAGGAGCAGAGATCTATAGTTCTGGTGCTATTGTATGGAGCGTCCATGCAAAAGACTACAGTAAGGGTATGGAAATAGACTGTCTCCTTGGCATCTCTAATGAGTTTGTAGTCCTCATTGAACAGGACACGAAAAGCGTGGTGTTCAATTGCTCCTGTCGAGATGTGATAGGGTGGACTTCAACGGACACTAATATCAAAATATTCTATGAGAGAGGTGAATGTGTTTCTTTGGAGAGCTTCATCAGCAACATTGATGATATCAAAGAGATCGTCAAAAGGCTGGAGGTTAGAATGTGTTCTCTTGTTTGGTTCCCCTTCTTTGCTTTCTCCTCTCGCCCCACTGCTGAGTAAGGCTTCAATTTAATGTTTGGGATCCCTAAATCTGTTCTAATTATTTATCATGAAATCTATAAGTACTTACCTGCTTTTTATATCTCAAAATCCAGTATTGCTTTCATTTTTATCAAATATTGGCCAACCTCAGCTGGTTACATGTGTGTCAAAAATGTCTGAATATATATTAAAAAAAAAAAGGGCCTTCAGATGCATAAATGGCTCCCACACAAATACAGAAGTGTCGCCTTCTTTCTTTTCCTTGTTTTCCTTTCCTTTCTCTGTTTTATAGGCTTGTTGTATCTTGTTTCAAATGAAGCTGTAATATCTTTGAGACTGACTTATTATGTTGCCAGCAGGGTGCAGTCCCAATCCCTATTGCAACCTTCAGATATTCTCTGAATGCATGTGATAAACTAAAAATGCAGTGAATCATGGTATCTGTCTGCAAAACATCTGTCTGTGCTCATTTTTTATCCAATTAAGTTATGAAAGAATGTGTTATATTTCACTGTCTCTTCTGTAATTTCACAACTGTAGTTGTATAATGACCAGGGAAAAAAGGAAAACCAGGCCCTATGAAGTTGCTCTTGATGGTATTCATGCTCATGGTATATAGAAGAGTTGGCATAGACCCCAGTTATGTGCTTGGTAGCTGCGTGCCACCATGTTCTGACTGAAAGTAATCTTACAGTTTACTGAAACAGCTAGAAATGTAGCATGGTTGGTTCTGACGTGTAAGAGAGAAAGTAGAGATCCTTGTGTAACATCATGTGCTTTTCTGTTGTGTGCTGCCATGTATCTTCTAAAATTCCTGTGGTTTCAGTAAAAATTTCAAGGCAGAACTTGGGTAATCAGACTCTACTGAAAATACTAGTTTGAGTGACAAGACCCATTTCAGCTGATCATGTTCCCAGGACTGTGATATATATTCTTTGATCGTGTCCCACCGTTTTCTTGGGAGTTGGTTGATTGTACAAAAATGGAACCCTTAAACCTCTATTGACACTGAAGGTCTCTCCGTGCATTAAATTCTATCTTCATTTCAATTTGCAGCTTGTAACTAAGGGCTGCGAAACGGTGGAGATGACTCTGCGTAGGAATGGTCTGGGTCAGCTTGGCTTCCACGTGAACTACGAAGGCATTGTGGCCGATGTTGAGCCCTACGGCTATGCCTGGCAGGCGGGACTGCGGCAGGGCAGCCGGCTGGTGGAAATCTGCAAGGTGGCTGTGGCCACCCTGAGTCATGAGCAAATGATCGATCTTCTGAGAACATCAGTAACAGTGAAGGTCGTCATTGTCCCTCCGTATGAGGACTGCACACCACGCAGGTATTGTGTAATAGCTGCATTTGGTCTGAAATTATATCTTGATTTGTGGGGTCGGGGGGGGGGAGAAACAGCCCAGAGTAAGTGTTAACCTCCACAAAATGTGGCATAGTTATAATACAGTCTCCAGTAGTGTAAGGTGAAGAGGAGGGCAGGAAAAATTGCCCATATTCAGACTCCAAGCCCCGCAAAATATTCATTGAATACTAAAGTTTAATAAAATGTATGAAGAACCTCATGTGTCCTTTAAATTCCATGGAATTTAACATGGAAATCAAACACCTTTTTGTTGACAGTTGTGTGTTAATGATGCATCAAAGTTAATTGTATATTTCACTCCCTGCTTTCCCATTTGTTGGTAGTTTGCAATGTCTGTGGATGTAATTCTTGAAAGCTATGAATAGACTTATGTTCTTTGCTTTCACAAATAAGCAAGGCTGTAAATGATGAGAGTTTATCAAAGGTATGGATCTGGTCAGAGAAATTGCTGCAAACTGTAATTCTGTTTTACTCAGTAGTGGATCTTGCTGCATATCTCTGGCTTCTCATCTGTGTTAAGCCTGAAGCTTGTGTCAACTCTATTATTGCTTTTAGAGCTTTAAAATGTTGCTTGATCAGAAACAGGCAGTAATATGTGCTTTTTTTCTAAATTGGACATTAAGTCCCTCTAGTTTTCTTGAACTCGCACTAAAGCTTTTCATAATTTTTACTGCTCCCATCTGAACTCTCTGCAGTTGTCTGTAGCATTCAGCCACATCACTAAATTTGATTCGAAAATTCCTGACATCCTGTATTAATATCTTGCAAATGCTATATGATTAAAATGGAATGATCTTTAATAGACTAAATTTGCCTGCAGGCTGGCTCAAGGTTTATGCTAGATTTGCCAAGAAGAAGCCGGTAGAGTTATCAAAGTTCAATGTGTTCCTTGCAGTGAGAGACTGAGAGCAGTTTGCTCTGCTGTTTTCTAATCAGGAAATGTACACGCTAAATCTTTGTATACTTAAGGTTGGAGCTGAACTTAATTGCATATTTATTACATTGATCTGTAATTGTGTCTCCAAGCAAAGACCTTGTACGTGCATAAAAGAAGAATCCGTGTTTGTTTTTACTGAGAGCCATATTAACTCCTTTTGCAACTGGTAGCAAAACAGGAGCAGAGACAAAAGGAGTTTTATTTGTCCTTTAGTTGTCAATGGAAAATTGAATACATGTCAGGGGTTAAAATGAGCAGTGGCATAAGGTCACCCATGAGGTATTTGGAAAGCTTTTGTACAGTATTTAGCAGCCCAAGCAAATGGAAAGTTCAGCTGCAATCATAGCAAAAGGATTAGAGCAGAAAAATCTGTGTGGAAAGCACAGATCCTACTATTCCTGAACTAAATTAAGTACAGCCAAAAGCAGGCTTAGCTTTAGTCTGTCCAAACCCATAGCAGGAAGAGAAGTTACTGTACTTTTTGAAATACTATACTCGGCATCAGTGAGTTTTGTTGTTGTTGTCTTGTAGTGAGCAAATGTTCATGGTGGGTTATTGCCTAGTTACAAAATTTCATAAAGCGACTCTTTATCCTGCTTGCTGTATCCAAAATCATTAAGGTTTAGGAACCGTGTCTTGAGTTTGTAGCTATCCTACATATATTACTAGAGACTTGACTTAAGTCTTTGCACAAAGTAATTTCTCTTTTGGCAATTGGTGTTCCAAAATTGGAGTCCTTTCGTTGTGTCCTCTGGAGGTCATTTAGCATTTCAGTGAATTCTACAGACCGTAACTAAAATGAAGATCAGTTCTGCTTGGTGTAGTACGTTCATATGAGAAGCAGTCCCTGTCCTAATGAATTGGTTGGCATGAAGCTGGAGGAAGAGCAGGGGTGCAGTTAGATAAGATGACTTGCCAACAGGCACATGTACAAGGTCTGCAGCGCATACAAAATATATCCAAATACCCTGATTCACAATCTAGTGCACTACACAGAGGCATTAGTATCTCTCTACTAAAAGACAGCCATTAAAACATTGCCATTGAACTCATTTAGTGGACTGATTGCTGACCCTGAAGCTAAGGACACAGCAGCAAGAAGAAATTGTGTATTCTTGCTTCTTAAACTGTAACTATGTCTGCAAAAATAAAGAGAAACCCAAACTACTAAAGTATGTACTAGCTAGGGAAAGAATACCAGAGACATAAAATAGGAAGAGAAAAAACAAGGATATCAAGATTTTAGTTAGGTTGTGAGCAGACTTTGAAAACAAATCTCCTGATCATCCCCACCTGCCATGGAGTGGTTCACATCATGGAGTGCCCTGGGAGCACACAGACATTTAATTTCAGATGCAGCTGAACTACAGGTGCCTCAGAAGCACACCTTGTGCCTTCCAACTCCTAATTTCATCTGCAGGTCAAGGCTAGAGGGTAAGGCAAAGTAACACCGCAACACGTGTACTGTGGACGGCAAGACGGCAGCACCCACTTTCACTTTGTCTGCTCCTATTAGATTGCAGCACTTGCTAATGTCAGCGGAACAAGATAACAAGTTTTTTTTTTTTGTAGCTGGGAAGAGATACTGATATTTCTCAGCACTAATGGTGTAATCAGAGGAATAGCTAGAAGTAGAAAGTTTTGCACTGATTGTTTATTTTTCCTTCTCATTAGATAATAATGTGTGTAAGTAAACAAAGTAATCACAATAAAAAAATTCACTGAAGTAGAGTTCCATACATTTGTTAAGAGAAATACAAAATGATCCTCACCGAAGTTGAAGGTCACATCTACTCTCCAAATCTCTCCTTTTAAATGTATGCAGAAATTTGCCCTGCATCTTACGTGGACTGCATTAGCTTATGTCCTATTTTACTCCAATTTTTATGCTGTTCTGTTCCTGTATGTCCTCAGGAAGCAGAGGGCATCTTTTGGGCTTGGCATCTACAATTTTTAACAAGCATTTTGTTTTCATAATGTGCAAATATTTCAGCTGAGGTACTCCAAAGCCAAAGATGTTTGAAAATGAAATGTAATACACTATTTGATGGAAATCTTGTCTTTTCATGGATATCTGTGCATCAGAAAGATTTATCTCAAAAAGAACAAACATTTGGGGTCTCATTTCTGGGTGCAGGCAAGTTCTAAAACCCGTGACTTATTTAAATTAGGGAGGGGAGATACCCTTCTAGCAGATTTTTCTAGCTTTTATAACCCAGTAATCAGATGAATAGTATCAAAGCTTGTTAAATACGTGTTTCTAAAAAGCAAAATGTTACATTTACTGTTGCATAGAATTGATTCAGCTTCTCTCTTCAGATTTCTATCCTTGTGAACAGGATATATTTATTTTATTTTTTACAGCAGCATGTTAAATTCCTTCATTTCCAGGAGTTCTTCAGAAAACTACCGTATGCCAGTGATGGAATACAAAGTGAATGAAGGAATGTCATATGAATTCAAATTTCCCTTCAGAAATAATAACAAATGGCAGCGAAATGCAAGCAAAGGACAGGGACCTCATGTGGCTCAGGTACCATCCCAAATACAAAGTCCAGTCACGTCTAGGATTGGCTCTGGGAAAGGAGAAGGGAAAATGCCACCCCCGGAACGAGCAGCCAACATCCCACGAAGCATCTCTAGCGATGGGCGCCCCCTGGAGAGCCGGAGGTATGTGTCTTCTTCATAAATGGCTTTTCATTGCTGCTCGGAGTCTTGTCTGGAAAAAAGCACAATAGATTTATCTTAGTGTCTGAAGACTGCTTTTAATTTTGGTTTTAATTAGTCAAAAGGCAACATGAATATGAGCAAAACTTTAGCCAAAAGGAAATACCTTTCCTGGCATGATTAACCACAAAATGAAGCATTATGGGATTGTTAGGCTGTGTTTCCCTTTGTTGGATGGTATTCTAACACTGCTGTATTGTTACTAAAGTTTTAAATGAGTTACAATCGAAGTTTTAGATCTAAGTGTTTCTGAACTTCTGGAGTTCGAAGTAGTAAATCAAAATTTTAGCTTGCTTATAGGCTTGGTGCAATTGCCTAAAGCTCCCAAGGCAGAAATAGCATCTAACAAGGTGTTTAGCAAGAGAATTCTTGTTAAACAGCAAGAAAGCACAGAAAGCAAATTTATCTGGTTTGGGAGTTTTTGAACTTTTTAGGCTAGAGAAGAGATTGTTCAAAGTTTGCATTTCTCCAGGGTGGTTTGGGTTTTTGTTGTTCTGTCTTTTTTAAACAAGAAAGTGATTATTATTAAGATAAAGGTGTCAGGCACATCCTGTCACAGTATTTTCATTCTTTCATGGAAAAAGATGTATTTGATAGAATTCAAATGAACTGCCATTGTTTTGATTATCTATACAAATCTGTCACTGTCTCTGCATTTACAAAGAGATCTGTTGAGGGAAACGAGCTCGTAGCTTGTATTTCTTATTTTGAACAATTCCTTAAAAACAAAGCTGTAGACAGATTCGAATCGTGCTTTATGTTGCTGAAAAATATAAAGCAGTGGAAATCAGATGCATATTGTAGAAAATTTAAAGAGGATTCTAATGAATTAACTTAAAGCATTTTTTCACATCTTGAAGAACTGGGGATTAAAAAAAAAAAATTTTCAAAGATGGTACAGCTAATACCAAGAAACTACCAAGATGAAATTGAAACTTCTGCATAGGACGCTTTGTTAAGAAATTGTGATAGTTGGTAAAGACTTCGTTTTCTTTCTTTTTTATTAGATACTATCATTGGACACTACCATACTCCTGCGCTCAAACTGATTAGAGTGCTCCCCCCAGTTGTAGCTTTATGTGAGTTCAATAGATCTATACTTAAAGGTCCTGTCAGTGTGAGCTGCAAAAGAAAATTTGCAACACTGAAAGCACCAGTAATTTCACAGACAACCTGGTAAATTTGTCTGTGAAAAAGTATGCAGAAGCCCGTGAGATACTGGACTTGACTCTAATGGTATATTTGGACCAACATAAAAATTCTGTGGCTTCAGGCCATACCTGCCTGTTAGAGCTGCAGACAGGCAGATGCTGGATTTGAAGGGATTGGAGTTCGGGTGTTGGGTTTTTGCTTTCTCCAGTGCTGTAGAATCTCGCTCTCTAATCAGGGAAGGCGTAGTAATACCTGGGCAAGGTTTAAGGCAGTGGCAGAAGATCAGATTCAGTTGAGTTGCTGATTTTTTTCAGACACTTCTATCTCTTCATGTTATTAACCAAAGACTTTGTCTAGAGTCTTGAGTTGGCTGTTCCACAACTTGCACCAAGGAGAATGAGCCTTTGGCTGCACTGAGAGATGGGGTGTTATTAACTGTGTTTTTCTTCTGCATAAAATCCTGTGCAGCCAACATCACACACCCAAAGCATCTAAGATTTATCCGGTCTCTGAATGCTTCTAGAGGGGGGTTATGGCCTGACAAATATTTGCAAAGTGAAAATTACATTTCCATATACTCAGTATTTGTTTTGAAAAAGTGAAACTGACTTTCCATTTCCTTCATTTTCAAGGCACATAGCTGGGGTTTTTCTCCTCTAGACATTCTTCTAAGTATTTTTATTGTTATTATTCAAAAAGAGTTCTATTGGATCTTTTAATCCTTAAAAGTATATTATCGAAGTAGCTTTAAGTTTGGGAATTTTTTTGGATGCCTGAAAAAGGTCTTCTGTCTTATCTTTCTGGTCTCCTAAACATGTTATTCTTGGCTGGATCAAGTTTAAATATAACAGCAGCTGCATAAGGTTAACGTATTTCCAGTTAAAGTGAAGAAAAATACATTTTTATCATTTTTAAGGTATACTGGAGGGGATAAAAAAAGGCAATAAGCTCACTCCAAGACTTATTTTGTCTCTTCTCTGCATGATAAAAGAAAGCTTCGCTTTTGGGAAAGTTCAGATACTTCTATTCTTATTGTGTAAAATCTCTAAAACCAACAAAGAGGAGATTTTCATAGCTCTCTTAACTGCTGTCTCATTTGATTTTTATACCACTGACTTTCATACTTTCCATGGTGTAAAAACCAGCTCTGAGGAGGTGCTGGAATCTGTGTTTCTGGTGCAGGTGGCAGTGATGGAGCTCCGCTGGCCTTTGCTCCCTACTGTTTCTTCTGTGCTCAGCTCTCCGTTGGCTGGAGAAACGGAGAACCAAGGCTCACCTCCTAATATGGGTGCCAGGATCTGTACTGGTCGTCCCTGCGATCCAAAAAGGGCACGTTAATTAATATGGTTATAAAAATGGCCCCACCATATACAAAATGGTCTCTGCGGTATTTATGTTCTATACAGAATTTTAAGGGATTTTAGAAAAAAGCAGCTGTAATTATGGCTCAGTAGCAAAGCAGTACAGATATCCTAGATTTCCTTACTACCATTAGAGCTTCACTTCCAAAAAGAAGGTACTACCTAAGTGTGAACAGGGCTGGGAACTTATCTGTGAAGATCAGCATCAATAAGTCATTTCAGTACTAAATTATAGCTGTAACCTCAATTTTAATCTTTGGTTGTGGTTCTCGATATCAGTAGCTCTCACTTGTGCTTCTGTGCTGCTGAGCTGCAGTTCGGATTTGCTGATGTTTGATTGATCTTAATACTTAGTTCTGAGACTGGAGCTGGCATTTATCCCTCTCTGCTCTTGCATTTTGACGGCACGTTCTTCATTTATGAAGCCAGGCGCAGTGACAAGGATGGCAGATCTCGTCTGCGGCTAAGAGACAGCAACCTATAGTTTGTGGTCTATGTTTTAAGGGACGTGGCCGCTGAGAAACCCATAGTAAATTGTCCCATGTGTCTCTCTGAGTTCCGAATCTGAGGTGATTTTTGGAACTAGTGCTAGTAGCGGTTGCCCAGGACCACAGAAGGTCTGTACCATCGTTAGCTGTAGCTCCAGCAGGTGGGATTTCAAAGAATGAAATACAGGAATTATAACACTTTTGACGTGTCAGACCTGACATGGTACTAATTTTAATGGTAAGATATCAGCAATAAATCCGTGACTTATATTAACTATTTAGAAAAAACCAGATGGTTCGAGGGATTTAATTTAAGCAAAACCAGCACAACAGACAAGACTAGAGTGTCCCTTTTTGAGTACAGAGTGCTCTCAGAGTACAGGTGTAACCCTTTTGGCATTACCTATTAGTGATATTTGACTGATGATCACTTTATATAGCCAGAGTCTCTAAATATACATACTGAGTGAAACCAGTTTAATTTTTGCCCCAGCTGGTATTTTCATTTTAGTCCATTTAGCAATGTTAAAAATGGATAAAAGCTGCATCACTGGTCCTGAGAACAGGAGGATTTCGCTTCACATACGTGAAAACATCTTGCCTCCCTGTGGAGCCTGGTGTTGTAGGTGGGAGACTAGTTTTCTTTACCGACCCTGGTTCTGAGAAGGCAGACAAATGCCCAGCATTGTCCCTCACCAGCAGAGCAGTTAAATGTGCCTTTATTGGTTTGTCCTCGTGTATCCACCTCACTAGTTTATACTTCAGTTCTCCCTGTTCCTCGTACTGTCCTTGAATGTATTAGTGATTGATGTGCATATTTGCAGGCAAGAGAAATAACCCAAACCTTTATAAATCTTAAAATGAATCTCTAATGTTACTGCAACATTAAAGACTGAAAAATCTAATAATTTAAATGCAATAAATTCCACATTATGGCTTCTTTCACAACATTAATTAGTTCACACGGGACCCTATATAGCCTATAACCCAGAGTAAATATCAGTGTGATACATAAACCACATATATGTGAAGTATGTCAGAGCTAATGTTGTTGGACAAGATGTAATTTTAGAGCTTAATATTTTTTCCCCCTCCCAATTTTCAGTTTTTATTTTGTACACTTGGTTTCCAGACTTTATTAAGAAATAAATGTGCAGGGAAAGGAGATGAGATAGTTAGACAATAATCTGTTCTTAATTAACTTACCGTAAACTGGAACCAGTCTTAACTTGATTGAACAAACGTTTGAGAAGTGTGAAAAGCAGCGAGCGAAGCCCACTGCTGGACTTGGGCGCTTCCGTGAGCAGTTCAGTACTGTCCTGGAGGGGGAAACTCAAGGTCCTAGCTAGAAAATTTCTGAGCACAGTCAATATTTTAAACCAAATGGAGAACTGAATTACGGCATAACTGCAGTCAAGCACTCGCTGTAAAATTCCACCATATGGAAGTATTGGAACAATATTCATTAAGACTGGTTTTAAATCTTATTGAGGACTTTGGAGCACAGTCTTGCCCTAAAACTTCTTACTTCTTTGAATGATGCCTGCGTGTAGTCAGTGACAGGAACTGTGCCATTAGTAGTTTATAGGTTAATTCCTGCAGATAGATTTTTAGTTTAAACTGTTCCCATATTATATAAAAATCCTAATCTGCTGCTGCCTGGCTTCAATCGGCGACGTTTTTCCCAATACAAACAAGCAGGTGTCTGTGTCCATCTTGCCACCGTCACGTGAGGGTTGTGGCACACGCATTGCCAGCCTCACAGGGTCTGAGCATTTCTTGTTCTGCAGTTTTTATAACACTCATCAAATTAAAACATGTACTAACCTGACATTATATATTATGCATTTCCTGCCAGCACCAGGACCTAGAGCTGGTTGTAGCTGTGGAAAATTAAAGGTTTGTTGGTACACCTAGGCTGTATGGCCAAGCTCTTGTGTTCCAAAAACACCTGAATAGAGCCGTGCTGTGTCATACCAAGAGTTGATCTCTCTTGTTTGGCAGCGGCCACCAGCGGGGACCAGGGAAAGCATCAGAAATGCTTACAGGTATAAAGACAGACTCCTTACCAGGTGGGACAGTCCCCTGGCTGGCTGCTGTTTGAGATGGCCTGGGCCAGATGCACCTGCGCTGCGGTGTTCAACAGCTGTGGGTGGTAGCACTTCATCCAGGTGCCTCCGAACTGGTCTCTTGACAGCTCCAGGTCTCCTAATTGTTCTTGTGTCACGAGGGATAAGGAATAATCATTGTTTGCTTGATCCAATAAAATTGATGTTTGGATGGATAGAAGCAGACACGATAAACTTCTTTATAATCTGTGGAGCCCCGTAGCCTGTTCAGCGTTTCTTCATACGGCCACCATTTTGTACCTCTGGCTGTCCCATTGCCTGCCTCTATATCTTTTCTTGTAATAATACGTATTTTCTGAAATGCGATGATGAAATTGAAGAAAAATACTTGAGAAGGTGTACAGTGTGCTGTGAGAAGGTAGACTATGACAGCCTAAGTGTGTTTTCTGTTTCATTTGCTATCCCCTTCCCCAAAATTGCCGATGTTCTGTTTTTCCTTTTTGAATGGTTTGGTTTCCTTTTTAACATGAGAGCATTGAGTCAGTGTTTTCAAAGAACTGTCACGTCTTGCAGTATTATTAGGACTGCAGAAATCAAACACGTGGAAGGTAAGCATGCCAGAATTAAGAATTGCTGTGCAATTTTATTCAGAACTCTTGTGTAACCATATTTTCTGATACTTCCTTTGATTAAATTATGAGAATTTCTTTTAACAGAGTACATCTGCCTCATTCAGTTCACACAGTGGATGCAGCTCATTAAAAAAGACCTATTTAATATTTTATTTTCCTCTTCATTACTCCATCCCTTATTTACTGGATGCCATTCAAATCCTGCTGTAAAGATGCAATTATTAATTCCCCTCTAAGCTTTACAGTGGCACCCATTACTATAGTTTCTGAATGCTTCACGGGTATTAATTAAACTTAATTTTCGAAACTCTTCTGTGAGAAGAGATGTCTTTGGCCCTCTTCAGATTAAGAACAAAGGTGGAGAGAGAAATTAAGTTCTAATCATTTGCTGTGTCTTATTTTGGGCATCTGATATTTGGAAGTGTGCCCAGCATTGTTAATATTTTATATATTCAAATTACAGCTTCAGTTGACTTCAGCTGCTTTGGGAAGTTTTCAGCTCAGAAGCAGATCGGGCCTTGGAATCAAATAAGGCCTTTGAGAAACTTGCAATTAGTGACAATGAATGAAAAATTTTCTTTAACAAATACGCCAGTGGTTACATGGGAGCACTGCAAAGATAAGAATTCGGTTTGCTAAGTCAGCACTGAAATGCCTTGCCCATCAGGCTGTCCTTCCTCTCCTGCCGGCTTGTGCCCCCTTCGCTCCCCGGCTGGGCAGCTCGGGCAGGAGAGGTTGTAGGGCAGAGTACAAGTGGAGGGGGCAGAGGTCCTAAGGGAGGAGGCACCTGTGTATGATCATACAACTTAAGACTGCCTTAGGCCAGGGGCACGCAGTGTGCTAGACTGACGTTTCTCTTCCGATGTGTATATTGCATACCTATGCATACTGAAGACGTGGGGAAGATTACAGCTAATGACATGGAAATTAATTTATGTAAGAGCAAGATGGATGCATTCAATGTCTGTGTTGTCATACTAAACAAAAGAAAATGTACACCCGTCCTACTCACTGCCGTCACAAAAGCTGATTTTCCTCCCATACTCGGCAAGGCTCAACCAGTCCTTTCAGGATGAACGAGATCTGTTAGAGCTAAACCACGCGTGGTGTAATCCCGGTTCAATTGTCTGCCGTGTAATTCTATCTGTTTAATGCAATGGACGCTTGGCCTATTTCTAAATTCAATTATGGAACTCAGGCACTTAACCGTTTTGGAATTTCTTCTTAAAGCTGTCTTTTTGAAATAGATAATAGCTTGTTTTAGTTTGGTTTTTAATTATAAATAAAAGAGAAGCACAGAATATCTTAACTATAGGGGCATACTGCTAACACAATACTCCTTTTGTCTTGGGAAGTGTCTTTCATCAACAGATTTCAAAGCAGCTCAAAAAGTCAATTAGAACTAATTTACTTGAAAGTTCTTTTGTCTTATTTATATGTTTCACATGAAATGTCTCCTGCTATTAAAGATTTTAATGCTATTGTGACCTGTACCAGCAAAACGTATTGCTGCTTTAAATAACAGGATGTCCTACCTCACTGGTTGTTCAGGGCTGTTGTTCAGATTACATTTATAATACAATTTTGTTTGCCTTCGAGGTCTTTCATCTTTGTAAATGAGTTATAGCTCTGTGACATAGTTCTGAAATCTTGACATTGCTTCTGAACAGCGCTGTCACTTTTTGGTAAGGCATAGGAAGTCAAGAAAAGGCATAGCTGAGTCTGAAGTGAAAATGTAAGCACTTTCCAACGGGTAATCATTTTACAGAAATTATTCGAGAAGTAATTGGTTTCCTCGCCATAAATTCTAATTTAGTATTGGGGAAAAAAGGTCATACTTTTAAACTGTGTATTGCTCTGCAAGGATGAGTTTAAATGTGTGTGCCTGTACAGGTGAGTGAATGCTATTGAAAGCACACATTTTTGTTGGCAGAACTAATTTTTTTTTTTTTTTTTTGCTGAGTTCCACTGAGAAAACAAACAGCTTGGCTCATGGCTCCCCAGGTTCCCAACTCTTGAACTGTGTTCTTGGCAATCAAATGTTTTAGAATTGTTGCTTGATAGATGTGAGATAAGTGAAATTCTGTTCAGTAGACTAGAAAGGAATTACTGGATTTGGTATGGTGCTTGTGGTGGTCAGGCGTTAGATCGTTCCTTTCTTGCCTGGGAAAAAGGGTTGTTCTTAGTCATATGCACTTTGAGATTCCAGATGTTCAAGGTGTTTGGTCCAATCCTACTCCTCTTCCCATTTAAAGATTTTTTTTTTTTTACTTCTTTTTTGCGAAGTATTGAGGAGGACAACTGCACTTTTGATAATGTACACACACACGGTCTTTGGATACATACACACAGGTAACATTAATCAGGGCAATGTTTCTTTCATTTTCAAAAGAGTTTTTGAATTTTAAAAGTTGTTACAGTATTGCAATGAGAGCTGATTAAAATCTGCCGCTTCTTTACAGATGAAGTGGCTCTGCTGAGATACTGTAAATCCTCAGGCCCAAATTGTGTACTGAGACACCTCTGTGTGTCTCACTGAAGTCAACATGCATTTTTTAAATGTTAAAAGTTAAATTGCTATTTAACTCGTGTAAGTTACAGTATTTTTCCTGGTTAGAATGAGTAAAGGTTTGCGTTCACAGTAGGATTTTGATGTTCATGGATGGCTTAATTCAAACTCCACTTAAATCACTGCAGAAGTTCGGTTACCACCGGGTAGAACAAAGAACTAGCTGGCAGCAGTGAATTCTGCTGGGGTTTGGGAAACAAAATGCACAAAGCAGAAAATGATCTAAAAAAGCCTTCAACTCCAGAACAGGATATACGAGCTGAGCAGTATAAGCCTGCTGCTTCCAGCCTTTCTGCCCGGGTACATGTGTTGCAATTCTAGCCCATTTGTTTGCTGTGCGGTTTTCAGACAGGAGAAGGCTTCATGTGACTCAGGTCTGTATTTTCAAACAGAGTTCTGATATATTGAGATATTTTTATGTTAAAATGTTAAGTTTTTAGGGAGGATTTTAAGGTATTTATGAATAACATTACATTTTTTTAGTCCTTGTGATTTACTGTGGATAAGTTTGATGGCAGAGAGATAAGCTCGATACTCTTGGCAGAGTTTGCATAGACAGCTCACCCCAGTTAGCTTAAATTCCAGGCAAGAGTCTGTTTTGAGAATTAGAAGTATTTTGTTCTGTTTGTTATTTGGGTGAGCAATGTCATGCTACATTATTCCTTACAAGCAATCTGTAAAAACAAATTAGGACTTGAGAAAATGGGAAGTTTTCCTAGTACGTGCTGGGAATTTCCTCCCAGGCTTGCCTCTCTTCCCTTACTCCCCTGCATCCAGCTTTTAACAGCTGGTTTTCCATGGTTTCCGATAGGTTAACAGAGAAAAATGTCTGATCCTTCAACTGACTTCATTTCTGCTGTCTCCGTGATGCTGTGTTCTTTGCTGATGTGACAATTAGTGTGATGTTGCCCTTCATG
Organism: Numenius arquata; assembly: GCF_964106895.1. Taxonomy (NCBI): domain Eukaryota; kingdom Metazoa; phylum Chordata; class Aves; order Charadriiformes; family Scolopacidae; genus Numenius; species Numenius arquata. The sequence goes on along the minus strand of NC_133581.1, from coordinate 45,020,070 downwards.
CTTCGCACGATGGTATTGCTGATGGGACCGGTCCTTTTGCTCTGCGCAGGTTGTCTCCCGGCTCCGATGTCTACGTCACGGTTTCATCCATTGCCTTAGCGAGATCGCAGCAGTGCCGTAATTCTCCAAGCAACTTGTCATCCTCGAGTGAGACTGGCTCTGGTGGGGGCACGTACAGGCAAAAATCTATGCCAGAAGGGTAGGCACCAGACTTTTTTCATACTCTTTCTAGGCAGGTTTTTTTGTTCTCTGTTCCCTTTGTTGTAATGTATGTTAAACTAAAGGAGTGCTCGCACAGCCTCCTGTCAGCTGTTGTTTACACGCATTAAAACATGCTTGTTTTCAAATATCACCGTCACGCTTCTTGAAAACGTCAGTTTTAAAAATCCCTTGCTTCCACCTTTTCCTTTCGCGACCCAACCTCTCTCTCTGATCCTACTCTACAGCTGCTCAGGTTACTCTACAAAGGGACCTTCATGTATTTAAAAATCTTCATTAAAGGTACTGGTTTCATGTGGCAAATTGCTTCATTTCGCAGGTTTAGATTCTGAAATAAAATAAGTAATGGTTTGGGGACTTTGCAGCCTGAGCTAATAGTTGAAGCAAAGCAGTGTTGAGTGCAACTAAGACTTCGGATGTGTAGTCCCAGAAGCAGTAAGTAATCCACAGCGAGCATCTCTTCCGCATATTCACACTCACCCTGGTTTAAGGCACTCTCTTCCAACTTTTGAGAAATCTTCAAACTCTCTGAAGTGATACAATGTCAATGTCAGGGGCAACTTGCAGAGGAAGAAATTAAATCTCTATCATTTTCAGAGAGCACTGAAAGGAGCAATAAATCAAGCATCTCCAAGCAGGGAAAAAAATAATTGGCAGCAGGAGATCTGTCTACTACATTCCAAATTACTTCCTATAAAGAAGATAAAGGGGCAAAACTGGTGATAGTTCACGCTGCAGAGCTTCCCTCTGAAGTCTTCTAGAGTACATTGCAGGTCATGGTGTGTAATTCATTCTAGTTTGGGTCTTTTCTAAAGTAGAAGTATCTTTTTCTCTATTAAATAAAAAAAAAAGTATTAAGATTAAATACCTGTGTCAGGAACCGCTTAGCACAAGACACCTTTGTTTGCCTGTTCAGGCACCTCTAGGGGGACACTGCTCTGTGTCGGTCCAGAGAGTGACTCACCTGTTCTGAGCAGGTGTTTGAACTAGTGCTGCTTCTTGCTCCACAGCGCTGAAGCTTTGTCCTCCCTGTCCTTCTCCTTGCAGCTCAGTTTGAGGTTTTCTGAAGAGGCCATCTCTTCTCTGCTTCATAAAGGCTTTGATTCATGAGAATATCAGGCCTGTCCAGATCATTAAGTTCATTCTTAAGTCCTACTGACTTTAGGAGATCTGCTCAAAAGCCATTAAACTTTGCTGTAAGGAAACTAAACAGAAGTGTGTCCAGAGCTCTGCAGCTGGAAAAAGCACTTAACCTCTTTATACACTGCATAATTCCGGGCTCATTCATGCCAGCACCACTTGTGTTGCCTGGAATTCTGAAGAGCAGCTTGTGCTCCCAGTATCTTGTCTGCTCTTTTCCAACTACGTCACTTGCTCTACAAAAAAGGTATTGCTGCCATATGTCCTCAGACCATCACAACCGTAACTGCTGGAGTAGGAAGGGATTTTCAGACATGCTGGGATTTTTGTTTTGAGTGGGCCTCAGAGCACACCAGCACCCATCCCAGCCCTTTTCCATCTTTTAAGTTAATTATACACAGATGTTCATTACAGCATTCTTTGGTTCAGGAAAGAGCTGTGTCCTAGAAGCCTTGCGTGTGTATTGTCTTTTTGGTTTTGAAGTTTTAATTTGGTGCAAGGAAACAGTGTTTCAATGGAATAATGGAGGAAGTGATCAAGACGAACTTTGCATGTTTCTTATTGGATGCTTTAAAAAAAAAAAAAACCAAACACTTAAAGTCCAATTATTTGACTACTATGTTCTGTTCTTATCTGAAAAGCACTTTTTGTCCAATACTGTCCGTACATACACATGAATCACATTTACTCAGGACTTCCCAAACATGTTCTACCAGGCTAACTGAAAAGCATGAAAAATGTAATTATGAAGGAAACTTTCCTTTGCCTCAATAAGCAAAGTAATGTCTGTCACATCACTAAAAATCATTCCAGTTCCATGTGCATCTTCTGTTGAGATTTGCCCGAGAGACCAGATTTGGGGCAGCTCTGTAGCGGTGTTTGATGTACCAGGTGGAGCCGGTTGGCGATCAGCCCGTGTACGTTGTTACAATAGGGGAGAGGGATTGTAGCGTTCAGTTGCTGAGAGGCTGGAGAGAAGGATGGGCTGGAGAAGGGGCCGAGGGGGCACCATGTCCTGAAGGTCAGCTTCCCGAGGTGAGGCTCCAGTGTGCTCTAGGTGTGCCAGTCCCTGAGATTTCCCGCTGCAGGAGATCTCAGCTGCATAATCTGTGTGTACGTTTCTTTCTTGTGGCATGATATGACAGATTTGGAAAGTTTGTCAAACTTAAATGGCTGGAAGCAATGGATGTGAGTCCAGCCTCTGTCAGACATCGGTGACAGCAGTAACTGCTGCCTCTTCTAGATCATTGGTCCATATCCTGAGGTGGGTATAGGCAAAAGCTCCACTGCCTTCAAGAATTTCCAGATTGGTCTTGATGTATATATGCGTGTTTCGGATACTTATCCTGTGTTTACCTGAAGGTACGTATATGTAGTAATGGATGGCAGAATGTAAAAATGAAATTCAAAAATGCTAAAGCAATGAGTTTCTTCTTATAGAAAATGTGTATTTAAACAATTTCACTCTTCTTTTAATCCATATTGCGTTGGGGTTCCTTTTTACATCCCCTGCTGGGCTATATATATTTAAGCAGCATAGAATACAGCGCCACCTGCATTTATTATTCCTGGCTTTAGATAGCCCACTTAATGTAAAAAAGACAATCTAAAGACATTTCTTGCTGCTTAATTAGCAGAGCAGTGATTTTAATGAAATAAAATTGGATACATAGAGGTTTTGTGTATCTCTAATCTTGAAAAAAGATGCCATATCATAAAATACGCCAAATGCAAAACTGACTGCTTTTATACATATGAACAGTATGGGGTTTAGGTAAGAGGACAATGCATAGAAAGTAAAATATTGATGCAGCACAACTTCATCACACCAAGGTTTCTTGGGGCTTGGGCTATTTCTTTCAGATACCAACTTCTAGTTATTTTATTATGAAAATATATTCTTCCCAAAATACTTTAAAAGTCCTAAAGTTTGAAAATTACCCCAGATCAGTGTTTAAAGATTCAATCAGTTTTTGAAATGTTGTGTTGGGACCTTTTATGTATCTGTTGAATTGGTATTGAATTCATCATGTTTAATTTAGGTGTTTGATTAAGTGAAATACTGGCTAGTCTGTGTGACTAGAAAAGGAACAGCATTATTCACTTCATGCAATTTCAATATAAATTGTTTGTATTCAGAAGGCAAATATATCCAGGTTTTCTTCACTTTTTTCTTTTTTTTTTTTAATTCAGCAAACTGTATATTGACTGTACCCAGGGAGCAGTGAACAAAAGGGGAGTAGGGTCACGTTTGGGCAAAATTTAGAAGGCCCAAATTTCAAAATGTGACATTTTGGAGCTGTGCTGCATGTACAGGCGTGTTCCAGCTGCTTGTCTGTAAGGATGGGAGCAGGATTTTGTTGTTCTGAGTCACACGGTGTTTCTTTGGTGGGTTCTTTTGAGTTAACAAGTTCATGAACTTTCAAATGGGAAAACCACATTGCACTCATTTGGGGAGTTGGGCAGATGCCTCTGACATTGGAGGTGGAGTGGGGCAGTCTGTAGCCAGTGGAGTGAGTACAAAGCACAGTTTGGGTATTTTATTTACTGTTACTCCTTAGACACTTTGAGCTAGAGAAACTCCTTGATATATAGAGAATATATCAGCTTGTAATTCTTCTGGGTGTTACTCTGTGCATGTAGAATTTTGCGATTTTTTTTTTTTTTTTCCCTTCAGGTTATGTCTGATCAAAAATAAAATGCCTTAGAAATGCATTATTCTTGACGAATTCTTAATGAGTGATCTGCTAATTCTGAACCCAATTATAATTCTTATAGCCTTGTTAAGTGATTTTTATGTCATACAGAATTATAGATTTAATTCTTACAGGCTTTTAAGCGTATAGGGCACGTAGACTTGGGTGTGGCACAGAGGTGCTGTGTCTCCTTTGTCATTAGGTTGTTTTCCTTGAGTTTACTGATCTTTATTGAACTTTCCAGCAATCCATCTGCCTAATCTGGCAGGGTATACAAACAAAGTCCATTGAACGTGTTTTTCCTTCTGCTTTGTATGCTTTCTTTTACAGCAATAAGTGTATTTGTCTCACTGCTTTCCTACAGCTGTGTTTGGTTTACACTAGCCAACTCAAATTATTCTATGATCAAATAATAATTTACATAATTTATAACCCCCAGGTTTTGGGAATCCATAACTAATACAGTCAATTTTATAAACACTTATTCAAAATATTTGGCAGTGTAATACTGTCCCAAATGAATCTGTTGTTTGTACATACGTCTACATCACCTAGGTATGACCTTACTAGTCTTTTGTTTAGAGCCCAGGAAAGCGGCTGAGATCCATGGGATTGTCCTAGCAAACTTTCTGACACTTACGTTGACTAGTTTGAGGTAGTGCTTTCCCGGTTCAAAGGATCCATCCTTGATATCTTTTCCCAGTAAACACACCTTGTTTCTCTATGTGGCTTTTATCCAAACTTCTAAGTTTTACTCATTGTGGTCAATTTTCTGTAACCATGTAACAGTCTGGTCACGTTTCCATGTAAACATGTATGTAAATGAAAACTAGTAATTTTATTTCTGGATGTTTTGATCTGTTTTTTGGAATTGTATGCGTTGTACCCAGATGTTCTTGATAAAAGGTGCTCAATAAATTAAAGTGTACTGTAATCTTGCGCATTAAAGTTGCTAAATGAGTCCTGAGAGCTGCCACAAAAGCTAAATGGAAAAGCATTATAAATCCCTTAAGCAGTTGTGCTATGTCTGCCCTGTTGTTTGACACTAGCTTCTTAAAAGTGCTCTTTTCCCCTTATGTGAGATTTATGCATATTTAAAACCATTATCTGCTTTGTTTTTTGGGGTGTTGCAACAGGTTTGGAATTAGCCGTAGATCCCCTGCTTCCATTGACAGGCAGAACACGCAATCCGATACGGGTGGGAGCGGCAAATCCACACCCAGCTGGCAAAGAAGTGAGGATAGTATCGCTGACCAGATGGGTAGGTAATTAATTCTTTGCAGCGAGCAAGTGGTGCTAACCACAAGGTGACTTTGGCAATACCTCTCTCTGCAGATTGAAAACCCTCTTAAGCGCTCTTTTTTCAGCGTCTTTGAAAGTTAACCTTGTTCATCAGGATGAATAATTAGGTCTGGAGCATACACGAGGCTTCTGCAGTCTGTTTCCTTGAGATCTCTGCATATCACCTGAGGAAGAACTGATTTCAGTTCTTCCTGTGACTGTGGGACTAAATCTACTTTACCCTGAAACACTCTGCCCTTTTAGAAGAGGTTGGGTAGACACACTTACTCATTTGTCTTGCTGTTGAGGACTTGTTTGACCTCACTTGCTCTCCCGAGTGGCTTGGCTTAGTTTAATTTTCGCTTAGTTTGTCTAAAGTGTTTGTGATGCTCCCTTTCAAACGGTGCTATATAAATGCAAATTGATTGTTTGATCATTGAAGCTATAAAAATACCATGTACAAAATGTAAAAAATGCAGTTAAAGTTTAAACAGTGAAGTAAATCTATAGCTTGGTAACCGCCTTCCACCAGTGTATACATTTTCATTGCACTTGGCAATTAAGCTGTCAGCTGAGGGAACATATTAACTACATAAAACAGCTTGTTATGGAGAATTTGCATTGTTAAGCCTTCATTTGAAGTTTCTGCACATAGACCTTTTGCTACAGCTATGACTTCACTCGAGTGGATACCAATGAGATTGACACCAATGAAACATCCTGTCTACAAACAGCATTGATCCAACATGATGGCCATGGCCAAGATTGCTAGATTGGTTTTTTTCTAACTTTGTTACCATGGATTAAACAGTTCCATAATTTTTCTATTTTAGGTATAGATCATCATTTTCCTGCGTCACAGGTTTTGTTCTACATAAATGGACTAGTGTTGAGCACAGAGTAAGGTTCAGTGAGATGAGCAGGAGTTTGTTAAGGCAAATGCCAGCCTCGAGTTCTGGAGATGTACTTTGCTCACACACCTTCACAACCTCAGTGAGCTGTGCCTTGTTATTGAAGCCATCTGTCAGTCCCTCCCGCACAACTCCCCCCCGTACCTCTCACTGAAAAGCTGTGATTATACTCATCTGCAGTTCTCATTTTGACAGATGATTTTTAATCGCATATGTTTTGATACTGTTGTGATGGTAACGGCGCATGTAACGCTGATCTTTTGCTCAGCATTGCTTGTGCAGACCAACAGTTGGGTGTTGATGCTGGCACTGAGTAGAGCTGCCGGCAAGTTCTGTTGTACCATGTCAGGTGCCACCACATTAGCTAAATAAATAAACAAGGCCAAAAAGAACAGGGAAAAACTGTGTGGTAGAAGGGATGGCTCCAGCATTTGGCAAAAGCTGAGAGATGCGCACGGACGTATAATCCCTGTATTTTATCTCTTGTGATTTGTCCTGCGTTCATAGAGGCGCAGTCAGAAGCTGCATCTCTGACTGGAGACTTTATTGCCAGTCTGGTGACTCTGGGTGAAAGCTTGGGTCTGTGCCAAATCAGCACATTTCCACTTGGGATGATCTGTCTCAAGGTAAATGAGGCATTAGGTGCAGTGAATCCACACACTCACTCCTTCCTTGGCCCATTGTTAGCTGCAGAAGACCTGTGTTCTTTGTGCACCAGCACTGCCTGCTGCCACTTGCCAGAGGGAATCACGTTGAAACTTTTTTGTAGTTATTTTTTTTTTATATGGGAAAAAATTTTGTTTTTTAAAAAAGCTGGTAATGCTGCAGATCAAGGAGAACAAACTGTAGTTGTGTTGGGGAAAGCACTGCTGATTACCATACATCTTGTTAAGTACTTGATGTTCATAAGCACATATTCTATTTAAAATCAATATTTTTAGCAGTGCAGAACATTGGATAACCACAGGAGAGAAGATACATGTAAAAAGTCACAACTCGGAGAGGTTCTTTCAAAATACTGACCTTGGACTCCGAGAAGGCAGTAACCTAGCTGATGGGCTGGGGCTGAACATCCTCTAGACCTCCATAGTTATCTCCTGGGGAAAAAATAAGTTTAACTGGCAAAGAGCACTCCTGTGAGTGTCCATATAAGACAAGTGAATTGAATTCCATCCACTTTTGTCAGGTTTAGTTTAACAGGTATTCCTTTTATACATCTATGCAGTTTCCACATTCACAGCTGTCAATTTTTAAGGGAATATTGTGATTTCAACAGATTTTTGCTGTCTCTTCAGTTAGGTGTTTATTTAACTCACTTTAACTTTGACAAGAAATATGCGTACCGGTTGTACTGGAGAAAATGTATTCATTTAAGTGATCACTGTAGACTTTTGCTACTGTTCTGCCTTGCATAGAATACAATTTAAGGAAATGCGGATCTTCAGACTTTTTTTTTAATCTCTTGTCCACAGGCAACATGAGTTTAGAAATACAATGTCAATACACTGTGAAAATGAATATTCTGTTGTTTTAATGTTCTGATACAGAGCTGTTGAACAGTGGGGGCATGGTACCATTCAGGGTGTTCTAACAAAAGTCAGGATGGTGGCTGCTAGTTTTTCATGAAGTCCAACTGGTTTACGCCAGGCAGGAATTGGGCCCTCGCTTACTCACCTGTCTTTTGTCACAATATGTATTTTTTTTTTTTTTTTTTTTTATTTTGGAATGAATTTTGTATTAGGTATCCAAAGTTTTTGGCTAATGGTAGCACTGGAAAAATTGCAGTGCAAAATTAGGTGACACATTTTCTTAGCTTGTTGAAGTGCGTGTGCTCCTCAGTACCTCGGTGTGTGCTGTGTTGCAGAACCAACGTGCCACCTCCCGGCAGTGTCCAAAGTGCTGCCCTCCTTCAGAGAGAGCCCCAGTGGAAGACTGATGAGACAGGATCCTGTGGTTCACTTGTCTCCAAATAAGCAGGGTCATGTAAGTTATCCTAAAAAACAAATTATTTAATGTTTTGCTTTTGCTCCACAAGCTCTTTGTACCAAAAGTGTTGTTCAAAGTTATATTTAGAGTCAGTTAAAAAAATAAGAGAAAGTATCCTCAAGTCCTGTTCCTCACTAGAACATGGAGGAAGCAGGAGACAGACCTGTTATTTTCTGAATCCTACAGAAGCTAAGCACAGCCTACTGAAATATTTATTAGTTAAAAAGTTTTGTTGCCAGTTGAGCAGCAACGTTTTGTCTGTTGCCTTGTGATAAGTAAAGGATTTGTGGGAGTTTGCAAAGCTGTTCCTAGGCCTCACGTGTGAGAGGCTTAAAGTTTGCTAATATATTTCATAGTGCAAGACTCAGAAAGCTGCTGCTTTAAAACAGAATAGTTATCTTGCTGTCGGTTTTGTGTTTTCTCCACTTTCCTCATCTAGTGCAACTATTTATTACTTCCTTTCCATAAGCTGCCTTGCCCAGTGTTGGAAGACTTTGTCTGAAAGGTCTGCTGGAATCCTGCTGAAAAAAAAAATCTATCTTGTTTTATTTGTGTTTAGTGTCTGAGTGGTAAATTCTGCCTTTCTGTCTCTGCAGAGTTAGATATTCACACCTTTTGGAGACTGTCACTTCTTGATTTACAAGCAGAGAGAGAGATAAATGTTCATAAATTTAAAATGTCTTGAAGATTATTTAAGTCACTAGACTCAAAAAAAAAACCCCACCCTTTAAACTTTAAATTACCTCATAAGATGTATCACTTGGGTTTTTTATTTATTTGTACAGTCAGCTAAAGTATGGAGTTGTGTTGCATGATTATACTGAAAGTATTAATTGCATTTATTTAGGTGTGCGAAAGTCTTTAATTGGTTCCTGTTACTTGCTCCTGCTCACCAGCGTTCTTCTTTCAATACAATTGGCAGTGTTGCTTTTAGGTTATTAATTCATAACAACACATCTTTATTATTAAAAAAACCCAAGCACCAAAACAAAAACGAACCCCACGCACACCAAAAAAACCCCCACACCACCACACCTGCCTTTGTATTCTTAGGAGCACAAACTAGTTTTTATATTTAGATTGACCTGTTTTCCAGGAGATGTATTTGACCGTATAATGATGTAATATAGAGCTCATTAGTTTGCGTGCGAAGTGCAGCGCTGGAATTATTAATGCTTGCTTTCTTCTCGTTTAGTCATTGTTAAAGTAAATCTTTATTATGTAGCCAGATGGATGGGGGAGAGCGATGCAGTTCCTAATGAAGAGCAGTAACTTTAATTGCAGAGAACTAAGAGTCCAGCTCATCTTAATCTTCCCCCTGTTTTTCTGTCAATTCTTGCTCTAGTATAATAAGAAATGTGGATGCTGAAATTTCTTGCTCTCTGTATACATCCATTTTCTATTTTCCCTCTTTTCCAGTGAAAACAGAAACTATCTCATCTTTTATACTTGGCTGAGACCTCTGTTTGGTGAAACTCCAAGAGTAGACAAATAGGAAACGTGGTTCTAAGTCTCCTTTCCATCCCTCCCCTAATTCCTGGCCCATCTGGTCACCAAAAAAGTCCATTGTCTACTGAAAAAGTGCTTCAGTTCTCATTATATAGATGATCAGAGAGTAGGTAAATTCTGTAGATGGAAACTAAAATTAAGGAATTCAGATGGATATAAATACCCCAAAGGGAGTTGAGCTACTAAGCAATGATGAATGTGTGGCAAGAAATTCTTCTCATAATGGGACATTGCACCAATGCCCCCTATGGAATTGAGGGCATTCAGTTTCTTCATAACAGTTGGCTGTGACCAAGGACAGAACACACAAAACAGCCAGGAGCTGGTGTGCCCTGATGGGACAATTTCAAAGCAGTGCGTTAAGGCTTCCTTTCTTGGAATTGTGCCTTTTGGAAAAACAGTTTCAGATTAGTGAAATGGCATTTCAGTGGTCATTTGCAAAGAACACTCCTGCTGAGGAGGAAATATACCCTACTACAAAGGGGAAGAACAGTGGTCATTTTGCCCTGCTTTAACCATTTGATAGGCAATTGGATTATTAAAATAACACGTGCACCTTCTGTGGATTAGTTATGTTTCATGTTATAGAACGTTGGAGTTTTAAAATCGGATTTTTTTTAAATTATAGTAGTTATCAACCAAGTCAAAGTCTACGCAGCTCAGCCAATTTCATTGGATGGGGCTGAGCAGAACATTCTAAAGTATTTTGGGACAAAATACAACTCTGGCTTTCCTTGAATACTTAATGCATGGCTTCCATATCCATATGAAAGCTTTTTACGTGCACCCAGAACAGAGCACATGTTTAGAGTTTATTCCTCTCCTCAATGTATCTATCCAATACCTCAAGGTAGTTGAGCTCCTTTTGTGCAGTGGTGACTTTTGTAACTGTTTATTTCCTCCATAATTCTGAAATAAACCTATAAATGTGGGGTTTTTTTTGGATTGTCGTTTCCTCTGTAGTCTGACAGCCACTACTCCAGCCATTCCAGCAGCAATACCCTCTCCAGCAACGCCTCCAGTGCTCACAGCGATGAGAAGTGGTATGACAGCGGGGAGCGCACCGAATCGGAGCTGAACAGCTACAACTACCTTCAAGGGACTTCAGCTGACAGTGGCATTGACACCACTTCCTACGGACCCAGCCATGGCAGCACGGCCTCCCTGGGAGCAGCAACCTCTCCCCGCACGGGGCTAACGAAGGAGAAGGTGGCGCCCCTGTGGCACAGCTCCAGCGAGGTGGTCTCCATTGCAGACAGGACACTGGAAAAAGAGAGCCACATAGACCGCAAGACCGAGTCTTCACTGAGCCTGGATATTCACAGCAAGAGCCAACCAGCCTCCAATCCTCTAACGAGGGAGAACAGTGCTTATAGTCTCAGTGATGCCGTCTCACATACAAGGTAATTTTCACCTCTTATGAGATTGACCCTTCCACGCTCATTTTCCCATTCTCACTCCCTGGCCTATCAACGGTGAGAAGTGGATGTTGAAGAGCGGTTTCTGCTTATGTTAACCATAGTGTTTTGAACGATCTCACTGTGCAGAATGCTTGAAAATTAAGACCACCTTTAGTCTTTGCATCTGCTACTGCTTATGACACTAAAGAATGTCTTTGAGAGCATATTCCATACTACTGCTACTGAACCAACGTAAGACAGACATGTGTCTGATGTGTTTATAAGGAGTATCTTGCAAAAACTACAGTTCATATATGGACCAGAAAGGAGATCACTCCAGTTTATTAACGCACGTAATATTCAATATGTGTGCTCAATATGAGGTTCTTTTTCAGTACGTTTCAGATGTTTTCCATTTTTTTCCTAGTCTTTTTGTTTAGAAAGCTGCTTGCAGACAGTATGATCAAGGCGGAGAGCAAGTTGCTTGGGAGTCCTAGCGTGTAGATTTTAATCTCATTTTGCTGCCAGCTTGTTGGTGTGACACATTACAGTCACCTTCCCTTTCTCCCTCAGCTTTGCCACTTGTAAAATTGGCAATACTGAGAACGTGTGTAATGTTCTTGAACACCTCAGATGGAAGATACCCACTTTACAAGTTAATCAGAGCTGCTAGAGGCAGAAAATATTTGAGGCCATTTTCCTAACCCATTTCCCATGAAGTATTCAGTGCGCTTTTTGAAAAGTACTCATATTGTACTCAACAAGGAAAAAAACCACAGCTCTTTCAAGGAAGATGTGTGATCATCATATTTTGTTGGCCTTGCGGAGCCTGACTGTTGCATTTTTATTCTTAAGGCACGTCTGTTTTGAGTGCGCAGCTAAAATACCTACAGGCTGTAAGTCTGAAGCAAATTTTTTTAATCATTTTGGGGAAAGTTACATTTATGCAAGGCTAGATGTTTATCAGACAGTTTAACAACTCCTCATACAGTAGCTGCAAACGGGGGGTTGTCATAGAGACTGTAATGTAGTGAACGCTCTCCATGTACTTTGTCATGGTAATTTTGACTAAATAATCTATTAATGCTGGTCCCGCTCTGTTTTTCTGCCTCTCATGGTTGGCCATTTTTGGCACTAAAGCTCATATTCAGTTGGTGTAAATCCCACCCAGGTCTTTGAGCTTGGTGTTTCCAGTAGCAATGCATGCGTGAAGGACTTGAGCAGCTCTGTAGAAAAAGCTATGCAGAGGGATCTACTTAGATTTTGGGCAATGTTAGTGTGTGCCCCTTTTTCGAAGGTAGAAGTCTATATAGTGGTTATTTAAAGTTTTATACCTTCTATTTTAAGACAAGAATGTTTATATGCGTTTTTTTACATTCATTAGAATTTCCCACATGCCCTGCAATACTTGTCTGAATGAAACTGGCAGTAGCATTAAATGGCAGATTCTTGTACAAGATGCTGATTGTAGTAAAGTTGTCAGCAGCATTTCCATTTGGAAGGATTTTTTCAGAAGTGACTCGAAGAAGCCTGGAAAACATAGATATAACTCTGGGAAGCTTTATTGTAAAGGTGTGCCTAATGGGAATGGCATCTTTGTATGTCTGAGGTTCTGTTTTCCTCTTCTCTGAACACAGAATAGGGTTAGGTCAGTAGAAAAGCTGAGAAAATTTAATAGAAAGAAACATATCTTTGCAAGGCAGGCACATCCTGACGGCTCTCATCTCGGTCTTCCATGGATATAGTTTGCAATTTGATTGCAAACTTAAGTCTAGGATGCTGTCTCATTATTTTTTATGTGACGGCATTGTGTCTCCAAACATAGTATTTTCTCTGGTTGGTTGGGATTAATTCATGTGATGATACTGAAATGATTCTAATGATTCTCTACATGGTTTTTGGGGGCTGTTACTGAAATTTCCAGATAAAGGTTCCCTAGGCTTTATGTTAGAGAAAACAGTTGGGTTTTTTTTTCTGGTTCCATTTAAAAATCAGACGTTAAAAATGCAGCTCTTTGCAAAGAGGAGTAGTAGTAATTTGTAGAACACATGGGGTGTGATACTTGAGAAATCCTGCAATCCTGGCACCCACATCGTTTATCTTGGTGGAGAAAAAACAGACTGACTCGTGTTCCTTCTTTATTATTTCTTAGTTTTGAAGGCTGGAACATGTGTTTGATGCCTCACAATAAAGCAAAGGCACAGTCTGGGCTAAAAAGCTTTCATTTTGTTTCTCATGGCGTCGTGTGTTGGTGGTTGCCCACTGAACAGCGGCGCTGACCCGGGGAGACCCTGGCTCCAGCTGTTTGCTCCCAACTCTCCCATAGCTCCTTCTGTGGAGGAAAACCAGCCTGGAGCTGGGGGCTTCTTGAACTGGCACTTCCAAGCTGTAACCACAGCTGCCTCTTCATGGAGGTGCGGGAGGGGAGGCTAAAGGATGACTCTGAACGGGCTATTTTTCGTGAGAAATGAACAGCTTAATTGCTGTGTTTCTCTATCAGTTCCTAAATTGTTATCCTTTGTTGCTTCTCACTTTTTTACCTTTTGCCTGTGGATGCCAGAATGTCTGTAATGTCTTTAGAGTCGGATTTCTGAGCAAGAAGAAAAGGAACTTGGCCCTAAAAAGAACTCAGTGACAAAAGAAAAGAAAATAACTACAAATTAGAGTGTTTGTGTCTGTAGAAGACAGGAGCGATAATTAGCGTTCAGATCATTTGATGGTGCATAAAAGAACTTGTACCTGAGAATTGGTGGCAAAATGTAAATTATAGTGATTAACTTTTACAGCAGAGCTTCTGGCTGGGTTTTATTTTTCTTCTCCACCCCCATTCCCAAAGTCCTTCCTGATGATTGTGCAGATTTCTCATAGCATCCCAGGAGAATTGCATTATGTAGGCCAGTAATTATACAGAATCATTATAGCTGAATGTCATTAAATGAAGCCATATGCGCTGATGGCATGAATTCCCTAGAAAAAAAAATAAAATTCAACTTTCATTTCCACCTAAACTACACGGTTCTCTTACCAAAACTAAAAGGAAAATCATGGGTATTTCTAGACAAGGATCTTTTTCATTACTTCTAATAATTTTAAGATACTCGGTGCTCCAGCTCTGAGGTAGTTTTTCTAGACTTTATCCAAAGCCTTACGCTCTGCAAATATGCTCTCAGTTAACAAGTGTGTCATACCCTATCGGCCTGCCTGTGTTTACCTGTGGGGTGAAAAGCTTCAGTCATATCCACAGGTCTGTGCACAGTTCCTGCAGCAGGATATTCTCCCAAAATACTATATTGGAAAACCACAGCTCAAAATATGCAGAACACTTTAAAGAAAAGTGTATTTGAACCTGTATGCTAATTTTCTTGCTTGTTTGCCAGGCTGCTCTTGGCATCTATTATGTGATACATATTATAATAAATATTAAAGTAATAATACTTAAAATACACAGTGTCTATACACAATATTATATATAATATAATGTTATAATTATTTTAATATATACATATGCTTTTTATATATAGATTTTATGTAGAGCATACTGAACATCATTTTTTACCCTCTTTGCCTGGTAATATTAAGGATCAAAGCTGCCATCCCATTGAGGAGTTGTTACTGGTTCTTACTGAGAAATATTTTCTCCTAACTAGCACTGCCTTGAGACCTACCCGATGGATTCAAGAATTCTGAAATGTGATCAGAACTTCGCTTTCCCTACACTGAGGCAAAAGACTGATCCACTTCTTGAGTGCATTTAGAAGGGGGTAAAAATGAAAAAATACAGCCCCATATGTTTTCATTAATGATGTGCATCTTCCCTAAATCTTGGTGGTTTAATTTGGTGGTGGTGGTGGTGATGCCTCACAGATGGGCTGGTTTACTCAGCATGTGTAGGAGTTTTCTTTCAGTATTGAAAAAGAAAAAGGGGGAATGAAGAGAAACTTGCTGCGTCTCCCCCGGCTCTTATTTTTCTCTGCTATCTTGCCATAAATTATGTTTACTTATATCCGTTACAAACATGAACGCTGTGATGTGCAGCACCAGATAGACAGGAAAATCTTTCCTCTATTTTCCCAATCTGCCATCTTTTGTACAGGCCTTTCAAATGTACAGATGGAGGGAAGAAGAAAAATAATTCTGTAATACAAAAACTGTATTATTGTCATTTGATTTGCATACATACGGGGAGGTGCATCTTGCCCCTGATGTGAGGGACTTCACAGCCATCCCCACGTACATCAGATGGGAGCTTGGGCTGCAGCAACCGGCGCTGTTTGAGGTGGGAAGACCCCAGTCCGCTCGGACTCCTCATTAAATCCACAGCACTTAACTGTTGGGACTCGTGGTGCTTAACTTGAGCCATATGAAAATGAAACATCATTAAAGGTGACTTTTTCGACTCCATCTGTTGTCAGTGGAGAGAGAGGAATCAAAGCATTAATTCTCCCTGTGGAGAATAATTTCAGATGAGGAGAATCACCTCCTAAGGATATTTCTCCATTGACTCCAGCAGGAGCTAGATAAGTGGCATAGATTAGATAACTGACTTCTGTAAGGCTAACCATAGGTGAGATTATTTTCCCAGGTGGCAACATAAATTTAACTTTAAATTCTTTTTTCTGTTTCGGTAAGAGAGCGAGATGTGAAAATGCATTGTTTTATCAAGATATGAGAAGAGTGGTGAAGAGTTTTCTGTTAAGCTAAGAAAGAAAAGTTACTTTATTCAGCCTTCCAGCTAATTTTTATTTTTCAGTCAGAAACTGTTCTTTACCATGGGGCCATCTGTTTCAAATTCCTTCCTTGCAGTGCTGGATACAGGGATGAAAATGTGGCTAAGTTGTGTAGAGAGCGGATAGAAAACTGGTCTCCAAATATAAAATGCTATTTCAGCGCTAAGGCTGTACACAAAGTTTTCCTGTAGCTCTACTTAGAAATGCCTGGCCTTTTAAGGTTGTTATAGTAAATATTGTCTTAAGCCCTAGTGCTCCTGATAGCATGCAAGTTCCATCAGATTTGAATATCAGCATAACTGAGGAGTAGCTCCCATCTAAAGCCGCCTTCATCTTCCAACAATAACCTGCAGTTGGCCATCCCAACTCTTTCTTCTGTCTAGCCAAATTGGGTTATATGTTCGAGACCTGCTCAGACTTCTCTAATTAAAGAGTCTTGTTTTTCACAAATGGTAACTGCTTTTCAAGCAATCCAGGGAGGCCTCTTTTGAAAGCTGTATGGGTTTCTTCTTTGGTTTGTTCTGGGGTCTTAAAGAGATGTTTCTTGGTGCTTATGTTCCTTCAAAGTATGTTTTCTTCCACAGCCAGGAATTCCGGCAACAAATTGGGCTTTGGTTCTTTTTTGTTAATTCAGCTACAATCTCATGTGTAACGGCCTAATGACCGTGAACCCTAGATTTCCCCTTTGTGAAGGGGAATGAGGGGACAGTGGTATATTGCCATCGTTAGAAGTTGCTTACAAAATTTTTCATTACTTTGTGAGACGTTTTTAATGAAACATTGGTGGAAGGCCCTTAAAAAGAGCAAACTGGTTTTGCTGCTCTGCCCACTACTGATACGAGTATCATCTTGTGCCCAGAGTTGTGCTTTAAAAAATAGCTAAACAAGCTGCATATATACACATTTGAGGCAAATTTTGTCTTTATTATGTTTTTTTCCTAGTACCATGAGCTCACGACACTCTGCCAGCCCGGTTGTTTTCACCAGTGCCAGAAGCTCACCTAAAGAAGAGCTTCATTCTGCTACTTCTCCCCAGCTCGCACCTTCTTTCTCCTCCTCCTCTTCCTCCTCATCTGGTCCTAGGACTTTCTACCCTCGCCAGGGTGCTACCAGCAAGTATCTGATCGGATGGAAAAAGCCAGAAGGAACAATAAACTCAGTGGGGTTTATGGATTCAAGAAAGTAAGATTCTTTTTTGGTTCTCGTTTGGTGATTTTATTGTAAAGAAGCATTGAGACCTGTGACACTTTTCTGAATAGAAGAGCTCAAGACTATCTAATAGGATGCTTAGTCTTCTGTAGAACTTAATCTCTAATCTAGAGTTCTGCAGTTAGGCTTAAATATTGGATAGTTAGCTAATCTCATTCCCTCTTAACTTGTAAAAGATTTGTTGTATCATTTCTAGAGAGCTGTATGGATTTCAGTCCTATTAAAATTTATCTTTCCTTGGGATTTCTTAAAGGTGACTCAAAATGCTATTTGAGCAAATATTAAAAATCTTCTTAACGTAGAGCCTCAGTTCTTAAGTCTCTCATCCATGCAGTCGTACCGTGCGTGCTGTGCGTGAGCTCCACAGCACTCCATGTGCCTTGTGAAGATTGTTGCCAGTATCCAGTTGAACTGGCTTAAAGCAAACCAAGATCTCTCTGCGTTACAGTTTGAAACAATCTCTGTTGGAAGAGAAATTGAGAAACAACTTACTAGTAAAAATATTGTTCCTTTAAGTCTAGTGTGGCTTGGAAAGAAAGTGGTTCAGAAAGCCCATTTCAGAGTAATTTATTCAACCCTTCTTGACTTTTACTGGGTCAGGCACAGTATCCCTAGATGATACCAATAACTCGTTGTCAAGTGGAGATGGTGAAACTTTGTGATAACCAGTTAATAACCAGTGTGATAAAGCCAGTTAAAAGATTAAAGAAATGTAGTGATTTGCTGCTTTGGGGCTCATTGAAGACATCTGTATTTTTTCATTTTGTACATAATATACATTATTTTCATAGATTCACCCCTTTATTGGGAAAATATATTATGAGAACCATAAGTGTATTGCTAGTTGATGTTTTTAAACGTTTATTGCTTCAACAGGTATTCATTAAGATGAGGCTCTGCTGTATTAGCAAAACTTCTTCCCTCCTCCATGCCCCCTACCTAGGATTTTTTTTTTTAATCTTGAGGGTGCTATAATTCCTGTTTCATTCATGCCTCCTGCCCCAGGGCTTTGAGACCTGAATGTGTCTGTTCCATTTCATTTAAGACGTCACCAGAGTGATGGCAATGAAATGGCCCACCCTCGGCTGCGGGCTTCAGCAAGAGATCTACGAGCATCACCCAAACGAGCATCCAAGTCCACTGTTGAAGAAGATCTGAAGAAATTGATAGATCTTGATAGCCCAACACCCGAATCTCAGAAGAATTTTAAGGTATGTTAAAGAGAGAGTCTGTCATCTGGCTATCTCTTGTCACAGTTAAGTGAAATCTGAGAATGTCTGAAGAACAGTGCACAGGTCCTCTTCTGATCCAAGTCATAGTCCTGTTGTTACAAAATAGAAATGTGTAAAGTTACACTCTGTAAGAATGTGATGATTGAGTTTGTTCCTGCCCATAACGCAGCAAATGCCTCACAGTTTGGAAAAGGATGAAGGCCGTAGAAGAAAATGCTGAGTGCTTTCAAAGCAGTCAAAGCTGAAGCGTTTGTTCATACAGAGCTTACGTGGTTGGACTTTGCATTGGACTCAAGAGTTCCTCAGACAGGATTTTTTCTATTCTCACCCCTAACAGGAAAATAGAGTCCAAGGCATTCCCTGAATTTCCATCATGGACAAAAGGTTATCTGTTTATCACAGATTTACCTACTAGAGAAATACATTTGGAGAACAATTTCATTATTGCAGTCACTGAAATATTATTACAGTTTTGTGTGCAAATTTAAGGAGAAGGAGACTGGTATGCCAACTTGCAAAGAACATCTACAACTGCTGGCTCCTGGAAAATCCTGTAGTGTTGTCTTAGGCATTTGAATTGTTTTTCTCTGATTGCATCACTAGACAGTGACTGGTTGACAGTATTGAAACTCCTTGCAAAAAGCACACTTATGCCTCTCTAATCCTGTTAGTACAGAAGGACCAAGAATGCTCCCTAAACTTAAGCAAATATTTATACAGAATATATAGTACGAAACATTTCCTGATGTGTTTCAAAATGTGTATAATAGCACAAAAGCGCACATAATAATTCTAAAAATCCATCTTTTTGAAGAAACCTTCTTGCTTTCTGCAGTCTCCATGTACAGTCAGTGCTTAACGGCTCTGGCTCATCACCCAGAGCCCCAGTGGTTTCCACAGCAACCATGCAGGAGAGAGAGCTGCAACTTCTTTCTTTGCTTGTAAAAACCCAAAGTGGCTTGTTAAAACTTGTAAGTGCGAGGTTCCAAACACAGATTATTTCAGATGTTACCTTTGAGGACGGAGAAAAAAAACCCTTGCCAATGGCAAGATATCTTTTTTTTTAGGTTTGTGGTAGTTCTGAGGGAGTGGGACATGGGCAATGTGAGCATCTCCTGTTTGTTGTTTTGAGCAAGGGGAATGTTCTCATTCCAAGAAATTCCATTCTGTTTAGAGGTGGCCTAAAGACCGTGAAAAGTGTGTCTGTTCCCAAGTTTGTTGTTTTTCTGCTTTGGGGGGGCTGAGAGTCAATTCTTACCCTGATCTTTATTTCCTGATGACTGGAACAAGTACATTAACTCAGGTTACGCTTTTGATAAATTTCAGCAGGTTAATAACATTCTATCACACCAATAAATTCAGTTTTCTCCATTTTAAAAGTAACTGTAATTTCTGCCCACGGCATGATTTGTATTTCATCTTACAAAAAAAGTTCTCTTATGGCATAAATTTTTTTTGACAGTTTAAAAAAAAGAAAAAGAATGATAATGTCCTCCATTATTTCACTGTACAATGCCCAAAAATCATCCTCCTTCCTGTCTGTTGGCTGCCAAAGGCTTTGTTTGCTAGTAGAATTTGTTCTAGGCTGTGATTTCGTGTCTTGTGCGTCTTTATTATCTTCCAAGCCTTCCTTACCTACTAATTATGCATTATATCTTCTCAGAGAAGTCACCCTGCTTTTTCTGTTCCCTCTGCTCTGCTACCAGAAGACAGTTCCTACTCGTGTCGCCTCTGTTCCATCTGCACCAGATGTTTACATCTGTGCAACCTTTCAACCTCAATTTCTGATATTAACTGATGGTTCTAGCTCCTAGTTCTTAAAGACTAAGTGAACTATACCAGCCTTGAGTAAATGCTGCTTGACTTGGCAGCTGTTTCTTTTCCTTTGCCACTTCAGGACAAGTACTGGGAGATTTCACTGGATCATAACATGAACCTGCTGATTGAGCTTTTAGATTGCAGGAAAAAAAAGCAGCTTGATCCTCAGTGTATCATAGTGACAACTGTGTACCAGAAGTTGTCACTTCTTTAGTGTTCACTCTTTACGCAAAGTTCATACCGTGATGGGCGTGTCTTGAGGGAGGCAATGCGGAAGGGAGGATTTGATGTAACAGAAAGTTGGCATGGGACGTGGCTTCTCTTTCCCTCCTTGTCTTCTGATGATAGCAGGTTTTTGGAAGTAATCTTAATTGCTTCTGATTGATCCTTAATCATAAAACCAAAACATGCAGCAGTCTTTTAATATTAAAATTTGTACAGTTTTGGGAGAAAAAAATAATAAATCAGATTTTCTTCAACTGACATGCCTCCACGGTCTTCTCCCACCTTGTAGTGTGGGATTTTGAT
This sequence comes from Numenius arquata, assembly GCF_964106895.1. Classification (NCBI taxonomy): domain Eukaryota; kingdom Metazoa; phylum Chordata; class Aves; order Charadriiformes; family Scolopacidae; genus Numenius; species Numenius arquata. Next base: position 44,999,414 of record NC_133581.1, on the reverse strand, counting down.
CACAGGAACAGAGCGCTGTCTGTTTACCTCTTTGTGAGAAGAGAGAACTATTTTTAAGTGCAAATCAGCAATTCTTTATAACGATTAATCGCTTTTTCTGGAAATCATATTATCTCCTTTTTGTTTAAACTTGCTTCCAGAGCACATGAGGGTGGTGAGCTCTTCCTTTCTGTTTGCCATTTCTCCATGAAGGCCTTTGGACCAAATTTGAACCAAACCGTAAAGAAATGTTATGTCTTGGAGATAGTTACATTGCAACAGGTTTCATGAAAATCAGTGTCTCTGCTGATGGGAATGGTTATGTGTTCTCTGATAGCAGCTCCCTGGCCCTGGCCAGAGAGTACGTAATTCCCGGCTGCCCACAGCATCCCCTTCTCCTCTGTGGAGCGCAGAGGAAGCTGTGATGATGGTGAGGGTAAGACTTACTCATGGGACTATTTACTTAATTTTGATTCAAGTCCTTCTGAAGAATCAAAGCGGTGGTGGGCGTTCCTAGTTGTTCAGTAATATGAGACTTTTAATTAGTTGGCATTTGCTGGTGCTCTGCCTGCAGGAAGGCAGCCTCCCCCAGGCATGAGGGAGAGCTCTGGTTTATGCAGCATTCGGGCTGTTTCTGTAAACATTATTTCTGCTACGTGTCAGCTCTAGAATCCGTGAGGGCTGCCTGAGATTTCCACTTCAGGAGAAGTCTGAAGGGTATTTAAAAAGTAGAATGTGAGAGTGGCTAAAAAAGACCTATATATGTTACCTAGGTGTAATCTCCTCCAAAGCAGATTCCTTTAGTTTTTTCAATCCACTCTGAAAAAATACTGTGTTAACACTTGCTTTCTTACATAAGAACCAAAAATTTTTAAAAAACTATTTCAACATAGCCTTCAAAAGTTTCTTTATTGATTGTTTTTCTCTTATTTCTTTTTATTTGTTTTTATGAATGTATAGTCACACACTCTGTCCTGTCAGTCTCCCTTTCCCAGCACTCCTACCACAAGGCGTGCCTTGCAAAGGACTTTGTCAGATGAGAGTATTTACAGTGGTCAAAGAGACCACTTCTTCACCTCACGGGCCTCGCTCTTGGACCAAGCCATGCCAAACGATGTCCTGTTCACCAGCACGTACCCTTCTCTCCCAAAGTCGCTGCCATTACGGAGACCGTCATATACTTTGGGAATGAAATCACTACATGGTAGGTGTATTTCCCATTTTTCTACTTTGAAAGGAATCCTTTGTGAATGATGTTAAGGGAAAGTGTTTATTACAGCAATTAGTACTTCCATCTTGATTTTGCTAAAATGAGCAGAGTCAAGTCAAATATCTGAATATATAAAATAGGATGGGAATATATTTTTTCCTCACTTCAGTGGGTGTAAGACTGCATGACTGGTCATGCAGTCACCTGGTGGAGGGAGCACAAAAATTTGCCTCATTGGTTGTAAGTTTTCACCGTTTCTTCCAGGAGTCATCTGGACTGGTCGGACCAATGGGCAAATAATGTATGTCTGGTTCTCCACCAGTGACAACTTCAGATGTCAGTTCCTTTAGTGTGGGATTATGGGAACAAAATACTACTAGGAAAATAATGATATAAAAGTGGATAAATACCAGTGGACATTTGGAGGTACAGCTACACCAGATACAGCTTTTATTGCACCAACAGTTTTTAGATTCACTCCCTTGCCCTATTCATTTTACAGGACTTGAGTTACTTAGTTTAGTCACACATGGAGAGCTAACAAGAAAGTTACGTGGTAAACTGCTGTCAAGAAGACACTCGGCTTTCCCCCATTAGTTAAGTGAAAAGTTTCAGTAGGATTATCTGATAGGTTATGTGTTGCTGCATGTGAATGTCTCGGTGAGAAAGGGAATTTTCACAGGTTCCTGCTGTACCTCATAACTAAATGTGTACTAAATGTGTTTTCCAGAAATAGAGCCAGATCTCACAGTGTAGGATTCTGCAATGTTTTCTGAAGAAGTACATATCTGCTCCAATTTATTCATGTTTTACTGTGTTTCAAGAGGAAAACACAAGGCTATCAATAAATTCAACTCACTACAGTGGGTCTGTATTTAGATACACAAGATACATTTGACAGTGAAGGCTGCTGAAGACATCTATTTTCAGTTCTTTTCATCTGTCTGTGATCACCAGGCATCAGTTCTCAGTGTTGAACCTGACATTTTCATGAGCTGTTGTTTCTGTATAACATGTTTCTTGCATAAGAGTTAGGAAACTGAGCTCTCTTCGCTTCTGTTTTTTATATGCACTAAAATAGCTTTGCAGACTTGGTTACCCTTCTAACTGGTTTGTGGCTTTGGCTTCTGAGGGCTGGGGGGCAGAAGATTAATGATGCCATCTGAGTAGGAGTGGAAAGCAGCACTTCATCTCTTTTTGTTTGGATGCCTGTATTTTTCCAAAAGAAAACCTCAAAACCTTCTTTCGCTGTCACGTTCTTTTCCACACCAAACCGATTAGTCCTCCTAGCTCATAAGCTTTCTCCTGCGTGATCATAGGACCTGCTATTTGAGTGGCATACGAATTGTCCCCCACACACACTTGCCTTTGCTGAGAGAAGGATTAAGAAGAGCTGGCTGTTTAATATCACAAGTATTTGTTTACTTCCAGCTATTCAGAGTTCTTTTAATTCAAAGGTTTTAATAACAAAGAACATCCATTCCAGACCACCTTCATTTGTGTTGAAGAGGGAAAACAAAGAGCTAAAAACATTCTTATTTACTCATCTGTCTTAATTAAAAATCTGACTCATTTTTAAAACAGGTAATTTTTCAAATGATTAGTTTTTTCTTCCAATTCTGTGTATCTTTTCACTAATTATAATATTTTCAGGTTAAGAACTTCCCAAATAACTGCCCTCTTTTGGGGAGATAATACAAGAACCCTTGGTGTTAATATTGAGCTGAACTTATATTTATAAAAAGTAAGCACGCAAAGACAGAAAAAAAATTTCAAGTGAATGCAGTGTAGCGTTTCTAGTCATTGTTTCCCAGGCAGCAATACTATTTAGCTGGAGTTATTAGAAAGTTGTATTAGTTATTGAAGTTAGAAATTTAAAAAATAAGCAGCACAGGTAGTGGCATTTGTCTTCCAATGGGCTTGTATCCTGCCCACCACACTGTCTGTCTCTTCTCTCTGGTCCAAATGGACTCTTTACTTACACGCTGCTTCTCTGCAGCTTCCTCCCAGGTGCTCAGTCCATCTCTCACCCCCACAGCTCTTGGGGCTTTTAATACCACTTACAAATTTTTCAAAACTTTCTTTACGCCCTGACAGAGGGCATGGGGAAGCGAGTTGTTTCTGCTTCTGAGCTTACACGTGTGCTGACTGACAAGGCATTGCACGTTTTTTGATTGTCCAGCTAGTAAACTGAAATAAAGTAAATAATTGTTAGTTCACACGTTGGTCTTTCCCTAGTTAGTGACAATAATTCAAGTGTTTCACTTTGCTGGGCATCAGTTTGCACAAAAATTACAGGGCCTTTACATTCTTCTTTCAAGCTTGCTAATATTTTTTTCCATAGCAGGCCATGTACCAGTTTATGGGTGGGTGTGAGTAGTATTTTTCAGCAAAGATCAAGAGGTTTCACTAAACTGCTGAGATGTGCAATGCTTTGGAAGTCATTTTAAGGGTTTTCTTGTTCTGATTCACCTTGGTAGGCCTAAGTCTGCTCCCATTGGTTTATGAGATTGTAAAAAGAGGAGGAAAAAAACCCTACAATTTTGTATTTTTACAGGAGCCAAATAGGTGCCAGGGAGTGTAGAAGCTGCAGAGCCCTCCCCACAGTATTTTCAGCTTGTGCAGAGGCAGGAATCATTGGGTAGAAGAGTCGCAGTGCTGGGGAGAGGCAGAATTTGGCTTTTGAAATGCTAAGCTGCAGGGATTCAGGCAGGTCAGAAAAGAGCTGAATGTCCTGGTGAGAAGCAGTTTCAGAAAACTGGCTTGTAACGTGCTGTATTGGGTCAACTACAGTCGATCAAACATTCTATTGAGTTCTGGTTCCAAAAGTGCTATCCTAGAAAAATTAAAAATAGGTATGCATTTAGTATTAGGAAAGAAATTTGGTTTGTTTTTTTTTTTTAATGGAGTTTATAATTTGTTCTGCGTTACTCTAGGAGAGTTTTCTGCCTCAGACAGCTCCCTCACAGATATCCAGGAACAACGACGGCAGCCCATGCCAGACCCTGGTCTTATGCCGTTGCCTGATTCTGCCTCTGATCTGGACTGGTCCAACTTGGTAGATGCTGCCAAAGCCTTTGAAGGTAAGTTTTCAGAATATAATACTTAGAAAAGCTGATCTTTATGCGTGCTTCATTAAGGAGTGGGGGGTTTGTTTTTGTTTTGTTTTAATATTGACTTTTGCTGTTACTGTTTCTACTTAGTCTGAAGGTTAAGCTCATTTAAAATAGCAACTCAATTCTTAACAGCCTAAAACTTTGTATGTAATACTCAGATACCATTTCTTCACACTGGAATCCCTCTGAGCTACGGTTTTGCCAAATCTCTGTGAAACTGGCTACTTTTCATTTCATGCAGAGCAGTTGCAGACATCACAGCTAGGGTGGAAAGCCAGCTGGCACAAATGTGCAAAAGTCAAGTCACATAGCAGGGGGAAAGCATAGGAGCACACTAATGATGGCTTGCTTACTGCACTAGCAAGGAGTTTGTGCGGTGCAGCTGAAGGGCACTGCCAAGGTAATTTGGGAAACATGCCTTGTTGGTATATCCTTTTCCATTGCCATTCTTCCCCGTGCGTACTCTGAATACATAGACTTGCACCTCAGTGTCCTTTCATCCTATGGCACTTTCCACCTCCTTGACACTTAGTAAACTGAAAAGAACTGTAAGCTGCCTAGATGTATTTGAATTTAAAATTAAATACACTTCTGCCCAAAGGGAGTTTACCTTACTGTAATCTGACGGAAAAGTCTTCTAGGTGCATTAAACAGAAGTGCCTTTTCCTAATCTCTGCTTAAATACTGTCCCACCCTCATGGAAGTGTTTTTGCTGATCCTGAATCTTTTAGACATTATTCTGCACGGTTGGAGAAGGCTGTGAAGTAACTTGCGTTCTTGGCTGTTCTCACTGGTAGTAGCCATATACATCATTAAGACAGTGCATGTCTAAGCTGGTGTTGAAGATGTACATGTGTGCTCTGCTCTGTTGCCGTAGGACTTGTAAGATCAGCATGTCTCATTGCTGCTGTGCAGTCTTGGGAAAGAGTATTCAAAGTTAAGTCAGAGTCCTCAAGAGAAGATGAATTTGTAGTGACGTTTTTTTCACCACCACAAAGGGATCAAACCCAGGTTTTAGTGCATTTTGCTGTGGTTGGCAATGTCTGTTTAAAAGATCCTCTTTTTTTTTTTTGGTTACATCTATTTGACTGTCCTCATTAACCTGAATCCCTCACTTGGGTAGGCCCCAGGCTCACTTGTGTTTCTCTCCAGAAGTGTGAGCAGACTCAGTGTGGTGAAGGTAATGAACAAGACAGCTCAGATGAGGAAAAGCTGGGGTAATGTGCTGGGCTGGCACCTTCGTCTCACTGCTGTTATACTCAGATTTGACTTGGAGAGGGAGCAGCTGTCAGATGTCAATATAATCCCAGTCTCTGGTCTCTGCCAGGTGCCAGTAGGGATTGACAAGCACCAAGCAGCCTAAATTCTGATTCGTGATCCTAGACACCTCTGTTTTACATCATTGGTTGGTGTCTTCAGCACATGCCTCCAGAGTTCCAAATAGTGGTATTTGCAGCCAGCTGAAACAAAAGCTGCCTGGATCCCTGAGCTGCACCAACCTTCCGTATTTTCATTCAAAGGAAAAAAAAGAGAGGAGCCAGAAAAATTCCATCAAATACCAAAGCACGTTAATTTTAGCCTTGTTGAAAGCACAGAATAAAAATTTACCAAGCAGAAAAAGACAATACTGTTCTATTTCCAGCAAGAGACCAGCAGCTGCTGAGGGAGCGTTTATTAAACTAAAAAGTGTTTATGTTACTGTTTGTGCTGGGAAACTCCAGAGGTGGGGGCAGTGGGTAGTTTACAGTCACAACACGTGATAGTGATTTAGAGATGTGTTAAAACAGCTGCGCAGTTACAGGACAAAAAAGTATAGACACAAGGCAGCAAAGAGGTTTCATGTTTCAATCTGAAAACGTTGTTTAAGGCATAAGGAAAAAATTCTGAGTACTGAAAAATTATATTGGTCATTTTACTTTCCACATGTGAACTGTGTACAGTGAGCTTGTCTTTCCTCAAGATAAAGGGATCCTTTATGGAGTGAAGGAAGCTAAATATAGTTACTGAGTTATTGAGTAGTGTCATGCAGTTGTACCCAGGAAGTTCTGCACAGCTCTTGTTCCAGCTTGGCTTCTGGCCTCTCTTGGAACTGGCCTTGGGTGGACTCTGCGAACGCTGCTGGGGGTGTCTCTGCTTTTCACTCTCTAGTATCTCCCTCCTGAAGAGCTGCTTAGCCGGAGGGTGAAGCATGGTCTGCATGAGCATGCACTGCTGCGCCACAGCTAGTACTTGCTTCTTGAATCCCATACAGTGGAGAACCTGGTGCAAACACTTGTAATGTCATTTTGCTACTGTCAAGTGGATATTGGTCTGTCATATCATCGTCTTACCTTGCTTGAGACAGACTTCTTAGATTGCTCTGAGATCCTGCAGTGTAGCAGTTGCGCTGTGCGTGAACAGATAATCATTTCTGCTGCCATTGTTTCTCTCTGTGTGTTTGCTTTCTCAGTTCAGCGAGCTTCATTCTTTGCTGCTGCTGATGAAAATCACAGACCTGTGAGTGCTGCCTCTAGTAGTGATCAGGCTGAGGACCAGCTTACTGCACAGATAAAGCCTTACACAGGGTAAGTCAGTGCACCAGATCTGCAGGCTTCCTTAGCTACAAACCGAGAAAGAGAGGAGGAATATCTTTATTTGTAAGCCATCGTCAGGCTTCAAAGAACTCTTCGTAAGTTCTCATGAAGATGGTGGTGGGAAGTGAAAACAGAAGAATTGTAAGTACAGTTGAACCTTTTTGCAGGTTTGTTCTTGTCTGAGATGTTCCTGAACGTGTCCAAAGCAATGGTAATTCAAGGCATATACAATGAGAAGTAGAGAGAAGTCAAATGATGGGATGGCCCCAATTAATCATGAGTTAAATTTGTTCTGTTGATTGATGTGCTGCATGTGTTCCATATACTCTTTGTCAGGTTCTTTTTGTTCTTTTTGTGAATTCTTAGTGCATACCTACATAAAGCCACTTGGTATAGTCAAGGCTGCTGGCTGCCCTATGTGAAGACAGTAAATCATATCAATACCTATTCTTGTTTCCTGCTTTCAACAGTAAAGAATCCCCTCCAACTCTCGCCTCTAAAGTGGACCAACTGGAAGGTTTGCTGAAGATGCTGCAAGAGGATTTAAGGAAGGTAAACATTTCACCTACAGAAAATCTGTAAGATGTATTTAGTGCTAATAGGTGATGCTAATAACTGTGTAATCCTGCTTTGCCATGCCTGAGCCTATGACAGTCTCATCCTTGTATAAGGAAAAGACACTTTACTACTTTTCTGAGGCCATACTTCTAATTACTGTCAAGGTTAGGGTGGAGTGTCTAAACTTGTAGGCATCGGATTCCTCTACTTAAGTTAGGAGGGTGATTCAGAGACCTCCACTCCTAATTCAGGTGACACTGCAAAAGGCTTGAAGCTAGTCTGTGCAAATATATCCTGCTGATGTTGAAAAGTGAAAGTATTATCTAAACATACAACTTCTACAACTGTGGAAACTTCCTGCATTGTGTTACTGCCTGCTTTGGTCCAGGAAGGATCTGCTGTGGTCAGATAACAAGTCTTTTAGCTGGGGAAGTATTTGCAGGAATATTTCCTATCCCTTATTTAGTTAACCATCAGCAGTTGTACATACATTTTGTACATACAGAACAGGGCATGCCCAATTTTATTTCACCACTTGAGGAGCCAGCTTCTGTATTAGAATTTAATACAGAGAAATCCTGCTCATTCAAGCAAAAAGTCAGGAATGAAATGTCACAAATGTCCCTTAGATACAAAACCATGCGTTACTGCACATAAATCTGTAGAAAGAATGAGACTCACGCTCTCTTGAGAGATTCTTGCCTCTCCATGTAGGTAGGAAGCATGACCTAAAATTTCCACTAAGATCTGTATTTTTGCTCACGCCTAAGGAAAAAGAGGACAAGGCCAGTCTTCAGGCTGAAGTGCAACATTTGCGGGAAGACAACTTGAGGTTACAGGAGGAATCCCAGAATGCAACTGAGAAACTGAAGAAATTCACCGAATGGGTTTTCAACACAATTGATATGAACTGAGAACGGTGTGCGGGGAAGGAAACTGTCTGCTATGAATATTATTACTGGGACTTAAGCTTTAATGCCACCTTAATCATGACATGTGAAAGTATAGTCAGAGCACTTCTCTGTCCTTCATCCTCCAATAACCCTTTTTTGCATCTCTGCGCGCACTCAGAACAATTGCAGATCAACAATCAATGTCTGCCTTTTGTAGAAAAAACAAAGTAAATAATTTTAAAAAGGTAAAATAAAAGTTTAACTGCTAAAATGTGAATGTCTATTTTTTGCACATTGTCTCTTTATCTGTTATGTACAAAATGATTTGGAGGCGGGATCAGGCTTGCTGTTCCATCTGCCTCTCTTTCCATTAACTCCTTTCTCTCTGTTTCAGGTAATCTGCTTTTCCTTGCAGCTTTGGCAAATATTATGACATCTAGAAAATTAGAAAGAAATGTTTATTTTACTGCTCTTCCTACATTGTTTTCTGAAGTATGCCACAGACAAGGGGATGTAATGCAATGTTTTAGGTGTCTCCTTAGCAAATTGCGCTTGATTGCTAGTGCTACCTTCCCATACATTACAGAGAACACGTGTCCATAGTGTATGGTACAGTACAACCAGCATCATAACATTTGGAGAGAGACTAGAGACGGGAGCCATGGGTGAGGCATATTATCACACATCTGTTGCATTAGCATTTCCGGTGGCCTTTGTTTCCTGTGGAAACAACGGCTGCAAGTAACTTTACAAACAGCAAAACTAGGCATGCTGCGGTCCGTGCTGTATCAGGCAGGCTGAGAGATACTGAGTACTGTTGCTGTACCGCTTCAGTATAGTCCCCTTCCCTTCCCGGGGAATCTGTTATTTGCATATGTGCAGAAGACTTGGGCTGAAGTTGTAAAGAGATAAGATTTCTTTCCCCTGAACTGTTTCCATGAAAAGCCATGTTAAACCATCTCCATGCACCCGCCCTCCCCATTCCATTTCTCTGGACTTCTCAAATCACAACAGATTTGAGATATGTTTATTCAACTTGTGTTTTATTACATGAGAGGTCTTATAAATCTTTTACTATGGTAGACAGAGGAATATGTGAAGGTGAATTAGAGAAGTGTATTTTTTCAAAGTACTGGGATAGGATTGGAGCTCTGAAATCCCCAGTCCCCAGTGAAACTGTCCAGCATGAGATTTCCCAAACTGCCTCATGCCAGGAAAGTTAATTTCTTGTTCTTTGAAGGAACGGTTAACTTGCCACAACGTGTTACCTCTCCAGAAAATACCTAGTAGGTGTCAGAATATGAGTTTTAAGCGCCGCAGTCTGCACAGGCATTGAACTGTGCAGTGTGCTGAGAAAACTCTTCTACTCCCTTCTGAGGATACAGTCACTACCTTAATAAATACTGCCTTGAATAAAGTGCAGTATATTTGGGGGTTAATTTCAAGAGCATCCACTCCCTCCCCTTTACCGCATTCTTACATAGACAGGTTAAAATCATCGGGCACAGTCTTGTCACAGAAACTTCCGCGCTCTTCTCAAATCCTTTTTTCATGCTCTTTAATCTTGCTCCACACAAGTACACACTACACTTCAACCTCAAACTTCATTTGTGATGCTAATCCCCATGGAGTTCTTCTCTAATGTTTTGTCATGGAAATGGATCTCTTTGGAACTATTTCTGGAGTGCTTTTGTAAAGGTTTAGAATGTCTTGGGTTTTTTAATGACTTGTATGAAGGAGATTTATATAATGCCTGATATTATTTGTAAATGGGAAATATTGCTAACATCTCTGAGCATCCTGAAGTCTTGCTTTTATTCTCTTTTATTTTTAAGTTTGGTTTTTATTTTATTTCAAAAAATATTTTGGGACTTGGGGCAGACTATTTATTAGAGTTTTGCAACAGAGTTCTTGTATGATGCCACTGAAGGCTACTTGTAAAATTCTGACAATAAAACTCATTTTAAAGGCTCTTCTAAACCATTTTCTTCTTATTTTGTTGGGTTTGATGTTTTAAGACTTTCCAGAGTGTCCGTTTGCTTTCTTCTTGTACCACTTTTCTCAGTGCTTGGTGATAGAAGACTTTCATTCTCTATCAGATTTCTACTTTTTATCCCTTTGAAGGCCATTACTTGGTATGTATACACGCTCTTTATCCAGTGTCTTTTTACTTGTAGTATTACCACACAAACGTATTTTCTTCCCCCATTTACAAGGTTTTGCTACAGTTTTGCTCAGTGGCTCTGAGCTTCACCAGGCTGATATGGTAAAGGGGGGGTAGTGGGGTTTTATCATTTACCAGGAAAAATTGAAGCTGATTTAGGTCAAACCCAAACTTGCCTGGCACGTGTGCCTGAGAGCACGCATAGCTTTCAGCATCGCAGAGCCAAACCTGTGAGCATGAAATAATAGGATTTAGGTTTGGTTTGTTTTCCAGATCTCCTCCTTTGACTTGGGAGATGACCTCGGACATGTTTTGAATTGAGCTTTTCTTGGCCAGGTGGGTCACCGTTCTGCATGGCTCAAAAACATGGAACTAGGTTGGTCTGCAGGAAAGCATCTTCCAGGTTCACTGAATGGATCCTTAAAAGGCACTTGGGGAAAGAAAATCTGTCTTTTTCCAGCAGTGTAGTACTCCACCAACAGAGCTCTGAAGCAGCAAGAGCAAACAGAAGTATCTGATTGAAAAATAGGGCTTGAATCGTGGAAAGAAAACTAGATGCTGTCTTACCATCCGTAACTGGATACTGGTAATTGAGTTGAAGCAGAAAGTTTCCTGCAGGTCAAGGAGCTGCCCTGCCCATGCTCATAATGAATTCATGCTAGAGGTTTCCACGTTCCACCATGCCCACTGCTAGGTCAGCCTAGACCAGGGCGAGATCTGACTCGCAGGCATCTCCTTACAGCCTGAGTAGTTACTGGCCTGAGCAGAAGGTGGGTGGCTGTGGGAGGAGTGTGGATAGCAGGGTCTGCCTTCCTGTTTTACCCATTTCTCCCCAAAAAGTGGTTTTACATTCCTAGAAACAGATTTGTATTCCTTGTCTATGTTTTTTATCTTTTGTGGGAAAGGTCCCCATGAACCAGGCACAACTTGGGAGGGCTGTCTTGTCTGCTTTTAAAACCCTTACATAATTCTTCTCTCATCTCCTAGTGCCTTCTTTTGGGTAGACGGTTAACAAATCCTGTTTTAAAGCAGTCGGCTGTCTCCTCGCAGACACTTCAGTATGGTGTTAGTTCTGTATGTGAGCAACTTGCTTTGCTGCAAGACAGCAGGGGAACAGAGGCAGTTGCTGTTGACCAGCTGGTACAGCATCGAAAATTGTCCCTCCTCCACCACTGCAGCTGGAAGCAGGGACATGGGCTTTGCTGAGGTGGTTGCTAATGGAAAGGAGCTGGGCAGTGAGATGTTGAGGCTTGTACAGATGCCTTCACCTCTTCCCAATATTAGCTGTGGTGAGGAAATCCCTTGCTGTGCTGTTTGAGGCAACGCTGGGCAGGCGGGGGAGGGCTCGTAGAAATACTTCCTTCAGAGCTCTGCAGTAGAAGCCCCTTCCCCTAGCAGAGGCTTCAGCTTCAGCTGGGCGTGAGGGGAGCAAGGCTGAGGAGTTTGTGTGTCGGGCTTGTTGGAGGCCAAGGTCTGGGGTTGGAGCCCCATTTCCCCAAAGCAGGCGGTGGCTGATGGCAGCTTCCTACACCCCCTTGCTGCAGTAAAGACTGGCTGCTGCCACTGTCCAGGAAGGGCAGACCCTCTCCCACTTTCTACTGCCGCAGCCTGGAGGAGTCACGCTCGGCTGTGGGGAGACCCAAGTGGCTGCTGAGGGGCCTTGTGTGGTTTTGCCCCACTTGGTATGCAAGGTCACAGCAGGCAAGTTCCTCTCTCTGGCTTCTCCTTTGCTTGCATAGACCTGTCTCCCTCCAGAAGGTGATTTCAGTGTGTCACAGCCAGCTTGTGTTTCTCCCAGATTGTTTGGTGTCTGACTGATCTAAATAAAGTGGGCTGGGCTCTTTGTAGCGCAGCAAAATGTGGCCAACTCGAGTGGGAGCTCCTTTGGGGAGTGAAACCAGGGTGCTGCAGCAAGCTGCCTGGCCTTCCCAAACCGCAGGGCTGGGGGCTGCAGAATTTTCAGTCTATCACAAGGTAACTCAGGTTGGAAGGATCCTCAGGAAGTCTCTTATCCAACCTCCAACCAAAGTAGGGTCAGCTCTAGCTCTGTGGTCAGACCAGGTTGCTCAGGACTTTATCCAGTTGGGTCTTGAAAAAAACCCTCCGAGGATGGAGACTGCATGGTCTCTCTCGGCAATGCATGACTGTCATTAGGAAAAAGGCTGTCTTTTTATCAGGGTTATTAATAGAAATGTGTAACCTCAGCAGCAGTTGCAGGCCATGTTTTGCCTACGTTCCTCCAAGATCTCATGACACAGGAGTCTGTACCCTCCTTGAAAGCCTGGGGGCTGTCTCCTGCCTGGGGCCGGCAGCAGAGCACCCATATTTGCTTTCCCTCTGTTGAGCCTGGCAGGAAGGAGGCCGTGCGGCTTGGTGTGTGCTGGGCTTGCTCCACTAATCAGCTTCCTGCAGTACAGTTCTGGTTTGCTGGGGGTTTTTGGGAGGTTGTTTTGTTTGTTTTTTTTTCCCCTAGAGATTTCTCATTTCTATACTCAGTACCACTTACCATGCTTTAATCAAGGCCTGGATTAAGCCGCCCGGTTCTGCTTCCCTCTGCATTGCCTGCCAAGCAGGAGGTGTGTGCTGCCAGGTGGGGAGGCACAGCTGCCAGGCCAGCGATGATCTCGGCCACCAACGGAGGCCCCTCATCTTCTGGCAGACAAAAACTCAAGAGACTGAAACTAGGATGTGTTCAAGATCTAGGCCTGAATGTGGTTTCCTAACCTCATGTTGTGATCGTGGCAAATACCACCAGCTAGTAAGTAAAAAGAGGTTTCATGGCACAGGAGCAAAAAACCAGGGACTTGTCCTGGTGCTGTTTTAAACTTTATTCCTGTTCTTTCCTCTTGCTTCCTCCTGCACTTCTCTTCCAGCAGAGTTTGCCCGTTTTGCCTGGTGGCTGGTGGCTGCTGTTCTGCACCCAGGAGCCGGCGCAGCAAGAGGAACTGCTGCGCTGATCCTGGCAGGGAAGCTGTGACTGCCTGCAGCTGAGCTGAAAGGCCAGACTGAGTCAAGCAAGTGAAGCGCTTGGCTGAACAAAAGAGCTTGATGCTCACTTAATTTTTGTGAACGGAGTTGAGGCACATTTGCATCTTCTTTGCATCTCACACCCAAAATTGAGTTGGCTTAACTGGAGCTGGGAGACTCAGCTGATAACTTATCTGTATGGAAGGAATAGCCTGTGTCACGCCCGAAGAGCGATGTGCCAGAGATAACGCCTGGGATGTGTCTGCCCACACGCAGCAGAAACAACCGGGATGTGCTCGCCTGGCGCTTCATGGCTCTGGGGCTTCAGCTCAGCCCAGCTCTGCTGTGCCAGCTTCTGCAGCCGTGGCACAGATAGCAGTTTGGGGAGGCTTCAGTCTCGTTTCCTCCCTGACCCATTACATTTGATGCTAATGGTGGGATAAGATAAATGCGCATCTATTTGCTTTTAACATTCTTTGCAGCACTTTTTTTTTTAAGATTCCTCATTGTGGCTGCTTCCCACTGGTAGACCCGTCAGTCACCACAACCTGAAAGTCCCAATAGTATTATTGACTGGCAGATTGTTTTATGACCTTTCTTGCTTTGTATTTTTTCTCAGCTCATGCTCAACATGCAGCCTGGGGAAAAAGAAGGAGCAGAGAGGAGTACATAGAACCGGCTTCTTGCCTACTGAGTATTTGCCTTTTAATGTTGATGCTTGCCTGAGTTTTGCCATACTTAGAACTGTTGGAACTGGAGAATATTGCATGTGTGAAGCTTTCAAGATGACCTGGAAGTCCCTCATGGAGAGCAAACATCTGAGAGCTGCATCATATTCTGCTGTTAAGGCTCAAAGCAAGAAATCGTCTCCTCTTCTTGATGAGAAGTTTGATGAGGTTACACCTACAGCACAGAAAACATGAGTTTCCCTTGCCTGTGATTTCTTGATTTCAAGGCTTCCATGAAAAAAACAACACTGAAACTAGCATTAGTTCCACAGCTCTGATTTGTTCGCCCTGATTTCCCCTGTAGTTTTTAGCCAGATTTGGTTTTTAACTGAGCCATCTTTATTAGACAGTCAAAATATGGGTCATATCTCAGCCTACATAGAGCAGACTCAGCAGAATCAGCACATAGTGGGTTGGGCATGCTACTGGCATCATGTCATCTTTGTGGCTGGAATGGGCAGAAATGATGAGAAGTGCCTCATGGAAAGGTCCTGGCAGGCAAAACCATTCCCATCCCCCTCTGAGGTCAAGAAAAGGCAGACAAGTTCTTCATATAAGGGTCAACAGCAGAGCGACAGCCAGGCTGGATGAGAGCCCAGGAGGTGTTTTCCCAGCAGCCTAGTGGCCAGCAGAACAGGAAAAACCAGGGCTGCTCTCTTTGAGACTCTGACCATTTCACTGCAAGAGAAAAGGGAGAGGCAGAGTGAAACCCTGTATGTAAGCACACACCAGTCTGTTATTGCAGTGTCCCAAGTGAGAAGCGACACAGTAGTCTTGGAGTGTGCCTTTGGGAACACAGAGAAAATTTTGCTTCAGCTTCATGAAGTTTGTTTTCTTTTGGGGGCGGAGGTGTTAAGGCAAACTGTCCACTTGCAGTCTAGTCTGTTTTAAAATTGACTACATTTGAGTGGTTTTATACAGGGCAGACTTCAACAGCTCAGTTGGCAGTGTCTAAACACACGGGTAAAGGCTGTATTGGTTTCACAAAGCACTGAAGTGGGTGAAATCCTGAATTTCTGCTGGCTCCTGGACTTCAACTCTGTCCCCATATGACAGGGAACAACAAAGTTTCTCCTTAAAGAGCTTTTTATTTGTGGGCTTTGTAGCCAGGATCAGCTCAAAACAGGAGGCTTGAAGGGAAGGGCTGTGCTTTCAGAAGAGCATCTCTTAGTGTTAGAGAAGAAAGCAGAACTTGAGTCCTTTTTGGAGACTATAGAAAGACTTGAAAAAAGGCTGGAAAGCAAGAAAACAGACCCAGATTTCTAAGAGCCACAACAGAGCTGACAGTCCAAGTGGGATCTCCCAAAGGGGCTGAGCAGGTGAGGTCCCAGCCGGCAGCAAGCCCAGAAGCCTGCCAGGCTTTGCCACGGGTGGGGTACGGGTCCTCACGCCACGGCCTGAGGCCGTGTGAGGGGTCCTGTTTTTCAGAGCCAGCCCACTGGGCTCCCGCTGGGACAGGGGCACTAGGGAGGCTGGGTGCCCCTCTCCCTGGTGAGCAGTGATGAGCCGGGGGGTGGAACTTACTGTCTCTGGGCAAGCTCTCATCCATGGTGGGGGGTTGTTCCCTGCAAATCCACCAGCGGCTGCAGTTTGGCTCTGGCTTGTATTTTAGCTGCACCCTGTTCTGACAGATTTGGAGGAACGTTTCTGGGTTGGTTATGTTGCAGTGAGAAATAAACCAGGAGGGTGACTTAGATGAAGCTTAAGCATTTGCATGTAATTGCCGTTGGACGCACAAAAATCCATTATAGTAGGTTATTTTTTATTCTGTCCTGTGCTTAGACTTTTCAGATGTTTTGCTGAAGAAAGATGCATTGATTCTCAGTGTAGCACGCTGGGTTGCAACTAAACATAACCCTTTGCATTGCACTTACAGTATATTTTCTTAATCAGGGATAAATTAATTACTGAAATACAGACTGCTATATGTATTTTAACAGGTCACATTTCTGATGTCCACATTCATATGTCAGAAAATGATCAATGATGTATTTCTTTTTAAAATTTGATTATTTACATGCCTGACCTATGTCTGTTTGAGTGGAACCAGAAACAGTACTATAAAACAGGAAATTTTATCAGTTAAAAAGAATAATATTAAGTAAGATACAACAGAAAACCAAATAACATATTCAGTTATTAACTGAACTAAGCTGATACCATTTCTAAGAATCCGCTCGAGCCCATCTTGATGTAATGAAGTCAGCACTGCTTTTCCCATGTCCATTATTTTGAATTTCTAGGTTGCAGTTTTTCTGCTGTTTTCTCACCTTGTCACTTGGTAGCATATGGTTGTTTTTCAGCTCTCTGCAGATAATCCTTCTGCTTTTACTCAGCACATCCTCATGCCACAGGGAGGTTTGTCACATTTATTACCCACTCATTTGCCAGGTAATATGCCAAATCCACCGAACATCACAGCCTTCAACACTCATCCCTCTGTGAAAGATCGCTGCTTATTTCCACCTTTTGTTTCCCACCCTTTAATCATTCACCCACTCCTTATCCTATGAGAGTTTATATCCCTAGTATTCCTAGAGAACCTTTAGGGAAGAAGCTTACTTCAAGGCCCTTCAGCAGGATACGCAGTCGCTTGTATGCACCGAGTCTTTCTTGTCCGTGTACTTGATGGCTGCTTCAAAGACTCCTAATAGTTTCCAGCAAGAAGACAAGGTGGGAGGTGGAAAGGGAGAGAGGGGGTAGAAGTGCCGGTACTACCTCCCTTCTACCAAACAGCCCAGTGGGCACAGAGTTTGTCCAGGATGCTGAAAGACTCTGCTTCATCACCTCCTTTCTCTAAGGGGATTTGGTGTTGCATCTCCTAGGGAAGTATCCTGACTACCAGACTATTAGCTTAATGTGTATTTTCTCCCAGCTTTTCTTGTTAGATCTCTTTAATTTGGCTTAAAATACGCATTGACTCAGGGATGGGAATTTGGAGCCTCATGACAGTCATTTAGGTTCCTTTTTATTCATCGCTGTTTCAGTGAATATTGCAGTCCAAGGTGGAACCAATGGCAATGAAAAAGACTGACAGCAGAATTGCTTACAGCCCACACATGAGGATGCTTGATTAATAGAGAGTTGTAGATCTGAAAAGGCTTGTGCTGGCTTTTGCAGCACAAATAGAGACCTCAACCAACTTCTTCACAGTGAAGTCCAGCCTCCATCATCCCCCTGCTCCTATTCCTCCCAGAGAACACCTTAATCTATTGGAACAGTCTTGCTTTGTCTTAGACACTTGGAGGGACGATGTGTATAGGGAAAAAGTTGGGAACAGAACCACTGGACATGGGAGCAGTGCAGGGATGTGTGTGCCCAGGGGTCCTACGACAGGCAAAGGAATGGGAACCCCAGCATCTCACAGGTTAAGTTGGAAGGAGAGACCCCAGAAACAGGGAGGATTATCAAATCCTGCACTGCACTTGGAGAAGAAATTGGAAAACCCAATAAAAGGAAACAGGATGGGAAGAAGGCAGGTTTGGAGCACACAGCTGTCGTGGGGAAAGGACCTGCAACTAATCCCTGGAATGAAGGACAGGACAGCATGCAGAAAAATAGGTCAGGGTGTGTGTTGAGGGACACAAAGAGTCCCTAGTTGGTGTGATGTCCTGGGAGTCCCCTGTTGACACCTCACCCTGTTTGAGGCCTCTCAGTGCTCTGACAAGCTCCAAGCCAGTTTTCAGCCCCACTTTCGGCTGGAAGTAGAGATCAATGTCTGGGTTAGATCTTCAGAGTATTTCCCTTTCTTGTGGATGTCACTGCTCTGAGCAAGCGCATTGTGGATATTCACAGCCCCTTGACCTAGCCAGATCCCAGCATGTGTTACGGACAGCTTCTGTGGCAGAGAGAGGGGAAGCAGTGATGAACATTGCCAGCTGATGGGGAAAAAAGGATGTGACTGATACCAGGTAGGTATAGGAGGAGTTATGATCAAGTCAAAGGACAGTTGATCAGCAAGGAACTGTTTTCCCTTTGGGCTTGCAGTAACAGTGTAAAGCTCTGGAGAGGAGCACTTGCCCAGCTCCACTCTTCAGCATGCCTGTCCTTAGGACCCTGCAGATAAGAATCAGTCGCAAATCCCTCTTGCCTAGGTAAAACAAAGCACTTGCACTTATCCTACAGAGACTAATCCTACTGTGTTCCCCAAGGATAAGCTAGGCCTAATAAGATCTTTTCTGTGTCTAATGTCTGTGATAAAGCCAGAAACCCTTAGAAGGCTATTAGCTGACACAGGGATACTCTAATGCACTTTGTAATTTACTTTTTATTCATGAAGTCTGACAGCTGTTTCCAAAATGTGCTTCAGGACTGTTTGGTCTCCTTGGAGAGGTTTCTTCTTGCTGTGTCAGGTACTTTGTTTATTGAGAGACAATGATAAAAATGTGTGTGGCAGCTTTCCTCTGTGTTTTTAAGAAGGCAGAAGACAGTGTAGGCTATTGCCAAGATAGAGCCAGTAATTTGGCTTCAGGACTCTTTTACTAAACCCTTTGGCCTCATATAATAATTTGGACCTAACCACTTCTCCTGTCAGTTCTATGATTTCTTCAGATGTACTTAATGCTCTTGGAAATTGCCTGGTCCAAGTGGCTTTCTGAGTGCCACAAGGCTGCTTCTGTTTAACTCTGTGATCACTGCAGTTACCAAGCAGGTTCTGGGAGCAACCTTGTGATGGCTGGGAGCTGCTTGGATGGGGGCAAAAGCCCCTTGACTTTGAAGGGACTTCCAGCAGCAGAGAGGGTTTCTGGTCCATGCCAGCTGAAGCTAATAGGAAGATCTGCACTGAATTCAGGATGTGCTGGCTCACATTGGGTAGGATTTTGGCAGCTTGCATGGCTGTCAGATTGTGACGTTGTGTGCCTTCAGTGGCAGACAGGAACTAGGAGAAGAGGAGCAGATTGCGGCCTGCCAGGCAGCTGGAAGGTAGCTTGATGCAGTAGGAGGGATCAGAGATGGCTGAGAACACCAACTTTTGTAACAATGAAGGGGAAGGTGGGCAGGAGCCACGAAACACTAGCCTTGTCTTTAGCATGTTTTTCTGACCATAGTCTGAAAACAAAATCCATTGGAAAAATGAAAAATTTAACACCTGAGAAATGCCTGACCTTTGCCCAGAAATTTTTGCATATGGAGGGTTTAGGCAGCAGTAGAAACTGTTAGAAATGCTAGCTTTTCTGTAAGTGTTTGTCCTCAGCTGGAGAGGTGGCAGAGGGCACTCTGGACCAACACACAGGGTGTCATGTGCTCTCCATTCCCACGGCAGCTCACCTAGGGCTTCTTCTAGCCAAAGCCCACTGAAAACAAGATCTTTGACAACAAGAAATCAGTCCAGGACTATATATGGGTCTTCTGTAGAAGCACAGTTCCCATACTTAGACCAGAACACATCTACCATATCTCACAGATGCTGTTTTTAAGTGGGCCTGCTGCCCTAAAACAAGCTCTTTCCAGTTGTGGCCAATTCAGCCTCCTTCAGGTTTCAGACACCCCTGACAGCTTTTCTAGCTGGCCTTGCAAGGCGCTCTGTCCTCCTACCTGTCACAGGCAATTGACAGTCTGGGTCTGCATCCCCATGTAAACTTACCTGCAAGAGACGTGCGATGCTTTACTGGGAAGCAGACTCCATGCTGGATGGGGTGAGCAGGCCTTTCCTCCCTGTGCCTGACAACCCTTTCGTGGCAGGTGGAGAGGCTCCTCTTGCCGTGGGTCGGAGAGTATCTCAAGAGAGTGGTGTGGAGATGCCCGGTGGAGAAGACATCTGGAGCTGCAGAGGAGAAATGACCTGATAAACCTTGTGGAGGGCTTTTTTCCCCTGCCCATGAAGTAAAATTGAGAGTAAAAGGAGAGAGGCTCCTACACTGGTCCCATGATTCAGTAGGTGGCATGGTCAGTGATAATGGGCCTGTAGGACATTGCCTGAGAGACCCTCAGGCAAAGGGTCTCTACCTGCAAGATGGGCTGCATTCCGTGGGAAGTGCTGTGGCCCGGAAGGAGTAAAGCCATGAGATCCACGGTCAGGCGACCCGGAGCCCGGTGGTGAGGTGACCAGAGCCTGGGGCCTCCCGGATCATGGCCTCCCCTCAGGTCAGCCCTGCGCACCCTCAGGCAAGGTTTCCTCGGCTCAGTCCCCAGGCTGAGCGCTTCGCAAGGAGGCGCGGGGGCAGGGAGCCGGATCCTTCCACCTTTCCCGCAGGGGAGTTGGACTAGATGATCTCTATGGTCCCTTCCAACTCTAAAAAAATTCAGTGAAATTCAGCGAATCCGGCCCGGCCGTGCTTTGCGCCCTCAGGGAAGCTCCGCGGAGGCGGCCCCGGCGGGGCGCGAGCGGGCGGGAAGGGCGCGAGCGCCCTCTGCTGGCGCCGGCCGCCAACCGCAGCGCGCGCGCCGACCCAGCAGGCGCCCGGAGGCGGCGGCGACGGCGACCAGGCCCCGCACCGGGCCACGCAGCCCAACCCCGGCCCCGCTACCCCGCACCGGGCCCCGTCCCCAACCTCAGCCCCCGGAGAAGTCCCCCGAGCCAGGATGTCAGCGCTGGTAGGCCAGCTCGCCCCGACCACATTTGCCCTTCCCTCTGTAGGCCAGGTGGGGCCGAGGTGTGAGGTGCTGACAGGAGGCCCGGGGCTCTCCAGGAAAGCCAGGGCGTCTCTCTCGCCAGGCCACGGTTCCGTCATTTCCTGTCGCTGCTTTCTCTTTACAGCCCCCCCCTCACTTTGGCTGGTTGCTTTATTTGGTTCCCCCTCTGCTACTGTTGCTCGCTTTCTCCTTGGTCCCGGTGCAAAGAGCAGATGCTGGCTGAACAACTCCCCTCATTTGTGGTGGTCATATCTAAATGTGTGTTAAAATCGAAGGGCCAAAACCTGAAATCCTCAGGGTTGTGCTGATGGCATTGAATGGGATGCTCTTGAGAGTGGTTTCCCCCAAATTTTTAGTGTCCAGGAGACTATTTGTTCATAATGGGCAAGGAAAACACTAGCATCTCCCCGCTCTTCTACCTGCAGGCTGGACGCAGCCCCTCTGCGTTGCAGTTAGGTGAAAAGTTTGGCCCCTTGGATGCAAGGACAGGCAGTTCTGGAGGTTGTGCTTTTTTTCCCAGTGTGGTCATTTTGGGGGGAATAATCTTGTGCAAGTTGTTTCATGTCTCTGTCTCAGGCTCCCAGTGAGGAGAATGGGCACAGGAGCTTCCCTTTGTAAAGTGTTTTGACGTCTGATTATAAAAAAGCTTCTGTAGGACCAGTGCGTTCTGCTAATGAAAAACATTGGACAGGAACAGTGTTACTGCTAGCCCCATGGAAAGAGCTGAGGCAGCCCCACACTTGGAGGCTGTATTGAAGCCCAGGGTATTGTAATAAACTCTTCTCCTTTGTGGGCCTGAGTGCTGTCTGCTGGGAAAAAGATCCCATTGCTTACAATTATAGTTTTTAATCTATGTGTCCACATGTTAAGTCAAGCATAAAAGTTGCGATTTGTTTCTTTAAGAAATCAGGGCTGATTTATCTTTGGTTTTGCAGCTGTGTTTCTGAGGGGTAACTGTGTCTTTCTCAGCCTGTAAATGCTATTAATATTACATAGCTGTCATGATAAAGAAAAAAGCATGCTGGTACTTTGGCAGAAGTTCCCTGGTAAAACAAAGCATGTAATGGTCTTATTGCATGATTTCCCTATTCTGCTCGTGTCACATCTTCCACAGATGCAGGCTGGAGATGAGAAGAATTGCACATCCTGGTCCTGCAAAACCCACTCTCTTCTTGAGAATGCTCCTTTAACTTTTTGTAAGTGGCAGCTCTGCTTAGTCCTTGTTTCTCCTCCTACCTTTTTATGGTTGTAAAGTGTTTTAGATGTGTAGTGTGGTTGTCATAGGCCATTTCTCTCCTGCTGTGCTGAATCAAGGCTGTAGACAGCAGAGCTTCTCCTCAGCGGGTGGAATCAGCTGTCAAAGGATAAGAAATGTGCAGTTCCTGCTTTTTACATCCACTGTTGTGGGCTAATGGATGTGGTTGCTAATCTTAGAGCAGCAGCAGATGCAGAACATGCCCTGCCTGTGCCTTAGTGTTTCTTCGGATGAAGTTTTCAGTTGTTCACTGGGTATAAGGTGGCGGTGGGGCCACTTTAACCTATAAGCATAATCTGTAAAATTGCTGCTGCAAATGTTCCTCAGCTAAAAGAAAACTGCTTACTGTTTTTTGAAACTTCCAGCAAAGTTACGTAAGCATGGAAACAATGCTGGAATGTATTGTCCGTATATGAACAGCAGGAAACTGGGTTTGCTCACAGGATTTATAAAACAGAGCTTTTGCCACACATAGGAGGGTCTTTCTTAGGGGCAGCTGGCAGCTCACTGGACCCAACGAGCATCCAAGCGCAGTGTAGGGCTGCTACTGCTGCCTGGGACTATGACGTCACAGCTACAGTGAGCACATTAGTTAAGAAGAAAGGACAGTAGGAGGAGGTGTATCTTCTGTAGGCCTGTGCCCCAATAAAGTCCTGAAGGCCAGCCCATTCTTCCTCCTGTGTATGCCCGTTGCCATCACTATCAAATTCTTTCAGAGCTTTTGCTACAGCAGGCTCAGAGCTGAAGCTGTATTCAGTTGAGCGAGCTGAAAAAGAACAAGCTGCTTAATGCAGGGTGAAGAATTTGTCCCTTACAGATTTGGCTGAAGAGCAGTCTATCTCAACCGTCCCCCCAGGGCAAGCGGAGCAAAGCCAAGATGCAGGATTTAGTAACGGGCTTGCATGTAGTACACGCTAGTCTTCCTGGCAACAAGCAGGAAGCATCAGAGACAAAACTGCATTTGCCTGCTGCTGGAAGCTCATCCTTCTCCTGTACCTGTCTTGCTTCTGCTGGAAGGAAATATGGGTCAGGAAAGCTGGAGGTACTACCAAAAACTGACTTAACTCCTACCTTCAGAATGAAGGTGAATGAATACCAACAGGCAGACTGCCAAGCTAGTGTCTTTCCCAGATGAACTTTGCATCTTTCATCCTCATTATCTTTCTGCTTGTAAGACAAGTCTTGAGAATCCAATTCTTGCACTCAATGCCTAGTGAGTAAATGCACGTCCACGAAGTCCTGCTAATGTCGTGGTGGGAAAGAGGCAGCGCAGTAACTTAACAGCAGCAACTCACACAGAGTCCTGCCTGTCCTCCCAACAGCCGCAACACTTTGCACCATCATTACTGCCAGATGACATGAAGTTGTTTCTTATCCTATGTAATGTGTGCAAATGCTGCAGTCCAGTAAGGAGGACACAGGGTAATTAAACACTGAAGGTCGTTCTAGAGAGAAAGACAAATGATCAGCCGATGCAAGTTATTTCAGGTTCCCTAGCTGCTATTCTCAGGGAGTCCATCAGCTGCACCATGAGGAACCAAAGGACCTGTCAGGAGGCCAAAAGTGGTGCAGTCCACGAGGCTGGTCCAGAGATCACATTGGCACTCAAGGGGACAGCTTGACACACATAATCTCATCATCCTGCTGGGCTCATCCTTTGGACCAAAATGGACTCTTTGGCCACCTCTGGCAGATTGCATTCCTCTGCCCCACAGAGCTCTCAGCATTTGAAGCCAGGCTGAAAAGGCTCATCAGTCCCACAAGCACTTTGCAGGCAGAGAACATGTGTGGGCAATTGCAATTGGGAAGCTTTTCACCTTTCTACAATCATTTGTTCATCTAGGCAGTAGCTGCGGAGCAGTTTCATAAAGTCTAGTGCTGTAGGGCTGAAATCAACGTGTTTCATGTCCATCCTCATTGTCAAGGTGAGTAGATTCTTAATTATACAAAACTAACAGTTATCTTGAGTGTGTGGTCCACACTGTGCCATCTAGCCCAGGTTGGAGGCACTGTTAAAACTTGATGTGAATGGAGAGAGGCGACTCCTCCTTAAAAGCTTGTTTCAATGCTGTAGTGAAGGCATGCTAGGGGCTGGTTCCCTGACAGGTTACCTTCATTCCCTGGCCCAGGTCTTCTCAGGGGTGAGAAGACTGTCCAAGGTGAAAGCCTAACCCCAGGTGATCCCAGCCTCCAGTGCTCCCCCAGTCCTCTGCAGTGTCATGTTCAGCATGTTCCCAGCAGCCTGAGAAACAGAGAGGAGGTGACCAGAGTGACAAGTGGGAGTAACAGTGTGAGCAGAGAAGTTGCCTGATGTTGCCAGGCCCTCCATGCACACAAACCTGAGGGAGGAAGGCATCAAAGAGCTCTGATCCTGATTTCTGGTCAGCAGAGAGTAGCACCTGAGATGGTTTTTTATACCCCAAACTGAACCACTTGCTGCAAGGGCTTGTTCTGCCTGCGCTGTAAGACGCTGGAGCTGCTTCAAGGGAGCACTGTCGATTATAAATCTGTGCAGCACCTTATACAACTTAGATGAACTTTCCTGATGCTCTCGCAGCCATTGGAGTATAAAGATGTCAAATAATAATAGTAACAGTACTCTGTTTTATCACAGGAAACAGAGTAATGTTGCAGACTCTTGCCTAAAAATACGAGGATTAGCTCATGAACTAAGAGCTGTTTTGGCACGGGGTGGCCTGGAGCCGTTCTAGTCTCCTGCAAAGTACTTCTGAGGGTCAAGTCTTAACTGGCCAGTTTATGTGAGGAGCACAGCTCTTTCCATCCAGGGCCGCTTGTATCACAACACACTTTTTTAATCTCCCTTAGGTTTATCCCTTTGCAGAAAGGGGTAGGCAGAAATCCAGCTCTACAACTATTTTTCAGTAGCCTCTAGTGTTCAGTGGTTTATTGTCTGAGTTTACCTCCTTTGAAGATAGTACTGTACTTAGTTTCAACCTTAAAGTATTTCTTTAAACTGGGTATCCTCTGGCCTTGTCCCTCCTTTGAGTTATTATCCTCGCCACGAGGGACTCAGCTGTTAACATTTCAGAGCTGACGTTAATGAGGCTGGCCAGGACTGCCTTCCCCGGGTGAGTCAGCAGAGTAGGAGCGCTTCTGCCTGGGCTTCATACCATCCTCCTGCAAAGCCACTTTACCGACTGATTAAAAAGCCTGCCTGACTCTGCCCAGTGCTAAGTGCATAGGAAGGGCCAGGGCATGGGCAGAAGTGTTTTTTTCTGGCCCTCGTCTATCAGTATATTATGGTTATGCTTTGTGGGGATGTGTGTTCAACACAAGCTTCAATATACTGGACTACTAAAATTAAAATTAAGGACTACTGTTATTCGCAGACAGGTTTCATGGGGTCTGACTAGCACAAATACGTTTGCACTCTGCTACTTTTGGTGTAAGGAGCCCTGCCTGCTCCCTGCTACGGTGGCTCCATCATTCCCTTGCCAGGGCTATGTGCCTCACATGCTCCCAGATGGGCTGGCCAACCAGGGCTCTTGACCCACTGGTGTCAGCCCGGGGACCCTGGCTTTCCTTAGCTGGCTAGGGCAGAGTCCATGCTACAAAACAGCATCCAGCTTCAGCATTACAGGTAACAAACCATACTGGGTACAGCTTTTCTCTGCATTCGGATCTGATTTCCCAACTGCATCACAGCACTTGGAGCTAGAGCAGCTGGAAGATGGAATGTGATGGGATGCGATCTCCCCCACTGAGGGAAGGGGATGTGCATCCTTTACTCAAACTCCTTCTTCACTATTTTGGGTTTTCTCCGCTTTTCTGCCGCGGAAGCTTGTGTGGTGCCTGCTGCTGGCGCCCACTGGGTGGAGCCGCTCCCTGCTTAATGTCTGCAGGCTGCGCATCCCTGCCCAGAAAGGTTGTGTCCAAAAATCACAAAGAAAGCAGACGGGAAAGGGTCAAGGCAACACTGAATAAGAGCTGGTTCTGGCCAGCTAGGGACAGAGCTGAATAGTACCAGAAAAAAGGCTAGCAAATGTCTCTGTATAAAAAAACCCAACAGTGGGAAAACCAGTCTCCATGATCAGGTATCGCTTAATCGGGAGCGAAGGGGCCACTTCAGGGCCTCAAACTCCCTTAAACTCTGTCTTTAAAAACAAACAAGCAAATATAAAAGCCCAAGTCTTCCCAAATGTTGCCTTTGCAAGCCCTGTGACAACAGTAACTTAGTGCTGTAGCACTAAGGTAGAGCATCAGTCAGAAAGGGCTCCATGGCTATAAAAAGAGCTAGTCAAGATAGTTTAATCCAAATAATTTTCTGTAAAATTTGGCTATTAAGGTGAATATTTAGGGGGTGTGTGTTAAATTTTTATTTTAGTAACAAATTAAAAAGTAAACTAAGCAAAGACAATCAAAGCATTTTGACAGGAAAAAGTTTAAACATCTGAATGCAGGGGGTTTGTTTCATTTGTTTGCTTGATAACCCTGTTTCCTCCACTTATTGTCCACTTCAGGCAAAAGATTGCAGGGAATGCTTTAAAATGTTGACTACCTAAGAAAAATCAATTTGAATATGTTTTCTTCATCTTTGTTGTGGTTACTACAAAAGAATGAACAAATTCAAAACATAATTCTTCTTTCCACAGCAGGGGAAGAAGACACTCCCACACGCATTCTGTCACAGACAGCAACATTTAAAGCATGCTCAGGAGGTTTTTACAATTTCTTTTCTTTCTTTTTCCCCTGCAGCTGCCTGAAGCACCTAGAGAAGAACCCAATGGGAGCAAATGATACCTCAGCGGCCTCCAGCTCCGTCCCATGGGGAAGGTGTCCAGCAGAGAAACACAAAAGCATGACTCAGGATCCCTAGGGCTTGCTGAGCACTGCAGGATTGGTGGTAAGGAAGTTCATCTACATTGTTGTTAAAGAATGGCACTCCCCTTATCCTTTTCTTTGTCTGGGTAGCAGCTATATATCTATTATGTATAGGTGTCTGGGACTAGTTGTCTCTTCTTCCAGACCTTTCTGCTGAAGCAAATTTAGCTATGGGAGGGACAACCACCCCGTGGGGGATAGCCTATACTTTTACTTTGGTCCTCAACGGAAGTGAGGAGCCCCTGAACTCACACCCTTCCTATACATTTACTACTCTGCTTTGCTGAAAGATGCCTGTACCTCCTGTAGGGACCTGCAGTAGATGTCTGTGGGACGGACAGGCCAATACAATGAATCTGTTCCTGTAACTGTCAATATAGAAAATCTGTCTCTGCATAAGTCCAGCCCCAGTGAGATGGTTGTCTCTTTGAGGACTAGGTCAAATTTCTCTGGTCTCAAACAAGAAGATGTGGTAAAGCTCTGCCTACAGGAGCCCATCAATGTGGCTTAGCTAAAAAATATCTTCATGTCTCATTAAAAACATATAGGTGTCAAAGTCTCTGAGGTGCTGTGAGTCTTCATTAACAGCAGTGCATGTTTTGGGTTCAAAGCAACAACTGTCTCCCCATCATTCTCCCAACCCCCCATGTTTCTGGGATCTGCTGTGGCAGAAGGACCACAGAAGATGAGGAGAACATCTGGAACTAGAAAATACTTTAACTTCAGGAGTGCTGCTGCTGGATTCTTCTGGCCTAGCAATGGAAAAAAACAGAGAATCATTTTCTCTTCCTTCACCATTGCATTTTTTTTTCAGTGTCCAGTGCAAGCCAGAGAACTATCAGTCCTTTAAACTTCCAGGTTCCAAAATGGCCTGACCTGTTCCCTATCCCTTTTATGCTGTATGAAGTTCTAGCAACATAGGAGGAAATCCAATCCACCTACAGCTTTGATCTAAGCTATTTCAGAACAGGGAAAAAGCTAATAGCATTTCTTTAGCTGGGGTGATCAAAGTGGAGACCATGGCAAAGATCCATTCTATACTTTGCCAAAATATTTGATGTAACTTGGTTGCACATTTTTCTACTGAGACACGTTATGAATTCTGGAGGTAGATTTTCCCAGAGAAGGAAGTAGGAGGTAGACGTGAGTGGTCTTTACTGGAGTAGATGAATATATGAATGGAGTTATCCTAGCAGTACAATGGCGGACCCATGAGTAGACAACAACTCTTAGTAATCTGTAGCTGAAGGAGGCAAAATGTGCTGAAACCAAAAGAAGTGGCATGTCAGGGTGCTGTGTAGGAGCTCGACTGCCTGGGACAGGGAGGGACATAGGATTCTGGGTGCTGGGGAGTAGAGGGGCAAATAGGAGATGTAGTTCAGAGCCAAGCTTGCTTTATGGACTCAGGGCAGCCGGTATCTCCTGTGCAGAGAGTAAGCAGAGCCCCTCCCCATGACGTTGAATGATCTGACAGTTAAGAGACGCGTTTTCATTGTCATAAAATGCCTGTGTATCAATACCTTCCTTCACTACTTGTTCAAGAAATTTGGTTTCTCATCGAGTCCTCCTTAAAGTGTCTGGTGCAGGCGAGGGAGGACAGCTTGTTAAAATTCTTTTGCTGTTTAATTTCTTTCAGTAGATCCTTCCCTGAAGAGCTTCTAATGAGACTGACCTTTATTAGCTAATTAGGCTCATTGAAATGACACAATCACATTTAGTGGTTTTTTCCTTCTGTGCGTATTAAGTTCTCGTCATTAGGCAGGTTGGAAGGGGACTTGTAACCATGTGTGGAGGTCAGCAGAGCAGAGTCCACCCCACCTCCCTGCCCCAGCTGCTGAAATTGGCAAGGGAGTTGTGCCGCATGCTGCCAAATCATGGTTTTGACTACACTGTGATAGTATTGACCTAATTCTGTACCTATTTTTGGTGAGTTGCATGCTTATGTATGTGTGAAACAGTTGCTATATAGCAGAGACCAACCCAGCATTTACAAATAAATTCAGCATGAACGGTGTGGTATAGCAAAACCATCCTGTTAGAGGAGCAGTCCAGTCCATTAGCCTGTGCTGCAACGAATGGAAAAAGGTCTGAAGGCTTAACAAGTATTGGAGTCTCTTTGAGTTGTCATTCCCAGTTTGGCTGCCCCTAGGGAGGCCCTAGGTTGGTCATGGTGGGCACTGCTGCCAGTCTTGGGCTCTTCCAGCAGACTCCTTCCTAATTTCAGCCATCTATTCTTCCATCTGGAGATGGAAGTGGGACATGCAGCAGGGTGGCACGTAGTACTAGCAAGCTGGGAGAGCAGTAAAAACCACGAGATGACCTCAGCTCTCAATTCCCAATTTCTTCATCGCCCTCTTCCACTTTGGGAGCATCAATGAGGTAAGTACTGTACCATATGCTTTTACAGGGGGACAAAAAATTGCAGCATCCATCAGATGAAACTGAATCCATATCCACCTGCCAGTTTTAGAAACAAATTCTTACAGGATTAGTCCATGCTGAGGGAAAAAACACCAACCAAGGCAAAGTTTTCTTTTGATCATTGCTGTTAAATGAAGCATTTTGATGCTGATATTGTTGGTTTGTTAAGGACATGTTGATTTCCTGAAGACCTAAGCATGAATCAGTTTTATAATCTCAACCTTGGCACCTCTTGCTGTTTGAGAAGTTTGAACTGCGTTGCAGACACTGTCGCAGAAATTTGTGGCTGAGCTCCCCCTAAGGATGGATGGGAAGTATTCCTGTGCTCAAGGCTCAGTCCCAATAAATTGGTTAACACTTTAGCCATCCACCAAAGCACTTTAAGCATGTGTTTAACTTAGGGGCATTGTAATCCTCTTGCCTTGCATGTTTGACTATCTTTTTCTACACGAGAAGAACGACTCATAACAATCAACTTTAATAGGAAAGTTTCCAATAAAGCAAAGCTGTTTAAAAAAGGAAATTACAATAATGTAAAAAAACCTTAGTAAATGGCTTGTGCTTAATAGTAAGTGCCTCTGCTATAACATACACATTAAGTGAATCTTAAGGGAATTAATGTAATTCTCCAAAGTCTCAGGTGGTTTTTTTGTTTGGGTTTTTTTTTTTTGTTGTTGTGCAAAAGCAAACTGTGTTTCATTAACATTTTATATGTGTAGAATTTCCATACTGCTTCAATCTCTTCTTATTATCTTCTGTGCTGTGGGCTAGATAAGGTGGTGTTTCACCAGTGCACTTTCCCCCCATGCTGATGTTGAGCTGCAGGACCGGCAGCAGCCCCTTTGAAGGGGGATGTCAGGGGAAGCTGCTGCCAGTTTGTAGCTTCTGCCCACATGCAACTCCAGAACCTCTTTGCCGCTCTCTCCTATTTAGGGGCTGCCGGCAGACTTGGCATACAGCATTTGTCCACTGACAGTAAGTCAGATTTATGTTTATATGTATTACTGTAGCAGAGAAATTAATAAATATATCTCCCGATCTGCTTTCTTAGGGACTTTTGCGGTGTTAATGCCCTCCCTGTCTCTGCTGTGTCCGCTCCCTACCTCCAGAGCAATGTGGCAAGTAGGATAAGGGTAGAACAGCTGAGCCTTGTATCAGCTAGTGACAGGCAGCAGAAAATCCAGGGTATTCTGGTGAGATGGCTTATAGCGTGGTGGAATTACTGCAAGTAACCCTGGTAGTGTGTGGTTAGTGCAACAAAGTTACTAGAAAGTTTCTGTGAAATTTCTTTATTAGACTGGTCACTATCGTTTCCCCAGGACTAGAAGCACTTACGGAAGCCTTCCCGGTGATTTTCTTGCTGAGCAGCTCTACTTTTTGGAAAAGCAACAAAAAGGCTTGTGTTCACGGAGAGGGCTGAAGACATCACAAGTCTGACAATAAATGCAGACCTATTCATGACACGATCCAATAACTGTAGAAACCAGAAAGACTTCCAAAAAACCCTGGCAGAGTTCTCCCCCTCTAGAGGGGGAACTACAGCGTTTGCCAGAGCCAGTGGCTAATGCAGGTTCCCGGCAGCCTGAGCCATGGTGAGCCGCTTTAGAACATTTTACTTCCTGCTGGCTAAACCAGGGAATCGTTTCACATTTGCATGTCCTCCCCAGGAATGGAGAGGGATGGATTAAGGCGTACTCTTGAAACCCCATCCCTGTTCTGGAATTGAGATTATTTGCTCTGAATTACACCAGCTCAGAGACGTCCTGGCGGCTCTCCCTAATGCAGTCAGGAGAGCTGGGCACTGTCACGCGGAGATGTCCCCATGCACATGCCTGGCTCTGCTGGACCAGCAGCTGCTACAGCTCCATCGCAGGGACTCCTGGGTGCATGGCACTGGCTCACTCCTGACTGGTGTGCCATCACTTGGGAGCCCTCAGAAATGTTTAGAACATAGGCTGTTTTTATCCTCACTTCAGAGTTAGTATAAAATCCCTTTATGCAAGAGTTTAAGCTGTGATACGCACTTGCTACCTACCTTGGCCACCTTTGCACTTCTCAGAGAAGTGGAAGACATCATCTTATGTAATGAGTGACCTGAAAGATTTTCCTATATGGCCAAGAAAATTGATGGAAATAGTGCTTCCTAAAAATATGGGGAAAATGGCACACACTAGCTATCATAATTTATGCTCTATGCTCATCGTAATGCAAACTGACCACTGTAGCAAAATAAGTCATTGCCCTGTTACTCAAATAGATTTTTTTTTTTTTTTTTGGTTTTCTCTTGGTAACAAACACTCTGCTGTGGCTATAAAAGACAGGAGATGATGATGATTTACGGAATAAGTTATTACCCGTTCCACAGCTCATGTTGCTGTTGCTTATTTGTGTCATGAAAATCTTAAAATTCTTTCCTGAATATCGTCACTCAGCGTAACTTCTTAATAAAGATACCAGAAGGCAGTTAGAAATGCCGTTCACCGCAGCTCATGGGCACAACTCATCTTCTTAATGCTGGCAACTATCCTGTTTACGCTGAATTTTCCTGAGCAATGTTGGCAATGATGGGCACTGCTGATTTCTTATATGTAAGCTAGGTCATCCACAGAGTCTTCCCGTTGATTTTGTTGTTTCAGCAGAGCTCCCTGTAGGAACAGGGATGGTCCCTAATGAATCTGCACTATCAGCAGGTGTTTCTCCTGTGTGGAAAATTCTCTGTGAGGATCTTCTGTGATCCGCCACTAACAGATTATTGCTAAATGTTGCCTGGGTAAGGAGGAGGTGGAACAGAGAATCAGGTTAAGGGACACTTGTAAGAAGAACTGACAGGACTTCTGTTGGGATTTGTATTGCTCCTGTTGTTACTGCAGAAACTCCCACTTGAATGTATGTAGATTTTGGAGGTGATAGCCTTTATTCTTGCTCCCTTCCTCGTTGCTCCTTCACAAAGTCTGTTTGTGCTGAGCCCCAGAATAGATACAGCAGCTGACTGCAGGGTGTCAGCAGAGCTTTTGCTGCTTCTTGTAGACAGAGCAAGATGTGCACATTGCTCCATCTGAACATAGATCCCAGGACACAATACAAACTGAGCCCTGCAGAGATCTTAAACTTCACACTAGCTTTCCTCTTCCCAGCCTTTCTGTTTTACTCTTGTCTCTTTTGTATAATTATTTCTTTGCTTTTTCATCTAGTTTATTTTATACGAGTGTTACTGATTTTGCTGTTATCTTAAATATCCTTAGGCTTTGGACTTCAGTTAGTACTTCAGCTTAGTATATTTGCTACCTTTTATATTTATGATCTTTCTGGATCCATTCTGAAAACTGTATTTCAAGGTTATTTGTTGAAGGAGTGGTGGAGGGTGAGTACCAGAGGTCCTACATCAAACAATTGCAGTATTTGCCCACTGTTTGGATAAAAGCTGTAGAAAGCCCCAGGGATTTATTCTGGGAAGTTGTGAGCAGCCATTTCCAAGACATATATGGTTTTGATCTGCCTGAAATTTGTTTGAAACTCGTTTGAAACTCATTTGAAATCTGGACTGATTTTGAGGTCAAACTATAAATCAGCCACTCAATAGTTCAGTAAAGTGCTGAAAGAGCACTTCAGCAATCTGAGGCAAAATATGGAGCTTTGAAATAGCTGATAAACCCTATGATGCCATTGGGTTTTCTCACTGTAGTAATGACGTATGTTGCAAAAGGTATGCAAAGAAGTTTGGGCTCCCTTGGGGGTTAAGATCTAGGTCTTGAATTTTGTTTTCATGTAGAGGAAAACCTGAAATTCTCCATCCTGAGATGTCACACTAGTATCAGGCACATAGTTTCCAAAGTCTGATATTGTTTAGTTAGGGTGATTTAGTATTTGCTACCTGCCTGCAGCCCCTTGGGGAGCAAAGCCGGCCCCAGGGCTGACCGTGTAGCAGCTCAGTGCCTGCGGGCTGGAGCTGCTGAGAGGGAAAAAGTTCCCTTTATCCTTTGTCATCTTTTCCACCCTGCAAAGAAGATCTGGTCCTGAAAGCCAAGGGCGTTTGATGTGCCAGCAGTGGCAGCAGAACTGAAAGCTGGACAGGACCCTTGGGATAGGCTAGGGCAGATAAGCTGTCTCTTGTCAGACATACAGAGGGGTATTAAAATCCCTCCTTCATCCTATTTGCCACCACCAGCTGGGATAACACAGAAACAAAACTAAAAAAGGACTGTGAATCATTTTAATTAGGGCATTAATGCTTAATAGAAGTGTAATGCAGAATAAATTATCTTTAGGTCACCTCTTAGGAGAGCTCACAGGTGTTCCCTGAACTGGAAAAAGATGGTTGGACCTTTTTTTTGCTCCACACACTGCTTGGCCCTGCAGTCCCAAAGGGCAGTTATCTTCTCCCAGCTCCTTGCGAGCAGGCTTTGCCCTCTTTCCAGCACTGGTAACAGCAGTTCAGCTCTTAAATATCAGGAACAAGTTCAGCAGAGGGATGCAGGGAACCAGTTTGAGGGCAGCACATGCCTGCTCTGCCCATCTCTGCTCTGCCATTTCATTCCACGTGTCACCTTGCTCTTGGATGGTGGCTTCTTATTTCTGCAGTAAACTTGCTTCGGAATGGACCCTACCAGCTTTGTCCCTCCAGCCAGCAGTGCCTTCAGTTTTATGGAGCTCTCCCATGGTGGTTTTGCTATTCAGATAATTCTCTGAAGGGAGAGCCATCACTTTACAAATTCACCTGTCTCACTCCTCGTCTTTTACTCTGTGTGTGCATACATATATATGTGTGTGTGTGTATGTATATACACGTGTATACATATGTATATTTGCTCTCTTCATGGTCGCCAAGGGCAGCAGCAGAAGTTTACCAGTGTTTCAGCTGGAGCTTCCTGCAGGTCAGTAAGTCCTTGCAATGTTTGCTTCTTGTGCTGGTGAAGAACCACAGGCTTCATGGGCTACGGACGCTGTTTACATCACACTGATTTGAGCAAGGTTAAAAAAAAAAGAGAAAACCCACATTTTCCTAGTCTTCACCAATCAGGATTAATGTGCATTGGTAAAATGGTGGGGGAAGCTGGAACACTAAAGAATAGTGTTCTGAAGAACACTAAATTCACCAATAAATATTTTTAAGTGGATGGTGAAATAGATGTTTTTTTCTCAGAAGAAAAAGAAATCTTTGCAGCAAAGGTTAGAATGGAGGAGAGGGAAGGAGGAAGAAAGAATGCATTTTGTTCTGTATAATTTGGGAGCTTTGAAAGAAGGACCATATTTCCTATTGCAATGTGTGTACACTGGCAGATAACGACCTCAATGCTTTAATTAACTGTGCTGAAAGTCCCTTCCATTATTTAGGTCTTGGGTTGTGTATGCATGTTTTTGTCTCTGCTTTAAGGCCCAAAGAGAAATGCCAGACTCTACATGATCTGTCAGTTTGCTGAATGGTGTTATCTCATTCCACACTTATGACTGTAGGGATGTGTTTTAAGTAAATGGAGAACAGATTTTGTACTCTTCAAAAATCCCCTCTGTTAGTTCCAGTGTCTTGGCCAAAGGTGTTTAAGTTGATGAGTTCTGGCTTTACAGGATAGATAGAAGGAAAAAGTGACAGGAGCATGTTTTATCCAGTAGCATACCATTTTACTTGAAATACACAGCTCTAGAAGGTTTGTTGAGTATAAACATGATGTGTTTTTCCCAGTTAGCATGTGTGTATGCAGACTGGCACTTTGATCTTTTTTTGTTCTTGGGTTGGTGTCACTCACTCAAACTCCATACACAAATGTGTTGACTCTTCTTTGTCATGTAATCTTTATATTTGCTTACACTTACGGAAAATAGGCTTTGAGCACATACATACCTATTCAGAGTTTTCCACTCACTGGAGACGGAGGTCATGTTATGCACTCAGTTTGAACTCTTTGCCAATACAAATGTCAGCATAACATGAAAGATGATGGAGAATCAGATAGTAAAACCTTTCTGGGTTAAACAGCTTCTGTCAAGTCATTTTATTACCCTGTCACCCGTACACAACACACCCCGCAGCTGAAGCATGTGATCTGCTTGCTATCCTTAGAACTGGTACGATTTCCCCTACATGCTCTTAGCTCCATAGGTCAGGCAATCCTTACCATCAGCACCTCACCTCGTGAGACCTACCTCTGTGCTTTGTGACAGACACACCATTTTTACCAAAAGGTTGGTGTTGGTGTTTGTACACCAATGCTCGTATGTACACACTCCAAAACTGTGCTTCCCTTTGGCCAGCAAACAGCTAACTTTGATCATGTTGGCACAGAGGGTTGTGACCTGCCCAAAAATTTCTCTTCTCTGTTGTCAATACTGCACGCAATTCAACTCCTAAAATTTTGCTATTTTACTTATCATTTTAAATAAAACCTCAAGTTGACAGTAGCATTGTCATTTCAGGAGTTTAGGGTCTGCTTTTTTCATGGCAGGGGGGTTGGAACTTGATGATCTTTAAGGTCCCTTCCAACTCTAACCATTCTGTGGTTCTATTCCCAAGTGCCATTACACATCCCTCTCTGAATGTGGTATTTTTGTGTCATCTGAAAATATGTTTCTTCAGTAATTTGTTATGGATCTTTAAACTTGACTGTATCTGCTGAAGGCAAATGACAGGATAACTGTGCCAAATTTCCATTATTTGCTATTTTCTGAGTTACTAATTATAAAATCATAGACAGGAGGAAGGTGAGCGTGGAGGACACCGAGTGCATTTGGAGATCTCCAAGGCTACTGCTGGGATCAAGGAATTAAAAGCTGGCATGGTGTCAAAGAAGATGAAAACACCTGCAGGCCTTCAGAAAGGAGAAGGACGTGGGAGGTAAGTGACTATTTTGAAACAGGGTGGCAGTGCCGACTGTTCTGGGAGAGACCACAGAGGACCAGGAGGGTTTGACAGCAAAACAGGGAAAACTGCATTCTATGGAGAGTGCTGTGCCTTAGCAAGTGTTTGCACCAGGGAGGAAAAAAAGGATGTTTTCCCACAAATTCAGACTAAATTGAGCTTCCTTTTCAAAGCCTGCGCTAGTCACACACACAAACCATCTCCAGTACTTTGTAACACTACACAGTGCCCATGGGGAACATTTCTGGTTGCCTCACGTATTCAGTTCAACTTAAATAATTTTCTGAGTGAAACGGGGCTGGGGCCCCGTATTGCTCTCAGTAATATGTTGCTGGGCTTAGTGCAGGATGAGGGTTGTGTTCCGGGACTTCCAGGTGGATAAAGAAGAATTTTTCCCTGCACATTTGTTTTTTCTTTTGCACAGCAGCGCAGTACTAACAGTGCAGACACAGGCCCTAGATTGTTTCAGTGTAAGACCATGAATACCCAGTGCATACCCATATTCTATAGGTAGCTCCAGGAAAGCAGTCAGGTAGCTTGAGACTTTTAGTGAATATACAGTAAGGAGACAAACTTAGCCCTCCAGCTCTTCAGCTTTCATAGAAGAGGATGTGTTGCAGAGGGATCACAATCTGATAGTAACCCTTCATCAGAAGGGAGTGGTGGAGAGAATCGTGATCTATGTGGTGAGAGTTGTGGCTGTTAATTACCAGAGTGGGTGATATGACTATCTTGTAGCCTTATTGCACCTGGTGTCCTCTTATCTGGTCTGTCTTGTAGCTGCCAGTGGTATTTCTTCAGCTTGGTTTCAAGTAAGTACACTGTGCAACGTGACTAAGATAGTGCAATTACTCCCATTACTAATGCATATGCATAATTAAATCCAGAGGGCTAATTTTCTGTTTTGCAAGCTTTTTATCATGTGAGTGGAAAAATGGGATTCCCAGGCAAAGCTCACTTGCAAAGTAGAGGCCAAGTTGTTCAGAGAACTTGATTTTAGTGTTTCAGTGCTTAGTTCTTAGTGCCCTGATGCCCAGTGAAATGAACAACCTGGCTAAGTGGATATTTAGGTGCCTAATTAGAGCTACAAAAGCTGTCATGCAGAGTCAGAGACCCTCTGAGATGGTCAGCAGCAAACGCCAAGAAAGGAGCAGGAGCCACATGTTTAATTTTGAATGATGGGGTACCTCCCTCCATTCATCCAAGGCATTGATGACCTAGGTGGCTGGCCCAGCCGTTATCCATAATATTTACTGGGTAAGTGAAATCCTCCTTCTGCAAGATTCGCTGGTAAGTCCAGGAGTGACAGAAACACACCACGATCAGCTCTTTGGAAATACTTTGCCCCGCTTTCTCCCTCCCTCTTCCTTATTATAGCAGTGGCAGTTTATACCACCCCACCATCCCCTTTCTGCAGCTATGGTCTGTGCTAGCTCTGGGTTGTTGACATTCCTATGGGATCCCAGTTAGCAGATACAGCTCCTAGAAGAGCAATGCCTTATCTGTGAATCCCTGTAGGGCTTAAATATTGAGTTATTCAGTGCTGTCAGGACTTGAGTATGTTTGGGCAGGCCCAGAGGCAGAAATTTAAGCAACCAGAGAGCTTTACTGATGAGAACTTAGGTGTCACAGGGATTCAGCCAGCTCCAAAGTTAGGCAAGAGCTGGAAAGGGGGCTCTGAGGATTTGCATTTTGAATGAAGGAAAAATTTCTCTGTAGATTTAGCCTGCATAACTATGCAGGATTGGAGGCATTGGGGAACCAGCATTGTATTATATTAATTGTCTGAGCAAAGTGAAGCCTAAAATTCCCCTCAGTGCTCTTCTTCTGTCTGCCAGAGTTCTTGTTCAATAGCTGAAGACTGTTTAATTTAGAAATGCATGTGACAAAGTCCTCCAAGATGCACTGTGGGTAACATTCCTCCCCTGGACCTCAGAGAACTGACTGATGGAAATGAGCAGGACTTTGTATCATGACCCTCTATGACTCTGGGTCTGGAGACAGGATAAGCACTGCATGTAGTTGAAATACATAAATCTGCTGCGAATTGATCCTGCTTTGCAGAAACTTAGTTATTTTCCTTTATTCCTGTGTCTTTCATTGTAATTGCATTATTGAACTAGGAGCGTTTCTGGCACCAAAAGATTTTAAGGGCTAATATAAAGTTGGAGGATGAAAGCCTAGATTCCTGCAGGAGATAACTCTGGAATATAGTGCTATACTGAGAACAGAGAGTGGTGGGAAGAGCAACCAATGCTCTTTGGAGGATGTCAAAAAACATATATATGAAAGACTAATTTTTCTGATACATTTGGAGGGCCCCCCAGTTGGCTGAGGTCCAAAATTTAGATTTGAATAAATTTTTTATGAAAAGGGGGCTAAAGCAGATAAAATACCTGTAGTTTCCATTAGAGATACCCATGATCAGGGCTGGCACAAGGTCTCTCAGGACAAGGCTTGGCTTTGGTGTGGTATAGGAATAATATCCAGCTGATTTATCCAGCAGAGGTGCAAAGATGGGCAGAGCAGAATGAGCAGTCAGAGAGGTCAAGGGGAGCTTCTTTGGTCTTGGTGTCCTGCTGCCTGGGAAGTGGTCCTGCCACTGGACCAGCGCCTTCCGACTGCCGTGAGCCTTGAGTTTCTCTCCCTCATGCATGTAAGTTGTCCTGGGCAAATGCCCAACTTGACCTTCATCTAAGGTCAGCCTTTGGGACCTTTGACCACTTGTTGCCAAGCTGAGATGGTTCACACAGCTGATTTTTTGGAGAGGCGCTGCTTCTGTTAATCATGTCCTGCCTAGGCAGTGATGTTGGGAACCTAAAAACAGAAGGGCCCACCTTCACCTTTTAGATAAGATATTTCTCCATCAGGTTTGCCAGCAGGGATAAAGAAGCCAGCGATGGTGGAAACCAAGCCAGCAGATTTCACGGCCCACACTGACAGCAGTGCCGTAATAAGCTGATACTAACAGGGACCAGTAATCGTCTTCTATACAAATGTGCACCAGTTTCCATTTCAGTCCTTAAAGGTGAGCTCTGTGTGAGTGAGGATTTTCACCTTGTCATTACTGCACACCATACATGTTTGTATTGAAGATCTGCAGTTCTTCCATGTTGCTTTTTTTGTAGTTACTAAGTGTCAGAGGTTACTGTGCCCAAGTGGAGATGCTCTTCCAAGTTGGAAACTAGGAAAACTAGGACAATGATCCTCTGGCATGCTGCTAGTGGTGAACTGCATTTGAAAAACTTAATGTTTTTTTAAGGGACTGCACATAATTCTCATAGCAGCCTTTTCATTCTGGCATTTATTAACCTGCTCTGAAAGTGGCTGGGGCTGGTGAAGCACAGAGAGCATAGTACATGTGTTCAAGATGAGGTTGGTGCTGGAAGGACATCACAGGTGATGCTCAGTGCTGTGCTCCTGTTGCTGTGGAACACCAAAACAGGTGCCTCTAATTATCAGAAATGGGAAATAATGGCTGAAGATTGTCAGAGCAGGTGCAAGTTACATAAATAAATCAGGAAAATATTGGAGGCTGAGGGAAGGCTGAAAATAGATCCCTTTCTGACAGGTTTAGATTGAAATCTTTCACCTGAAAGATTTCTGGAATTTAACATTGTTCCATGGAGTAAGGCAAAACTAATGTCCAGAAACAGCACACAACCAAGACCAAACTTCTGGGGTTTGCCTTCCTAGGTAAAAATAATATTATTGTATCTTCTTAGCTACATCAATCAGTAGTTAGATATTTTTTAAAATTACTTTATTTCAGAACCAGTGTTACTACTCTGCATATTCCAGAAATTTGATTAAAAACCTTAAGGATAAAGAAATGGAAAATACTACGTGCTATCTACTTGGCTTCAGCAGGTACAGTATCTGCTTTAATTAATAATGATGTATCTCTGCAGATCAAGAATAAAACTACGGTCTACACTATCAACCCTGACATTAATTTTTCAGGTCATCCATTCAATATTAACTAAATATAGTTACAGTAAAGAAGAAGCATTTGTTTATTTGCTTACACTCTCTCAGCTATGCAGGACATTATTCTGTATGATACATCAAAGATTTCCTTTCAAACTCACCTGATTTGAAAGGCAGAGTTTCTCCTGACTATGCAAGTCAGCAGAGAAAGTGACTGTATTTTATCAAATTCAGCTGCACTTTTCTTGCTGAAGCATGTTCAAAAGCCAACAGATCTATTTTTGTGATTCATTGCAGTCCATTCTGCTGCTGTTCAGTTGAAGGGAGCTATTTTTGTAATTATTCAGTAGCAAATTTATCAATTTAGTTTGTAGTGAAAAAGTTCCAGATCTCTCTCTGATGAAGGTTGATAAATGGATCCAGAAGAAAACTGTTCCTCTACAAAAGGGAGCGAGCTGGCCTGGGAGAGGCTTGCTCATAGCTCACAAAAAACATCACAAAAAAGAAAAGCTCTGCTTTGAAGTAAGAGAAGGACAAAGACTGTCTTTTGCACATGTTGAGGCTTTTGCATGCCAGTTATTTGGTATTTTATTAATTTATCTGTTGTATTTTTTATGACAGAGGTCTTGAAAAGGCTCTCAAAGTATTAGTCTGATGGTTTTAGCCAGTTCAAAGAAAAAAATTGGGGCAAGGCTGAAAAATGTCTAAGAATATCCCTCTGGCTGCTTGGGGGAAACCTTTCATTTTTTTTAAAACACAGGATATTTGCCTCTCACCAAATTTAACTATGGTGACCATTAGAGCAAAACCTAACCAGCATCCTCATGACTGGTCTGTGACTCTGTCTCTCTTGTGGGCTGAACAATGACCCCCTTCCAGGAAGGAGGATACCAGTTACCACACCACTTCTCAAGCCCAAGAGCAGGCAACTAATTGTCATTGCATTTAGCATATAAGAAACCTTCCTTCTAGAGCTGTTAAAAAAGTGGAGAACAGGGGAGAAAACATGTGGATGGGTTCACCTTATGAGATGATGTGGTTTACGTTGCTCCAGGCGTCCTAGTGACTGAGGACAGCTGTGCTCTCCAGTCCTCTCTGCACCCTGTAGGCTAGAGCCCTGCCAGGACTTCCAGGAGCGAGGGAATACAGCTGGGGAGATTGCCCTATAACTGGGCCCTGCTAGGAAGGTGGCCTTGCTTTGGGGTGGGATAGGTCAGGGCGCAGAGGTGGGGCTGCAGCCTGGGGCACGCTGGCAGCACCGGATGGCAGTGTTATGCAAGTTCAACCAGGTTTTCTTTCTTCCAGGTTTGGAAATAAAGACAAAGCATGCCATGCCTGTGACTGGAAATGTGTGTTTTTAAGAAGGAGCATCTGTAAGTCATGTTGTGATGTATCTGTTGCTCTTCTGACCAGAGTCCTTTCATTTCCTTCTTCCATCCTAGCTCTTTTCTTTGGGGGCTACTTTCCCATGCCTGCTTTCCTCCCAGCTTGCTCTCTCTTTCTCAGTGTGTACTAGAATGTTTCCCATGCCTCTTCTGAGCTGACTGGGCACTGGAAAGGTCACAGAGCTAATCAGCAAGCTTTGCCACTGCAAAAGCAGTATATAAAAACCCAACAACCATAAACCCAACAAAAACATTCTCGCCTCCTTCCAGTTCTTTAGCTTTAGGCAGAAGGGGCCAGGAGGAGGAGAATGCATTGACACCGGCCCAGTATATGTGTATTTAACCTTAAGCCTGCTAGAACTAAATATACTGCAGGGACAATACAGAATTTGTGCAGCCGACAGTTTGCTCCTGCTATGGAATTGGCCTGTCGCTGGTAATGGCACAGAGTAGCAATTCCAGGGATGATACTAAGCCAGAGCAGTGTGCATGTAATCCTGGTACCAATATACGCACCAGCACTGTCAATCCAGAGACGTGTGGAACATACCTTTGGCAGGGAGATGGTGAGACAGTGAAAGCAGCTGAATAGGTATCATT
Organism: Numenius arquata; assembly: GCF_964106895.1. Classification (NCBI taxonomy): domain Eukaryota; kingdom Metazoa; phylum Chordata; class Aves; order Charadriiformes; family Scolopacidae; genus Numenius; species Numenius arquata. The sequence continues at coordinate 44,957,370 of NC_133581.1, read as the reverse complement.
GTGGCTTTTTTCCACCTGCTTGGATCCTGAGCTGGGATTTTTCTTCTTCTTTTCATCTCATTTCTCATTGTAATACCAGGGTCACGCTTTAATACAGCAAATATAATTACAGTGCAGTTACACTGTGTGACTCTGTTTCATGATACCTATAATTACCATTCATTTATGTAGCTAGGAGGTTAGTTAATTCAGTGAATGCATTACTTATCAGTCTACTTTCTGAGTTACTATCTCACATTTTAATTGCAATAGTACTTTTTGCACATATATCTGAGAGTTCACTGTACGATAGTCATTTCTATTTTGTTAAGTTTATGATTCAGTTCAGCCTGTTTACAAGCCTATGGTATTTGTTTGTGTGGCAGTAGTATGTCAGGTCAATTAAAAAAGTTAAATCAATATCCAGACTGGTAATCAGTCCTACCTGAAATTCCCACCCTGCTGAAACATGTGCATACCCCAAAGAGTTTAAGAAGTGTAGTGAGGTTGACTTTGGTTTTAGAGGTGATCCAGAGCTGACTACGATTCAAATGATTGGCAAGACTCATGACACACTGCAAATCCTTGGGATAAGGAGAAAAGTCATGAAAGGGCATCACTGTCCTCCTTCCCACCCCCTCCATAGAGCCGTGCATATCCTTCTGCTGGATTCAGCAGGGCTTGGCTTCAGCAGAGATTATGGCTTTGCATTCCCAATGGTGACATTAGTTTGATGTAACTTTTTTTGTTTTAAATAGAAAGGTTTTGCCCACTTTAGTAGCTTATGAGGATCAGTCACACTTCAAAGGGTTCCCAGGCTGAAATCCTGCGGCCATTTGATGTTAGAAGGTGGCAGGAGGCAGCTCCCTGCTTCCTTCCTTCCCCTCCTCTCCTGCCTTTGTTCTTTATGCCCAGATAAAGTTGGAACCAGCAGCAGCAGCTCGGCCAGCAGTGAACCTCTGCCATACATTGCTGAAGAGCTTCCTCAGCCAGCCTGGAGTCACTGCAGCATGGCCAAGCCAACAAGCCTCTTCCTCTATGCTTTTCATCTGCTTGACTACCTTCCCCCGTGCCAGGACCTCCTTCCAAAGCCCTGTGCACCTCTCTATCCCCTTCCTCTGCTACTCCTTCTTCTCTCCCCTTACCCTCAGCCCGTCTTTTGCTCCCACCAACATCCTGAGCTGGGTGTCCAGCGCAGATCAGAAGGAGGGGGTGACCGTGCACAGCTCCTGCACAGCCAGCATGGGACCACAGAGCTGGCACTAGTCGGTTGCACGCATTCTGCCTCAGACATCTCCATTCCTTCTCCCTCAATTGTCTATAAAAGTTTTATTGACTTTTCAGGCAAAGGAAAAACAAAACAAAAAATTGAGAAAAAGGTATAGGAGCCAAGTAGAAAACAACAGAAAGACAGTGTAAGAGTCCTTTCCAGCTTTTATTCCTACTCTCCCCTTTTTGATACCTCCCCCTTCTCCTCTTTGTCTCCCTGTTTCTGTTCTTTCCATCCTTCCCTCTCATTGTTTTCTTTTCCTGCTTCCCAATCTTCAGTTTATCTAACTATGCTCTTCTTTATAACCTAATATTTTTCTCCTGGGGAATTAGATTTCAAACCCAGAGACAAACTGCCTCTGCACACTGGAGGAAATTGTCACTTGGTTTATATTTCTTTGTGGGTCTGTGACTGTAGGATTTTCAGAGGATTTTGGAGTACAGAGGCACTCACATCTCTTTAAAAAGGAGTGGGAACGCAGCCCCTAAGTCTCCCAGGACCCGGGACCCTGTCTGAAACCGTGGGATGGCAGGTGGTGTGAAAGGACCAGGGGAACACAAACCAATTCAGTTTGTCCTGCCAAAGGGCCTGGCCCCAAGTCTTGCCTTTCTGCTTGGTGAGTACCAGCTGCTGGAAGGGCAGATTGGGAGGAGGAAGGGGCAGTGATGGGAGCCATGCCTTAGCCAGCTTGTAAACCATCTTTGTATGTGTATGAAAATTAAGATAATTATATCTCTTCTAATAAGAGGCCGTTCATGTGCTTTTGCTGTTTACATGTATCAAGAAGGAAATCACAGGCAAACGCCTGCCAAGTATATCCCTAGAAATATTTTTGAAGCTGTCATCTGCAGGCATGGAATACCAGAGGCAGTTTAATCTCTCTCCCACTCTCTTTCTCTCTCCAAGCCCCCACCTCCCACACTCTGGCCTGGTTTTTGTAGGGAAAAGAGTTTGGCTTTTTATTACAGTGTAAAGAATTAGTATATTACTATACTGGTCCCATTTGATGCCATCACTAGTCCAGCTGACCTTTGGATCTCCAGTACTGTGAGACAGTGGATTTGTGGAATGGATATGCTTATTCTACAGCTATCAAATACCTTACTCATGATTTGCATTCAAGTGGCCGTTATGAGTGACTTGGGGAAATGAAATCCAAAAGGAAACCTAGAGAGGAATGCGTAAGGAAACTGAGTCAGCTTCATGGCACAAACTTACCTAAAAATCTGTTGAAACTGTCCAAACCAATCCCTGTGCATCTATGTCCTGCAGCTTTTGGAGGAGACTGTTCACTGTTGCCAAGAATAGAAAAATCACCCAGACCTGATGTTCACCACAGTGAAAACAACTGGAAACCACCATACTGAACTGTCAAACTATACTATAGTATAGTTTGACTATAGTTTGGAAAAGCAAAGGTGGCATCTTGGAAAGCAAATACAACCCTCTCCAATAAGCACTGACCAGTCAGTTATATACCTTAAAAACACAACTTGGAGCATATTACTTATATTTGAAGGTAGTGAAAACATGAAGAGCGATCCTAAACCGGAAGCAGGCATAGATCAACTCATTGCAAAGCTAGAATAGGGAAACAGAGGAACTGGCTTGCAATGTTGATATTGTTGTATGCTACCAAGAATTCTTAACAGAGAAACAAATATTAGCAGGGGTAGAGCATTTTCTGACATCATGGTGTGCACAGTGACTTCAGGTTAAGAAAAAACCAAAAGGCAGCTCTATGTGCACTCTTCCTTGCACATTTCCATCTCTTATTCAGGACAGACACTCCAAGATCTGTTTAATTTTTTTCTACATGTTTTCTGTGATCCAGTGCTTGAATTGTTACTTTCAGGAATTTGGATTCATGAAGATAACAGGATCCCCAAACACTGCCAGAACTGCAGTGCTTTACACCGTCTATGGAGTCTAAAGTGTGCAGTGTACAGCTAAAAGCACTATCTATCTACACTTCAGAGTCACGGGGATTTTTCCGTGGAATAAAGTGGATATACCAAGTCAGACTGAATGGGGTGGAAACTACTTAAAGAGGGATTGACTCAGACATCCCTACTTTTAATTGTGTTATTTTAAAAACTTCAGCAAAAGATTGGATCATTTCTTATTCTGTCTGAATTAATTTGTCCATCTTTTGCTCTTTCTTTATTAAATTACAATTCACATATTGGCAACTTCTGAATTTCTAGGTGAATCTAATAGCTGTGAATCTTGGGTTACAATACACAGAGGCAAAAAAAGTTAGGTTAATGGTATTCTGAGGAACTGACTAATTTGATGTCATAAGTGGATATATAAACATTAATTAGGTTCTGAAGGGATTCAGCTATTAAAACAAAGTTAGAAGGAAAAACAGGACTGTCTAAATTATCAGTTCTGTTTTTAACAGAGATGGCCAGAACCACTGGTGACCTCGGTGCTCCCCACTCTACACAGTGCCGTGTGGCACCAAGCTCACCTTGCATAAGGTTGACATTTAAAAAGTTACCCACCACATTCCTTACAAAGCTCTGTCAGCGTGGGAGGCTGCAGAGAGAGACGGGGTCTGGAGAGCCGTTGCATTGGGTGTACCTGCTGTGCCTGGGAAGAGCCAGATTTCACAGGGCTGAGGTGCTGCGAGTGGGATGAGACCCCACAGCTCCGACCGCTAGCAACAGCCAAGGGCAAAGACATTTCCCCGAAGCACAGATTTTTATGTCTTTGCACAAATCAAAATTAGTAGTTACCAACCGTAACAATTGTCTGTGCTTGTGTCTTCCTTGACAGCTGAGTGAAAAATCAAACAAATCGAGTCACTGCTCCGACATGTACGTTTTGAGTAAACTAAAAAGCTGTAGCTATTTAAAATTAAAAACTGCAGAGGAGAAGGACTTGAGGGTGTTGGTGGACAAGAAGCTCAACATGAGCCGGCAATGTGCGCTGGCAGCTCAGAAAGCCAACCGCATTCTGGGCTGCATCAAAAGAAGCGTGGCCAGCAGGTTGAGGGAGGTGATTCTGCCCCTATACTCCATTCTGGTGAGACCCCACCTGGAGTACTGCGTCCAGCTCTGGGGCCCCCAACATAAGAAGGACATGGACCTGTTGAAGCGAGTCCAGCAGAGGGCTGTGAAGATGATCAGAGGGCTGGAGCACCTCTCCTATGAGGACAGGCTGAGAGAGTTGGGGTTATTCATCCTGGAGAAGAGAAGGTTCCGGGGAGACCTTATAGCGACCTTCCCCCTTAAACAGGGCCTACAGGGAAGGTGAGAGGGACTTTTTATCAGTGAGTGTAGCAATAGGATGAGGCATAACATTTTTAAACTGAAAAAGGGTAGATAGATATTTGGAAGAAATTTTTCGCTCTGAGGGTGGTGAGGCACTGGAACAGGTTGCCCAAAGAAGCTGTGGATGCCCCATCCCTGGAAGTGTTCAAGGCTAGATTGAATGGGGCTTTGAGCAACCTGGTATAGTGGGAGGTGTCCCTGCCTGGGGGTGTGTGTGTGTGTTAGAACTAGATGATCTTTAAGGTCCCTTCCAACTCTAACCATTCTATGATTCTATTTCCTTTTGGGGTTAATGAGCTTTTCATTTGGGCAAGATGGTGCATATCAGTAGAGTTATCAAATTGTATTTCCTCATCCAGCTGTCACACACTGATTCAGCTGAGTGCCACAGTTGCCTCTCAGCTGCTGCTGCTGCATTTCTTCGGGCCATGGGGTTGATCTCTGCTTCGACTGAAGCTGTGTTAAGATGTTCATTTTTTAATCAGGTCATTTTATGGCATTCCTGGTTGCTTATGATTTTTCTCTTGCTCTGTGTTTTAAAGTGCATCCTTGCACTTCAAGAAGATGGAAATATATTCAAGACAAATTATGTTTGCAAGATAAGAATACAGCCATTTCTCAACCTTAGTTTACTATGACAACGTACTGTTGATACATCTCCTTTAGCAAGCAAAAAAGCAATTTTAGTTTCTTTCAGCTCAAAGTTTCACAAAATGTCAAAGCAGTGCTGAGTCTAGAGCAAGAGTAAGACTGATGGCAGGTTCCCAGCCTGTCTGCTGGAAGGGAGTAGAGTGAGACAGCTTTTGCAAGCTCCTCTAAGAAGCGTCAACCTTGGGAAAAACTGTCCCGTCTTTTAGGTCCTACTGCTCTCCCTGAGACCCTATTTTATGATATGTTGTCAAAGAAGGAGCAGACCAATAACACGTGTAGTCTGGTTTTTAGCTTCTCTAGTAGAGTGATAAAAAAGATACTCAGAGACGTAACCTCTAGTACATGTTATGTTTAATTAATCTCCAAATAAATCCAAAGGAAAGACAACCAGGTCTTTCCTTATAAGTAACACATCATGTTAGAAAATGGATCATTATTTCTGATGGGTTTATATTTACCTTTTTTGGAGGTAACTGGGGACCCTGAGAAGAAAAGAGGGGTAGGGTTTTCTTCTCCCCAGCTACTTGAAGTACTAAAGAAATATTCCCACCCATTATGGAAGAAAACTGTAAAATGTTCTTTTAAAAATGTGTTTCCCCACAAGTCTAGCACAGTGTGGGAGGCTAAAATTTCATCATCAGACGTATCTTTCTGTAACATTACAAACCAGAATGTTCACCTAATCATATAAAGAAGAGAAAACTTCTTTTCCTGTTGAGTTATAAAGCAGGGAGTTAGTCTCAGAAATAGTTGATTACAGCTTTTTTGGGAGTTTGGGAGTTGGGATGGCATTCCCCCATCCCCAAAATGGTTAATGGGGAGACTGCCAGTGTATTTCTGCAATTAACAATCATTTAAAACCCTTCCCTTTAGACAGGAAGAGCCCCGTGCTGGTTTGCAGTATTCGGGCTGCAGAGATTTGGTTTCTGTGGTGGGCGCGGGCTCGTATCACCAGCCACAAACATGCACGTTGCGTTTTGGCAGGCGGAGCTGCTGATGTTCCCCATTAGGTCAGGAACTGTGTGGGGTTTGCCAGTCTCTGCAACGTAAGTGCTGTTTTGGCCAATGTCCCAGGGCTGTGGCATCTCTGGAGGAGCTACAGCAAAGTGAGGAGGTGACGTGGCACCGCTGCTTCTGGCTCTGAAGTTCCTTTTCCTTGTGGCCCTGTCTTAGCTGCTCCTGGGCTTCTCCCCATACCTGATAGGGAAAACTCCCACTAGGGCCCAGAAGCCAGGCGTTGGGAACCAGAGAGAAAATTACATTCTGAAAGAATTTTGGAATATGAACTAGCAGAAAATACACAGCCACTGCTCCTGGGAGAGCTAAGAATAGCAAATACATCTGCCTCTGAAAGAATACCTCCTCTTCTCCCGGGATGCAGCCCTCAGTTCTGGCTACCCATCAGAAAAATCCATGAAACGTAGAATGGCCTCAAAGCAGGCAATAAAATAATTTGGAGAATGGCAAGATTTCCACATAAGAACAGGTGGAGAAGGTGACGCCTGCATATTTTAGTGAGAAGATGAGTTACAGTGTATATGGCTTGCACAATGCTAAGTAATACAGAGAAAGTACATGCGAATCCTGTGCGAGCTTCCTGAGTACAGTAACAGGGGAGTGCTGAAAGAAAAGGGAGAAAAACAAATGAAAAAAAAAAAAAGAGAGAAGGGGTTAGTTTTATCCATTTCAGAGCTAACCTATGGAAATCCTTGCCATGAGATGTTCTTCAGGAGTATTGTGGAATTCAAGACCAGCAATCACTTAAACAGTCTCAGTTGCTTTCCTTGAGGCAGTTAAGTAACTGCATGACCGCAAATGATGCTGTGAAAAGCAAGGTTGTATCAGGATCCATCCTCCTTGAAAGCCTTGGAAAGTGTTATTAAACAGTTTGTTGGGTGATATGAAGACTGCTGAAAGATTTTCCCTTCTTTTATTATTCACAGGATGCCAAGAGTTTGGGAGGCTTCAGGTCCCGATTCCAACTTAAGCTGTGACAACACATAGGAGGTTTGGGGTTTTTCTAATTATTGATTTTTTACTTTAGGGTGTGCTTCAGTGAGTAGCTCTCTATAGAGACAGGAGAGGAGGATCAGCTTGGCAGGTGCTGCCTGTGGTTGTACTCACCTTTCCACAGAGGCTGAAAGCCTGCTGCTCTCCAGGACAGGATCTTCATCTCTAGCATTTTATCAACTTGAGCTGTGCCCGTGACTGTCCCCTCATGGGCCTCATAGCCCAGGCAGCGTTCAAAAATCAGCACATCCCAGAAGTACTCTTTTGGTAACTGATGAGAGCTGAGGCTATGTGCTGAAGCTCTCCATTCCTGCCAGAAGAGAGTCTTGGACAAGAAGCATCTCTGAACTGAACCAAAACTGAATGCCCAAACTACAATTCTACAGAATTTCAGGTACTTTTTACTGACTTGTACACTGTGCTGCAAAGTATAAAATTCACCGTGGTTCACAGAGAGCCCTCCTGCATGGTGGGGTTTGGAGTCATTTCTCCATTCCCATTTCTGTACATATAAAAGCACTTTTCCAGTAGATGGGAAGGGAGAAAATGATAAAAGGGTTGTGTGAGAATTTTGCTACCCCTTCTTTTTCCGTTCTTATTACAGGAAAGTAGTCTTTGAGATTTTCTTTGGCTGAATTCCCTTATAACCCTCATTTGTAACAGCGTGTCATCTCAGATTACAATCCAGATATTTTTCTGTCAAAAGCAAGGGGAGAGGAAGGGTTGGTGGTAGGAGAGGATATATTGACTTGCTTATATCCTGAAAAGGGATATACACTGTAAGGGTTTAGTTTGTACTCTGGAAAGACAAGAGGTTTAATTTATCTGTGTGTGTGTTCTGGACATGCCTACACGGTACCGTTTATAGCTGGGTAGCCATACCTCCAAAGACTTCAGAGACTGAGTTGCCACTTTTGTCCAAAGAGCTGTGTAAGGTCCGTCTCCCCTGCTTGGGGCAGACAAGGCAGCTGTGCCGGGTGCGCTCAGGCTTGTGTGTCTGGGAGAGCAGGAGAGCCTGTCTTCGGACACAGGCTGTAAGCAAGGCAAAGTGAAAATTGTTTACCTCCGTTAAAAAATGCCTGTCATAACAGTCCCCAGTCCCAGTCAGTCTATGTCTGATAATATAAATGTTTAATGAGAGCTTCTCACTCTCCATTTTTTTCTCTCTTACGCATCCCAGTATTATTTTATGTTCCCTGAGTCCTGAGGAATTGATGGCACCGATGAAAGCAGGAATAACGAGGATTGTTCTGTACAGCTGAGCACTGCAGACAGAAGGTAGTAATTTCGTGGGGGCAATATGAGCTATGAATTCTGTGTTTATGAACTGTATTTATGTACTCTGTATTTATGAGCCATAGTTCATATATGAACTATGTATCCTGAATTCAGAATGTGAATTCTGCAAAGTTAGACCCAAATCTGTGTTTAGGAACACTGTTATAACTTCTGGACAGTAAAGAAAATGAATGTGTAAGTGTTTCTGGTGCCAGACACACGCTGTTTTGTTGCTGCGTCATCAGCAGAGTTAGCAGTTTTCCTGTAAACATGATGCAACTCTCCCTTTTTCTTTTCAGAGAAATGCACAATTCCATGTTGACATTATGGAAGAAATAACTTACAGGCTATGGGTGCCACAGCCGTGGCAAGTATGAGAATAGGAGAGCTGGTTGAAAAACTGGGCACTGTATATAGACAGCAAAAACCAAAAGTGTTCAGGGATCCCCTTTTATATGAACTTTCCCACATTCATTATGGTCTGTGATGAACAGAATTGAAGGGCCGAGCTGGGCTACCCTCCTGTGGTCTGTCTGAAGTCCTGACACGCCATGTAGGCAAAGAGAAATGTGAGGACCCTCCATAGCTTCTGTACAGGTATGGAGGGGCAGAGCTGACCCTGGTGATGGGGAGTAGTGGAAGGGGGACGTGTGGACAGAGTAACATCTGAAGAGAGCAGGTGTATCATGGCAGGAGAAAAGGAATGAATGGTGCCCTTCAGACTGAGCTTCAATTAAGAGAATTAATTAAGAACAGAACTACATGCTTTCCAAAAATAAAAGGTAGGAAAAAACTACTGCTAACAACATTGCATTTGCTTCCCAAATAAAGAGAGAATGAGAAATAGGAGTCCTGTTGGAACACAAAATTATTTCCAGAGACTGTTAATTGTAGTAAATAGGGACATGCAATGTCCCAGGTCTGTGAAAGCACAGGTTTAAACAGGGAAGTGCCCTTCTAACAAAGAGGACATGCAATTTTCTTCTTAATATTGAGGCTGGGTAAAATGCAAGGTGCTGATAGCCCACATATATATATTCTCAAAATCTGCTGTACCTGTTAAAATTAAGGCAGAAGCACTGAAGGATGAAGAGAATGAGTAAAATCTGTGACGCGCTGGGGAATTTTTGTAAAAGGCTAGTATTTACATGTATGGTAAAAAACAGATGACACTTCTGAAAAGAGGATTTTACTCTCCATTCTTTTTCACTGGCTCTGGATATTTTTCAGCAGTTACTGTAGAAGTGTTCTCTGTGTAAATATAGTTGTGGGATAGAAAATGGGCAGCTTAGGACTACAGGACATTCCCATGGCCTCTATTCCCACCCACCCACCCCCCCCCCGGTATTTTTCCCTGCCTAAGGCTGCTTAGAAACTTAATCTGGCTTGGGCCAAAAATGTTTCCAATGTGGAGATGGGTCTAGCTGATATATTAAAACCAGATAATCTCCAGCTATTTGAAACTCCCTGATAAGGCAATCTTTTAAAATTTCGCTGAAGTTTTCATCTTAAACTGCAACAGCTAAAACTTGAATATCTGCATAGGAAGCTTTTTAAAAATGCTGGTGTATACCCGGGATTGTAACACTTCAGTGGGTGAAAAAAACAGCTTTAAGACAATCAGGTGAAAACCAGGAAGATACCTCCCTGCAGTGGATTATATCATGACCATGATAGGATGGCCAAGGCAGCAAGTGAAGGAGTCAGGAAGATAAAAACTGGGGTTTTGATTAGTCTCTTTCACTTCAGTTTTCGTCTCTCATGTTTTCTTTGTGGCTATCAGTTTCCTTCTCAGGAGTTTTTCCCGACAGTCCTGTGGTTGTAGATAGAAATGCAGTGTACAGGCACTGAAAATTTTCATTTGCAGGGTCAGTCACAGAGAAAAATTGTGATGTTACTGACAGACAAAGCCTGCTGTCCCTGCAGGCAATGCTGTATGCAAAAAGTATGTTTGAAGACAGTCCTATTTTTTCCTAGTTTAGTAGTTTGTGTTGCTGTGCATGAAAGCTGTTATGCATTGAACTGCTGGTCTCATGATCTCATTTTAATAGTGGCTGCAGAGCTAGAAACTTTGGATTTCTTGAGATATCCTACACGACATCTATAAGGATGATGCAATATTAGGATATTTTTGCATTTTCCTTTGTAATTTTTACCTTTTTTCCTTTAAAAATATGTAACAGGATAGGTTATTAATTGTCAAAAAAGAAGCTTTAAGCCCCTAAGAATTAAGTGAGCCATGGTTCAACCCACTTTTTTAATGGTCCATTTCTCCTCAGATTTAGGAAACAATCCTGAAGGCTAGTGGTTTGTCCAACACTTCCATGAGAACTCAAAGTGCTTTGCAGAAACAGGTCGCTTCTGACTAAAATCCATTATCTGAGTTTCTTTTCCCCCAGCTCCCACCCTTTAACAGCTGGTCTGCGCTGGTTGTCCAGGCCCTCCCCAGAGAAAGAAGAGCTGGTGCCAGCTCCAGAGGGCAACACATCCCATCGTCAAATCTGTATCTAAAATAGGTGAATTGGCCCCCCAGTGACTACAGAGGAAGTCTGGGACATTGTCTTAGAGGAGGACCTGCATTTTTGCCCAGCAGAGGTCATAAGGTGAACCAGCCACTTCGTGTAGGAGAGCGGTCCTAGTACCTGGGTCCGTGCACCATCCCCATCAGATAAAACAGTCCTGCAAGGCTGAGCTGGAGAATGAGCAGAGTATTTTTAGCTTTGTTTGGAATTAATTTCTGATAATCTAAATTACTGTGAAATTGATTGGAAGATTAATGTACACACTGGTCTAGCAAAGACCAAACAAGTGCGTCTGTTTTTAAAAAGCTGCACCGCCAGGGAAGCCAGGGAAGAAGAGTCGGGTTTTCAGGGAGCACAGGATTTCAAACTGTAGATTAAAATGAAAACTGCTGAAAATAATTAAAAACAGACGACTTAAAACCTGTAGGCAGGGCTTATGTGTGGAGGCTGGAGGGTCGGAAGGAGATAAATATGCAGAGAGAAGGCAGAGGTAACAGTTTTCGCTGCATCTAAAACGAGCTAAAAACTAGTAGCCTTTTTCAAAGGCAGTCTTGCCTTTGATGGAGTTCCAGCTCCATCTTCATTTGTTGCCTTTGTTTTCCGTCAGATCTGCTAGCCAAATTGGGCTGTCCTGTAGCCACTTGGCCACTAGATTGATCTGGTGGAGGTGCGAGGAATGTGTGGCTAGGACCTGGGAGAGGCGAGAGCACTCTGATAGCAGGTACCTGTTTTAGATCAGTTGTATATCAAACTTGCACTCCTCACCCCAGTGGACTGGTGAGCAGGACTGGTTGTTGGAGGCTACATCCCCAGGGGTTGCACTGGGTGAACATGCAGCTCCATGCAGATGTGGACAGGATGGTAAAAATTTCATCTTCATTGAGAGCTTTCAGAGCTACAAAGCAAAACAAAAGCATGAGATCTAATAAAGAACAGAAGCTTGGCTGTCATTTCAAGGTGATATCTGAGCTCCCAGCTAGGCTAGATCTCCAAAGATGGTTGCTACACTTTTGATTCTCGGTATTTTACTTAAAACTGTTCAGTTTGGGAAGTCCACCTATCAGACATGCAGAAGCAAAGAATGCACAGCCTGCTGGAGAGCTAGAGACACTGGAAATACTTATGTGTTTTCCCGATCACTCCAAAAACTGGGTAGTTGAGCATCTAGGAAGAGAGATTTTACTTTGTGTTCTGAAAGGATGAGGAGGACCAGCTGATTATAACAGAGTGAGAAGAGTTCTGTCTTTTTTAGCATGTGTGGGTAGACTATAGCTCACAGCCACATGAGCTGATCTGTGGGCCTTTTCTAAATATGTTGTAACTGTCATGGAGGGTATTACTCTTTTGCACAATATGGGGTTCAAAAGAGGAAAACTGTACCCTAAGGTCTCTAAGTCACTGCAAATACAAAGTTTTTACTCAAAGTGAAGTGGTCCAGTGGAATATTAAGGACTTCCTTTCTCCATGTTTCAATATTTATGCTTTCTTGTGTGTTATTGCCATCAGCTGCTGAGCTAAAATCTGAGAACACTTTTTGGAAGGGAGGAAATGAGAGCCAGGCAATACCTAAGGAGTGACTACCTTTTCTAAGTGCTAATAAAAGTGCACCTCAAGATATTGCCTACAATTAAGTATTTGAATGAAATGTGAAATTTGCTTCACCTCTGCTCAATCTCCTTTGAAGTCTGAGTTCCATTAATATTTAATAAAAGAATTTCCTGGCAAAAAGGAAAAAAAAAAAAAAAGAGTTTTAAACAACTGTTTTGCAGAAGCTAAATTTTGAACTTGTAAATATTTGTACTGAGAATGTGATGCTGAGTTACATTAGCAGACCATGCTCAAACAGCAGTTATAGATATTTCATCCTCAAAAGGTAAGGAGGAGTTGCATGAAGTTCTGCAGAGGATTGCTCTAGGTCTGGTAGTATTCATTAAATTCATTAATGAGCCAGATGATGACACAAAGAGAATCATTATTAAATTTACAGATAATTTCAAGCAGCAAGAGACTGCAAGTATGTTAGAAACCAGGATTAAAATTCAGCGATCTTGATAAATTGCAGATATGACCTGAAAAATGTGGGTAGCATTCAATATGAATAAGAGCTACATTTAGACAGGAGCAAGGAGCTGCAGAAACACAGGACAGCAAAGAACTGTTGTCACAGCAAATCTGTGGGAAAATGTTTAGCAGGAATATATTCCTAGACCACAAATTGAACAGGAGGCAATAACGCTGGGCTGATGCAAAAAAGAGGAAGGCCACCTTGGGCTGTCTGTGCACGTGCACGGTGCTCTGTTCGGCACTGGTGAGGTGTCGGTGAGAGAGGTGTGTACACTTGTAGACACAAGAAAAATATGGAGCAGCTGGAGATGGTCCAGAGGAAGGCAATCAGCATGGTGAGGCATTGAAAAAACAAGCTGTACGGAAAGAAAATTGATGCTGTCTAATCTGATACAGAAAAATGGGTGAAAGTCTTAAAAAACATTAAATTCTGCAGAGAACAGTGATAATCTGCTTTCTATGTCCCTGATGGAGGACAAGAAACAATGGGCTCCAATTTTAACAAGAGAGATTCATCTTCAACATTAGGATGAAACTTCGTACAGATAGTGGTTCACTAAACATTAGACTGAATTGCCTGGAGTGTCTCTGGTGTCTCTAGCACTGAATGTCTTTAAGGACTTGTCAGGAGTAACTTGGGCGAGCTGAGTCTACCCTGAGCAGTGGGACAGACTTAGTGATTTTTCAGTCCCCTTCTGTGCTGCAATTTGATAATAAGAAGCAGAACACCACAACCACCCCCCACCCTGCCTGAGTAATTTACATGTTTGGTTAAAATTAACTATACTAGTCTGAATATGCATCACTGCAACCAGCTTCTGGGAAATTTAGCCTTCAATCTCTAAGAATGTAAGCAGGAACAAGTTGAAAATTTCAGACTTTGTAACTTGTCAAAATTTGGGCAGATTTTCACAGGACGGCATATCCTTGTCACCAAGGCCCATCTCCCTGATACATTTTTAACAATAGCCTCAAAACATGGGCATATTCAGTTATAAGAATATATTTAGCATTGGCAAAAGCCTTTTTTCCTCAAATCTCCTCGGAGTGAATTAAACTGGTTTTGCTGAAACATTAAAAAACCCCAGAAAATAAGAAGCCAGCCTTGTGCCAGTTCATAAAATGAAACATTTCAGCCCAAGCAGTTGAAGAATGGCAGAATTTCAACCATACCTGCCATAGTTATTTACCCGCAAGTGGATTTGGGGACTCACTGTTTCATTAGTGTTTATAATGTTCTTTGAGATCCTGACATGACATGTATTACATCTGTTGTTAAAGATTTGTGGAGTTGTTAAAGGTGATGCAGATCTGAAGCAGTTTCTTGCTTAATTAGAAAAAAAAAGTATAATTAAACTCCTGGTTTTTAAAATAGGCCCTATGCATTATTTTGAATTATGCATTGTGCAAGTGTGTTGATCTCACGTTCTAGTTTAACAGAGCAGAACAGTTGGAAATGTGTTTTAATTAAATTGAGCTGTATCAGTCTCTTTATTGCCACAGCTCACTAGGCTGAGGGTTGAAGTAAGGAGTGTGTTTCAAGGAGAGAGCTGCCAGTGGAGTTCTTCTGGCCGAAGACGTGGAAGATGAGACCAGAACTGAGCCCTGGGATCCATCTCATATTTCAGACTGCTGAGATTTGCAAAACTGGCATGTGGATTCCTGGCTTTGTAGGCAAGGGGGATTCACAAAGCTAGGGAAGGCTGACTGCAGTCCAGTGAGGCAAACCTTCTTATGGTCTTCTTGTGCTCAGCAGAGAGAAAGATTCTTTCTGGCTCTTTTCTGAGCATCTGAGGTTATGCTCCGGCCTTGAATCTCCAGTTGTCTCTACCCACTGTCTCTAGTAAGAGCCTAGGAAAATCAGGTTTCCTAGGCTAATATCTGTGTTTTGAGTCCTTCTGCATCCCACCTCCCACTCATTCTAGTGAGTGCTGCACAACTGACCCCCACTCAGCCAGATCTCCTCCATGTGCAGTGCTTTCTCAGCAGCAGACAAGCTGGAACAATAGCTGAAAATTAATCCAATAATAGTCACTTGAATTTGAAAGTGAGTTTTAGGGACTTTTCGTAGTCAAATGTAGAAATGTTTGACTGCTCAGGCTTTACTGCTGTTAATATTGGAAAAAAAAAAAAAAGTAACAAAATTGAGTATCTGAATATTCACCAGTAGCAAATGTCAAATGTTAAACTCCCCTGCCAAAACCAGAAAAAGCACTATGATGTTTAGCTACATAAATTAGCCAGAGAGAGAGAAATGGCACCATGGGATTTAGACAAATCATCAACACCCTGCAAACTTTTTGTAACTATTAGAGAAAAGATTTTATATATAAAAATGTGTGTGTACACAAAGTGAATATATATAGATACACAAGCACATAGACAGGCGTTTCAATACTTGAACTGTGTTGGTGGGTACTATAAATCATGCAAGTACAGAAAAGAAACATGTTTTATGGTGATGTTTGCACTTTCTTCCATATGTTAAATGCTTTTTCAAAAGCAGGAGATGATATAGTTTCTGCTGTGACAACTGCATAGTTTAATAAGACACAGATAAATAGTGGGGAGAGAGGGATATAGCATACAAACAGCATGATCAGGGCTATGAAAGGCACATGCTGTATTTTGCTAGTTTTAAGGGTTTTTTTAAACACATTTCATGCCTTCCTCCACACTTCAGGCTCCTCATTCCCACTGCACAGCAGCTCCCATCACAGCTTATGTAATTAATCATCATAAAACCTATTTCAAACAGAAAAAAGTCCACAGGAAACTTTTGCAGTATTGCAGAAGAAAATAGCCAAGGGTGTTGTGATTTATTCAGAATAAGTATTCCTTGTGAACCTTTTCCAGTCCGGTAGGTACAGACTGACTGGAGAAAGCATGAATTCTATGGAAGTTCACCCATTTCTGCCACTTAGGGCAGTGAGCTCTCATAATGCTTGGACGCTTAGCGTGGCAGAAGTGGAGGCCTTACACGGTCCAGGAAAACTTTACAAGTTCTGATCAGGTTGATGGAATCTGGGCAAAAGGCCATTCTTGATTAAAGGACAGAAAAGAAGAATCATTGTTAGATATTAAGGAACTCATCTCTTGGTGAACTGAAAAAAGTGGTGGAGAGATCTTAAGCAGATTCCTACCTGTTAAAGACAGAAAAACCTAACATCCTCTCTAATGACCTGCCTTTAGCACAGGAAAGAATGAGACTGCTAATCTCCTCACTCAGCCAGTCCTCTGATTTGTTCAAGTGTGTGATTTCCAAGGCAGGAGAAAAAGAAAATGCTTGAGCAAGAACCAGAATATTGAGGAAACTGTGTCCCCTGCTGATTATTTATATTGCTCTTGGTCCATTTTGGGACTCCAGAACAGACAGTGTGAGGCAAAGCTTTTTACACAAACCTGTGTTTAATACTTCCAGCAACAAGGTCTTCTAGACTGTCCCAGGTGTATTTGCAAAGATTGTGATTTTGCTTTTCTACAGTGTTCTTTATTGGTAAAAATGAACAGAGGGACCATAAGTATTGCAGTTCTGATATTTCCAACTTTATATATAAAAAAAAAAAATTCTCAATACTTTTGGGTTTGTGATTTCCCTATGTCCAAGGCATGAGTTCCTCCATGCCTGAATTTCACCACCGTGTTTTTTTTTTTTTTCCTGATGCTAACAAGTCACTGAGAAGTTTGTCAGAAGTCATGCAAAATTTAAGAAGCATTAGAGCTGACACAAATTTAATGTTTGCCAAGACAGCTGAAATCCCTTTTCACAAAAGGAGGAATTCAGTGAAGCTCAGCAAGGCCCAGCACACGCTGCCTCTGAATGGTTCCTATTAAGTTGTCTTTTTTTTAGCTTGCATGATCCTCGTCAATGTAGAAATATACGTTTGGCTTGATGCTGTTTAACTCATGGCTCAGGAGCTGCCAGTATACATCACCTGCGTTCTTCAGCCTAATTCAATTTCTGCAAAACACGCTTAACATGGATCAAAGAAAGCCTCTTGTGGGCAGAGATCCCCACGGGAGAATTCTCCCTCTAGAGAAAGCACTTGCACTCCTATAAACCTGGCAGATGTGGCGGCATCTCCTACTCTGGCTTTCCCTCCATTGAAGAATGTATATGCAGGAGGGACTCAGCGGAGCAAGGCTCCCCATACTTGACTCTCCAATGATAAAATCTCCTGGAAGTCCCTGAGATGGAGGTGGAAGGAAGAGGCATCTTTCTGCAGACCTAATTTATTTTGCGCCTACATGGCTGAAATCAACAGGTTTTTTCGAATTGTTTCCTTTTTCTGCTGAATCCATATGGAACTTAGCACTAGGAGTTTTTAAAGTTAGCTTTCATAAAGACAAGCAAGGAATCACGGAGAGGTACCATGAAACAGTAGCTGAGAGCATCGTATGTAGCGCACAACAAAAGAAAGAGTGAACATCACTTGACCTGCCAGTTATTTGTTGCAAGGACAAGGCGGAGAATAACTTTTTGCTTCTGAAGCTCCAGGCAGGTGAAGTAAGGTAGGCAAAATTAGCAGTACCCCACAACTTGCTCCCGCTGAATGCTAACATGAGTCCGTACTGCTTGTAAAATTCCAAATTTGCTAGTCAATCTAGCCAACGATTCCATACAGTTAATTGAATGTTTACAAAACAAAGGATCCTTCTGTAAAAAATCTGAGGAATTCAAGACGACTGCTATGGCCTGATACTCAAAAATGTACCATGAAATAAGCAAAGGTCTTTGAGCTGACATTTTTAAAAAATCTACAATATGTGACATAAAAGATGTGCTAAAACCTCCTTAAAACTACAAAGAAACCATGCCATGGTGACTGCCTGAAACAAAATACGAGAGAGGAATTAATCCACCAGCTAAAGTCTTATTTAGTTTGCTTTAACAAATTCTGTAAAGCCTATTGCTCTGTTGTTCTAATGATGTAGGCTAAGACACAGGAGATAAGAAAAGCCAAGACACTGAAAGCTGTTGTAAAACTAGGTCACTGTTAAATTAAACATTTTATGAAAAATAGAACCTACCTTGAACAACTCTGAAAACCTCTTTGCTTTTTCATGCACTCAGCCAGAGAGAGGCACTTTCTCCGCTTTACTGCCTTCATGGGGAAAAAGCACCGATTTAGTAAAGTCTTGGCACCCACCCCTGAGCCAGCAGCTCCATTTTTTCTTGTAATTAACAACTGTTGAATATTTGTGAAGTAAATGCTATGGGGCAACATTGAATCAACAATCTTCTTGGTTTGCAAACTGAGAGGAAAGCACTGGCCTTACCTCCCCTACCTCGCAACCACCGCGAGTTCTCTTCAAACACCCGGAGAGGAGGATGCTCCTGGCAGGAAGTTAACCATATCTACCCCATCCTTTTTTTTTCCAGACAATCACAGGAGAACACGCTGTGCTGTGACTCTCTCCACCACGTGAAGGAGCTCATGAAATGCCCTGGAGACTCCCACAGTTGAGCTGTGAGTAAGAGGGTCAGCATGTGTAACTCTAGTGTCATGGCCCCTATGTGCAGCGGTTGGAAGTTGGACCTTTCAGAGGTGATAAAATGATCCCTTTACAGCAATGAGGATAATACAACTTTAGGAGATTATTACGAGGTGTGGGGGAAGTTGGCTGCTGCTGCAGTCTTCGGTAAGAGATAGGGTAACTTTATAAAAGGTGTGGTTTTGTCATTCAAATCAGCCTCTGCAATAAAGTAAAGCTCACCAAATATTTTCAGTGTAAATGTTAGGGGAAAATGAAAATCCAGCGCGGCTTCTCTTGGTTTTAGTGATGTATCATTACCGACAGGTGATGTGCTATATCTAGTGTGGGACATGGTGGTCTCTTCTGGCTTTCAGATGTCATCACAAAGGACAGCGGAGAGGGGACAACAAAACTCTGTAGCAGTCCCTCGTCACTCATTCTTCCCCAGTATAACAAAGCCTTTCAGGTGGAAGGCCTTTTTCTGCAAACATTTCTGTATGTGCTTAGTTCTACATCAACTGGAGATGTCCCACTGATCTAAATGGAACTGTTCCTGCATCTCTAATGACACTCATCAAACCGCTGGACGCTCCCGCTGGGAAAGAGGTTAAACTGAGAAAGGTTCTCTGTGATGAACCAAGTCTGACTGCGTTGTTTGCAGCGTAAGGATCAACGCAAATGAAAACCTGGCTTGGTTTCTTTTGGTTTTAATTATGTATCATTTGTTTCAGTAGTTAATGCATGAAATTAAAAAATGTTGCTATGGTGTTTTTCTTTATAGAAAAACATTTTCAAGAGAGCAAGCAAGTCTTCAATAGTCTTCAAGAGAGCAAACAGTAGTTGTTACCTAAGAGAACTCACTATACAAAGATTCATTTAATTACAGTATAAAATGTGGAAATAAGACATGAAATATCATCCAAAACTGAAATAGCATTTAAACTATTTTTATTTATCACTTGCCTTGCCTTTTATTTGTACTTTTTGGTTACAACTTCTGTTGAGCACGATTGAAAAAAGCACAGTGGTCACTTTTGCGTTAATGTTTGCAGTCGGTTTTCTCTCAGCATGGTGTGCTCCCGTGGCACAGGAATACTCGGCCTGGAGACACTGCCAGGAACCATATTCATAATTTCTTTGAATTGCAATTTTAAGACGCAGGTGAAATGTTCTCTATCAATCCTGTGTTTTGGAAAATGGCATTTCTATAGAACTTGCATTTTAGTCTGAGTTAACCTGATAGATCTGTTAACTACTGCACGTACATTCCTTCGAGGCAGCCAGGAGAATAAAGACTCTGTAGTCACAGGAGAAACAGCTTTTCCAGAATAGAGCTGATGTAAGACATGAAGTCATACCCCAGCATAACTTGATATAACTTGATATAACTAGCGATTTGAAATGCTTTGCTGAGAAAATCTCAGGAAAAAAATAATATCTGCGTCTCACAGGTAGCCACCCTGTCCCTCCCCCTTTGCCTGAAAACATTGTGTGGCAAGTAACGTGTGACATGCTTCGGTTTATTTGAAGAGAATGATAAGCCGTTTAAATTCAAACTTGATATAAATGGAAGTATTCTTAGATTAATTTTATTTCAAAAAAAAAGTATTGAAAAAAATATCCTGTGATATTTCAGAAGTGCAGACTCTTTGGACAAGAAATCAGGAAATAAATGCACAGTATGTGTAGATGAAGAATCTTTTATAAGCCATGAGCACGGGCAAACTGCATGGCCTGGAACCTGGCATTTGCAAGACAAAGGAAGGAGCAGCCAGAGAAGGTAAAGAAAGATGGAGATACAGATCCAGCAAAAAGGGAAGCGGTGCCGAGTTGCACCAGAAATAATTTTTGGTTTATGGTTTGAATTATTGCAGCAGTTCCGTGTACCGGTCATCACCAGAAAGTCAGTGTGCCAGGGCAGGCCACAGCCGTAACGTGATCGGACATCCCCCCGCAAGGTAGTTCTTGGTGTCAGTCAACAGCCTTGTCAAACAGCAACCTGGTTTTGATAACGTCCGATTGAGGTGAATCCCCGGGATGTTGGGAAAGGGGGGAATACGGTCACGGCTGGGGGGCTTGAAAGACAGGCTCTGTAAGCTGGGCAAGTCGCCTTTCCCCTGCGGAGCTGGTAGCCTCGCTGGGAAGAGTTTCAAGTTCAGAAACAAGTCCGGCGTGTGGGCACCGAACCTTGGAAACGCGGAGAATTTTGGCACGGAGCCGGGGGAGGAGGGAGGCCGGCCCTCAGGGGCCTGGCCCAGCGCTTCCCGGCACAGCCCTCCCGGGCGTGAGGGCCAGCTCTGGGCGAGGTGGGCTTAACGCGCCTTGAGAAGTTTCCCAGCCTCGCCGGCCAAGGTGGGCTCCAAGCGGGGAAGCGGCTTCCCCCGGAGCCGGCCGGGGGAAGGTGGGCCCGGGCTGCCCGCAGCGGGCGCTGCTGCGGCGGGGCCGGGGCCGGGTCTGTCACCGCCCCCGCGGCCCCGCCCGGGCCACCGCCCCCGCCCGCCCGCCCGCTCGCCCGGCGGAGGGTCGGGCGGCGGCAGCGAGGGACCGGCCGGGCGCGGTTGCGGTTGTGCCCTGCCCGCGGCTGCTCCGGCGGCAGCGTCGCCTTCGCCGCCGTCCCCGCCGCAGCCTGAGGGGGGCTGAGGGGAGCGAGAGGCTTTTGGAAGAGGCGCGGGGTTGCCCGGCGGCCTCGCCTGTCGGCTCACGCCATGGTGCGGGCTCTCCCCCGGCCCTGAGGAAAGGCGAAGCGGGGGAGCGGCAGGGGACGGCGGCGGCGCGGTTGCTAAGGTAATGGGAGTGGGCTGCAGGCAGGGGCTGCTCCCGGCCCCGTTATCCCCCTCTTTATCCCCATTTGCGCGGCGGAGCGGTCGCCGCTCGGAGCTGCCCCTGCAGCCTCCGGTCCCGCCGCGGAGAGCGGAGCCCCGGCCGGCGGGAGGGGCTGCCCGAGCGGCCCTGAGCGGGGGGAGTTTGCTCTGAGTTGGTAGTGGCGGGCAGGTGCAGGGCGGTGCGTGTGTTTTATATGCATATATATATATATGTGTGTGTGACCTTATATACAGCCCCGCGCCGCTGTGCCGCTTCCCGAGCCGTGTGGGCCCCCCCACCCGGAGCGCACCGCGGCTGCCGTTCCCCTCCCGCGGGGGACCCGGGTCGCGGCCCGGGACGCTGGAGGCGCCTCGGCTCCCTCCAGGCGGAGCGGGGCTGCCTTCTCCCCTCGGGGCTCGGCTGGGCTTCGGGGGAGGTGGTGTCCCAACAGGTACAAGGGCTGTGTCCGGGGAGCCGGGGCTCGGTGTGTGGGGTTCTGAAACGCTGGAGCTTTTTGGGGGGAGGCCTCGGAGAGGGACGAGGGGGAGCGAGTGCTGGGGTACGGCTTGAGGGGGGAGCTGGTGCCCCGTGGGAAAACTTGGAAACTGTTTCGCTTGGGTAGTGTATGGCAATAATAGACTTTCATCCACCGACAAAGCACGTTTGCATGAAGACAGATCGGTGTGTGTGAGAGTAAAGCTGCCAGGCACTCTCCTCCCAGAGCCTTAATCTCCTGTGACACTAAAAGCATCTCTTTAGTCACTAGCTGCGACGGCGTAGAGGAGTAGGTTGCAGGGCCAGCAAGGAGCTTCAAGTATTTTTTATTTTTTTTTTCTTGAGGAAGATGCAGATTTTTGTATAGCACGGTGCAGACATCCTAGCAGTCAGGGCTACCGCTCCAAGGAGCGGACGACGCCTGTGGCTCTGATCTTGTTGTCCTGTCTGCACCGGTGCTGCTCTTGCTGCTGGACACAGCCCTCACTGGGACGGCCTGGGTAAGTCGGGGTTTGCTTCAGCTGGCCCGCAAGGGGCTTGCCAGAACGGCATCCCGATTGTAGCCTACAGCGTGGCACTTCCTCACGCCTCCCTGAAATTAAAGATTATGGGTATGCGTGATTGCCCTTGATTGTTTTTTGTTTGCTGACTGCCAGTGTGTAGGGATCGGAGACCAGAAAAATCTGCCTTTGATAAATAAAGCCATACTGTAAAACTCAGCTTTGTGTTGGCATATTACGCTGTGTATTCAGTGGCTTCCCACCCCAAAGAAAGCTATGTTTCATTTGTGTGTTTCTGTGGGAAGTACTTTGAGAGCTGTGAATGTGAAAAGCGCTCTGTAAAGTTATAGTGTTATTTGTAATTGCTTGCTGAAGAACATAGCAAAAGAGGTTTACTGTAGTTAAAAGCTTTAGGGATTAAAGGCATTTGATATAATTGTAAATATTCTCTAAGGTTGATTTGGGTTTAATTTGAAGTGGAAGGTTGTGTATATTTGCTATCATCCGTTTCTTTATGTATTTTTTTTTAATTGAATGCCAGATTTATCCTAATATTGCAGATTGGAAGAACTAGCAATTGTTTGCTGTGTAGTTATGATCCATAATACATTTTTACCAGCTGACTGGGAGCACTTTCACTATACTTTCTTGTAAATCTGCTTTAAAAAGAGGTCAGATGTTGAAGAGCAGTTACTGACTTCAGGGTGTATGGTTACAAGCACAGAATAATAGCGTTCATTGCTTCAATGTGTGTTAAATGCTGAAGATACTGTTTAGACTCAGCCACTATTGACTTGATTTTTAGATGAGCTGTTCCTTTTTCTAACAACTTCACTAATAGAATAATTAATGGCAAACATTCCTTTTTCTTTCCTAACAGGCTACAAGTGTAGTGGAGTAGCCTTTATTTTATAGCCCCCCTTTTTTTTTTTCTCCATTTTGGACTATAGTAGTGATCAGAAGCAGATGAAAGAAATAGTTATTTGCTGCACATCTCATACCGAGGTTTATCAGTAATAGATGTTTAAAGATTGCTGTTCAACTACCTGACTGATTTTTTTTTTTTTTTTTTTCTGGTTTCTTCTTACTACCCTTCCCTTCTAAGAAAAGGCATAATAAGCTGCATATAGTCATTGTTGACACTGCCTGCCTTAGTTTCTCTCCGATGGTCCCTGTGAGGCAGGTAGTGCAGACACCTGTTTTAATCAATGGCACCTGAGGGTAAAGAGGAAAAGGTGTGCCCTCTTAAAGGAGCAATTACCTCCTTGCTAACCCGTTACAAGGTGTTTCAGTCTCTACTGTGTAATTCTGGTGGAGCCCGCTGGTACGGGAGAGGTGAGCAGAGCACTGCTCATTCACGGGAGTAACTCTGTGTTGGTTCATGTTCCTGAGGCAGCTGGAGGAAAGCCAAGTGTATAGAGTGGAAATGCTAGGATCTGCCCCGTCCCTTTGAGCAGCCAGGATGGGGAGGAAAGGAGAGGGCAGTCCTGTCCCAGCAGACTGCAGCAAACTAGCAATGTAGGGGAAGAAAAGGAGCTGCTTTATGTGGAGTAGCAGGAAGACAAAATAGCTGCAGTGTGTCATCCTAACACGGTACGTGAGGATGCTGTGTTAGCCTGTGGTGAAACTTCAGAATCTTGCAGCGCTGTGGGTCAGGCTTCCTAACGGAAATAAAAGGGTACTGTGATGTGATTATTTTTTTGCTGTCCTGGATTAACAATATGTGTCTCTAGGTTTTCAAGAATGAGGCATAGCTAACCCAGAGGCTCTAGCTGGAGATAACTCTGATACCTAAATCAAACCCTGCAGTTGTAAAGTGGCAGAGCAAGGGTGAGCTGCTCTTCCCATGCTCAGTGTTACAAGAGTGCAGTTTTGCCCTTACAGCCGCTTATTCTGTTGTGTGTGCTCATCGCCTGGAGCTTCAGTCACGTTTTTGCAAGCACACCTTGGGTCTCTAGAGGTCCACTTCCCTGAGCAGCGCTGGATTGTTTCAGGGTAGAAGTATTGTTTCTAGTTGTCAGAATTGAAATGCTCCTGGTTCCTGGGCAACTTAGTTGCTTGGTTCCTGTGGAGTTACACATCTGACTTCCTCAGGCTACAAAATTTCCTCTTTGCATCTTTGAGCACTTATGCATAGTTGAACATCTATCTTCATACTCTGAACCAAATTATTATGTTCCTACATCTCTAACTTTTTTTTTCCTTGCAAATTTCTGCCTCTGCTCTTCATCTTTTAACTTTATGTGTAGTGACTGTGGAAGCAGTGCTTGCATTGTGTCCTTGAGGTGGTGGATTTATGGGGATTTAGAGGTAGCTAGAATGCACACAGTCTCAAGTACTTTGAAAAATTTGGCGTATGTTTATACCCCTTGAAAAGGTAATAATAGATGTATCATGGAGAGTTCTAAAATGTGGTTGATTACAATTTTCCTTTAATAATTTAGTGACTTAAAGTTTTTAAAGGATGATATTAGCGAATCCATAGTGTTTTCCTAATCTATATAAATTTTACCATGAAAAGACTTCCCCATGATATCAGTTTCTGTTTCGAGCTGGAGTAATAGGGTATTGTGGTGACTGGGGAATGAGCTAATTTCTGCTATAGTGCTCTATCTATGAAGAGGAGCTAATTTGTATTTTCCTCGTTGGTTGTCAAGCTCTAGAAAGACTGTGGAGTCAAGAGAGACTGCTGCTACCCACTTGTGTTACATCAGATCTCTTACTATTTTTTAACATTTTTGTAGCTGGTGGCAAAGAATGCGGAGAGAGAGAAAGAGGGATAGATTAAAATTTCAGTAAGCAATAAGGTTTTGACATTTTGACGTCCCAGGAGTTCTGCATTGTCATGCTGGAAACAGTTATTTGTGCATAGGCTCAGCAGCAGCAGAGTAAGGCACGGGCACTGCACTTTGCCTACATGGGGATGGTGGGGACCATGAGGTAGTTGGGCAGTGAAGAGGAATTAGTGCTCTATTTTTGCTTGGAATTTTCAATTACACATTACAATCATCATCCCAGTGGAAAGGGACAGTATTTCATCTTTTCCACTGTGCTTATAGAACCTGGCATCAGTGGTGAAAGGTTCACAGGGTAGTTAAAAGCTCCTCAGATTGATTACTACAGACCTGCTGTGCTATGGGGATGCGTGTTGAGCAAATGATAACTAATGGTTGGAAAGTCAGGGTTTAAATGTTCAATTTATTGCTCTGTCATCCATTATGTGAATGTGGGAAGTCACTTAATTTCATTGTGATTTAGTTTATCACTTTGTAAAAGAAAATAATATTTGCCTCTGTCGCAGATGAGCAACTAGTTTTAGATTATGCCTTCACTAGCGCAACAGCAGTCTGGCATCGACACGTATTAGCTCAATTAAAGGAACTGTCTTTATAGAAGTATTACAGTGTAACAGCAGTAGTAGTAAAGTATATTAGTATTTATAATGCACGTAGCATATATTGGTATTTAGAGCAGCCCAGTTGTGGCGTTGTGGAGTTCAGGGTAGATGACCCACTGCACTGGGATTTGCAGACTCTGCTGAACTCTGTGGGCGTGTAAACTTCAGCTAGCTAATTCAGGAGTGGCTTCGATCCTTTTTACGTGGCAATTACCCAAATGATTTGGATGTAATTTGCATCTGAAAGGGCTGTGTGTTGGTGTGATAAACAGCAGCAGGTCAGTGAAATCATAGTACGTCGCATCATGTCCTTGAAGTACATGGGATGCAAGCAGTTGTGTTCGTTTGCACCAGGGCTACTGCATGGTGCCACAACTTCAAAAGCACCTGCGCTTTTGGGTAGCAAATCTCTCATTTTATTTGATTGCAGGGTACTTGAAATTTTCCATCCTCTTCAGAATGAACAACCAGCAAGAACTCTCAGCACTTTGGGGTGTTTTAAATGAGATTGTGTGGTCACTGATCAATGCAGGCGTGACTCGGCTGTTGTATCAGCTTGCATTAGGCTACTTGAAGGGAGCTTTATTTTAGCAAGCTGTGTTTGGAACAGGGAGTTCAGGTGGAATAATTCTGAATTTGGAATCTAACAGGTACTGGGGCCTGTATTTTTTTGATTTTAATGTTTTGATTTTCTTGTCAGCCTGTAGTAGAGCATCCATTAGTTTGTGCTGCTTCTCATTTCGTTTTCTCTTTGAATCAATTTGTTTTCAGTTGTTTTCAACTTATTGGTTACAGTGTAAAATAGAAAACGCAGTCCGCTGCCTGGAAGTAGCTTACTATAGTTACAAGTAACACTTTCTGTGGTGCATATAGTACAAGGCACTTTCAGAGATGGTGTATTTGATGGACCAACTTCATGGACAAGATGCTCTTAGCACACCTTAACTGATCCAAGGAAAATGATTTTTCAAAGAAGGATTTTTATCGGAGAAGGGATTAGAAGTCTACCCTGAAGCTCTGTATTATCAGTGCAGTTACTCATTCTCCACAGGGAATGATTCTGGCCAATAAGTTGGCTTTGTTGCAGAACAACAACATACAGCTTCGGCTCTCTCCTCTGCAACTGCTCCTTGCAGACTGATAGCGCTTTAGAAATACTACAGTAGTGTGGGATCACCAGTTCAGATGAAGTTCAAAGTTGGGCTATATTTGTCTCTTTGAATTTCTAAATTCGTATAGCACTGACACTTGTTTCAGTTAAATATTCAGTGTATATTTGCTGTTACATTGTCTATAGCTATCCTTGGTAACAGTGTGTTGGCTCAGAGCCGTTCCAAGAGCTCTTGCACTCACGGGAGTATTTTTTTATTGGAAGGTAGATGGATTACAGGTGGATACTGCATTTTGCTCTGAATTCTTTGGAAGAAGGATGGAGGTATTGGAGGCAGTTTCTTCCTGGGTATAACATAATTCTGGTCTATTAAAAGTAAATTTGGTATGCAAGTGCCTACTTCAACAACTGATTTCAAAAAGGGAAAAATTTACCTTGTTAACAGGCAATTCATGTGTCAATATTTGCTACCACCCATCCCTATTCCATTTTTCTATTTGCTTGTCTTGCTCACCTTGTTTATCTATCTGTCAAATAATATATTAAAAACTCTGAAAGCGGGAAAGTTCTTAATTTTTTAAGTCAGTGATGCTTCCAGTACACCTTGGGTGAACAGACCAGAAAACAGGTGGTGTGTCTCTATTTAAAATAAAAAAGAGAATGCCTCTAACTAGGCATCAGGGAACTTGGGACCTAGTCAGTGTCAGATGCCAAGAAAGTTACTTTATCTTGGCTTCCACCCCTAGGTTTCCTGGATGTAACAACCAGTTGCAGACAGTATTTACAGCATTCTAAAATAGCTACAAATATCTGCAGACTTAGAAATATATAGAATCAAAATGGGGTGTGGGAGAGGGGAGGAAAATAATCATATTCCATGGTTTATCAAGAAGCAGCCTGATCATCTGCCAGGTGACTGAGACAGGTCACCTGTGGCTAACACAACTGGAACTGTCTGTCCTTAGTGTCATCTGTTGTACAGTTATGTGGCAGAGTGAGTACTACCACACGTGTCACAGATGGAGAGAAAATTGCTCAAGACCACAGAGAGCACCCTTTTTTGGAGATGGTGCAAGGCCTTGATGATCCCTGGTTAGTAATGTTCTGCTCAGACTGCCACACTGTGAATATTTACTCATTTTATTAAAGGAAATACATAATTGGGAACAGTGAGTGATTGGAGAGGAGTACGTACAGAAACTAGCTGCTCACATTAGATTACACAGTGGGCTGAATTTGTAGGCTGTGTCTTGTAGGACCCTTGTAGGCTGTGTCTATCTGCAGGAAACCAAGTGGCTTGGATTGCCTTATTTGAGAGCTAGTTCTGTCTAAGAGATTTCTGTGTCCATAGTGCATATCCTTGGCCAGAAGGGTCTCTTCTGGCCACCAGATGGTATTGTTGTGGCCTGAAGATACAGTGATCATCATGTGTGTTTTTTCCAAGTACAGTGTTTTAAAAATGTGAGACTGTCCTGCAGTCCACCAGAAGGATGGAGTTAGACACGGCATGACTCGGGACATGGTGGGAGGCAGTGTGGAATTGCACAGTCTATTGGGAGACTGCTGGAGGAGTGGATAAGAAGTAGGAAGCCAAACCCTGTGTAAGGTCATCCATGCTGACTCTTGGGAGCAAGTGGTGATGAGCGAGAACTGTGTTCCCAGACTTATGTCCACCTACTGGTTTGGAGCTCTATGAAAGAGAACCTGGGAGCAAACCAGCAGTTAAGCAGTGCCGGTGAGCAGGAGACTGGAGCTTGCTCCCTGCCCTAGTACTGTGGGGAAATGTAGACATACCTGTAAGATGTTTTGAGGCAAGTTTTTCACAGGAAGCACTTAGATATACGGAAGGAGACTGCACCTTTAGGAAATGTCTGTAAGAGTAGCAGAAATTGGAAATCCCAGTCTTCATCAGGATCCCAGTTTCCTTAAAGGTGAAAAAAAAAGGGAATGTCCCAGAATTGGGTCCTTTCTTCGTGCTCCGGCAGGGTGAGGCAAAAGAGTCTCTGCTGTTTCCATGCCCAGATGCATGCCCAGCTTTCATCCTGCTGGTTGCAGAGCAAGAAGCATTGAGCTCCAGAACTTCAGCTTGGGGCTTCCTGTGAGTGCCTACCTCAGCAAGAGGAGGAGTAGGGTCCTTTAGAATCCATGAATTCTCCCAGTATAAACAAAACTGCGTTCTCATAAACAAAGAGGAATTTGTTTGGCAAAAAATAGGACATTAAGTGCAGTTGCTGGAAGTGTTTATATTTTGTTCCTTAAAAAAAGGCAACAGGCTCAATATTGTTGATAGTACTGCAGTGCTCAGCACTTGCAAGGAAGGGCAGAAGGTCTGGGATGATCTTCGACTGGGAAAGTATTTTCAGAGTAACTTTGGTTACAATTTGATGTCCAAATCAGTCATTGGAAGGATTTTTAGATACTTTGGGAGCTGTATTTCACTGGTGGAAGCAGACTGCCTTAGCTGCTTCTCCACGCAGTGGAGCAGCACCGTGGTATCCAGAATGGTACAAGACCCTTCAGTCTATCACTACTAACTGTGGTGTGGCTCCCTGCATGGTGATTCCCAGCCCATTTCACTAGCCTTTATGTCCTCCTCAACATGTTTCAGGAGGGGAACATGCCTGCAGAGTCTTGTTCTGCTGAGCGCAGTGGTCAGCAGTGCTGTCTGTAATACCAGCGTTTCCCCCTCTTCACCAATAAAGATAGTGGAGGAGATGGTGGAGTTTTGATCTCAGCTCCAGTCTTCCCGGCTTTTGTCTGATTCAGATGGATATTGTATCAGTTCCTGTTTGGCAAGTTGTTTCACTAGTCATAGGGGTTTACTTCTGAAGGAAGGGTAGAGGTGAATTGTGCTGTGCTCCAACTGAACTACAGCAGTTGAAAGCAGACAGCATCGCCCAGGTTGGACCTGGGCATCCTCTGGTTGATGTATTTCATTGTCCTCTAGTATCCACACCTTGCTTGGCATGCCCAAGTGCTAGTTTAATGAAGTAATAGTTAACCGGCAGAGGAACATGAAGCTAAAAGTTTTGTTCTTTCCAGTGCAATTCTAGAGAGACTTTTGTAATGGACATGAAATAGCAACTTAATGGGGACTAATTGAATTCAGATTGACTGATTATTTTTTTTTCTCCCTGTCTCTTCTCTCCTGTCACCTTTATAACATGATCTATTAGGTCTGAATATTCTAGCAAACCAGGTAGGGATTTTTGCTATTAGGTGATTATCAGTTCAGCAAGGTTGTGGTTATGTGATTTCTCGGGCATGTAGAAGTCATGTAGTCTAGATGCGTTTCACTAATTAGAAATTAACTAGGTATTAATGACATGAAATTAGCACACAACCATAGAGTAAAATATAAAGTTCCAAATATCTCCTGATTTGACATTAGCACTACATGTGAATGATAAGCTGCCTTTGAAATACATAGCATAAAGGTAACTTCCACTTGTTGTCACCATAAAATTGTACTGCAGCTGAGTGGTGGTGATGGATATTTACATGGGGATTCGTGTGGTAGATTCTGTTTTCCAGGATTAAATTTATGCATATTATAACAAACTGTTTCATTTTATCTCGGATGTGCAAGAAATGTTTTGCACTACCAATTTTGCATATGAAGTTGACAAGTTATTTATTAAAATGCAGGATTAGAGTCCGAACATAACCCTGTGTTGAGGTTGTTAAATGCTGGTGATGTTTTGAAGAAATAGCTTGTTTTGCAGAATTTATTCTAACTTTGTACTTCTTTCTTTCTTTCTTTCTTTCTCTATTATCTGTAAAACCCAGCGTCTATAAGGACTCCTTGGTGGTGTAATTTCTGTGAAGTGCATGGGTGTTTGTGCCTATAAGAGTTTTCTTACGGTGGTCTTGTTTACAAGAAGTCTTTTCTTACAGTACTCTAGGTATTTTAGAACATTCATGGGAAGCTCTCAATTTACTGCTTAGCTTTTCTCACTGAATTTACATGTAGGTAGAGATTAAATACTGACAGTGCTTCTGCACGAAAATGTAAAGGTTATTGTCTTTGAAATTCTATTATTAAACTCCTGTATCAGAAACTCTGAAGAGGCGAGCTGTGGAAAAAAAATGGGCTTTTTTTGCTTTTGGGGGCATTTTAAAAATTGGTTAATCCACTTTAAAGGAGTTCAGTACGGGAACTGTAATGTATGGGAGCTTTTGAGCTTTGTAATGTATGGGAGCCATATCTCTGGTTTTTGGGAGAGTTTGAGGAGCATGATCAGATAAGAGAGAGATAAAACTCTTACCATGATTCAGTGCATTTTGTCAACAGCTGTCTGTCTAGTCCAGTGTGATTATGCTTCTCAGGAAAAAGCAGAACTGTTCTAGAATAAAGAATAAAATTTAAAAAAAGGAAAAATCAGCGAGGGCCAAATGCACCCTCTCTTTTTAGCTTATTTTTGGGAGTATTTTTTTAAAAGGCTTCATAGGCCATCTTATCCATAAACAAGAAGTTGAAGACCGGGTTTGCTCCTTCTGTGTGGCAGAGTGAGAGAATGGTTAGCAGAAATGGTTTTCAATTTTTATCACTTTTGGTGCTGAGGAGTCTGGATTACTGCAAGCATGGCTATTGTCAGAAAACAGCTGTGGGAAAACAGCGTCTTTTGAACCTGGGAGTTGGAATTCAGAGTATTTATTTTTTGAAGACATGCATTTGGATTTAGATTGGTGATGTGTGGATGCAGGCTCGTATGAGTTAGCCACTGGCAATGTGGTAAACTGCCTGTAGGAATAAGGAGCTGATAGTAGTCTTCAGGCAGTAGTTGGTGAGGCTCTTAACTGGAGGCTGTGCATGAGTACTTCTAATTTTTTAAAAAAACTAAATAAATTGTTTGTTTTCACCATTCTCAGCCCTGTGTAGCTGAAACGTCTGTGTAAGACCGAGCTGAATTCTCTTCTGGTTGTTGTATTGCAAGCATGTGCTTAGAGAAAGGTTCAGAGGGCAGACTCTGGTTTTTAATCTACGTAGTGCCATAGGGTTAACTTTCTGCTTGCATTTTGAGTAGACAGGGCTGGCAGCGAGGAAAAAAATGCATAGAAAGAATAGATTTCAATAGCATCCTGTGAAAAATTAGTCCTGTGCTTCTTTCAAACCAGGCGACAGGGTTTTGTTGGTTTGTTTTTTAACAGAGAACTACGCAAGTCAGTGTGGACTTTCACCTACCATTATATTAATTAAAGGGTCCCAAATGCAGCATGTTAACATAGTATTAGGGTAAAAAACCTGTACTTTGAACATGAGTGGTCTGGTTTGTGTTCACAGCAGGTAGCGTCCATCACTGGAGCCCTGGCTCTGGGCTCTCCCCCCTTCTCCCTGGTGGTCTGTGCCCAGGCAGAGATGGAGTGAGCGGCCCTCCCTTGGGGCTCTGCCGATGTTTCTCCTTGGTCAGAGGTATTGCTGCTGCGTGGCCGGCGGTTTGTCTGCATTTGTGGGGCGTGAAATCAGCAGCAATCCTCAGGCTGGTGAGAATGAATGCCCTGTTTGTGAATTGGTTTGAAACCAGGCTTTAGCACGGCAGACGTGCAGGGAGGCCGTCCTGCATCACCGGGTGCTGAGCTCCGCTCAACTCCCATGTGTTAATGGAGTGATGGGATCCATGGGGACCCAGCATTTCCGTGCTTTCACCTTGAAGAGCCAAGAGCATACCTGCATTGTATCACTGTCTGTAGTCCTTTTCTCCTCTAGAATAAGAATACCACCTAAGAGAGGGTTTTGTGTTTTTTAAGAAAGCAGTCTAAAAGAAAGAGAAGAAACTTGGGTGATGGCCCTGACAATTCTGCAATGGCCCTGGGGGACTCCTGGTCCAGGGGTCTCACTCAGGCTCATCCCAGCACCAGCAGTGCCCAGGCTGTGTGGAGGGGATGCCCGCACTTGTCTCTGCTCTGGGGTGCACCTCAGTCCTACCTTGTCTCCAGCCTTGTCCCCTGCAACATAGAATCATAGAATGGTTAGAGTTGGAAGGGACCTTAAAGATCATCGAGTTCCAACCCCCCTGCCATGGGCAGGGACACATCCCACTAGACCAGGTTGCTCAAAGCCCCATCCAGCCTGGCCTTAAACACTCCCAGGGATGGGGCATCCACAACTTCCCTGGGCAACCTGTTCCAGTGCTTCACCACCCTCACAGTAAAGACTTTCCTCCTAATATCTAATCTAAATCTCCCCTCTTCCAATTTAAAACCATTATCCCTTGTCCTGTCACTACATCTCCTGACAAAGAGTCCCTCTCCGGCTCTCCTGTAGGCTCCCTTCAGATATTGGAAGGCTGCTATGAGGTCTCCCCGGAGCCTTCTCCTCTCGAGGCTGAACAACCCCAGCTCTCTCAGCCGATCTTCATAGGAGAGGTGCTCCATCCCTCTGATCATCTTCGTGGCCCTCCACTGGACCCGTTCCAACAGGTCCATGTCCTTCCTGTGTTGAGGACTCCAGAGCTGGACACAATATTCCAGGTAGGGTCTCACGAGCACAGAGTAGAGGGGTAGAATCCCCTCCTGGCAGGGCATCCATCCTGCTGTCACTCCTGCAAAGGTGGCCCTGCTCCAGCTGCTCCTGACCAAAACCCAGGAGATGCTGGGCACCAGTGGGATGCACTTTTGCAAATTTCTGTCCTCCAACAAGAAGTTTGTTAGTATTGATTACCTTTTGTAGATCTTCAGAGGCAGTTGGTGGCTCCCTTGTTGTCACCGTAAACAGTGTGACAGCCCCTACTGCATATTATGCAAGATGTTTTTGTCTTGTTGCACTGGAGTAGATGAAAAGCCTCAAGATGTGCTATGGGGGAAAAACCTGAAGTATCAGAGAAGATCAAGTGAGCTGACAGTATATGAGTATGACAAGAACAACAGAATTTGTAAATGTAGACGTTCAAAGTGAATAATGCAATGAGTGAAGCGCAGTGAAGTAGTGCTGCACAGGGCTTTTTGATTAGAAATTGGAAATTTCTCCTTTGAAGGGACATTGCTCAACTAAAAGTTAATTGCAATTGTTTTCTTTTAAAGTATGCGTATATAATCTCAGATACAATGTAAGCAGTGAGCATTGTATTTATATACTGAGGCTGAGACTCGTGTGACTTTGACGTAGGCTTTCAACTCCGCTTTGTAACTGCCTTCAGAAAGCTACATAAAATCTCTATCTAGTTCCTGCTCTGTCCAATTGAGTGATGTTACCTAGAGCCTAATTCTTCAGAGCCTTGAAGTCATGACTAAGAAGTGCTGTGGAAATGCACATTAGTGTAAATCATTCAAAACGCTATAATTTTAAAACACTTTACCCTTCACCATTTGTACTATTTAATTTTTTGCATCTAATAATTTTGCTTAGGGAATTTATACCATTTCGGTTTTAGCTCATGACCTGGCACAACAGCGCAGTGTTTGGGCTTCAAGGAAAACAGAGTTTAATAGGAGTTAAAATAAATTTCTGTCCTTTAAATATAAAATAGTGTCTAAATTGGTCTAAATGTGCCTTTGAAAGGTGATACATGTGTATATTTTTTAATTTGAGCTAGAATTATAGTACAGAGTTTCAAAATTGGTATGTGCATGTACAAAATGCATTTGTGCCCACAGTTGTGTGTGTGCATGCACCCTTTATAAAATAAAAAATGAACGAGTCCAGATTGATGTAGATTATTTAGCCTTAGTCTCTATTATCTCTTGGTTAAAGGGATATTTCAGCTGCTTCTGGCTCCAGTGGAGGATACCATGTCACAGTAATAGCCTTTGCACTGCTGAGGCAGGACAGAGCTGGCGTATGGTCTGAGGTTGTCCAGTTCTGGCAGTTGATTTGTCCTTGGGAGCTGATAACTGACAGCTAGAATGGCTTGGGGCTGTATTATACAGATAATTGTATGCTATATATGTATATTATATGCTGGGGCACTTTGTCGCCTGTGGGAATGTGCAAAGTAGGTAGAGAAAGGAATTGGAGAGTATCTTGTTCCTTAAATAAGGGAGTCAGTTTAGTGGTGAACTGTGGTTTTGGAACGAATGTGTAAATTATTCATGTGTGAACATACTTAGACTTTTTTTGTCTCAGTTTTTAATAAAATATGCTGAGGTGGGAAATCTCAATGCTTTCAATGTTGAAGAAACTGAGCTTGTGAGACAGCCTTAATGCCAGCGTCTGTAACAGGCAATGTTACCTCTTAGGCTAGGGAAGGTCACCACATGGCTCCACAGCATCATTGAATTTAAGATGTAACTTGTCAAACGTGCTGGTGGAAGAAAAATTTAAAATACAGCATGTGACTTAGAATTTAAAGTGTCCTACCTGCTGCACGCCCTTCTTTTTTTTTTTTTTTTTAAACTAATGTTTTTTGCCTCACACCTGGCATGACCTGGAGGAGATAAGGCAGGACTTCTGTGGTTCTAGAAGACAGTTTGGGTTAAGTAGTATTCTGCATGGTTGTTTGCCTGTGTCCTGCTGCTTCTTCCCAGCTATATCATGGGAAGAGGTGAGGGAAGCTGCTGACTCGGAGCAAGCAGCCTTGCTTCCCCACTTCCCAGCTGCTGCCCTGGGCTTGGGGGGAGCCAGAGGTGGCTCCGAGTGTCCGCAGGCAGCAGCCGGCAGCATGCCTGGCATTCAGCCATGAAGATTCTGTGATTCTGCACCCACAGATGCTGTGGGGTTCCACTCTGCCTCACAGCAAAGCTTTTATCCTCATTGGCTTTTTGTTTGGGGGTAGGTCAAAAGCTCCTAGAAAAGCCTAATCTGCTTGTGCTTTATAGCAAGGAAATGAAGTGTTCAAAGTATTAATTGGTCTCTTATTGAATGGGGGCTTATGATAAAAGATCGGAACTGGGCGTGAAAAGTGTGTATGGGATGACCCAAACCACTTGGTGGTCCTTGCTCTTGGGGCATTGTGCTTTAGACAAATCAGTTCAAAGCATGTGACTATCTGACACGATGTGCTAAAATCCCGCACTTTGTGGAGTCTGGAGTGTCGTTCCCTCTCTGCTATCCTCGTCTGTCTGCCTTGGAGCTTGTTGTGTGTCCCTGCCATGCTCCCCCTGCAGCCGAGAGCGATGCTGACTTTTGCTCCTGTCCTTGCAGTCTGAGCGACGAGAGGCAAACATGGCCCAAGCGCCCACTGATCCAAGTACTGTGGAAACCGCTGACCCAGAGGAGAGTTCTCCAAATATGATAGTCTACAGAAAGGTAAGGATTTGGAACTGTTGTAAAAAAAACCAACAAAACAAATCTCTTCTTATGTCGTTGACTTGTAAAAGGATCCCTCACCCCTTCTGAAGTCAAAAGGTATGTTTCAGGCTGCTTGGATGCATAGCTGAAATAGTTCGTAGGAAACTAGCTGTTTAAAACCATAGCATTTGAGAGCTTGGAAGTCTTTTTCTGTTCAGTGGAAGCATTTAAGCTCATTAGTATAAAATATTTCATGACAAACTAATAACTTATAAATTTATAACTTCTTGTGAATGGTTGTGATGTGACTTTACCTAATTGTTCAAGTTTACTAAGGCTAGCTAAAATAATGGTACACACCTTCAAAGTTTTATCACACTAAGCGTAACGCAGCTGGCATACAACAATATTTTAGTACATTTTTTTCTGTTTCCATATTGTGGTTTTTGTTGCATAATTTACAGTTTGTTTCTTTGCAGGTAGTTATTATTACTTCCCATTGCATTTCTTACATTAAAAAAGAGAAACCTCTCAAATGCTAGTGAAAAATCAATCAGACAAAGGTAACATAACAACAATGCATGATGTGAGAGAACTAACTGATAAAGTGTCTTATTCTGAAGTACTTTGGAGGTAGTATAAAAGATGAAGGAAAGCAATCTCTTGACCCATTTCTAAGGTATTGTTTTACTCTGGGGTTGATGTACCTGTTATCTATGAAACGGAGTCTTTTTGTAATTTACTGAAATCATGTAAATATATTTTATTTAGCCTGCAAAATGTTCCTTATGTAGCATGTGAAAGTGCTGTATGGTTCTGACAAAAATAAAATTTCTTGCATGGCTCAAATAAGTTACCATTCTGTTAACTCAAGAGCTACAATGCTAGCTCACATCAAGTTTCCTGGTGTAGTACAATCCTGGGTAAAATTTATATTTTTACGCATTTTTACACCTTAAAAAATAGCTATAAAAGCCTAAAATGTGTTGGGTGTACATGGTACTGCTTTCTGCTTGCGTGACTGCAATCTTGATGACTTTCATAGGCTGAGAAAATAATTTAGGTTTCATATAGAGCATAAGTTGTTTAAAGTGTTACTTTTTGATAACCATAATTTTGGTTTAGTTGTTGCATATTTGGTTTGGAATCTGGAATTGTTAACATGGGAAAATTTTCTGGGTAATGTGTAGGCTTGTTTGTTTTGAATGTGTTATGAACACACTTCAGCTGCTAATTTAGAAGTAGCAGTAGTCGTTTAGTCAGATTATCTTTTTGGAACCTGTTTGCTGAGAGGTCCAACACTCCAGCAGGCCGAAGCAGATATGGGTTATGAAAGAAGTTCCTGGTTGCGTGATCTACAATTAGGGCATTAAATCTGTGACTCTGCAGAGAATACACCTATTCTCAAAAACATTGTTTTATTTGAATGTGCTTCATTTTCTGTTCATCTTAGGACATTTCTCAATTTCTTTGCCTTTTAGTGTTTCATTATTGTTGCTGTTGAATAAGATTTGCAAGTTCTGTGGTACTAACAGGGAATGTACTCATACCATTTGATTCATCTCTCTCTACTGGTGTTCCTCAAATGTCAGTATTATCAGCCCTTCATAATAGTCACCTGTCAAATACACAGTTATCTTTTAGAATAGCATGCTCCATGCATTGCTCAGTAATACTATATGCTGTTTTGTCAATATTAAATGTATGTCTGTCAGTTTTGTTGGGTTGTTTTGAGGATTTTTGTTGCTTTTATGAATAGGGTTAATAATACCTATTCTTCAAAGTTAATTTCCATTGGTGATTGATTTTCTAAATCTGGTTTACTGTTTGATATTAGTTATATGTATTACACATCAATTATATGTTCCTTAGTGTTGAGAAATCATACGCAAAATCTGAGACAAGACTTTTATTCTCCTGATTATCTCTCCTCTCTCCAAATGAGTGTTTAGCTCTTCATCTCTCATTTCCTTTCAAATGGCTTGATTGCCAGTAATGAATGAGAAAAACACTGCACTGGACTCCCTGAAATACACAACACAGTCTGCCAGCATACTGTACAGTTCAGGGCTGGTGTTGTGTCACAGTAAAAGAAGAGGTTTGCTTCTCACAGCAGGAATCCTGAGATGCAATTGTCGGTCCCTCTAAGGAGGAAGAAATAAGGGTGGGCTTCAATAATGGGACCACAGTAATTCCTGCTGTAAGTGTCAACTATTTTGTTGCTTGTCATAACTGTCCCATTTGTCGGTTTTGAGGGAGGAAAGCCCTGGAAGTACAACCCTAAATTGTTCATGCTTTCTTTACTGAGACTTACTGAAGTCTATTTGAAGTTCATAAGCCAAGAGAGGGTGGTTGTGGTAGCCTGGTTTTCTTTATAATCACTAGCAAGAGATCCACACATCTGAAGGAGAAATCAGATCTTAGGTGGTGCTGAGTGTCCCTTTGGAGCAATCTCTCTCTGCTTTGTTTATGGAGAAAAGCCTAGAACAGGCTGTTCTCTTTATTTAGGTAGGTAAAACTAAGTGGGATGGATTTTGGCCATGCAGAACAAAATAAACTAATTTATTTTGACTCCAATTAGTTTGTGAAATTCTCTATGGACTCCTGCAAGCAATTGGATTCTAACTGCTTTGATTGCTACAGCAGATGGTCTCAATGAGATAAGTCTTTTCTTCTACCTTCAGGGTTAACCTTTTGGGGGCTGATATTTATCAAATTGTGAGGCATGTTATTTTTTTAATCCAAAATGCTCAATGTTGCCCTACTCTTCCAGAAGACATCTGTGTGTGAATTAGGTATTGCAGATGCACTGATTAGGGTAAGTAGTGCTTAGGGTGTGATTTGCCTCACCCTCTGCTTGTTAAAATTAATTGTACCCTAAACTATGTGAGCTGTGTTGACTAGGTCTCCATTGACTATCATGGGTGCCTCTTAGAGCACCTCACTGTCAGGTACTTATGTCATGTGGTAGACATCTATAACTAAGCAAGCTGCATCCCACTGCTAGGATTTGTCCTTCCTCTCATCTCTGTATGTCTCAGTACTTAGCCCTGGGCTGGTTGTAGGGCTGTGGGTAGTGCCGCAGTAAGGATGTGCTGTCATTTATCTTGTGTGGCATAGTGATACGCAATGAAAAATTTAAGGTCTCTGCAGAAATTGCATTACTGTTTAAGTATTGCTCTGCGTAAAATGTAGGAACCATGTTTTCTTTAATCAGTCTGGCCACATCTGCAGAAGATGCTGATGCATTTTTTTGTTGGGATTACTACTGGAAGAGTTGTACACAGTGCTTAAAAAGACTGTTTGAAAAGCACTACCCTCCTTCTCATAGGAGCAGGTAATGTCAATACACAAGGGCTTCTGTGGAAGTGAGTGACATCCCAGTCCTCACTTCAGTCTGTGAGCGTTGTGTGGGTGCTGCAGCATGGAAAGAAAAAAAATGCATGAAAAGCCAGTGAGAGGAGAAAAATACACTCCAAGCAAACAGTAACAGAAAATATCAATTGATTTTAAACACCTGTCACATTCTCTTGAAATCCAGCCGCCTTGATTGTCTTTCTGGCTTCCAAGTGCCGGTTACTATGTCCCAGGGGCCTTTTGGCTCGTCATTCCAATAATCCAGGTCTGAAAGTTCACCTTCTGCAGATTGTATTGAAAGACAAACTGTTCACAAACACCTTCTGGCACCAGACCTATTAGGCGACCTATTACCAAAATAATTTGGCAAACCAAATCTTCTTACAGAAAGGATGATGGAAAATTGTCTTCTCACTGAAAGAAAAGAAAAATTGAAATATTTAGGGCTTGACCAAATAAGAACTGAAAACACTAATAAGGAAGAATTGTTTAGGAGTACTCGGGGAATATAACAAGAAGGATGAAACCACAGAAATGAGAATCTAGAATGGATAGCAAGGCGAATTGTTCCTGAGAGAGATCTCTTAGGATGGGGAAGAGTTCACAAACCATACTGTTAGAATGTTTAGAACCACTGTGAGCATGTATGCTCTTGAGGGATATCAAAGGGTATCATCAAAGAATTGACATGGATTATCTGATGGTGCATTTCCATCTCTGCTTAATTTTGCCAGATGCATCTTCTGCATTTGCTTGCTAGCACTGGCACTTAGTGAGTTAAATTTTGAATTTTTATGGTTACTCATCATAAATCTTTTGAACAAGCAGGAAAATCTAATTTCCGAAGGCAATTACTGTTCTAAGTAAATGTAATACAAACTTGCAGCTGCCACAAGATGCTTTCAGAAAAATCTGAGTTGTTTGCTACCTTCAGTACTTGGCAGCCTTACCCCTCTTTTGAAATTCTGGTTTAAGATCTGAATTGTAATCATTTAAAAAAAAAAAAAGAAAGAAAAATGCAACCTTACATTAGCAGCTTTTCTCCAGGCAGATTCCAGGGCTCCAGTCGTGGCAAATAGCTGGAGTGCTGCTGTCAGACCTGGTCCAATGTGGCGCTAGGGTGGAAAATGGGAGGACAAGCAGTGGTGAAGCAGATGTAAGCGTACAAAAAATGTATGGACCACGAAGCAGAAAGATGGGGAAGAGTCTGTCGTTATAATTAGCTGTTCAGATTAAAAAAAAAAATAATAATGCTGGTATTGGGAGCTAGTCAGAACACCAAGACTACTATTTGGTTGCTCTTAGGTTGTGCCAAATAACGCTGCAGACCTATAGTCTTCATGTTGTACCCAGATATTTTTCTGTATTGGTGTTAGAGATTACTTTATAGCATTTTAAGCCATCTTGCTTGACACTTGCTGATTTTTACTCTGTTTCCAGACTAAAAGGAGTGACCCAGGATTAAACTTGGACTGAATTTGAGAGTACATATCAGGAATTGAAGCACACACAATTTTTTGATAAGTAACCCCCAAACTAGCATTGTTAATGTTGGAAAATAAATTTAAATCCCATTGTGTTACCAAGATGTATTAACATACAGGTTAGGCAGCAGGACAGCTTTAACTCTGCACTTCTGTATTGCATGTTGAAAAGGAGGTTTCAATTAATTTATCACTGCAAATACTGATGTGCTGTGACTGTAAACAAAAGTTGACTGTTTTGTGAAACCTTGCTAATTTCTTTATCCAGCTGATTTACTGTGTCAACAACTTTGCTTAAGTTCTGCATAGAGAGGGGGAAACGCTTGTGTGCAAGACGGGCTTCTTGTTAAATTGCAGCTGCAGTAAAGGCAGAGCTGGATGTTTTTTATCTAGGAGATTCCCTCTTGGCGTTTCCTGTAATGGCAGGTGTAACGTTCAATAATTCTCCTTTCCATACCTCATAGAGCAAAATCTCAGGGAGAGGAATCACGGTGGAGGCATTAAATTTAGTCCCACAGAGAGAGGGAGCCTGTACAGTGTGGGACAAAGATGGGAACGGCTGCGTGCAACAGATCTGCTGGGTGGGAGCAGCAGAGAGGAGAGACCCAAGTGCACTGATAAGTCATAGGAAGGTCATGGTCCAGCTGTGTGCAATGGCAGTGAAAAACACAAATGCTGTCAGAGTGTCTTGGAGAAATATTTCCAGGGGAGTGATAGGTGTCAGTAGTATTATGCAGAGGGCCAGTGATATGGCCTCATCTAGGTCATGGTGTAGTCTTCTCTGTTGTCATCTTCTCTCTTCAGAAAACATGACCTGGTTACACAGGATGGACTAGAAACAAGTGGCTTATTTAGCTGAGCAAAACAAAATGAGGTAGGAGAGAGGCAGTTACTCTGCAAGAGTGCTCTAAGGGATAAATGTCAGGAGGGAGATGTTAGTGTGCACGCCAGTACTATCCTCAGCTTACAAGTTTTTTATAGAATTCTGGTGTATAAATGCAATCTGGGAACTAGGAGGTGATTCCTAATTCTCAGAGAAGTGGAGTTCTGGAGCAGCTGCTGCATGGACTAGTGTGGCCAAGGAAGGCAGCGGGTTCAGGACAGGTGTGGGCATGTTTGCGAAGAGGCCTGTGCGACGTCATTTCTTGCAAAAGTAGAGAAGGAGGTGCAATGAGCCAAGAAGTCTTTCTAGTGTTATGTTTGTATCCTCTTCAGGTTTCCTTGTCTAAAATACCTGCAAACACTCTTTATTCATGCAATAGCAAACAATTTGTACTGCTGAAGTTTGACATGTGTCCTTGAACAAAGCTAATGCCACCGACCTTGACTGTAGCTGTCTGGGGAACCTTGTGGTAAGGGTGGGGACTGCGGGTTTGATTTCTGCATGTTAGACACATATGAATGATTAATGATGTAAGGCATTAGTGTAAAATTGCAAGAAGTGAGTGCCCAGAGGACTCCAGAAGCCGACTTGCATCATTGTTTAGACACAAGTAAGGCTTTCATATAAGTGGCAGGAGCATGTTTTTAGGGTCAGCTGGAGGTGATCCACCTGCTGGAAGGGCTTTTGGATACTTTGTGGTTTGTTGTTTCTTTCCATCATATGTCTTGCAGTAATGGTTAAGACTTAGCTGAGGTTAAAAAATCAGATCACTAGGTGGAGTGCAAAGTTACTAATAGGGAACTGCATGTAATGTGGTAGGTAGGTAGACCCTCAAATAACTGTTTTCTTGTTTCTCTTTTTAGATATATAAATCCATACATATACACACACACAGATACTTACATGCTTTTGAAGTAATGATGATGAACAAAAAACCTTTATGTCATTCCCAGCTATATTGTTTAGCCTAGTATAGGAGGTACATTCTTAGAACATGCATAAAAGATATTTAAAAAATAACATATTTTCTTACTATCCTATATGCATTAAATCTTTCCATTCAAATCATGCACAGAGTAATTGATTTGCATTTTACACATATGAATCTGTCTTTCCAATCTTGGAAAAGGTGGCCTTAGCTCTTGGGTATTGTATCCCTCTTTGTGGTTAGAGATTTTGGTGATAAGCCTATACTTTTTTGTGTAGTTTTTTCCATATTTAGAAACAGTTGTCGTACTTAAATTTATTTAGTTTTCTTTCCTCTCTGTCTGGCTCATCTTTCCTCAGTTCCTGTTTGTAACTGAAACAAACTGTCTCTTGCACCCATAAAAGTCTAATTACAGTGATCTATTACTTTAGCTGTTCTCAGAGGCAGAAAAAAGACGAGCCAGGACCAATAGCTATGACAACTTCAAAGTATATTTTTAGC
Organism: Numenius arquata; assembly: GCF_964106895.1. Classification (NCBI taxonomy): domain Eukaryota; kingdom Metazoa; phylum Chordata; class Aves; order Charadriiformes; family Scolopacidae; genus Numenius; species Numenius arquata. Next base: position 44,914,213 of record NC_133581.1, on the reverse strand, counting down.
AAAGCAACCAGTGCAAATTTAGAATACAGAGATAAAAAGGGAAGGTTCAGCTAGAGGGTAGGATTATGCTATTCTAGCTGTAGCGCTTAGTGCCTTGCATTTTTGGAAACAGTTCTCTTATTCACCCAGCATCTTTCTCATGTCATTCTCTGTGTATTTGTTGTTGTCAGCATTTTAAGTTATGGTCTTGGATTATTTTCACTATGTTTGTTGATTTACTTTTGCATGTTGTTTTGGGCAAGATGCAGAATATGAGTGTTTTCTTTCTGCCTAAAGCATTATTTTAGCCATGGGATTGTTTCATTTATTAAAAACAAACCAAACAAAGTAGTGAAGCAGTAGAGAGCTGCCAGCCCAACTCGTTCCAGGAGGCAGCTTCTAGCTATTTCAGATGCTGTCTTGAACCCTAATATTAGGATGAAAGAGAAAAGAGTTTGGATAGAATTGGATGAAACGTACATGAAACCATGGGATTTTTTGTTTTGTAATAGAACTTCAGCTAAACCCTTATTCTATCCTGATTAATAAAATATTACTTCAGAGGATTATGAACTTCTTTCATAAGGTTCTGCAATAAAGTAGGAGCGGGACGATTCATTTCAATAAATAGAAGTACACGTGCAGGGCCATGAAAATATGCAAATGAAGTTCCATTTAAAAACTCATGTTTTGCATCCTGAAACTTTTGACTCTTTTTTTCATGAGAAGCTGTCAGACCATGTTCAAGGGGAAGCAGTTACTTTTCTTTTTCTTTTATTATTTATCTATTGCTGCTGCTGTTGTCCTGTATCTTCTTTTTCCTTGTCTCTCCAAAATTAAATGAACTGAAAAGAATGAAATGTAGCCGGTTAACCAGACTCTGAAGTGCACAGGTCTGCTTAACAAAGAATTTGTATTCTCATTCTTGAGTATATTTGATATTTTAGTTCAAAGGCTACATGTCTTCTGGGGGGGAGGGGAGAGGATGAACAAAGGTGTTAATTTAAATAGGATATGTCCCTACTTTGCTTTTCTTTGATGTTAATGGAGTCCGTTAATATTACCTTGCATTGATGTGTTTGGAAATTATACTTTGGACCAATAATTCAGTGCCTCTGAAGGTATACAAATACATATTTGTGGCATACACAAGGAGAAAAGACAAAATATTATATGTATTTTTCTCATGCTTTAGTTGAGACTACAATGAGTGGAATACGTAGGAAGAAGAATTTAACCAAGGAACATGTTAATGAATTATTCAGATGTGTTTCTTGGTTGAGAGAAAACAGATCAATTCTAGTTTTGTTCGTATTTTGATTTTGTAAAAATGGGGTTCTGTGAGATTGGAGTCAAATAGAAATGGTTCTGTGGTTGTTTTTAAACTCTAGATGAAAATGGTTTTCTGTACCAGATTCTCAGAGTATAGTGCTGCAGGTGTCACTTCTGTTCTCCTCCTCTACCAGCTATTTTGAGTTGGTTTTTTTCCCCATTTAATGAAAATAGGTTTGGTGGCCATTGCATATTAAAAACTTTCCCCTCTGGAAAGTTTCACATGTTGGTTTTTTTCCTTATGTCTTGACAGTTTTAGAAGGGAGACCTGGAGCTGGAGGGCTGTGGAGGCTGTTTAACAACCTCTGTACTTGCGAGCACAATTCTCCTTTGCTTGTTGGCATGGCCATGGCTGCAGGAGCTGTTTTGGTGGTGCCCCAGATAAAGGGAATTTCCTTCACTGATGCTATAATTAGATGCCTTTCCCCATCAGTAAATCCACACAATTTTGTTAAACATGTGCTTGTAGCTACATACAAATTAGCTCATTCAATAACTTGCACAAAATGTCACATAAACCTTGGCAGCACTGGGTTCTTGTCACTTGCACTGTTCCCCCCTGGGCTCTTAATAGTAAAATTAACTGGAGCTGTGTTAATTATTTTTTTTTTTCTATGTGTGGAACAACAGAGCTACAGTAATGGCACTAATGTTGTCTGTACGCTGAAGATAGTCCAATGATTGCCTTGCATCTGGAGAGTTATCTGTGGAAAAAATTTTTTTTTAGTAATGTGAAAGCATCTGTTCTTTGGCAACAGGGAGCCTAAGTGCTTTTTTCCTTGGTCCTCTTACTAGGAAAGGTGACCTACTTTGGTTGTGATTATTGTTTTTTTAAGTGTTCTTGACTGGAAAGCACTTTAAACATCTTGAGTAACAAGTTTTCCTTTCTGCATGCAAGAAAGAAACCTCTATTTTCTTTTTCAACAATAAAAATGGTGTTTAAGTTGCTCATAGTGTATTTAGCATCAATGGTGCTCTCTTCCTCCCACTTAAGTGATGTCTGAGAGCTTTAGGGGGTTTAGGAAAGACCTTGACCCACACTTGCATGAAATTGTGACAGGCTAAAAATTTTGTGGTGGTTGCCTGTCCTCTGGTTCTGTCTTTGCTAAACTCTTCATTTTGTGCGTGTTTATTTGACATTCACGGGTAATAGCGTTGAAGGAAAAATAGAGGATTGAAGTTGAATGCACCAAAAGTAGGCAGAAAGCATAAATGAACTGGACGGGTGATGCATTTGAGAGTTGAGACTTGAGATGAGAGTTAAGACTCAAGATTGCTTCTAAAATAAGAGCATTAGCTGACTTAGAATAGCAAGAGATATTTAGAAGTACTTAAAGCATTTCTTCAGAAGTCTTAAAAGTGTCTGAGTCCACTTGTGGGCTGCATGTAAGCCCTAATTGTAGTCTGTTGCTGTCATTGTTGTCTTTAATTGTATAAACTTGATTTATTTCAGAAATGTTTGGCTGCAGAATGAGGCCCCAAGTCACCTCTGAGGTGCAGGTGGAGGCACACTGAAGCTACGTTCTCCTACCTCATTTTGCAGTTTATTCCCCTCAGGTGTTTCATTTGACAGTTTTGTGGTTCTCATGGTGCAGCTGTTCTTAGTTGGTGGAAACTAACTGAAGGTTGCGTGCCCTTTGGGTCACTGTTGTCTCAATAGCACCGAGTTCATCTGCCAGGCTGAGGGAGAGCAATGAAAGGGGGACGTGGTCGTGTGCTGGGGCATATACCCCATGGTGGGCACATGGTAGGAGTACCCTGGTTTTGATGCATTCAGCTGAAGAGTGGAGAAAAAAAGTCGATGACCAGAGAAACCATTTAAATATGTCAAGTTGCAGAGAGCTTCCCTGGGTCATTCAAGGACAAGCAGCTGAGATGCTTCTTTCTAAATGAATTACAAAAACATGCAGGAATGGATAAACCAGCTCCAATACTTTAATTATTTTCTCCCTAGTGTCTTAATTTTTTGCCTGCTTATTACGGCAGTTGACCAGCTTTCTCTGTGGCAGCTGTGCCACTCCAAGAGTATTTTGAACAGAGCAAGCAATATCCTTAGGCTGGGGAACTGGTTTATGGAAGGAAATTGTAACGCGAGAGGAGGTGGCTATTCTAGCTTTTAGCCTTACACCTTGCAGCCAGACTTGAATCCAAAGCATAAGAAAACAATGACAATTTACCACCTCTTTGTGAGTCTCTTGGAAATCATTTAATTCCGGTTGATTTTGTAGCAGACAGCCAGCCCTTGCAAAAGAAATTACCCTGGAGACACTGAAGCAGCATGAGTTGAGATGTCTGGAAAATACCAGTCTGTCCATCTTGGCTCTGATGGTTTTGGGTTCTGTATCCACAGGATCTGACAGTTTGATCTTGTGGGAAATTAGTAGATTAGAAAGGAAGGCAGCAGCTTCAGCCCAAAGGAACCTCTCTAGCTCCCTAGGCACCCCCTCACCTCACCCATTTAACTCCTGAAGAGGCTTCTCAGATGTTTGTACCCCTGGTGCTCAGCAGTTTGGGGAGAAAGATCACACCCGGCTCTTGAGTTATCTTTCAATTTCACTTCAGCAGAATTTGAGAAGAGCTCTTGGAAAGGTCAAAACCCAGCCCTAGATTGAAGCTGCAGTGTCTGTGAGATGCACAAGGAAGCCCTCGTTGTCTGTTGTTGATGCCATCCATGAAGTCAGAGCTTCACTAAATACTGGCTGTCTCTGTTAAAAATCAAAACAAACAAAACAACCAACCAACCAAAAAAACCCAGCACCAAAACCCAAGCCCCCCCTCCCCAAAACCAAACCCCAGAGAAAAACCCTACCAGCAACTGAACAGAATGAAGCTGGTGGTGCGTATGGTGGTAAATGCCTAATCAAGTGATTGGGGATTGATGGGAAAGGACTTTTCCACAGCCTGTAGTGAGTAGTTTGTAATTGCTAAGAGCATCAAGGTGAGAGTCAATGTGGTTGCTCTTACTTGGAGCACTGAATGTTTCATCTGTTTTATTCTCTTCTCTCTTTGGTAACCCAGCGACCTCACCATTTGTGTACATATGTATTTACTAAGTTTGGGGGTTGTGTGGGGTGTTTTCCCCCAAACGTTGCTGCCTTAGATCTTAAGCATTCATTCCTAATGCTGGAATCTGATCCAAGAAATCCCTTTTTACCTCTGTGGAATGCTTAGCATACAAAACTTGAATTACTGCTGACAAAATGTTTACCTAATGGAAATAAGTATTATCTTCCTGGATTCCTAAGGATGAGACCTTTGAAAGAAACAACTGTAATATTTAATAGGAAGTGTTGTTCATTGTTAGTTCAGTAAGTTTGCAAGCAGCTGAACAAATACTTGCATCATTATAAAATGGCTCTATAATTCAGAGAGGAGCCAAGTACTGTGAAGTACATTTGTTTGGGGGTATCAGGATGAGAATTTTTTTATTGCAAGAAACTGTTTATGCAAACTTGTGTACGAGTTATCACTAAGGATTTTTATTGGGCTCCTGGTGGTGTGTTTATCAAATCCAGAGGTGAAGACCTAGACTAGCTCAGTATTGCAATGCACCCACCTAACATGTTGCCTTGATTTAAATTCTCTTGCTGCCTCATTGAGGACAGCTATTTGAACCCAATCCTGTGACATCAGGTGTTCAGTTCACAGCTGAACTCCAGACTTCTGTTGGCTTTTTTTCTTCCTCCCATGACTTTTTTTTTTTTTTTTTTTACAATATCTTGTCTGTTTTGTGGAATTAAACAGTATGTCAAAACCATTACATTTTTTAGAAAAGCAATCTTCTAAGGAGTCTTTTTTTTCATCCTTATGATGGGACCATTGGATCAGTGGTGGGCCGCAGCAGTAGTGTAGGAGCCTAATTTCTTTCTTTCTTTCTTACAGTGAGATCAAGGGAGTGGGGGAACCTCACTGTTTTTTGAATTTGTATTTTGGTCTGACTTTTTGGTCTTGGAAATTTTTCCAGAAACATCACAAGAAACAGATTATCTTCTCTGTGGCTTCTTGGCTACAAGTAGAAATGTGTAGCATATCACTTAGGTGCATGTCTGAAGCTGTCCTCCAGATCTTGGCAGACACAGGTCAACTAATCAGGGAGCTAATTGAGGCTATCACTAATTGTTTACTCAGGACAGCACAGAAGAGCTTGAAACAGGGCAAGTGGTCCCACATGTTGGAAGAGCAATATGTCGAGCAGAGATGAGTTAAAATTGTGTAGGGCAAAAGGCAAAATCGATGCTCAGGAAGGAGAGGGGGATAGAGGAACATTCTTTTCCCCATCAGATCATGTGTTGAATCTGGCTTACTGTAATTTTTAAGGTAATGCTTCCATAAAAACTGGACATCCCTGTTTGGTGTGACTAATGCTTTTGGGCTTTGTCTAACCTACCCCAGACTCCAGAATGACAAAAGCATTTCTGTGCTGAAGCCGGTAAAGCTTTCAGGATCTTTCACCCCCCCTCCTTCTTGTCCTAATTAAAGCCAGAGTGCTCTTTTTCTCTTAGGTTCATACAGAAAGAAAACAAAATTTTCCACAGAGTTCTGTAATGGAAACGTAGCTCTCATTTATTGCCGTGGAAATCAGGTTAAGTAAAAGCAGGGGCTCTTGGCCTGTTTTATGCAGGTTCCTTAATCATGATTCTTCCATTTCTGCTATTACTTTGGGTCAGAGCATGAGTAGCCAAGCAGTGGGTATGGAATTCAAAATTTATTTTTTACACATTGCTGAAATAAAAGCTTCTCCTCGCTGAAAAATTAATTACTGAGTGTTCCAGCACCTTATAAGATATTTATGTGTTCTCCTGAGTCCTGTCTCTTCCTGTTTCAAAGTGCCGTCTTGAGAGCAGTTCAGGAAAGAGAACTGCTCAGCTGCACTTCATAGTCTTCCTCTCTGCCAAGGAGTCTCAAGACAGCACTCGAAAACAAAGATACATACTCTAGGGAAAATATGAATATTAGATCACTCTGGTTTAATCATTTGGGATACAGTGGCCTCAATTTACGCATCTGACGTTTCAGGGGTTTTGTAGCCGCTGCTAAAGTGCATCTCAAAATCGTTAAATCTAGAGTTCTTAAAGGCATTGGAAATCCCAGATGGGTAGTGCAGTTGTGGTACTGGTGTCCAAGGTCTGTCTCCAATGTGTAAAGAATTTCATGACAAAATCAGTTGTCTCCTAATTTAATGGCTTTTTGTAGTGTTTTCATTGTGGATTTTTTCCCCTGTCTTTGAAACGGAGAGAAAAGAATAATTTGCTGGTTTTGCTTCATTTGGGAATGCACAGGATTGATGGTGGCCTGATTAAATAGCATCCTAGAGTTGCTTGCTCTTAAAGGGGAAATAGTTGCCAGCATCAAATTTATTACATAAAGAGGGGGCCCTGCAATGAAGTGGGTCAGAATATTTGTTCTGGCTGTGTTGGAGTGGCAGCAGGGAATCGATGTACTACTTCAGCGCTGCTGTAGAGCTCAGCTGTGTTCATGAAGTTGTTTCTTCAGTGTTGTAATCCAAGTGTTACTGCCAACCTGCCTTGCATTTGTTACTCTTGACCTTCTTTGTGGCTTAGTAGTTCCCTTCAAGTCAGCTACCTTAGTGCTTCCTCTGAATGAATGAGAAGCTGTCATGAATTTCCAGCATCTGAACATTGCGTAATATAGTTATTTCTTTTCTTTGAGAGACTAGTGCAGACTTCAACAGGAGGGAAAAAAATAAATAAATTTGCATCTGATGAAGTTGATATGTTTGTCGGATTCTGTGTACTGAGCTCCATGCAGCAGGATGGACACATCAAATAAAGCCCACAAATCTATGGGCGGTGGTGCTAGTAGTTAAGTGATAATTTACAAAATATGTCTTTTGGAAGCAGTGTATGCATGGAGCTAAAATGAAACCTCGCATGAAATACCTTATTATGATAATTTACGGAAACATGAGGATTACATCTTGTTCTGTGGAGAAGCAAAGAGACAGAATAATGACACAGGTTAATAGGTCCCTCAAAGCCAATTTTAAATATGAGGAAAATACTGTAGGTCATCCTTTTTCATTTATTACGACTGGCTGGGCAGGCAGCTTAAGGTAAGGTGGCTGCTGTGGGGCAGCATTTGGGGACAGACCCCACTCCCCCTTCCAGTGGATCTTAATGCTGTGAAGCCTGATGAAGTAGTGATGCTCTCTGTAAACGAGCACAGGGGCACTGGGGGGAAGGAAGCACGGGCAGATGAACTGCAGGGGGACAGCTTGCTCAGCTTTCCTGGTTACTCCGTTGCTGCAGCAAGTGGTCCCCCAGGGCAGGCAGCTGAAGGAAGTGTGTATGAAGTACAGCCAGAGCCTGTGCTGGTCTTCCCAGCCGCACCCTCAAAAGTTACTGCTCTGACATGTAAGAGTGGAGAGAAACAGGTTGGTGGCCTTTCCTGCTCTGAGATGGTGCAGGGAACATCACCTTAGGACATGCACATTTTGTCTCTGCCTCCTCCAGCCGATCTGTGCAGGAGGATCTTTGTAAGTTATATGGCATGAGAATAGGTATAGCAGGATCCAGGAAGCTGCTTGATCTGCATGTTTGTTGCCAACCTCAGTGTGCATCTGTGCCTGCCTTGGTTCCTGGGTGGTATGTGGGGATGCTGGGGACCCATTTTAAAGCTAACAGGTCTCTTAGCTTAGACAGAGCTTTGCCCTGTGCCTGTATCCCAGTGGAAATGTTTGGAGTCCTCAGGAAGAAGCAGCTGACACTACCTATTTGTATGCAAGGCAGCTGAAGCATCAGTAATGCTAACAGCATCAGTGGTCCTGGTAATCTGTCTGGCTCTGTCGACAGAGCCTCTGAGAGCAAAGCTTCAAAAAAATAAATGCAAAAGGCTCTGGGTAGTGACCACATAGAAGGTCAGTTGAGCTGTTTGACATCATAGTGATGCTGGGGCCAGAGGGTGGCTTTTTACTGTTGGGAATGGGGAGGGACGTTTGATGTTTTGAGTTCTACAGGGTAAACTGTCCCACTGCCTTCCATATCATCAGTGCTTTTTGTCTCTGTTCTGTGCCCTGCCTTTTAAGTTACCGTGTCTTTATTCATGGTTTTGGATTGTCTGTGCAAAAGCAGCATGTTTGGATACTTTGTTCTTGCTGATTGAACTAGTATCTTTGACATCAAGCTTACAATATGAACCTACAGAGAAAATTAAGTGTGTGGCATGCAGCTTATTCTTAGTTTCCTCTACTTTTTTTAATTTTAATGATTTTGGGAGTGCTGAACTAATTAAAGTGGCCAGTAGCTTTCAGTATGTAGTTGAGTCTCAGCCAAAATTAATATCTTGCTTCAGCCTACTGTAATTCCAGAGGAAAGTAATTTAGTGGTAATAATGTTAAAAAATCAAAGCTAAATTTGTTGAATTGGATGTGCCTCTGTAGAATGGGGCTTCTTTCTAACTAATGGGTTCAAATTAAAATGAAATAAATGCCCATAATGTTTCTAGAGATTTTAATGTACATAATAATTTCATAGACTACTGAAATGCAGCCACTCTTGTTTGAATACATATAGAGTTCAAAGCTGAAATTTGCTTAATGACAATACAAGAGCTGAAAAAGTGTTCTGTATGCGAAGATGCTGTAGAAAGATTTGGCTGGATCAAAACGTAATAACTCAAATTGGAATTTGGCCCAGATGCTGAGACTGATACCTTTACTATCATTAACAAAAATAAGTATTCAGCTGACATTAAAGTCTGAGAGCTGCCTTAGTACCATACTGAACAAGAGATTTGATCTAACCCAGTGCATTACCAGGACAGCTTCTGAAGCACACTGCATCTACTTTTGGAGTTCTTCTACCTGCTAATTGGACTTTTCCTTGCAAAAATGTTAATTCAGATTTAACTGTCTTTAGGATTGTTAATGGCTTAATCCAAAACCAATTAAAGTCGTTGGATATGCTCCCCTTGACTCTAGCAAGCTTTTGATCAGGACTTGTGCGAGTACAAATGAAAAGGCTTGCTGGATTTTGCCCTAAATAATTTTATTGTAAATGAAGCGTGTCTGTGCGTATGTGTATGTATATTTTGATGTTTGCTTGGCTATATTTATCCTTGTGTGTCAGCTGTGAAGTAAGAGGTTCAGGTAAGTGAAAAGTCTGTTTTTACTGAGAGGCCAGTTCAGGTATGGCAGGAATCAGCATATTTTTGTGTGGTTTTTGAGGTTAGGGCAATATGATTGTTAAACTACCACTGTGACAGGTAGCTAGGAACGTAAAACTTGCTAGAAGAGAGCTTCAAGTCCAAATAGCACGAGCTACCAAGAGGATCAGGAGCCCGGACCACGTGCCTTGTGAGGGCAGGCTGCTGGAGCTGGGCTTGTTGAGCGTGGCAAAGAGGAAATCTAATAGCAGCCTACAGGGGAGTGAAGAGTAGTTGTAAAGCTGATGGAGCCAAGAACTTCTTGGTAATGCCAGATGATATAACAAAGGACATGGGCCCTGAATTGTAGCTTGTGAAGTTCGCATTGGATGCTGGGGAGAGAATTTCCCTAGAAGGGCAGTGCTGCATTGACTGAGTTACCAGAGGGGCTGGACCTGATGCCCAGGGACTCTTTATGTCCGTGGCAGCCTGTTCTGAGGGAAACTAAAATGCCCTCCTGTGCTCCCTCCTGGCCAACCTGTCTATGGTTCTGTAGCTGCGCTTCTGAAAATGGGCAAAAGGCATTTGTGAAAATAAAAGCTGTAACCCCTCCTAGGCATATGTAAAACTACCTTTTGCATATTCTGTCTCAGCTTGTGCGAAGGCGCTGGCAGCTGCTGGTATCACTCTGGGGCATCATTCTAATTTGCTTTATGCAATAAAATTGTTTTACGTTTTGATTTATTGAATCCTTCTGGTCGTGTACAGCACTAGTGTAGATTTTCTCCATGATTTTGCAGCAGAATACTGGGCCAACTTTTTTTAAGTTGTTTTAAGCTTAAATCCTCTATAAGTAATTTCTGAATATTGATGTGCTAGGAAATTAATCAGGAAGAGGAAATTTAAGAAGAATAACTATTGGAGTGTTAAATATAAGCAGTACAGAAAATAGCCTCTATTAGTAAAGACTACGTACATATGTGCAATATTCATATTTCCGCATGTATAACATAAGGGTGTGTGCATACATATGCGTGTGTATGTGTCTGTTTCTTGCACAGGTACAGTATATGAATATATGTGTGCATGTGTGTAGGGTTTATCATATTTGAAAAGAGAGGGAGAAGTATCCTGTGATCTAGGTAGCAGAGAGGAATTTCACAGATCTGGGAATCGGTTTTTCTTTCTTTCCTCAATTCAGTTGACTTCACTCTGCCTCAGTCTGTTCAATGAAAAATATCCAAAGCTCTGCTTTTCCTATGTCGTTCCTTTCCTCTATCAGTGACTTCTTGCTAGTACAGTTTGCCAGAAAACAACTCATGTTTTGTTTTTGAAAAGGCTTTGGCATTTCTTTCTGTTCTGATGCCAAGGAAAACCAAGACACTATAAAAATAGCAAAACTGAGATGAAGATGCTCCTCTAGAGTCACTGTCCTAGAATTAAAATAAAGTTGTAATTGTATGGTATGAAAGCATTTTTGTACTTCAGTAGTATACTCTTACAAACTTCAGGTAATAATAAAGTTCTTGTAAGTTTTGGAGATCAGGTAACTTACTAGGTGAGTATCCTGTCTTGGCTAAAGCTTGTCCCATGTCCTTGGCAGGGTTTCCACTGGCCCTGCAGGAAGGGACCTCAGGAGGAGCCCCCCAGGGTCAGCGGTGCTGGAGGAGCTCTGCCCCTCTGCACAGCCCCCTCTTTCTTCTTTAATCACCGGTATAAATCTGCATTAATAAACTGAAGGCATCGCTCACTATATTTTTATGTTCCTGTATCTAGGCAGACTAAGACTAGCTTTTAACCTATTATTTTGCTTTTTCATTTGCTAAGCTAGTCAGTTCCTGCTGTGCATATGAATATTTTTCTCCTTCTACAGCCTCTTGTCTGTGACTGCTTCCCTTCATTCTCTTTCATTTGGTATTTCTTTTTGCCCTGCCTTACTTAGGTTAAAAGCCTTAACGTCTAAAGCGTTTAAAAAAACCACACAACTCTGCAGAAGTCTGTTAGCATTAACTACATCCCCTCTAGCATTCTCTGTGCATATTTTCTACCTATTCTTTAGAAGAGGAGCATCCTTTCTCCCTGTGCCTGTGCTGCACTTAGCCTAATGGCCTATGACTCAAACTCAGTCCTGGTTCTGAGTTGGGCAGAGAAGGAGCCCTATCCCAAGGGAAGACACTTATAACACTTTAATTACAGCTGTCATGTAAAATCAGAGTAGTGTTCACCTCCTGATGGGTCGTAGTGTTTTGGATCTCCTGAGATGTGCATATAGTTTATCGTGTAGATGTAATTTTTGAAGCAAACCAAAGTGTTCTTGTATTCCTTTAGAACTAGAAATTAAATGAAAGAGTAACTTAAATCCTGACTAACAAAAAAGTTTATATTCTTCTTGCTACACAAATTTAAAACACAGCTGATTTGCCAGTCTGTCTCCTGTCCAGTGGTGACAGAAATCTGAATATTTAAGTGACTTTGTGGTTTGAATAACTGAGGTTTGTGGAACTGCCATTTAAAGACAGTGAAGCAAATAGTTGCAGCTTACTGGGATTAATTGACTGTGTTTCTGAGCAGGCATTTTGGCTTGTGGAGCTGACCTCTACCAGCTCTCTCCTCTTTATTGTACTCCCTAATGCTTAGCAGCCAGCAGGTGTAGGTACTCCACTGGGTCTTAAATGTTCTTAACTGCTGAGTCCTTGCTCTTCAGTAGCAAATAGTATGAAATGATCAACGCTTTGTATTTCTAATTGAGAAATTGTGCTCTAGAAGAAACTGATGAACGTTTCTACTACAGTTCAGGCTGGGTCTGAATCGCCTTGAGGTGTGCAAACAGAAAGAGGAGATGATGCTGAGTTCCAACTCAGCTGCTTTCTGTGCTTTTCTTTCTTTCTCCTCAAAGTATTGAAGTATTGGTGGAAGTTTCTACTGTGACAGTGTTTGAGTTCAAAGTCCTCTGGTCAAACTTCTGAGAGTTGTCCTCCCTGTTTGCATGTACTTTGCAATAGATAGTTAAAATCTATATTTCTTCCCAGTTCATCACTCTCCGTGAGGCTGCCAGAGATAGCAGTTCTGATGGGAAGGTGTTATGGTGTTGGCGTTACGAATGGCTTTCAATTACACAACGGCAACCCCCACCAAATCAGACCATTTGGATTAGCATTTGCTTAATGAAAGTGAAATACCTTTTTTCTTATTTACCCTCGCGATGCCAGATTCGAAACAATTATATGGAGGTTGAAGGCTGTACATATAAACATGTTGAACTATTTATTTTTACCAGAGTGTTGATCTCCTTCTGTCCAGATTAGCCGTCTTCATTTCTGCTCTATTTGAGGAGAAAGAAACATTGTCAAATAACTAAAACAGAGAAGAAAAAAACACACAACCTGATTAAGTGCTATTTTCAGGCTTCTAGAGTGGTGTTTGTAATATTGTGGGAGCTGGAGCCATTTGAAAGGTAAGACCTTCAGCTTTCATAATTTAAAAAACTATCAGTGCTGCTGTTTTCCTGGAATACCGAGTTGATGTGTTTAACTAGCTGAAACTGACCCCCTCCCACCATGTTTTGGGCAATTAATGACACAACATTAACCTTACCTTGGTATGGACTTGCAAGTCAGTGAACTCAAGAACTTCCTGTGCGTTGGTCATTAATCTTGAAAGAAAATGTTTCATTATCAGAGAGATAAGCATTTCATTTTAATGTTTATAAAAATGCATCAAGAAATCACTGGAGAACAGAAAATTGAAGGACTTTTAAAAGTCATTGATAGATCCCTTTTCAAAGCTTTTACTAACAGGCTAAAGATTTACTAAAGACTAAAGGTTTACTAAAGATTCTTGCTTCATAGTCTGCATTACATAGGCTAGATCGTTATGTTTGAAATAATGATGTCTTTGCCTCTATTTTAGTAATTTATCTGAAATCTTATCGTAGGATATCTATAGGAGATTTGTTAACAATAACTTAAAGAAAGCAATGAACTGCAGACAATATTTCTTTGTTTGCTTCTACCTAATGAGCCTGAGTTTCTCAGGAGAATTTGTGCAGGCAAATTGCCTTCCCAGCAACAGTTTCCCTCTCATCTTGCTTCAGTCATCATTAGAGAGAGCTTGGCATGTGAACTGCAGAGCTTACTCTAAACACTTTGGGTGACAACTTAAACCAGCTGTAGAGCAGAAGAGGTGAAGATTTATCCTGTACTCAGAATTTTAAAACACCATTCTGAAAAACTCAGCCCCTAAGTTTTTACTTAGGTATCCAGATACTGTAAAGATGGGATGCCTTGGAGCCCCTCAGTGAATTTAGAAAGGAAACTCTTGAGTGTCATTTTTGAAAATCAGAACTCTTAAGGTCCTGAATACTTAAGATTTCCACAGTGTCTAAATAAATGCTTTAAAATTGGCAAATTCAAATAAAAACAGTATTTGTAACCATCCAGTTGGCGTATCACATAAATAAAATATGCTTGATAAATCTGTCTGCTACCATGCCAAATAGCTACAGTGCTAGCAAGAGACAGTTGTTATCAGCTGTTTGGACTCTTGTATAGTTTAAAATGTCAATGCATTATTGCTGAATAGTGCAAGGGCAAGCATTTGTTCAGAGTACTTCTCTAAAAATGTGCTTTAGAGAGAGAGAGAAATGTCAGGATGCAAGATCAGATGGTGCATACCATAGGATTTGGCTAAGGTACTTGACATCTAATGACATCGTACAGTTCTATTGATTATTTTATTGCCTCCGCCAAAGAGCGACAGTGTTCTTGCCTGGGTTCTTGCTGAGCGAGCAGACTCAGTTTGAAATGTACTTTCCCCTATTTCACCCCTTTGCTTTCATTACTAATTCTTTATCTTATGTGGGAACTCAACAAAACAAATGCATAAGTTCCTCAAACCTATTAAACAGGGAGAGGAAAGCCTGAAATGTTACCAGTTTTCGAGATCTTTAAACTTTAGGAGGAAGAACGATATTTTTAGCATATTCCAAGATTTCCATCATCAGATCAAACACGTTCTAGTTTGTTCTCCTCTGCTGGTGTCTCAACGCTGTCTGATGTCAGCCCCACCAAGGCCATGAGAGCGCTGCCAGTTACCGCTCTAGTACACGTGTCAATGTGGGAACTGTGTCATTGCAGTTTTCTGGTTTGCAGATTTTGCCAGAGCTGCATAGACGAGTATGGAAAAGACCTAGAAATGGCAGTGCTGTAGTCTGAAAGCCTTGACTTTGGCCTGGTTGTTCCCATTCAGAGGCCTGGGTGTAACGTGTCAAGTTGTTGGGGTACTCTGCCAGGGGCTGGGTGTGGAAAGGAGGATTTATTTATCTTGTATTCTCAAAATTTTGTACATTCCCATCCTGCTCTTTCATGGTGAGGAAAATAGCATTTTCATCTGCCATTAGCAGTCTCTGAAGATAGAAAGGTCTATTCCTGAAGTGTGAGTTCTTTTGCTTATGTTTTTCTTAGTGACTTTTCCTTTAGCATTTTGAGATTGGAGATAGGCAAAGCAAAGAGAGCTTCATAATTAAAAAAAGTTCATGTTGATCCACGTCCTGTTTTATCTCATTACATGGAAGCAGCTTGAGAGGAACAGGTCATCACATCAAAAAAAGGTGGTAAGCTGTAGCGGAAAACTTGTCTGCATGTATTTGACCCTGGTTTCTTACAGCAACAAATCTTTTATAAACTTTTTATTGTGAAGCTGAGGATCATAATCCTTCCTAAATCAAGCAATGAATAAATCTCTGTTCAAATCCAGTCTGTCACTTTTGAAAATACTGCCTCCAAGTAGTTTACGTTGTGCTGGATATGCCATGAAGTGTGGGGGGGAGAGAAAGTAAAGATTAACCTTCCTCTACTGTCTAAAGAAAAGAACAAAGTCCTACACTGCATGTTAAGGGAGAGAATGGGGATTGTGTAAAATAGGTCAGAGATGTATTTAATTTTAAAAGGCTTGGATTGAGAAAGGAGAGAATAAAATTTTCCATAATGGCAATCAGGTAACCCTGAAGTGTAGTGGTTAAGAAATAATTATACCCCAGAGGGATTAGAGACATCCACCATTGCCTGCTGCCTTGTAATGCCTTGGGGATGTGATTAACTTATGATAATTAAAGCTCTTATAGTGGAAATGCAGCATGAACATGGAGAGTCTGAAGAAGTTTCAGGGTTGTGTCTTGGTACGTCTAGCATTCATGTTAACCTATGCTGTTTGCACATCTGTAAACATCCTCTTTCTTTATACATGTTTCCTTGTTGTTTGACCCTTAGTGGGTGGCACCATAAATGAGTATGTTTCCTGGGACCTGAATGATTTGTTCAGTGCCTTGGCTTGTGTTAGTGTGGTGCTACTGCTCAAGTGATTATCTGAAATGCAGATGCCTTTGATAAGGACTCTAATAGCTTCACTACTTGCCAGTTTTACACAGCGTGGAAGTGGGGATATGCTCACTGTGGTCTTCAGGACAGTAAAGCTGTGCAAAGCATGTATAATGCTTAGAAAGGACAACTTCTGTACGGCCCTGATTTCTGTAAAGTTCAGTTGGCACTAAATCAGAAATGTCCCCATTCTCATTTACTTGTGTCTGGTGTGGGCGCATGTGTAAGTGGAGGTCTGACACTCCTCATGTACAGTCCTATAGAACCTTTTGCAGCCTACTCTTTTTACCAAAAGTGCTCCCGTCATTTTTTTTCTCAACTCTGAAGATGTTTCCAAAGAAAATCTTTTAATTTTTCACAATATTAAGAATATAAAAATCAGGGGACCTTGTCTTCACAGTGAAGGTGTATCTGAGATATTAAGAAGTCTAAGTGTTGAGAATTTCAAGTGCAGTAGCTATTTTATGATTATTCCCAACCTGGATATTACACACCCTTTCTGCAATTTCACATAATCAAATTGCAAATTGGATAAAATTTATCTCAAAGAAGTTCGTGTGGAACAAGAGTGTCAATATGAAAAGGATCACCATTTGAGAATCAATTTTCTGGATTTTTTTTCCTAGGTAGGTAAGTTCTTAGACTCTTCTTGAAAACTTCTTTCTACTTCATACAAAACATATGTATGAAATATGAAAAGAGAAATACAGTGGCCTCGAAGTATGAATTTCCCACACATGAAATTCTGTGAAAGATTTTTTCTGGTTTTATGTTTGCATTGCTCCAAAGAACCTAAGCCCAACCTGGACAGGCTTGAGAGATGGGCTTGTGCAAATCGCATGAAGTTCAGCCAGGCCAAGTGCAGGGTCCTGCACCTGGGACGTGGCAATCCCAGGCACAAATACAGGCTGGGCGGAGAATGGCTGGAGAGCAGCCCTGAGGAGAAGGACTTGGGGATGTTGGTGGATGAGAAGCTCAACATGAGCCAGCAGTGTGCACTGGCAGCCCAGAAAGCCAACCGGATCCTGGGCTGCATCAAGAGAAGTGTGGCCAGCAGGTCGCGGGAGGTGATCCTACCCCTCTGCTCTGCGCTCGTGAGACCCCACCTGGAGTACTGTGTCCAGCTCTGGAGTCCTCAACACAGGAAGGACATGGACCTGTTGGAATGGGTCCAGTGGAGGGCCACGAAGATGATCAGAGGGGTGGAGCACCTCTCCTATGAAGACCGGCTGAGAGAGCTGGGGTTGTTCAGCCTCGAGAGGAGAAGGCTCCGGGGAGACCTCATAGCAGCCTTCCAATATCTGAAGGGAGCCTACAGGAGAGCTGGAGACGGACTCTTTGTCAGGAAATGTAGTGACAGGACAAGGGGTAATGGTTTTAAATTGGAAGAGGGGAGATTTAGATTAGATATTAGGAGGAAAGTCTTTACTGTGAGGGTGGTGAAGCACTGGAACAGGTTGCCCAGGGAAGTTGTGGATGCCCCATCCCTGGAAGTGCTTAAGGCCAGGCTGGATGGGGCTTTGAGCAACCTGGTCTAGTGGGATGTGTCCCTGCCCATGGCAGGGGGGTTGGAACTCGATGATCTTTAAGGTCCCTTCCAAATCTAACCATTCTATGATTCTGTGATCAGCGCAACAGAAGTGCAGTGTGCATTGACAGGGGCTTTATTCATCTGGTGTTGTCAGTATACTCTTCTGAAGATTAATCTTCAGAAGTAAGTACTTCCAAAGTAACTAAGAGTTATCTTAGTTACTTTTACCAAAAGATAAATTACCTATTTCAGGCTATGTAGTGGTGCAAGACATGTCTTACCTATGTGTTTGGTGTCTTAACCACCATGGATATTGTTGGTAGTATTACGGGTGGTAGCAGATTTACCAGAAGCACATATTCCTCAAGAGGACAGTTTTGGGACAGTTTCTCCCCCAAAGGCTGTGAGTAGATTAACAACAGAAATTTGGTGTTCTCTATCAGATGTAGCAGTCGGGGTCGTTGGCACTGTGTCAAGTGGTGGGCTCTGCCTACCAACTGCTGGTCAAACCTCACGGGTGACTTCTTTGGTGACTGATGTCTGTTGTGAAGCTGTCATCTATTCAGAGAGAAATAACTGATGATTTTTCTTGTAACACTGAAGATTCACTGCCAATGTCTGCTGACCTCTGCATAACCTGCTAAGGATGGGGTAGTCATGCTTAGAAAGTTGCAAGATTGACTTATTACTTATGCTTCAAATGTAGGCTAATTTCCCTGTGAAATCTCTGTAAGCAAGACTGAAGTTTAGATATTTTTGGCTGCTGCGAAGTTAACGCTACTTACTTTATTCAGAAATGTTTTGTGTTTCAGTTGTTTTCTGAAGTTCAGTGCGTTTCTGAAGAACACGTTTTATAGAGAGGCATGTAGCCAATGAGGAAGCCTAACTATCGTATCTTAAGTTTCCTTTTCCGCCTTTCACCAGTGTAGGCCTATAGGTGAGCCTGGCAAGAATGGAAGCACTTTTGTCTTTGACAAAACATTCTTCTCTAACTTGTACATATCCCTAAGTACAACCAGGCTTATGCATATATATGCAGAACAACATGTTTCTATGGTTACTTGTGTTTATTGACTACAATATAGGATATCCGTGTTTTCTTGAAAAGACATTTGCATCCATTATTTCTTTGGCTTGGTGGCACTTCCTTATTTGCGGGTTGGTTGGGTAGATGATAATCCTTTCACTCACTGGACTGTCAGGAAGAAGGGTGTGAGAGATACAACTTCCTACACAGCTGAAGCACACAGGTTGTTACCAAGACCTAAAGGATTTGGAATTACCACAACATTGTTATTTCTCTCTTCTTTTTGTTACCCGTTGCTTACTGTTAGTATTGGAGATATGTTGAGATTGTTATGAAGAACGTTTTGGTTTTTTACATTTCAAAAGGGTTGAAGATACTGTTCCTACTTCGCTCCTTCATCCTTCTGTGGAGACCACCAAAATGCCTGAAATCTAATACCTATGGAGTATTGTGTTTATACCTTTTTATACCTCTGCTTACCCTGGAGCTGAGTTAGATGTGATTGAAGTAAGAGGGGCTATTTCTGGGCTGTAGCAATTGTATCCAGCTGATCTGTATCAACAGTGTTGTATGGTGGCTCTCACAAGAATGACTCTACTATGCAAATAAGCTTCCAGGAGAAAAGATATCCCATTTTAATTTAAGAACTCTTACATTCCTGTATGCTATGGTGCTATTTGATCTTGGTGCTTTGGGCTTGCCTGCCCAAGCAAGCTAGTGCCTGGTGTGGTGTGGTGAGATGTGTGCTTATAGAGCCTTGGCTGCCTTTGTAGGGGCAGTGTGGAGAAAGCCTTTGTGTAAACATGCTAATTTACTTCACTTTGAGGGCATATGTTGATCTCTGAGTGTCCTTGGGAACTGCTGACGAAAAGCCAGTGAGCTGTGAAGTTACTCCTTGGCTTGCTGTTGACTACCTTACCATCCTACAGCCCACCACGTGCATGGGCTGTTGGGAAGGGGAGCAGCGTCTGAAGCACGGGGATGTCTTACAAGTCAAACCATCAGCCCCCGTTGAATCCCTCCATTTGACCACTAAGGGGGACAGTTTGGTCTCTGAAAGCATTTCTTCTTTTTATTTCTCTCTCCATTCTGTTTAATCATGTTTGAGCTGTTTTATTTCTGTTGAGCAGAGGGTAGCTCTCTCCAGCAGCATCAAGCGCAGTGCTTTCCCATGGGGCAGAGGTTAGCCAGCAGCTGCCGCCTGGCTGTTCTGTAGTCTTCCCCACTCTCCTTGGTGTGAAGAGCTGAAAACTCTCAGACTTTGCTATATATTGGGTAAAGTTGTTTTTCAGTGACCTTCTGTACCTGACCCGCATTTACCTAAGCCGCTCACCTCTTTGAATTAGTTGAAGCCAAAAGGCTTCTTTTTTTTGACCCCTTTTTTTTTGGATGAGACTTAGGCCAAGAAAGCTTACTTCAGAACTGTCTACAGCAGTGTGTGGCATTTTTCAAGAATGGATCAGTGAAGTGCTCTGATTACAGAAATCATACTATCTGAATGTTGTTAATAAAATCATTGATTCAACTAGGTGCTCAAGTGCTTTTGTGAATCCTAATTTGCCATTGAGTGCAGTTCCTTAAACCTGGGGAACTTTTCTTTAAAAGCAATTACAAATTGACTCAGCCACCTTTGAGCCTTTCAGTCCAACAAACTCTTTGTTCTCATTAGCCTTCACACCATGTTTAACTGACTCTGGGTAAAAAAACCACACACATTGATCTCTGGGCAGCCAGTAATGTTTTGCCTGAACCTTACCAGTTATTTATATGAGGTTTTCAAAGATTTCAGATATTTTGAACAGCAGAAATCTTACAACTTACAGACTTGCAGTACTTAATCAGGTCTTTTTTGGTTGTCTTTATTTACTGTACATGGTATTAAAAAGATGAAGGGCAGCTTTGTTTTCTGCTTTCCTGGATGGCACATGTATCTCTCTTTCTCTGTGGTGAAACCTGAAGGTGGCCAGCCATCCATAAAGGCTGGAGAATTGGGAATTCTGCTTAACATAAAAAAGAAGTTTGGGAATTTGTTTCCTTTCACATTGATAATTAAGAGAACTTATTTCAAAGATTTTTCTGGTGGATGTTCAAGGACATTATTGCTTTTGTCCTGGGGAATACACCTAGGAGCCACGAGGTCTTGAGAGTATGTTCAGTTGTCAATACTGCCCCATGTGCCCTGCTATACGTTTCGCAAAGCAGAAGTGAGGTGCTAGGAACATGTGGATTTTCTGTAGGTTTCAATGCTTTGTCAGGATGGTTTGCATCATTCCCAGTTATCACAGGCTTGGCTTGGGATTGCTACTAAGCGTGATGCTGCTATGGTATTTCAAGCAGAGTTTGTGTTTTCCAAGTCATCTTCATAGCAATAAATGCAGGAAAAAAAAGTTTCAAAATTCATTTTATATACTGTAGCTCAGTCTTGTTACAAAAGCAGGAGTCAGGTTACCGTATATAAGCAGTGCTGATTTTATGCTCTTGTTCCTTCCAGCATGTGATTTGACACATAATATATATTAAAAAACAAGAACAAACACACACCAACAAAAAACCCAAGAAAAACAAACAAAACCCACCCCAAACAAACAAACCCCTAGATTATTACTTTAGTGTTTTAACAGGGCTACACCCTTTCCTCTTTTTCTGGGGTGGTGTTAGGGTTTGTAAATGTAACTGCAGGCATAATAGGATCTTCATTTAACTCATGGTACATCTACATGGAAGTGCTCTCAGAAATATAGACAAGGGGTGAACAGGCAGTCGAGAGGGCTAAGATTTTACCATAGTGTCAACATGAAGATCAAATTCCATCTGTTGTTACTACTTCTCAAACTTGGATGCGAAACCAAGAACTATGTGAAAGGACATATAATGGTGCCAATGACAAAGTGCTTCCCTCTCAATGCTGGGGAAAAATTCCACACCATGATGATCGTATCTGTGGTGCTACGCAAGAGAGTCTGAAAGGACTGACTTCGATAGGACAAGCTCCAATAAGGCTGAACTTTGGCAATTTGCCTGCCTACCATATATTGTAACTGAGTAAACAAAACAGCTTTAGCATACCACAAATGGCTGAGAAAATGCATGTAAGCATTTTGCTTTATTTGCCATCTCTAATTTAATATTTGAGTTCCGAACTTTAGATAAAAATTCCCTGGTTTTCCTGTTCTTGTCCAGGAAATGGAATTCTTTTGCAATGATAATAACACATTACCCTGAACTGCAAAATATTTATGCAGAGCTTTGGCCTTCCTCATAATGTCTTAGGAGCACTCGTGTTCTAATAAGGATGTAGTAATCACACGTTTTAAGGTGAGGCATTTGACATGCTTCTCTGTGTTTAACACAACCCGGTAGTAACACTTGGGTGATGAAATGTTGAAGAAAGTGGCTATGATGTCGCAAGACCTGCTAACCTACATCTAATTTGTCTTCTCTGCTTTGTGTTTGTCTAGAAATGCTGAACTTCTGGGGGAGTCTGATCAGCTCCTGCTTATTATCCTGTAAGATCCTGTTAACTGAATTCTTACTCGTCTCCAGGAGAGCCAAGTCAGGAAACTGCAGCAGGGCACACTTATATGTTGGAAGTGCCATCACTGTGATGAGCTGAGATTCTTTGGGCCTCATATTTTGGATAGGGTTTAGTGAGAAGGACTCAGAGAAGTCACATGGAAAAAAGTAGATGCACTGTCAGACACAACTGATGCCAGCTTGAGCTTACAAAATTATATTTTTCAGTTTTCATGTTTTGTCCTGTAAGTGAATGCAGAGAAGAGACATGAGATTGTTTGGGCTTTCTCACTTTTCAAGGGTTCTTTACAAGAGAAGGATCTCTAAAAAAAGAAAAAAACGACCAACCAAACCACAATACAAGACATTAGTCAAAACCTTTCAGTTTTCCATTTATTTTCCTTCTTGTTTGTGTTCACATCTTTTCCAGGAGCTGTGATGTACCTTGTTCCAGGAGACATCTTTTATGACCCGATGCAGTTCAGTGCTCTTCTGTATTGGAAAGAAGAATTGGTATCCTGTACAAATGCACTTCACTCTTGACTTACTGTTGTCCTTTAATCTGAGCTTTTCAGGTTGGTTTGGTTTATGTTGGCTGTGGAAAAAGGGATAAAGAAGAGAAACCTCACAGTAGTGCTTATTATGCACAAACACGGTTGGTTGAATACTGGAAGAAGAGTCAGGAAGCTTAAATTTTTATTTTTGCTGGTTTTGCCACTGACCAGCTGAGACATCTTTCAGAAGTGATTTCACCTGCTTTCTTGCCGTTTCCTTAGCCTATAGACTAAGTGTGAAATGTTGTGATCTATTCACTGTTGAGAACTGTTTTTATGTATTATTCATCTTACCATTTGCTCCTTTACTGAATTGCCGCAGCATTCATCATTGTGAGAGCCAGGTCCTTAGAAGAGAAAGCTCAGGAGTTCTACAGTTTGAATAGGAATAAGCATGAACAGTGACTGACTTATCGCTGCTTTCCAGAGCTGACCTATTGAATTCAGATACAGATCTGAGCACAAAAAGATGAAGCAAGTGTAGAAATGGATTTATATTGCAAGTAACATAGTTATAGTTTCTTAGGAAACAATATGAACCTGCATTTTTGACAGCCCAGCTAAATACTTTTGTGTCAGATATAAATTAAACTTGCTGACATTTAATAATGTGCTCAGAAGTGTGATCTCCTCTGAATAGGTGGCACTCGGTTTATTCTTTGAACGGCAGCAGTTAGCACTTCCAAATCTCTGGAGTAAGGTTTGCCCCTAATGACAGAGCCTGCAAGGCTGGCTAAGCTTGGCAGGTTTTCTGCTTGATGGAAAACTGGGTTGCCCAGAGCTCTCCTAGTTGGAATGAGCGAGCAGCTCATGACGATATGGGAACGTGCTCTACCGTATGGGCTCGCTGTGTGCAGGCAGGTGTGAGATTGAGCACCCAGTTGTGAGGGGCTGGGGTGATCCAGTAACGTCTTTTCCAGTTTATGGTGAGCCACAACTAAAGCCCAGCTGTAATTTTAATATCTTTTGACATACATACCTCTGATTTTTTTGCTTTCTGGGAACGTAAATGCCAGCAACCTACACTGCTTGGATGTTCAGAAGAAGAAAACTGCAGTTGAAATAAATGAGTTCAGAGAACTGAGGTCCTTGGTCCAGCTCCATGTTTCAGTTGAATGCTTAAAATGTGGCTCAAAAAAGAACAGACCAGACTGCAGTAAACTGTGGTGTGGTATAGAGAGGATCCATGCAAGTATTTCATTGCTTTGCTAGTAGTTTCCTTTTTAGCATTTGTTTAATGTTTATTAAAAAGTTACATTAAATGAGAACACGTGCTCCATTACCATAGTTTTTACAGTGGCTCTGTGTAGTGTCTTATATTTTAGTTGTTTTAATTTTTAATAGAATCCCCGCAGTGAACAGGGTTTGGAAAATGCAGCTCTTAGTACGGAGCCAACAGACTCTAGAGAAGGTTGCTCTGAGTGCCCAGTACATGTTACCGTCCACTTAGTGCATGTGTTCTTGTTGTAACAGTTTCACCTTAAATTACAGAAAATTTAAAAAACAGAACGAAACAAAAAAAACCACAAAAAAACTGGGCTGGAAATTTCTGAGACCTTGCTGGAGAGCTTCATGTTAATATACCCTGGGCTTCTGGGAGTCTGCTGCTTGTCAGCCTGGAGTTCCTGATTTTTAAATCAGTACTTGGGCTTAAAAGGGGGCTGAGGAGGACTCCCTGAAGGCAACTATTTGCGAGAGAAAAGATATGAAAGAGACTTGAAGAGTTCCTGTTGCTTGAGAAATCTATCTTATTTTTCCAGAGGGCTTGTAAAATAAAATTGTAGATGCTTCCTCTCACTCTGAAATTTAACGTGATGCATAGAAAGGGTGTTAAAAAAGGAGGTCTTTAGAGCTGCTTGGCTTTTCTGCTGGGAGGTGGCAGAAAGGACACAGAATGACTTTCCTTTATGCACCTGTTTTGCTTTTGTTACAATATTTTGGGTGTTTTACCCATTGTCTGATTGCACCACCATATGAATTTTTTTTGCTTCCCATTAATTTATAGAAAATTTCATTTTTCTTTTAACCAAATTTTGTCTGGAATGGGAAAACAGTCCAGAAATAATTTTAGTATCTTCTGCAGAGAACCGCACATTCATATACATGATTGTTTCAGCTTGGTGAAAATGTGTTGCTACAGTATTTGTAAAAGAAAATGCTACAGTAGTCAGATAAAGGCAGAGCAGCAGAAGGGGGAAAAGCTGTGCCATGTTATTGCTGGTTTCCTGGTGTCATCCAGGGCTTGCAGAGCGTGGTAGCCCCATACGCCGAGTGCAGGGTAACTCTCTTCTGCTCTGTAGAGGCTCTCCGAGGCCTTGGTCCTGTCTGGGGATGGAGAGGGAGCAGGTTCCTTCTGCAGACCTCCTCCACGCCTGCCACTGCTGCGCCTCCCCCCACCGTGGCTTGCTTATATATATATGTTAGGAGGAATAGCCTGGTTTGGGCTTTCTGCTGGAGATGGGTTGTGTGTTGTCTTGCTGGTTTGTTTTGGTTTTGTGTTTTGGTTTTGTGGGGGTTTTTTTTGTTTGTTTTGGTTTTTTGGTTTTTTTGTTTGTTTGTTTGGTTTGGTTTTTTTTGTTTGTTTGGTTGGGTTTTTTTGGTTTTTGTTTTTTAAACTAAAGGTGATAGGTTTGGGTTTTGTTGTTATGTGGAGGTTCCTTCCCCAACCCTCCCAACTTCCATAAATATTAACTATTGAACCTTTCAGAAACTTTGAATGTTAAAACAGTGCTGATTGGGCCGGACAAGGTGGACAGGATCCAGGTAGCTTGGTCAAAGGAATGTACTAAATGCAGATTATACTGCAGAAATAAAAATATGTAGCATTAAGGATGTCCTCTGTCATTTGTGGGTTATGTTGAGAAGTGTTTCAAAAAAGTATTCTTAATCATTATGTATTGAGGACAAACCACTGATGGAACAAATGATGAGGGCTGCCATGAAGGATCCTAAATGGCTGGCTCTGGGGGCTTTTGTTCCCCGTGAAAATCAATTTTAAGTTAAAGGACCTTATTTCCATGCAAGTGAAAAATATCACTCGGTGTACATGCTGCATTCTCTCTTTGGTACTTCAAAAGCATCCAAGCACTTTTTAAGCACTTCATGAGATGTTCAGGAACAGATAATCCTGTTTCATATGAAAGCTGTTTTCAAACCTCACTTCAGTGTGTAACTGAGACCCTTCAGATTTATTTTTAAAATTTATTTTCTTGGGGAATGAAATTCCTACCCTGATTCTTATGATACCCTCATGAACGTGGGAGACATTGGTCTGTAGCCTTGCAATGTTCTGGTTAAATGTCCTTGCATTAGGCTGTGAGAGTCTGTTTTAATCTTTCCTGCTGGAGCTATTGCACTTGGTATACATAATTAAACAGTCCTTAAGCAAGAGGAAGGCTTAGGCCCGGGTGTGTGAACTGGTTAACCCTTGGCAAGTTGAGCTGGCCTGATTTTTAGAAATCTGTCTGCAGCAGTTGTTTGCTTAGTAGCCTCACAAAACTGTCAGATATAAATGAGTGTTTTACTTCATCTTTCAGATAGTAATTTAATTTTATGCCACTGGGTTGATAGAGAAGCCATGTTACACGATGCTGTAATAGTCTCCTGTTCTTGCTTGCTCTGCTACAGTAAAGAGGGAAAATAAACCAACTGCTGTAAGGTTTGTAAGCTGCTAAATGGGCATTTAATTTTATGTGAAACTGTCTAGAGAGATGTTGCACTACAGCAACAGCACTAATGTGGCTTATGAATTGAGAGGTGGTGCTGTTTAAAGGTGTCTGCAGAAATAAAAGGAAATGAAGATGTTTATAGCAAATGTCTGTCTGACTGACAGCTTGAATGTTGGCGGTAGGAATTGCTATTAACTGTCACAAAGAGGAGAGCTGTAGCCTTGTAAGTGGAGGCTTCCCTCAGCTGTAAACGAGTTATATCAGAAAAATGGAGCATACGCAAGAACTTCAGAAACCATTTGAATTAATTGAAAATATCCCATTAAGACTGCAACTATTCCTTAAAAGAATAACTAAATCACGAAGTGGATAAATGGTGCATTTCAGGTTTTCTCTGTCTTTATTGATTAATTTAGATGCCTGAATCTCACCGTGGTCTCGTCTGAGTGATCAGCAGGAGTGATCTTGGGGCACTGTGGGTCAGATTCAGACATGTAAGGGGAGGTTATGGTTTTTGCCATCCTCTGTACAACCTCTTTGCTTACAGCAGGAATGAATTTGGCCTTCTGCCTCGCTTCCCATTGCAGCCTGTACTTCTGTCCTCTACTATCAGTGAGTAATTACAGCAAGAACACTGTTCTATTGATTTTTAAACCCTTGATGAAAGAAGCTTCTTGAAAGGTTTTGGTGCAGACTCATTTAAAAGTCTTTTTTTTTTTTTTTTTTTTTTGTTGTTGTTGTTATTTGTCATTTGTGTTGTGCCTGCTCTCTCTGGGCTGGTGGGTCTGTACTGGTCCCAGGCGGCCAAATCTCTCCGCTGAGCAGTACCAAGAGCAAGGGCTTCAGAGCTTTCTCTCTCACCTGATGAAGCCGCGAGTACGTTGAGAAGACAAACACTGGGCAGGGGGTGGGAAGGATCCTGAAACTTCTCAGTTTATGTGCTGGGCCAGGCTCAGTGTGGCCCAGATTCTGCTGCTGGCCAGTTCAGCAATTTCAGATGTGGTCTCTAGGTGTGTGGCTGCTGTCATGCTGCCACGGGTGTCCTTCTGGAGGTAGATCAGGATTTCTGGTTTTCTCTTCTCCACCATGCTTCATGGGGAATAACGGATGTCACCGTTTAGCACTTACAGGATGGGGAACAGCTGTGTAGCCTTTCCAGATACAGAAAATTGATGTCCATCAGGACTCCAGGAGCCCAGGGCTACGTGTATGTCATCGCACTGTAGCCCAATGTAAAGCTCAGCTGGTGCAAGGACATGTTTTCCCTCCCTATCTGCGTTTGCCCCTCGTTCCTGTGCCTGGGATGTAACTGGTTGTTATCAGTGAACCACAACTTTGTGTGTGAGCATCTTCTGTCAACCAGCGCCAGCCTAATAGTTGTTCTTCCATAGGCATCTTCATTATTCATTTCATGAAACAGAGGCACATGTAATGCTATGTAAGCAGTGAAATTACTAGGAGAAAATCCCTTATCAGTTGATTGGGGGCCTCCTGTTCTGCTCATAAACCATTCTTTTACTCTGGAAAGATCACGAATCGCCCTTGCCATTCCACTTCAATCCATCATTTGGTGGATCCTTTTCTGTCTCTTCATTGGACATCCACTTGTATGCAGGAAACAATGATGAAGAAATTCACATCAGCTAATGGCTGTAGTATTTACATGAGCCTGAGCCTCTATGACTATGCTTTAAACTAATTTGAAATGTAGGAGCTAAGTAATAGCTACTGCATAATAACAGTGTGGTTTCCATTTAGCCATAGAGTAGAAGAGGTGTGTGGTTAAATGTGGGCTGATAAATGGGAACTGTTTATTCTTCTCAGCAATGTCTGCTAAGTGCAACCCAGGTTGGCTCTGTTTCATTACTTTGAGTTTTCTCACCTTTCAAAAGGTACCTTTATTAGCTGTCCTGATGCGGATTAAAATAGCCACTTACCAGAAATTCTCTCATTAACTATATAATTTTACAGCTATTTTTCTGGTTCAAAGTATTGATTTGTAAGAATATGTATACTAATAATAATTCTATATAACTGTTGTTTAATTTTTTATATCCAGAAAGCTATATTTAGAATTGATAATGGCTTTATCTGTTGCTGTCCTGAAGGATGATTTCACAAAGGCTTTGATAAGCTGTTGATTGCTGTGCTAAATGCAGCAAGGGTGGGAGGAGACATAAGGTAGCAGAGAGTTTCTTCTTTTTTCTTTTTATTATTTTATTTTTTTGGTTTAAACCAATGATGTGTTGCTTTTTTAAAAATGTAGGGAAAAAAATTCTGCAGTGACAAGGAGTTTTGATGTTTTGAATTAAGTTGTTCTGATTATTTAGCCAGTGTTTAGGAATGGTCTCATCTACTGTGTCATCATTAGCAGTAAATCAGGATGCTGAGAACGGGGTGTCAGTAACTCAGACCTGGAGTTAGTAGAAGCAGCAATTTGATTCCCAGCAAAAAATAATACATAATGAAATGGAATTTCAACCTCAAATGCTCTTTCAGCTGTGGCCCCTCAAACATAGAAATAAAACAATTAAAAGAAAAAGTAAATGTTGATGGGAAAAGATAAAAAAAAAATATTTAACTTAAATTTAACTTCAACAGTCTTGTAAGTTTTTGTTGATTTATATTTGCTTTTGGGCATGATACAGAGTAGTCTACTTCTGAAAGTACAGTATAATCAGTTTATACTGGAAGATGTTTTGCCAGGATATACCAGTTCTGTGATAATTTATAGCAAGAAAAAACATCATTCTCTTCCTTCCCTTCCTTTTTGAGGGGTGGGGGGTTCAGATGACTACATGAACTTTTAAAAGTAGTATAAGCTGTTAATTTTTTTAAATTCTGAAGTGGAAAACATGACTCAGGTATGTTTTCACTCCTTATCATGCAGTGAAGCATTTGGGGCTTTGACTTGGCAGAGCAGATCCAGACTTGATTGGTGATTGCTCTGAGGTGATCATAGCTAATTTGGATTCATTTCCATTTGTTAGTTCATGGTGTGGCAAAGAGGTAGGCATTTATCCTAAGAGTAGATGACTGTAAATTGGTCATATAATTTCTGTGGAACATATAGTGAGTTGAAACCCCCCACCTTTCCTCTGAAGTTAAAAAGTTAGTATTTTACAGAAGACCCATCCAGTGGATTTTCAGAAAATGGGCAGTCTTTGCCTTAAAGCAATTAAACGATGGAATTAAAGTTGAGTTATAGAAAATCGTAACAAATCACAGCAAAGTATATCTACAAATCACTTGGATTTGGATACTCTTGCTGTCTCAAAACCCACCCTTCTTGTTTTCCAAAGTGCTTAAAAAATTAGACCATTCTGTATTAGTCAGAGTTTAAGGAATTAAATAACCACAAGGAGTGGTTATTTAAAGGAGACTGTAGGACAGGTTTGTCTGATAGTCTGTGAAGCACAAATTCCAAGATCTGTGCTGCTCTGGTGATAGTCTCACATTTGTTATGTTTGAAACTTTTCCAGTTTATTTCAAATTGCTTTAAGCAACAGAGCTCTGTACTACTGCTCTAATAGACTACTACACCATCTGAAATATTAGTGTTAGCAAACATTTCAACTTGCTCAGCTGTCTTCCAGCTCATCTCCTTAACCTCAGCAAATGGTCTCTTTCACTTTCGTGATGTGATTCTAACAGGTCTGTAATTTCCATTAGGAAGAAGGATAAATGGTTTGTGATTCATGCAGTGCACAGAAGTGCAGTGCAGTTCCAAGAAGCTCTAGAGCAAGTATGGAGAACTTCTGACAGAAACCTGTCTGCCCTTGACCACCTGAACACCCTTGCCTCCTTTTCTGTACTCTCTGGTTACTGCATGGCATTGGCCATGGGTACTGCGCAGGTGGCCACTGGACACATGGGTCCACTAATATCTTTGGACTGCACCAGGCTCGCTGTGGAAGAGGCTCTTGAGGCAACAATGCAGATCTGTCCTTGTCCCTTAGGAGACAGAAGGTGTGGATGCCATCTTGCTAGGAGAATTTCTGTAGTGTTGTCATCTTCTTCTCCCACTCTCCCAGGAGAAAAGAGGGGTTTGCAAGCCCAAGCAAAGATAACTGGGAAGGAGGAAGGAAGGTGTAGGTCCTGATTCCACCACCAAACACTTGAGATTCATCCCTCAATTGGAAGTGAAAATATGAGGCCTTCTGGGTTGTCCCCTGCAACTGGATTGTAGCGGGGGAACATACTGGGAAGCATAACATTTTGGAGAGAGCTTTATCTGGAGAATGAGCTATGTGTTAGCGTGTGCTGACCTGAATGCATGCTGCTTATGAACTGCCACTGAGCCAGCTTGGTTCTGGGAGCTGTAGATCAGCATCTCTGTAGACACATTCTCATTGTGCACCCACCAAAGATGTTTGAAAGTCCGGTTTGGGCTTTGGGAAGGCCATGCCTCACCTAGGGATGCTGAGGTTCCCCAAGATATCTCAGATTAGGAAGAAGGTTGCAGTGATGAAAGGGCTTCCTCAGGCACGGGTCTTCTAGTTGGAGGTGGTGTGGTTTTTTTGGTGGTATCACCTGTGCTGTAGATTGCCAGCATTACTGTGTTATTGAATTGTGACAAATGGGTTTTGGAATGGAAGCTA
The DNA here is from genome assembly GCF_964106895.1 of Numenius arquata. Classification (NCBI taxonomy): domain Eukaryota; kingdom Metazoa; phylum Chordata; class Aves; order Charadriiformes; family Scolopacidae; genus Numenius; species Numenius arquata. Next base: position 44,883,531 of record NC_133581.1, on the reverse strand, counting down.
GATAGAAAAAAGCATTACTGATATTATTTTATAAAGCCTATTTACAAGACTTACATTCTCTGTCCTCTTTCTGCCAATGATATTAGTGTTGATGAATTCTTATTTAGAGAAACACAGATCTTATTATATCAAGGGGTAAATATGCGGTGTGATACACAGGGATTAGCTCTGCAAGTCATTATCTCTGACATGCTGTCTTTAGTGCTGCTAGTCCTTCTCAGCAAAGGATCTTTTCTATATTTAAGTATTTTTAGCTGAAGAAAAATGAGGTGATTACTATGCCCTCAGATATCTTCTAATGATTTTTTGCCAAAGTAAGAATAGACCTGGTCTTATGAAGGTGTTTGCTAATTTTGAGCATATATTGTACCTTTGTAAAATAGCAACTGCGATGGTATTAGATCATGTCATTTCCTTGGAGTGGTGACAAAGCTAATAAAAGACTAAATCAGATAATGATTTTTATACAGCAAACGTTTGCTGCTAAACAGCCCACTGACAAAATTACATGGTCTTTTAAAGCCTTTTAGCACGTGTAAAGCCTTCAGCTTTTAACTGATTTGTATGAAACTGAATCTTTCCCAGAAGTTTCTCCCATACGACCACACTTCATTTCCAGAAGGTAATTATACCCTCAGAGACAAGCTGAGTAGTAGGAGTTTTGTACCACAGAAAATCCTGGAGGTGGGATTACCTGTCTAATGATGATAGCTACCTCCCTTAATGAGCTTCTTACTGCCAGCATTAGTGTGTCCTTGGTAAATTGTATTTCTAGTGTTTCTTACATACGACGATGCTCTGGAGGGGACTTGCTAACAAGAAGCTATTCAGTTTTGCCATCAAAATGACAAAAAGACCAGGGTGATTTTCCTTTTCTTGCTAGAGTTCAGCTTTGCTGACTAAAGGTAAATCACTCTGCCAAGAATGAATCATCGGTGGCTCATAAAAATAATTTCTCCAGAGAAAATTTTTGGTCTTTGAAATACGCAAAGCTGTGGCCGAATTTCCTGAAGGGAAGGCACTCCTTCCCAAGCACAGGGCTTGAACGCTTTTACTTTGCCTGTGTATCTAACAAGCTTCAGAGTAGAAGTCTTCCTAGTAAAATGCCAAAAAATTAAAGGTGTTCTTTATCATTTTGTTAGGGTCTAGCCTGCTTAAATGGGGAAAAAAAGAAGTGGCTTTCCTGGGCTTTCGTTTCTGCTCTCTGCAAGCACTGCTGTGTCCTGGTCCTCGGCAGGAAACTGTACCCGGGTTGGAGTGTAGTGCTCTCAGGGAGCCCCATTTTGGTATTTGGGCTGCACATTGCTTGTTTTGCTTCTGCCCCCATAAGTGAAGATTTTCTTCAGTGTCTAAAAACTTCCGCAGTATTTGACCCCTGCATTTTGCTTACTTGTTTTTTCTCTTAAAATTATTTTTGGCAACACTCCATGAAACTCAGCCATTCTGATTCCTGAGAAAACAGTGCAGTATGATACAAAGGTGAGATGCATGCTTGGTCTAATGTCTGTTTACCTTTTTAAAAAAGATTTGTGAAGCACAATGCTCGTTATTGTTGATGTGTTTGGATTTGGTTATATGAAATTTTACTTTATGGCTAGCTGTAAAAGGCACTAAGATGAAATTGTGAGGAAAAGTAAGGGTGTGCATGAGACAGATGAAAGACAGTGATGTACCTCAGGATGCTCAGGGAATCATTTTTAGACTGCAGTTAAAATTCAGAAGCCTGTGACTTCCAGTCCTACACTAAAAAATTGGCTTTCTTGAATTAAATTTGCAAAGATGCTACTGTTGCCAGCAGCAGCGGCTCCTGGCTCTGTGCCTAGCCTTGTCTGTGCTCAGGAGGAGATGTTAAGCTGTTGAGGCAGTGTTTGGGTACCACTTTGAGGTAGATTGTGGTACAACTGTGTCACAGTTTGGGAACCTCCTACAGCTACACCACATCTGTCACATCTTTGGCATTTGAATGAAGAGCGAAAAGAAAAATAAAGGTTGTATTTCTGAGGCCCATTAAATGTACTGGTCTGGAGAAAAAGTAATTTTTTTTTTTCTTTCTTTAGTTTTGGTATTTTTCTGTTGCAATGTGAATAAAACAAGTATACTGCTGGCATGATGGTAGCACAAAGGCACACAATTCTGAAGCCTTGCTGTGAATTTCTATTGAAGTTTTATTTATTCATTAAAAGCACCTATACTTTCTGCTAACAGAATACTTCTTGAGGAGAAGGTAGATAGTGTACTGATTTGCCAAGATTTCACAGTTTGAGTTATCCATAAACTAACATTTGCACTGTGCTGGAAATTGCATTTGGAATTGGAAAGAAAAGCAGTCTGTTATCTGAGTCCTAACACACAAACTTATTTTGACTGTCACGACATGAAATGATGTAATAATTGCATATGACACAAGAAGGGTGACGTGGTAATGAAGCCAACTGTTTGACTGTCAAAATATTTAGTTTCATCATATCATTTCATGATAAAATTGGATGCCACTTCATGAAATATTTGCTGAAATGTGTGTTCATTAGACTTTTACATACCATACCATTTCCCTCTCAAAGGGCAGATCAACCATGTGGGGACTTCTTACTCGATGAATGTGTGAGGGTGTCTCTTTGGCCACCAGCCATCTGACGCTAATGCTGGCTCGGGCTGCTTTTATTGCCCTGGGGCCTGGGGCTGCGCTAGGTCCATGTGGTAGAAAGATGCCTGAGGGAACTTGTGAGGGTGTATCGTTTTTAGCCTGTGGGAGAGTGAGTAGAGGAGCGTAATGATGGAGCTGCATTTGGCTTTGAAATGCTCTTGGGCTTCATGTATTTCAGCTGCCGGGACTGCAAGATTTACTACAGTCCCTTGGAAAGAAGGATTGGGTGATGCCAGGCTACTAGGTCTCATGACCTGGTGCCAGAAAAAAGATGCACGTTACGAGTAACTATTAAAATAATTTTTTTCTAATCATTGCAAATGTGCATCCCTCTCTGTGTACTCATTGGGGATTTGCAATGGGTAGCGAGCAAGCTTTTGGTGTCGATGCGATGACAAACAATGGAGCAACAGTTGGCCCTCTGTTGTTTTCGCAGGACTAATCACAGAGTCTAAAAGTGAGACCAGTGGCAGCCAAAACTGTGTTACTGTCTCATGCAGCAGAAACCAGAGGACTTGCTGCTGCTTAGTCTTTAATTTTTACTGTGGTATTAGAAGACAGGGTAGCAGCAATGCCTAATATGTATTGCAAGTGGTAGCACAGTTTATCACAGATGGAAACAAACTCGTTTCATGTTCAGTAGACTATGAAATGAGTCACAGCTGTTCTCTCCCTGTTGCACAGTGACACACTGCTCTCCTTACAGAGCATCCTTGGAGTGGCTCTTTAGGCACTTGCATCCCTTGCTTGATGCCCGTTCCTGGATACCTCTCTGGGAGTCAGAGACACTGGCTCAGCTCCTGTGGGAAGGACCAGCGGGGTTCATTGGTTTGGGCCTTAGGTGAAGGGCTGAGGAAGGTTTTGTTTATAAAATAGTGATTTATATGCTTTTCTGTTCAGAAATTTGAGTGTAATAATACAGATGTAAGGTGCAAAAATCTGTCCAGTGAGCTTTTGTAGTGATAACATTTACTTCTGTAGTGTCTCACAACCAAGTATCGTCCCAGTGCACTTGATGGGGAACTTCTATCCCAGGATTTGTGTGGCCTCATGATGTCTGAAGGCCCTGGTCAAGGCTCTTCCGCTCTCCACCTTTCTTGTGCTGCTGCCCTGCCTTTGCTACGTGTGATAGCCTGTGGTTTTGTATTTTACCTATGGCAGTTTTAAATGCAGACAGAGACTCTCCCCCTCATTTTGCCTGCATTGCTGCTGGTACGGCTAACTCTTGCACACCACCTGTGAAAATCATCCTCATGATTGGAAACTGTTTCTCCTTTTGGGGTTTATTAGGCTGCTTACTATTAAGCAGCAGGAATAATTTAGCTTCGTTACTCAGCAATCCCAGTTCCCCTGGGTCTGAGCAAACCACTGAAGACATTAGGGTGATATACATTAACTCTGGCTTGTTTAAGCAGTGTTCAGTACACAAGTGCTGGCTGTGAAGAGCAGTGGTACTTTGCCAGAAACACTCATGGTCTCTATTTTCTTTAATTTTCTTTCTTCCGTTAACTCAAGAAGTCATCTAGCCCTGTTTGTCTTTTAATGAGATCAGCTTTTGCTTACTATTGAAAGATTAAAAATAATCACAGTGAAATAACATTCTGATTTCAGCACCTGGTGCTATGTGCTTGGTCTTGGATACAGGAGGATGAAAAGTATTGCCTGATTTCATACAGCTACCCAGTTAATGAAGCTTTTGTCTAAGCTGTGTCATTTTACCTGAAAAAGAAAGCAGGGTCCAAAACATCCTGTGTTTTTTGGACTGACCTCACAATACAGAGTTCATCCTGTGTTGCAGAAGTGTGCTCTGAATTTTTGGATCTTTTTTTGCTTAATTGTTCCTTATGCTCTTGGAAGAAAAACCCTTGAAAATGTGCACAGTCTGGAAAATGCCATGGAGCATTCAGTCTGCAAGAAGTCATCTGAAGCAAAGTGTGAAGGTGTAAGCTCTTCTGGTGGTGTTACATACTTTGTAGTGTGCTGCACTGCTGTTGAACATTTTTTTTCCAGGCTATTGAGGAACTGAAGAGTTTTTGCCAGGGCCTGGACAGACCCTTGGGTGGTTCAGATGGCAGCACAGGCTGCCTTCCTGGTTCCTCAGGAGCTGGGCAGAAGGCACAAGTCAGGAACTGGGGTTCAGGTGGTGGCTGGGGTCCTTGAGCATCCTGGACTGAGGGGTGAGCTGAGTGTGACTGCAGGAGGCAGGAGCCCTGAGGATGCCCATCTCTCCTTCTCTTGTCCCAGTGGGGAGGGAGAAGGAAGCCCTAATCTGAACTACATAAAATCAGCGAAGTATGAGAATATAAGGGCTTCTGACTCCAGTCTCTGCTTTTGCATCTCATATAATGCCTTTCATAAAGTAATCAATCTCAAGTTTAAGCCTGTTTAGAAATCCTTTTCACAGTTCCAGGCTAAGCTTCTTAATGGGCAAGTTTACACCCATTTACTCCACAACTGTCATTGTCCTTTGACTTAATCATGCTTCCTCCCTCCCTAGTGGTTATGCTGGAAGAGCAGTCCTGGCTTTTCTTGGCTTTCAGTCTGCAGGACTGAACAAGTCAAGCTTGTAATCTCTAGGAAAAACGTGCTCTTCACTCTCCTGATTATCCTCAAATCCTTTCTTTGTACCTTGTCCAACTTAGATACTTTTTTTTTTTTTTTTTGAACAGGAGTGACCCAATTAAAAAGTATTTCAGATGGGACCTCGCTAAAGTCTTGTATGGTAGCATCTCTTTGGTGTACCACAAGATCATGTGTAAGATCTTGCACCTGGGAAAACGTAATCCAGGAGTGCAGCACAGGCTGGGATCTACCCGCCTGGGGAGCAGCGCTGTGGGAAGAAATGTGGTGGTCCTGGTGGACAAGCTCAATATGAGTGAGCAGTGTGCTGCTGGGGCAAAGAAAGCCAACGGGATGCTGGGTTGTACCAATAAGGGCATCACCAGCAGAGATAATGAAGTTGTCATCCCACTCAGCGCCTGTCAGGCCACACCTGGAATGTTGTGTTCATTTTTGATCTTTGCTATGCACAAAAGATGTGGACAGGCTGGAGACAGTCTGGAGAAGGGCCACAAAAGTGATCAAAGGACTGGGAAGCCTGCTGTATGAGGAAAGGCCAAGAGAACTGGGTTTGTTCAGTCTTGAGAAAAGAAGGCTTAGGGAAGACCTTATCACCATGTTCCAGTATTTAAAGGGTGCCTACAAAAGAGATGGAGGCTGCCTTTTTACAAGTGACATGGAAAATATGTGGGGTAATTGGTACAAGTTAATACTGGGGAGCTTCCAATTGAACATGAGGAAGATTTTTCACAATGAGAACAATCAGCCACTGGAATAACCTCCCCAGGGAAGTAGTGGATTCCCCAACACTAGACACTGGTAAGATTCAGCTGGACAGGGTGCTGGGCCATCTTGTCTAGATTGTGCTTTTGCCCAGAGAGGTTGGACCAGATGATCCTTGAGGTCCCTTCCAACCTGGTATTCTGTGACTGTATGATCGTGACGGGCTGGCAGACAGCATGGGCTCTCTTTCCACGTTGAGCATATGTGTTATCCTCTGTGCGTGATGGCTTGGGTGAAAGATGCAAAAACGACTGCTCAGTCTTCAGAACCAGAGTTGTGTCATTGGCTGCTAATTCCTCTGTGCCAAAAACATGGGGGAGACTCAACATGGCTGGCTATTGTAAGGTTAACTGGAGGTCATTTTTATGACTACCAGTCACTTAGTGGTTTCTTGTGTTATTTTGGTGTGCTGTTCTTAACAGATATATAAACAAATGCCAGCCGTATATTTGAATTATTAAATGTACAGAGCTCTAGATTGATACAGTCCAAGTCACTCTACTGTTTCTGGTAATGAAACCTCAGATCAAAAAAGTACATTCATATTAGATGCTGAGAGCTGCTGGGTAACTTTATAGCTTTATACAATTGCCTTCCTTTTATGAAGGTCATTCATCTCAGTAAATATGTGGATACATAATTCTGTAAATTTTTGAGCTATTTTTGTGAGTGTTTCATATGCACTATCGTTCCCAATATAGCGTAGGATCATTAACAAAAGCACTTCATAAAAGAAATATAGAGGGATTAATAAGTAATGGCATACTCAGAATTCAAGATGAACAAAGATTGAGCACTTGCATTTCTGTGTCGGTAACCTAAGCGATTACAGGGAGAAGATACTGCATTGGTTAAACTTGGAGAGACCCAAAGCTGTGCCTACAGAAGACATATATTATAGATTATTTATTTATTTTTTAAAAAGTCTATAATCTGACTTGCAGTATGAATACTACCGTAAGTTTGCCAGTTGTTGGCGTTTTACACTTAGAATACTTTACGATCTCTAGATGCCTCACTTGGTCATGTTGCCATCTTTGAACATGTGGGATGACAGGTTTTGGATTTTCTTTCAGTCATTTTTCTTAAGACTGCACTGCATAAAATGAGAATCACGTTCATATGACATTGTTTACTTTCATCTTAATTATAGGATAATGTTCACAGCGGAGGAGTATGTGAGGCAGTGAATGGTGTTTGCAGGTGATTAAATGTATGGTGAAGCTAAGACTCTCCATAATTACAAAACCCGCTGGTTGTGATTGTATTCCAGCTCTGCGAGCATTATTCACGTCATATAGAGAGGGGCAAGAAAAAGGTAAACTGCAACAATTGTTATGCCCTTTTTGAGTGTTTGTATTGCTTTTCCTCTTCATTTGTCTTGGGTGGCACTGTAAGGGCAGGTGGGTTTATTAACAAAAAATACATTTAAAAGTTCCAAAAATTTCCTTAGAGGTTGAATCTTTAAAAGTTTGAATGCCTGAATATGAAACTGATTCTTCTTAAGCTGGGGATAAATGTCTAGCATTAATTCTTATTAAGTTACGGTACGTAAAATTAAATTTGCACTTTTACTAGGAAAATGCTCGATTTCTCAGTTTTAAAAATTCTGTGATCTTTTTTACACAGTTCTGTATTCACCATATTAAAACCTGCAATACTTATCAAGGATATCTGGCAAAATGGAGCAGATGTATAGTGGTATTTCAGATGCAGCATGTCACCACCTGGTCAGGCAGAGCATGACCCTCAAAAGGGGAATGTTACAAGTGGCACACATCTTTAGTTTAAGACATTCGGTAACGGGATTGCTCGAGTAGCCTTAATACTCTTATAACAATTGCTTTATTATTTTTTTTTAAAGCTTTTTCACTTGTGGAAACAGCAACTTTTTCCTGTAAGAAATGATACCTTCTATTTTTACAATTAAGGCTGCATTTCAACTGACCTGGAGAAAGGTGACCTTTTTCGGTGATGCCCATCCGTTTCAGCCACTTGGTTATGTACATCCCCATTTATCATCCTCCTGGTTTGATAAACAATCAGCGGCTGCTCTGAATACTGGAGAGTCATTCAAGGAGGACTGGGTGCAGGAGGTGGGATGAGAAGTTCTCACTCTCTAGAGGCACATCACTTTAAGAATTCAGTCTTGCAACCTCCGCTTTCTGTAGGGAGGAGTAAGAAATGTGTAATTTTCTCTTTAGGTAGTACCATAGTTCATATCAACCTAACTAGTGTTTTTGCTAAATTTGAGCCTCCTCTGCTCTCCTCTGGCTGCTGGGTTGGGGGTCAAGGGAGAAATATCCTTATTTCTCACTGCCGTTTCTAACTTCAAACCCTCTGATGCTTTGATTTGGGGAACTGGGGAAAGTTTCTGTTAGTGAGCGAGCTCTGGCTTTCAGTGTACCTGATGGAACTTGCCTCATGACTGTACAACGGTCTGGTGCAAATTGAGAGGAGGAGGAGGGCTGCCCATTTTTAAGGATAATCTGCAATCGTTTTGCATCTGCTACAGATTATTTTTCATTTTAAACATCCTTGGAATGCTTTTATCCTGCATCAACCAGGTATGAACAGCTCATCATAGCTGAATGCAGTTACAGGTGTGATTTGTTAACACTAGTGGAGAGTGTCCTTAATACTTTGTTTGCTGAAGTGAAACAGAAGTGGGAATTGCACGGTGACACTCGCTGTCTGGCTAACCCAATTTTCTTTTTGTCATAGCAACAGTGATGACACAGAACATTAAAGTAATCCTCATTTTGGAGATTATTTTTAACAGGGCAGTGATGCCAATAGCGCAATGGGCTTTGATCTTCAGGAATTGCTATTTTTTGACCTCCTTAAGTACTGTCCAGAGCTCTGCTGTAGCAGTATATTCTCTGAACTGCAGAAATCCATCATGGAGTAGGGAGCATTAAGGGATAGAAATCATCACTAATTGAATCTAATTTACCTTAGTTTATGGAAGCAAATTATTTTCATTGCTGAAGTATGCAGAGAATTCCTATAAAATGGATTAGTAATCAAATTTTTTTTTTTTAGGTTTTCTTCCCGTCCCCAAAGAGAATAAGATGTAGAAAAAAATGGGTCAGGGTGATGGTGTTTGTTTTGTTTTGGTCAGATTCCCAAATTTCAAATTTTTAATTTCATCTATTGGGAACGTTTGTATATTGCTTTCAGTCATTCCCCTCCCTCTGTGTTTCATTCTTCTTTCTCGGTCTTTTACCAAATTATCAGCAGTTTCACATAATGGTGCCTACTTTGAGGCCCAAGTGAGCTTTTAGTTGAGCAGAGTTACAGCTCCTTCTTGGGCACTGCGCAGCCACCCTGAAGCTTGTAGTTCTTGTTGTTAAATACTGTTGGGTACTACTTTGCACTTGAGTCATAGCACCAGATAGGAAACACTTGATCAGTTGCAGGGGATTTTCTGTCCCTTCTGGCATTTTATCCCTCTCCCAACCCCATAGAGTTTCTTAGCTGCTTTTTTTTTTTCATGTGACTTACTAAAACGAGACTCTGCGAGACCCTCTAGAAGGCTTTTGCCCAAATTTTGTCTCCTTAAAGTAAGAATTTATCATCCATTTCCACACCACCAGCATGTGGAAATGGATAATAATAATATATCAAGACATAAGCAAATAATTAGTTGCATAGAGCTGCCTGGAAGGTGAGATCTTTTCCTGCACGTGAAAAGAGTATACCCATACTTCTACCCTAACTCAGGTTTAAGGCTGACTGCCCTTCTTAAATTAAGATTATTCCTAAAATATAGGATATTATATGAACTAGTGAAAACGACGTACTGAAATTATACCTCCTACAGTGGATTACACATTTTATTTCTGATACCGCAAAGCCAAGCAAAGAAGTCCTCGAAAGAGCGAATTGTATTGAGCAGAGGATAACTTTGCCTTGAGAATTTCTCTGTTTTTACCACCTACTATCATTGCAAATACAGTGGCAATCTACGTTATTTACTGACTTTTTCCAAAATTTGGTGTATTTTTGTGGTAATTTCACTAAATAGGTACACTTTAAGTCTAGAAGGAGCTGTGAGATGAGCTGATTTGACCACCCGTGCATGACAGGCAAATGTGTTTTACAAAATTACTTTCTTATAGTAATCCTTAAATTAGACTAAATCATTCCATCCTCAGGAGATTAAACACAGGAAGAGGACATGAGAAGTGATGCTGCGTAAAGCTTGTTAATAAATGAGCCTTTTCAAATACTGTTTTGGAGGATAACATTTCTCAGGTAATCATTTCTTCCCACCTGTTAATTAGGCTATTTATGAAATCTTGAAAGGGTTTTTATCAAAGTTAAAACTGTCACTGTGAATTTATTATCTCAGAATTGCTCGTGCAATCCTTTCATGGAACAACAGCAAAGCCACCCTGAAAGGAGGTATTTTGAGGAGCTCTGGCATGCAGATGCTGCTGTGGATGGGTACAATTAAAGCAGTCTCAGCAGCACCTTCTGAGTGCTCCAAAAGTGTCTAGTGATGTAGCTTCACTGCCAGATCTGCTGCGCTGCCCATCTTTGCCATTTGGCTGACTCCGGAAGTGATGGCTCATGGAATGACAGCGCTCAAAGGGAAGTCACTGCAAAAATTTTCCTCTTCCCTGGGATTACTTTGGAATGGCAGTATTTTGCAATACCTGCATGACTCACTAGATTGACAGGGAAGAAACAGTCTCAGTTTATGTTTTGTGGAGGAATTCCAGTGCCTGCTGTCCAGGACCTCCAATGCTCAGCAAAACACAATCCTCGGACATAGAAGCAACAAGGGTGGACACATCAGTACAAGTTTTGAGCCTGGAATGGTGCAGACTGATTAGAGACACTGTGTGGATGCTTTATAAAGCAGTGTGAGCACAGAGAAAGCTTGAGTAGTTCTGGGCTTGCAAAGCCAAGCATAGGAGTGCTTAAAATATATGAAAGATTGTATAGCTGGTTTTGGATTATTTAGAAACCTTGAGGGTACCTATGTGGACATACTTTTAAAACACATGTGACAGTTGAGCATATCTTTCTTTAGGGGATTAGTGTTTGTCCTCTCTAGCACTTTTTAAAACTACATAAGGGGTGTCTGCCTGTATTTTTTGGTGCTTAAAACCTTAAAGGTGTGGCCATTCAAGTTTAAAAAGGTTGTTATCACAGAAGTAAGGGTAGATAGAAACGTCTAGTGTTCGTTATGCCACAGTGCTGAAGACCACGGAGTCTGTGCTGTGGATTTCTCAAGGGCTTTGCCCACCCGGCACCTGCAGTCAGCCCCTGCACCTTTTCCTACCTGCGCCGTGAAATTAATGTGGGCTTGTGCCTCTGGGCAGGAAATGGTCTGCTGTGGGATGACACATCTGCTCAGGAACACTTAATTTTTCAGTTCAAAATTAATTTCCTTCCACTGGGGGCATGAGCTAACTATTATGGGAAGGTAATGAGCTCCCACAGTTGTGGTGAGGAGGAGGATGTCAGGGGTGGGTTCGCAGCTCGTGAGCGGCTGTTCATCACCATCCCATCCGTCTGTGAGCTTTGGCACCTGCAGGTCCCTTAGTTCCTAACTTCTCCTTTCTGCTTGTACGGAGACCTTCTGCAGATGTGCATTGCTTTTGGGGGAGGCCTTTTTATCTAATCTCTTTCAGGGCTTTCTAATTCTGAAGTGTTTTCTTATTTTAGGCTGATTTGGTGGCAAATTGAGCTCCACTTGTGTGCTCTCGTTTATGGATTTTATTGTGCCTTTTATCCTAGCCTTTTTGTGTGTTTCTGGTATTGTTTTATTAAACAATACAGTTTAATAATAACAGTTGTTTTTATTCTGCTGTTATAATCCATGTTTGTTTTTTGAAGCTGTGGGACAGTTTGTAGGGATATACAAGCACTGCAGTCACAAGCTATGCTTCCCTGGGTTGTCAGAGCTGAGGGCAGTATATGTGTTTATGCGAAGGCCACGAGGTAGAGACGTAGGGAAACCATCACTTTCTGTGGTGAGTTCCAGTAAGAAACTAGACTAGGAAAGAAAGAAGCACTACGTTTCCCCTTTCTTAGTCCAGCATATATTCAGATTGCATCCTGCCTGTAGTGTCTGAAGGATGTGTAAGAACAGAATATATTGCTAAGAATAAGTAAGAGTAAATAAAGAAGAGGGCAATTTTTTGGTTTGTTTTTGGAAAGACAAAGAGTTTGACTACACAGAATTTGTCAACTGCTACTGAGTTAATTGCAGCTGAGACAGAAGCAAGGAATTGACTTCAAGGACTTCAACGTTTGGGGAAACATTTTGCACAAACTTTTTCATTTCTTTTCCATCTTCCCTAGTTATCCTGAGTTGATTTAAAAATTATGTTTCAAGTTTTTAATCACTATAAACCCAATATTTTCTTATTTTAAGCTCTAAATTCTGTCTCACTGTGGGAAGCTCACATTAGAGAAGTCTTAAGCATTTCCATCTCAAAGCTCTGGCCAAGTTGGGGTTCAGCTGTGGGAGGCAATAAGTTCACGTGGCCACTGGAGTATGAAACTGAGCTTTCAAGGAACCTTTCACCTACAGACCTTGCAGGCTGAATCCTTGGGGTGCGTCTCCTGACTTGAATACTGCAGGGTTCATTTAGCTCTGTTTGTAATTCCTCTGTAGAAACAAGGTGCTTTAAAAAAGAGGAGCAATGCATTTTTTAGCAGTTTTTCTGTTTCTTACTTTTAAATCAGCGAAACAGCTGCTTGTCATCTCTAATTCTTTAGTGCTGCTGAAAAAAGGTTTTTTGCCTTTTTATTAGTTAACATTCATATGGTGCTGTTTGTATGCAGCGCTGGACTTGGTGAGGTGGAACATGCCTCAGTCAAACACAATGTCTGCAGTTAAAATAGTATTAGTTATTTAAAATAATATGTTAGGCATGAGATATTGTCTACAGTATGGCTATGTCTATAGTGCAAGTACTAGGAAAGCTATGCCATGGATCCACAGCTCATTGCTTACACCCCAATTCCTACCCCTTGCTCTGTGTACTTACCACATGGTAAGTAAGAGGTAACTTACTCTGCTTTGAGTCTTGCATTTATAGTAGGGTAAGAGTAGGCTGAATGTTACCAGTTCCCCAGCACCTGCCCCCAGCAGCATATCCAGGGCATCCCCTAAAAGCTCTAAACTTTTTTTCCCCTTCTCCCAGGCTGTATCACTGCCCAGGTGCTGGCAGAAACCTTAAAAAACCAAACCAAACAAAAAACCCCACGCCTCATAACATCTTTATGAAAGTAAATAACCTGGTCTGGACTGGAAATGGATGTTTCCAGCAGTGACAAATGCACATGGCAAGTGCTGCACAGCCAATCTCTGTCTTGAGACTTTTGTTGTAGACAGGTATGTTCTAGGTCTGACAAATCAGTAGTAGATTTGTTTAGCCAAAACTGTGCTGTCTGTAACGGAAGCTCACTTGATGGCTGCAACTTGTTAGCTCTTACTATCACACACTCACGTTTCCTCATTTCCATTCCTGGCTCCAGTGATTTTCTGTTGCCTGATTAAATAAGACCTTAAATTAAATTTTTAAAACTTAATAGTAATTAATAATAATAAATTTAATAAAAAATAAATAAGATTAAATAAGAGTAAATAAGAACTCTCTTGTTTTGTTTTGTTACCTCAGTTTGCACTTGGTTGTCATGTCAGTTTGGATTTCTGTGAAGTAAAAGTTGAAGAGATACATTTTGGACATAAATTGCACATGTTTTAGGTTTCATTGCAAGACCTCTCAGAGCAGACTGAATTCTCATACATGCTGCAGAGAGAGATAAAGGTGCTGAAATTACATTAGGAATTTTCAAAATAGTATTCCCAGGAGACCTTACCAAGTGTACTTCCAGAAATTGCAGTGAAACTAGATGACCTGACTAGATATTTATCTAAATTATTCCAGTTCCTGTTTGAAGGCAGATCTAACAATAATAAATATTGATTGGTGAAAATTAATCCACATTTTTCAGATTTTTTTTTTAACTTAAAGATTAAATCTGTGTGCTCCAGCAAGCCTTTCTACTCTTCTTGTCCAGCGTTTTGCTTCTCTGCATGTCTGCTTCAGCAAAGAATTCTCCAGGTGTTACAATTCCTGTGTTCCTGCTCTGCTGTGGCTGCAGAGCTGTGCTCTTTTTCCTTTGGGCACAGTACTGCCCAAACACAACTGCAAGTAGATAAACATGAAAAAAACACCCACCCTGATGTTAGTAAATAAAAAGGCTACAGATATTTTCTAAATAACAAGTTTGTTCGACGACCTGAGTACAGAATTCTTGGATGGTACAATGCTAACTGTTATAGTCAGGATGGAAAGGACTGAAGGATGCTCTGGAGAGAGCTGGGTAAGCTTGAGGGTTAAAGCAGTAAAACAAATAAATAAATAAATCTATATAACTGAGGGGTCCAAGGTGCAAGCTTGTGCATATTGAATCAAAACCATTAATTTCTTCCTTCATCTGTAGTAAGTGCATCCTTTGAAGAGGATCAGTGTGTTGTAATTGTAAAAGGAGCCATGAAGGACTAATGTGACATAAAAAAACAGATTAAAGTAGGGTCATACAAACTAGTTAAGGACTGAAAATGTAAGACAGTTGCTGTACTCAAACATAGTTCTCCATCAAGGCCTCATCTTTAGTACCTCATATTTTCAAGAAAAGTATACTTAAGCTGGAAGTGATGCAGAAGAGGGCTTGCAGGAAAGGGAAGAATCAGGGAACTGGAAAGTCCGTGTGCTGAGACCTGGTAAACACACAAGAGAGAAGAACCTTTCAGTTTAGTAGAAAGTGTGGCTATCTGGAAACAGCTGTAAGAAAACTTGAGCTATACTTTTGAGGACACTTCTAAGGAGTGAACTCCTCAAGAGCTTTCCAGTAGTAGGAGCATGGAATTTGTAACTTCACTGACAAAAGATGGTCTGCAAAAGCATGGGATTGAATGAATAGTCTTGCAAGGTTTCTTCTGATTTTCTGTCCCTGAAAATACATAGCAGCTGTTGAGCAATCTGTGTATTTGGTTGAGAACCTGTGTTTAGTTTAAGTTAGAGGGATAGTTATTGGAAAAACATGTGCAACTCATTTTGTGTTCAGTTAATCACATCTTCTCTGTTTTCTACTTTTCCCACAGCAATTTGTGTTTTACCAGATTGGCATCCTTCAATAAAAAAAATTGAAGTAATGTAATTCCTGCCCTGTTGTTGTGGGAGAAACTCAGAGAAAACCAGATGAGGGAGTCCGGGACTATAAAGCTACAACTTCTGGCATGAGTATTTATAATTTTAGAATTTTTGCACCAGCAATCAGCTATATACACTTGAATAAAATGAGAGAAATTGGCCATGAAGGCCTTCTGTCAGACATACTGTGTTATCAGGGGAACAGACAATCTTGACTTCAGCACTCCTATGTAACTTGCAATCGGTAATTAAAATTGCATTTAGCAGTAGACAAGAGAAACATTCTCTTGCTGGCAAGCTTATAGCTAATTGTACTAGTGATCATTTAACTGCTTGTGTGTGCATTTTTCTAACATATACATGACATATGCTGCAGGGCTGCTCAACTTCTGCATATTGTTGAGATTAAAATATTGAACTTCTGAATACTTCCAAGGGCAATCTCTGTTTCATTTTATAATTTGAGATTGACTAGGACGACAAATATAATAAATTGCTGGATTCCCCCTCTCTATTAGTGACTTTCATTGTTTGCAAAGATCCTATTCCAGTGTAGTCAGACGATGTTTGATGAGCCTAAGCACATGATTTAGTCCCAAATTTTGAATTTGCTTATACAGTAAAGGGTCTGAGGTCTGCAAGAAAATATGGATGTTTGTAGAAAGATTTAGCTTAGAGGTGGGGGAAAGAGTTGTGTTCAAAATGCTGTTTCATTGAAAATGAGACTTTTCATGAGGATGCGTCACTTTTGGCTGCTTTTTGCATAAGATTTTGAGGTCTGGAGTGAAATATCTTCCTGGGCACTGAATTGAGACAAAGCTGTGACCGTCTGTAAAAATACTTTGACTGCAGAATAACCTGCTAATTAGGAGTCTGCTGGGGTATAGCAGATTCCTGTCCACGTGCATGTTCTGCCCCGTGCAGTCCACAGCCTTTAACCTCGCTTAGAGGCACTGCAGAAACCAGCCCTATGCCAGGGGCAATTTGATGTTCAGATCTGCCAAGACTGTAGCATGTACTGAAAATGGTCATTTTGTGAAGAAACTAATTTTTCATCTTTAGGGGTGAAACCAAATTCTTTTATGGTTTAAATATCACCATTCTGCACAGGAGGGATGCTGGTTCCAGCGTGCTTTCTCTGTGTGGGTTATTTATAGGTGTTGTGGAGACGTCTGCCCAATACGGTTTATTTCTCTTTTTATTTTTTTTACCCAGTGGGGCTGCTTGGCAACTGTATGACTCTGCATTCATTTTAGATGTAAGCGTTGTAGAGCTCTGCTTATACTTCTCTGTATTATGTGAAGCTGTGTTTCTTGTTTGAGTGACATCTCTAATTAGAGATATCCTCAGGTTTTATTAAAAAACATGAGTAAGCTAGACTCAGAATTTTGGTCCTGTTTGCCAGCTCATTTCAGAATCTGGAGATATGTTTGTGATCATGTTTCTTTCTTTAAATTAATTCTAAAGTGGTTTCATTTTTTTAATGTTGGTTTGCCCTCCTGATTCTCTGACAGTTTGGTGGTAGTATGATTTATTACAATCAAATGATTTATTTTCTCCTATAGCCGTTGGTTAACCAAAAGCCCTAACTATTCTGTTCTCACCCTGTATTAGATTTCAGTCTTGGTTGTGATAGCCTTCCTCCTATCATAATCAGTTTTCTCTGTGTAGACCTACTGTGAAAATATGCTCAATTTATGGTGTTGTCACAATACATGTGGGTTTAGAATCCAGCGTGTTGCCATTTGTCAGTTTGAACTGTGCGGTTTTCATTCATAGTGTCCTGCTATGATAACTCATGTACTTTTCCCAGTTGATTAATAGCATTAAACTTTTCTGAATAATTGTAATTTGTATTTCTTTTTCCCCTGTGGACTTTTACAAAATAGTCACAAAGTTTTTGGATTCTCTGAAATGTCTTCCACTGTCTCTGTAACCAAATGGTAGGCAGGGTGAAGGAGTGCTCCTGCAGGTTGTAAATAATCATCATTCTTGGCTCTCAATTTTAAGATGGTGATCAGATGGACTGTCTGCTTGCAGTAGCGACTGCCCATCTCTTTAACTGGTGGGATACATAAGTAGATGCTGATCTGAAAATTACAGCCATCTTCATAGCAACATTTTCTGGTTAAATTGTTCTGAAGCAGCACAACTTTGCCTGCTATTGGTGTATTTTGCATACTTGGTCAATGAGAAACGCTCTGAATTTTCTAAATGTGGTTTTTGTTGTGTTGCTTTTTAAAGTAATCTGTTTTGAAGTCTGTTTTTAAAACACTTCAGTGGTTAGGCTATCCTGCCTGAGATGACCAAAACCTTTCAGTGGGATTCCTGAAGCTGAGTCTTAAATTAGTTTTGCTCCTGAACCATTCTCTGCATGCTGAAAAGCAACTGTGGTAAATGTACAAAAGATAAAGGAAGTTATGCCGTGTGAATAGTAAAGGTCAAAGTGTCAAATGTTTGCTCTGATTATACAGTAAATGTGTTGGTCCTGATCTTCATCTACTTGTTTGGCACTTACCAGCACTGTACAATATTATTACACATTCTGGGACCCTTCTGATGTCAGTAGAGTATGTGGTGGTGTAAGCCAGGGGTAGGAACTGACCTCATACACTGACCTGACAAAAAAAAAAAAGCTGAATTAGTGGCAGTAACATCTGCCAGGTAGGACAGGCTCAAGAATGCAAGCTGCAAAGCAGGTGTGTTCATGGAGTGTTATAGTGAAAGTTTTGTTCTTCCTTAATTCCGATGTGTCATTGGATTTTTCATTTCAAGTCAAAAAACAAACAAAATGTGTACTAGCACTCCTGCCTCCTCCCCCAGACAAACCTAAATGTTAGAAATTAAAAAATGAAGAGCACAGCAGTGGTTTGGGACATCTTCCTTTTTTTTTTTAATTAGGAAAATCCATACATTTTTCCCACCGTGTTTCATTTTCTCTAGGAGCCAGCTATGTTTAAAGCCAGAAGTTTTAATTTGAAGTACACAGAAATTAATCCCATGGAGCAGGAAGAATATCTCAGGCATGAAGGGTAATAGTATTTCTTCACTGTAGAGAGAAAATTATTTTTTCACTTTCCTAGAGTGGCTCGTAAGTACTTTATGAAAGAAGCCACAATACTTGTCCTTCATGGGTGACAAATCCTGTGTTTCCTGGCATTACTGCCTTTCTCTAATCCGGTTCGTTATCAGCTATTGTGGGAGGAAAAGAGCAGCAGGGGTTTTCCGTCTTTCTGCAGCTGAAGAAATGCCAGTCTTTGCCTGAAAGATTCCTTTAGAACACAGGAATTACGGTAATGATCTGGTCCTGGTTTGTGGATGGATGGGAGCCCTTGCCATCTGCTCCAAAGAACAGCCGTTTCCCATGACCCACTAATTAAACCTACACCAGCATCATTAATGGTCCTATTTATACAGGACAGTGTATCTGCAGTGTGTGGGAGCATGCGTCTGGATCAGAAGAAATTGTTCCTTTATCTCTGCAGTGACTGATTTTCTTGCGGAAATGCTGGTCTTGGCGTGGTGGTTTAACTGGATTTGTGCAAATGTTGACTGGACATCTGCATGTCATATGGATGGTCACACCTGAAGAAATGTCAGCAGATCTTTGGACCCCCACACCAGTGATTCATGTTTCTGCACACTGGGAGAACAGAAGAGGCCACAGATGTAAATGCAGTTTGTAGGGTCCTAAATCCCTCTGTACCACTATCAGAATAGCAAGTGTAGATGAATAGACGTCTGAAATACAGGGCTTTTGCTAGTGATAATTTCTTTGCACATGCCTCCTTGCACTGTTTGGGCTACCACAACGTGGAGTTTTTGGAGGTGCTGTCAGCACTGTACTCGAGGACCTTCTCTCACGTTGTTGGGGTCTGACTGTTGGGAATAGTCTGATCAGTCTGTGTTTGGACTTATCTTAGAGTGAATTCTCATGGGGGGATTGTTTTAACCCTTTTAAGGGAGGATCAGAAGGTTAGAGGTGGATCAGAGTCCTTAAGATAATAATCATTACTGCTGGAGGAGTTAGCAGGAGAGCTGTTTCTTCACTGACAGCACAAAGATTAAAAACATGAAAATGTCAGAGTATCCTTGTTGGCATCCAGAGTGAATGAGTCACTCCTAATGCTACTAAAACGCTAATTCTGCCTTGACTTCAAAGAAAAACATCAAAGGCGGTTTTGCTGTTTATCCAGGTGCTAAAGAAAGAGCTTTTCCATGCTGCTGCTCTGGCTGAGAGTATGGAGGAGTGTGGTGCTTGCTCCCTATTGATATTGAAATCGTTACATTCAAATGAAGCTTATTGAATGCGTTGCTGACACAAGCAAGGGAACTATACCAGCAGTTTGACAACTGCTCTGTGATTTTTATGGAAGATAAACCACAGAAGAGAAATGAGATAAGACAGCAGGAAATTAGGATGTGTTCTCTGATTTTCTTAAACAGCAAAGATAATATTCTTTGTGGGATCTTTTCCATAACTTGCTGTTATTGCCGGCTTATAATTCGGTGGTTTTTTTTACACCCTAAGAGCCTCTCGGCCCTCTGCATCGCTTAGCCTTTATGCATACACAGTCTTGGCTGTGTGTGGCAGTGACCATCAGGCACAGACGTACCCTCCTTGGCACAGTTTTTGCACACCATGGTGGCTGGATTCACCACGTGGCTGCATGTGTTCTTCAGTAAATGTGAGACTCTTGATTCACTTCTGAATGGAAGATTAATTGGAGACACAAAGCCAAGGGAAAAGTGGCATTTGGAAGGTTCTTCCAAATGCCTTATAGATTTCTTTGAGAATGAATCATTTTCTATGGAGAGAAGTGTAGTAATGCTTATCTTTTTGAACTTCATTAAAGCATTTGAAATGGAGATGCGTGGGAGAGAATGGAGATTAGTATGAGAATTGGAAGGTGGGCAAGAAATTGATCACCTGAAAGGATAACATCAGTTTGAAAGAAGTACTAGCTCAGAGGAAGATTACTAACAAAACTTGTCAAGGACCAGTTTTGAGAGCAAATGTAGTCAGTATTTTCACTTACAGCCTTTGAACAAAATCAAGGAATGTGGCTAATGAAGGTTGAATTAGCGACAGTTATGATAATTTCATATAAAACAATGTGCTAAACAAGATCTGGGCAGTTTCCTGAAAGGTAATACTTGAAAGACTCTGGTCAAGTAGAGTAATAATAATATGATGATGATGATGAGACATAAACAAAAGAGAACAGCAGCTTCCTGGCTTCAGCTAGGGCTTCACTCAAACATTGGTGCTAGAAATGTATATAAGACATTTTCTGGAAGAGATGTAAATTATGAGGATATAGGAAAATATTCTTTTACATCACCCTACTAGCAAAAGTGATGAATTATATGGAATACTGACTATTCAGTAAGCCTGAAAAGAAATGAGTAGAACAGTGATATTTGTTTTCTTCCATAATTTACAAACACTTTGTCTTTGATTAGAGAGCTCTTGGGATAAAACATTTTACTTTTTCTGCTGTGCCCTTTTAAATGTGTTTTAAAGATTTTATTTCATGGGTTTTCTTTCTGTGTTTCTGACTTTCATGTTTTGAGAACTTGTGAGTAAATGTAGCACTTTTGAAGTGAGTAGTTTTTTTGTTGCCTGGTGTGTGCATGCTATCTGCTAACAAAATCTATGTTCCCATCCTCTAGCTTGTCTCCTTGCTGAACTGTAACACAAGCTGTTGTTTTAGTCCACTAAGAGATGACCCCCAGAGCCAAATTGATTTTCTCATCTTAGTGACGTGTAGACTGAGCTCACGATACTGTTACTCATGTTTCCCTTCAGTTGTTGTGACCTGGAGCTGAATTTGAATCTGACCAATGTGGTGAACTGCGTCAATCCTCTATGCTCTCCCTTCATCTCCAGCCATCTATATTCAAAATATACTGTATTTGTGGTTTTTGCAAGCATTACTGTCTGCGCTTTGTATCATTAATAATAGAGATGTGAAGTATGTTCACAGGATAAGTGAAAAAAGTAAATGTCATGGTAGACAAAAGCATTTTTCAGCCAGTGATTTAAGTCCAGGATGGGGGAGTTCTGAAAAGTATTAATAAAATCAAAGCTGCCTTCATCTCTTGAAGATAATGTACCACATGCTGCAAGTGGGTTAGATTTTGGAAATCCATCTGGGGAAACCTGAGGTCTTACCAGTGCAGATAATAACTTGGGAAAAATTATGTTCCTGCTCTGTACTTTAGCTTGCTTATCTCCGGATCAAGGAATAATATCTGTCAAATACCTTCTGAAATTTAACAGCTTTTTGCAGAATATTTGAAGATGCTCAACTAAAGGTCACCTGAAAACTTCCAAATTCAGTGTCACCTCTCACTGTTGTGAAGTGAGCTTCTACTGTTCTAAATTCAGGGCTCGGGAAGAAAGATTGCCCGTTAAAGTCTGGAAAAATAAAGCATACCTAGACTCGAAGTAGTTTATGGATATGCCTCACTAGAGAGGTTCTAATTAAAATCAGTGGAGGGAAGAGCAGAGCCAGCCAGTCTCGCTATTTAATTTCATTTCTTCTTGCTCATCCTTGCATGTGTATGTGCAGACAGTATTTTTTCTGAATAGGTCTAAGCATCATTCATGGCTTTCTAGAGCTTGCTAAACTCAGGAAGCTTTTATAGTGCAGATATGCTTTCTTGGAATTCATTGTATTTCTGCCTATAATGGTTTTTAATAATTGAATTAGTCTAAAATTTAGAGGGAAAAAATCCCCAAAGGTGATATTCTGTCTCTGTCCATGCACATATACTATATACACGCTCTATTCTAATAGAATTTGCCTGCCTGCATAACCCTAACTATATAAAACATACCATAGATATAATAGCAAATATAGGTCTGGAAGGAAAACAAGTGTTCTTCTGGTGTAGCATTCAAGGCAGGATCAACTATAACTACATCATTCCTGATGTACTTTTGTTTGACTTCTTTATCTCCCCGGGTGCGTATATCCTGAGCAATGTACGCCAATCTTGTCGTGTACTTTACGTTAGAAAGAGTTTTCTAATGTCTTGCATCTGTGGTGAACCGCACAGAGCTCGCTCACTCCAAACGCCATGGTCTGGATGGGACCACTGCTGGAGGGAGGACAGGGATGAGGGAGGATGTGTCCGTGGTGTGTGGAGTGAGCAGGAACAGAAGGAGGGCACATGGAAAAGAAGGACATAAAATGACAGTGTCCTGATGATGCACAGTATAAGTGGAACTAAGGAAGGCTTCGGTGTCTTGCATGCTTCCTACACCCGCTCCTGCTCAGAATTATTTGGTAAATTGCTCAAGTGGAACTGCTCAACTCAGTTCGGCTGCCCGAAGCAGAGTCTTTCTGCATGTAGAATATTGTCTCTGTTGGGAGTTAATTATATGGGCTGAATAATGAATGTTCACTTTTGGTAAATCGAATAAAATAACAAAGCAGACTTCTGTCTCTGGTATAATTTATATAACAGAAAAATACTTTTCATGTTCAGGTTAGCAGAACTCAGTAATCTGTTACAGAGATGCAGTTCTAGGCATTTGTAATGAATTCATAGAATCACAGAATGGTTTGGGTTGGAAGGGATTTTTAAAAGTCATCTAGCCTAACCCCTACTTTCCTTTCTCTTTTCCTCTGTCCCAGTCTTATAGTTTGGGGTTGGTTTCCTTCTATTCTCCCCTCAGCTGCAGGAGACATGGCACTCTGCAATGCTTTGTTTTTACCCATAGTAGATAAAGGTTTTAGCTGTAGATAGACTCAAAAGGTGGTCTCATTGAGGTACTTGATATGAATCACATTGTTTTAAGGATGCTTTATTGCCCATCCCGGGGCAGTGCTTTCAGTGAAATACTCTCACATAACACCTATCAGCATTTGCAGGTGCTTATTTATTTTTGATAGGGGGAAGGTGGGGAAATTCTGCCTACAAAGTAGGGTTTCATGCTGTACATTGTGTAAGGAAGTGCTGTTGGGTCTTTTCCTTTACAGTCCAGTATTAGCTGTGTAGTTTTTATTGCCTGATCTGGGCTCTTTAATTCCAGTAGTTAGAAATTTCCACTCACTCTCCTCTTTCTTCCACGTAGCAATATATTATAATAACATTACATTAGTGAAAACTCACTTAATGTTCAGACACAGTTATAACTGACACCGAGTCAGCGGTGTTATTTGAAGTGGAAGGAGGATACTCTTTGACTATAATATCTCTTAGTGTTACTACGTCTTAATACTCCCACTCCTTTCTATATATAGGTCCTGCATTAAACCAAAAAGCACATGTGCTATTCTCTCATCTGAGGGTTTTACACTAGGTGTTTTGTGAACCATGCTGCCTTAGTTGTTCTGATATAGGAAATATGGTTTTTTAAAGAAAATTATCTATTCTGATATTTTTTTTTTAATTATTCTTTTACTGAAAGGAACATTTTCTATGAATCTTGATCTCATTTCATTTCAACCCCCATCAAACACAAAGCAAGTTTAATGACAAATTGCTTGAGACTGGGAGAATGTTTTGGCAAAGCATGGTGGTGTGCTATTCCTGGCTTTTTCACTCTTCCTCAGACATTTGCTTCTGTCTGGTGTCAGAGGACCAGAATTGGGCTGGACAGACTTGTGCTTTCACCATGGGTGACCACTCCTGTATTTCAGTGTTTGGATACATCTTTTCCTATCTGCCTCTGGAAAGATGCTGACTCTATGAGAGGTTGCTTGAGATCTAATTTTGGTTCTTTATATTTGGTATTTCTGAACTTTACACAAATTATTATGACTGACTTGAAAATTGATAGGGGAGGAGAATACAATTTCACATCTCAGTGACACGAATGTCATTATCCTGAGCAGGTGATTTTCAGATATATCAGATCAAAGTATATTTGCTTTCCTGCTGAGCTTTGGGAGTTTTTTCTACTGTAAAGCTTCTCGTAAATTATAAGCAAACATTTACTGTGTTACACTGGCATTGTTTTTTTTTCATGTAAAAGATTTTTAAAAGGAAGGAATTTTAAAAGGAAGGAATTCCAACTAACTAGCAAGAAAACATATATTTCTCTTTTAAAAGAATCCCAAATCTCATTGATTTTGATGCATAACTGGAATGACTGGAATGACAATTGTTAGAAAATCAGATTTGACCAGTCTTTGTACCTGAGGGACTCTCAGACTTTTTCTAACAAGAAAAAAAGAGGGGAATGAAAGGCAAATATAGTAAAATGACTTTTTCACTTTTGAATTTCATCTTTTTTAAAAAAAAATTATTAAAGCTAACTAGGACAACTCTAACTGTAAAGGATTAAAGAAGGGATATTCTACATTATTTACTTAAGTGTTTCGTCAGTATCTCTCTTTGTTCAGGTTTGTTTTTTCTATTGCTTCCATAAATAAATGAGAAAGGTGCATTTTAATTTCTTTCTGTACCTGCCCAATAGTGGTGGAAGTGGAGAGGTTTGACACCAAAGGACATGAGCTCAGAAGGAGAATAACAAGGAGCTGGAAGGCGGCAGCTCCCCCGTCAGAAATGGCACTCCTGGATGTGCAGGGCTTCTGCATGCAGGAGGGAGCTGCTGTGCCAAAATTCACTGCCCAATTCACTGTGCCAGTCTGTCCTGCCCTGCTGCTTTCCCTGTGTGAGCTTCTCAGTCGTTTAAGCCTAGAAAAGGTAACAGTCCAAGGAAATGATGGGGTTTTGTGGTGGTTATGGGGTTTTTTCTGTTTTGTTTGTCTGAGGTTTTTTTTCATTTTTTTCTTTATAATCAAACCAACACAAATCAAAGAAAAGCTTGCTGCGCAGGTGTACTTGTTCTAATACTTGTTCTATCTCTCTTCTGTATACCCTAAAGCACACACAAGTTTAACAGGCAAAATAATAATAGGAGGTGAACCATCCAGAATGCGCCTCGCTCCCCAGTCTTCCGCGATACCCGGGTACCAAAGAATTTTGTGTGGTCGAAACTTGATGGGAATAGAGGAGCTATGCTGCGATTGCTAAGGTTCAGCATACAGTGAATAGCAACATATAATTGTGTGGATGTGGTGGTAGTTCCTTCACTTTCATGAAAAGCTCCGTATTTCACAGCACTCAGCACTGTGAAGGATTCAGAAGGGTACCGTCTGCCTGCACGAGATCACACATGAGCAGACATTTCTGGCGGTGGGACTGCCGAACAGCTGACCAGAATACGAGATCTTAAACAGCAGTCAGACTGTTAAATACAAGGGCATATAATCAGCTAAATCTCTTTCTTTCCATAAACCTCTCTAAAATCTATGACTAATATCCAGGATCTTAAAAAATCCCATGTTTGGTTCTTGTTGAATGTAATTGCAGTTTGGTTCTCTGCGGTGCGAGTATGCCGTCCTTGCAGTTTATCCAGTTCATGTTCAGAATAGTTATTAGCAGGATCTGGTTAGGTCAGTGTCCTGCCTGTAGCTCTGGTTTCTCTGGAGGGGTAACCAAGGCGTACAGTATTGCCACTATTGGAGTTTCTCTGTGGGAGTTATTTTTGCTGATTTTAAACTTGCTTGTTCTTGTTTTGCTCAGGGGAGCTGAATGCCCTCTCACCACCCTCTCTTTTGCAGGTGAATCCTCAAACCAGTTTATAAGTACTGATAAATCCACGTGTTGTGTGATGTCATGGGGTAGAAGATTGCTATCCCTTCTTTACAGATAGGGAAATAAAAAGTAAAAGCAGCTTCTGCTCTGAATTCCTACTTTGCATGTTCCTATACTGAGATGCTAGATGTGCAAGTATCCACAGCTCAACATGTCATTCATATAATCACATAAAAGCAATTACGTTTCTGGAACAGAAATACTCTGTAGGTTTTGTACTACTGGAGCAGAGTAGGGTACATCTTCTGGCATTTATGTATTTACTGTTCTGCTGCTGCCACCTGTGGCTGTGTGGCATAGCCAGGTGATGGTGCAGGGCTGCATCCCATGTCCGTGAAGCCAGTCTTTTCCCTGTGCCTGCATGCTCTGCTTTTCAATAAAGCCACTGTGGGTACATTTTAAAGTCTCATTGGTTTAAAAGTTGATTTTTTTTAATGGAGTCCACTACAATTCAAATGCAAATATTAGTCATGTTCTTACAAATGTTCAAACCACTTAAATCCCTCTAATTTATTTGCCTGAATGATTTCCCCTGGCAGTGATTTCCCCTGGTTAACTCTCTGCTCTCCTGAGGAGTATTGCATTTTTATCAGTTTTCAGTCAGTGCCCCCATGTTAGATTTCTCTGT
Source organism: Numenius arquata (assembly GCF_964106895.1). Lineage (NCBI taxonomy): Eukaryota > Metazoa > Chordata > Aves > Charadriiformes > Scolopacidae > Numenius > Numenius arquata. The sequence goes on along the minus strand of NC_133581.1, from coordinate 44,857,112 downwards.
AGAGTTGGTGTTTGATTTGCCACTTGATGAGAAATATCCTTGCCAAAGTAAAGAGACTTGAATTTGGCAGTGAGTGGGTGGGTATAATGTCTGCGCAGCTACACTGAGCTGTCACTCGGGCTCCTGCTTCTCTGTGCAGGAGATGGGATATTTCCTAATGAGTTAAATCCCTTGAATCAGGTCACAACAGGAGAATTTTGTGTTCCTGCTGAACAGCAATGATAAAAACCTTTACTTAAATTTAGTGTTTTTAATTTTCTATTCCTGTTCCCTTCATCCGCTGAAGACTCTTAAGTATTTTTGAGCTTGGCAAAGGGAATGTCTTGAATGAAAATGCAACAGTTTTGTTACATATGTGTAGAATAAAGCAAATTGCATTAATCTGACCTGGTTATAAAATGATTCAGGAGATTGGGGAAGGGTTGGTTATAGGGAGAGCCACTTGCTGGAAGGGGTGCAGGGGTCTGTCTCCAAAATGGTGCTGTTGTGTTTATACATCCGGGGGCTACTAAAGTAGTGGGGATCAAAACTGAGGATTCTTTACTATATGCAGATGATGCAGCCCCCAAATGCTCTCTTATGTCCATCAGTTAGTTTTTTTGCTCTTTGGATCCATGGATAGCTATAAACAATTGTCTTGTTTCTTCCTGCTACACTGTTATCTCATCAAAGGCCTCCATAGAATAGTCTTCCCTATCTTTGATATACATTAATTTTTATTTCTATCTATCTTTGTTATCTGTCACACAAATACACGTGTATATGTGTGCTCACACACAGGCTCACAGCATAGTGGTGCCTGACCGTCTGCTTTGAATTACTGGAAAGGAAATTGTATGTAAAGGCCATCCAGGGACTATTAAAGAGAGAGGCAGAGGGAAAGAGCACTCTCTAATCAGCAGTTCATTAAATAGCAACAACTTGTGGCAGAATTGTGCTTATGAGACTGCTGAGCACTTAGGTATCCTTAATTGTTTAAACTGGGAATTTGAAAACTTATTAGGATCTTGGATTACTGCTTCTGAGTTATCCAAGAAAGGCAAGGTAAAAAAAACTTATAAACATATAAAAAGTCACATGCAGTAAACAATGGTGAAGCCATGTCCAAGAGAAACAAAAACATTTAGGAAATTGTTTAAATGAGACAGGGCAAAAACCACCTGGCAGAAACCAAACAAAAGATGGCCCTGACGCTGTCTGTCTGTGGATGGGTTTATGAGTTTGTGGAACAAACCTCTTTGGAGAGTCACAAAGGTGCTGGGGGGCTTAAGGGTCAGGGAGCTTATTTGGAGTCTATAAAATAAAAATAAACATAATCAGTGAACCAAGCTTTCCTGAAAGTAACTCTAGCCAAAGATGCGAAGTCAGCTGTATTTTTAAAAATCAAGCGACACAGTCAAGCATATAATATTTTCTGTGTATTTTGGGAAGAGGTAGATAAGGATGCTGTAAAAATACTGCTTTCAAGTTTAGAAGGAAAAAGTAGGTCAGAGATTTTCATCCTTCCTTTACTTTTACCCTAAAGGGTTTAATCTTATTTCAGATCTAGCAATGCATTTAGGAAGCTGTAGCATTTGTACAATCAGCATTTAATCTCAGTTTCTGTAATTAGAGAAATATATGCAGCAGATGAATGCTGAGTTATTAACTCAATGTTAATAATGTAGTAATAGCCGCCTTATGAACCTCAAATTTTGGACATTCTTCTGCAATGCCAGGAAGTCTGAAAGCTTAAACAGACAAGGAATACTGTACCCCCAAACTGCCTTAAACAGAAATTCTGAAAATGAGATTTGAGTAAAAGACTGAGAATTTTTTCAGTATGTGGAATATACATACCTTTGCACGTTGGATACGTGCACAAGCAACCTTGCAGTGCCACCAGTCTGATCCTGTGGGTTGCTTGTGGAGTATGAAAGATAAGCAAATTCAGACTGACAGGTAAGCACTTCGGTTTTCAGTTGGTGAAGGATTGTTTCAGTGCAGCTATCGATAACCAGAGCGATAGCATGCCTTGGATTTATTTGTGAGAACTCATACCTTACTGCATAACTTCCTTGTTCTTGACACAGTCTTTTCCATATAAAGGAGGTCAGAGAGTGGCCAGAGGGCTGAAGATTTCCTACAGCAGATTTCCTATGGCAGCCCTTCCTTCACAGAGAGGGGGATACGGTTTTTATTTTATAAATGGGCTGAAGCGGTATGGCTTCCCCCTGTAAAAATCTGCATGCCGAGCAGTGGAGAGAACACCTGAGCACTGGGCTTACCAGTTTCCTGATGGGGAAGTGGTTTCATTGCAAGCAATGATATCAAACCAGCTGAGGTGCAAAGAGATTGCCCTAATGATTTAACTTGCTTTCTTTTTGACAGTGGTGAACAACACAGGTTGTACAGTAAACCATACAGTACAGTGTTTTCTGACAAAAATAATAGACTGAGATGCCGATCATCTGCTGTAGGAAATATTGAAAGTTAAATGGTCATCATAAAATGCGAGAGTTGTTATTGATCTTTGCTGTCTCCCCTGAAGGGTCTGGAAGCCATGTGACTGTGGTGTAGGTAGTTATATTGCCTTTGGGTTTTTTCCCTTAAGTCACAAAATTTCACATTTGAGTTGGCTCTAACTGTCTGGGGCTGTACGTTTGGCAGACGGGAGGTGAAGGTTGATCTGAGCCCAGCAGTCCCTCCTTGTCTGAGGAAAGGCTAAAGAGTTTTACTGTCTAGCAGGTGGCTGCAATTTTGAAAATAACTTCTTAATAAATTTTCTCCCTCCTGGTTTTTGTCTGACATGCTAATTAAGCTCACCAGGGAGGTGTGTGTCTTGGATTCCTCCTGCGAACAGGCAACAAATGTAGATGTATTTATGTGATTGTGGGAAGGGGGAAGGCGTCCAAATTCTTGACCTGTGAATGTACCGAAGCGTTTAATCTGAGAGAAGGAAAACAGGGGCATGCTGTTCCTGAGGCAGTGTGGGCAGGGCAGGGGTGCTAATGAATTGGAAGAGGAAGGCTAGATGCCCCAGAAGCGTGTGGCAAGTGCACGAAAAACAGATTGTGTGAGTAATTACTTTTGCATACCTTCCTGACCATTATCAGCAGGACTGGATTTTTGATGAAAAAACTTAATTAAAAAGTTTAATTTTTTTCCTCTTACGAAAGCTGTGCACAAGGGTTCATTGGTGGGTGGAATTTAGGACACTGATTAATTGCTTTCGTTGATCAGCTGTGTGAATCAGGCTAAGATGAGAGAAACAATAAAAGCTGGCAACCTGCTGGGCTAACGGTACAAATACTTGAGCGCCATTTCTAAAGGAATGCTGTTCTGACTGCCCCATCGTTGCCATTGCAGGTAGGTATTTGCTGCAAGAGGAGACAGAGGGGGGACTGGCGTGCAGCAGTTGCACCCGTTTTTCAGTCTTACGTCCCCTGATTATTTCTGTCTGATTATTTCTTTACCCTTAGGAACCTTCCTTACTGCTGGCCCCTGTCTAGGGTGCTGTGCAAATGCAGACCTGGCATCTTTCTTCTATGGTAATGCCTTGCCCCCTGAGCTAGGGTATGTGATAGACCGTGGCATGGGGCCTTGGAGCAGGAGCCAGGATTTAATTGCATGAGGTCCCGGCTGTGCCGCAGACAGATGCGAGGGGAGCCAACTCTCTGTCTTGTGTCAGATGAATGGGGTTTGACAGATCTGCAAATACTAGGCAGAGATCCTGACTAGAGACCTTGTTGTATAACAGAGGCTTTTACAGGCAGTGTGATACCGGTTGCTGTGTTTTTCGTGTCTGTATTAATACAAATGTAGTTAATAAAACACTGCAAGGCAGTGTGTTGTACATGGCATACGCTATGGCTGCATGGCATCTTCCACTCTTGAGTACCATGTTTTTTTGTTCCTTCCAGGCTTACATTTTCGTTCATTTAAAATGCTGCGGCATCATTCATTCTTCGTATGGGTTCTTGTGTGTACAAACCCCACCATGTTACAGCATAGCTGGTCCAGGGCAACTTTATATGTTTTTGTTTTTTTTCCCTAGCATGGGCAAAAGCTGAGAATTGAAATGTGTGCGATAGCGTACAGATGCTCAGTTCATCCAGTCTATTTCTTGCAAACATCTGAAGTAAAGTACAGTTGTCGCTGACCTCAAAGTGAGCAGCATAAACATTTGCCAGACCTCACACAAAGAAATTGGCAGCTGTAGTCCCCTTTGATACTGGTCTCTTACATTGCCTTTCAGTTTTCCAAACTGAAGACAGCTTTCCCCTGAGAGGGGTGGGAACATCAGTTGTCTCTTAATGCCTTCTGCTGCCTTTTCCTCCCCAGCTCTGCTTTTTCAGTTCTCAGTCAACATAGAGCTGCAAACTCAGAGAGCCCGGTGCAGTGGGACAAGACAGGAGGCAGCAAGCTCACCTTTCCTCTGCTGCAGTCGTACTGCTCTGCTTTCTGCACTGCCCAGCTACAGCCATTGCCCGGCAGCTCCGTCCCTCCCACCCAGCCCTGCCCCAGCCACCAGTTCCTGGCTGGGAAGCAGGATGGGTCCCTCCTGTGCTTCTCCAAGTTAGCTCTGAAGGAAGAGCTCATCCTATGTTATCCTCTCTCCCAAAGCTGCATTTCTAGAGTTTGCCGTCTGACCCTGTTTAATTCTTGGTGATTGACTAAACCGTGCTGCAGATACATGATCAATTGCTGTTACTCCAGAGCAAGGGACACTTTGCTAAATTTGCCCTTTCATCAGTCTTTCTAAGCAAGCCTTTTGCTGACTGAGAGTGAAGATGGGGCAACTTGATCTTGCTGGCAAGGCTGCCTACACTCAGATGTCACTAAGAAGCCAGTGGCTGGCTGGGTTAATCTGGCTGTATCACTAAAGGCACCAGTACGTCTACAAAATTAAAGAAGTAAAACTTTTACTAAGAAGCAGTATCTGGGTGAGAGGTAGAGGGGCAAAGAAGAGGAAGAGAAGGCTTTGTGCATTCGTGTCAGTAGTGAGTACTCTCCAGGGATGCATGTTACCTGAAGGGAGAAGCTGTGATTGATGGCTTGATGGGCTGCTTCATCCAGCAGCAGGGTGGTGGTGCAACGTGGAGCCAAACTCTCCAACTTTCTGTATTGCATTTACCAGTCATCCCTCCTTTAACACATCTAAGACTTACTGCTTGCTGCCTTGCACATGCTTTCGGTGTCCTTGAAGTTTTCGGATAGCAGAGAGAGAAAATGGGGTAATGCAGAAAGGTACGGCTTTCTAGTTGGGCAGTATTATTTCTGTAATGATTTCTGTGCCTCTGGGATGACGCTGAAAGAAGATGTGGAGTTTTAAGTAAGAGGAATGATGGAAGAGGGCAGTAGTTGGCATTTCAGTTGTGTGAATAGAGAAACATTGGAGTGCAAGTGCTTTGTATAAATCCTATGTGCTGCACATACTGCACATTGGTCACTTAAGGTCAATTCAAGCACCTTCTGAAACCCAGCTTCCCAGTGAGACCGGTACACGTTGCATGATGAATATGAGGAAGCAGAAAGGATGCCTGTCCTGTAGCTTGTTTTAACAGTGCTTGAAAGCATTAGTCATGCAACAGTGGTAAAGAATCACAGAAAGACAAGTTTTCTTCTAATGCTAAACAGAGAAATTCATTATGATAAGGCCCAGAGCGTTATTCCTCAGGCGAGAATCTCTCTGCTTCCTGTCAGATAGATTAGAGCTGGATTTTTCCCTACTCTTGTTTGTGTATGGCTTCTCTGCTTTTTTGTTGTCGTTGTTTTGTTTTGAAATACAGATGATTTTAGGATATACATTTTTCTTCTTCTTCCCCTACCCTGGAAAAGCCTTGCTAGAGCTGCTGTTTAGCATGTCATCATCCTTTATTGTTCTTACAATATGTGTCTCTGCCTTTTTTCCAAAGTATCCTTCCTCCTTCCCTTGCAACTTCTCCTTTGCCTAGCAGTGACCATGCTTTCCTTCTTCAAGAGTTACATTTAATGTGTAATAGCACTTGGGACCCAGCACTTTTGTGTTAAGCCAAATCCTGTTGCTTTCGTATCCCATTATGCTTGTCATTCCCTCATTTCAGATCCACTTTCTTCACTTGAACTTGTTCTCCTAAGAGCATCCTGCCTTTGGCATGTGCAACCTTTCTTTTGAAATGTGCTTCCTCACTGTGCCGTTTTCCTCTTCATTCGTCATCTCCAAATTTTTCCTTATGGGACATTCTGTCTCCCAGTCTCTCACTTGCATTGCTCTAATTAAATATTTATCTATTTGGAAAGAGTTAATAGCATTGGGGGAGGATGTAGTTCATGGTATTCCCAATATTTGAGTTTTAGTTGGTTCCACTCTTGTCAGTATGTGGAAACATTCAAAGAAGAGAATTGCAGTAGTGAGGCATAGGTTAAGATTCTGGTAATAAAGTGAGTGAGGTGAGCAGCAAATCCTGCTTCAAAATGCATCTGTTCAGAATGCACCCTCACTGTTCTCCTAACTTTGTACCTAAGTTCCCCTCATCAATATATATAATATCAAGAAATCAATCTCTTTGTATCCTCAAAGCTAAAAATCAGGAGTTTTTAATATATTTAATCTTCTGCAAATAACTTTAACAGTCCAGCTCACACTTTAGATAAACTCTAGATCTGGCAACATATTTTAGAGCACAGAATGGCCTTTTTATATGGGAAAGGCATATTTAAATTAACTCTTCTTCCCCTTCTTTTCCATCCCTCTTCTTTCCATCCTCCTTCTTCTCACGTTCTGCTTGTTTATAGCAAGTCCGAGGAGAGAATAATGATTCCCAATGCTTCAAGGGCTTAATCTGAAATTCTAGCTGCATAGGCGCTTGCATTAATGAAAGCAGCTAAGTTTAAATTCTCTGCAGGATGTTGGATGAAAAGCACATTTCAGTCAGGCTTAAGGATGCAGTTACATACAGAGTAAGTGCACCTTGTCCCCAAGTACACAGGGAACCAAATGACAAATTGGCAAACCTTATTGCAGCTTAAGTGGGTTTAGCGAAACAGCATTGAAATAGTAAATCTGGTACCTTCTGGATTGCTTTTTCTTTTGAGTAAATTGGCTGAGATCCTAGACAGTTCTGTTTTTCTCGGACAGTAATTCAGGGCAGAGAGAGATCGTAAAAGCTTGATGAGTTACTTTTACCCCTAGTTACTGGCTAAAAAGGTGGTACTTAAGAAACGAACACAAAGTTTCCTGTCTAGAATTACCTACAGTGAAAAGACATGTTTTGGGAAATTGATGGCATCAGTGAGCTCAAGCCTGTAAACGTTTCATCTGATGGCTTCTCATGCTGAGAGTTTGGAGTAACCGATTATAATACTTCAGTTTGTGCTGATGTGACCTTGTCTCATGAAAAAAGCAGGATTGGTCTCTATGTGAAAAGAGCTGTGTATCGAAGGGCCTGCCAGAATTTATCAAGTCCAGTTTCGTGCTTAAAGCAGAGCTAACGTAGTTAGATCAGATGTATCAGAGCAGACTGAAGAAACAACTGTGTATAAACACATTATGGACTGGACAACACTACTATTATCCTTGTTGCCTAATTATTAAGACTCTGTTTGCAGCTGCTTATATTTTTTGTCATGCTGTTTAGGCTGAAATTTTCTGCTAATGATTATGGGTCTGAACAGACAGCTCATTTCTGAAACAGAATATAGAATGTCTTCTCTTCCCTGTGCAAATGTTTTCATGGACTTTCCTTTGAAGAACTCCAACAGTCCTATACTTTGGAGCAAGAATATGACTTTCAGATAAGGTTTTAGTCTTTGTGTCATCTAGGTAGACATGCATACAGTACGGTTTAAATACTTGGAATTTAATAACTAAGATTTCACAAGACTGAGCATTACTGTCCCTGCTTCTGGAGCCCTGGGCTCCAACACTGAGTCTCCCTCTAAGAGCAGCACTGAGGATAAAACCTGCTTCATTCTAAACTCCCTGGGTTCCCCTATAGTGTCCAGGAAAAGGCTAACTCCATTGCAGTTACCACAAGATTTAAAACAAAATTGGGTATTGATTTTATGCCATGTGATGGAATCTTTGGGCTTTTTAAAAAATTGCTCTATTAAAATACCATGGAAGTTTCTAGATTGTTATGCAGGTAACAACAGAGCTGCAAAGAATATTATTAAGGCTATAAAGGCCAGTGCTCACAGAGCTATGAAGTGCCAGAAGGAAGGCTATCTCCATGACCCTGCTTCCCCCCCTGTTGTTTCTAAATTGCGATACGGTCTTTCTAACTGGATGATTGCACTCTGAATCTTCCACGATACTTTGGTCTCATTTATTCTACAGAACAGAAGCTGTTTCACTTTATTTGCTTCAGCAGCTGAAAAGTGCAGTGATTGAAGCAAGAGTCTGTGGGAAGAACTGATACGGGTCAGGCAGGTGAGGGCTGCACTGGAGAACTGCATCCTATTTCTGCCTTTTGCATCATTTTCCTGAAGGCACTTAAAACAAACTTCTTGCTCGTTAGTAAGGATAAGATGCTCTTTTACTGGATGAGGCTGGGGGTCCTGGTTTGCAGAAAGGTTAAGCACTGCAACTACAAATGAAGTCATTCATAAACCGGAGAGAAGATCATGTCATGTGCTTCTCAGCTGGGGTTCCTGAAAGTCAGTGGATGTATTTTTGACCTTGATCTCTCTGTACATCAGCTACAAATATATAAAACATGGATGATACAGTGCAAAAAAGAACTAATATTTGTGAAGCAGTTAGTTTCAGTTGTGATGGTAACACAGGCACGGTCAGCAGGAAATTAATACTTTGGGCTTCTCAGCAGAATGTGACTGGTGTGCAGTATGCAAGGCCTGCGGCTAAATGTAAAAGTGTGATGAGAAAGCAGTCACGCTTAATAGTCATCTAGTAGCTATAGAAATTGTAGCTTTTGTGCACTGATTGAGGGAATGACCCTGTAGAAAAAACTTATTTGAGCATTTAAAGTTTGTTTTCCTAAGTATGCTTGATAGGTGGATTAAGGCTGCTGAAGCAACTGTAATTCTGACATCTCCTTAAAACTTGAAAATGGAAGCTTTAAACTTGCACAGTCTTATAATGTAGGGTTCTTTCAATAGTGTTTCCATGTGTAAGATATATTTTTGAACTTTATAAAACAGCATTAAGGAAGACTGACAGTCCACTCTAGCTGTTGTCTTCCCAGCCAAACTTTCTTTATAATATATAGGCATATTTTTAATGTCAATGTTTTTTGGTTTTGTTTTTTTAATATGTATGCCTGTGCATTGTCCAACAGATTGACTGTACTGTTTCTTCCAGAACACAAGAGACTTGTACCATATGAGACATTTATAGCAGTGCACATGACCGTGTCATGTAGGTAAAACGCTGCTACATCAAAGAAGTGGTTCTTTACAACATCAATATGCTCCGTGCTGATGTAGATGACTGCAGAAGATACAAGGTCACAGGGAACCAAGCTCCATATTTTAGAACAAAACATGTAATTTTGCTCAAAGTGGTTTACAGGCAGAGTTTGTTTATGCTTCCCCTGCCATAGTAAATAAATAGTGCAGTTCTGGATGCTCCATCAAACAGTGTTGGTGGTTTGTGAAATACTGGGCTTGCTGTAACAGGAGGCAGGCTCTGTTTTTTATTTTACAATAGTTAGTGAGCTAGCTTCCTTCACAGATACATTTCACTGCCTGTATCCATAAATTTTATTTAAATACTTTGGGAGGGGGGCAAATTATAGCTTGTTTTTGGAATGTCCTCGGAAGTTTGTTATCGAGAGGGAAAGGGAGGAACAGCCCTTGTTTGCACATTGTGGGTTATTATTTCCTGCTTAGGGATGGGGACAGGCTTGAATAGTGCTGAACTGTCTCCCTGCCTTAACTTATGTGAATAAATCACTGCTCCCATTTCTGTTTCCCATTCATAAAGTAGGTATTATATTACTTTGCTCACTCTGATTTAAAGTGTTTGTTTGCATAAAAGTTGGTGATGGAAAGCAGTTCATACCATTAATCATTTTCTCACTGATGCAGAAGAAGCCTGCAGAGATGGGGCTGTGCTTCGTGCCATCAGACTCTTATCTGCCTGCCTTACCTGCACCTTGAAGAGTTTTCCTGCAAATTCATTTCTGAAGTTGCATCTGTGCAACCCGTGCTCGCCAGGAAGCAAATGCTACTAAATGAAGTTGCTGGTATCTCCAAGTAAATATTAGTAAGCAGTGCTTGATTGAGGTGGTTTTTTTCGTCTGTTCCTCAGAACTCACCCAGGTCTCTTGCACAAGAGAGCTGTAATTAGAGTGAAGCAGAGCAATGTATGGGAAACGACAGCACTTACTGGCAGGAAGATTTCTTTTTCCTGAGACTTCAAGTTGTCAAGCTTCTCCTGATGAGAGCAATGCTGGGCTGCGAGTGATGGGTTACTCTGTGGAAAGCAATCATGATCAACAGCAAAAAGGAAGCTGTTCTGAAACTTTCTCCTAAACTCAGTCTTGATCAGAAATGTTTGCTTGACAGCTAGCGGAGCTGGCTACAGCTAACAAAAAGGCCTGCCAACAGTAGCAGGAGGGGGTTGGTAGAATTACATTTCCTTACTCTGTAAACATTCTGCATCCAAACCTCTACCACTGCCTTTCCCAAGAAAAATTACACATACTTGGGGAATTAAGTAGCGTTTTGCTTTCCAAGGGCATAGATATACAAGTCACATCTCGCAAGATGGAGATGTGTGGGGCACTAGAGGATTAGGATGGTTAAAACACTGCATCTTCTTCGAGGGTTTTATTTCAAGCTGTTCTAATTGTGGCAACTTTTCACAGAACAGAGGATGAGAAATGCTTGGTGATGCTGGTTGTTTTTTTAAATTCTCTACTGGCATGACTGGCTAACAGTGCCTGTCATGTACCAGGGTATTTGTTTGAGGCTAAAACTAATTTTCTAATTTCTGCTGGAGAAAGAGAGTAACTTAACAACATTTTAGTCCAAACAAGTGTACAGAGTATCCAAAAGGTTGGGCACTGCAGTGCTGCTTGTCAATGTTTTCAGCTGTTGAAGAGATAATTCTGCTATTTTACTATAACTATTATAAGGTATTATATCATACCACAATTCTCTTCTAGATCTGGAGGCTGGATAGATCTATGGTTCTAGTTTAAAATCTGTTTCTGGTGCTACCTCCAGATGAGTGTCCTGGGGCATTGGTTTGTTTGCACAGGCTGGCTGTGAGGACAAGTTGGTGTGGACACTGGTGTACCCGCATGGCAGCGCTTGGGGGAAGAAGGTCTGCTGGAGGAGAGGCAGCCGCGGGGCTGGTGGGAGGTGGTGAGCTTGGGAAGCCCAGTGCACTCAGACATCCCCGTTTGGCACATTTCTTCCAAAGTGTCCACTGGCAGAGCTTCAGCAACAGAAAGGAAGGAACTGCCTCTGTGAAATGATAAATCTTCCTTCAGTCTTGGAGAGAAAGGGAAATGTGTTTGCATTTGTTGATTTGCCTTCAGTGGATCCAGCTGTTTACCTCCAGATACTATTGATACTAGAACCTCTACATACACATCTCTGTAGGGGCTCCAGGTTTCTGGGAGTATTGCTCATGGAAGGGGGTTTCTATATATCTTCTATATGCTTCGTCCTGTGAACTCAACCAGCTGCTTTTGAAAGCTCCTGAAACTAGATCGCATTTATTTTACAGTATAATAAGAGACTTTAATTACTGAGACAGAAAGTTTGCTGGTCAGGAAATGCAGTCAATTTTCATTGCATCTCTATTACAAAACTGGCATAATTTTAAAAACCTGACTGCCTTCCGTCTTCCAAATGCATGGAGTCTCATTATATTTTAAATACCTTTTGTGATGTGTGACTCAGAAGAGCATGAACAGCACTCTGCTACTGTGCAGTTTTTTGTTCCAGCTTCATCTGACTCAATTGCATTTGGCATGATTTCACCAATTTTATTTTTGAGGTTTGATGAGCACCTAGCTAGCTCAGTACATCATGCTAAAACTTTGGCCTAGATATGGAATAAAATATACTTGTCTGATCAACTACATTCAATGAAATCAAGATGAGTAATGCAGGAATCTGTTGTAAAGCTTGGCTAGTATGATGCATACCACTTTCCAGATGTTCCTCTTTCTCTTCTAATAATTGCTTTTAATTCTTTGCTGATTGCCATTAAGAGTTCAGCAGAACTGAAGAGAAAAAAAAAAAAAAAGACAAAGGTAATAAAAGATGCTGAAACTAAGGAAACTTACCGTTGATGTCAAATTAAGGCATTTGTGTAAATTGCCTGGCTGTTCTCTAATCCTTTAGGCTATAGAGCAGAGGGAGACTCTTATGCTGGCAAAGGTGCCCTACGGAAATAAAAGGGTCTGTCGGGATAAAGGGTGTGATCATTCCTTCCCTGCGCTGCCTGCTTTTTTGCTGAGGGATAGAATATAGAGTATAAGCTGCCTCCAGGACATGTATCAGCTTTCTTAGATGCATTAGTTATATTCCGGCTCCTGGTCTTGCAAGTGTAATGCCTCCAATTATATATCCGCAATTGTATACCTCCTCCTTCATTCCTAGCCTGGTTGTCTGGGCTGCAGCAGCATGGGTCAACAGAGGCTGCTGCTCAGACAGGGCTGCTGTACAGCCTGGGGTTTCTCCCAGACCTGTTCTGGTTTTCTGCTCTCCAGGTTGTGCCTTGGTGGCTTTTTCAGAGCAGCAGCGCCTGGCTCTGCCTTTTTAAACCACCCCTAAAATCTCTGCAGAGAAGGTCAAAGAGAGGGTGGGCTTGACTGGCTGTATGGGCCAACTGGAGGAGGCCAAGGATGGAGAGATCTGAGAAGGGGCTGGAGGTGTGAGGGTGTCTGGATTAGGAAGTGTTTGGGGCTAAAGGGATTTAAGAGATGGGGGCAACTGGGTTGAAAAGCCCAGGTAGGCCCAGCAGGGTGTGATGCATATTTTGGGGGCCAAAGGGGTGAGATGATGGAGGCTTTGAGGAGGGAGTTACTGGGTAGTAAGTGGGCAGTGTCAGGTGGGATGCTGTTTTGCAGCAGGGTCATGTGCACAAGGGTACTGCCAGGTAGTGAGTAGCTAACTTCTTGCTGTTGACTAGTAAACTATTAAAAGCTTGTATAAACCTGTAAATTAGTAAAACTGTAATTCATATAAATCTTTCCTGTCCTTTATTCATTGTAAGGGTTCGGGGAATTCAGGACAGCTTCTAAATAAGCAAAACTTTCTTGGGATGTGTTTTAAAGGTCATAAAGATTGGACAGCTCTTGCTCTGCTTCAGAAATGGGTAATGAGACTTCTTTGTCTGTTCCAGAGTGAAATGTCTTTCTTTTTACAGCACTAGTAAGAAGTTTCTGAGCAAAATGGCGGGTCGAGAAGACGGTATGGATGAAGAACAAACTGAGGTGCCAACTGCAGGACCTTTTTTCCCTTCTGGTTAGAAGGGGAGAGTTGGGGAATTATGGTAGGTGAGATGGAGGTTTCAGCAGCAGTGACTTAACATCTCACCATCACCTGGGAAATTATTCATACTTGAGTGTGAAGATGGATGGAGCTTGTGTACTCATCACAGAGGTTTTGCTTCAGTGGTCTGTTCTCTTAGATGATGGCATCAATAGCTGAGGCGTTATCATTTCAGTTCTCCTGTGTATTGATGTTGTGCTGCTGTACAGCTTGTTTTTATCAGTATTTCAGATAGGCTTGACTTAATCCAGCAAATCTCTATATCCCTGTAGTGTCTACATGAATCTACCTAGAAGGACATTTACAGATCTGCTCCCAAAATTACAAACCACACTTTTCTGAAGTATTTGATTACTTTCCTTGGGTATTTGCTCAGAAAAACAGATTCCCAAGAAAATGGAGTTATTTTTTGCACAATTGGATCCACCCTTCAGCAAGTAAATTAGGATGAAGCGTGTACTGAACAATTCATTCATTGTGAAAGTGGTCATGCTATCAAAATCTTAAAGTAAAGGGAGGATAAAACCTCTAGCCTTCCAAAGCTGGAAATTTTCAGGTTAGGTACTATGTGGGTGACCTGCATTTTGCAGGTTGATTTTATGCTTTATCTGTAGAATGTATTGATGCAAAATGACGTATACTATGTCTGTTCTCTTTGCTGTCTGATGAGACCCTGTTCAGATATTCACATACATATTGAACAGATTAATTCTGGAAAAAAAAAGTCACCTTCCTCACAATGTTCTTGTTGTAACTTAGCCATTTACAACTTGTATATAAATTCAAAAGGAAGGTGTGGAAGATTTATATGTCCCACAGATTCCACGGAGGTTAATTGCTTTCCTTCTTCAAGGAGCTCTTATCATGCAGAAATAGAACAATCCTACTGAAGAGCTATGTGTTTGAGTCTAGCCTAAACACTAGCAGAATGCAAAATGCTTTGGATGAAGAAAGATAGTGTAGGATTGAACTCTTATAAGCTACAGTCAGGCTTGCTTGAAGTAGGTTGCTAACGTTATTTATCTAATGATACAGAGATAAATTAGGCGTTACGTTCCTGCAGCTGGCATGAGTAGTGAGGATGCCGCCTCCAAGGGTTTTAGTGAAACCAAAGTCACACTCCCTGTGAGATGATGGAAACATTTGCCTTGTGCAGTTTTCAAGCTCAAGTAAGTAGGCTTACAAGCTGAGCCATTAGCATTGTCTGTTCCAGCTGGTACATGTCACAGGCCATCAAGCTTCATGGAGTGGAACCAAGTAGAGGATTTGGGGTTTCATTTGATCTCAGAGAGTATTAGGAAGTGGAGATGGAGGCAGAAGTTCAGTGGTCCACCTCTGCACATTCATAGACTCTTCCAAGGCCACCCACTGTGGAGCTTTTCCGGCTTTGGAGATGGGATAAGGTGTTCTTAAATACAGCTGTTAATGTAATAATTTCTGTTTTTACAATATATGTGGTTTTGGTGGGTTTTTACCAGCATCAGGAAAACATTTTTATACTTTGTACTTTTGTACTTTGAAGCCAGATGAAATTCAAACACAGACCCCAGTTTCTGGGTGGCATAATCTCCTTCAGCTGTCCGTGGAGGTGGCAGAGCAATTCTGAGCCTTATAAATGCTTTTAATGCAAGAATGTCTGACATGGCCATAGTTCAGCAAACACCTTTCATTAAAACCTGGGACCCCCCCTTTACATCCTCCCCACCCACAGCTTTACTATGGATGTCACTACAAAGCTGGTGTGTGAACCACCTGTGTTCTACATGAACTTATGCAGATTTTTGACTAATGGTCCAAATGATGTCCTCTGCAGTTCCAGTAATTTTCTAGTTGCAATTTTATTTTTGTTTGAACCCTGAAACAGGGTCAGGGGAGCACTTAAGCCCTGCTCTTGTGTGGATTGAAATGTGTGAGCTATTCACGCTGTGGGCAGCATGAGGGAGAACCTTATGAATTTGATTTCGCAGGGGAGGCATTTTTAAGTCCTGTTGAACAAATGTTAGCAATATTGAGTACTTTAATGGAGTAAGCCTGCCAGTTGCTGACAGTGTTTTCAGCAACCTGCCATCTCGCTCAGCCAGAATCATTTAAAATTGACATGGTGCTGAAAATGAGGAGGCTAAGGAGTCCGGATTTGCTGACATATCCGTATGTGAGCATGTTTTAAATACATCAGGATAATCTTGCTTGGAGTTTCTGTACATCATTGCTGCGTGTCTCGTGTGTTAGAAAATGGGACACTTGTATTAGGATACTTGTTTCTAGAGGCATCAGAACCATCTACAAGTACTTTTCTAAGCTATTACAAAGCATATAAGCTACCCTCTGCTGGATGGGGTGTGCCGCATTGCTTGTCTCTGGTGATAATTGAATAATAGGTTTCATTTTGCTAGGAAGAAGCTTCGTAAGTTAGAGAATGTGTGTACTGCTCCTGAAGACTCCAGAAAGCCACCATCTAAACAAACCTATAATAGCCATGAGATCATGTGCACTTTTGCCGAGCGTGTTTGACAATGAACTTCTTATTCTGTCTTGTCCACTCTATTTTTCAAGGCTAGGTTATTTTATAATCCTCATGTTTTTGGCTAGAGTAGTAATTTTTAGGGTTTTTTTATGTTCTTACTCCAAAAAAATGTCCAGTGGATCTGCAGACTATTTTAGGAATTTCAGCATGAATAGATTTCAAAACACAAAGTGTTAAAATAGGCTCTTAATATTTTGGGAGGCCTGAAATATGGCAAAACAAGCTCCCCTGGGTGCTACATAGAAAATCACAAATTCCGTAGTCTTTCTCCAAAGAATATGGACAAGGGGTACCTTGAGACTTGGGTGACGGATATTACTTTGTGTGTCAGCAAGGACATATAGGGTTCCTAGAAAGGGCAATTCAGAGAAAGAGATTAACTTCCATTGTTCTCAGTTTCCCCTTGAAGCAGCCTCTCTCTCTCCAGTGACAAGAGAGGGAGCTGGTAAATTAACCGAAGTCATTGCAAATGCATCCCTCTGCGTCCTGAACATGAGAAATGGCACAGACATCCCTTCAGTGTGACAGTAAGGATGCTCATTTCGATATCTTGGACACGTTTCGGTTGTGATAACGACATTGTTGATTCACCTCCTGTTTTAATTGGGTGAATTAACTTCCTTCCCAGGAAGGGTACTGAATTGTATAACTACCTTGCACAGAAACAGTTATAGGAGCTGTCATAGAAATTGGAAAATGCACCTTATTTTACTGCCGTGTACTGACAGCTGTACACATCTGTCACAGGAAGGGCTGGTCTTGTATTTGCCAGGTAATAGCAGACAGGTTTGGGAGGGGACATGTTGGGGAAGTGGGAGAAGAAAAAAGGGAGATGTGGGCTGTAGCTCAGTAATTAAGAAAAGATGTACGTGACTCACCATTTTCTAACAGCACTGGAGGGGGAGAAGGAAACTAGTCTTTTAATCCTTCTCTTTGCTTCTGTGTCCAGCCCTGTTCTTGGAGTTTTAAATTAAGGATCAAATGTACAATCTGGGAATCATTCCAGATATGCTTTTGAAGCACCGTTTGACTATTACAAAACTGGTTGTGCTAAGCAAAGTGAAACCTCTCTGTCCCTGCTCTAGTGAATGGACGCTTTTGGCTGGAATTCCTTATCCCCAGTCATGGATTTTAGTTACTTTCCACTAGAGGACCCACATAATGCTGAGTTGCCTCTCATGGGTCCTCCCCAGCTTCCTGCCATTCACCTTGCTGCTTGTCTGCTCTCCTGTGTGGGGAGGTGCGACTAGACAAATACTTAAAAATCCATGGAGCAATATAAATGCTAGATAGTTAGTTATTCGTTATTGCTAACATTCTAAACCAGCTAGCGTTGAGATGTATCAACATGCCTGGCTTCTCTTTCCCCATCTCACCAGACAAGGCAGCCAGGCTGGGCCACAGCCTTCTGTTGCGAAAGGCAGAATGTCCTGCCTGAAACATAAAGCTGAGGTCTTGGGTAGCAGCTCTCACTAAAGCAGCTTTGTAAATAAGGAAGTTCTAAATCTACAGGTAGGCCCGACTTCAGTTTTGTATTGATTTCCTAAAATCTCCTGGCACTATAAATGAGCTAGGGTGTTCTCCAAATCTAATGTTAAGCAGCTGCATAACAGCACTCCATGTAGTACCACCCTGGAAGTAATTTATTTTGATTGATATGTGAAGTGGTACCTACCACCCACCCCCCATCTATCTCAAATATGCATTGGCATAATGTTTTTAGATCATTTGAGGCTGTGGATGGAAACTCATCTAGATGCACACAATATTATTTTTGTTCTCTGGGGAT
Organism: Numenius arquata; assembly: GCF_964106895.1. Classification (NCBI taxonomy): domain Eukaryota; kingdom Metazoa; phylum Chordata; class Aves; order Charadriiformes; family Scolopacidae; genus Numenius; species Numenius arquata. The sequence goes on along the minus strand of NC_133581.1, from coordinate 44,839,362 downwards.
TTCTGGCAATTTGCTGACAGAGAGAGAGCACTCAGTGTAGCACAGTGCGCTTTGTTTACTGGCCTCTGCAGCTCTGTTACTGTGCTTGCTGAGCATAATACTAATATGCAGTTCTTGTAGCATCACTCCAGACAGTGCTAGACATAAGATGGCACTCAAATGAATAAAACTTGAATTGTTTCTTTGATCTCCCCAGACTTCCCACAGGCTGCTGCTGCAGGTTTTTTTTTCAACGTCATTAAATGTTGGTCATAAAGAAAATGCTGGCTTTTGAGCCTGTGATTGGCTGGGTAGAAAACACACCTGTCAATGAGATGATGGGGAAAAAAAATCACTTTGTTTAGATCAGACGCTCTGTGGCATGAGGAAAAATAATTGAGGGCAAATTGTATCTTCTGGGTATAAAATGGGCAATAGCAACCAACCCAGTGTCCCAGTAGTTCTGGAGCGGAGTTACCGCTCTGCTGAAATGAACTATGATTTCAGTAAATCATGATGCAAATGTTGCTTTAGCTTTAAAGCTTAGGTGGCCTTAAGAGAATAAGCACATTTGGCAATACGGTCCAATTATTCTACTTGGATTTATAGCCTTACATCTTCAGTTGAATTTACCACTGAAAGAACAGGATGAAATCCAAGGGTATTCATGTGTTCCCAGATGTTGCTGTGAGATAACTCTTATTCCCAGCTGTTATCAATTCTAGTGAAATAGCCTTTTCATTCAACCTAGCCAACAGCCTTTAAGCCAGGGATGAGACTTCAGCTGCTTTATTCTTTCAAAAAGCACAGGGCTTGCGTCTAAATGCTAGTTTGAAGGAAGACAGAGTAGATATGTTAAACCAGTAAGTGATGATGCCACTGAAGTACCTCTCATTCAAGTGAAACATTGTTTGCCAGTCGTACTGGGATATAAATCCTGGGATTGCTAAACAAAAAGTCTGTTACAGAGAATGCATTAATATTCGTCAAGCATTTTGTGATTCCTGGAGGAAGGATGCATTATAAATGTATTATTATTAGCAAAGTTTATTTATATGCTTTGAAGATGTCATTTGTGGGAATTGGATTGCTGCAAGGCTCAGTTCAGTGTTCTGCCCAGAGTCATGACAGGTCTGGGCACCATCATGCTGCACGTCGGCCCAGTGGGCTGGCACTGCTTGGGATGCCACTGGTATAATCCCCGAGTGTGCCATCACTGCTGAAGTTCCCAAGAACGTGCCTGTGTAGTGGAGGTGCCCTACATAAGGTATGTTGGTGTCCTAAAGTTATGTGACTGCCTAAATATTTCCACCTCTCCTTTGTACAGAGAAGCCTAGAAGTAACAAGGCTTAAAGGAGATATTTGTGGTTTTCTTCAGGCTTTGGTACAAATGGATGCAAGCTTTAAATCCAGAATTTCTAGCTATTTCTGGGGTTGCAGTATTCTTCCCGTTTTTTTCTTGTCTCCTTCCCTTCATAGAAGGTTTTCAAAATCAGATGTAGAGCCAATGTTGGGCAGCTTCTAATACTGCACTGCAGGTAGAAGACTCTAGTAAATTTAGTGATGTTTCTTCCAAATACATAAAAAAGAATGACTTAAAATATTATCTTTGGCTAAAATATAATAAACTGCTCTCTTCAGATGTGTTCCTGACAGAAAAGCTGCAGTGCCTTTTCAGTGAGGTTATTGAAATAACCTTTTATATGTGGCACATGAACAAAAACTAAACTTAAGCTGTATTATTCTGATTTTTGGGAAGAAGCATAAGAATACCAGAAAGTCCAAGCAAGGTATTTTAAAATATGCACTTTAAAGTAATTTCGAAGTCACCAAGCAGCATCTTTTCCATCAATAAGTACATTCAACTGACTAATTTAATCTGTCTTTAATAGGATTCAGAGTGATTTCTTTGTTACTAACACCAGAACCTTTAGGTAATTTTAGGCTTTGGAGGGGAGGGAGTAATTCCTTTCCTCTCTTCTTATCAGCACCAGAAATCATTTTTTCTAGCTGCAGAAATTTTCTCTCAGTGCATCCTGAACAGCTCTTTGGCAGTCAAGAATAACCAATCAACCATCTTTTGTAATGCATTGTCTCTTTATTTGTATTCAGCCAATCTGCAATTTGCTGCCTTGAGAGCAGCAAATGCTCATCATGTTAATTCATTTCTCTTGTTCTGTGCAGTTCGAGTGACATTAATTCATCCCTTTGCCCATTTCACATCTGATTAAGGACTACTGCTTCCAATGTAGAGATGGAATTGAGGAGCTGGGATTTCCTTCCTTATGAAGAATAGCTGTGTAATGGGTCAGGATAGTACTTACAAGCATGGGAGAGTTTCTAGTGGCAACATTTTATCTATAAACAACAATGTAAAATTTACTTTCTTTGTAAAAAGGACCTGGAATCTATTTTTCAGGTTAATTTCTAAAGCAAATGCAAACATGCCAAACATAGAGCTATAATCCCCAAATCCTTAGGGGAAGAGATCTTTTTGTGATGTCAAAGAAATTTAGAATCAAGGCAAAATATCAGTAATACTGTTTCCATCTACCTTGTATGAAGATTTCTAGAGAAGGCTTAATGTTTGCATTTTTTAGCCTGTTCCAGGCTGAGATTTCCAAAGGCGATTGCGCTAAGAGTTACATGCCTGTCCAAACAGTATCCACTGCAGTATAGATGTTCACATATCCTATAGGCGGTGCTTTAGGTCATGTGTAAATAAAACATACTGTACTGTCCTGTACATGTACAAGAGTCCTGTACCAGGACTCTTGAATTATTTTGATCCCCTCCTATGTACTGTTCTCTCTTTCAGGTCTCAGGCTGTGATTAGCTTTAAACTGATGCTATGTTTTTTTCCCTGTTTGTCCCACAAAGCATTTTCCATCTGAAAATCTATATTGCATTCAGAGCCCTTCTCTAGTTGTAAGTCTTAATGATGCATTTTGTGTGCCCAAAGGGTAAAAGTAGCAGAGCGATTCCATTGGCATTCTCCTAAACTAAGTCTTACAACTATAGCAGAAAAGAAACTTTGAGTTTTATTTTCCTACTTCTGGTTCCTGTGCTCGAGACTGGAGATAGTCATATTCTTCCAGGTGATTCATACATGCTGTGATTTACAGAAATAAGACAAAACTGTAAGAAAGTAAGAAAAAATAAAGTAGAGAATGGATCTCTTAATATAGTGTCTTAGCCATTGTTATAGTTCCATAACTGCAAGGGAAATAAAGTTAATATTTTAACTTCATAAAATGAATGCAGCTTTTAAAAGCACAGAAGATAAAAGCAAGTTCAGCCCGCCCTGAAGACCCCATGAAAAGAGCTGGAAAGCTTCTGCAGTCCCACATCAGATCTCAGCCAGAGCCACACATGCTGGCACCAGGCAAGGTCACCAGGCAAGGCCAGCCAGGATGGAGCGGCTTTCCAGAAAAATCTGGCTGCTGACTGTGCTGTGCACCTCAGCACCCGGGGCAGGAGGAGGTACCATCTCTTTTCTCTTATTACGGTTGTTCTTCTCACTGGAGCTACGCAGTGTGATAACTCACACATGGACCTATCTTCATGGCAATGATTTGAAGTCATACTCCAGTTGAAGGCCAGATCAACTGGAGAACAACAGTGTATGATAAGTGTTTTCTATGAGAGCTCAGAGGAGGCCTTAGTACCCTGTACCTTTCCATCCCTTGCTTAAAGCTGCTGTACTTTGACAGCTGGTCGCACTGCTATCAAACATGTTTCATGGCTCTCAATTCCTAACTCATTAGGGCAGTGGATACTCTCTTTGAAATTAGCTCTTCAGCTTATTACTCCGAGTAAAAATCTTTGGCCTAATGCACAGAGGCTTCACCACTTGAGACTTGACTGAAGACCTTCATCTGTGTCTTTCACTGCCATCCTAAGGTTCTGTTGTTATCTGTCCAACAGCTGGGGCTAACGCTATATTTTGGATTAGTATAGTGCCATGTTTACAGAGTAATGATGTTAAAAAAGCGAGGGCTGTTCAATTAAAATTCTGATAGCATATTGAGTCTTGAAAGAAATAGCTAGTAATGCACAAAGTGTTGAAATATATGTACATTGCTGTCTATTTTTTGATTCTAAAACATGAGAGTAACGCCAGGCAGTTATATCAGCAGCAGTTATCAGCTGTCACCATTTGTTTGACAAATTACTAATTGCTCTATTTCAAGCAAATGTTTTCAAAGTAGGTGACACAAATAACTGACTTTTGCTGTTTGTTTGGAGGCTGTTTGTTTCATCACAAGTAATTCCAAGAACACTGGCAATACTGGCCAGTTAAGAGAGTAAGACAGCTTTATTTTGTGTAAAAGCTTTCATGCAAACTGTATCCCCAGATGCCTCATGGCATTGTCATATGGTCTGGTTAAAAAAAAAAAAAAAAAGACGAGGTGAACTCAGTCGGAAAGATTTGGGTTTCGCTTTGTGTGTCTAATTTTGAAGAGGTTGGTTCATGACACCGGTTTAGGGGTACATTAGGATATGAGGGACAAACCAGCCCTATGTGAAGTGGTATCACTTTCTCACTGATAAAGGAATTTAGTTTTCATCAAGGAGAGGCAAGACATGCTTCCAGATTTTTAAAAGCGAGTGATTTGCTGAACCATAAGTAAAAGTTGGTTCCAGATGGCAGGATTTGCGAGAGAAAGGCTACTGTATTTAGCAGCAACAAGATTAACTGAATGGCCCAACAAGAAGCAAATCTTAAATCAAAATGGAGAGCAGAGAGAGAGACTGGAGATGCCGAATGTACAAATTGTCATGAGCTACAGCCTGAAATCAGTGTGTGACTCAGAAGTTGTTTGAGAGTTGTGCGACATGGTTGTGCTTCTGTGCTGAAGGAAGAAGGAAAGAAATGGTTGTTTAAGCATCCAGTGAGCTGAAACCTGAGAGGTGAGCTGTAATCAGGAAAGGAAGGTGTTGATAAAGGTGAAGTCCAAGACCTGAGAAGGTGCTGATGTGTATAGAGTTGCAAGCATAAAAGATAAGGAAAAAATAGTGGCCTTTTGTGTTGTCAGGACCTTTAGAAATTTTTCCAGTTTACCTTTCAAGTAATCTATATCTCTTTGTCTTCAGAAGTCATAAGGGAGGCTAAATGTAATCACACACGTCATTTGAAAGTTTGTGATATTTTCCAGTGGAGTTGTCCTGACCAGTGCCGCCACCGAACAGAGCAGTGGTCTCAGCCCTTCCCCTTCCCCTTGAGGTGGCTGTTTGCTCATCTTAGTCAGAAGACCTGGAGTTTTGAAAGAAATAGGTATGCGTGAAGCAACCAGATGCCATACCAACCTGATGGATGTTGTCATCTAACTCCTGCGTGTCTCAAAATGCATAGGAGCGTAAGAGCCAGGGCATCAGCTGCATTTCCTGCAGTTGGGTTGGACTAGATCAGGGAAATGAAGATGGGTGAATTCCGACATCCATCCTCCGGTGTTTATGTGTGCAGGTAAGCAGAAGCTCAGAAACAAAGTTGTATATGAGAAAGGGTTAAACATGTGGAATGGAAAGTTACATCAAATATAAAATATGCAGCTGAAAATGTTGTGCTATGGCAGTATTCGCACTATCCCTGATGTTTCCTTCTGTGCGTTTATTTTGGTGTCTGGATCTGTCTGTATTGCTTCTGCCCTCAAAACTGTCTCATCTTACCTGTCTGAACTGTGTATTCATGTCTAGCCTAGATCAAAGCGTGGTCATAATTATCTGTGGACTTTCTTGGATATTTGGCTTATTAGTGGGCCAGTGATCTGGCAGCACAGGTCTGTAAATTACCTTTATAGTAGTAATAGGAATAATTACAGGCAGTAAGGCTGGTAATAAACTGCATCTTCATGTTACTCAGTAGCAGCAGTGTTTTATCACTCATTTATGGAGGAAAAATTACTGAGTACAGTTCCTGCCAAAGGCACAATATGCAATTCACCAGTGACATGTAAGTAATACGTCAATTTATGATATTGTAGGGAAAAAGGTAGGGATAAGGGATATCTAACTAAAGGGTAAAACAATGAAAAATAAAAACAGAGCATAATAACAATAAACAGTCCGAAAAGTATAGCCTTTGCACTGATGGGGAGAGTGTGCTCCTTCCTTCTTCACCCCCACTCTGCCTAGGCGTAAGCTCTGCATGTTTCAGTTATTTGCCTTTGGAAATGATTTCTAAAAGACACAACAAGGAAAACTAAAAGCTCGGGGAGTTCATAGAGATGGCAGGAATTTTCACTACAGGCGCTGTGAAGAATCCTGATTGATTTTACAGTCCCCGCTCTCCCAGGAGCACTCACCACATTGCAGAGTAATGGCTGACGAGCTGATTATAAGCTTAAAAAAATAAGAGCTTTTACACATGCTTTTATGATATGCAGAACAAAAGAGCTTATGATATTCCTGCATTTTGCCAAAACGTGGTCAAATTTAAAAAGGAAATGTTTTAACTTATTACCAAGTTAATGGCCTGTCTACAAAAATAAGGGCTGGGAAACTGTTGTTTATGGCCAAATTACATACCTCTAAAACCATAGACTTTATTACGAGTTTGCTGAATGCATAACTACAGTGTCAATAGTGAGAAGCAGGATAACGAATGCATTTTATCTAAGATGTTATTAATGAAATATTATTCCATCTCTTTTTTTTTTTTTAAAGCTGGGCTGTAAGGAGTCAGTTTGTGCCCTCCCAGCCTGCTCCTTTAGCTGCGACTGGGACAAATGCCCAGTGCTACTGGTGCGGCAAACAACTCCCACATTTATGCCTTCTTTTCTCTCGCGGAAAAGCCTTGTGTTATCCCCGCCATGACCTGCTGAAGTTGTAAATACTGTAGATGCCAACATGTGCTCTCTTGGGGGAAGAAAAAGTTGCTGGCTTGGGCTAGGGCTTTGTCTCTGATAAGTTCCCCAGTAACTGTGGCACGAGTGCTGACAGAGGGAACAATCCGTGCACTCAATTCTTTCCCTTCATCCTTCTATTGAAAGAAACACTTGCTCCTGACCTTATACAGGAAGAGAGGCAACAGATGCCATTCAGGACACATTTTTCTCCTGAACAAGTATGTGCAGGAAGACGAGAAACCTGGTAAACTAATGCCTTGTGTCTTGTGGTTGGGTGAGAGTGATGCCACACATGGAGATACTATTTCAGCAGATTGCAGGATTGGTGCCAGTCTGATATTTGAGAGGGTATGTGGGTGCTCAGTAATAATCAAGGATAATATTCACTGCTGTAAAAGGCCTCTTTCTGAGCTGTTGGATCTTTTGAATGCTGATATACTCAGTGATACACCCCAGCTTAAGTCCAACTGGTTTTTAGACACGTTTCTATGAAATTACATTAAAAGAACAATACCAGGTAAAGTCATTCTGCATTAAAAGTAGGGTAACTTTTGCCTAAACTGTGGAGTATGAAATTAGCAGCTGTAACTAATCAAGTGTTTGGAGTAAAGTTTTCCTTTATGGGCTGTCTGGAAGGAGGAACAGGACGGGAATGTTAAGCCCACTATTGTGGAGATGATTGAAGTCCTCAATACAGATGTTAAACACCGTTGAGTGATGGATTCGCTCATCTTAGCACAGGGTCTGTGCTCTAGTATTTGGTGGCAGAAAAAAAAAGGAAACATCAATGAACTACAGTCATGATAACATTGCAACTTAAAACTACTGCATGGAGTTAAGCATGTGTTTGGTGACTGAACGTGTAGGTACTCCTGATCCACCAGCCTCCTGGAAAGAAAGTGGATTTCACAGCCAGCACAGGCCCACCTCTCACTTGGGAAAAGCTTGCCTCAAATTTCACGTTAACTGCCTCTTCCGTGCCCTGCCATCTTACACTTCTGGATTTACAGTGTGCTAGGTAGGATTAGCCTTTGAAATGCTGAAAAACTTCTGTTTCATTTTAGCTGAGCTAAAACTGGGGAGGTGTTTTGAGATGCCCTGTTTCTGGCTGGAGCTCAGGACCATTTCAGCCACGTGTTTGTCACCAGAGCTGACTTCATTTTAACTTGGCAGAGCTGCTCTACTTGTGAAACTACGCTGTGGAGAGCAGCTAATGGGGAAATAAATGAAGAGAAAGCCGGCTGTCATGAAGCAAATCTACACAAATGCCTTCTGATACACCTTTCATATAAGAAATGCTGTTTCTCAGACTTTTGCTAAGAACTTTTTCCCTGTGAGGACAGTCAAGCAGGGAAAAGGTCGCCTAAAGAGATCATGCCATATCTATCCTTGTTTTTTGAGACCCGATGGGACAAAGCCCCAAGTAACCTGGTCTCACCTCACAGCTAAGCCTGACTTGAGGAGAGGCTTGGACTAGAGGCTTCCTGTGGTCCCTTCCTATCTGATTTTTCCTGTAATCATACGAAATTCTTCAAAGTAAATTAAAACAACGTAAGAATGGCTGCTTAGGAAGAGATGTTTTTTAATGTTCAAGAATGGCAAAATTTCTCTGTAACTGACGTAATAGCTGAAAACTGCAACTTCAGTAAAACTGTGTGTCAAATGCATTCTACATCAGCTTGGCAAAACAAGCTCTGGGACTTTTGAGTCCTTCCATTTCAGTTGCAATATTTCCAAATTTTTGCCATCATATACACAGGAACACCTGCAGAAGTAATCTCCATTTATATTAACAGCTACTTTCTTTGTATCCTCCCTGTAGAAATCAGTCCATTGGTCCGAGGAACAACACGATATCGGTGGAGAAGAGCCAAGGACAGACTTTTAACAGTCAGAGTAGTTTATGCATTCACAAATTTCCTGATTTGTACTCTTCAGGTGGCAGGACATGGTGTATTGGTCTGTGATGACTTCCGAAAGTCAGGCAAGGGAAGTTGCTCTGAAATGGATTTTAACAGTAGCTGGAGTTAACCCTTTAGTGAGAATTTTCAGGAAAGCATTTGGAGTGGAGATGGGTTGCTGACTTTCGTATTTGAAGCAGAGAAAGGGGAAAAGCCATGTCCTTTTCAGCTGCAAACCCCATTTATCAAGCAGACCCCATCATTAGGAATTTTCATTAATTGTTTTAGCTCTTTCCTTGCTTCAATTCTGTTTCTGTATTTTCAGTTCTGCATTTATGAACCATTTGTTTTCTTCCTAGGGGACAGTCCATTACAAGATCCCAGTTTCCAGGGACTTGTTGGGCCAAACTTCCCTTGTTAATTTTTAATCTGTCCTTGCCAGATGATCCCTCTCATGCCTTTAAATAATTTTTGTTCTTCCAGAATTCACCAGAAACGGAAAGCTTGTACACAAAGCAGCTCCCTTAATAGAAGCAAATTATAAAAGTGAACAAGGCAGCTTAGAAATCCACAACGTATACAGGTTGTTGGTGATGAAAACAGACTGACACTTCTCTTTACACACAATCAAAGTTGCATAGGTGTATAAACTGCTTGTGTTTCATATTTGTTGAATAAAGTTAGTGAGATGACAACGTTAGTGAGATGACCATGATAGAAGTAGTACGTGTTTATATTCTTTTCCATTAGCAATTTTGATCAGTAGAAAACTGACCTTTTGAAAAGCAATTAGTAAACCTAAATGTCCTTTGAGAGATAAAAGAAGAGCCACTGTGGCTTGCTTTGAGATAGCAGCAAAAGTTCACTGCAAGTCTGCTAACTGTTCATATCATGGTGGAGGGACATAAGGAGATAATCTTTCATAACAGAAATCTCGGAGTGAGGCCAGCGTTACATACCACGTCCTGCATATGCTGCTGGATGCTTTGCATGAATAACATGTTAATGAAGTCGTTGACATCCATTTTGGCCTGATTTGGAAATGAAGCCTTACTGTTTTTTGTAATGTCTCACAAAGCATCGTTTCTACACGCAGATCAGTGCAGATTTCCGTTTCCTCGTAATGATCCCTCTGGGAAGCCGCGTGGGTCTCTAAGGGGCTCTCATTTCATACACGTTTCATTTAAGTGTGTATTGGCAAAATGTTTCTCGGAAAAAGCGCTAACAAGTTTGCAATCTGAGGAACAGACAGTCCCAGGACCATTGCAGGTCTCTGCTTTCAGCTTTTTCTTCTACCAGTATAAGGTGTAGGGCATGACATAAGTGAAACTGCACAAATAGTTGGGGAGATCCACATGCCTGTTCAACGGGACTGGATGATAAACATCCTGAGGCCTTTCTGTCATATAATGTCTTAAAACAATATTCCAACCTAACTCAATCAAAACATTTGTGTATGCCTGTGTATATCTATACGTATATGAATACACATACAAGTGCATACATATACGTGTACATATGCTCATTTGAAGATTCATAAAGTGAGAGAGGAAGTTTACACTGTCCATTAGAAATTTTTTTATGATAAGCCTCAGCAGTTGCTGTGCTGTACAGTAGAAGAAACGTGCCTACAAAGAGGCGGGTCTGCTTTTTATTTGCTAGAGCAGGCATTTAACCGCATGTGCAGCAAAACCTCCAGCCCTGTTTGTTTTGAGCTGCTTCTGCATAGAACAGCATTTGTGGGAGTTCAGCTCCTTCCTCCAAAGAATCTGGTGATGATCACAGTCAGAAAACTTTAATGGGCAAGAAGTTCTGGTGTGACCCAGTATACAAGTGTTATGTACCTTGCCTTGGGATCAGAGCTGTGTTTGGGCAGAAGATGGTGCCTGGCAGGAATTCTGGTGTACGGGGGATGTATTTGCACCTTGCCCTGTGTTGGAAATGAGATGGGAACACAGTTCGTACAGCTTCCCGCCTCTCGGGAAGACATCCCAGACTTCCTGTGCATCCCATGGGGACCTTCCCCGGGCCACGTGCAAAGTTCCAGCTCATTTGTGGCTCCTTAAGGGGCAGTGATAATTTGAGAAGCTTCACTGGGGATGTGGGCATTTCTAGCTGTAGGAGAATGAAGGTCAACAAGAGAAGGGAGTGGGAGACAGCTTTTCCCCCCCTATCATTCCCATCTTCTTCTGGGCCTCAGCTTGGGTATCATGCTAACAAGTATTTCTGAAGCTGTTAAACAGCTCCTGAACAGTGAGCATTACCAGGGAGCCCAGACAGTAGCGTGGTTGGAGTGGGAAGGATCAATTCTGTGGATGTATTAATTTGAAAACATGCTCTATTATTTCCTTTACAAAAGTCTACTAGCTGTTGTGATAGAAGGCAATTTCCATTCATATGGCCGTGGAATATAAAATGAGTCATGTATTTGTTTGGAGGAAAAAAAAACCAGGCATAGTGATGTTGTATAATATGAAGCTAGAATTAGATATATCAACAGTGTATTGAAATATACAAAATGTTTTGCTTAAATTAAGCCCACAGAATGATGTCATCTTAGTATTGATAGACTAAAACTAAGTGGGAATTTTGTGCCTACTTTCTATTTTCTCTTGATTCATTGCCTTGTACACCAAGGATTCAACCACTTTGTCTGTGTCATTCCTAACAAAGATGTCCTGAGTGTGACTATGTCATCTTTGCTAACAACTGAAACTTCCCAAAGGGCATCCCACCTTTCAGCATGAGACCAGCCCTGTATTTTTTCAGCCTGCATTCTCTTCCTCATGGGAGGATCCCATGTAAAACCCATTCAGAGTTCAAGGTTTGCAGCTGGGATCCTCACCATATGAAGATACAAAGTCTGCTCCCGAATTTTGATTTTGTGCCTTTTTCAAGGTCATTAGGCAGTTGCTTGAGTGTTCTCAGGTTCTTTTCTTTCCTGGCTCTGTTTCTGCACCCTTAAAAAAACTGTTTGAAGGTGAGGAGGACTGGATTCAGTGAACTGCAGTGCTTCTAAGTGTCTGTCTGTACGTCAGCTTGGGGAAAGCAGATGGTCATCTGAGTATCAGTTGCTTTCTGGAACGCCCTGGGATGTTTGTGGTGGGCTAGAGGACACAGATGAAACGCATGCTTACTTTTATGGAAGAAAGGCAAGGCAATCCTGAAAGCATATGGGAGCAGAGATGTGGCTATTTTAATAGTTTTGCTGAGATGTGCTGCAGTATCATCGTTTCAGAAAAATACATGTAGAAAGCCTTCAAAAACAAGTAGCTAAGAGTGAATTATTTGTACTTATATGGCATCCTTGATCTTTGGTGACATTGATTTTATATTCTTTATCCATTTAGCCCAGAAGTATCCTACGGATATAAATATTTTATTGTCTGTGACTTTGTAAATGGGACTTGGAGGTTTTTTATGCACTACAGGAGATAAAGGTACAAAAGCGTGAATAGTTCAACACTGGAACAGGCACCTGGCTCACTTCTGCAAGCTTTGTCCTTGGAGGTTTCCAAACCAGATCTGCATTTGAGGTTAGACCTGTTCTGAGAGCAGAGTTGGACCAGACGTCCTCCACAGGTTGCTCCCCAACCTGAATTACTCTGCTCCTATCTAAAACCAGGATCTCCTGGAGCTTCTTTAAGTAAGTAGAAACAAGGGCAGCTGTCTACAGCCCTGGTCTGGCGGAACTTGGTGTCCCGGTAGGCTAAATTAAATATAACAGTACTCACTTGAGTGTGCAGAGGTGGGAAGGGAGGAGCCCAGGGACAGTCTCTACCAGGACCTCCCATGAGCCACGTTGGCACCTCTTTTGTTTTCCGCGCCTGCAGCATTACTTGTCGTGTTTCTTTGAAACATGTTTCATACTCCAGGGAAAAACTCTGATGCCTTTAACTCCAGTAATAAATCTTCCAGTAATTGTAGCTACAGTTTCATCTCAGGTCACTGTTGCCATCCACTCATTCCCACAGATGGTTGGAATGCTCATCTCCTGGCTTAAATTCACATGCTTCTGTCTTCCTTGAAATTCATGTTAAGTGCACAAGTAAACTCTTTAGGCTCATTCCTTATAGAACAGTTATTCTCTTATGTACTTGCACTAAACTAATGAATAGTTTTAATTAACTTTAAATATTTAAATCTTAATATTCTCAGATAATAACCAAAATAGGTGGACACAGTGCATATGTAAAATGTTGGTTCAAATAGTTTTACTATCTTGCTGTACAAAGTCAAACTAAGATGGAGTGTGGGACTTTGCAAGCTGCTGTCTCAGGATGAATTTTATTTATATAAAATGAAATTTAAGAGTATAAAATTTGATGTCGTGTTACAGATCATTGCAGGTATACTGTCCTTGTGCAGGAACATTTATCTGAGGGTTCTAAAATTAACTCTTGTTGAAGGAACAGGATTTTCTGAAAATTGAAGAAAATTTGAAGAGCCTTTGGGTGATAGATAACTGCTGAAAGAAATACGAGAAACATAAACCTGTGCAAGATTCTAGTGAGAATTTATAGCTTTCAGTTGCAGTCTAGTTTGAAATTGTATCTATCCATTTCATTGAATTAACCACGTTTTGGGCAAATACTTTTTATTTTGACTGGCATTTTTTGAAGGAAGACTGTTTCATGAGATTTCAAGTTTGACTCTTACAGTGCAACTTAGCATTCTCAGCTGATGATAATAACTGTTGCATAAAGTTCAGTACCTGTGAATTTTGAATTTTCTGAACTGCAAATTCCTGTGAATTTTGAATCCATGCTCTTTTAAGGAAGCATGACTATAATTGCCATTTTAATAGAAATGGTGGTATTTAAATATATATTTTGAAATGCATATTGTTTTGAAGAGGAAGTCTTGCTGCAGCAACGTCATAGGAGGATGAAACCACAAAGAACCAGAACAGCAGCTGAAGATGGCTGGTTTTGTTTTGCCCTTTTATTTTGTAACCTTGCTCTGCAAACTCCTGATACTCCCTCCACCAAGCTCTGCAGAAACAGGGTAAGTCTGCTGTCAGAAAGTGTTATGTGAAGCTGCCAAGCAGGCAGAGCAGCCCCCAATTCCTGTAATCTCTGCCTGCAGACAGCTACCACTGCTGGTCTTTGCCTGGGTAATGTATTTTGCCCGCTGGAGAGCCACCTGACACCGGTTGCTGTTGCAAATTATGCCCTCTTCACTGACAAGCTAGTGACCACAGGGTGGCCTTGGGAAGTTAGGAGCAGGTTTGGCAGATGACACTAGGTTCTTTTACCTTTGCCTTTAGGACAGAAGGAAAATAAACAGCAAAGTTTACTTGTATCATCACTGACATTACAAGTTTCCGTTGTTATGGTATTTTCCTGAATTTTTCAAGGTCTTGGCTTTCAGATGTCTTCTGTTGCACAGGTGCGATCTAATTTTATTTTTATGCAGCTTTATATAATTCCTGTGTCACTGATGAGATGGAGCCATTAAGACTCAGAATAAGGTGAATACTGCGTGGGTAGTGGGAAAACATTACCTTACTATGGTAGGGAAAAAGGGAAAGGGGCATCAGTTATCATTACTCAGGTTGAATACCTGTGATGTATGGTTTTGTTAGATAGTATTTTGTTAGATAGATTTTGTTAGATAGTATTTGGAACTATAATCCTTCTTTACAGATGATGATTTAAAGGTGATGAGGCAAAACCCACAGAGCCTATACTTTGATAGTAAGTGTCCAATGATGCTAAGTTTTGCGCTCCCCTCACTGCCTTTCCCTTAGTGTGGCACTAATAGGGTTTCCAAACTCTTGCACCTGGTCACTTGTATTTTCCAAATAAATCTATGAACTTGACATTTTTTGGAGTCTTACCACTCGGCTTAACACGGGTTAAAATTGGCCAATTGATTGAAGAGAAAGAGGTCTGGAAGACAGACAAACACACACAGACAGACGCGTACACCGTACTACCACATGAGCATTGCTTCCTCATGAAAAATGAAGTCTGAAAATAACCCTCTCAAGGAGAGAGTTATCTGTGTGACTGTGCAGATTATATACCCCCACGATAATTTAACACACTTGATAAGTTATGAAAAAAAGCTGATGTCCTGTCCTGACTCACTAGAAGCGTAGCCAGTGGGGGAGCCTCCTTTTGGAATGGGAGACATTGTAATGACGAGGGTGATGAAAAACCTGAAACTAGACCAAATCTTGATGTTCAGGAAAAAATATCCCACAATTTTGACTAGTACAAGGTCTGAGGAATCTAATGGGGAAATAAATTCATGGTGTTGCTGAGAGATACCAGCAAGCCAGACTGTTGTTCCTTTGTTACTTGACTGTGACCACTTCAAAGGGTGGCAGAGGAGATGTGAATATGTTTAGACTACTCCATATTTCACCACCCTGCAGAGGCTGACAGTTGGAGTACCAAACATGGAGATAGATTCAGAAATATATCACTGTTCTTGAACTTTAAAGAGCTACTAAAAATAACTTGTATCCACAAGAAGTCATCTAATGTCTTGCATGTGGCACTTGTGACCAACCCCATTGGCAATATGGGCTGGCAACCAAAACCAGATGCCTGGCACCGAGTGGGATCTTTTCCCAATCATGCAGGTAGTAAATGCACATTTTTTTCCTAGAGGCTTCTTATCTTTAAATTTTATATGTCTATGTAGTCTTTCCCATTCTGAAAGATCATCAGGAAGGCCCATCAGCAAGGATTGACAGCATTTTACTGTAGAAATGGATGATGGAAAAGAAAGTGGGTTGTTAACTTCTAATGCCTTACAGTGCCGTGCAAGGCAGGATATCAGGTTTGGACATAGTTTTGTGGTGTGTGATCCCATTCCAAGACTGAAATCTAACTCAATTATTTAAAGTCACATCCACGTAGGTATAATTGTTAAGACATCTGAGAGTACCAACTCATTTCACGTGAGGTACTGAAAAGGCTTTTATTGCTTTTTAGTGGACATACACTCTATGTTCATCACAGCAAATCACCACCATATTAAAGTACTGTATGCATATGTGCGCACACCCTTGAGGATCAAATTGGTATGTAGGACGTAATGCCCTTACATCTCTCTAGAAGATGGACCTCTAAAACGTTTCCGTAATAGCATTTCAACAACCCATTAAAAGCCTCCAATCTTTTTAGGAATGAAATCCATCACTTGCTCAGCATGTGTCCTTTGATGCAGCAGTCTTGCTTAAAATCGCTACTTATCCAATTATTATGTTTTTCACTTGGTTTGCAGCCAGTGTCAAAAAGTATAATGTCCGCTTGCCAAGTAAACAGAAAAATCCATCTGACCCTGTTTCCGTTTGCCAAGTCTAGGGTATTATCATTGCATTTGGGCTTTTTATTTTCCTAGTAATAGCAATGTTTCAGTTTGCACTCAGGTTTAAATGCAGATGTAAATTCATGCATTTCCCAGTGCTACTCAGTGAAGTCTGACATAGTGTCAGCGTTTATTTAGCCTACCCAGCTACCTGGCAGTTAGCAAGCAGCCAAGCTTTTCTTCGTAATGGTACCAACAGTTGGTGGGAGAGCTGATCACCCCTTTCCCAAGAACAGAGTGGGCATATTTCACCTTAAATCCAATGCTCCCTAATCTGAACCATAACAATAAGGCATGTCTGATGTTGCTCCATATACTAGTTCTTGATTTGGAAATGGAAATTAAGATAGAGATTATGCATTTTCATATTTCTCTGAGGAGTCCTTCTCCTGCATGAAGGGGGAAAGAGAGAATTCCCGTCCAGCCATGTGCGGTTGGAAGTGAGCAGTTGTTACTGATCCATGCATCTACTTCCTGTAGCATCTGGAAAGACAGTGTGGCTCAGATTAAAGTCCTGTTCGTAACAGGTAAATCCCACACTTATTGCAGTGTTTAGACAAAACACCAGATGAATGATGGGGAGTAGACAGCAGATAGTAGGGCTTCAAAAGTAAGATCGTGGTTTCCTCCTGGTTTCATTAAATACTTGCCTGTAAAATTGGGTGCATTTACATGCATCTCTTTGCCATGTGCATTTCTGCCAGTGCAGAAATACGTCATCCAGTAGTGTGGTCCCCTATCACTGCTCTTACTGGGTGCCTGTTTGTGTGTCTCTCCATCCCTTTTGTGTGTCATGGCTGGGGGCTTGTGGGAAAGGCTGCCATGGCAAAGCCAAGAGGTATTTCTCCCAGCCTTCCATCATTTGTTCACTGCTCTCCACCTCCTCCTCAATTCTCCTCATCCACCATTTCACCTCAATACAAGAGAGATATCGAGGTGCTGGAGCGAGTGCAGAGGAGGGCAACGAAGCTGGTGAAGGGCCTGGAAAACAAATCATATGAAGAGTTGTTGAAGGAGCTGGGACTGTTTAGTATGAGGAAGAGGAGGCTGAGGGGAGACCTCATCACTCTCTACAACTACTTGAAAGGACACTGTAGAGAGGTTGGTGCTGGTTTCTTCTCACAGGTAATTAATGACAGAACGAGAGGGAATGGCTTCAAGCTCCAACAGGGTAGGTTTAGACTGAACATTAGGAAAGAATTTTTCACAGAAAGAGTGGTCGGGCATTGGAACAGGCTACCCAGGGAGGTGGTTGAGTCACCATCCCTGGATGTGTTTAAGAGCCGTTTAGATGCGGTGTTGGGGGATATGGTATAGGGGAAAACTTTGTAGAGTAGGGTAGATGGTTGGACTTGATGATCCCAAGGGTCTCTTCCAACCTAGACGATTCTATGATCCCAGGCATATGCCTTCACAGTGCCCCAGAGAAACACTGTGGTGGTAGCTTGTCCCTTCTGGCCTGAGTCAGAAAAATACCCTGTATCTCAGGTGACCAGTTATTAACAGGGGCTGCTAAAATGCAGGGAGCAATACAGCTGGCGATAGGAAATGCTGCAGGAGAGCACTGAGCAGTGGAATAAAGCAGAGTTGTGTGAATAATTTTGTTAAACAGAAGATGGAAGTATTTGGCTTGGAACCTATTTTAGCTGAGAGCCAGCACAATTCAGTAATAGCAAAGAAAAAGGAAAGGACAGGGGGGCAAGTCCTAGATTATCGTGGTTCTCAGTCTGGGACTAGAGTAGGTCTTAGAGCCTGTATATTTTCCTTAATCGACATCTTGCATAAGTGCCTTCAGATCTGCTCATTCCATGTGTTGAACATTAAAAAATGACACAGCATGATTTTATTTTTATTTTTTCCTCAATATTTTCTCATCAGTGTTCCAATCATAAAGTAATGTTTTAACCTGTCATATTCTTATATTCAGTCTAGGATCTGGAAATGAAATGGAGTTGCCTTTTTTTCTTCTTTTCTAAAGTGTCTATTATTGTCAATAATAAAATTAACTCTTTAATATTTTGTGCCATAGTTACAATACTGATTTTCATGGCCATTGGCCATCAGCTTTGCTTGTATGCAGGTCTAGGAGCTCTCACTTATTTCAGGTACCATGTGTTTCTTCATATGTCTAAAATGAAGCT
Organism: Numenius arquata; assembly: GCF_964106895.1. NCBI lineage: Eukaryota > Metazoa > Chordata > Aves > Charadriiformes > Scolopacidae > Numenius > Numenius arquata. The sequence goes on along the minus strand of NC_133581.1, from coordinate 44,821,167 downwards.
AGAGAAACCTTATTCTGTTCTTTATGCAAAATGTTAAGTATTGTGGGACTTTGTTCAGGATTTGGAAACTGGCTATTCGCTCAGCCAAGTTACATATGATCAGAGCTATATACTATAAGCAACATCTGAACCCTTGGGATTCCTTGGGGTGATAAAAGTAAAAGCTGTCACTTAAATAATAGTTATTGCTTGAGGAAATAACAGTGAAGGAGAAATATAAGGAGTGAAAATACAGTATTTTGGTCATTGTTCCACAAGAAGACACAGCAGAAGATAAAATAATTTGAATTGTATCAAGAAAGAAGGGAAATTACATGTGGGTTTTTGTGTGTGTGTACATATACACATTTACAAATGAGTCTTGGTTGGCCAATTGGGCTTCAGCAACAGGAGGCAGGAGCTCCATGTTTTATGAGGAATTATCATTCGTTGCTTCTGAACAGCAGAACATAAAACATAAAGACTTTTGTCGCACTTACTCTTGCACATCAGTTGAGTGCTGTTAACATTAGAAATGCCTAAGCTATTGCTGTCTGTTCCTGTCACTGGTCTGTGCTGCCTTCTCTTCTGTCTGTAGTGGTATTCATACTAGTTCCTTGGTTTAAGTCAAATAACGCAATGCAACAGCAAGATAGCAACAGAATTTATGGGCCTGTTTTAGTGACTGCGTTCAAAAGGTGGGATATCTGCACAAAGTCAGTGCAATCAAAGTGCTGAAAACGGATGCAATGCAAAGATGAATTAGGCCCCATGCCATTATTTTTCATCCATTTGTCCAAAAATTTCCATGGTTGGTAGCAGCAACCAAAAAGGGATAGGAGAGTTTTAGAGAGTCGGAGAAGGAGGGTGAACATGTTCAAAGAATCATTTGACATCAGTTCTGGGCAGTAGTCCATGCACTTTGATTTACTGGTGTGCATGGGGCAAAAGTAATCAGTCTGCTGGAAGATGTACTACACTTTTTTGTTCTGTTTGTGGGGTTTTTTAAACTGTGAATGTCAAAAATGGAGTGAAATGAATGTGAAATGAATGCAGTAAATTATTTAACTGGTTGCCTCTTTCTTTGTGCTATCAGATTAGTCCGTCTCTATATTTTCCCTGGTGTGATTTAAAAAAAATTTTAGCTGCATTGGTATTTTTGAATAATTTTCTGTGTGTTTTTCTGTAAGGTGAAATAGTTCTTTTTCTTGACGTAGATCCAAGCTTGGTGGAGAGTGAAGCAGAAATAGCTATATAAGTGTAAGTGGTTTTTAAGTGTATGAACACCTGAGGAGATTGAATTGTCAAGGATAACCAACACATTTCACAGGCGTGTGTTCGGTCAGTGGGGAGGACACTGCGATAGCCACGGGTGCGTAAGCCGCCGATGCAGCCCTGATGAGGAAGGTGGGCTTTCACTATGAATATTGTGAAATATTCATCTCCTGGATGCCTGACGCCATCCCCTGACTAAGCATTTGGATCCCTTCTTTGTACAGGAGCAGCGAGTTGTTCAGTGCAGCCCCGTGGAAATGGGGCTGGGGGTAGAGAGCTGCTTGTGAATTGAAAGGGAAATTACAAACTCTAGTGCTTTAGTGTTCATTACTGCCATCTGCCAACAGAGTGGCTGTTTATCTGTGTATTCTGGGCTCTCATTCTCTTTTTAAAATTATATTGCTTTTGTTCTCACATTCTCCATTTGGCTAGAATAAAAACTACTCAGCAGTGCGTCAGACCGTTCCAGGTCTTTCCCAGATCACTTTTGTGGTGAGAGGTTGATGTGAAAAGAAATACTCATCTGCCATGGGAGCATTTATTAATGTGTGCCATAAGCCACTCTAATCAGACATGCTATGACTTTTTATACTGTACGTAGTGCTGCAGGACATGAAGAGAAAAGCAAAGCTTCTGTACACAGTCACGCAATGATTCAGAATTTCAGAAATTAAAAATGAGACAAATCCGCTAAGCCCATGTGTTCTGTTCCCTGCAGCCTTATTTCCCTGTATTTTCTGTAGTTTCATCCTGAATGCATCATGCGCTGGGCTTCTGCTGTTCCCCTGGGGAGGCAGCGGCAGAGCCCGGGGAGTCTGGCCATTAGAGCACTTCGGATGATACCTTTTGAGAACTGTGCAGAACCCCCCTCCCCGTGTGCTGCTTCTCTGGGGCGAGTGCTGCCCCCTCATTTCCAGTTGTGATTGAGGACTCGCTGATTACCCTACCAGATTATTTAAAATATACTAGGGAGAAATTGGCTCAAAATATGGATGTCATTCTACATTCAGTGTGTTTTGTTTTTTAAAGGTGATTTCCAGTATACTGTACTTGACACCTGTAACATTTCCTTATACAATCAGTGTTCTGTTGCACTTGCCATTGTCACTCAAAACAATCAGAATCTTATTTTCATCCTTTCCATCGGTATTTGTAAAGAACAGGGGACTTACTCTGCCAAAGTAACTCTTTATTCAGGTGTAACTGCATTGTTCAAACATGCACGTGTTCTGCAGGCACACGCTTAGAACCAGATATTGAAAAGCTTCTTGTAATGTCAAAGGAGTGAAAACCAAGGGAGAAGCAGGTTTTTTCTCTCTTCGTACTCCTTTATTCTTCTGTGGAAGGAATTACCACTGAGTTGTAAGCCAGCTGTTTTGCCATTTTGAGATTTTGGTGCAAGAGAAGTGCTTTGTAATGATAAGGCAGAATTATTTTCCTTATTTTGTAATTGGCAGCAGCAGTGTGCACATAAATGACTTGTCAGTGGGACAAATGAGAAAAGAATCCATTACATTTAATTATTAGTAGTAATGACAGGAATAAAAATTACGGTAACGTTTAAAGGTCCTCATTAACTGTGGCTTGATTCAACTGCAGCTGAGAATTTTGCACAAATCTGTGAGTCGGAGACTTTGTGATTCAAAGTTGCAAGCATCTGAAGGGTAGGGATATGTGTATAAAACACTCAAGCAAATAAATGTGGTAAGGAAGCAGTACAACTTTGTTATGGGGTGGGAGATAGAGGTACGGACTACGGGAGTAGAAAAAAAAGGGAAAATCAGGATAGTATGTCATCTACTTGAAACTTGAGTTTGTGTACCCCAGAGGAGAGCAGTAGTGGGCTAAGAGCCTGTTGTGCTAAGCACAGCGTAAACACAAAGCAAAAGCTAGTCCTTGACCCAAGCTGCAGTGCAGGGAAACGTGGCCATTGGTGCTGTTTAGTAGCTGCAGGAGCATCTCCCTGTTTATACCTTCTTGTTACCACTCCACTGCTTCACTTCGCTTGCTGGGATGTAGGAAATTGAGAATGGGGGAGGTTACTAAGACATACCAAACTCCGAAATCAAATCAGTTCCACAAATTTTGACGGAAGCTTGTCTAAATTGTTCTTTAAAGCCCCCAGAGTGGGTGATCTTTCCAGATCCCTTCCAGCCTGGGCTGTTTAGTGGTTCTGTGATTCTAATCCACACAGTCAGTGATGTTCTTGCTGCTCTTATCCTCCTTCTCACGAGCCAGTGGGCCCGTCTTTACACTACCAGTTTGTGGCTAACTCTAAATGTCACTCGTGCAGTATACTTGCGGTATCAGAGATGCCCGAGCTCATTGTCAGACTTTACCAGATTACTAGGTAATTCAAGCTCCACTAATAGACTGCATTCCCTTTACTTGAATAAAACAAAGAAACAAAGAACCCATTTACTCAGAGGTCAGAAAAGGAAAATTAAGGTGTCCTCACAGAAGCTGTAGCTGGAAGCTACAATTTTTCAAATGGCACAGCCTGATGGAAGTCAGCCTTAAAACACAAGAGTATTTGAACAGAAATATACTAGTTTATTCCCAGGCTCATACAGAGCTAGGAGCTTTGTCACCTACATCTTTGTGCAGTGTTTTGATTTCTGCAACAGTAAAGTGCTCTGGGAATGGAAAGTGCTACCGTATTGTTAATGCTACTTTAATTAGGCAATTCAATATACACGATTCACTGAAAAGCAGAGTAGCTCATGCAACTTCCCTCACCTGTAGCAGAGATTCAGCACCTTCATCCTAATGAGGAAGCCTGTGGTGGGTGGGAAGTGGAAAACTGGAAATGGATGAATTAGTCAGGGATTTCATCTTCTGTGTGGCAAATTTCAGAACAAGCTCATTGGCCTGACGTTAAACAAATGCTTCCTACTGAAAGAAATTACCTTCAGTATATGAGTATGAGTTATCTGTAGCCCTGTGAATTATTTCAATCCAACCTCTCGTGGCACCAGAAGTCAAAGTACAGCAATACCTGTTCTCACAGTTCTTGTGCTCTACCAGTGCCAGGCTCTGAGGGCTCCGCTTACCTTTTCCATATTGTCTGCAGCTACACTTATTAATACTTATTTTATCATATCTCCTGGCTCTCAGAATTACCATCAGGATGAAACCTAAATGTCTGTGTCTCATACAGCTATTCTAGTTTGCTGGACAAACTATTATTATCAAGGGTTATAAAAGAGGCCTGCTCTAAATAGCTGATGCTCTGAATTCAGTCCATTGAACCCAAATGAATTGGTCACAGGACTTCACTTCATTACACTTTTTACCTCAAGAGTTCAGGATGTAGTTCCCAGCTGCAGCATGCACTCTTGTGGATTTCAAATACTGTAGAAAGGTAAATATCCTCTCATCATTACCTAACAACTAGATTGATATTTACATTTGCTTAAAAGGCTGGTAAAGAGAAAACAATTCCAAAAGTGTGATGAGAATACTCTAGTTTAATTTTTTTCTTAGGTAAAGAGATGCTATTTCTAAGTATTAGTTTGTTTGAGTTTTTTTTTTTTTTACAAAAACTCCACCCTAATCCTGTAAAAAAGCAGAGGGTTTTAAATTAAATTAACTTTATTAAATCAGTCTTCTACAGCATGCAAACTAAACCAATCTCCACCACCTTCCCCAAATTTTCATTCTAAAGCAGACTCTGGTTTGTTTATAGAAGCATCACATTATAAATTGCATATACTGTGTTGTCTGAAGTACAACAGCTTTGCACAACCCATAGAATAAGAAATATTTGAGTTATCTTAAAGTGTGGAGTACTGAATGCCTGTAAGTCTTGCCTACTCAATGATGAGGATTTACCCCGCTCATCCGTGTACTCTATCGGTACATTGTTTTTTTGAGACATTTAGCAGTGGGACCATGATTCACAAGAGAAGTCTGCATTAATGTTGTGACTTTTTGATGAACAGATAAAGGGTTCCAGGCTGTCAATCCATCTCCCATCATTAGCACTAAATATTTTTATTAACGTGTGAAGATTGGCTGTTCTACAGCTGAAATTTCTGAAATGTCTGGTCTTCACTTTGAAACCAAAGAGTGCTGAAAGTCTAGGCTGAGAAGGTGGGGTATGGCATTGTGTCATCTGGCAAAGATGAGTTAGGTGCTTTATTTGGGAGGTAGATCTCCTATTTTCCTCATGTGTTTTCCTTTAAAAAAAAAAGATAAATTGTCAGTTCTTGATCCCTACCTGGCTCACTTGCTCTGCACAGGTTGTGATCGGCCACTACTGTAGTTCTGACTCTTGAATGCCTTTCATCCCATGCCTGTGTTTTTTATGGACAACTTCACGGACCAAATTGGCCCATAGGAATATAGTTCATGGAGGATGTTGGCTTTATATAATGTGCAGCTGCTGCTCTTGCAGGGTATCTGCTGTACAGCACAAAATATCATTCAGGCTTAACTTTTACCTGAAAGTATGAGGGGCAGAACAATCCTACAGGTCTGGAGACACAGCAGGATCAAAAGAGGAAAAATGCTTGTTAGGGAAAGACGTGCTGAGATGAAATTAAGGGGAACTGAAAAAGAAAAATGCTTCTGTCTATGTGGTCATATTACAATGGGGAAAGTGTAAGGGAGCTCAGGCTTTCCCAGACTTTAGTTAGGCAAAGTCTTACTGTTTGCCAGTCAAGATTAACTCCGGATTTCCCATTTCCACAGCCACTGAAGTGCCCTGGTGGGAAGCTCTTTGTCCACGTGCAAAGGGTCCCCAGGAGAGTGAAACACATCGCTGGTGCTGAGGCTTGGCTGAGCGTGTAAGCAGGGTTTTGGAGAAAGCCTCAATTTGTTGTTTCCATGCCTTAATTTTGTTATCACTGCTTAGTGTAGTTGTGCTGAGAGGCCTGAGCGGTGTGAAAACCCATCTTCTTGCACTTTTTCAAGGATAAAGAATCCTCTAAAGCACATGGTGGCTGCCAGAACGGCACAGCACAATACCCATTCCCCATCACGCCTCCAGCTACATGCCCTAGAAATAGGTGCCAGGTATTCATCCTGCCTGGCTCTTTCTACCTGGAGCTAGTAAAATATTGGGTATACTTAGCACTACTCTGAGCATGGACTCTAAGCTGCCAATAAATCATGTTCCTTGGTTTAGCCAAAGAACATATGGTCTTATGTGACCTGCCAGTTCCTTCTCCCTTCCCTGCCAAAGGATGCAACCCCCAAGAAAACTTGCCATTATGAGTTGTAGTCCTGTTTTTAAATCTGAACTGCTTCATGAATTTTCTGCTCTTTGAGGGATGCTTCTTTGCTGTCATGAAATTTCTTCCTGAGGTGGAGAGTTATACTTTTGTTCTGCATAAATGCAGTTTCCACCATGTGGTGGGTCATGTAGATTAAGAGACGTTCTCAGAAAGCCAAAAAAACCCAATCAGAACAGCTTTTTATGCCCTGCAGTTGCTATAAGGGCTGACAGAGTTACCAGCCAGGCTTACCTGTGAGCATTCTAATGAGGGCAATGAAAACAGTATCTCCATGTGCGTCATGCAGCATAACGCAGTGACAGAGGCAGACATACCTGATCAAGAAAAGTAACAACTGCTTTTTTATTTATAAGAAGAATCTGGAAGACAATAAATCTGTTCACAATGTATGCCATGACTTGGTTGCAATCAATAAGTGTGTGTTTATGTAGCTCGGGCATACTGCTCTGAATAAGACTGATTGTCTCATTAAAGAAAATGAGTCAGTGAGAATATTTTTTAATCATTTGCTATTGACTTAAGTGGTGTCACTGTTAGAGGGGTAGCTGGTAGTGATGAAATGAAAGGACTTCTGAATATGAAAGCACAGCGGAGATGCAGGGAATAAAGAAATGGGAGTACTCTCAGTGATTATAGGTAGAGGCCAGTATTCCTATTACTCTTACCTGTGACACTGATTCCCCCTGTGAGGATGGGTAAAGCACTTAACTCCTCTGTGCCCCACTGTGATAGCAGAAGTCAGGTATTACCTTGCAAGTATTTAAAAAGTGACTGTTAGTCATTGTGTTCTTTTTCTAAAGACCGAGAAAAGGGTACAGTAGCAACTACCTGCATTAGTGCTGCAACATTGCTACTGCCAGTCATAACAGTGCCTGCCAGCTTCCCTCCTTGCTTTTCTCTGCCTTAAGGGGGAAAAAGAATCCTTAATGGTGTGTGTTTCTATGAATTGGTTTGTGTGTGTGTGTTAAACTGTGACTTCAGATACAAGTAATTCAAAGAGAAATTACTTATGTCTTGTCCTGAAAATGGGAAAACCCTGACATTATTTAATCTTTAAATACATTTTGGACCTTATAAGGGCCACCAGAGTTGGTTTTTCAGCACCTGCAAGCAATACTGTACAGGAATTCATGGCTCCACAGAAATCTGACATCTGGCTGAGAAGAGGCATCGAATAGAGGTGGGGAGGGAGATGTCCGTCTGCATGAACGGCATAACAATTCTAGTAATAGCAAGCAAGTCTTTTTTAAGGAAACTAGGTTCAGTAAGCTGTCAAGGGCTTCCTGGAAGGCTTTTAGAGCATGCGTTCTCCTTTCCCCAGCTTCCAGTTATTAAAGTCCGAATATTCAATTTCTTTTTAGATAGAAAATGCATTTTAATCATATTAATTAAAAAAACAACTTGATGTTGTTAGAACTGCCTCTCTTGGCCTGTAGTGGTAGCATAAATTCCCTTCCTCTGTTCACTTAAAATTAACAGGGATGGGAAACAAGTGAAGCACTTGGATTTCCTCAGCTGCAGTGCCATTTGCTGGCTTCAGCATTCGTCTGTCCCTCTCCCAGCTTGAGATTCAAGGTTGGTGACAGATCAAGGTCATCATTGAGCCTGGGCCCTCGGAAGGGCTGGTTCCGGTGTCCTACTGCTAGAAATCAACAATATTTCTATTGAAACTATGTAGTAAACTTGGTGTAAAACATCTGTAAGGGAGATCAAGTTCAATGTTGCCAGCAAACCAGCAGACGAGTTTTCACAGTTTGCTTCCCTTAAAGAAACACTAATTTAAGCTTTCCTTTTTCATAAATATTTTATTCTTTTGTTATTGTTCTATTGCAATTTATGAAAGAAGGCATCTGGAAAGCAGCACAACATACAACGTATGTACAATGTATGCTGTATAACCAGGCTTAAACACTCTCTTGAATCACTCTCTTCAAGAGAGCAGTTCTTGGCAGGAGGAAAGTCTTAGGAGCTGTCCCTGGTGGGAGTTTAATTTATTCTGCACATCTGAGGAGGGACAGGAAGGAAAAAGTATTTTCTTCCTGAGTTCTTTAACTTTGACCTTTTGTCGCTCCCTTTGCTAAGGTGTCTCCTGGAAACCCTACAAGTAGGTGTTCAGAGGTGCTTTCATGATCAACAGACCAACCCCAGGCAGCATTTATAACTTGGGTTCACATTGTCCCACCAATGTGAACTGCTGTCCTTCGTTGGTGAAGGCTCCAAGTTCATGGAGGGTCTTATACGTCTAGGAAAAAGGCACATTAACATTAGTAAAGGCAGGTGAATCTTGTGCGAACACTGTACTAAATTATAAATCCAGCAAGTGAGATTGCTTTCATTGTGGAGTTCAACGTGAGCAGAGATTGGGAGAATTCTGTGAAAAACTGAGCAGCGCTAATTCACAATTTCTGAGGATAGGTCCTGTTGTTGCAGAAATAATTTTGTTTCATTGTATTAAGCTTTCCTGCATTTACATTTATTTTAAAACATTCGGAAATAGATTATCTGTGTCTCAGGTTTTATTTTCAGGTTGTCCAAGCCGCAGAAAGAGAATACTAACCAATGTGAAATAGGAGGTGAATGAATTTTCAGAAGCTTTTTCTGCCTTTTTTCCTATCTCCTCTGAAGGGAGCTGACCTCATGACTTGTTAAAAATGGTGAAAATATTGGCAATCTGTATGAACATTCAGATTCCACAGCACTGCAATGCTGTGGGAAAAGGTAAATGACAGGAGACAGAACACATAATGGATTTCTAGGAGAAACAAATCTTTGCTTCCAACATAAACCTTTTTTCTACTATTGCTCTGATGAGATAGAGAAGGTGCTTAGAAATGACTGCATTAATAGTGGAACATAAACATATAAACATAAACATTTATAAACATATAAAATGACCGCCAATTTCAGAAAAGAACATCTACAGTTATTCTTCAGATTTTTCAGCTTTTTTAAATTGGAAAGTTATGGATCACACTGTAGTAATATGGAGGTGTTGCTGATTTCTAAGTAGAACAGAAACAGGCAAAAGAAGGGAACAACAACAAAATCCTAACCACTTTTCATCGGCAGTTCTGCTGTAGTCAGGATTTCTGTTCATTACAGTTTTTCTTTTTGTTGAATTTAAGTATGTACTTAGGTAGAAAACACTAATATCTGTAAATTTACAGTCATTCTTCCCTTACTAAAAGGAGTACGTGTGCTGAATCAAAGAAGCTTAATGCCTTTGAGATGTGTAAGTCTTTTCCCATAGCTTCGTAGAGACTGGAAAAATAAAACATCTTTGTAGGGCAATTGTACTTGGACTCCTTAATCTGAAATTCTAATCCCAATACTGAGTTAACAATAAAATTATGATTTATTAGATCTAGTTGTATGTCATACCTCTCTAGATAAGTTAAAGAAAACATGTAATTTATAGAACACATTGTAAATGGCAAGCAACTGTGACTCATTTGATATCAGCATTTTAATACCATTTTAATCTGTACACCCTTGACCAATTACTTGGACATCTACATGTGTTGAAAATGATGGGTGATGTAGCTTGTTGGGTTTAGAAATGCTTAAGTGCTTTCTAGAGCAGGAAGTTTTCATTGTTTCATTAAATATTCATTTTTTCAGATGCATGGTTGTGGAAGTTAATGCCTGTTCCAGGAGAGAAAAAAAGAGAAAGAAAAAGAGAGAGGAATGGCCAGAGTCACAGCAAACAGAAAGACACTCAGACTGAAGACTTCCTATTGCCATAGGAAGCTAACAATGCCCTTGGTGATGTATGTGTAGTGTAGTGTAGTATAGTGTAGTATAGCATAGTATATAACAGGTATGCTGGGCCTATGGCAGCAGCCATTGCAAACCCACCATGGGGGATACTCTTCCAACAACCTGAAATAGGTATCAAATAGCAGACTGACAAGGGGGGGAGATTTGTAAAAGACAAGCAGGACTTTATCAGGTCAAGTACTTGCCTTGCCATCACCTAGAAACAAAATAATAATGAGAAGAGAGAGGTCTATTGTCCCCTTTGCATGAATCCTTTTCCCACCTCTTCCCCAAAAGAAAAGGTCACTCGATAAACAACAGGTGACTCGGCAGCAGAGAGAGGATCTCCTGCCATCTTTCCATGCACCTGTAGTCATGCAAATGTACTTGCACAGAGGATGGAGGTTTGTAGAGATATAAAATGAACAACCTTTATTAGTAGAGTATGAAGTTGAAGCATCTGGGATAAGTAACATTATAGAGCCATGGCTCAGGGGTGCCTGGGAGATGATGTCTATGAAATTATTTATTTTTGAAGGATATGAGATGCCGAAGCCATGCCGTTCCTTGTAAACAAATCACAACCTGCTTCAGGTTTTAGCCGAGACAGCAGTCTGCGCATAAAGTCATTGTGTGGCCCTGCTCAGACAGAAGATGACATAGTATATTCTGTTATACTGAGCGGGAGGGAATATGTGCCTTGCTTTTGAAGAGCGTGGCCTGACCCAGACATGGCAGTTCTGTCATGCAGAGGGATTGAAGGGATGCCAGACTGTAAAGGCTACAATTGGAAGTTGTAAATTCAGTGTGGGGAAGAGGCTGGGCTGTCTGACTACATCCGCAGCGTCCAAAGGATTTTCTGTCCTCTGCAAATACCAACAGTAGTCAGCGAGCGGAGGAATCCCGCAGTGATGGTTTAACCTCCTGCCTCAGTTCTTTTGTTTCAGGCTTAATGAAACATTTTAAATTAGTCACTAACAAACGAAGTACTAAAGACCAACATGAGGCTTACAGACGCACAAATCAGTTTGCATGTAGCCCTGATGATAAGGAAACAATAATTAACGTCTGCTATAAATAAGAATGGTTTGGTTGCAGGAGATTGCAGGAAATTATAAGCTTGAAGACAGCTCTGAGCCGAGTGTCAGATTTGGTGGGTGAGTGATTTCTCACTCTTGTTCTCGTGACACAGGAGGAAGAATGAGGGAAAAGTCCATCTTGGGGGGAAACTCTGGCACCTAGCAATGCTCCAAGTCCCATAGCTTTTAGATGTACATGAATAAAAATACCATTGTCATTTACCCCAGCTCACAGAAACCTTCTGTCCCTATTTCAGCAGTTAGCTCATAAATTCAGTCTGTCGACCCCAAGAGCATGGAGCTGGCTCCCGCAGTCAGAGGGGGAATTGCTGTGGTGTCCATGTGTGTGTGGCTGGCTACGTGGGGACAAGCATATGTCCGCACGTGAAGAAATTAGAGAGCATAAAGGAGAGAAATGAGTCTAGCAAGTGGTCTCGGTCTTCAGGTGCTGGAGAGACCCACCGGCTTCCCTGGCGAAACAGGGCAGGGATCAGCTTTGTGTGAGGGGCCTCCTGGCAGGAGAGAGACAGAAGGCAGATGAGGCCAGCTCTGCTGCTTTGGACTGCAGAAGCTTTTAGCTTCAGTGTGGGGTTGATGTAGCTCTGGAGATGAAGGCTGAGGCTTTCTTTGCAGCTTTTTGCACAATTAAAATTTGGTTAATAACTCTGTGTGTTGTCTGCAACAACAAATCTTTTCCTCTTCCCTATCTTCAACATTAACTAAATATAAATCTCCTTTCCTTTAAACAAAAGATTGGCCTCTGTAAGCCTAATACAATGATTTGTGTAATGAGTTTATTTAAATTCTGCCTGTGCTTTATAAGGTTGCTTCTTTATCTTTATGCTGTAGTTTAGGTTTTTTCTTTTAATATATTGAGTGAGAAACTGAATGGGAGAAAAAATTTCCTGTAGCTTGTTATCTGCAAAGCCTTTTGGAGGGCAGATGCCACGTTTAAAGAACAATGTTTAAAATAATGCAGTCTTGCTAGACTTGTGTTGTAAGGGTCAGCTTAGAAGAATCTCATCTGAATTGTTATGCCTTACATAATCACTGATTCTAGAGCTGTAGAAACGCAAAAGTCCTAAATAAGAAGTATGAATAGAAGCAAAATCTCTTGTGCCTCACATTTTGACAGTTCACATAAGTAATGTGGCTTTTTTGGTCCCCCCGCCTGTAGTTATCTTCCAGGCAAAGCTCTGGGCTTTTGATTGCAATCGTAACAGTAACTAAGAAATAACCTTTGGAGACTAAGATTTTTTTTTTTTATAGGTCAAATTATTGCTATAAGTGATGTTTATGAGAGGGGAATTCCACTGAGCATGTTCTGTGGTTTAGTTTCACATACATGGATATTTTGTAACATAAATTTCCCTTTCTCCTTGAATATTGCAAACCCAGAAGCCACACCTGACTACTAAATAGGTGTAACACAAGAGAGTCACAGCAGTTCAGTAAGTTATTTGCTAAGCATTTCCTTGTACATTTTTATAATTAAAGTGTATTTTTACCAGCTTTGAAGGAGAAATGGGTATAGCGAGGTGGATTTTTTTCCTGATCTGCCAGCCCTGGATACTATTGGCATATGGCTATTGGTCAGAAGGTTTGCTTTTTGCTAGACAATGTTATGCTAATTACTGTGTTAGAACTGTGTGATCAGTGTAGATAGGGCTTATTATTTTCAAGATGGCATGAGAGCAGTTGTTGCTTTTTCTGTTGTCCTGCGGTGGATGGATTGGAACAGGGGGATACAGGTGGGGGACAGCCCTGTGCTACCAGGAGGCTTAGGCAGTGGAGATTTTAAAAAAAAAAAAATCTATTCAGATGTCCTTGTGTTGTGTATCAACCCATTAGTGCTTTTGCTTACTTGAAGAGACTCTTACTTACTTGAAGAGGATGCCCAGCCTGCTCAGGGAAATGGAGGGAAAGTGCGGTGAGGGCAGGAAATACTTAAAGCAAGAAATATTTGCAAAACTTGGTTTAATTTAAAACTAAGATTAATAAGAAGGGACTTCCTGAAATCAAATTATGCCAGCTGCAGAGTGGTGGCATTCCTGTTGTGTAAAATGCTCCCTTTATAAAAAATTGTAGAGGAAATTTGACTGGGTTGAATCACTTGAGAGTACTCACTCAGTATGTGTACTTCAGAAGTGGGATTTGACTGCATCTTTTGGTGGTGTCAGACCTCAGTTTGGGAATGGAGGTAATCCACCTTACTGCAAGCCAGCTCCTGTTCCTCTGGAGACATCCTTCACTCTGTAAGCAGGTGTTCTTTTTTTTCTCCATCCCCTGCCAAAGGTACAGATACTTTCAAACAACTCGTCTCATACCATGGCCAAAAGTAGCCAGAGACCTGGTGAGTTCTTCTTACTCTAGGATTTGGAGGGGCCGGGGGGAGAGAAAGGAGGGAGGGCAGAGACAGAGAGTGTGTTATTCTGCTTCTAAGAATATCATTCAGATGCTGCCCATCAGAATTTTCCTGAGGAGGACCAGTGCTGGCTACAAGCCTAGGAGTCGTGCTTTTCAACAGTCTGGATAGATCAGCTTGCCCACAGTTCCTGCAGAGAGACCACTGGACGGGAAGCCTTCAGACCGTAAAGAAGGGTTGTCAACCACTTTCTTGTATCTGTCCATCAACCTGCGTGTGCAGCACTACCCAGATCAGTCCCAATATATGTCTTTAAATTGAATGTAGGAAGATCAGAAGCTTCTGTGTTTTCCAGTTATGTCATTATTTTGACTAAAAAGTATTTGGGTGTGATGATGGTGACAAATAAGCAGCTGTGATTATTTCTCAGAGGCACAAACATGAGTGCTGTCTTACAGACATGCAACAAGGAGAAGGATGAGTGCCTCAGGCATGCTGAGGCCGGGGTTGTGGCAGCTGAAGTTGGCAGGACTCTAACCCAAGCTCCCTTTCTCAGTCCCTGCCTCACCAGAGTCTGACTAATGCTGGAGGAGCTCATGCTCTGGGGCTGCTGGAGGGCACTGACACCGTTGGGCTCTTCCCAGCCCTTTACAAATGCCTCAGGTGCTGGCGTCTGCTGCTGCCTGGAGTCTTCCAAATCTGTGAGCCACAGCTGATCACCAGCAATACCTGGTAGCACTGGTAGTACAGGAAGATAAAGGTGGCTGTGCCAGACTCATACTGCTTGGGCTTTCAGTGGTAGCTGGTTAGTGCCTGACTCACAACTCCTAACACATTTCTTATTGTCTAAACAACAGAAATATGCCAGTGACTCTACTCTGCCCTGGTGAGGCTGCATCTGGAGTACTGTGTCCCGTTCTCGGCTCCCCTGTTCAAGAAGGTCAGGGAACTACTGGAGAGGGTACCGCAAAGAGCTACAAAGATGATTAGGAGCCTAGAACATCTCTCTTACGGGGAAAGGCTGAGGGACTTGGGTCTTTTTAGTCTAGAGAAGAGAAGACTGAGGGGGGATCTGATCAATGCTTATAAATACTTAAAGGGTGAGTGTCAAGAGGAAGGGGACGGTCTTTTTTCAGTGGTGCCCAGTGACAGGACAAGAGCAAATGGGCACAAACTTGAACATAGGAAGTTCCATCTAAACATGAGGAGGAACTTCTTTACTTTGAGGATGGCACAGCGCCTGAACAGGCTGCCCAGGGAGGTGGTGGTGTCTCCTCTGGAGACATTCAAAACCCGCCTGGACACGTTCCTGTGCAACCTGCTCTAGGTGGACCTGCTTTGGTAGGGGGGGTTGGGCTAGATGATCTCCAGAGGTTCCTTCCAAACCCTTATCATTCTGTGATTCTGTGACATGGGAGGAAGCACATTACTTGAGAGTATTTCTCCTGTCTTCCATGAGAGATTGCCAGAGAAGAAATATCAAGCCTGAAGCCCCCGGTCGCCAGCCTGTGTTCAGCAGCTTGACATGTTCACAGTCATTTCTCTGAGGACAGTAGTGATTAAACATTTCAAAACCCCAAATGCTGTCCTTTGTGCTGTTTCTTCTTGCTCAGACGAGCCTTCTAAGGCCAAGAACTGCAGGGGCAGGCTGACAAACCCCAAACCTCTTGTAGCAGGTGGTGCCACCTGCATACGATCTGTTCTTGCTGCGAGTGCAGAGCACGGCTGTGATTCCCATCCCTGTGGCTGGGGAGTGAAAGCCTGGGGGCTGACATGGATTGGGACTGTGTTGGTGTTAGCGTCGGTGCTCCTACAAGACGCTTGAACTACCTCCAGTATTTCTGCCTGTGCACACACTCAGGTTTTTATCTACATGCATATACCTGTGAATAAATGTCTGGCTGTTGGAGTGTGGTTCGGCTAAATCAGGTGTTTTGAAAGGCACATTTATTCTGTATGGAACAGATTTTCTGCTGACTGAAGAAAGGTAAATTCATTGATATTGCACCTCTCACTTCTTCTAGAAATATACACAGTATCCAAGTCCTGAGGTCTGGAGTTTGACGTATTGAATCCTGGTTTGTGTTTATGTAAGGAAGTTCAATGACAGTTGTGTGGGTGTATAGATTTAGGTGTTTGAACTGAAACCTTAAAAAACAACTGAATTTTATCAGGGGGTTGTGGATTGGAGGGCCATGTCATCATGACTGCTCGTTATTTAGTTATCAGGCTGTTGATGCTGTGGCCTTCTTAGCTCAGACCTTGTCCACCCAAAGTGGTCATTTGTAGAGTGAACATCTTTAGAACTATCTAGGCTTGTCTTGTTTTGCATCAAACTCACAGTGTGTCAGAGTAGTCAGGTGATGACACTGAGAAAAGGCCGATATGACCAAGTCCATGGCAGACTGCTGCGTTCAGATTTGGAATTTCTTGAATCCCGAGATTCAAAGAAAATGAAGATGAAAGGATATAGGGGACAACAGAGCAAAGCTGAGGAGAGTTGCTGGAAGATGTTTGCATGGATCCTGTCAAGGCAAACTCACTGAGTCTGGTGGAATTCTGCATAAGAGGGCTACCAAGTCTTCCCCCAGCTAACTTCATCTTATGTTTGGGAAACACTAACATAACAAGTGGCTGGGAACAACAATTCATTATTTTTATTTTTGTTCTTTTATTTTTTAAATGGCTTCACACTAGAAAAGAGTTTGCAATTTTGATCCAAACATTGACTTGATCATTTCAAAGCATTGTTTACTTATGTTTAGTAGCAAAAGAAAGAATCATTTAACAGCCTCAGATTTTCTGGTGTTTGACTTTAAATGTGAATGTTTTCTTTCTTTAATTTTATTTCTGTGGAAACTCTTTCCTGGAAATCAGAGAAAGTTGTTTTAGCCAGCTATTTGATAGGTAGCTTTCTTTTTGGTCTGCTACAAGAGATTTAATTATGTAAAATCAGAATATTAATTCAAAAATATTGTATCACAGAAACTCTATCTGATAAGCTTGCTAATCTTTACTATCGCACCGTTACAAAGATAATCCAAATTGTTTCAAGTAGCAGGAAAGCACTGAAATATATCCAAGCATATTATGTTTAAATGGCAGTATTTTCTCTGTCTTGTATATACCTAGGGATGCTTCCGTCATTTTTGGTTTGAGGTTCCTTTGCCCCCTCAGGATTTTTCATGAAGTGCCTTAGTGTCCATAGTTACATTAAAAGAGGTATAAACACAGACCTAATAACTTCTCCCTCTGATGAAGGGCTTGCGTTTGGTGAAGTAATGTGCTTTTCCACCAAACACACTGAAATGTAATATTGTGTCAGAAGGTATAATAATATTCTAGCAACTGAGAGCGTGTAAGAAATTAAACTGTTGTGAGAACAGTTATTCTTCAGTCAGACACCCCTTTCTATCAAAACATTGAAATTTTTCTAATTCTGCAAGTATAAAATTGACAAATCCTCACTCAGTGTTCATAGTGGCTCACTTAGCTCTGTCTCACGGGTGATTATGAGTATTAAATGGTTTTTGTAACGTGTCAGTCACTGGAGCATTATAAGGATTAGCAATACACCCAATCCCCAAAAAGACAATCTAGGAAGAAATCTCTTATCTGAGCCTACTTCAAACAGACATACAGTAACCACCTCTGTTTTGTGTCTAGGAGGCAAACAGCTATCTGTTCTTCAAGAATTGTTGTCGTGATGATTCAGAATATCACAGGAAAAAAACCCTCAAAACCGGTCCCTTTCCCCAGTGCTGCGAGAGGATTGCTGGGTTACTGGGTAGCTGGAGGGCACGTATCGGGCACCTGTTTTAAATAAGCAAATGAAGCACTGTCAAGAAATAATTCAAAGGTATAGACTTTAATTCTATAATTACCAGCTTCCTTTTAATTAAACAGTTGAGGATTCACGAAATAGAAAACCAGACGATAAGCCTGACAGAGGAACCTGAGCACAAATTTCCTGCCTCAGGAGGCAGAATGACAGATGAGGCAGTGGGAATGACCCGGTACCCAGCCCCTGGTCTGCAGGATCGCGCCAGAAATATGGTAACAAACCCCAAACCGTGAGTTTTGCAGAAAGTCTGCATAACCAAGCGTTGTGTCATATTTACTATGAATGTATCAATAGTCCTTAACAGAAGGGGCACTGGAGGTGAGGTGGAGCAGCAGCTGGAGCAAGGGCCCTGGGTGAAGGCTCATCCCTGGTGCTTACGTTCCTGCTCGGTGGAGTACCGGGTAGGGGACACCAGAACTCAAACCCCAGCTGCCGAGTCCCAGGCATTTGTAACCACACGCGTTCACACTTGTATCCAAACTTTACCTCTGGAGAAATGTAAGGAGGGAGAGGTGCGGGCAGAGCTCAGGAAGGGTGCAAACACGCTCCGCAGTGCAGGTGGGTGAGGCTTGGGGTGATGGAGGAGACCCTGGTGATAGGTAGTGGAACAAGCCAGGGGTGGCCTCTTCCTCAGCGGATGCTTGGGTTGTGTTTTGTGTTCATTTCCCTCATAGCCTTGTCTTTCCAGACTCATATCTAGAAATATGATCTGAATTAATTTCTGCATTTTTCCACTGTAAAGCCTGTTGGGTCCTGGAGGGGCAGGAGGAGGCAGGAGAAAGCAGAGGAGGTTAGGTGCAGGGTTACTGCGCCAGCAGAGCCACCACATGAAGGAGGGAGAGCAGTGCTGTGTGTGCTGAATCCATCGCAGGTACCCTAGAGGGCTTGGGAGACTCCTGCCACTCTGTGCTGCCTTCAGGGGGTGGCTCTGGGGACAGTGCTCCCAAGGGGGTAGAACTAAGGTTCCCACCCCAGGTTGTGGCACAGAGGCCAAGGCTGCTCCTCAAACCATGCCAGCCGTGGAGCATGGCAACGCTCTATGGTGTTTTGACGTCCAATTTATGCCAAAACCCCCATTTTAAAAATAATGACATCAGCAATTCCGTGCAGAGGTAAGCACAATGTAGAATCAGACTGCAGCAGAAGACGTGCTGCTGAGTTCTCAGCGATTTGTTATGGAGATACATTGCTAAATTTAATCTGGTTTTGTTTAAGCTTGTTCGATGATATTATTGCCCTCAGGTAACTTGCAACACTCTGGGAGCAAAGTGGTTCCTATCCTTGTATTCAAAGCTACCGTCAAAAGGGAAATCTAAAACAGTAAATGGAAACTCTAGGTAGCACTGAAAGACAGTCTCCCCAGTTGCTCCCGTAGCTGACCTGGTTGGGGATCGGGAAACTCCCATTTTCTATTCCAGAGCTGCTTTGTCCTTCTGACTTCCCTTTGGGCAAATGCATCCTCCCTGCATTTGTTAAAGATATAAATCCTTTCCTCACTCTCACTTGTATTTCTTCTGTACTAATTTCCTGAATCTTGTAAATTACATAAATGCAGCTTTAGTAGCACTAACTACTTCTAGCCTGTGTGGCCCTTTGCTTTTACAGTTCCAGCTCCTTCCCTTTCATGATGAGTTTGTTTGGGGAGGTTACAGCACCTTTCAGATAACTGCTCTATTTTCTATATAGTGTATATATATTATATTCTTTTATGAAGTATTTTCTGTACATGTCTTCCCAGCACCTAATCAAACTTTAACTTGCCTTCAGCTCTTTATAGTCACCATGTAAAAATTAGTTAATATATATTACATTCTTGGCATTTATATGATTTGCAACAAAATGTCTTCCCTTACCCTCCCACTTACCGTTTTTCTATTATCACAGGGATTAATATGATCCCATGGTTGCCTGACTGTCCTGTATTTACATTTGTGTATAACACTTGAGTCAATTAAAATGTCACTTTTTTTTCATTGCTGTTAATTAAATTTATAGCATAATCATTAGCAGTTGTTTTTGTGGTTGTTTTCATTATTAATTATGTTGATAAAAAGTTCCAGTGGTAACAATTTTCACCAAGAATTCCTAGGTTTAAGCACCAGTAGAAGGAGGAAATATTTACTTGAACATAAAAGTGTTTTACTACCAGTTTGGAGATTTTAATGCTTGGATGGTGGTTTGGGAGTCAATCATTCCACTCAGTTTATGACTTTGGTTTACATAGTAATTTTCATTACTTAAGGAAAGTAATCATGCCAATTGCTTCAAAATGAATCTGTATTTATGTCTGCTTGAAATACATTTATTTGTAGCTGGTAAGCAATTAAAATGTTTTTAGGCAGATGCTTTCAAATAGAGTAATGGGAAAACTTATGCTTCCTGCCCTCCTTGCAAAGCATTCTTTAAAGAGGGGCACACCTTCATCCTTATCAAATACATTATATATATCCCTTCATGGGAGGGTCATATGTGTGTGTGTATGTATATGTGCTTGCTCATCACTTGCACCAAGCTGGGAAGTACATGGTACATTTCAGCAGATCTTTTGCAAGTACAACCAATTCATTCACATCCCTTCGCTGTCCCTGTTGTTCCATAGCTTAGCCCAACTGCAAAGTGTGCTCCAAACTCAAAGTAGTATGAGGGAGCTCTGTTTTCCTCTCTTTTCTAGCAGGGCAATCACACAATTAGCCATCTTATGTACATGTATAAATATTGTACTGGACTGAAGTTACCTTTTTTCACTTAGCAGCCAGTTTAGGAGACAGGTTACCGGCATAGCTGGCAAACGGATAAATCCAGGTCACTTCTATGGTAGTTATTATTTGTGTTATTTGTTGAGAGCCAATAATAACCATTGGTTCAGCAGCCTTTTTAAGGCAAAGTATGATTTCTGAGAACAGTAGCACTCTTGAAAAATACTTTTTACAACTACAAAACAGGTTGCAACCTTTTTGTGAGGCATCTGCCAACTTCCACATAGTCGTTCTAATGAGGCCATTTTCCAAAAAGCCCCTTTTTTGGGGGCCTGGCCTGGCCTTACCTTGGCTATTTGCCACTTCTCAGATAATTCTCAGTTTTGTAGGAACACCCTCCTCCAGTGCTTAGCCACCCCCAGGGTGGAAAAATACAGTAACCAGCCAGACCACTATTGTGGTCCTAAAGACACTGTAGCAGAGTAGTACAGGTTATTACAGTAGGTTATTAGGGTTATTACAGTAGTACAGGTTATTAACATAGCAGTTCCCATCTTGTCATGGAAGGGTAATTAAATGCTGTAAACACAGCGATGTGAGATTAAAAGTACACAGTGGATCCAAGTACTGTCTCCTTATTGGGGAGATAGGTATTTGGTAAAGTGCTGTGTGATGTTTGAGGTTACTATGGGGCATTTAATTCCTAGTTTAAATTTGAGACAAATTAGTAGTGGAGCAGTATGTGCTTCCTTATACTACTAGTAAGTTCTAAGTCCAGAAGCGTAAGTAACTGAGAGTAAGAAAATGCTGGTGTTGGTGCCTTTAAATGCTGTCACCTGCTGTGGCAGAGGAATTAGGTTAAATTTAACCTGCCCTCCAGTCACAGAAAAGCAAAACATTATTAATTAGCTCTTTGAATTTCAAGAGGTGAAAACACAAGGTGTCTTTTGGTGATTTAAAACTGTTTTGTACCTTTCAGGATTGCATTTTAGACATTTTAAAGGTAGAAGCAGCTATCTGCCCTGTTTAAAAATATCTGTTCTTTGTGGTTCTTGGTTGGCTACTTACAGACATCATCTCCTGGAAAGCTTCTGGAAAGCAACTGCTCAGGTGAAATCAATGCAGATGAGTGAGGCTGCCCTGTTTCTGGGTGTGGTTAAGATTGGGTATTTACTCCCCTCTGCTCATTGCCTTTACTTTTCCTGGGCATGTTCTGTGCACAGGCTGCTGTTCTGAGCTGCGTTTCTTGGGTTCTCAATGGTCTGGAGGGATGTGCAGGTGAGAAAATAGTAGTCTTCTCAGTTTGAGAATTGACTTTCAAACTCTGTATTCTGTAATCGTGGTTAATATTTTGAAGATGTACCTTATTAAAACTAAACAGATAAATCTTAGCAAAGGCTGCCTGCAAATAAGTATGGGAGAAAGGACTGGAGAATGTTCCTGTTGCTATAGGTTGAATTTAGTATTCAGGGAAGTAATCTTCTCTGTAAAAAGCTCTTCACTTGCCAGGAAATATATTTGCAAAGCAGCAAAATAGAATCCATTTAATTTGGTAATATGTAAGTGGAGCTATCATACCTATGTATAGTATTATATGAAGCATAAAATAGATATGTTCTACATTATGAATGCTATAAGAATTTTTATTCTTATAATAGTATTTTGAAATGAGAGAGATGTGACGTGACAGTGCAGAACAAACTATGGAGAGGAGATGAAAGGAGAAGGAAAAAGGTTGTAGAACTCAGTTAATATTAGTACTGTCTTGCAATTCAGAAAGTAAGACAGTTGTCAGTGCCTGAAGTGATGTGCTTTTGAGAGTAAGGCTGAACTTCCCTTGGCCAGGAAGCCAGCTCTTGGAAACTGGGGGTGTCTTAGAGTTTTTGCCTTTCAAATCAAGAGATAGCTAGATAGATAGTGACTATTGAGTATCACTGGTGGAATGAATACAACTGCACTTTTGTGGTAGTAAAACACTTTGGTTTTTTATTGTGTGAATATAATTACTGACTTCAGTAGTTTTGAGTTAAAACCCGGTAATTATACAAGTGAATCTTGGCTCCTTTGAGCCCCTGTTTTTTTCCAGACAGCCTGGATTAGAACATCTCCTTGCAGCTTTATTTATAACAAAGTACAAGGGAGATAATTGAAATGCCTGACAAGCAAGAGAATGGGGAACATACCTCACAGCTACGGCTCATTATAAGTGACACTGGCTCTCTTTTTGGATCTACATTACATACAGGCCATATAAATCTACTTCTATCCAGCTATTACAATATCCTACTATAAATCACAGAAGCACAGACCTGCTTTTGGATTCATCCAATGTGCTTCCAAGTTAAACCAGAACCTACTCTTTTTTTCCACTCCCCAAACCTACATCAGTGCTTGACGTAATAAGTTACGGCTTCATGTTTCTGGTCTAAAAATACAAGAGGGTTGTACTTTTCTTGCCGCATGTAAACTTTAGTAGAATGAACTTCTCACTTTATGGTTCCCAATCCCTTGAGCTCATCCTTTGTCTCCAGGCAAATGGGGGAATTGCGCAAGTAACATCTGTGACAAATTTGCTGGGTTTGCATCTATGCAAAAAACCTTTCTCTTTCTACTGTTTCCTTTATTTTTCTGGGGGTGGAGAAGGATATAACCCATTTGCAGTTTATGAAATCCAGCTGCATGCAATGTGGCCTTGAGAGTATTTTCACTAGATCATGTTCACTCCCTGTTAAACTGCCCTCGCTGCTGACAACAGGTGTCGGCAGCAGAGTATCTTTGAGGAGGAAATGGGGCTGGAGGGAATTGCAGATTTTTGACAGAGATTATGTTAGGGAAGCCAGCAAATACTTTTGCCCCTGATATGAAGCCTGTGCAAGCTAATGTTTCTGGTGTCCACATCTCAAGGAGGATGTGGTGTAGCTCAAGAACATAGAGACAAGGGCAACTGAAATCACCAAGGAGATAAAACAGCCATCTTATGAGGAGGTGCTGAAGTGGCTGAGATTCCTCAGTTTGGAGAGAAGGCTGGAGGAGGGTTGATTGTGTTTTACAGAGCTGTGAAGGCAGTGGAGTGAGTGCAGAGTTGTTATTGGCCTGGCTCAGTAGAGGGTTCCTCTGACTCCATGCACTCTTTTCACGTGGCTCTGATGCCTTTACCACTCTGTGGAGTATCTATGGACTGCTTGCATCTTGGGGAGGAGCGGACACAGATGCTCTCTTGTGGAAAGAGTGTGTGAACTTTGCTGTGGACACTCCAACAGGAAAGAAATGATTTGTGGTTGAATTAATTTAACTTAGGGAGAAGCCAATAGCTCTCTCCCACAGAATGTGATGCTGTAAGAAAAAGCTATTTCCAAGCTTTCTAGAGTCTTTCAAGTGTGTTCACTTGTCCACAAAGTCCTTATTGTCCTTTTAAAATAAATTCCATGACCCTAGACAGTGCAGGAGTTTCTTAATCATTTGACATTGTAATTGTCTTAGGGTAATCTGTTTTCACATGCAAATTCAGTCTAAGATGCTGAAAAGGGATTCATGTAGGCTGCCAGAAAACTCATGGGAAACCCACTGTAGCTTTTCCAAAGTACTTTAGCAGAAGAAATTCTCAGGCAGTGCGGGAGAAACTCCCACTTGTATGTTTTTTTGTGCCAGAAAAACCTGTATCAATGGCAACAACCCCCACCCCCAAACCAATATATACAGTGAGAAAACAGTACAAATGTGCTACCAAACAGCTATATATATAAAATATTAAGATAGCAAAGTTATGGATTGTGTCCTTATGTGTCTTCCATCCTTTCAGGTATGCTTCATCATTTTGCATACTGTGAACATTAGATTATGTGGTATAATAGAAGACAGGCATAATGCAAATGAAGTAGTAAAGTTGGAAAATACAAATCAGCTAGACTAGGCTGTACAAACACACTACATTTAATATATTTGTCCTTTGAAAATGGATGTCAGAAATTAATGTACATAGACAGAAATGTCCATATATCTTTGGTAGACCATGAGGCCACTAAGAAGGATATGTGCTCCTAGGATGTTCTAGCAGAAGCAGGTGTCCTGCAGCCTCAGTGGACGGTGCTGCAGCTTAGAAGCAGGGAGCTCTCGTGGCTGTGAGTTTGTGTGCGAATAACATTTCTTCTGCTGGGTGGCAGCCAGAGTGTGCAGCATTTGGGTTCCCTCTGCTGGTCCAGCTCAAGGCCTTGCCCAGTTCGCTTGTGTGTGGGGATGGTATTATTCCTGAAAGACTCCAAATTATTTCCTTTGTGGTTACGTTTTATGATCTTATGTAGTTACTGCATCAGCAAACCATCCCCCTTTGAAAGGGCCTGCACCTAACTCCCAAAATAAGTGATACGGAACTTAAGCAGATGCTTGAAGTTACACACCTAAATGCTTTGCTTAATAGGAATGGTGTAGGTGTATGCTTCCACGCTTTTCTGAATGAAGACCTTAATGATAACTGTCAATGGATAGATAAACAGGCGGTACTCACACCACTTCACAAAACATTACCTCGATTTTTGTCACCATCTCTGATGTCGTTGTCTCTACAGCCATGAAAATAGCACTTTCAGGCATAATGTGAAGGCAATAATAGTCTTCAGTTTCTTTAGCTTTTTTTGAAGGCTTCACGAGTTAAGTGTAAAAGTAAGAATAGACTCTGGTTTTAAAGCAGAATCAAAACTCTGAAGCTATGAATTTGCTTTTAACTTTCTTGCTGAGTTTTGTCATAGCCGTGGGCAGGTGATTCACTCGCTCCTTGGCTCGTTTTTTTTTTCATTTGTCGAAGTAGCTTTATGAACTCATCTGAGTGCTGGAAGGCATACCTTAACTTTGAAGTGGCATGAAATTATCAGCTGTAACATTACTGCGTTACAAGGGGCAGCTGGACCAAGGATGGTACTTGCTCTGTCAAGTCTGTACCTGTAAGATGTTCTTCTGCAGTGGGTGAAAAGGGGCTTGCTTTTTTTTGTTTGGTGTTTTTTTGGGGGTTTTTTGTGGTTTTGGTTTTTTTTTAGTTTTCCCTCAAGACTGAGTACCAAATAAAATGTCCAGGAGCCACAGTTAGTGCACAGGAGTAGATTTAGAAGAATTGTCTATGCAATTGCCTAGTCCTTGCACTTTTCTCTAGATGTGTGCTATTGACTGGTGTTCTAGGCAGGGTGCAGGACTGGGTGGATTTCTGGTCTGACCCAGCACCTCTGCTTTTGTGTTCTTGCATTTTCTGTTGTACTACTAAAAAGGGAGGAGAGGCCATCCATGAGTTCCCCTTCCTTCATCCAGGTCCAAAATGGAGAATACCCTGTGGGTTCCAGCAGTGTGGCAGTCTCCTGTCCCTCCCTGGGAGGGAGGAGGAGGAGGCGGCAGTGCTTGGCTCACGCTGCCCTATGGACAGCCACACCTGATGTGGCTCCCCAGATACTCAAATGTTGCACAGCAGCATTTTGTCTCATCCCTCTATAGCCTCTGGTCTCTGTGCTTGCCTCTCTCCTCCTCTGCAGGAAACACTTATGTGAAGAAGGTAATCTGGTCCCTTTTGTCACTTACATGGTTGCTTTTATTTTAGAAGAATTAAACTGAATAACATATGGGCATATTTATGGCCTGATCTCCAGTTTTGAAAGCTCCCAGCTCCTTTTTAGAGCTGATCTGGAGCAGAGTTGTGTTGGTCCCAACCCATGCTTTGCTGTGCTTACCTGAAACAGGCACCATTTCCATCTAAAGGTTCCGGCTTTTCAGTGAAGTGTTGGCAAGTGTCACAACTCAAAAATAACCGTGTTAATTTCTCATGGCTCATCGTGTAGCTGTAAACACTCTTCCATGGTTCAGCCTACCATGTGCAAGATACAGTGCATAATTCCCATTGGAAGGTCTCTAAAATCATATAGTCCATGCGTAGACTCTTACCAGACATCTGCCTCCTAGGGTACATTTGGTCCTAACTCCTAACAGTCTAACGTACTCCTCTTCGCACCCCCACAAAGTTGGAGCAGGATTTTGTGGAGACTACCAAGAACTGTAAAATGTGAACAGCATACGATTTGAAGATGGAGAAATTTACTTTTCTGTTGCTTCTTACTTAGTGCAGAGTCTGTTCTCCCTGGAGAGCCACCACAGTGTGGAAGTCTTGGTTTCTCCCTCAGGCTCTGCTGTCGGGATGCCTGGCCTTGCCTTGATGGTGGTGGGGCAGCGTGTGTGAGCTGGTGGTGTGGTATGCCCTGGTGGGTCATCCATCAGCTAGGAACTGGAAGATCTCATCAGTGTAGCAGCCATGTCCCACTTGGCCCTGATATCTCTAAGATTAAACGAGAACTAATGGGAAGAAAATGGTACGAGCAGAGCAGTTGCCGGCTGGAAGATTGTTCACTGGGAGGCCTAAGTTACAAAGAAGGAATAAATTGCCAGTTACTTTTCCACTGCTTGTTTTTTGATTTGGGAAGACTATTTGCAGTGTGCATCCTTGGTACTGTGCTGCAATGAAAATAAAAGTCAATTTCTTAATTCTATTCTCATGCCAAATTCAGCTTGACGTTTTGAAATTGCTCTCTTGTTTTGAAGGACTGGAAAATATGTTAGAGTTCTTTGAAGGGATTATGCAGGAGGCAAACCAGTATGTGTTCCTAATTTACCCAGCAGAATAATTAAGTCTTTCAGTTGTAAAGAACTGGAAGTAGTCTTTTAAAAAAAAATAATAAATAAACCAAGCATGTTTTGAAAACAAGGGATGGTAGAGCTTGGTCTTTTGCAGAATTAGAATTCGGAAGCACTGTGTCTGATTCATCACTGCTTTGGGCTTCTCCAAACCTGAACTAATACCAATAAAACCAATAGGATGCAATCAACAAGAAATGAGATTCCTATGCTGCTGAATCGGATCCTGTGATATTTAATCAGTACAGAGGTAGTGGACATGAGGGAACGTCTATGGTACCTAATGAAGCAGGGGGTGGGCACCCACCCACAAGTGGGGAGCCAAGGTACAGGTCACGGTGCAGTCTTACAGCCTATACAGCACAACAGAGTGCCCCAGGTCCATGCACAGCTGACTTCGGATAAACACCCCAGAAATCTTAGTGCAGAATAAGCCCAGGTATCCCCGTTTCCACTTGGTGCACATGCCCTGAGTTTTAACTTACCTATGCTGATGTAAGTTTGGAGTAGTTTGGTGAATTTGATAAAATATTACTGATGCAGCATGAATATGGTCAGAAACATTCCTACTATTTCAGCAGCTTTCTGAAATGTGCTACTAGCTAAGTCTAATGAGGACAGTGCAGATTGTGTGAGGAACTTCCTCTGCTAGGTCCTTTTTTAAAATGTTGGGCTCCAGAAGAAAAATACATTGGTTCGAAGAACGGTAACTCAGATAATAATGGATTTTTTTTTAATATAGAAATTATATTTAGAAAAAATTTTCAGTAGTTGTACAAGTTTCCCTAGAAATCCAAACTGAAGAAAAGTCGATGAAAAGTTTTCTCTGAAGCATGTTGTGAGAAGATAAGGTTTTGATAAAAGAAACTTTGCTAAAGGGTGACAATAGTAAAAAGAATGACCTCCTTTCAGAAACTCAGAAGAAAAAGAGCTTTAAAAATGCCTTACAATGCCTCAAGAGATGTGATCTAGGAGCTTCAACAGGTAAAAAAGGAATTCTTAGAAGTGCATGCTCTCAAGAAAGTAAAAAAAACCCTGATTGTTTCTCTCACAGGTTTGTATTGGCAGATTTTTAAAAATGTTCTCTGCTGTCTTGGACTCTGCTCAGCTGCCAGTTCTCCACCTTTTTTTTTTTTTTTTTCAGAAAAAGTGCCTGTATTTAAATGGAAGAGCTTCCTATATAACCACGGAGGAAGGAACTCTGAACTTTAGCTTCCCGGAAATGTGTACTAGGGTTGCATCTGAAAAAAATTCAATGGCATTTTATGCTATGTTTAGAAAAATGTGGAGGATGGTATAAGGGGCTTGCATCAATCGGTGCCCTTGCCTCTTCCTGAATTTGAAAGGTCACCAGGGGTTTTACCTCAGTGTTTCAAATTAAAATCTGCTTTAAATGCATTTTAAGGGGGTGGAAAAAAAAAAATCAATGTGTTGGAAAAAGCATATTCTCCTCCTTCTAGAAAGAAGAAATAATATGTTAACAGTAACTGTTTTTCTTCCATCAACTTCCAGTATTGCCTTCTGCTTTATGGAAGGAACCAGAAAACAGCTTAATCATTGGCTTTCAGTTAATTTAACCAGCCACGCTTTTAGCCATTCCACCAAAAATGGACAAAATGGTCAGATGAATGTTTGGAACCAGATGTGAACTTGGAACTTGGGTTCACATCAGTTTATGATAATGGTTGAAATTTTTTTTTGTGAGCAAGCCATGGTACTGCCCGGAGTTGAGCCCTGGGAGTTTAAGCATGATTCCTGAGACTGTACCAAATCTAACTTTTTCTTTCTTCTGGGTTCTTCTGCATCTGTTTAATATAAGCCATTGGATGTGGTTCCAGTATCTACAAAGGTCCCATATACCCTGTGTTCTGGTGTGAGGCTTTGAAGTGGCTGTGAATTGCTTTCACATGTTCTCCCATCCTCTTTCCAATTGCAGTGTTACTCTGCAATTTGTAATTCCATCTGTGATAACCTTGCAGAATTGGGTCCCAAATTATCTATAGTAAAAGAAAAAAATAATAAAGTCTTTTATTACCGCTGTTGTATTAGCTCCTTGTAACTAGCATGGGAAACTTTTCCAAATTTTGGTCAGGATACAAGCAAAAGACAGGTATTCATGAGAACTATTTTTCTCAAACCTTCTAATTTTGCTCACTCAGATCAGTGAGTGGAGAGGGACAGGAGAACACCATCACCATGAAAATCCTCTAACCTAATTTGACAAGTTATTCTTGGGTTTTTTTAGGGATTTCATCACTGGTCATAACTTTGATTTATCCATGATTTAACCTTTTGACAGTTTGTATGACATGGTGCTAGTAAACAGCCTGAAATAACTATATCCAATATGCATTCTCCACTGTGTCTGGGGTTTTGTGGTGTTTTTTTTTTTCTGCAAAACTAAGGGGATTGTGTTACAGATTGGCTGGCAGTTCAGGCAATTAACTGTGGATAATAACACAATGTTAGCATTTGAGTCTTGCTCTTAGAGTTTTAGATTATTGTGCAAATGATGGGATATTGTTACTGTGGTTAATAAGAGCCCTTTGCCATCTATGCAGTGGTATTGCCATAAATTACAAAACAGGTATATTTTTCTGCCCCACTTTCATGTCATATATTATTCATATTATGCTTGAGAAGTAAAATTAATTCTTCAGGGGATGTTTTCCATATGGATTTTATCAGTTAACTATTATGTAAATCTGATAAATCTTCAGGATCCTTGTAAATTTAGATTCTTCCCCTCTCTCCTCTGCAAACAGATTTGCAAAAAAATAGATAGTCACAGTTTGTGTGTGGAGATATTATTGTGGGAGCAGTTCCCATACTTTTCGGGCTTAAATTTTCTACAGGCACCCTGTAACCATTCCTCTCTGGGTCAGCTTGCTGAGGTATGTTTTGCTGTGCACAAAGACCCTGCAAGCAGGATATTCACAGCATTAAAGCACAAAGCAGTTATTTATCGGGCATTACTGAAGGTAGATGGGTAGAACTTGAGTGCTACTGAGGGAAGCAGTCCCAGTAAGGCATGCGATGAGCTGGGCAGTTGTCAGCAGGTGGGGACAGAACAGGCTCTGCAGCTCCCTGGAAGGGGCTGGTCCTCTGTGTTGCTCAGTTGTGGTCTTTCAACTTCATGTTTTTCCTGAACAGTCTGATGTTTTTTCATCTCGGTGCTTTTCCCCTTGAGCTCTTGGATGTTAAATGTCTCCATCTGCACAATCTTACCTCTTCCTGCACCTTTTTTACCACACATGCCCCTGCTCTGAGGAGTTCCTCACAGCTTAGCTGGCTCTGACTTGTTGCAGAGAACAACAGATGTGTAGAGGATGAGGTGAATGGGCAGAAGGAGAAGGCAGGGCAGTGGTAGCCCATGAAGCTGCTTTCTGCCTCTGCCAGAGTCCCTGCCTGGCGTGAGCAAACTGCTTGAAACAAATAGTCATTATCATAGTCATTAACTGTATTCTCCTTGTTTCCTGGAATTTCTTAACTTCTGCTAGGCTGGCTTTACAGCCTGACTGTAACTTTAACCTCCTCCACCCCCTGCATAGGACATGCCTATAAGGCAAGGCACTTGGGTCTATTGCAAAAAGGTACAGATTAAAAAAAGAAAAATTCTAGTTTAGCCATTGGGTGGGGGGTGGGGAATCACAAATATTAGCTGATATTGCCTCAATTCAAGAAAAGACCTGCTTCAAATAACTTGGTTTTAATGGTGTTTATTTCATAGGTGTTCATTTAGCAGAGGAGGGTATTTTTCAATTGTGCCATAGCTACAAATAATCTTTTAATGTGAGGTGAAACAAAACCTGCATGCAAATAGTTTTAATCAACAGGCTGTGAATGAACTTGGGTTAAGTGCATGTTAAAAATAGAGAAGGCAGAGACCAGATTTTTCTACCAATTTTCTTTTAATAATTTATAGAACGTCAGCCTTGCCCAGCTATCTCTTATTACTAAAAAAGAAGCAAGTAGAAGCGATAAAAAGATTCTGATAATTCTTTGGTGCAAATTAGTGTCCTACCTATGATTTGTCATAATTTGTATGATTTGGCCATATTTGTAACGCCTATTTCTCTTCCTATTTTGGAGAAAGATAAGAACAACTCTTTGTAAAACACTATGGGCAAGAAGTGCTTTCTTCATCCTGTAGGCAATTGTGTCATGCCTTGAAGCATGAGATTTGATTAACCTGTCGCATTGTGTAAGATTGCACAGCTGCACATTTTATTGAATAGTGGTACTTGCTTTCTGTAGTGCCTGAAAGCAGCTTAATAACTCCTACTAGTGACCTGGAGAACTGCTAAGTCCTGGCGTTGTGACGCACTGATGCAGGAGAGGCATGGCCATGATGCTTTGACTGTGCACAGTAGCCCTTGGGCCATCACAAGGGGCAACACTACTATGACACTTTGTTGGCTGTGTGACAACCACTGCTCCCTCTTTCCACAAGCTACTGAGTGGAGATCATCTCCGATCATCTCTGGTCTCTGCCCCTTCTTTGTTGACTACCGAAGGGTCTTTTCCTCTTCCCTCTCACTTCTTGTAGGATTTCTTTTTTTCCTCAAGAAAGGGGAAAAAGAAGCATCTTTTGTAGCTCTCTTCTAAGAAGGAGTTTCCTGTGTAGTCTTGAATTTTACCGTGGAGTGCTCTTTCAATCAATCCTTTGTGAATTATGGTGTATTATGTCTAACATTTAAACAGGATCATCTACCAAATGCGTAGGCTTCAGGAGAGCCTACTGTGATTGCTTATCACTGTCACATAGAATTACTACGTTTCCGGATGTAGCAACCTGCTATATTAAATTCACCAGTTCCAAGAAACTGAATTATATTTTATAGAATATTGTGTCCACTGCCCTAGTTATATGCAAATAGAATAAGATTGTGCTTGACCCAAAATGGTTACAGCTCAATTTAAAGAAAAAACAATGCATGCATTTAAAAGCAAAATAAGACAGTAGGATGAGAGAAAGTTGTGGAGAAATACAGTAATAGTTTACTTCAAGGATTTTATCTCTTGATTCTAAGTTTTGAACATTTGCTTCCCCAAGCAGTCCCTTTTCCTCATGGGAAAGAAGAAGGGCACAATGGGTCTTTTCTACCCTGTCAAGTCTGAGGAAATGAAGTTCATTTTAACAATACTCCTTTTCAGGTTGAATATTCTGTGTCTTGTCAGTCTGATGCTGTGTAACTAGTGTATGTATAGTGCTATATATATAACACTATTTAACTAGGGTCACAAAACTGTATCTGGGTAGATCGACAAACACTCAATGAGCCACACTCTCTCAGTTGTCTTAGGGCAGCGTTTATACCTCTCCACACACACGGCAAGCATGGCTGGAGGCCCTGTGTGCTACCTGCAAAGTAAACAAATGGTTCTTGCTTCAGAGTTAACAGTTGTATTAACAAAGATTGTGTCAGCATCAAGCATTTGCCTACATGTGACTGGTAGATTTTCTTAGTTATTTTTTTCCCCACTGATTCTAATGGGACTGTAATTGTTGTAACTACTTTCCTCTCCTTATTAATTATTTAGTAGAGAAGAGATCCACAAGCACACCTTCAATGCAGTTTCCTTTTCCCTTCGAAACATATTTCTTCTGTAGGGAGTAGTGGGCAATAAATATGCTCACAAGTATCTAAAGGGTGGGCTGAAGGAGGATGGAGCCAGACTCTCTTCAGTGGTTCCCAGTGACAGGACGAGGGGCAATGGACACAAGTTGGAATATAGGAAGTTCCATCCAAATATGAGGAAAAACTTCTTTACGGTGAGGGTGACAGAGCACTGGAACAGGCTGCCTAGGGAGGTTGTGGAGTCCCCTTCTCGGATATCTTCAAGCCCCGCCTGGATGCAATCCTGTGTAATGTGCTCTGGGCAATCCTGCTTTAGCAGGGGAGTTGGACTAGATGATCTCTAGAGGTCCCTTCCAACTCTGACAATTGTGTGATAAAGAAATAGTAGTGGCTGGTTTATATGACTTTAGAATCTTTGGGGATGCCTGACCTGATACTATGAATGATCACTTACCAGGACTGTCGGGCAAGTTGTCAGCATTATTATCTATTTCTAATGTAGATGGGAGTTGCAGAAAGGGAAGAATCGCAGGAAATCACAAGAATATAAGTAATATATGTCTGGGATTTATTGAGTTAGAAAGGCAATACCCGAAGGTCATTCAGCTAAAGTAATCTTAGAGATTGCTAATGAGTATAGTGTACAAGCTGTTTTATTCTAATGAATGTTGCTATTTATCACGTAGTAGATGGGGCTTGTTGCAATCTTAGTGTCAAGCTGTCAGAGAGAGAGTGACCAGATTAGGTTCAATTGAGGGATGGCCATGCTGTGATTGCCACCGAGGGAAAGTTGGATTGCAGTGTTTTGGGTAACACACTACAAATTGCTATAATGTCCAACTTCTTTTCAAAGCATGTATAGCACTGCAAACTGCCAGCAAAAGCATTAGCTGGGTTTTCATTACTAAGATCTAAATATTTATTCTGAGGTGAATTCCACTGGGAAGACACAGAATTTATGCTACCAAATGTGTATCTTCTTGGAACGTGTCTAGCAGGCAGGCACGTACACTGAGAAAAGAGTTAACAGATGCTGTGGGCACTGGAGAAATGCATTTATTGTGAAGTCCTTTTTTACTGTAATTACAGCTAGGAAGACAATCTCCAGCAAGGCATTAAATTGGGTCAACAGCTAAAAAGGCTTGAGAAGGGACATTGATGACAGCAAGCGGTACATATACAGGAAATAAACGGCAGTGTGGTGCTGGGCATGACAGGCTTTTAAATGCTGTAAGGGTGCCATTAACATATAAGTAATAATACATTAGAGAAAATGTGGTTATCATGAGATGATGAATAATTCTCAGATGTTAAAGCATTAGGCTCAGCAGACAGCTTCTAATCCTATGGGATTGATTACTCTGTAGTAGCCGCATCCCCTGGAATCATCTTGTGAAGTAGCTA
Source organism: Numenius arquata (assembly GCF_964106895.1). Classification (NCBI taxonomy): domain Eukaryota; kingdom Metazoa; phylum Chordata; class Aves; order Charadriiformes; family Scolopacidae; genus Numenius; species Numenius arquata. The sequence continues at coordinate 44,787,284 of NC_133581.1, read as the reverse complement.
TTATAAAATATCTTAGTTGTTATTACTTAAAGAAGCTACGCGCATGAGTGCTGTCATCATTAAAAGACTGCAGGCATAAGCTTTTCAGACACTTGCCTGTCCCTCCCATCACCCCCTGCAAAGATCTTGTGGACCCAATCTGAATCCTGGTCTATGGTTAAAAATTAAACAAAAATCCTGTGTCAGGTATTCCCGTTCATGTGTGGGGCAGAACGAAGCTCCTGCTTCAGATTCATAGTGCACGGTGACTGGGGGATTGGACAAGTTATCTCTCTTAAAGGTGAGGAAAAGTCACCTACCTTGGGGTTATCTTTCAGAGAACAGAAGATGAGATTTTGTCAGAGGTAGAAATCTGGAGGAGCTGAGGCAGATAGGGTTGCACATGAGAAGTCACCGGCACTGAGCAGTGTTTGCCTGAAGACTCCAATTCCCGATCAAGAAATTTAACTGCTTGCTTCCAAAGCAATATGGGGGAACAAAGGAAATCTCAGCAGCTTCGTTAATGAGTCTGAGTGATTATCAAGACTGATGGTTCAGTATCTGGGCACACACCACAGCTCCAGCACGTCCTGTCCCTCACCCTGTTGAGAGCCTGGCAACCCATCTCTGCTCCTTGGCTGCCTGAGGCCATGGTGGTGGGCTCCCAGGGCAGTCATCACTGCTTCGCCATTGTCAGCACATGCCTTGCTCTCACCATACTCTTTTCATTTGGTTCCTTCCCAGTGGGGTCTTTTCCTCTGTTTGCTGCTGATGTGTGCCTGGGGCTCATTAGTAAATGTAAATTTTACTGATCAGTAGAAACCTTTGGAACAGGTTGCCCAGGAAAGTTGTGGATGCCCCATCCCTGGAAGTGTGCAAGGCCAGGCTGGATGGGGCTTTGAGGAACCTGTTCTAGTGGGAGGTGTCCCTGCCCATGGCAGGGGGGTTGGAACTCAATGATCTTTAAGGTCCCTTCCAACTCTAACCATTCTATGATTCTATGAAAAGGTGCTCTGGGTGATCTTGGAGAATAGTAGATTGGGGGGAGTGTGCTGTGCAGAACAGCTTCGACCTCTGCTGCACCATTTGCTGCGCTTCCCTCCATGGTTTATTTTTATTTAGGTGCAACAGTAAAAGAACGATAATAACATATTTTTAAATACCTCTTTGTATGCCTCTTGCAGTATCTGAAACTGAAGCCCACTGCAGGTTTTACAAACACTGCATTCATCCTGAAATTACTTGGAGAGGGGAGTCACACTGTTTGAATCGGCCCAGTCACACTGAAACCGTTCCACAAACAGTTGCATTTGAGTGTTTGATGAATGTTATTCATACAAATGTGACTAAGAGCTCTGAGTCAGACACGATGTAGGCAGCCTATGTGCAAAGTTTCCTTCACAGCTCTTCCAATGCATCTTAATCCTGATTTTTAGCAATTACTTGTGCTATTTCAGTCTTGGACCTCCTCCCCACCACGGCCGTCACCAGGCACATCAGCAGATGCATACACGTGCACAGCTCTGATGGCGTGCCTCCTTTCTCGTGCCACATTTTTATTCCAGCCCAGGCTTCCAAATTGATCTGCCAACATAACTTGGACCTGATCTGCAGCACAGCTTATCGCTGGTCATAAATCACTCTGCTGATGTCCAGGTCTGCAGTACCATGGCAGAGGATGCAATGTAGATTAACGTGGAGAGGAAAAGGGGACATAAACTGTTCTTATTAGCCTGAATTAGCTTAAATGTACACATATCTCTTAAAGGTGTTACAGTATTATAATTGGGAATGACAGGGCACTGTACTTGTGATAAGAGGTGTCCAGGAAAAACACAATGCTGAAAATTATGCTGATAACAAAATGAAGCAACATAGCACTCCTTGAGCGGTACAATCGTGTGTGTGTGCTGTTATTTGTGATCTGTAATGGACATATGAGTGCTGTAGCACTGAAAATGGATAAAGGTAATATATTGACCAATTACAGGGGAAACAGTGCCAAGGAAGGAGAAGGTGGTGTTGAACAGTCTAGAGTAAATCTGGTATGATTTTTGTCGTGTGCTTTGAAACTTTGAGAAATCCCTGTTACGTACTTGTGGTTCAGTTGCTGTAACCATAGAGCAAGAGGAATCCTGGTAGACCCAGTTGGCTTTCACCTGCCAGTGAAAGCATAGGCTTGCTTCAGGCTTTCCAAGTTTCACTGAGAAACGCTGGCTGAAATTCCAGCAGAGAACAAGAACTTCATATTTTATTTTTTTTTTTTACCCTGGCATAGTGAATATTGCCCATCATAACAGATCTAACAAACATGCTTTCTTAGGTCACTGCTGCCACAGGAAAGTGAGCTTTTTTAATTGTCAGTAATTTTATGGAAATGTGTGTTGCACTTAAAAGGTAACTTTTTTTTAACTCCACGGTTTTCCATTAGGCTTTTAAGTAGTTTAAATACATGCTATTGTCAAATGGACCATAATTTCATAGTAGCCTTTGATGTTTTGATGTACATTTAAATACTTTGAGGTCTCATTTGGAATAAGTATGCAGCTTTCAGAAGCTGCTTTGAATGAGGAAATGCCTGTTATCTAGGTGTTAAATAAAACAAGAGTGTTCAGGATAATATAATGCATATGCATATTTAATTGCATCCTATGCTCTCGCTGTTGTAAATGAGTACTTAAAGTAAAAATCTGTTTTGAGTGGGAAGAAGCTGACAGGTATGGAGTAGCAGTGATGAAAATAAAAAGAAGGTGAAACCAAAGTGTAACGATAACAAAACAAAGCATCTTTTTCATCATCTGGGCTGCCAGGGAAGTGATGTGACCAGCACATGGCGGTCTTGCTGTGGTCAGTTAATCAGTCACCTCTCAAAACACTGTCCAACATTCTGCAACGCTGCCAAACTGTTGCCAGAATTGGTACGTGTGTCTCCCATGGGCCAAGGAAGTACATAACCAAACAAAACAAGCAAATCCTCTGAAATGGGGTCTCTAAGTGAAATGCTTGATCTCAATAAAAGTCGTGTACTCAAAAGAAAATTATTGAAGTTGAGTAGCTCAAAGGAAGCTCAAGTGGCAGGAGGCTCTAAAAGAAGCTGAGGCACTGAGAGAAGAGAGGCATTTCTTTTTCCATTCACTGTGCAGAAAGGATGTGCCGTATGGGACACAAGAAGATTGTAGACTGTTTGGAGTTTGTTTGTGGAATGTGTTGTGGTTTGGAGTTTTTGTGAGCCTACTCTCCGCTGGTGGGCTTTCTCCTGAGGGAGAAGAGAGCGGAAGGGTCCCACACTGCAGACACACTTGCTCTAGTTTGATCTACTCAGCTTTCTGAGGCTTTCTGAGTCTAAATTTGAGGTTTAGGAATTAAAGTTAACTCTTAGGAACTAAACTTAACTGACTGCCGTGACTCACTTCTTAGAGGCTGGTGTTTCCGAAGTCACCTGCACAGTAAGAGACATACTAACAGCCATACTTGTTACAGCCTGAATGCAAGTGGGTTAACAGCTTGAAAAGAGGAGACCTAAGGGTTTAACTGGTAAACTGGTACCCTCCTCAGAAGCATTTAACGGTGCATTGCTGGAGGTCAAATCTAGAGGAGGAACAGAAGGTAAGTAAACAAAAATTCCTGTGTTTTCATGTGTCCACTGCAGGCTGTGACAAGGTGAGAGTGCTAGGGATGAATTTGAGGGGAACCTTGCTGGGGTGGCTTCAGATACTATTACTCTGGATGTTACCCTTTCTACAAGAGCTGGAAAGAATACATGCTCTAAGCTGTAGCTGCATCCCTTCACAGACCAGCATAATACCTTAAATCTCTTCTGAAATGGTGTTTGCACTAAGACATCAGTGTGAAAACTGCAGTGTAAGCACAGATTTGTTTCTGCAGGCTTTGCTGGGGGGAGTTTATGACTCCTATCACGCACACAGGTGGAGGTGCCAGTATCCAAAGCTGCTGCAGCCACGGTTCATTCAGGAAGGGTGAGTTGAAGCACCCTGTGTGTACAACAGGCACCCTGTGCAATCTTCCTGTGAACTTGCAGTCCCTGCAGCATGGTGTTGTGCCCACTGACACTTCTGAAGGGAGTTAGGACCGCTAGAAACCACGGGCGCGATTTCGAGATCTGTGCAAGAGTAGCTGTGGCAGCAACCCCACGCTATCTCTGCCTGTTCCTCTCTTCTCAGGAAATGTCAGAAGCTTGGAAATACCGAGCTGCCGCTCAGTATGGTGGGATGGTGACAGGGCAAGGAAATGCAACAGCTTTCCCTTAAGGCATGGTGTTATGCTTAGGGCAACCTGCCTCTTTCAGCTGGGATGCTTCTTGCATGAAAAATACCATTTCTTCATTTCTTGGAAGAGCCTGTGAAAGGAGCTGTAGAGAGTGAAGTTCTTCAAAGAGCAGAGCTGCACAGAGGGCTTGGCTGGGCACCCTGCAAGGAGCTGCTTCAGTGGGAGTATCAGCCCTTGGTGAACTCCAGGTTTCCTCACTGTTTCTGTCCCCAGAGTGCACTTGTGAAAGCCTGACTGTGTGTGCAGCTGCTCCTCCTGACCTCCCAAGTAAGAGCACGTGAAGAAGGTATTTAATTTTCATTAGCTAGGATAGCTGCTACTAATTAAGCAATGTAAAAAGCCTTCAAGTTAGGTGTAAATTGAATTTTCCTTTTAAAGACTCTCATGAAGGTGTGTTTCTAATTAAAGATACTTTGCTTGGCTAGGTGAGAGCCATTGTACCCGCTGTGTCTGTGCGGGAACCTGCATCTGTTTCCATTAGCTGTCCCACATGTACAGGTCAATCTAACTGGATTCACCCATATTAACCCATGCAGCAGGTTTGAACAGAGCTGAGGAGGCGGCACAGCCTGTCCTGAGGTCCCCAGTTTGCCTGTGGCAAGAATTGAGGGTCACCTTGACCTTATCCAGAAACGTGTGTGCTTTTCTTTTAGTGAAGATGCTGGAAACGCTCACTGGCAAAAGCCACCAGTCTCGGGGAGCTGCTGGAGCAGCGGTGGTCTGTCCCCCTCCCTGAGATTGGCTGGGGCAAGGGAGGGACGGGGATGGTGAGATCCCAGGGCCTCCTCCAGCTTGTACTTGTTTATTCGACTGATGTTTGGGCACTCAATTTTAGTTGTGTTAGTGAAGCACCTTTAAAATCCAAGAAAAGATGAGCAAGCAATTCTCTTCTTCACCTCTGTCACCTTCTTCACCTCTCTTCACCTTTACCTTGCTGTCTGTGACTTGGAGCAAACAGTGGGTTAAACTCCCTGGCCTGTGTCTGAGTCCATGGAGCTCTATATCTTCTTGGGGTTTGCTTTTCCCTAACTCCTTGCCCAACTGTGAAGGTCATTAAATATTTCTTACCTAGCTGGCAACAGGTTTGTAAGGCAGCTCTTCTCTCCCAAAATACAGTTTTAGGCTCATTTCTTATCCAATTAATAAGAGCAAAATTCCAAGGTTCATGTCAATTGCGATTAAAAGTGTCCCTGGGCTAAGTTTTGGACTCAGTTCTAAGTGTTAATAGTAATAGCAGTTGCTTTTGTATTTGTAGCTTGCTTATGCCTTAGTGATGATAGCCCTAATACATAACTGTGATTTAGCGTGATGTAAGCAGCAGAAGTTTGTACAAAACAGCATCTTGTAACTTGTGTAGTCACAAGTTATTTTAAAAATTGTGCAGACAGATAAAGCTAAAAAGACGGAACATCAACTCTTCCTAAATTTCTATTTGTTTAAAAATAGAAAAACACCTAAATCATGTGTTTTTGCAACTCCATGATATGCTGATGGAGACGAACTTGTAGAAGGGCTGCTACTGGTTTGAGAGCCCAGACTGTGACCTGACCCTGTGCAAGAAAATGAAGAGAAGATTGGTCCCTCAACAGCACGCTTTAAGAGACAGTGTCTCAAGTCCAGATGCTGCTTGGACAGCCCCATTTACCCTGCTTTGGAGGGCAGCACAGGCCACGGGAGAGGGCTGGCAGGGAGCTGTGGCTCTATCCCCACTTGACCTCAGCCGCCGAGGCTGGCTGAATAAACTGCAGGAAAGGAAGGGATTTCTCCTTTTGCTCTCTGCAGGAGGAAATTCTGATGAAGAATTAACAGGTAAAGCAACAGTGACAAGGATAGGAATACAGGTATTGGAGACTAAGTGCAGGCTTTTATGAATATCGGCCCAAGTTTCTGTGAAGCAGCGTCTCTTCCAGCGTCCCCCCAGGCAGCACACTGCTCATCTCTGCCTGCGTCTGCAGCCGCTGCCCAGGTGTCTTAGTGGGACCCCAAAGGAGGGGAGAGGAGGATGTTTTATGCTAGTTTAGTTTCAGTTCCTAGAGGAACAAAACAGCACTCGATGTAAAAAGCCTTTTTTTTTTTTAATGTGTTTCCATTTAAGCTTTGTATAGAGCTATATGGCACTGAACCTCCGTGTACGCATCGCTAAAAGACTCATTTGTTTTGAGCTCAGCAACTAGGGCATGCCACACACAGCTGCCTTTAGCATCACTCAGTTGAGGCAAATGCACCAGGTTACACGTAGCATTTTTTAAATGAGTGAAACGTCATTAAAATAGCTTTAAATAACACACAAGATCTGGGGAAGGCTGTAATAAAGAAAAAACCAAAAGCAATTCAGAGTAACAACACCACTTGTGGATAATCCATTTCTGTATTTCCATGCGCAGAGCTCAAAGCAATAGTTGTTGGCTCAAAGATTTTCATCAGCCAAAGCGTGGCTGCTGGCAGCAGCAACCAGTCTAGTTCGGTGGGTTTGGATGAACATGTATCCCTGCCTCCTACTCGTCACAGATCCTTTGAACTGTTACATTTAGCTGGATAATACTCAACATACTCTAAATATCTACTTGATAGCTTGTCAGTATATTGTCAATAAATTGATACCGAATTGTTCTGTGGTTTGCTATGTGCAAAAGAGCAAGGTATGTTGGAATGGAGGCGGGAGGAGTGAACAAACTATACACACACCTCCAGTGGTACAAGTTATTACACTTCAATAGAAATGTTCGTAAACAAACTTTAATAAACTTGTCAATGGCAATGATCAGAAAATAATTATTTACAGCTGTGAACATAAGTAGAAAATCTGAGACTGTCATCATTTAAGAGGTTTTCTTTTTTTAAATAATAAAGGAATAATTTCTTAAAGTATTTTATAGTATTTTATAAAGAAAAACTCCATGAGCATGAAAGCCCACACAGAGTTAGAAAGAGAACCACTGAAAGATACAATATGATAACTGAGCAGTTTAATTTCTAAAACCAGGGAGAAAACCCTAGCTTTTACTGAAGTTAATTTGAGATGTCAGAAATTCAGTGTTCTTAAATCTGCCATATGAAATGATGGCATGGAAAGCAGGTGGGAGAAGGGTACACCTGCATTTATGACTGTGAATGGGTATTCCTATTTCAGTAGATATTTAGTAACAAGCATGGATTCCTGCAGTGGTTGAAGTTTCTAGTACAATGTGCTTAATGATAACTCAACATTAGTTAACTGGTTGGTACCCAGTGTTACTTATGTATTATAATAGTAATTTTTTCTATGATTGAGATACGAAATATTTATTGTTCTTACTGAAAACAACATAACTTTCACTAGTGTCTGAAATTGAGGACAAACTTCCTGAGAACTTCTTCTCAGATAAGCAGATATGTTTTAAATAATGAACTCTACACTGTTTCAGGGTTCAAGAATTTGCTCTCCCCTACCCCCTCAACTTCCCAACTGATATGTTTAGAAGTAGCTGCCTTGCAATTTTGTGCACTGCAATCAGGGTAGAGTATTTTTTCTATGTTGTGATTCACAAGTAGTTGTGTTTGGCAGCTTAGAGAGGGCAGCATACTCCAGTGCAGGGGCAAGAACAAATACCCCTGAACTGGGATGGAGGCACGTAACTGATGCTGGTCTTGAACTGGGTGCACTGTAGAACTTCTGAGGTGGGAAAGGCAGGTCTGTTCAGTAGTTTGAACAACAGAAACACAGCTTCTCTCAGGTTTGTGTCGCTGAGTTGACTGCAAGTTTTAGCAGGAACTCTTCCCATGTAAATGGGTCATAGGTAAGGTCTCAGTTGTGTGGGGGTTGAGTGCTCACTGCTGTGATTCCTGCAGCTGTGATGCTGACATGATAGATGAACTTGGTCTCTCTAATATGGAATCACTTGTTTTTGTAGAAGCTGTAGAATTGTAATTGTATCTGGTATCTCCCCTCACCACCAAATGTCGGCCAGTGGCTTCAGAAGTTCTGCAAACTGTGAGTTTCAGAATAAGAATCAAATATATGGTCTGCAAGACTGAATAAGCTGAGTTTTTAGAGCATTCTTCCTCCTGTATGTGTGTGTTACCCCCCAGAGAGCTCTTCAAGCTTGGGACTGGGAAGTGACATGTTCTCATACTTTCAGAGGAGTAAATGCGTGGTGGGGAGCAGGTTGACAAAGTAGATGAGAAGACTGAAGTGCACAGAGGAAAGGTGGGAAGTAACCCTTCTCTGAAGCCCAGGGAACTGGCAGGAGGAGCTGCGTGTACTGAAGTAAGAGGATCCAAACTACTCTCTTGGTACATCTGGAAGCAAAGGCAAAATGCTTGTGGCCAGTCACTCGTTGCTGGCAACAGGGTAGGAGGAAGGACAGAAATCTAGACAGGGTGGGAAATAGCAAACACCAGGAAAATGAGCTTTAAACCCTCAGGATGACTAGAACTTCAGAGGCTTGACAGTACTGTGATTATGTGCTACAAAGCTTTGCTTTCAGGTATGTTGAAGTGTATTGGTCCGTAGTCCCAGGAAAATCAAAAAGGCTATTGCTGAATCCATAGAGCAATGCATCGGGATGCAGGATAGCAACAGAAATGACCAAATGATCTGTGGAAGCTGGTAGTGACGCTTTTGTCTGAATAAGGACTATGAGCAACAGAGAATAGAGTCTTGTGGATTGTTTGGCTCTTGGAAAGTTTTTGCAGCATTAGCTGTCTCATCTGCAAACCTGTCAGTAGCCTATACATCAGGAACCAAATTCTGATACCACTGTCAAGCGTGAGAATGGAGCCAGAACTCCCTGCATGGGAACTCAATTCCTGAATGTGAAAGGAGAAGAACAGGTGCTGAATTTCTGGTAGAGACTGTCACATCTCTCTACGAGTGTGTTGGAGAGATGCTTGAGTCTGGGTTGTAGCTTAAAGTAATCCCTTTCCAGCAGCTCCTGTTCGTACTGGAATACACTGGTAAATAGAGGGTGGCCACGCTCACGGAAATGGCCGTGACTGCTCTCAAGAACACCGGCTTTGAAATCACCATGCAGCGTGAGGTTCTCTCCTTCCCTCTGGCTGTTCAGAGATGTATTATTGATGGCCTTCCACCATCCTCCCTCGGCCGGCTCCCGCAGAGCCCTTGTGCACCGCTGAGCTCGAGCAGGTGCAGGGACCAGCGTGGAGCCCGAGTGCTGATCTCCAGGCTGTCAGGTCTTGTTTCTTTTCATGCATACTTCCTAGCGCTAATAGGGACCACTTGATACCAGCACAGAAACTGAAGAAGACTTGTAGAGAATCTTTTTCTTCTTTATCCATTTGCTCAGTTGTTACTCATTTTGTTTTTAATATCTTCCTGGTTGGCTGGGTAAGAAATGCAGAGCTGTGTTCTTGCTGGGTTGACTGTGGGTATAAGGGTTTACCATCCCCCCTCCCACCACCCTGTTTAAGTTACAGATTTATGCAGTCTTTTGTTTCCTGCCTTTGCACTTCAGACAACTAGTGTCGTAAGACATGTTAGATGGGGATAACTGTCTAATTCCTGTTGATTTTTCACTGGTGTTGGGGTTTTTGGATGAAGTTGTTAGCATTAAGTACCAAACACTGCTCACTCACTTTTGTTTGACTTACAGTAAAATAAGTAGAGAAAAATCTGTCAGTACTACTTATTTCAGAGATTTCTTAAGTTTCTCATTTAGTCAATCTATATAGGACATAAAATGTCACTTTTAAAAGAATACTCTGTATTAAAAATTGTAAAGAAAAGTAGAATTTCTCTGTATACCCTTTGCATCTAGTCATGGTTGTGGAAATGTGAATAGACATAGCATTAAAGCATAGTAGAGTCTAAAAAAATTCTCAGTTCACTCACATTCATATTTGAAGCTGGGTTTTTTTATGGTGTACACATGTGCATATGGATATATTTTTCATTAGCCATGCATGTTTACACAGGTGAGAACTATGTGCATCTGTCTTTAGAGAAGCATTTTATTTCAAGTAAGTATTCTTAGCTATATGCAAGCTGCAGTATTTATGCATTAATAGAAGGATCCACATTTGGTCTTTCCTTGTCTTACAGAAAAACTGGCATCATGTCAGAGCAACAAACTGCTTTTAGATTGTAGAAAGCTAGGGGCAACAGAGTTGCTGAATTGCTCTGAATAGTTACTGAAGCTTACTGCAAAGCTTGTTCCTCAAGCTACCTGAAAAATAGGAATAAATTTTTAGGCTCAGGAGCTGGTCACAATGAAAGTGTTCATCAAAGCTAGGTTTTAGCTTAAACATCTTCATCTGTTCTCTGCTAGCAGGTTAAAAGCCAAAGCCCCCCTGAAGTCTATCATTAGGGTATTTTAACAGCAAACATCTAACTATGGTGTTCAACTAATGTAAGGGACAAACAATAAGACAAGTTCTTGCTTGTTTATCTGTGCTAATCTCCTCTGCTAACAGACAAAAATTAATAGCATCCATAAGCTTCCCAAACCTAATAAACAGTGGGAGTTTGTACGGTACCATGGGGCTCGGAGCCCAGCTGCTCCTTTTTCTCTGCCCCTGCACAGTCTTGGACACGGGCAGCCCAAGACTCCTCTCTTGCCTTGCAACTGGTGGTCAAGTGCCCGCACCCTTGGTTCTGCTGAAACATTTTTATCTACCATTTATTGTCACGGCACCATCTTCAACCGGAGTGTTAGCAATCCAGGAGGAAGCAGCCCTCCACTGCAGCGCTGGTGTGAGCTGCCACCTCTGGCTTTCCATCTGAAAGGGCTTATGGTTACCGTGCTCTTCTCCTTCCCTCAGAAGGTCCTGATGTGCAGGAAGACGAAGAGAGTAAGGCTTAAATGTGGCACTGTATTTCAGTGCATGTAGCACTTACTCCTTTAGAGCTGCCCATGCTCAAGTCCTCGGACAGTCTGCAGGAATGAGGGAGGGAGGTAACGGGGGCCCAGGGGCAGGAACTGGTGGCTGGATGGAGGAGGACAAGCCAGGGTGGATGAGGGGCACAAGAGGCCCTTGAGAAGGGAGGAATGTGGAGGAGAAAATACACTGGAGTAAGTTTTTTGAGTTGTTTTTTTGTTGAGGTTTTTTTCCTTACTATATGGGGGGGCCACCAACCAAAAAAAAACCCCAAAACCAACAAACAATCCACTGCTGCAGAACTGTGTAGTTTTATTTTAGGGTAGAATTTACGGGTAAAAATATACTACTCTTGTGAGATGAGGAAGCTCTAAGGAAATTTCTTTCTCTGCAAGGTCTGTTCTTACCAACAAGAATTACTATCGTACTTTTGTTTCTGTCTATTTATAGATAGACTGATATTGCCACAGAATGTTAGCCCACTGAACAATGAGTTGCTGGAAGGTGTTTTAAGTATCTTTTAATTCTGTTTTAGACATAGTTATGTTGCTTTGCAGTTGAAGAAGAAACTTAAGAGAGAATTTCTTAGAAAATTATGGAACAGGAGGACTTTGAATCTGCCTCGGTAGTGAATATTTCAATACTTCAGTGACTTTAGTAATGACCTTAGCTGCTAAAAAGATGATTTTATAGCAAAGTGAAAACCCCTTATACACTTTTGTTAATAATTCACTGTTAAATACTAGTGTCAGACTTGAGCACTAATAAGATTTAGCAGCATAGAGGTACAAGTCAGGCCAGCTAAGATATAATTCCTTTGTTTCTGAAAGTCAAAGTCATATCTCTGAGGGTCATTAGGTGTGTTTGTAAAAAGATAGAACAGGAAGAAAATTTAAAACATCATAAAACAGTGATCCCAGTGTACTTCTAAAGCCATAAAATGTATATCCCATCTAGGTGTAGAGTTGCTTCCGTTCCATCCTGGAATGAGGAAAGTAAATAATTTTAATGTGGCCTATGATTTATATTGCAACTTATGTGCTTAAAACTTACCTAGTTTATGTGCAGCTTAGTGTGTTACTCTTTCAGTACATTAGAGAGAGATGATCTATGACCAAATACCCTACCTGTCCCTCAGCTGACATTCAAAAATTAAAAAAATCCACTCTTGCACCATAGTTGTGTATTTAATAATTCCATCTTTTGGAATCAAGTAGTTTAAAATGTGGTGGAAAAGATGCTCTGACTAACCATTCTTGTAGGCTTATATTATTTTTTTAAAATCAAACAATATTCTACAAGCACAAGTATACATTGCTTTGGAAAGCAGAGTGGAAGTCAAGACCATGTTGTATGTAAACCAGTTGTTTATGTGTAATAAGTTTTAATATGTTTATGGTAGTGTTACCTGTGCTAGATGTTCTTCTTCCACACCATGAAAACATAGTTAATTGAACATGAATGGGCACAAACTTGAACATAAGAAGTTCCATCTAAACATGAGGAGGAACTTCTTCACTTTGAGGGTGGCGGAACACTAGAACAGGCTGCCCAGAGAGGTGGTGGATTCTGCATCTTGAGACATTCAGAACCCGCCTGGACACATTCCTGTGCAACCTGTTCTAGGTGGACCTGCTCTGGCAGGTGGGTTGGACTAGATGATCTCCAGAGGTCCCTTCCAACCCTATATCATTCTGTGATTCTGTGAAATCCATGAAAAAAAATTAGCTGTGTCATGCAAAAGGATTATTTACTATTTATGCTTTGGAGCTAATATTTTCTGCATTTAATAGAAAAAAGCAAAACTGTGTATAGATACAGATATCACATGGCAGTGACATAAAAAAAGGGTGGGAGTAGCTATTTCATGCTCTGAAGGTAGCTCACTCACTCTCATTTGGTATGTTTGCCTGTTGAAACAGCCACTGAGCCGTAGCCACAGGATGCAGCATCTGCTCCTGTTATTCTGCTCTGTCCTTTCTCAGTGAATAAACCAGAACATTAGCACGACAGGGCCAGGCTTCTGGGGCGTCTGTTGGCAGGAGAGGCAGACCAAAGTGCTGGGTAATTCTGCACTGTTCTCAGTTGTCTCTTACACAGGGCACTGTAGAGGAGAGAGCAATAATCTACCAAAAGTAGTTGCTGTCTTTTTTTTGTAGAATTTCTGTCTCTCGTTCTATAGATAACTCTTCCCCTCCTTGAGAAAAATGCTGGTTAGGTGTCAAAAGGTAAAAGTCTTTAAAGTTGGCATCTCCAGCAGGGTTCACTGACGCTGTAGCTGTTTCTGCTCCACCAAAATGCACTTGTGTTGTGCAGAGCTGAGGCACCTCTGGCTCTTTTTGGAAAGGTTTCAATATGTATTATAAAATAGAGGGTTAAAAGAAACAGCAGAGCCCCAGTGGGCATTAGACACGTTAAGTGCCAGAGTTGAATCAAACAGCCGCAGTTTGATGCTGCGATTTGAAAGCAAAGCAGCCATGACATCATTTTTATTAACTGCCACAAGTTTACTGCAAGCGATGTGTCCCTTGATTCAATATTAGCAGAAGAAGGAAAATTTTGTTGAGGAAAAAGGATTTTGACATTTCTTTTTTATATGAACGGGGAAAATTATTCTTTTTCCGAAGTGTTGTTATAAATTGTTTTGTTTAAGTATTCCTCTTAGTAAATTGGCAATATCATTGCTACCAAAGTACAGAGCTAACAGTAGTAGAACCACTGAATAAATAATAAAATTGGTGTTGAAGTAAATAACCTCACCCATGATGAGGACTGTAATTGAGTCACGGCAGAACTTATAACTACTGATTGATTTGCAACATTTGATTTGCCAAAGGGAAAGCACCAGTCAGTCTGAGAATAATAAATGGTAGTTGCGGTGCATGAAAACGTTAATGAATGCAGTAATGATGATCATGTTATGAGACTCATATGTGCATTTTAATTCGTGCCTTCCATTTAGAGATCTGTGAGGTTTGGGTTTTCTCATTCTAGCAATAGCTGCTATCAAAGTCAAGGGCCAAAGCAATTGAGTGGCTCAGTTAAAGAGGCTCTGGGAGTCCTATGTTACGCAAACTGGCCTATCAGCATAACTTAACATATTTGAATAAATCATTTTCTAAATTAAGATAACTTTGGCCAGACAGCATCAGATCTGGTTTGGTTGATGCTCAGATTTATTTTCAATTTTCTCTAATACTTTTCATTTTACTGCTGCTCACTGACATCAGAGAGTGAAGTAGAGCACTTGAAAAATGTTTTTTCGATAATTGCTAAATGCGCAAACCTTATTACCTCACTAAAAAAATGGCATCTGTACTTTGCAGTGTTTAGATACAGTGTGGGTGGACAGACTGGCCCTGCCCATCACTGCCTTTTGTCTGGAACTCTTTCCCAGCACTAGTACAGAGAGTCTTTCAGTGCGAAACACTTCAGCTTTGTCTCTTCACGGGCTAAACCGAGGTCCCCGGTTTCCAACAGTGGTAATCTTGTAGATTTTTGTGGTCATAAAATTATGAGATTTTTGATAGATGTATTTAAAAGGCATTAAAAAGCAATATGGAGAGAAGACATAGTTTGTAGAGGTATGAAAACCAAATAAATCCAAATCTACGTTCTTTCGCTCTCCAACAAACTAATCTTCACCAAGCCTATTTCTTCCCTCTGTTCTGAAACTCAACTGAAAATAACATTTCCTTTTGCAGTGGTACCTTTAAGTCCTGGGTGGAAAAATTGGAGGTTTTTCTTTCTGTGTCTTTGTGTTTATAATTTTAAGTATTTTTTTTAGTTTTATGTGTAAAGGAAAAAAATAAAAAAGCAAGGTGACACTATCACGTGGAGAGGGAGATAATCAAAATGCAACCTTTTCATGGTGGTGAATGGGGTTTCCTCTTTTTCCTGTCATTTACAAACTGCTCTGCTTTGCATCTACTTCACAGCATTTGGGGGTGAGAGGGGTGTTTCCAATCTTTATTGTGGTGTGGCACTTTGCCGTGCAAAGAGTTAAATGGTGCATGAAATGACCTGTCACACTGTATTATGTGCCACAGTATTATATACACAGAGGAATGCTTAAAAAAAAAAAAAAGGCAGAAAAACCAATTCCTGAAGCCCCACTTTTGGGGTTTTTTTTTAAGAGAAACATTTGGTGTGTGTATATATATATTTCTGCATAATTTATTCTAGCTAAGTCACAGGAGCCCATCAACTACCAAAATAGAAAGCAGGGATATGCTGGATAGTATATCCCTCATTAATTCATTAGGGAAGGCGGCGGTGGAGATTCGGTGCCTCTGATACAGCTTTCCTGCAGGGAACAACAAAACCAAACTTCTGCATCTCATATTGGAAATAGCTTATGAACTATTTCCTGAAGGGCTCCAAGTAGCTTCATTACTGGGGGAGAACTTAGGAACGTGTTTATGAAGCTTCGCAAAATGATTAGAGAACCACATTTCTTACTATAGCATAATATTCTCAAGTTCGTACTGCATAGTTTCACCTGATTTTGCCTGCAGTTAATAGTGCTTTGTGGAAGCTCAGGTTGAAACAAGAATTCTGCAGTGTAAAGTCTTGTCTCGTGATTCCCGTATCCTTCTTTTCGCTACAAATACCTGTTAGCCCTTTCACGAGGATATGGACACGAATCTTCCTTCGGGCATGGGGCCTAAGTCCAAGTGCAAGTTTAGGCCTTACAGTTTTAATAGAAAATAGTCACTTTAACTGGGAGTTATTTTCTTTCTTTTTTTTTTTTTCTTCCTCTGTATTCAGAGTATGGTCAGGAATACAGCAGATTATTTTTATTTTTTTGGTCCTCAGCTGCAGAATTTGCTCCCTATTAAAGCCAGGTAGAAAATCTCCCTAGCCAGGTAGAAAATCTGTTTTGTTTTAAAAAAAAGAGAGCCGGAGAACCACACAGTCCTCTCTGAGTGTTTGAGGTGATACAATGAGAATAATTAGTTGACGGCCAGAACTCAAAGTGAAATTCAGGGTGTGGGAGCTAACCCCCAAAGGAAGCAAAAATAAAGCTGTTGAACTAAACTCTCTTACTTTTGGCACTTGCCAATTCAAGCAGTTTGTGCAATGTGTTGTAGATGGCAGCTGGGTCACAGCTTTGCTTGTGGGCATTTCTGAGGTGGGTTAATGGGCTTCACCCTGGTGCTCTGCCTGGCGTGAGGGCAGCAAGGGGCCCAAATGTGCATGTAAAAGAGCTCTGCCGTGTCACGTATGGAGTTTTCTCCTCCTGTGATAGTCCCCGTGCGAGCTGTGGTAGGCACGTCTGCTCCACTCGCTCTCATTCATCGCTCTAGGAACAATCTGGAGACCTGCACAGTTTTGTATTAGGTGCAGTGGTGCAACAGAGAAGAAAATCTCTACCGTTTCCATGGCAACTTGTGCATCGGACCCTGGCTGGAGTGAGGCAGAAGGATGCTGTCGCTCCCTGCAGTCGGTGACTTCAGTAAAAGCTTGTCAAACAGAAGCACATGCTCTCGTGCCCCCTGTCCCAGCCCCTCATGGTTAATGACGTAAGGGGACTGTGGTGAATGTATTATCATAAGCACAGCTCTAGACTTCCAACTATAACTTTATTCCTTCATATTTCAACCCATGCTGTTGCTTTGTTTTGGTTCAGTTTTCTATCTGCAGATAGTTGTTGTGGAGCCCTTCAGGATTATCCGTTCAAATCTTGCCGAGGGTGGGACGGTCAGCAGTAGTTAGCACTAGGTGACTGGTGACCTGCGTAAGACGGTCTGGGAGGCCCAGTGCCATCACACTGGCTGACAGGTACCCACAGCCCAGATGCTGTCAGCACCAGTGGCTCCCTCGGCAGCACTGTTCAGGGGACAGAGGGACTGAACTTCTTCCTTTTTTCCTCCAGCGCAGATTGCACACTGAGAAACAGATGATTCCACCCTGCGGTTTTCCTGGCTGAAACGATCTGTGCACTTCTGTGTGTATTTGTGCGTTGGTTTGTGTATGTGTTTGCATAGTCCACGAGTCACACAAAAAGCACCCCTATTCAACACATACTGTATGGCAGTAATGATATAATTTCTTTCAGTGAAATGTGACTTGCTTCACACCTCAGTGATAATTCTACGGCCATTTGGTTTCCATTGGAGTGCTTTATTTAAAATTCACATCATCTTCGCTGGATATTTATGATACTTTCCTACAGTCATAAAAAGCTTAACGCTTCTGCTTACGGAGCAAAGTAAATATTTGATCTAATTTGCAGCTACCCTGAGATGGTTTCTAATTAGAGCGGCTGAGCTGTAAATGGTGTAAGATCTCTCAAGCTGATTACATGCATGTATGTGACATCTTTACCATAACTGTAGAAAGGAAGGGGGGAAAAAATGCACCACTCCATTTGCAAGAAACTTTTGTTATGCTGTAAAATGCAAGAGTCCCAAGATTTGCTACTGTAATTACAGTTGGACAATCGGTAGAGAAGTTCACTTTCAGTATTTTACACAGCTTTCTAACATGCCAAAA
The DNA here is from genome assembly GCF_964106895.1 of Numenius arquata. Lineage (NCBI taxonomy): Eukaryota > Metazoa > Chordata > Aves > Charadriiformes > Scolopacidae > Numenius > Numenius arquata. The sequence continues at coordinate 44,769,704 of NC_133581.1, read as the reverse complement.
TAGCCTCCCCTTTTAAGCAATTATAGCTCATGTAGAATTTGAGCTCATCGGGAGTTGTCTGTCAAAATGTTTTTAATGAAAAACTGAGTTTGCATAACACTGACACATTGATGTCTTTTGCTTCTAACTGTTGACACTGATGGGCTAAAAAGCTTGATTTTGGGGAGGGAGAAAATTGCATTAGTTCAGCTCATTTGAAGAATCTGTTTGCTGAATTAATTTGTTAAGCTTTGTTTTTTCTTCTGAATATTAAACCCTGTTTCCCAACTGTGTATATGTATACTGCCTGGGGGGAATAGTCCAGCTCCCGTTTTCTGTGACTATGTTTTCTTACACCGCAGCCGGTCCGAGCCAGGGGCACAGTGTGGAGCTGGGGGTGTAGGCTGTGTCACGGCTGGCATGGGCTGCTCAAAAAGCTGCTGCCTGGTTCTCCCTGGACTCTGGTGCTGCACCTCAGGAGCTAAATTAGAAGCGTCACAGTTTTTTCCCTAAGCGTCGTTTTGATTAATTCAGTTGATGTGATGAAGCCTGTGATAATTTGCTGAGTAGACACTCGCTTTGTGAAGCTCTAGTTCCGTTAGCAGCAGTGTAGGGGTAGTCATGACCCAGTGCCTTGGTGGCTGTTGATTCACTGGTACCCTCCCACTCTACTCACAATGGAGATATATAAATGCTAAAGCACCTTACCAGTCTCAAGGTGAGATTATTAGCTCTGTTTCACCTTTCCAGTAAACATCTGAAGAACGTAATTGTTATTTTCTTTCTTCCCTGGAACACACTCGAGCGTGAGGGAGCTGTGTGGGATATTCTGCCTTTGTCTGAAATGAGCTCTGAAATTTAAAAAGAAGCAGAGATAAAAGCTCCGTGGGGAAGAGGACAAGTTCCATCAGCGCCCCTGCCCTCAGCAGTTGTCAGAAATTAGTCATGTGGGAAGCAGCCAAATGGCCCTGCCGGCTGACGCATCCGTGCTCTGCCACACTTCGGTTTTGCTGCCGTTGTGTTGGGATTGTGAAAGGTTGTCGGAGACGGGGAGCACATCTTTCATAGTCGTGTAGCATCCACTATCCTAGGCGCTCCCAGTCTTTTTCTGAAATCTTTAAATTAAGTTTCACTGCCCCTGTGTGATTCAGTACTATCTCCGTTATACGGGAGAGGAGACTTGGACAGAGACAGATGAAGGTGTTTGCTGAAGGTCACACAACAGTTCTCTGGCAGTGCTGCTCTGCTGCTCTCCAGCGCTGTCTTGGAGACAAGGTTGTCCTTTCTCCCTCGAGGATGCCAAAGGGAAGTGTATTAGCCTTCCCCCCCCCGCCCCCCCCCAGCCTCCTGTTCCTGTGTTTGAGCAGAGTGAAATTATCTGGACTGGTGAAGCAAGTTGGCTTCAGACTTCTTGTCAAATTAACTTTCCTTGTCTGTGCGTGCGTGGGGTGGCGTGGCAGGAGTCAGCAGGTACAGACAGCAGAGGCACACTGGTGGGGTCAGAGGCGCTCCTGGGACCTGTAGGGGTTGGCAACATGAGAAATGGTCTATTTTAAATTTGTATTTCAGTCAAGAGTAAAAGATCAAATGTATTTATAATTGTTGCCATCGTGCTAGCTGACAACAGACTCATGCTTTCCTCCATGTGTCATCCGGCTCCACCAATACTCGTGATAGCTCTCATCTGCCGGGGCAAGGAGGGTATTTGGCATTGCACAGAGCTGTCTATCCAGCCCTGTACGGTTAATGTGGGCACTGATGAGTGATGCTCAGAGACTCGCCAGCCACAGGTTAGCTGGTGACAGGAATCCCCAAGAGCAGGCTACCTGCTGTGAGTAATCAGGCAGGAACCTGGTGCGTACTGAAATATTCAGAAATAGGCAGCAGGAATAGCAGCCTATTCAGAAATAGGCTGCAGGGTCCGAGGGACTATGCGTGGCTAACTCGGAGGCTAGAATATGAGAACGGCGCCGTTTCCCTCACTAGCTCACAAAAATGAGCTGGCAAAATGGGACCGTGGTGTCTTCTGAGATCATTACGTGGTAATCACTCAGTCGCAATTATGCACATTTGTCTGGGCAGCACCAGTAAGCTGCTGGTGGTGTCCAGGCATGGGGTCGTGGGAGCTGTTAGCTTACCTTTTTCATGTGTTGCTTGCTCTTCCCTCAGCGTGTCGCCTCCAGGGTCAGCCCTGACAGTGAGCAGGGTGGTCCCAGGGCTCAGTGAGGCTGGGCACGCTGACGGGCTGCGATCTGGGTGCCCGCTCCATTTTGGTGCTGGCAGAAAGAGAAGTGACTGCAAAGTCGAAAGTTGTTTTCCCCCTCGTAATGTAACGCTAGGGATGTTGTGTGGCACTGACCCAAAGTTGCCAGGCTGTGATAGTTAAGCTTATCGTTGTATTATGACTTATTGCATTTGTTGATGTGTTATAATAAATATTTCGTTGTCCTCTGCCTCACAAAAGGGACTTCTCATCTTCCAGCGATAGATATCTCAGCTCTGATGGAAATTCAGTGTCTTCTACTTCATGCCTTCATCCTCCTTAGGCCAGCAAAAGTGCTAATAGTGGAAAAGGAGGTCTAATGAATACTAGCAATCCCATGTATGCATTAAATCCCCAACACGTTCTGTGCAATGGAGTATGTTGGTAAACTCTCATAAACTACCTGCTGTAGATTCCTCTCTCCACTGATAATGAACCAAAAGCCCTTTTCAATACATTGAAAGTGGGGTAATGTGAAATAAAATCATTCTGGACAAATGTAGGGAGCAGAGTTGTCAGCAAACAGTTGGAAGGGAAAGGCAGATCTGGTTTGTTAGGCATACGTTACAGCATGTAGCTAACAGTGACAGCAGATGCATAAATTGCTCTGGCTTTCTCAGGGAGATATTGACCCAGAATCCATGCGGAGTAACAGTTCCCTTTATTGATGCAAAATCAGACCAGATTGAAATAGCAGTGACCTCCATAATAGAAAAAAACCCAAACCACCGTTGCCTGTTCTTCCCATGACTTTTGTTTGCAGTAGTTCCCTGAAGCTTGTTCATTTAGGAGTGATAAATATGAGGAATGCTTAGTTTTACTAGTTCCTTCCTCCTAGCTGAATGAAATGAACTATCCAAGGACTCTTATTCCCCATGTGCCAAACAGGGAAACCTAAAGGATATTTAATGACATGCAGAAACTGAAGGGAGAATCATTAGCAGTGAAGCATCCAGCTAACTCTCTTAAAAGTTAAGATGAAAACCTTCAATGAAAGTGACCTTCACACTTGATGTTCCCTCTTTTGCTTTTCTCCATGCTTGAAGCTCTAGTAATGACTTTTTTCCCCACTTTGTCACTCTATCACTTTTTATGAAAGATTTCCATAGCTAGGCAGGAATTTAGATCCAGGGTGGTAGCATCTACAAATGTTGGGTGCATGCAAAATACAAAGGCCTTACATAAGGTCAGTTCTTCTCTTTGTAGTGGACTGAACAAAAACTTGACATAGGTTGCTAAATATAGTTTTTAATATTTTATTTCAAACTTGATTATAACTTAAAGTATAAAATGATCATCAGATGTTTCTTTGAGTAGCCTATGCTGCCCTCTTTGACCAGTGCAGAAATTTGCTGGAGAGCACAGGAAAGCATGTTGGGAATGGAAAGACTATGCACAAGCAGAGGCTGTAAACCCATGGGCTCTTGGGCAGCAGACTGCAAATGCTGGCGTGCTGTAGGAGGGTGACGTATGTAGTCATGTCTGGGTCAGATGAGAGGACAGGGAAGGAAGGAGATGTGACATCAGAATAGAAAGTAAAGGAGAGAAGAAACATTCAAGGCTCAGAAGTAAGGAGAGCAGAAGGTGCCATTAGTCAGGCTGGAAGAGAAGAGGAAGAAGGAGCCTTTTGGGAAGGAGTTAGCTCTAGGGCAGTTTCTTTTATTTTGATTTAAAATTGCAGTAGGCTTTTATAATTGTGACTGAAACCCAAATTAATGGCCCCACTTGAGACACCAGTGCCTGCTTGATTGCTTGAAATGGGGATAGTTTAGGTAAAAACAATATATTTTGCTTTTAAGATAATTAAGGGTTTATTTTGATTGAAATGGAACTTTTCTAGGGGTGATAATGACGTAAACCATGTCTGGTGTTCCTTTAGTTTACAGTGAGCAAAAGAGTAAGAAGTTTGAAACGATTATTTTAGCTTGTTTTTCATTTTGAACTTAATACTGAACAATTTTACCAAAAACGATGCTTGCGGTTTTTAAAGCTCGCAAGTGTTCCTGGAGACATAGGACTTAAAATGTGTTCCAGAGTCTTTTCTTCCTAATATGCATGGAAAAATCCCTCTCTGATGCCAGCTGCCAGCACATACAGATGAAGACATATAACTAGTTGGTCACGGAGAGGCTTTTTCATTGCCTTGATGAAGTAGTTCTTAGTCTGGCTGACCTTGTTGGTCAGCAGGCAACCGAGCTGTCCCATCCCCCTGGCAGGTCTGGTGTCAGAGTGCTGTAGCCTCGTAGGTCTGGCAAATGATGGGCTCATCTTCTCAACAATGCTGTTGGGCTTCTCTCAATGCCACGGGGTGCTGTGAAATGCTTCTTGTCCAGCCTGAGAGGAGCAGTTACTCCTCCAGGTATCCTCGGACTGGAAGAAACTGTTTTGATCAGCAAAGAAGCTTGCATAAAGTTCAGGTGGAAGGGGAAAAGGTGGTATTAATTTTTATAGTGTTTGGATTGGGTGAAAAGTAGTATTATTCTATCAAAAATTAACTGTAGGTATCCAACCCTCACATAATCTATTAAATATCCTGGGATATTTTCATCCTTGTGACTTCATTCCCACTGAGAATTTGTTCAGGGCATGTGTTAACTTAAAAATAATATACAAACAAGGTGTGAACAGTTCAGTTAAGTGATACCCTGAGGTTAAAAACACAGTGATCAAATTCAGTGTCTGAAGTTGGCAGGGAGATTATCTTATCGCCTAGGGAAGACTTTAAATTAAACTTGTTTTGAAATGTAGGTGTTAAGTGTGTGAAAGAAACTCACGCATCTAAACGAAGCAGGTTTTCCAAAGTTGAAGAGAGCTGGTTGAGCTCTTGGGCTGCCTTTAGGAGAGAGAGGGACTGCGCTCCCACCATGTAACCTGTCTGCTGAGGTTGTGCCTGGTAGCATCTGTGAGGAGAAAATCTTTAGGTAAAATCAGAGCTGTGCTCCCTGTCTGGATGCCATCGGCCTGGGCCCCCTGGCACCAGCAGCGGGCAGGGCTGTGCTGTTGACTGCTTGAACTAACAGAGCCAACAACTTCATGTTTATTTTTGTTGGGCTTCTGAGACCTTATTAACTTGAAGGGAGTTTTTGGAGATACTGAATTTCTGCACTGTGCGTATGTTCAGCTTTTTGTTTTCCCTGATGTTGCCATCTTCAAGTAAATGCAGGGGGAGTAGCCTCAAAAGGAGCAAAAATTCTTTCCTGTTTTAGAATAAATGGGAGGAGGATTAAGCTCCTTCCCCCAATAATCAGATCCTCTGATTGCCATGGCTTTTGAAGTGTATTTTCCTCTATGTGATGGATTATGTATGTGCTCATGAAGTAAAAGTTGGTGGTGAAAATTTAATGAGTTTTTCTCTATGATCATTTTATTTTTGGTTGTTTACTTCATACAATAACGATGGACACATACCATCCCTGCCTACAGCAGGAGACAGGGCAAATCGTCCTGCAGTTGTTCTGTCTCATGCTCTTCTCAAGCCGTAGGCTGTTGGTGACTGTCTGAGACCCTTTGGCAAATGAAAGCCCTCCCAAGGTCACAGTATCAAGGATTAAAATGAATGTGGGAGAAGAGGGGAAAATGGACTGGATGGGAAGCTCCTTAAGCTGGCTGTAGTATAGACTCTAACCCAGTTTACTTGTGGACTAAACAACATCTTTCTGTCACCCCTGGTCAGCAAAAAAAGCACAGCTGCAGTTGGATTTTCAGTATCCGACCACCATCTTCCAAGCTGGTCTATGTTGTCTCGTGGTTTCCAGTCTCAGGGTTTAAATTTGGGAGGCAGTAGTGGCATCTGTGTTTGTGCAGTAATACACATGGTATATTTGAAGCCCATCCTACCAGCAGAGCCCCAAAGTACTCACAGTGTATAAACGGTACAGTCACCGTTTTGCATAAACCACTAAGTCTTTCCTTCCTTTTGACAGATTGAAGACATCATTACAAGAATGCAGGATGACAAAACAGGTGGAGTTCCCATCCGCACTGTCAAGAGCTTTCTGTCCAAAATCCCCAGCGTCGTCACCGGTAAGGACCCCACTTAGTGGGGAAGAGAACATGAGCTGGTACTCACTGGCTCTAAGGAAACACGCCACTAAAGCCACAAAAAAGTAGGGAAAAAAAAATGCTCTCCTCTGCTTATTTTTTCTGCACGTCGTTATTAGGAGGTGAAGTATTGAACCAAGAATTCTTAATTCTTTTTAAGTAAGCAAGCATTTATATTTCTTTGGGGTGAGTTATTAAAAAATGCTACATAGCTTTTGTGGCTATCACAGTATCACCAGTCAGAGTCATTCCCTATGATGGGGGGTAAGACCATCTTAAGGAAGAGCTCAGAAAAAAAACCTGAAACTTTTTTCTCACACGTACCCAGATACTCTTACCGGACTTGGATCACAAGTAGAGGACTGTGAAATACCTTTTAAGCATGTGTGCTGCTTTATTAAAGCTATATGTACAAAAGCGCAGATGGTGCAGAGACTGGGAGTCAAAGTACGAAACTGTTCCTACATGTTTTTCCAGACAAAATATCTTCCAGTGCAACAAAGAACTTTGCTGTTGATAGATGATGAGTTTATTCAGGATGATGTAAATTGCTTGGAGGATTTGTACTTGGGTTTCTGGTACCTGTTTCCACTAACTTGATAGCAGTATTCATTACGGTGGCACAAGACTACTGTTTTCCCTCTCTCCACCAGAAGACCATTGTCCAGTATGAGACACCCAGTTATTCCTGTGACTTATTATGATGTTGTGTATTTCTGTAAAGTAAATACAATTTTCTCTGTCCTGCAGAGTCTCTTTCCAAATCAGACCAGATACATGCACTGATGAGTCTGTTTAGGGAAGTTTCCCCTCCTGTTCTGAAAATTTAAGAGCTTTGTTCTCTGTGGCAGTGGCTTTGCTGCAGTAAAATTCAGATAATCACTAAAAATGTAAAAGTTGTGTTGTTGCATATAGACAGCACACCAATAACTGAGAGAAGACTGGCAGTTCAAAGGGACCTTTCTTGCTCTTGGGGTCTTTATACTGTTGTAAAATAATGGGGAAATGTCTCTTGTCAACAGGGGTGCTGGCAATGCAGCTGGTGTCAAGCCATTGCAAAGGGGGTTCCCTGCAGTGAAGCATATCTGAGCTGAAACACTTCAGAAATATCTTTACTGTGAGAATGGTTGGATTGAGCAGAGTTTGAGGTTGTGTTGATTGATTCAGGAGTGTGATTTGATATTCTTGTAACAGAAAAAAAATGTCCAACAAGCTACAGGAACGGAATACAAATCTTCAGGGTTCTTGGGGATAGGCAAGGAATATGGAAATTGGAATTAAGTTTTTACTTAAATGAGGCTTAGTCCAGTTAATCCTTTTTTATTGAGCAACAGGCTCTTCTGTCTGAAATTGATTTCAGGGCGGTGAGTCAGTGTAACTGGCAGTTGCAGGATTAGGGTTTTACAGTGGAAAAGAAACATGAATCTAGAATGACATGTGAAAATTGTGTTACTAAATTGCAGGTTATGGCTGGATCAGTTATGAGCTAACTGTTCTTGAAGGTTCCTGGGGAAAATAACCGTTTATCTGATTTGAAAACTCATTCCATAAGCTCACCTCTGCAATACACAGGCTGGGTGTCTTAAGATCGACTCTGCTAAAACAGGTTTCCGATATTCCTGTTAATATTCATTGCACTTATTAAGCAATTGATCTGGTCATGAAGCAACCACCTGTTACTCAAAAGAAAGAGGAGACGGGAGACCTCCCAGCATCTTTAAACTGATTATGCTTATCCTCAAGTGCCACCCTGGTTGGCAGCTCCCTGGTGCGATGGAAACTGCCCCCTTGCACTCTGCTGTTCTGGAACAGCAGCTGCAATTACATCACCTTGAAACGGCTGTTTTTTCACAGCACAGGGAGTAGTAAAAAGATGAAGATAAAATAAGAACAAAATCTCCCTCCAATGCTCACAGAAAATTCTCAGATTTGGAGGGGAATAAGCTCAGTATCGTTCCCTTCAGGCGAAGGGATTTGAAGGCAGCTCCCTTGTGATGCACCGGGCAGTGCATGAAGCATCCGAGTTTGAAAAGTCTGGGGAAAATAATGGCTCGTCTGAGAGCCCGAACTTTTCTCCACTTCTCATTTCACCTTTCAGATGCGTAGACCAAAACCAAAAGAAATTCGTATGTGATTTCAGTACTTGTGATAGATGGGTAAAGAGCTGGAGCACTCAAAGAGGCAGGAGCCCCTATGTTTGAACAGAAGCTGAGGTCATTGGGTTTGTTCAGTCTGGAGAAGGGAAGGCCAAAGGGAGTGAGGGGCTGTAGGGAAGACAGGGTCAGACCTTTTCTCAAAAGCCCATGGTGGATGCACAAAAGACAATGTACACAAGTTGCAGGAAAAGAAATCCCAGCTAGATCTAGGAAGAAAGTTGTTTATAGTCAGAGCAGCTGAGGATGGGCCCGGTGGCCTGGAGAGGCTGTGGAACCAGCGCTTTGGAGCTGTTCAGAAACCCCTGAGCCCAGCGGAACTAAGCTGTCTGACCTAACTCTGCATTTGGCCTTGCTTTGCATGGAGGTTGGAGTTGATGATCTCCAGAGAATTGTTCCAACTTGAATTATTCTTATGATCATTGGATATTCACTTCTAGTGCTTGTATAATTCCACTCAGTGTCATGAACACAAGAGAAGAGCTTGTATTTTCAAAAACTTTGGACCCCCTCTTGGGAAGAGCTTAATTTCCAGACTCTGGCATTCTCACACACTTTTTATTTCTACCTGAAAAAAAGGAACAGCAACACTGAGATGTGATTTACTTGGCAGGCTCACAGTGACTGTGATTAACAGGGGTTTATTTTTGCTTGACACTTCTATTGTAATTGCTTCTCACAGGAGAAAATGTAAAATCTTAAAGAAAAAGAAACATTGCAGCAGTGCCTTGGTGCTCTAAACAGGCAGCTCTGTTTATAATACAGCAAAGTGGGTGTTTGATTTAAAGTTTGGATACCAGGGAATGAACCGCTCATCTCTGTTTTGTTTTCATCTCTCCTGATGTCTAAATTGTGAATGAGGCACTGTGTAATACAAGGAGAACAAGCCTCAGGGAGTTATCATTAATGGTCCTGTCTCAACAACAGGAATCTGGGAAAAGGATGAAAAACCCTCTTTTAAATGTATGATGAGTCCATGTGGGGATGCTGTGCCAAAGGCACATTTTAATCTGCATTAGAAGTAGATTTGTGTATCCTCTTCCCTGGCTTTTGGCTCAAAGTAGGTCAGTCAAAGGAGGACACATCACACCATTATCTTCTTGGTTAAGTCTTCGCTTTTATGGGCAAGACACAGAGAATTAAAGATGAAACCAGTCTGTGTGGCATCTGTTTGCACAGTTCTGACTTTGTCTAATGTTAAGTTTAGAGTATGGAATGAAAAACTGAGGGCAGGTATTGAGTAGTGCTGTGATCCGTGCCCAGACTAGGTTGGCAGCCAATGCACATGGTGGCAGTTGCTGCCAATGGAGTTAAACATTTCTCTCTTAGCGAGGAAACAATTTCCTTAGTAATGATTTTGTTTCTGTAAATGAATTGGCAATTCTCTATTTTCCCAGTCATCAGACTGCTGTAAGAACATCCTATTATACTAATCAGCAGCAAAATTGGCTTTCTAATCTTCTTTTTGATTTCCATACAAGCGTATCTTAAAACTAACCTCCTGTTTAGTAGGAGGACCAAATGCATGTACTTTCTTCTCCCACTGATTTGGACTTGGCCCTATGAGGTTGTAGAGAGGTCTCTTCTCCCAAGTAACAAGCGATAGGACAAGAGGAAATAGCTTCATGTTGTGCCAGGGGAGGTTTAGATTGGATATTAGGAAAAATTTGTACACTGTAAGGGTTATTAAGCATTGGAACAGGCTGCCCAGGGAAGTGGTTGAGTCACCATCCCTGGAGGTATTTAAAAGACATGTAGATGTAGTGCTTAGTGATGTGGTTTAGTGATGGTTTTTGTCAGCATTAGGTTGATGGCTGGACTAGATGATCTGTAAGGTCCCTTCCAACCTAAGTGATTCTATTAATATTATAAAAAATTCAGAAAAGTCAGAAAGAAGTCAGTGCTGTAACAGTTGAGCTTTCCAGTGCAAAAAGCCTCCTTTGTGCTCCCCAGTCTGCCCCCCAAACCCCAAGCTTTCTCCTGGTCCTGTCTTTGCTACTGCAACCCAAAGGAGACGTGCAGTCTACAAGTCTTGCTCCATTCTGCCCTCCTCCCAAGAGGTTTTGATGCAGCTTCTTGGCAGGGGGGGTTGGACTACATGATAATCTGAAGTCCCCTTCCAACCCCTGCCATTTTGTGATTCTTTCTGACCCATAACCTTCAAGCAGGCCTGTCTCCACAGCTCCATTTTGAGTGATGCCTCCTCTTTCCAGCAGCTGTCCCCTAGCTGGTACCTTGCTCGTGTGCTGCTCCTGACCCTTACCCCAACGCTTGCTTGTCGTCTTGCTCTGCTCCCAAAGCTGCCTGTGTGGCTGTGAATGGGTTGGGGCGTGATGTCCCAACTGTACCAGCTTGGGTTAAGCACTGCCATGCAAGCTTCGTGCGTACAGCCCTGCCAGTGCATTTCACTCCTGACCTGCCATGACTGTCTTAAGTCCCAGGTGTCCCCGAGCAAAAAGTGGCAGCATTGCTGAAATGTGCCAGATGGCCTGTCGTTACTCGAGACTCATGATCTAAACCAAGTTTAAACTGCCATGTGTCTCTGTCTGAAGAAGCCAGCATGTGTCTTGGCAAATGCCTACGGAGTTGTCCCAGAACACATCAGAATGTCACTTGCTCAAAGAAAATGCATTTGGCTGCAGTAAGGAAATCCCATAGTGTTGGGAAAGAGAGAATTTATTATTGATACTGTTCCCTGATGGCATGGTTCAGGACCAGCCGAGTTCTGCTGGACGACTTCATACACCTATGGCGAAATAAGCTCCTCCAGTGCCAGTCCAAGGGTATTCATAGAATGGTTACAGTTGGAAGCGACATTAAAGATCATCGAGTTCCAACCCCTCTGCCATGGGCAGGGACACCTCCCACGAGACCATGTTGCTCAAAGCCCCATCTAGCCTGGTCTTGAACACTTCCAGGGATGGGGCATCCACAACTTCTCTGGGCAACCTGTTCCAGTCTCTCACCACCCTCACAGTAAAGAATTTCTTCTTAGTATCTAATCTAAATCTCCCCTCTTTCAGTTTAAAACCATTACCCCTTGTCCTGTCACTAGACTCCCTGATAAAGAGTCCCTCCCCATCTCTCCTGTAGGCTCCCTTTAAGTACTGAAAGGCAGCTGTAAGGTCTCCTTGGAGCCCTCTCTTCTCCAGGTGAACAACCTGGAGATTCATCGCCTTTTCCCTTCAGAGAAGCTCAAATGCGTCTCTCATCCAGATGTGGTAGCCAGAGGTGCAGCAGTTTCCTTATCTCCGGGGTTTGAAAGGTCCCCACTCTGAGGAACTGCTCAAAGAAAGAGGTCAGTGATGTGGGGATCAGGACTAGGACCGGTGATGCTGACAAGAGCCAGCACCCATCACCAAGCATTGCCTGGAGAGCAGGCTGCAAGGCTGAGTGCTCTGCCACAACGTTCACTTTCTTAATTCTTTTCTTCAGTGGTAGAACTTGCCTCAGTGTCTTACAGAAACTGCTTTCATTGGAACCAAATAACTCCATAAGTTGGCTGCGCGAGGATTTGGCTTCCCCTGACTTGTCTGTCCAGCTGCTTGTGTCGTCTGACCATAGGATTTGAACTGGGGACTGAGCCTGATACAGATTCCCCTGAACATTTGGGTGGTTTCATTCTAGATCTAAACCATCTGTCCCTGTGTCTGGGACAGCACTGGTCTCTGAACCTCAACAACCAGAACATTTGTCAAAATGAGTGTCTGGGTCTGAACTTCCAGCCCAGGTCAATCTCTTTTTTTATTTTTTCTTTCTTTTTTTTTTTCTATTTATTTTATTTTGTCTTTCCTTTGCAGTTTTGCTTTGAGAAACAGAAGACCTGAAATGCAGTATTGACTCCGTTTCAGGCAAAGTTAGTAGATGTAAATATTCCCAAATCTAAACCAAGTGCAATCTTTTGATTGAACATGGGCGAGCCCATTTAGTTAAAACAAGCAAAACAAGAAAAAAACCTTTGCCAAAACTTAAGTCAATATCCAAAATAATTTTGTGTGTTTCCTGGTTTATAGATGATACAAAGAATATGCTCTTGGGTTAAAATTTGCATATATTTATATATACAGATATAGTACTGTATCATTTCTGGTGGTTTTCCACCTTTATGTACAGCAATGCTACACAATAAATGCAACAGCATTGTGCAATTGCGTGTAGGAAGCTGGCTTGCAACTGCTGGTCGAGCATAAAAATCCATTTATTTCTCATCAAAAATCAATTGCTCTGAGCAAGTTGCATTTAAACTAATTCAAGTCAAGCCTGGGCTTCTTCATCACAACTTACATTTTCTTCTTTTATGCATCTCTTCTTCAAATTGCACCCAATGGAAATGTAATCCATCCTTCCCTCAATAAGAAGGTTGTTATACCTTTTAATCTAGTATTTCAAAGCTGCTGTGAATCACGTAGCATTAGACATGTCAACTGTTATACAAGTAGTGCATGCCTTGCAATTTTTCTTTCCTGTATCTTTCTCTTAAGCTCTCTATTCCCATGCCAGGAGACAAATTAACCCAGTTAAGGAGCCAAAGAGTTATACTGTCTTCATCCTCCTCCCTCCCTTTTCTCTTCAAGTGCATCCAGCTTCCTGCCTTTCAAAGGGTGAGAGGGATGGGGGGGAGGGAAAGATGAAAACCAGCTCTCTGAAGTGTAGCAGTTTCTTTGCCTGTTGTTAAGATGCTGAAGGATTTGATTTTCAGAGGACAAGGGGGATAGCAAATTAATTAAATAGGATATGGTTGTCAAAGAAATAAGAGAAAGCAACCAGAATTAATTTTTTAAACAGTGAATATTTGATATATCTCTCTGCATATCTGTGCATGTGTACACTTAAATACACATAAAGACCATGCAACTTTTCTTAAAAGTAAGCCCAAGAGTGGTAAGTGTTGTATGTTAGAAATGAAGGGCCGGCTTCTGCATTTGTAGGCGCTGTGCAGCGTGAGGACTGCTAGCGTTTGTGTGTCACTGCCCTCTGCCGCAGCCGTGCTACAGTTCAGTTCTTCAGCTTCACCTTCATCGCAGCCGGGCTGTGTTGGTGTTGGGCTCTCCCAGCTCAGGTCTAGCTTCTGTGGTGCATTTCCTCTGCAGCTCATTCCACGGTAGCGGTCCTTCCTAGCTGTGTGACATGATTCCAGCCCAAATATTGCGGTGTGCATGGCTCCACAGCTAGTCGGAGCTGTGAGAGGAAGGATGCTTTTCAAAGCTGGCTGTTGATGCCACCTCTGTGTGTCTCCTTCATAGTTCCCAGTTCCCTTTGGGACTGCTCGTCTCCGCACTGGCCAGCACGCTCATACATCACATGAAGCTTCTGCATCCCTTAAAAATGTGTGCGCGCATTATGGGATAAATCCTAAATGATGAAATGAAATTAAGCATCGCTTTTAAAATTACCAAAATTTGATGTCTTGCATAACCATGTGCTTTCATATGACAGCATTTGACAGCAGTCATACCTGAGGTGGAAAACACTACACGAAGAGCACATCACAGCAGCGGGTGTGTAAAAACTTGGCTTAGAACGCTTACAAAACACATCCTGAGACTTTAGTATTCAGTCAGTAAAATGGCCTCTCAAGTGCTATCCGAATATTATGAGGAATTTAATTTCCTTACATTAGAATTGTGAAGGTCCTTCCTGGTCCTACTTGTCCTTGCTGGATTTGAAGCTCTGTGTCCGTCAAGTGAAGCTATGATAAATCAGAAACTTAAATAATCATGCTACGTGGATGTTACTGTGGGCAATGAAAATACAATGAAAAATCACCAAATGGCACAGCTTTATCTTTCTGCAGTGATACTGACTGCTCTTCCCAGTCACCAGAGTTGTTGTCAAAAGAGAAAATAAAACCAAGATGACCTTCTCGCCACCTGGGCAGAAGTTAGAACAACAAGAAACTATAATTTATCTTATTGAACAATATAAGCATAAAAATTACTGGGAGGCATCAAATGAAAGCTATCAGCCTGGAACAAAGCAAGTCTATTAAAAATGTTTGGTTTGTTGTTTTTTTTTTTTTTTCCCAAGAATTGCTTTTAGGCCTTTTCAGTCTTTCAGTAGAGACTCAAAGCTGAAATGGAGACAGGTTTGATGATGAATTACCTGCTGAACTCCAGTGTTTAGATGAATTGGTAATTCAGCCACAATAACAAAAAATGTTACATATTAAGAGCATTCTCATTGCTGACTGCAGTTTTATTCTGAAACACAGCATTTAGCTGATGGAATATTGTGGCTAATGAATAAAGCATTAAAAAGGAAAGTCAACAATATTTCAATGCCTGTAGAAATTCATAGGAATGAATGATTAATGCTTTTCTGCGTTCATCTTGCTATCTTCAAAAGCGCAGCATTATTACAAAAGTTTGTTTCCAGATCTGACTGACACAGCAAAAGAGCAGAGATTAATTATAAGTACTGCGTGGCTTTGATTTTTTTTTTTTGGATGTGAGTGTTGAGCAGACTGCACTCAAGCTGCAGTATTTCACCTCTCCTGCCTTCGCTTCACAGCAACCTGGGAGCTGCGTGGTGAAGGCTCTACCAACACAGTTTTTGTTTTTTCACACCTCTTGCTTGGTTTCTGCCCGGCCTCCGGCGCTCCTGTGGGCTGCGAAGCATCAAACACACAGCAGAGCAGCTTGGCTCCCGCTGTGCCTGAGAAGCCACATACCCACCGAGGCGTATGTGGAGACCTGACCCTTAGACAAACCACTTTTACCTTGAGGTACTGCAAAAGCAATGGTATGTTAAGTGCCCGATGGTAATCAATAGCAAAGTGAAGGAGCAAATCTTTGAGTGTGGTTTGGCAACTGTACTTTGAATCTGTTGCTTTAATTCAATGCTACTCCAGCCATTAGAAAAAGAAACCCCTCTTGTTATTCGGTGAATACATCTGCCTCATTATTCCATGCATATATTCTGTTCATTCTTATCTCTCATTCTTTGGCTTTTTTAGTCGAAGTAATTTTCAGGGTGGTATTTATTGAGCAGAGTCTTACTTGCATTTTAATTAAAGGGCTTATATTGAAAAACACAACAGTTTGTTCTGGAGTTTAAATTTCCTGACTTTAATCAATGTGGTGTTCTAATGAAATTCAGAAGTTAACTTTAGTAACTGTAAATCGAGTCTCATGAATAATTTTCTGTTCTTTCACACATACATTAGGTGAATGATTCTTCTATGTATGATTTATCTCAGTTTCAACATTGAAGTTATCATTAATGTACCTGGAAAGGAAGGGTTGGTTTGAGGTTTTTTTGACTTTAAATAGTACAAAGAATTACATAGTGCACCAGCTTATTTTTACCAGACATAAATAGTGCACCAGTCAGAAATCACTGTTGCTAAAAGCTGCACCGGGAACAGTTAGAATGCGTCTCCAGAAGATGCTGCAGCTGAAGGGGGTTGGCGTAGTGCTAGAGTGGACAAACCGCATTACCTGGTTTGTGTGGATACCCTGAAGGGTTGATGAATACTTGTTTTATTCTGCCTGTTGCAATAGAAATCCTCAGCTCTTTGGTCTGGTATGTATTTGCAACACAGCACCTGGGACTGCCACAGGTTTGGCTTTAGAACCTTCCATCAGAAATGGCAAACAGGAAAATGAAAAAGCTTTCTGGCTTTTCATACATATCCATCGTTATAAATAATACACATTTACATGTTTTCTTTAACTTTTTTTTTTCCTGTGTGGCTAAATCTCTCAAAATTGCATGCTGGTTTCCCATGGATTTGTTTTGAGTATGGTGTGAATTGATGAGCTTGGATATTTTTGATGTATGATTCACTACCACATGCAGGGAAGAAAATTATATTTTGGTCCTGCAGAGGAATAAAACTAAGCAATTAGGTCTTTGTTGAGTTAATTCCTATTTGATGGCCGCATGCTTTGCAAGAAGAGTGTCTCAGGATTCTATTCCACTACAAGGTCACTTGCACAATAAGAATTTTCTCCATGCAGATGCCTCCACAATGTGGCCAGGATTGCAGATTAACTCTTGCCTAGAAAGGAGTAATAAAACATGCAGGAAGCTTTGAGAAGTTGGTTAGTGTAAAATGCTAATTATACTCACATACACATAAAAAAGAACATAGACTGATAAGAAAAGTAATGTATGTTTGTAGCAGCGGAAGGTTTTACATGCAATTATTGTAGGGGTTTGTGTTGTATTTCATAGAAAGTATTATTCTGTTATTTTTGTACCTATTTTTATTGTGGATAGGATTGTGTCTCTTTTTTATTTTTTTCCTTGGGTTTTTTTTTTTTTGAAACTTGATTGTTCGCTGGTTGGTGCCAAAATCATTGTCAAATTCACCTGAGTGAGTAATTTCTGATGGTGGTTTTTTTTTTTTCCTTTTGATATTTTACCTTTGCCCGAAGTATTCAGGAAATTTCATTCCTATTTCCTGAGTCAGTTAGACTGAGTGAAGCCCACGCTTTTTAGTAAATGAGAGATTTGCCAAATGTCCAGTGTTATTTTGTTGAATGCTGTCTACGTTTTTCTCCTACGAGACACACAGTGACAGGTGAGCTTTCTAAAGGGACAGTAGTAGCTGCTGAAAAGAAATAAAAGGGACTGTATTCTAGTGAAATTTCAATCACAAGGCTATTCGAGGCTGGTATTGCTGAAACTAATGAATTGGCAGTGGCATATTCATCAAAGTTTATTTCTTTTGTCAGGTAGAGAAAACAGACTCATAAGACTAGATCCGTGAAAAGGTGATGTATAGTTTTGTGTTGTAGCATCTTTTATTCATCATTTACGTCACTGCTACATGGATATTGCATTATGGGTTTTTATTTTTTTTTAAAGTAGGAATTGTTGATTTTAGAGCTCCGAAGAATGTTGGGTCCCTGACACAGAGGCTTGCTTTCTTGGAGAGCTGTAAGATGTACTTGGAGATGACACATGCCTAGAAGTTGAAAACACATGACGAAGTGAAACTGTAAAAAAAAAAAAAAAAAAAAAGCCAACAAAAAATCCAATAACAACCAAAATCTTTCAAAATGAGCTTGTCAGTACGCCTTTGTTCACTGATTTCAGCAACTTGCTTTGCCACAAGTTTAGTGTGTCTGGGCACCGTGCTGTGCCCAGTGGGAGCTGACAGGAATCAGCTCAGACACTGCAGCCATATGCCCGGCAATAAATAACACAGGTGAAAAGGCTCACAAGTCTTGTTGTGTGTCCTTCACGTTCCCAGGAGGAAAGGGCTGACTGTCGGTGAGCAGAGGAGGGATGGTGACCTCTGCCCGTTGTGCCGACTGTGCAGCAAGAGGTGGTCCTTTGGTTTGATCTGCTTATATACATCTTCTCTGCCTCAGGTCCTCCTTACAACTGTGGGTCTTGCAGGAAAGTATCCAATTTAAAAAATGCCTGGTGTAAAAAAAAAAAAAAAAAAAATCTGCTGTAACCTTTTAAAAGCTTCTGTCACCTTTAAAGCACCCTTCTGTCGCCCAAAAGCTATTTCTTGTTCCTGATCTCACTTTGTCTAGACCACCTTCTGGTATTGAACCTGGTGTTATGGTTGACAATGAAGATATTTGTTCTTCCCAAATATGTTCTTAGTCACTGCAGTGAAACAGCCATTTGACTTTCTGTTTGTGAGGTTATTAAATCGTGTCCCTGAAAGCACGTCTGGCTACAAAACGCTTTTTCCAGGCCTTTAATTCCTCTTGTGTTTCTCCCTTGGACCCTTTCCCAAATTTTTAACAACCTTTTTGAACAGTGAGCACCAGAACTGTCTGAAGTTTTCCATTAACTGTTGTGCTAGTGCCAAGTACGGGGTAATGTAACCTCCCTGATCCTGCTCCACAACCACCTTCCCGCAGAGGTGGAGCACCACACTGACCGCTCACGTTACCCGTTTTCCTCCAGGGTGCAAATTCCCAACAGGAGGATGCCCATCAAGGAGGATTCTGGTAAGCACTCTGTTACCTTTGTTTTTATCCATGATGCATAAACAAATTAACGAGTTTCTGCTTTTTACGTAGCATGTTAGCATATCTCAGCACCAGCTCTGTCAATGACATACTGCTCCTTTGTTCCCTATTCGGCTTTTTGCTCTTGTTGTCAGCAACAGGCCTTGAGCATCAAGAGACATATCAAGTCTACAAACATCTTTTTATGTCTTGGCTCCAATAGGGGAGTATATTGGCATGTTACAGTCTTTCTTTGCGGACTGTTCTTCCCCATTAACTGGTCCCATGGGGAGCATCTCACTTACTCAGATAACTGAGTATCTCTGTGCGTTCCCCATATCTTTTTTACAAGACAGCTGAGCAGACATTCATGAGTGTATTCCTCTGTATTTGGATACTTTTATTTAAAAACACAAAGGAACGTATTTCTCTGCCCTGGTGGAGAATAGCATAAGGAAAAAAATAAAGTAAATGTACCCAGAGCTTGCTTCTTGCAGAGTACTGTATTTTAAGAAAGTAATATTTTGACTGATTATAGTTAGCTTTCATAGAGCCGTTCTTAATTAATGTGTTATATTCCCTTACACTGTTAATCCCTTTGGTGGCCTGGGACTTGGCTGCAGACGCTTGTTCTGTGCGTGAACATAAATAAACTCAAGACAGAGCGGCATTCAGGTTTTGCAGATTCCTCCATGTTCCCCAGTTTTCTTTCCTCACGTACTTTCTGGGGATGCAGGGGCCCCTTGGGCTGGGGGGGTGCTGGAGGCAGAGGGGTCACCACAGCCAGCGCTGCACAGGAGAGCATTCCCCTCCTGGCTTCTCAGTCCCCAGGGCCAGGAGCTGGCCCAGAGCGGGTCAGCTGGGGACAGACATGAAGCCAAGCGAGCTCCCACCTCTCTGTGCTGGGCGAAGCTCTCCGGCAACCTTGACGTTCCACTCAGAGCTGACAGATGAGGCCCTTTGCATCCTTACTCTGTAATGCTGCCCCCTCCCCCTTCTCTTCCCTGGCAATTTCATCAGCATTGTGAAATTAAAGCTGAGAAAGAGTGGAGAGATCAGAACAGTACCTAATGCAATCAGGGCAATAAAGCTCAAGAACGTATCTCTTCCAGCCTCTCTACTGTATTCAGTCATCCCATTTCCTGAGCCCCGTGCCAGTTAGATTTGAGCATAACTTCTAATTAGGTATCTGGGTCATGTTTGACACACTCTCGGTTCAGCACTGATGTTTCTGTGCTCCTACTTAGCTCTAAATTTGCCAGCTGTTTTCCTTAAATAATTCCACCTTCCAGTAAAGGATTGTGCGTCTTATGTAATTACACCCACGGCAGCGTGAGGGCAGCTGCAAGGACACGGAGGTAGAAATAGCTCAGTGTTTTCCAGTAGCCTTGGCATTCTTTAATTGAGTCATTAAAATTTGGATTCCCACCTCTGCTGTGACAAGCTTCTCTACCTCTGCTGAGCTCTCATTCATAACGTCTAGATTCTGTCAATTTAGGCACAGCTCTGGAAACAGCTGTCATCTGTGCCACCGAGTCCTCTAGTCCTTACCTGTCAACTGTTTAATCCAGGAATGTCAAGATTAAATTCCCTTTCATTACCTCTCTTCAGCAGCCAAAGGATTTGTTACCCGTTTGGATAGATTCAGGGATGGGTTGCATGAATTTTTTTCTAAATAGTCTCAGAGCCATGAAGCACTTTCTGAAACAGAGATTTACATTATGCGACTCAAAATAGTACCAACACTATAAAAGCAGATTGTGTGAGCGCTGGAAAAGTCACACCAAGGCGTAGAATACCAGACCAAGGGAAAAAAGCTTTGCATGTGCAGCATCAGCCTGGAGGTTTGTCAGTCTGTGACTACCATGGTTAAAGTGGCATTCACTCTGTTAGGATCTGTCGAAAGAAAAGATCTTAAAAAAAAGACCTCTGGTTTTGTCACCACCCACTCCTCTTTCCTGGGCTAGTCTGTTCGTGGAAAAGGGGTTGCCCGTTTTAGGGGCACTTTCTTAGAGATTTGCATCTGTGTACTGTAGTAGGTGCCTTACCAGCGCCTTTTGAAAATGCTTCTTTTTTAAAATGAAGAAATCCTGCTCCTCCTCCTACTTCACCCTTCAGTCCCTGTCTACCCTTTTTGCACTTACGTGTGGTGCCTCCTGCAACTGGCAGGGTCTGTGCAGCCTCATCCATCACGGTTTGCTTCAAGCCCACAAGCATTTCATTCTGTGCTGGGGACCATTAACCCCCACCGCCTTCTGGTGTCCTCCTTCTCCTCCCAGCTTCACACTTTTTTCTCTGCCACTTCTTGTGCTTGGAGCAGCCTCTGACAACCTGCATACCAGGTTATCAAAGTGGTGCTTTTAGCAAGCCTTTGCGTGTTTCTAGTGCCTTTCATTTCCCAGGAATGAAAATGTGCATTACCCACCCTAACTGACCAGTGAAGAAGCTTAAGACAGGTCAGAGGCAAGCAGCTGAGCTCCTGGCCTGTGGTTTCACATGTGTATTCTGTCTCATGTTACATAGCTGAACTGTGCAGCCTGACGGCACCCTTCTGAGGTTTTATTATATCTATTCATGCAAGTAGCAAAGATAAAGAATAAGTTACTGCCTTAGACTTGCGTGGTCTAAGACACTTGCCTGGTGTTAGACAAGGAGGCTGTGAACATGGAGAACCTAGGTACAAGACTGTCCCTTTCCTCGCTATGGCTGTGAGAAAGATGGAAACACGGCAAGCAGGATCCTGGGCAGAGGCAGATTAAAATAGTTCTAATTTCTTAGGGATCAGAATAGGCATGTATGGCAAAACAGCGCACAGGAACGGGAAGTTGGAGGACATGAGAGGGCAGGTTGAAAAGCCATCACATCTTGATTGTTACGGTCACCTGCAATTACATATTTTCACGTCAAGCTACCTCTGGACCACAGTGATTGTTAATATGGACCTGGAGGTTTGCCCTGTAGAACAGGAGGGGTGGCCTTCGCAGGTGGCACTGAGAGAGATGGATTAATATGCTGCCACAGCGAGAGGTAAAACCTGCAGCTGGTTTGCGTCATGTCTGCACAGGTCTGTTGAGCCACCTTGCTGGCTTTGCTAAATTAGAGGAAGGTAGCATCTGCTCTTCAGCGGTGTCACTTGGCAGTGCCTGATCAGCCTGACTGAGTCTCGGAGCCTGTTTCTGCCTCTTTTCACTAAGAGAGGGAGCCACTTGCAGAGTTCATCCTGTTTTGTCTCATTGCATAGCAAACTTTATTTCCTGAGGGGTATTATTGAATTCTGCTGTCCTACATCTAATGAAAACCTACGTAAACTTGCACATGAACGTGAATTGCAGCTGCATTTTTTGTCACATAAACTTACCTTTTTTTATTATTGAGCTTTTATAGGTTAAGCTTTTGGTGTTGAAGATAGTAATTTCATGGTATGTTATGGGGGCACAGGATAATATACAGTCTATTCTCAGCAAATAATCAAAGCTGTCCGGTATGGCTGTAGTAGCGATGGTAATGTGCAGTAGCATATTTTGGGTGAGAACTTGCTGAAGGCTCTTTGGAGTCTAGAGGGGCTGCACTGTATCTGTTTAGGGAATTAGCTGCATGTGCTTTGTTCGGAGGTAGGTTTCTGCAGGTCAGTCATGAGAGACTCTGCAGGATTTCTGCTGGGGTTGGGATACTAGTTTTCTAAAAGTGTAGCTTTCAGTGAAGCCAGGCTGCTGTGGACATCTGTGCATGTGACTGTCCTTGGAACCATTATGGTGAAGACAATACCTTTGCAAACTCCCTGTAGGCGCTGGGAGGAACAGAAGATGAGGCATGTCCTTTTCAGTTGTGTCCCTTCCCTCCTGCTTCTGCCTTTTTCCTCATAACCTGCAGCTGCTGAAGGGGTTGGTCTCACCTAATGAGACATGAGTGTACCAGAGATTTCTGAGGTGGGGCTCTTAACTAATGTGGAACAAGTTAGCAGGAATAAACTGCAAAAGGAAGGTTCTACAGGATGTAGTAAGTAATGCCCACTCTGAGTCAAACCAACGCTCGCTGATATTCTGTCAGGCCATGAATTCCCTAGTGGATATCTAGGGTACCATATAAGGAACAAAAAAAGCCATGTATAGCAGTACTGTGGTAGTATGTTCTTCAGTCTCTAGCTGTCTGCTAGGAGGGACTTGGTGGTGGACACAGTCGGGTGTTTTGCCATTCTGTTTGGATTTGATTGTGGTTTTATTTTTCAGAAATGCAAACCAAGTGTTTTTACCTCACAGTAAAGATAAAAAAGCCTTCTAGGAAACAGTTTAGAACATTATAATTTTTCCAGTATTTTACACTGGCATATGTAAAAGTCTGTAAATGTACACATAATGTACTTTTTACCTTGTGCATGTGACAGACAAAAATATGCTCTCATAGAGCTGGATTGGAGTGTTTGACCAAAAGAACATTCAGGTTAATGTGTAGATATTTAAAGTAGCCCATTGCTTCTCACCTGGGTAATATAACAAGTGACAGTCAAGTAACCATCTCAGTTACTTAATTGAAGATGAAGAGGCTGGCTGAGAACATGCGTTTGTAGCTGAAGGTACCACTGGGGCCATGGAGAACCAGCTGCTCTGTGCAGGAGGGTCCTGCACTGATTACCTTCAGCAACCAGGATGTCTCACCCCTAGTGTGTAGGCATGCTTGAAGGTTTCATCTTTTCCTGTAGTTAAAGGGAATTATTTTGTGTTTCTTATCCCAACATATCCCATGTGGACACACTCGACCTGTTCTGATGTACTAACCTTGTTTGCCACTTGCCATCACTCCTGTTTTCTCTTCTCGTCTCCAGGCTGTACTTGTCACAAGGATGCTTGATTGGGATCATGCTGAATGGTGGCATTTTGATGCAAAACTTGTTATTTATTTTTTTTTTTTTAGATTTTGGATTTATAGATGCCTGGAATGTACCAAAAACCCCAAATGTCCATCAGGGTCTAAAGTGTGTGGCTTACAGTTAGTGAAATACATGAACTACAGAGTTCTTTGTCCCTTTAATGTATTAGTGATGGCTTTTGTACAAGAAATTATCCACTTACTCTTAAGGGACAATTTTGATACATATCATTGATCATTTTAGAAGATGTCTTTGCAGTACTGGGAGACTGATATGAATTACCTAAGTGTTTATTTTACTGCGTATGAACTAAAATGTTTACTCATTGTGGAGGGTTTTTTAAAATGTATAATTATACATTGAAGTGTAAACAGAGAAAAATATGCCCAGGTTTTTGCAGAAATCTTAATCTGTTTTAAAAAATGCTGACTGCTGAATTGTAAAAGGAAAAGAAATAAACCGATAAGATACAGAATTTAGTCTGGGGCTATATGCCAGCTCAAGAAAGAGCTGAATGCTCGAAACCAAGGGCAGGCTCCCCCAATATCTACGTGACTAGGTGAAACACTTGAAGTGCCTTTGAAAAAGTAAGTCTGCTGTTAAAAAAAAATGGCCCTAACTATTATGTCAATACATATTTGTTGAAAGCTGATAGGATGTAAGTTCATGAGGGCCTTTCAGTTTGAAAATGGAACAAAGGAGTGTTGTTTTGGTATTTTTTGAAACTTGTGTCCAGCATCATCTTTTAAAAATACAGAAAGGTTCTCTGTAGGACACCTTTTTGTTGTGTTGGTATTTTATCAGAGGTTGACATGCTTTATAGTCAAAAGATGTAACAAATCTCCCTAGGGAAAATTCTCAAAAGCATGAATGGTTATTAGGCTGCCGCAGCCCAGTAATAATCCGAGGGAAAGGTCCATGTCTTTGTGTACTCAGGGAGGCAAAGGGATGCAAACAACTAGAGAGAAGAAAAGGAGAAGCAGGCAAGGAGCTGCATTGTTTTGCTCTCAGAATTATTACTTTAGAATACCAAATTACAGACAGCGTACAAATACCCAACAATTTAGTTTCATAAAAGGGAGCATTCTGAACCAGCATAATTCATATAATTACTCCAAAATAGATTTAAGACAAAAACATGCATTTATCAACCAGATGATAAAATTGAAGAGATCTTCATGGAAAAAAAAAAATCCAGTTGAATCTAAGCCAACCTGGGGACCGACTTACCTCCATTCCTGGTAGCCACTGATAGCCTTCCTGCAAAAAGGATAACAGCAAGATGATAACCCCCTCCTTATTTGTTGTTACTATAGATCGACTTTTCTTACATTATTTTAATATTAAGCAATTAAGCCCCATCAACAGTGTGGCTATTTTCATTAGTATGTGCTTTGGGAGGGCGTGTTGTGGTTTTTGTAGGCTGCTCTTGGGGAGGAATTCATTAGTGGTCAAACTGGTCCGTACTGTTGGGCAATTATATTCTTCCTTAATACCAGAACTTAACCCAACCAGCTATTGACCAGCCAGGGCAGCTCAATGTGGTGACAGGTCAAAGTGTTCCCTGGGCAGCTCTGGTGCTATGGAGTGGCTAACAGAATCATGCCAAAAGGTTGGAGGCAGCCAAATTCCTGATTCCATTTTATAAGCCTCAGAAGCGTAGGAGTTGGAAGAGTGATTAGCAGGTGGAGGTGCCCATGGCCTCCCATGGTACCCACTTGCCCATGCTGGCTCCGATGGCAGTCCATCTTTCTCCTGCATTCAGGGATTCGGGTGACTGGAAGCTGCTGTGCAAGGGTGGGAACCTCACTTGAACCCCTCAGGAGTGCCATGTGGCCCAAAAGGTATAAACTGGCCATCCCTGCAAGTAGTGCTTCAGATGGGTATTACCAACAACTGTCTAGCTCCTGAGCATCCGCAGATGTTTGAAAACTGCTTTTTCATTGCCCATGGTAAGCCTGTTGTGTGCTTTTCTGCTTTGCTGTCACTGTTCTGCTTCCTGCACTTGATTGCATATCCTGAATCAGCCAGTTTTCTGCAAATTTAAATCTGAAATGGTTGTGAAATAAAAACACATTCTTATAATTTTGTCTTTACGTTTCAAACAAGGGATAAATCTGTTCTCCCTTGGCTTACCTGTCTAGATTGGGGGCCACAGTTCTGTTTCCTGTGGGCTGGAGGAAGAGCAGGAGAACAGTTAACCACGTTAAACTCTGTAAATTTTTTGTGATTCTTTGATCTGTTTATGGTCTACTGGTGAGGCCTGAAGTCTGTTGGCTTTTCTGTATTTTTCTGAGGCTTCTGTGATATTGGTTTTGACTGATGTATCTATGTGCTTGTTGTTTACTGGGAACTGATATCTTCAGGGGAGCCTCACAAGACCAGCTGTACCTGTTAAGCCAGGTACTTGTGAGGTCCAGGTCTAAATCTAAGGAGAGTTAGTCACAATATCAAAAGCATCTCTGGCAGAAACAGTGTCATTTGGCTGGACCAGCGTTCTGGGGTTTTGTAGGTGTAACTTGAACAAAGGTTTTTCTTTTCAATGAGACAGGGAGGGAAAGCTGGAGATGCTAATTGTGGCTTGCAATGTTAGATCCTGGAAGGGTGTCTTGGAGGAAGATGAGGTGAAACTGGTGTGAGAAACACTTCTTTAAGAAGTGGGTCAATAATTTGTCATGCTGTACTGCACTTTATCATAAGGCTGTAATCCCCACATCTGTGACATACCTCTCATTGTTTTCAAATTTAAATGCATAGAAAGACCCTCCTGACTTCCAGAAGAAAATATAGGCTCTTGCTTTAATCTCTTCTCCTCTCATCAGACCAGCTCCTGGCAGCAAGTTGCTGCTTTAGCCATAATCTGGCAGCTTTTGCTTAAAGTTTACAGCATGAGTAGCCACAGTCATGGCGTGAAGCTGTGTGAGCTGATTGTGTGGGACTGGAGCACTGAAGCTGTGCAGTGTTGTAAGAAGAATGGGTCAAATAAAGGACACGGTCCTTGACTGAATGAGCTTAGTATCTGTGAGCCCTACAAAAGGGACCTGCCCAGTACTGAACAAATGCTGAGTAATATCTTGTCAAGATAAAGTTACTTGATAGGGATCTTGGTTTCAAATTTGCCTGGCCTTGTGGTAGAGCATGTTTGTACAAGGCAGTCTGCGAGTAAACTGGCAAGAGAATGTAAATATTGCCCTTTCAATTTGTTCTCTCAGGTTGGAAACAATATTCTGAGTTACCCACCTTGAGACCTGCTGTGGTTTGCTCTTTGGGCAAAGCATCTAGCATTTGGGCACAATGCTAGCATAATGCTAGTAAAATTTGCAAAGCACTGACAGGTTTCAGCCTGTGAAAGTAAAACCAGAAATGAACATTTACAGAGGAGAAACTCTGCATGGGAGAGTAGGCCCAGGGAACTCCACTGGCAGGAATTAGTATTAATGTTCAACACGCTATGAAGTTGTATGGTGTTTTATGTTTTCAAAGTGCTAGATAAATATCAATTCATTAATCTTTGCAACCCTGCTGAGAGATAACTGAATATTATTCTCAGCCATATAATTGACCTGCAGGAACATTATATGTTCTTTCCAAAGCCCTACAGCAATGTACCATTAACTGAAGCTTGGACATCCCTGATGCCAAACAGTGAATACATTTAGAAAAGACAAGGTCTATAGTGCAGTGGAAAAGCTCAGCGTTCCCACCAGGTCTCACAGATATTTTTGCATGTACCTAACTTTACTGTGGGAGGAGGCTGGTGAGCTGGCTGGGATGGGATGGGCATCGGCCACCACTCCATGGCTCTCCCTGGCGGATGATGGGGTGATTGGAGCACCATGTTTGCTCTGTCACCATCTTCTTCTGGGACTGTTGGTGCGAGAGGCTGACGACTCATTGAGGAAAAACCAGGAGCGTCGCACACCTGAGCGTGTGCCTCATGAATGCGTGATCCTGGGCTGAAAGTGAAAAATAAACAGAAGATAGACAAGGCCTTTCCTCCCCCTGCCTTTCCACGCCTGTTCTCAGATACAACCCGATGGGTTGTATTTTACTGTGATGTTGTAATTCTGCGTGTTGATTTATTGGGACCTTTTTGTCTCGCTTCTCTTATACCCTGTGAGTGATTTTAGCGGAGAAGTTGTTTCTCTCTCTCTCTCTCTGGTGTTTTTTCCCGGGCAGGGAGAGGGCCTGAGTCCGCGTTTGCTGGCACTATCTGTAAAATCAGTAACACCTTGAGATCGTGAGTGGGCTCCACCTGATTTCCCAGCCTCCCCCTTGCACCGTCCGGCAAACTGGCACCGGGTCGGGCCCGAGGAGCCTGGGCTGTACCCAGAGGAGGGCCGGTGGCCACTGGCTACCGGGGAGCTGCCCATCCTGCCCGCCCGCGTGCTGCCGCCCGTCCCCGGCTGGGCTTGGGGGGCCGGGGCCGGGGCCAGCCGCTGCGCCGCTGCCTCCTATTGCCTGGGCAACAGCGCCACCTGCCGGCCGACCGGGGGACTGCCTGCCCGGTCCCCTCGCCGGCCCTGCCCGGTCCCCTCGCCGCCCCTGCCCGGCCCCTGTCGCCAGCCGGAGGCGACCCAGGCGGCGGGCGGGCGGGCGGGCAGGCAGCCCCAGCGCCGTTTCTTTCCCATGGGGAGGCCTGTGAAGGCTGGTGATGCTGGGTGAGCTGCACCTCCCAGGGGTTTGGGGCAAGGAGGAGGGAGAAGGGGCAAAAAGGTGAAAGAAGGTGTTGTGGTTTCGGCCGAATTTACCAAAACCAGACCGACAGATGGCCCTTCCATCCCCTTCTCCCCCCCCAAAAAGAGGAGAGAGGAGGAGAAAGAGATAAGGAGATTCAAATGTTTAGAATGAACTAAACTACTTTAATGAAGAATTAATATTAAAATAAAAATAAAGAAGAAAATAATGAAATAGATACAAAACCGTATCAAGCTCCCAGGATGACAGTCACGTCACCGGCAGGCACTGGGGAAGTCCCAGACTGGACTCGGTGACAAATGGGAACTGGATTCCAGTTCTGGAGTCAGGAACACACGGATCGGGATCAAAGGCAGATGAACAGACAGAGTCCTCTCTGGACGTCGGCCATTGCAGGAAGGGGGCTGACCCTTTGATCCCTCAGCTTTTATACTGAGCATGGGGCAGATGGGATGGAATACCCCAGTTGGTCAGGTTTGGGTCACCTCTCCTGTCCACTCCTCCCCACCGATGTGACCCCTCTACGTTTTTTCTGTTTCCGACCCTCTAAGGGGCAAATAACGAAATTGGCTGACCTCGGTTGTTATAGCAATAAATATAAGCAAGGGCCTCTCTGCATACCATTCCTTGGCATGGAGCACAAACATTGGTCTTATTCTGAGAACGAGCAGTTTTCTCCACAATATGCTGTTACTTTCAGAGAGTTAGAGGAGGCCTAGATAGGATGTAAAGTTACAGAACAGAAAATTGGTTCGGTTTTACTTCAAACCAGGACAGGAGGGAAGGGGCAATATGTCTTTTAAGGGAGAATGTGATCTTGAAAGTATTTGAAGTGGCTTTATTGAATTACTAGTGTAGGGTAATTCAGCTGGTGGCCATAGGATTGTGGGGTTGGTTTTTGGTTTGATTGGGGTTTTTTTTCCTATCTTTTTTGTCCCCAGTGAGACCTCTGGCACAATCCTTTTTGTTTCAAGACAAATGTTGGTTTATGGTTAGAGTCAATGATCACAAAGGTCTTTTCCAGCCTAAATGATTCTATGATTCTAAGAACGTTTGTAATCCTGGGAAAATTTCTTTTTATTTTAAGAAGCGTTGATTTACCATAAAATCCATGTGATGTAGTCCCTGGTCTGTGGTCAGTGCCCAGGACATTTAGCGTGGGCTTCCAGCAGATATGCTCACATCTACAAAACTAGCATTTGCTTTCCATTACCGCTCTCCAAAAAACTGTTGCTCTGGCACTCCAGTCAGTCCGCGTGCTGCTGTAATGAAAGCAGGAGGCAGGGCACTAACTCTGTGTTTGCGCAGCACTCACTGGCGGGACCCTGAGGATATTACAATATAAATGTGAAAAGGTTGCTATTACTGGAAAGCAAATACAAAGAGTCCTGTGAGGACAAGTGAAATGCATTTGCTTTTAGTATGGTGGTTTTTTTTAAATTTTAATATTTACAGGAAGGTTTTTTTGTTAAAATATTCACATAGTTCTAGTTTCTCCAATTGCTTTTGAAATTCTGTTCTCTGAAACTCTTAAAAGAGTTTTCTCCCCTGTCATGGCAAAACATCTGATGAGTTAAAGTATTTCCCAAGACCTTACAGAATGCAGTGTTGCTGGGTTTAAAAAAAGCTTTTGATGTACACAGCGAGGATTTTGAGTTTTTACTTATTTAGAAACTGAAAAGTGCCAGAGTGTGTTTCACTGCGTTATAAGGCTGTTTTGTGCAAATTTGCCCAGGCTGAGGAAACACTGTGAGATCCGAGGCTGTTCCTGCCGTGCTCGCCGGGACGCGGCTGAATTCAGAGTTTGCAAAAGGGCTGATGTGCCCAGTGTCACTGTTTCCGGAGTGCTATACCAGACAGGGTTTTGTAAGGAGACAACGGCAACAGTCGACAACTTTCTCTCTCCCTCGTGAGGCTTCCAGAAGGCAGTGAGTGAAGCTGCTGGACCTCAGACCGAGATGTTGTTGGATGGAAATAGAAAAGCAGCAGCACTGTCTGGTTTGTCCCACTGCTGTTGGGGGCATTGCACCACAAACTTCTCAGAGGAGCTATTTTGAACAAGGCTGGTCCTTGCTGCGTGATGGATGGCTTTATGGAGGCTGTGCTTTGTGCTCCTGCCTCGGTGACAACCAGATACGCAGCCATGTCTGCCCTGAGCCCATCCCACCTTCAGGGCTCTCTGAAATCGCCGCTGCTTCGGAGCAGGCCATCAGCTTTTCCAAGTCCAAACCTATACTTACATGGAAAGGAAGTAAATAAAACATTGGTCTGCAAATTCTTGGAGGAGGAAAAAAGAAAGGAAAATATTTTACTAGATTCCCTCTGTCTCAGTATGGCAACAAAAATGCCTTCTAAAAATCATATAGACAGATATTTTGCAGTTCTAAGCTACATGGTGTTTTGACAGTAGATTCAGTTGTTTAAACTGAATGTTACATATTTAATGCAGCTTATAGCTTTTTAAAATGCTTCTTACTTTCAGAGTTTATTTGATAAAATTAGCTTGGAGTATTTACCAGACAGGAAACACAATTTTAGTATGTAGGTATTTAAGAGAAGCTGATTGTTGTTTTTACGGCTTCTGTCACTATGCACAGCCCTATGAGATCCATCAAATATAATAAAGAACAAATAACTTACCTATTTTGAACTTGTTAATTATGAATGCTAACAGATTTGTGCTTGTTGATTGTTTCAGTGTTATCGTGAAGTTGTTCTGCACATGTAAAATTCTCACTGATATGTATGCTGCCTAAATTTGAAATGCAAGAACAAGCTTTTGCCAGCAAAATCAGCTGCTCCTTGCCAGTATAAGCACCTTTTACATACTGTTTAAGGAGCCGTGTTTAAAATACGGCATCTAATGTTAGTGCCAATACTGTCTCCCCGTTTAATATGGCAGTAAGTACACTGTCAGTAATTGCTGTATGATCGTAATTCATCTGGTGTTACTCTTGGCTAAAATAAATTATATGTGCAACCTTAATCTCACTGGAGAATTGTCCCTGATTGACTGGTGCACCAGTACAGAGCTCCAGCGCGGCCAACTTGCACTCCAGTGCACCCTGCGCTGTATGTGACTGAAAGGCCTAGCAGGGAGAAGGGGGGAAAAAAATCTGTACAATGCCGATTATTTCATTTTCAGGACAACGAAATCCTGGAGGGGAAAGAGCTCCAGATGTCAGGTTATTTGATTTTCCAGGTAATGTGACTGTTACTGCATCCCTGCAAACACTGAGTGTGGGGCTCAATCTTTCCTGAAGAGTAAGCGGGAAAAGAGTAGCCACATGTCAGAATGAGGTTGGTTTCTCAAAGAGTTAGATGAACATAGAATCATCTGGGCCGGAAGGGACCCTCAAAGGTCATCTAATCTGACCCCCCCCACAGTCAGCGGGGACACCCCCAACTAGACCAGGTTGCCCAGGGCCTTGTCGAGCCTCACCTTGAATGTCTCCAGGGAAAGGGCCTCAACCACCTCCCTTGGCAACCTATTCCAGTGCTCCACCACCCTCATGGTAAAGAACTTATTCCTAATGCTTAATGTAAATCTGCTTTTTTCCAGTTTAACGCCATTACCCCTTGTTCTGTCATTGCCGGCCTTTGTAAACAGACTGTCTCCACCCTTCCTGTAGGCCCCCCCTCAGGTACTGGAAGGCTGCTATGAGGTCTCCCCGGAGCCTCCTCTTCTCCAGGCTGAACAACCCCAGCTCCCTCAGCCTGTCCTTGTAGCAGAGGTGCTCCAACCCCCTGATCATTTTTGTGGGCCTCCTCTGGACCCCCTCTATCAGGTCCATGTCCTTCTTATATTGAGGGCTCCAGACCTGCACACAGTACTCCAGGTGAGGTCTCACCAGAGCAGTGTAAAGTGGCAGAATCACTTCTCTGGATCTGCTGGCAGTGCATCTCTTGATGCAGCCCAGGATGCGATTGGCCTAATGATGCTAATTATCCTTTTCTGTAATAGAACAGACAATAGTTCTGCTGCAGTTAACATGGAAGTGTGTGATCTTGTGAGAGAGATCTGTTGTGGCCAGAGCTCTTGAGGAGATTTAAAAATTTGAGTGATTCTGCAAAGAGAATTACTGTGGAAATTGATAGCAGCCCGGCGTAGGTGAGGATTACAGGGTCGGATATCCTAGTAAATATAAATTGTGGCAAAATCATTAAAATGCTGCAGCTTTCAGAACACTTTACTGTCTTGCACCAGTCGGTGACATTTACACATTTGCAGGGAAACTGTTACAGCACTGGTGAGGGTGAGGAGGACCTTGATGTGACAGCCTTTGAAACCCGCTCTGTGAACGAGGACGCAGTGTGAAGTGACCTGATAGTCACATGCTGAAATACACAGTCGCCTTCCACATTTTATTGATCTTCCTCTTTTCTGGAGAAGAAAATTTGCTATTGAAAATGCTAATATATATGATTGAAATAACAGAAAGATTGCCTTTGATTTAAAGACTGTGTGCGTGAATTGCGTAGCAGTAAAAATGTTTCAGCCCTAACAAGATCTGACACGAGAATCTTCAAAAGCTCCGGCTCCAGCAGTGCTCGGAGTTGCTTCCCTTGCCGTTTAGCTGCTGAATCGTTTTGACAGTGCGAGGAGCAGCGTTTAAATACTACTGTATGGCAGGGAGCCAAGCGGCGGAGCTGTACGAGCCACTTCAGTAGTCTGAGTAATGCCACAGCAGAGCAGCCTGAAAAGCGACTGTAAATTTATGATCAATTGCAGGTGTAAAGGTAGATCTGCAATTCTTGGGGGTTTGTAAAAGGAGGTAAGTTCCAATGCTACTACTGAACGTCATTAACTATTGCTGCTGGGAGGCTGGGACTGGAAGGTATGGTTTTGCTGCCTCTCGTGTGCCTTTATGATGGCTCTCAAGGCAACGTGCTCCTCTTCTGTGGGTGTTACAGGAGGAACGTGTACAGGTTTGAACGACGCAAAGTGTGGGATTGTTCATTTGTTTTCTTTTGCCGTTTCCTCCCGCACTTGTCATGACAGCAGTTTGTTCAGAGCTGCATTTGAGGAGAGAACAAGATTTGGGCACAGGTCGCGCAGTATGTCTCTTAAATCAGAGCAGGCCAAACTCTAGCCAAGCGAAGCAAGGGCAAGGGGGTATGGCACGGCAGGGGGGTATCATATATTCTGGGTTCTGGAGTGTGTGCGTCTTCTTGGGTCTATCAGCTGAGTCTCAGGTGCGAGGGCTGGGACAATGTGCCATGGCTCTGCCGAAGCAGAGCAGGAGCAAGGCTGGGGCTGGCATACCACCAAATGCTTTATGTTGGTGCAGGTCAACTGGAAAAAGACCTTTTGGCAGTATTGCTTTTTTCCAGTTGGGGACCTGGTTTAAGCTGTGCTGGCAGACCTCTCTCACTGGGATTAACTGTGTGTCCATTAAGAGGTTTGCCAGCTCAGCCTTTCTAATGCCACTGTAGAACAATCATTTTAAATCCAGGAGGCTCAGCTAGTGGCATCCTCCTTCTCCTCAGTGCTGGCTGCCTGCTTTTAAATGGTGTTGATGGGAGGGTGTTGCAAGCCAGAAGCCTGTCTTTGGCTATGTCTTCTGCTACTGACTTTCACACCATGGAAAGCTCCCTGAACTATTTTCAGATGGGCAGCGTTGTAATGAAAGCAGTATGGCCGTGATATCTTGCACCAGGGGAGGTTCAAATTGGATATTAGGAAGAATTTTTACACTGAAAGGTTTACTAAGCATTACCAGGGAAGGAGTTGAGGCACCATCCCTGCAGGTATTTAAAAGATGGGTAGACATAGTGCTTAGAGACATGGTTTAGTGATGGTTTTTATCAGAGTTAGGTTGATGGTTGGACTAGATGATTTTAAAGGTCCCTTCCAACCTAGGAAATTCTATGATTCTAGCTCTGAGATCTTGCAATCTAATTTATCTTTGTTACATGGGTAAATTAGCCCACACATAGATCTGCGCTGATTTGTCTGGTCATTTATTGATTCCTGCCTTACGAAAGTTTCCCTCTATGGGTCTGCATCATAGGGGATGCATGTGCTTTGGTAGTCTGGCCCATTTGAGAAGGCAAAAGTCACTCCAACTAGCAGTTCAGGAGAAGGAGCTACTAACAGGGTGAAAGTACATGAGGAGTTTGGATTTTGAAAATCCAAATCTCTGTCTTTCCTCTTTCATATCCATCTATATTTAAAATGCAGGCAGGAGGGATTGTGTGTGTGCGGGTTATGTGAGCAATACATATTGGAGACAAAGATCGAATTTACACTGCAGTGCTGACGGTTAAATTGTGAATTTGCAG
The DNA here is from genome assembly GCF_964106895.1 of Numenius arquata. NCBI lineage: Eukaryota > Metazoa > Chordata > Aves > Charadriiformes > Scolopacidae > Numenius > Numenius arquata. The sequence continues at coordinate 44,735,501 of NC_133581.1, read as the reverse complement.
CCCATTACTTTGTAAGCTATTTCAAAGCACGTTAGCACTCAGTTGGTAGAAATTCCTGTTCAGTTCCTAATTAGAGCACACAATCAGCTCTGCGACTCTGGTGTCTCGTTCCCTGAGCCGATGCCCTCAGCTGCTCATCTTCTTTCCCTACCATGACTACAGGAGCCCGTGGCATTGTCTCTCTCCTTGGAAGGTTATCTTCTGTCACTCTCCCAACACCACAAGTGTCTCTCTACACCTTGCAGTGCAGCCACGAGTCTGGGTCATTATTCCCCTTTGTGAAAGAATTTATGAATAGATTTGCTGTTAATTTTGCTTCAGGGCCTGGTGTCAGGGACAAGAATGTGCCGGAGTCAAACATCAGAGTTGTTAATCTTAATAGGCTTTTGATAAATCTGTGATAGTTTTGCTTACGTAGAAGCAGAGACTCATGCAAGAGAGGTACAGTATGCTTCCTAAGTTCAAGAGCAACATACAAATCCCAATGATTAGTATTTATATGGACTCGTCCCTGAAATAGCAACATTTGGTATAAATGGGCAATCATACTGAACAGCTTTCTGTAGATAACAGTAAAGGAGACAGAGGACAGATGAAGAAATGGTTGGAATGTCATATCAGCCCAAACACTGTGATAAATAACCCATGCTGTTGTCAGGAAAAGGCAGAGGATCAGAGATTTTTGAACCCATTAAATTTACAAATATTCTGTCCTTGTCATTGTTTTTATCATCCTGGAATGCTCACGTGCAACTTAGCTCTGTGTGCTGCTTTCCGCCTTCCACCAAGCATCATCCTTACTTCACATAAAATATTCTATTTTCAAATTTTTCGTTACAAGAAAAGTAAATTGTAAATTCAAGCACTCAAAAGTTATGATGAACAAAAAGACTCCTTAGAAACTTTGGCAGCTTTGATCAAAAGGGGTAACACTCCTGCTGCTGGTGATTGTTAATAATTCACAAACAAGATTTAAAGTGAATATAATGTAAAGGAAAATTGCTATTGCTAGAAGCTCTAAGCTGTTGTAGCTTTGATGATGCTCCTTGCTGACACTGAGTGGTGCAATTACCACATGCTGATAGAGGAGAGCTGCAATTACCACATTTTCTGAGTCAACTGCTGAGATTTTATTTTTAGTTGTCATTGGTATTTATTTATGTGCTTATTGTAGGCAAATTCTATAAGGTGCTTCCCCAATATTTGTAACAGAATACAGGGATAGACCTAGATTTTTATCTCCCCCCCCCACCCCAAATAAAAAAAAAAAAAAAAAAAGGCACTTTGCATGAAATCCCTCCTGTGAGCATAAGTCTGTGCTTCCAACTTAGCTGAAATCACTCTGGGAGTCAGTGGGGGGCTCTGTGTAAGAAAAATAGTGGCAGGGAGTCCTGGAGGTCCTGAGAAATTTTGTATGAAATCATTTTGCCCTTTATTGTGGATGATGTTCATTTGTTTATTTTTGTAAGCCCAGTGGTAAAAGTGTGGATAATCAATTAACCTTTTTGTCCTAGATTTACCAAGAAACCAGTGCTGTTTGGGGGGACCAAAACACATTATTACCATTTAATAGCGTGATTGCGGTGTTTGGCAGGGTAGAAAGCAGCTTGAGTGGCTGCTCATACACCTATGCATGTATTCTTATGAGTCATTTTGACTGCTTGTGATTATTGGGTTTTTTCAGTCTTGCTTTTCTGATAGAAATATTATAAGATTGGCCTGAGTCCAGGAGCAAATTGTTTGGAACATTTGTTGCTAAAATGGGTTCATCTGTTTTCAAGAATAAGCAACAGGAAGGAGAACACATTTTCACCTTTTCATCAAAATGGTGTCTGAACCTTGGGTTTGGAGGTGACTGACAACAGAGTCTAGGCACATAGCTTGTTTGCCCAGAGAGTGTGTCATGGAGTGTGCAGATAAGGTCTAGGAAGGAGCTGAAGGTTTCACATTTTTCATATTCATCTTATAAAAATTTGGAAAAAAAAAACCAAACCAAAAAAAACCCATCACACACAAAACCCCCAAAGCAACTACTATGCAAAAGTATTTAATATTTTTTTAAAAATCATTAAACTACATTCAGAAAATATTAGGGTTACACTAATACTGGAAAAAGAGGAAATAATGAAGCAATCTTGCGTCTGTTCCTGTAGAGATGTATATATGACAAATTCTTTCATAATATGATCAGACAGTATTTTTTAAATTTTTTTAAGACCTCGTTTTCTTCAGTGTTAGTATTTGTCAGTGCAATGTGAGGCTGTGAACAGTCTGAGATCCAAAGCATCCCACCTCGTTGGCTGTAGTTGCTGGATGGCCTCCAGCAGTCAGGGCTCAGCTCAGCAACCCCTGTGAGAAAGGACAGGCTTTAGTCCTTGGTCACTGGTGCCACACCTGGGTAACATGAGATGTCCCATGTCATACCACCATGGAGCTCCGCTCAGCAGTGGTTACCAGCTCTGCTACCATAGGACCCTCATCAAAAAATGTAGTTGTCTTATCAGGCCTAAGAAGAAACATAAAGATGCACGTGTTTGCTGAAGTGTCAGAAATACTATTGTGTTTTTTATTTTCATATGTGGTTGTGTGTTCGTACATATGTATGCCTTGTCAGGGACATGCCCAGGCCACTGGATGACAAGCAGACCCCAGTGGTCCTGGCTACTTTGCCCAGAACCAGCCACACGTCTTTAGAAATTGCTGGAGGAAAGTATGGTGTTCTGTCTGCCTTTGCCATTGCACACGGTACGTAGAAGGTGAGTGAACCTGATTATAGGTGGCTCTACATGTTCCAAACAAGTCCTGGATTTTCTGGAAGAGGTAGAACAACTTAGGTTGAGTAGAAAAGGTGCCAAATACAGTGGTGGTGACTTACCTCATTAACTGCATCTTGCCGATGGCCTCGCACCTTCTGAAATTTATCTTTCCATGGCTGGCCACTCATTTGTCATGTTGACAGGCAATGGCCTTCTGAGAACACTAGCTACTATTATGGGATTACTGAGGCTGAACAGAAAATGGAGAAAATAGCAAGAAATGTAAAACTGCTGGTCTGTCTCTAAACCATGTAGCTGGATAAATGGTCATTGTGAATCTGCTTGAGCATAGAAATACAACTGTTCTGTTGGTATCAAGCAACTTGATCTAGTTCAGCTTCAAAGAAGAGCCTAAAGCAAAAAAGATATATATCATTATAGGTGAGGAGGAAATGGATGTTCACAGACTGTTGACTCTCCTTGAACTGAGCATACTGACTCAGAGGAAATGTAGATGTATGGAGGGGAGCACACAGGAGGTGGGAGCCATTCCTCTACCCTGATCCAGCAACATTTTCTATTATGAAAACACACCCAACTATTTGTTTTCAGAAGATCTCAGATGCCCTATTAGTGTTTAGTGGAAACATGTCAGGGTCAAGGGTTTCCCTTGGGTGTGCTCTGAAAGAGCTTGTGAACTGTGAAATCTGAAAATCAGCAAGAAAAGTTCTTTTGGGGAAGGTGAGTTATGCGAGGAGTGTCTGTCAGGCTTAACCTACAGGAGAGGTTAAGATGAAGTTTTCTGGAAAACTTATGGATAAAGTTATCTGTGTCTTGGTTTGACAGAGTCGAGCCTTGTAAAAATTCACTCAAATCTTCACCATGTCTTATACGGATAAATTTGAATTTTCTCGTTTGAAGAAGGGCATAAATAGTGTTTCTGGTTGGGCAGAAGTAGGTTGTGGTGATAGAAACAGCCGCAAACAGAGGCAAAGCCTACATGTGAGGGTAACCCTAAAAACTGAAGGTGGTGTGGGAGATGGCAGTAAAGAGTTTTCATTATGATTGAATATTAATTAGTGACATGGCTATTAATGATGACAGTAATTAACAGAGGAAGGAAAGACTTGTCATTGTCCCGAGGGTGAGTAATCAGTCTTGGCAGGTGATAAATAATGGTTCAGCAAACTCAGCAGAAAGATAATCTGTCTGCCGCAGGACAACTGGAGAACAGCTATAAAATCTTCCAGGCTCTTGGCAACATTCAGGAATTACTTCATGTTTTCAACAGAGACAAATTAAAATCCCCGATCTCGAGTGCTGCTTATATTCTGGAGTGGCTGGGCTGATCACAGGAGTTCTGGTTGAGTCGGTGCCTTCAGTTTACTCACCCCTCGAAATCTTTCTTTTTTAATCTTAATAGCAGGGGAAAGAAAGATGCGGGAATGCTTTATTTCAGCATTACTTGCATTTTTCATTGTAGTTTGATGAAAATTGAATAGATTCCTCAAAAGAGGTGTAGAGCTGGGGACATGATCATACTGTGTAAAAATGGAGTGGGACTGAATCCTGCATTAAGTATTCCTGTATATCTGGAGAGGGATTGTGCAGAAGGCACTTCACCTCCCTTGAGCAAAGCAATGCACTACTCTAGATGATTTTCAGATACCAGCTGTCACGTCACTTGGCAATACCATGCCTAAGAGATTATGGCAAGCCTGTAATCTGAGACCAAAATCAGGAGAAATGGTGGACTTTTTAGTTTGGGGGATGAACAAAAAAAATGAGAAATATTCTGGTTTAGCTTGAACAAAGACAGCATTTTGTGAGGTTTGATTTTGTTTCTAACAATACAGAAGCAGTTCAGTTTGAGTCTTCTTGAATGGCTTTCTAACCTCAAATGTTTTGTCCTATCTTTAGGATATTTTTGTTTTGTAAAAGGCAAAAGGGAACATCCATGTTTATAAAATAGAATATTTTATTAACAAACTTGCCAAAACAGTATTTACTGGCTCTGGACATTTTCCCTATATGTTATTCAGCTGGCACTGTTCACTAAAGGTGTTCTCATCTGGCAGGTAGTTTTGGATCCCTCAGACATCTTTTTCTGAATAAATTCACTATTCTCAAAAAAATAATGTGACTTGAGGATGCACCTGGTAACCTGGTTTCAATAGAGACAGGAAAGTGCTCGCACCATTGCCAGAGGCATTGGTTAGATGTTCTGCAAGGTACTGCCTGCAGTTCTGGTGACCCCAGTGCAAAGAAATGGAATTTAAATTTGAAAAGTTGCTGAATGGTAAAGTAGAGGGAGAGACCATTTCAAGAGGAGATTAAAAGAGTTTGGTTGGGTGGGTGAAATGGAGGTAGGGAGGCAATGTGTCAACCCTGTGTAGAAACACTTAGGAGGAACTATCAAGGATGAATAATTCTTTCCGTTAAATTATAATACAGGTATGATATCAAATGCATACAAACTGCATAATAAACTTAGGCTGGGAAGTTACAAAAAGAGTTCTATCTATTAAAAAAAAAAAAAAGCATTCTGGAATAACTTTCCAAGTAGGATAGTGGCAGTTTAAACTGCTCTTAGGTGGAGTTGGGAGGTATGGAGAGTGACTGCAGAGCTGAGAGTACCAGCTTGTGAGATCGGTGCTTTAGTATCTGGTTTGTTGATACCTACAGGGCAGACTGAGACAATGCCCAGCTGCTGCTTGTTGGTCACATCTGTTTGCCCAGTATTTAAGTGAAAGCAGATGCTTCCCTGATCTTCAGGAGCTCTGTGGATTGCCTGTTGGGGACAAGTAAATTCTTTCACCTGTCTTGGGTGGAGGAAGCGGAGGGTCAGGTCCATATTCCTCCTTGCCACTGAAGCCTGCCTGGAGAGGGCTTTCTGGTGCTCCTTGTGGAGTTGTGGGTTAACTTGCATTGTCAGGGGGAGGACGAGCTGCTGTCCCCTTCTGCGTGGGGTAGAACCCACATTTCTAGTGGGAATTTCACCTGTATGGGAGAGTCACTCACACCTGAAGATAATGCAGGGACCTGGGACACTATCAGTGCCTGTTACCTCTCTCTCTGTGGCACATTGTACTTGTGACTCCTGGCCTTCATTGTATTTAAAGTTTGTGAGGATGTGGGGATGCTCTGGGCCTGTAGAAAGCAAAATGTTCTTCAGACCTTTTCTGGAACAGGCATCATGTGGCTTATGCAGTTTCTTAAAGTACCCACCATGTCTGAACTCAGAAGTGTTCCATGCAAATAAGGTCCTCTGGGGTTTGTTTAGTATGTCTGAACCATATGGTTGATCAGTTCCTTCTTGTATGCTGTCTTCAACTGTTATCTCACAAAGTGTAGCATGAAGTATTACTGGGGCTATTAGCCTACTGTGTATGAATGCAAATATTTCTCAACAAATTGACCGTATGCTGGGAAGGGCTTGGTGTTAGGTCTGCTTCCAGACACGGCATCATTACGTTGTGCCGCAAGCTGCCATGACTTGGCATGGACTTGCTAAATTGCCTCCAAGTGCCTTTGCTGATTGACTTTGACTTTGGACAAGTCATGTTAGCTGACTTGTACACACCATTATGTTTCATTTTAAGCTTAAGTTTCTGAACATGGGGTTTAACTAAATTTTGCTGCCCTGTCATGCTGTATTTTGTTAAAAGGCCTTAGCTTCTACTGAGCAGCAACAAGTTTTATACTTCTGTGATTTCCATGTGAGCAACAGAGAGGTTGTATACACGCAGAGGATCAATCCTGCAGATCTTTATGCTATTTATAAGCGTGACATAAGCAAGACTTTCCTCTGTCTTTTTTGGACTGATAACTCGGTTCTGTACTTTTAGATTATTGCCTCTGACATTAACAGGGGCAAGGTGACAGTAAATGCTCCTTCATCTCCTTGCCAGCTAGTGCCTGCAGAAACATAACTCCCTGTATGCTGAGGGGAGAGAGAAGCAGCTGTGAGAAAGTTACATGGAACCATTAGAGTAATATCTGAGTTAAAGCATATCAAGGCTCCTATCACACAGAATCCTTCTTGGGAGTTAGGACCTGTCAATAACTATATAATTAGAGTGTGACACAAGAAGGAAAAACATTCTGAAACCTCAGAGGAATTAAAAATGAAAAGGGAATAAAATTCACATCAGTTATATCGTATCTATCTCAAGGTTACTTCTTTTTAGGGCGCTCAGACCCTGTGGTCTCAGTGTTTAATGCTTTCTTCACTTTTTTTTTTTTAAGGTGCTGATATTGTGCAGTGGCTTATGAAGAACCTCAGCATTGAGGATCCAGGTAAGGTGACCGTGACCACAGCTGGGGAGGAGCAGCTACTCCATCTGTATTGTGTGTGCCATTAGACAGTAGATACTATTTTGCTGTGGTCTAAAACGCTGGTAGAACCACAAGGTTGATTTAAGCATTGGAAGGAAGGAGGAGGGAAGGAGATAGAAATCAACACCTTAATTAAGTCTAATGCCTTACACTGCAACAGAGAGAGCACTTTGTAGGAGTCTTAACCTGTCTGTGAAATTGTTGCTCCCTAACAAAGCCTCATTGATTTTAAGGTTGTTCCCAGACTTAGAAAAGAAGTTGGTAGAGGTGTGTGGTTAAGCAGGCAAAGGCAGTGACAGGTTTTCATTATGTGGAGAAAGGTAGCCATGACTTACAGGACATACTGGCCAAGGATGACACAGACACCATTGTGGGATCAGATGATGGCTTCTAGTTTGTCGCAGCAGATAGATAAATGGATAATCAGCCATAAATGGTGATCAGTGTATGGGTCCAGTTCAAATAGTTCACTCTTCAGTGAAACCAAAATTATTTTGACACAGTTAAGAACTATTGGGAAAAGAAAGACTGGGGAAAAAAAAGGAAAGATCTGCAGGTCCAGAAGTTTCTTTTCCATTTCTGAAATGGGAAAAGATCCAGCATCTTTCCTCCCGGTTTGTTTCTGCTGTCTACTGTAACCATGTAAAAGCAGAGATAGAGGCAGTGTTGTCTCACCCAGGGCATCTCTATACACACATCCCTTCTCATGAGTCCAGTCAAGTCCCAAATACGAATTTCAGCTACAGACAGTAGCTTTATTATCCTCCTGGGGGTACATGAGCAGCTGATGTGTATTTTGCAACTCTGAGAAAGTTGATGCAGCTTTTCACAGCTGACATGGGCTGCAAAATCTGTGCAGATGTACCTCTGCGGTGGTGCAGCCTGCCCTGACGGTTGTTGGATACACGCTCCCCTTTACCTCAGCACCATTTCTTCTAACAAATGGCAGTGCTGCAGTGTCAGGATTTGTCATTATGAGTAAACATCCTGCTAATGAGCTGGTGTTGCATGTGTTTGTTGGATTTGATGGAGGCAAGTGGGGTTCACTGATGGAACAGGCTTCTGTCAGCTGTCACCTGTGGTGGATAATGTGCTTTGAATTGAATTTCAGACTCTAGAGCTGAACTAGCATGTGACATTTTGCAAACATAAAACCAGCAGGTTAAACACTTGAGCAGTGTTTCATCTGTACTGTGAGGCTGATTTCTCCTCTCCTGCTTTGTGTGGTTTGGTTGGGAGGTTTCAGGATGCAGTATGGGTACAGAGAGACACGTGTGCTCCAAGTCTTCACGCGAGTCATCGCCAGGGCTGCTGCTGAAAGCAGAAGAGTCTGCTGTGCGTGTCTTCCTGACGTATCCCTGCTGTTTTCTCTCTTTCACAGGGGAAGCAATACACTTGGGAAGTCTTATCGCTGCACAGGGATATGTCTTTCCGATCTCAGACCATGTCCTTACCCTGAAAGATGATGGGACATTCTATCGTTTCCAGGTTGGTGAGCCCTCTGCCTTCCTTGTGGCCCCTTCTACTGTCCCTGCAATAATACTGCTGGAATCACCCGCTTTTTGTCGCTAAGCACCCATTAGGTCTATGAAGACAGGGATTGAGGCTATCTTGGTAGAGGCCTTATCCCTTCATAGAGATCTACTTTTTTTCTACTTTCCGACACAGTTTTTACATAAATGAACTGATAGGTCCTGTGATTATTTTTGATATGTGATTTCAACACTGTTGTAGTCGGAGTTGAACAAAACCAGGAGAAAGAAAATTACTTTCATTTTCCAACCATGGCACAGAATTGGGTAGCCACCCTCCTGTGCAAAATGGACGAGGGCAAACTTTGGAGTTGGACATTCGAGCTCTGGCATAGCAGAAAATTCAAGTTTTTTATCCTCTTTTTGCTACAGATTGAAGCTTGCCCCCTCCCACACCAGGCTTTGGCTCTTTTACAGACGATTTGTAACCTTGGCAGTCATCTGTATCCCTCAGTGTCCCTGTGCCTCCAGATGTGAGGAATTTTTAAAGCATCCTGCACTTGAGTTCCATGCCCTTTCCAAAAACTGCTTCTATCAACCTTCTAGATAACTGGGTCTTTGTGCTGCAACAACTCCTTTTGGGCAGATTGTATAACTTTAGAAGAAGGAATAAGTTCAAACCTGGAATCCTACTGCCTAATCCTGCTGGTTGAATTTGTGTTTTTCTGTTACACCATCCCAGCCAGCTCCCTTATCTTTCCTGTGACCTCTCTTCTGTTCATCCCCCTGTTTCTCCTTTACATTTGTTTTCTCGTATTTAGTTGGTATTGAAAAGCCTGTTGACCTCTTTGCATCTGGTGTTGCAGCTGCTTGTGCTCACTGTCCTACAGCTGATGTGGTATTGTATTATCACATGAGACCAACGGCACGGTGAACAAAGAAGCCCGGGAGATCACAGACCTCCCCTTCTCTCTCCCCATCTTCTGGTTACCTGGCATCATTCAGGCTAAGATTTTTCATGACAGTTCCCTTGCTTTTCTGAAAGTCCCATTCCTCCTGTCATGCAAAACTTGACAGAAGCAGGGGTCATACTGATTGTCCATTTAGTTTGTATTTCTGTCTATATTAAAAGAATGGCACTGTAAGAAGTTGTCCTATGCAGCTCCTAGGAGCTAGATTTCAAAAGCAGAGTATAATATAATTTCTTTTTGGTATTTTAAGCCTGTGTAAACCACATCATCAAATTGTCTTGACTGCTTATTGGCTTTTCTTTCCCATATCTTTTCCTACAACTTTTGCTTATTCTTTGCCTGTTTTCATTTCCTACAACAGTTCTCCTCAGCCTTTTTCTGTAAAAATAACCTGATAGAATAATTTTTCTTTTCCATTACTCTCTTCTTGCCACTTTCTACCTCAACATCAGTCCATCTTTTGAACAGTAGCTCATCATGTTGTGAAGTTCATAAGATATATATCAGTGAGGAGCATTGAACCCTGTATCGTTTGATCCCTCCATGTTTTCTCACTATGCTTTGGTGCAAGGAATAGTCTTTGTGTGTGTGACGTCCTGTGCCCATTTGTGTCATTACATCAGTAACACAAAACCACATTTTGTAATTTGTGTGATCACAGGGACATTATTTTTCATTCATGTTAAAACTGAAATTCAGCCATGTGTAGGTAATATCTTGTAATTAATTGTAGCAACTGCAGTATGCAGACCTGGATAGAAAACAAAAGCAGTAAGCTTAGCAGGACTTCTGCTTTCGGAACAACTCTAATCAGCTGAATTTTGACCTCTGCCATCTGTTATATTTAAAAAGTAAATTGTTTTATAGGCTGCCAACCAACCTGGTAGCGGCTCCAAAAAAGCAAGTGGTGTGTAGCATATCTAAAATGCCATGAGGTTTCTCATGCTCCTAAAAAAAAAATAAAAAAAAAAAACAAACCAATTCTGGGTGACTGTGAATTCCTGGCAAAAGAGGAAGTTCTGGGGTAGATGGTAAGAGGTCCACATTCAGATGAGTTGGCAACAGTGTCTAAAATGTCATCAGGATAATGGACATCCTCCTCAAGAGATGCTTGTATTACAGCATCTCTATTTACCTGCAGTGAGGAACACTAAAGGTGATACCTTCCTGGAAAAGCTTCCTTACATTTACTGAGATCTATGGCAGTGTTTCCCCTCAGGGCAGAGACTGGGCCATAGAATTTGTGGTTCTTCTTTTTGTACTTGTAATGTTTTTCTGTATCTGAATTGTTTTTCATCTCTTAAATTACAAAAATGTGTATGTTTTTTCTTAGGCACCATACTTTTGGCCTTCAAACTGCTGGGAGCCAGAAAACACAGATTATGGTGAGAGTATAATTACTTCATTGTAGAAAGTTAGTACAGAAAGTTTGTGATGGAAAAAAATTGTCTGTAAAATAATTACTGTTGGCCATCTAAAGCCTTCATCAGCAAAATTTCTTGTCAGACTGCAGCATCAGAGGCAGACTTGTGCCCTTCTCAAATACATGAAGCAAAATCCCAGGTGTCTCAAGCCCGTGGAGCTGTAGCCATCGAGTTCAGTGGGGCCAGGGTTTTACCTACCGTTACCTTCATTCTCCCATAGCTCTGTTCATTTCAGCAGGATTTATGGCAAGCAGAATACTGCTCCCTGGGAATCTTAAATAATACCAGTGTTGCTTTTGTGGGAGAATGTACTCTGATCTGTAGTTGAATCTGATATGTTGATCAATAAAGACTTACCTCATCTGGGCACTCATCTGGCTGATCAATAAACCAGTATATAACTGACAGCAACCTATAGTTAAAGTTCTTTGATATATGACATCGGACTTATTTTTCCCATTTTTTTTAAATTACCAGCTGACAGCTGGCAAAAAAGAGAAGACTGAGCATGGTCTATGAGTTAATAAACTGCAACATGGTGTGTTAAACATGTGAGTGCCTGCAGACAGTGATAATACATAAAGAAAATATGTCAGTGTTGTTATCTTTAGCTGTCTGCCTGCAATGTTGCTGTCTCTTCCAGAACTGCACTTCTTTCACAGTTAAAGGATAAAATCAATTGTTGCATCCTGGTGTGGCATTGGAAGAGGAAGCGAATCCCTGTGTGTGCTCATAAAGCAGGAGCTTCTGGAAGTGCTTCTTTTGAAATATCTCATAATCTAAGATCAGTTTAGAACTCCTCCCTGAATAATCAGGGTTGTGTTGTTTTGTTTTTTTCTTTCCCCAGCAATAATTATTCATCATTATGGATTCTGGAAATCATTTGCTGGGGTGGAGAAGTAGCCTGCAATGGTGTCTGTCATATGATAGTTCATTTGCAGCCCTCATCTGCGGGGAAGCTAGCATAGACTTATGTGCTTGTCCCAGTGAGGGAACTGCTTAGGAGAAAACATGATGCTATTCATTATATGCAAAATAATTTCCAGATTTTATGGGCACCATATATAACCCTGAACCGTGCCAGATGTGTGTTCTGTAAATATCAGAATAACAACCTGAAGAGGGAAGTTCTGTTTCTTCCTATAGTACCTGATAAATAACTGGTTTTGCAGTCAAATTGTTGTGCAAGAGCGCTGAGTGGAACAGTACACCTCAAAATAAAGCCCTATGTGAGCTGACCCACAGCTGGACAAGCTGCAACTGCATTAGCTCTGAGCCCTGTAGTTGACAGATTTTCATCTGCCCCAGAAATCTCTAACATATGCTTATAATCAGTCTCTGCATATCAGAGGTCTGTACAGATGGAGTTCTTCCCAGGAATTAATCCCAAACTAGCAGTAGACCCAAATAAAACTGAAATCCCAGCAGCTCTTCATACTTTCTCTATTTGCATGGATCCGCTCACAGGACAGGAACTAACTTGCTAATGGCAGGTCACTGCCTCGCATGAAGAAATACTGTGCGATGACTGACTCTCGCTTTATTTGGTGTTGTAAATGGCTTACAGATGAAACTGCTCTTGAGATGTATAAATATACATATACGTGAACTGATAGGCTCTGGTTACCATGCGTTATGTGAAGGTTAGAATTACAAGAATAGCACAGAGTATAATTATAAGAGTAGCATGTTTTTTTATGTATATTTTTAAATAGAAGAATAGGTTTTCAATGGCAAACATCTATGAAGGTGTCAGAAAATTGTATTTATCAGGAAACCAAAACCCCATGGTTTTCAACGAAAAGCCAAATTTTTCATAAAAAGATTTCTTGCAGTTTTATGTTGATGATGCTTTGCCTCCTGCTTGGCTCCAGTTTAGTGTGCTGTTGGACAATAAGTCCCTGGCCCTGCAGCATGAGAGAGGGCAAAACAGAAGGAAGCTCTAAAATTCACATCTAAATCCATGCCAAAATGAGAGCACTGGGCACCTCTCTTACCTGGTTCTGACCTGCTGTGTACCCAGGGTGTGCTGGGGACCTGGTGTTCCATCCTGTGATGGAAATGGGGTGAGCTGGCAGTCCAGCTGAGGCTTTCCCCGCAGCCAGCCTGGGACTGGTTTGGTGTCATGCACTGGGCTCATCGTGAGCCCCAGAATCCCAAACCACATCAGTTTCTGCCTATGGTGAGATGCGAGAAGGCTTTTCTTAGCAGGTTGAAACGTGTAGAGTAAGTGGATGAAGCATGTGAAAAAAATGCTCAGATCCTACTTTTAAGATCTGGCCTGCATTTCTGGTTTCATTTCAGTATCCTGATTTTCTTTTTTAATTTTTTAAACAAAAAGGGGAAGAGAAGTGCAGGGTTGCTCACTTTGGCAGGCACATTCCCAAAGTGCTAAGGGGAACAGGTTGCTAATGCTAAATCTTTTACCAGCCCCAGAAGCAATTGTGCCTTCCTCAGACATCTTGTTAGGTCCTGGCACCTACTCTCAGCACTTTTAAATGAGATGTCCCAGATGCATATGGCCTCCGAGATTACTAGTGGGTAATGTCAGCTGGGTATTCAGCCCTCTCATTCCTTGCCTCATGTTGCTTTCTGATGAGAACAAACAGTGCATGGACCACTTTTTTTTCTTTTTTAAGATCTCGTACTAATAATCTGTCTGTGGTTGTTTTCCGTTCTGTTTCTCCCTTTAGCCATCTATCTTTGCAAACGGACGATGCAGAACAAAGCCAGGCTGGAGCTGGCGGATTATGAAGCCGTAGGTACACTGCTGCTCGAGTTTAAAGCTGAGGGGCACGGGGAGAGATTTGCTTGCCAATTGAATGCTGCCAGTTTGTGCCTTGGGGTCAGCCTTCACTGTGTCTTTTTTTTTCAGTTGTCAAAATTGTGTTGAAGTTGATCTGGAGACAACATGAGGAACATGATTGGGAAATGTCCCTGGCTTTGCAGCATCTCCAATTAAAGCGTCTGCTGTACAGCCAGCCCTCCAAGATTGGGGAAATTACACAGAAGTTTACATTGGTTTCCTCTTTCCAGTTAACAGTTCCTGGTTTATATAGCAGATATTAACACACAAAAATGATGGCTTTCAGGTGCAGTTAACAGTTCCTGGTTTATACAGCAGATATTAACACACAAAACAATGGCTTTCAGGTGCATTATTGGGCAATTAAATTGCTGATGACCCATCTAGTTACAGACCTTAAAAGGAAAGTTTTCAGATATTAGAGTTGCACTGTTTTCAATATGCCACATAAAAACGATTACTCAAGCTGTTATGAAATGATTTTCCATAAAAATATCCTCAACCTTGGCTTCCGATTGTGCAGGGTTTGGGTGGAGAGGAGTGGGAAGATGGAGGCAGGAGGGGCAGAGCTGGTGTGAGTGTAATGTTCTGACCAGCTGAACTTTTCTTTCTATTATATTGACTTTTTTTTTGTTTTGTTTACTAGCTCAACAGTGTAACAGGTGAATTTCAAATGTGGAGTTTTTGTTGGAGGGGTTGTTTACGAAGTTGGTTCTCGTAAACTTCTGTGTTTATTACAATTGAAAACATTTATATTGCATATATTTTAGGGTTTTTTTTTTCCAAGTATAGACTTTTTCCTTCTTCCTTGCCTTCCACATTTTGGGACTTTTGTGCACGTGGATGTATATACATGCCATTTTGTCCTTTCAGTGAAGAGCATGCAAAAATCACCACTTACCCAGTCCACCCTGGAAATGCATCTGGAGTTCCCAAGAGTTCTAATCTTGAAGTACAGGCAAAAAGGAAGGAATATAATAATCTGCATGCACTTACATATCCTTTTGCTGAGTTTTCTCTTCTGCATATTGTTGATTTCATTATTAAAACCATTAAAATTGCTCACAGCCAACCAATTAACTGTAAGTACTCTAAAGATCTATCATAAAGCAACAAAAGGCTGTTCAGCAGCGCACACACTCCCACACACATGCAGCGGAGGCTATGGCTAAGTACTTTTGCACATCGTTGTCTACTGAGAGTAGCAGTGCTCCGGTGATGGCAAATAATTAGATCTTGGCAGCCTCTCATTTTTCTTGTGAATATTGCATTGCACAATTAGAGATTGCTTCTGCATTCGAACTTAATTAGAGACAATCAGATAAGAATGGCACCGACTCTTCCTCATCATTATGGGAACTGAAGCAGCTCCAGCAATGGAGATGTAAGCTGAGCATAAGTGAGAGAAACAGGAGTGGGAAGGAGCCCTGGGTATTTTGTACACATTTTTGGAGGTGTAGTATGAGAATGGAAACTCCAGGTCAGTGCTGATGCCTATGGAGAAGCAAAGAAAATCTCTCCCAGGCGTCTCAGGGGATGTCTTCTCATTTTTAGATTCTACTTGCAGCATTCATAGACAATCCCCAGCCCCACATTATACTGGTAGAGTAGGGGTCTTGATGATATGATTAAGCTTGCATAATTGCATTCCATTTTGTTTATAATTGACCAAACATAAGCACAATTCAAATACTGCTTCAATTGGTGATGTTTCATTGACTTCAGCATATTTATTCCAGAGGGCACATGTGAACATAATTTAAAATAAAATTAAAAAAGAGGAACCCACAAAAAATTGTTTTTGTAGATAATTACAAGTAGTTCTTCCTTGTAGCCACAGTTAAGAAAATCATCACAGTTCAGCACAGCTGTAAATCATTTGCTTAAACTGTTTTCTTCCATGTATACGGGCTGAAACTCTTACATGGACTTGGTGGTAACAGGGCCAAGCTTTATGCCTTGTGTTATACAAGACTTTAAATAGTAGGAAGGTTTCTTCTAGCATTGAAATACATGCACTTAAGTGCTTTCTTGCAATAAAGGTAATAGATATAAAAAGAACAGCAGTAGAATTACTAGTGTTCATTTCAGTGAAAATTTGCAACAGTTGAACCAGCTGTATTGGAGAAGAGCATCAGGTGAATGGTCTCCTAGGCCTCCTGGTCGGGATGGGTGTGGATATGTGACTTCGGGGTGCCATTTGAGACTGAAATTCTGGCCATGTCCCGAGTTTGACCTTGAGCTGTGATGAAGTCACATCCACCTCCAAACATTCAGATCACAGCGCTCTCTGTCATGGGTCTGGACCAGAGCTCTTACTTCAGATGTAGAGCGAGGCTGCATCTGGACCCAGTCTTTGCAGTTAGTGATGTTCATTGTTCAGACAAACAAGCTATTTCCTTTTATGAATCATCCTGGCAATCCCCAGCCTTCAGTGCTGTGCAGCTGCGTGGTGCTCTCGGCGGTGAGCAGGACTGAGCAAAGCAAGGGATGCTCAGGCTTTGCACCTTAGCAAAAGCCCAAAGAGAAGAGAGTGGTGGGGGGAGGGAGGGAGGGAAAGTGGGGATGAGAGGGAAACGTGCAGGTGGCAGCCATCTGCTATCAGAAATGAAAGTCGTCAGCTTCGCAAAGCTTCTCAGTGTTATCTTTTGGGAACAAGTCCATCACTGTTTCCATAGCAGAGCTCAGGCTGTGTTCATCACACTCCATGACTTCTCCCTGACAGGGCCTTCTTGGCTGCAGCTATGGGGGCTAGAGCCCGAAAGGAGGTTTTACAGCCTTGTTTTGCCTGCAGCATAGTTCAGCTGAAACCAACACCTACTTCCATGTCTTGAGTTTTCCAGCTTTAAAAAAAAAAAAAAAAAAAAAAAGGAATAAAATAAACAGCTGACATGCTAACTGTGCTCTTAAGCAGTAGTTATCATTACAGGGATTGATTGTTCTTACTATTTTCATCTTTTGTCAGGAAAACTTAGCAAGACTTCAGAGAGCGTTTGCAAGAAAGTGGGAATTCATCTTCATGCAAGCTGAGGCCCAAGTGAAGTGAGTAATCCTGGAGCACTAAACTGCACTAACATTTAGAGCTGTGAAGGGAGGGGATTCTGTAAAGGTAAAATTTCTCTGTCAAAGTCTTTACTGCGACCAAGCTCAGAAGGTGTTGGTGAATTTTAATCACCAGCAGACTAGAAACAATAGAGAGCCAATTCTGAACATTTGTGCCAGAATTTGAAAGATGCATATAACTATCTGTACATGGAAATGTTGCTCAGGAGCTCCTGAAACTGGATCCACCATGGGAGCTTGGGCAATTCACTTGCCTGTTCTGCTTCTACTTTTGTGTAGTGTTTTTGTTTTGTATAAATGAAAAGAACAGAACCGTAGCACCTATCTGTATTACTCTATGCTTTCAAAGTATTTCTTAATTTAAAAGTACTGCCACTTTAAAGTTATTATAAGGGTGGTATTTACAGTAGACTGGATTTGGTTTTCTCCTTTGTACCAATCCCTGGTTGACTCCATTGTACCTCTACTCTGTGCAGTCCGACTTGTGCTACTAACTTAGTGTGGAAAATGGGGTACTGCTTACATAAAACTTACTCAGATTTTGGGTTTTTCCTATTCTCTGCCCATAATTGAAATCTACTTTTTTTTTTTTTTTTTCTCATTTCCCTTTGTGAAAACGGTTTGAAGCCTCTTAATGTTTTGATTTGTTTCATTATTGCTGCAAAACGGGTATGGTCCAGGGTGCCTATACCCCTACATGTCTGTTTCATGCATGTAGTTGTCACCTATAAAATGAAAAGGTTAGTGAAGGTGGTGCATGAGAACACCAGTACTGACACTGTACCACTAGAAAGAATTTGCACTTTCAGCATTAGATGCTGAAAAGTTAAGGAACATAATTTCTTGAGGGTGTGGCTGAGGTATATGTCTCTATCTTTGATTAACTCTTTGGAATTTTGATTAATTCTTTGCTTAATAATATTGTAATTATGCACTATTTAAGTATGTAGTAATTATCCTCTAAATTACAAGGTAATTAAGGGATTTTTTTTTTTCCTGACCAGAATGCCAGTGTTCTGTTTGGAAGAGAAAATTAGAAGTTATGATAGCAATTGTACTTTTAGTTTATTGCCAAGGTAAAAAAAACAAAACAAAACCCAACCTTAAGTCAAAACAAGATTCTGCATTCCGTCTACAGCATACAGTTATTATCTAATAAAAAATGTAAATATCAGATTCTTTATGTGAACACTGTTGCTTATTCATATTTTCTCCATTATGTTTTCTTTGAAACGTAAGCATGGACTGGCCACTATCAACTTTTTTTGCTGGCTAGTTTCAGCTTCTTGGTTCCCAGTTTATGTGGTGGTTCAGTCTTCAGTTTTCCAACAAGGCAGGGCTGGAACTCACAGGATGATTCACAGCCCTGAATGATCTAGAAAGGAAAACCAAACAAAAATACCCAAAAACATTCCTTCTGCTTATCAAGTTCTGCTTCACCTTCCGTGTCTTCATTTGCACACACAATTTCCATTGCTCTTCCAACATGACTCAAAAACTGCAGCCACAGAGCATCTAAATATGTTTCCGCCACCAGGTAAAAAAGCAGAGGTTAAAATAAATTTCCTACCTTAATAGGAAAATCTCTTTTGACACATTGGAGCAAACATCAGTGATATTTTGTTCATGGCACATGGCCTTGCAAGTGGGACTGTGACATTTATGTACAAAAAAGTGTATTTCTGAATTTTTTTGTCATGGGGTTAAAACCCCAGCTAGGAACTGGAACAAAGAAGAAAGCATTATTTGTATGTTGGCTCATATGTCTACGCTTTTGTTTTCAGAATCGACAGGAAAAAGGATAAAACAGAAAGAAAGATTTTGGACAGCCAGGAAAGAGCATTCTGGGATGTGCACAGGCCTGTGGTAAAGCTCTTTTTTTAATGATGAGACTTTCCAGGTTTTGACAGGAAAGTTTTAATACTAGTAAACACCATGCTGTTTATTGCATAAAGGCATTACCTTCAAAGTCACCACGTGGATTTTGCTCGCAGTTCAAAATGAGCCCAGTGTCTGCAAGGTTATTTTAGACATTCTAGGCGTGTGAATGCATGGAACTATTGATTAGGAAATATACGATAAATGTGAAATTTTGAAGATTATTTACTGTGCATACGAAAGAAAAGCAGCTTACCCAGTTTAGCTCAGACTTCCTACAAAAAGCTCTCCTCTTAGCTGAGAGATTTTGTTTTGGTGGCAAAGTTATGGATTTGACGCTGAGATGCCGACTTTGGGTATATCCACTCTCTTGTTTAGCAAGCATAATTGAGGGGACATAAACTTCAGGAAAGAGTTTTGGACAAGATCTAATTGTGTGCTTTAGAAAGGTAAGGTAGCGTGTGGATTGTAAATGGACGAGTAATACACTTACCATCTTTTTTCAGCCAGGCTGCGTGAACACCACAGAAATGGACATTAGAAAGTGTCGTCGTATGAAAAACCCACAGAAGGTGAAAAAGGTCAGTTTGAGTTTCTGGTTTTGTTTTGTTTTGTATTTTTTCCAAAGACAAATCATGCTTGACACCTACAGCAGATCAGAGTTTCCCAATAGGAACAAAAAAAACGTGTTTTGCAAATACCAATTCTGTTTTGTTCAAATCTGTGAATTTAATATTCCTGTTTTACCAGCAGAGGGGCATGGGCTGGGTGACTGGTATAGCTGAGAAGGGCACTAAGGAGCTCTGTGCCACAGTTGTCTACTGGCTCTGCGCTCCCATAAAATTAAAAGCAGTTGGCAAAAGTACCTAGATCCCATTTTCAGAAATTATTTGGGCACATTTATCAGAGCTGTTTACTTGTCTTAATCATTTCAAAGGCTGGATCATTAGCAACTTGCGTGTCTTTGACTTCCAGCAAGTTTTAGCTCTTCTGTGTACATATTAGTTTTGGAGGTGACACCAGACTCCTGAACTTCCATTGGAAGTTAAATTGCGCTAGAGCTATTCACACATTTCTTATTAATGTTAAATAAAAACCAAAAGCACTGAATGAAAGGGTAACTGATACTGCTTTCAGTGCACATCTCTGTCCTAAAAATGGATGGCTACAAGTCAATCTGCAGGTTTTAGTTTTGAGGGGTTCATTTGAACTTGACCCATTGATACCTGATTAAGCTCTTTCTTCAATTTGTGGTTTTACAGCAAGACATTAAACCAAGCAGAAGAAAATGACATAGGATTAGGTTCTTGTCTTTTCTTTCTCTGCTTGGTTCACCACAATGACCATTCCCAGTGTTCATCCTGTGAGCCTTGACACATACAGCCCTCAGAGCTCCTAAAAATTATCAACTGCATTTTAACATTTAAAATAAACCCTTTTCCGAACATGCCTGCAGACTTTCCAAATGCAGGCACCTGCAAGCACAGTCTGATCTGTAAATTTTGCTCCAGGCTGAATGATTATTGACCTGTGTGGATATAAACAGTAGGAAATTGCTGGCTTGTTACCATACTGTTTTGCATACTGCACTTTTCCTCATTGTGTAACAGAGAAAAATGCCATAATCTCTTCTGTTTATTTATTGGTTCTCCACAGTCAGTATACGGGGTTACAGAGGAGTCTCAGCCCCAAAGCCCTGTACACATGCCCTCCCAACCTGTACGTAAAACTACAAAAGAAGATTTCCGAAAACAAGTAAGTTGATGGCTATACAGCAACTCTTCTGAGAACTGTTACCTTGGGGAAACAACCCCACATATAAAGTTATGGAGATATCAGCAAAACCAATTCTATGCGTTACCTGTCCTTGATCCTCACATACTTCATGTAAAGTAGTAAGTATGCAAAGATATATTTATATATTAGTTGAGCAGTGCAGTTGTATGATGATACGTATTATGGGTAATACTGACCTTTGAATCTAGTATTACTCTCTCTGTGGACCAGTAGACAGATTAGTTTCCAGATCACTGAGGATATCTGAAGAGTGGGCAGTGACAAAGGCTAGGGAAGAAGCCAACATACTGGGGCACAGGTTGGGGATGGGCAGTGAGGAAGGGCATCGTTTGGTGCATGACTGTTAGACTGTACAGTCAGAGCTTTTAGGGAACTGGGAAAAAGTTACTTGCAGCATCACTCCAAGGAATGGCCAACCCACTTGCACATCTTTGCCCGGGCACAGGGAGCTCTCCCTCAAAATTCCTTTGCTGCCACAAGCAGCACTCACTGAAGTACAGGCAGGAATCTCTAGGTTAGCATTTTAGTAAAGGCAGCTTTAAACATGTTTCTTAGGGAGCTGATTTTAGGGTGGTCTTCTGAACTAAACCTGAACACTGAATTTCTTGAGCTTTTTTCCATCACAGGCTGATGGATACTGTAAAGTACTTATGAGTACAAAGGCTGCAGACTGCTGTTGAGAACCAGTTCATAGCAGAGTGCAAATGTGCTGTAAGACCATTACTGGTCTTGTGATGCCAGTCAGAGAAATGGAAGAGAGGAGCGTGGTGTAAAAAGGGGATCACGTTGCACACTGAGTAGTCTAGGAACCTCGGCCCCAAATATGTGCCTTTCCTGCTTTTAATTATGTCTTCTGAAGCTTCCCCTGGGTCTCCGCCATAGGAAATGGAAACTCCTGTTGGAAGCAGTTAATAAGCTTTTTCTAATACCTAGGGAAGGGTCCCATTTCCTTCTAAGTTACTTTCAAGTTGTTTGGAAAGAGAAATCAATAGTGTGTTGGGATGTGATCAATGCATGCTGTAGAACTCCTGGATTGTAAATGTCCTTGTCATCTCTCTCCTCAGATAACTTTTCTGAATGTGCAGATAGAGAGACATTGTTTAAAGATGTCCAAAGTAGCAGAAAGGTGAGTGTCCCCATTTGCACGATTTCCTCATCTCCAGTTTGGCATTTCCAGAAACAGAGGGCAGTTTAGAAATGCACAAAAGCTGGTTTCCCCTTCTGAGCATCAATCCTTCCCCCTCCTTGACTGGCTGTGCTGCCTGTCTGCTGGCTACTTGACGCTTCCACACTTGCTCTTCTGCCACTGGTAAACAGTAGGTAAAAAACTGAGGATGCTGTTGTACTGTAAAAGAAAAAGAAATATCATTCACAAAAGAAAGAACCCTTGCAGTACTTTGTTTCCCATCCCTGGACAGCCCTAGAGTTTATTTACAGAATTCATTCCTGTTTTAATTTGAAAACGCCTTTTTTTATTTTCATGGGTGAACTCTCAGTGTTCATCTCTTGTTATTGTGGCACAGCTCTGCAGAAGGCGCTGCATTTTTGTCTTGTTGCCCATGGTGTTCATGTCCATGTTCATACTGGGGTTGTAGGGCCAGTTTCTGCTCCCACTTACACATATGAAACCCTATGGGAAGTACTGAGGTTGTACCTGGACTACTCAAGGAAGTGTTTTAAGAGGTGGATTTCCACAGAAGCAAATTAAGGCACAATTTGACTTGCAGAATATTTAGTTCTGGTAGGAAAGTATGAAGAGGTAAAGACCAAATTCAAATTTAATTGAGAATGACAGCTCCTTTGCTTAGATACTTTTAAGTTATGCACATTGGTAGGGGAATCACTGAGACAAATGTAGGGATCAGCATGCTCTTCAGTAACATCACTTCTAGAGCAAAACTGTTTTGAACATGAGGGCCCTGATAAGGGCTGGTGCCTTGTAGAGAAATAATAGAGGAATTTTTATTTAAGCAAATTTTAAAAAACTATGAAATGTGCTTTGCAGTGACTGCACCTGTAATTAGCATGTGTGTACTAAACTAGGGAAATGCCGAGAGCCCAAAGTGAGTTCCTATTGGCTCATAAAGCTTAACAACTAAAGTAAAAATTTATCCAATTAAATAGAAAATATTCAGAGGCTCTCTGAAATCCTGCATACACTATATTGTATGATTGAAATTAGCACATTCATATTTATGTTTGGGGCTTCCTGGTTCTTTTTTATTAAGGAGATGCATTTGTGTTTACCAAAGAATGTCATTTTCTACTGAATTTACTTAAAATTACCTTAATATACCGAGACAGTAATAATTTTCAGGCAGGTAATTTACAAGCAGGCAGGTCTGTTTTGCTTGAATTTTTTCTTGGCAGGTATTTATTCAACAAGATGGACTCAGTAAAACGCATTCATTTGTGAACATCGAGTCCTGTCCACATAACATACCTGTTGTTCAAGTTCATAAGATATTGACATTATAAATGCAATTCATAAAATTCATAAGATACTGTCATTACAAATGCAATATTGTCAATGCCAAAAAAACCTATTAGTTTTCAGTAAAACTGGACAGAAAATTTTCCTCGTTTAAAAGGGCTTGGGCTTTTTTTTTTTTTTCAATTGGTCCCAAACTGGGGAAGAAAATGTTGCTATCAAAACCTGTGCAAATTGATGACCAGGAGAAAAGTAAATGTAAAAGTAAAAGAAAAAAGTAACAATCAAAATGTTCTTTTCTCCTGTCTTGAAAGTTTCATTTTGAAATTATAGAGAATGAAAATCATGGCTGTGATATCTGTATCTTGTGAAGAAGTGTTTGGTTCTGCCATGAATTTGGGTGGCAGTGTAGCTAGAGTGTCCCAGGACTCGGTGCAGAGAGTGGTGGGAAGTGCAGCTTGGATGTGGAGGGTCACGGAGAAGGCAGGGGGGAAGTAGAGGGGCTTGATGGGTCCAGTGGCCTGGCAGGGGTGGGGATAAGTGAGGAGGAATGAATGTGGGTGACCCAAGTCAAACAATTGCCTGAAAACCTGATGTAAAATGGTGAATGCACATGCCAGGAACAAATCTGCTGCTTAAGGAGGTGCTGTTATTAGCAAGTAGCTTTTCAGGCTGGACCCCACTTTTGGGACTAGTTTAACTGGCAGCATGGCACATCGGGGTGCTGGAGATGACTTCTTGGCATGTTTCTTTCAACAGCCAAGCCTGACAGCAGCACCACCTGCCATTGTTACCGTACAGTGCAAAGGCACTTTCAGGCAGGTCAAGGGCAGTCACAAGGAGGAAATAAGGCAGGGGGTGGTGGGGGAAACAAGCTGCTGTCTAATCTGTAATAGGAATTATTTTAATAGTGATAGGCCAGTCATATACATATTCCGTGAATGCATGCTGTTCTATGGGATAGCCCTTCTCCAGCAGAAGAGGAATGGAAAGATTCTCAAAAGATTAATTCCAATGAAACAAATGCCAACTATGAAAGATTTGCTCCCCCCAGTTCCCCTTCCTGGAGCAGATCTGCACCAACTGGGGGAGCAGGCATCCCTCAGCGGCTCCAGGCACCTTGGAAAGTGCCAGTTTTCTCCTCCTCTCTTCCACATCCTTTCTCCCCACTTAGGACGTCCGCACTGCCAGGTTTAGGATTTGGCAATGAGATTTGAGAACTAGTGAGCAAACTGTCATTGTATTATACCTACTGTTTTCCCTGACTACATTGTGCAGTGTTGGTGCAATCCCAGTGTGATGCACCACAGAAATGGCTGGGGAAATCTTGAGCAATCTCAGCTCACCAGATGAAAACTTGTCACAAATCTGTGTTATCCTCTCAGCTTCCCAAAGTTTTCATGAAGGCTCAGCAGGGCCCCTGCATTGCGAGACAGTCGGGCTCGCAAGGCAAGCTCTGCGCCCTTTGGTGAATTCTTCCCACCACCTCTCCTACCAGAATTACATTGCATCACCTGAAAGGCCAGAAGTCCAGGTGTGCATTTTGACAGAAATGCTTTCCCTTAGGAGCCCCCTGCCTGTAGCCTCCTTTAGACAATGAGGCAGCGATTCTGCTGCTGTCATTATACTGAATCAGCAAAATGTGTTTAGCAATTCCCCCTTGTTTTATTTAATTTAGTTTTTTCCCCCTTGTGTTTTTGCTACTACTTGTACTAGCACCTCTGATGCCTTCTTAGTATTTTATTAGGAGCAATTCAAGTTTCACAGCAGATATCTCCTGATTGATCCTTCTAGTGGGGGTGTTTTTTAACTAACACTCTCTGTCATTGATGTCTCAGGGATTGCTGCTGCTCTCTGAAATTGGACGCTGCTCCCTCCTCCAACCCTTGACCCACAGCAGTCATGAAATGTAATTAATGAAATGAGATAAGACAGCCCCGAGTGCCCTGAGGGGCAATGGGAACCTGCTGTGGTTACAAAAGTGTATGATTTTAATGCCTCATGATAAGAGCTAGGACAAACAAAAAGAAATAATTACTGTAGAGCAGGTCAGGGGAACTTTCTGCCTTTTGTGACCCTTTGTTTCACAGGGTCTTTTCATTCTTCTGCCTTTTTGAGGTGTAGAAGACAGAGGTAAAGTTTAGCATGGACAATCACACTGCAAGTAGATTAGTTGTTCGGTATGATGAGACTCAATTAACTTAGTTAATTACTTGGCAGACCTAGGCAAAAAAATTAAAAAGTGCCTTAGAGTATTTCCAATATAGACTAGGACAAATTTCTTTTGATTTATTTCATACATGCTGTCTTTCTTTTGTAAAAATGCGCCCCTAGCCCCAACCCCAGTGGAATTCCTGAATCACTTATGCAAGCAGACACAGTCCTTTTCCCAGGAAGCTCTTTGAATCTCGTCCTAGTGAGGATTAGAGGCTATATGTCTTATCTGACTCGACATGAAGCAAGCCAGTATAAAGGCCAGGTGTTTTTCCAACATGCATATCATTCACTACATTCAAAGTTAATTATTATAAAGTATTGTTGAAGTATTTTATAATCGTGCCATTAGACTAAATGGCATACCAATGATAAAAAAAAAAAAATTATCTATAGCCTGAAGCTTTCATGCTCAGGACTGATCCTCCAAAGATTAAGTATATTCTTAGCTACAGCACATGACCCTGTTTAGATGAGTTACTCATAGTGCATAAATTTAAGTGTCTGCAAAAGTCTGCAAAAACCAAAAAGGCAAGAGGCAACAGCAAAATGCAACAAATGAAGAGGAGGTCATGTGCTTCATAGTCATCCCATGGCTCTCTGGGGGAAGCCCCACCATAGCAATCCAGGTGGTGCCTCATTGGGCTTTTTGTGAGCATCTCAACAGTGATGAGCTTGAGGAAAATAGTGCAATGAGCTGGTGGGTGTTTGCAGAGAAATCCTTGCATGCACCGTTACTGGGAAAAGGGACTCCTGTGGTTGCTGGGAAACTGACCAATCCCTATAAAAATAAAAAAAAAAGAAAAGCTGTACCTCGCTGACATGTGATGGAGCATTCAGGCCCTGATTCTTTTTTTTTTTCTCTTTTTTCTTTTTTTTTTCCTTTTTTATATCTGTCAGTTTAATAGCATACACAGAGCAGTATGTGGAATATGACCCCTTTATAACTCCTGCTGAGCCTTCCAATCCCTGGATAAATGATGATACAGCATTGTGGGACATTGAAATGAGGTAAGAATTGGTAGTTTTAAGTAATGTTAGAGTTGTCTTGCCATTTTGTTTGTATGCTCTTCCCACTGCCCTGTTTGGATAGAAAGTTGGATGTCTGTAACTTTACAAGACACAAGTACATGCCTAAAGTTTAAACAGGAGCTCATGCCTTATTACTTCTTCTGTGAATCGTTCAGCCCTTCCACTTCCATAAATCATATGGATGTGTGGTACTCTGTACGTCTGGTAGCAGATGTTCTCATGCCTGTCAAGGACATGCACAGACTCAGGTCTGAGTCCCCAGATACAGGATACTGCTAAGAGACACTTGTTCCAGCATATCTCTTCTGAACTTTGAGAGCCTGCCCTCTGGTTCTCCCCCAGCTGCAGTGCTCCAGCCCTGCTCCTGTCCCAGGATCCCATGAAAGATGTCACTGGCAGAAGAGGATGGGTTATAGGGCAGTGGCTGTTCCTGCTTTGGAGAGGTGGATGGGGCAAAGGACCCAGGGGAGTGTAGGTGACACATAATGTGTGAGACTTGGCAGGTCAGAATTCTAATAGATTGACAAAGTGAGATTGGTCCTTACCTGTTAGTGAACAAGCTGGCTTGTCTCTGTTGTGGTGTCTAATAGATGAAAAGGAGGAGGAGGAATGAATGTAGAACCTGCAATGCCATGCACCTCAGAAAGTTTCTCAAAAAAAACCCAAGCACAGCACTGCAATTCAGGTCATCTTTTGCCCATCTGATTCTGGTGCAAGGGAAGTCTGGCCAGTGTCTACATTTCTTGCTATCATAGGCTATCCACAGCCCTTGCGGTGGGGCTGGAATTGTCCTGCCTGCCTCTATGCTTTGCAGCTATCACAGCAGGTTTGAATGAAATCACCATGCCAGGTATCACCTTTGCTACTCACTCACATCTTGTGGCCAACTTCTGCAAGTGCTCAGCAGCTTCTAGTGTTTAGCTGCTGCTATTCGGCACCAAATCTGAACTGGGAGTTCACTTTAGCAAGTCTTTGAAAGGAGAATGCCATATCCAATCCTGTCTGTTCTTGAATAATAATGTAAAGTTTAAGATGCTACCAGCCTGAATGTTCCAGGAAAAGGGCAAGTTATTTCCTTGTTAAAAACCCATGTGGTCTGGGATGTGAAAGATGTTTTCACCTGCTTCTCTGGTACTCACAGAAGTCCGTTAGTTCCCTTATCTCTGCCCCTCTTGACATAATTTCAATATTTTGGGTTTCCTTTTTAGGCAGTTTCTCTTGTTTCCTCTATCCTCCCTAGCAGGGCCAAAGCCAGATACAGCCCCTGCAAAATACTTCTCTGGAGGAACCCCCACCCACAAGGTAATCCAGGCATCCGTTCTTTCTGCATCTGTTAAGGTAGCTGCAAATCCCAGAAAAGATGTCTGTGTCCCTAAAGAATACAATTAACCTAATGTCATGGCCTTTGTAGGAATTTAAAATAAATGCTTGGCTTCTGCTATGATTTCAGAGTTAAGGAAAGTGATTTTCCTGCTGATGAAAAAGAGAAAGTTGTATTGTTGGGAGATTGAAGAACAAACAGCTCTGTATTTCCATTTTATTCTCTATTGTAAGAGAACTCACTACATCTGCATCCAGTTGCAACTTGCATGAATAATTAAGTGATCCCCGAGAGCTGTGGTAGCCCTTGTGTTGCCGGCAAAGCTGTTTCCTCAGTTAGGAGAGCAGAGCCCTCGTTCAGGAAAACAAAGGGCATCTCACTTCTAATGGTGAGTGTGGACAGCCCTGTGCCACTGCAGTTCATCCTTCGGGGCACTCAGGACTCGGGAAACGCTGTGGAAAGCCTTCAGTTTTAGACAGCACTTTGGCCTTTTTGTTGGTGCTAGAACATTGTGCGGCACCAAGAAGAGCCACTACAGATCTCTGGATTTGGTGGGAAATTCCCCAAGCTTAGCTCGTACGTAGCTCTGCACAAACCTGGTTTTCATGTCCCCGTGTCTGGGCTGGTTCACCTCACAGGTAGGCTGGCATCTACACCTTTGTCCGCAGCGTGGCTGGCTCCTGAGTGGGCAGAGGAGAAGCCATCCCGAGCGCTCTGCACTTCGAGTGAGGACATGCCCATCAATTTTGCTTAGTCTTTACACCAAGAGGAAATCAAAACGGGCATTTTATTTACCCCTTTGGCTTATTTGTCTTCAGCACAGATCGCCACTGTCCCCTAAGGCTTCAGGATTAGGAATCACTGTGGACATGATGAGACATGTAGTTTAATAGATATGTACTGTTAACAATGGCTCTACTGTCACAAATGTGAGCAGCTGAGCTGTATTTTAGTGGTTGTCTCATAGTATGACGCCATCACACCAGAAGCTTTCAAACACTTTGTGAGCCCAGATTACGCTCTGATGCGGACTGTCTCGTAGGATCCTCATTGTGATTCCCAGGCACTGCCTCTCCCCATAGGCATCTCTGCAACATGTCTGGCACTTCAAACAGCAGTTTATGTAAGTGGGATTGTATTAAGAAATAATTTAGGAGAAAGGTTGTTAGTGATTTTGTGTGCCTTTGCATCTCAGTGTCCCAGCTGAGACACAAAATAAGAGTCTGATTAACATGGAGGGGAGGAGGGAGATGCTTTTTAGTCTTCCAAGACTTAGGCATCTAAAAATCAGAGGCACCGAAAAATGAAAGACCACAAACCAGTAATCATTTTTAGAAATCTTGTCTGCAGTGCTTCTTAGTGAAACTGCTTTTTTAATGCAAATGTGGAACTGAAGCCAGTTCCAAGTGACCAGCCAGCACTGTGTGGGACACAAGGAGATGCTCTGGAGCTCACCAGTGGCCCAGGGAACGCTGCTGGGAAGTTTCTGCCTTGACATATAAGAAATTTCTGAGGTATATGTGAGGACATATATAAGTAGTACATAATGAATAATCATTCAACTGTGGAATGCTGTCCTTTACATGAAACCTACCAGAAGTTACTCTGAAAATCATATCGTTCACTGTGCATCTCATTTTGCCGTGTACCTAGCACCCAGATAGTACACTTGATTTAAAGATGACCCTAGTCTTTATAGCTTCTTTTTGTGTGTTATTTGCTAAGATTCATTTCTGCAAAATCTTGAGGAAAAAACACCATCTCCTCATCTGATAATCTTCCTCCCTTTGCTGCTTAGCAGAAACAGCAGCAGCTGCTTGGACAGCAGGCAGAAATGCACATTCCATCTGTTTTTTCCCTTCTCTCTCCAAACAGCAAAGAACCAAGTCAGCAGCGTGTGAAAAGATGGGGTTTCTCCATGGATGAGGTGCTGAAGGACCCAGTAGGACGAGACCAGTTCCTTCGTTTCCTGGAATCAGAATTCAGCTCAGAAAACCTCAGGTGAAACCTTTTTTGACTTGAACTAAATGAACGGGGCTAATCCTACTGTCTTGCATAGGTGAAACGCAATGCTTGGTCTGTCTTCAACTGCTAAAAAACACCCATTTGAATAAAGTTGAGAATGGCAGGATTTGGTCCATAGCACTGCTGTGTGTGCCTATGCAAGAAGTATGTAAGTAATCTCGGGAGCAGCGTTTAGCAGAGCCAGCGTTGTTAAGTATCCCACGCAAAGGCTTGCAGAGTTGCAGTAATGTGATGAGGCGTGGCATAGCGTTATTAAACCCCCTAACAATATGTGAGATTTACTTGTGTATTTGTGGCAGGGTCATGTGAGGAAAACATAGTATGGTGATCATGGCAGCTAAAAACTGTTGCACTGTTTACTGGCACTCACCAAATTGGATTTGCAACAGCTACTTTTTAATTCTGGCACCTCCTATCTATTTGAGAGCTTGACTCTCACCTTAATAGCACTCTGTCTAGGGGGATTCAGAGTACCTGGCTTCTCATGTTGAGAAAAAGACAAAGCTTACGTTATGAGACATTATGTAGACACCCACGTGATCCTGCATCAGACTGAAGAGTCCATAAATCTATTATGCACAATTCTCCTACTTCAGCTACAGCAGGAATAGGCAGCAGTAATAAGTTGCCATTTTTAGGTGAACCAACACTAGATGAAGACAAAACCTTTCCTAGAACCTTTTCCAAAACTTTTCCAAAACCTTCTTTCCTAGAAGATCCAACCCTTCTGGCCTTGTCCATAACACTCTTCTAAACCCACTTTCTGGCCCTAGCACATTGCTCCAAGATACAGCCTCATTGCAGAGTCGATGAAAAGACATTGGAAGTGCCAACAGCATGCTTCATTCTGGGGTAGCAATCCTTCAAAGAGTACGCCTGTCTCTTCAGCCCTTCCAGCTACAAAACTAAGGGCTAAACTCAGTGCCTTAGGATTCTTTAGTCACCCTTATGTACGTAATTAGGGTGAGTAATTAGAGAACTAATGTATTAAGCCATTTTCCCTTTTTGATACCAGGTGTCTTCTCACACTGATAGAGAGGTCTAGCTAGATATCCCCCATAGACCCTAAGCTAGACCCACAGCCCTGCACACATTGCAAGGATCCAAGGCCTCTGCTTGTCCTAGAATTAATCAGGATATAGCCACAGGTTTTATCATCCTTGTCTTGAATCTTAACTCTAATTCCAACCCTTACCCTGAAGTTCATTTTAGGAAAGCAGCTCTCCTGCAGTGGAGAGGGTGAGGTCCATGGAAGAGCAAGTGCATTGCTGTATCCTGTGGATGCAGCCAGACCACAACAGGTCCCATAACAGCAGAAGCAAATATACTCCAGTGAGCTCTGAGAAACTGAGGTTCCAAGGATTATGCTTGAAACAGGGCTGGGGCAAACATTGGAATTAGGGTTCAGGATGTCAGGCCTTTAAATGCTAGCTTCATTGCTTGGTGCTGCAAAGTCCAAAGAGAACTGGAGAGGGCTTGTGCCAGCCAGAGAGGCAGCCTGAACAGGTAGAGGTTGATATTGAGTGGGTGAGGTTATGGTTCAGGCTCTCGCCTGCACCCGACAAGCAGCCAGATTTACTGCCACATTCATCCATTTGTGCAGAAGCAGGCAGTCGGTGGTAGGCAGCCGGGCGGATGGGTCGTGGCTGGCAGCAGGGCAGGCTGCAGCCGCTGGCCTGTGCCGAAGGCGAGGGTTTGAGTTGGTGTCAGGGTGCCAGTTGGTGCTCTTGTACTCTTATGTGTTGGGATCCTTAAACTCGCTCCTTAAGTGAGGTACAGCAGGTCAGAGGCACTTCACAGGTATCTGCAATGGTCCTCACCTCCCCCTTCCCCTGGTTGGTCCTGGAGACACAGAAGGATGCAGCAGTAACGTGACGGCCCCAGGTATTGGTGGTATCCAGTACCAAACCACTTTTTCATACAGTCTGAAATAACACTGCAGAGGCTTCATTGTGGTGCTCTGGTGCCATCTCAGCACACGGATGGGTTCAGGGACCTGCTGATGAGGTCTCTTTGGGGACAGTCTTGTTCCAGTAGGCCCGGTGGTTGTTGGCACTGGAACAGCCACTGGCAGAACCGTGCCTGCTCCAGGGGTGAGGAAATCTGCTCTCAACTGAACATGCGGGCACTTGGGTTTGGTGCTTTTGCTGGTAGTGGCGGGTTTGATGTTGTTCTCAGTTTACACCAGCTAAGAACTTGATTGCACAGCCTTCTAGTTTGTGTTTCTTTTTTTTTTTTTTTTTTTTCACTTAGAAAATCCAAATACATTGCTAAAGCATGTGAACGATTGCCACCTCAGTGCAGTCTGCTGGCCTGGGAGATCTGAAAGGGAAATCCCAGAGAGTGACTTTAGATGACATTGGGACTGACCACTGTATTTATCGTATATTTCCCGTCTGAGGAGAAATGCAGAAAGCTTGCCAGCAGCAAAACAGTGAAAAATCAACGCAAGGTTGTGGTTGTAATTTTTAAAAATCTGAAAGTTACTTGCAAGATAAACGAGTGTTACTAAATGGCATAAATGAGCCTGACAATTTATCACTGAACAGGTACTGAACTTGTACATGCTTTCTGCACTTCAGTACAGTGGTGCTTATTTGCAATTAAATTACAGTAATGAAGCACAAAGTTAATATCCTGTATTTAAATACTCCTTAAATGTTTGTTGTTTTTTTTTTTTTTCTGAAACATGTCTGTGGTGGCAGTAATGAAATCCAGCAGGTTTTATGACTAGAGGGTGTCCCCCATGTTCATCCTACTCAAGCACATGGAGAAAGTTTCTCTGTTAGAAAGCAAACCTGTACCTTCCTCCGTCAGTCAGAGCTGCTCCTCCTGCTGGTGCGTGTTCTTTCTGGTTTTGAGATGTCTTATAGCAAAGGGAGGCTGCAAATCAGGATAGAGGGGTTAAATCCCACATCCTTTTTGGAAGACACTGGTATCATTATAGTTAATATGGTAACATTGCTATCGTTCTTATGGTGTCTTTACCATGGTATTGGCTTATGAGGTATTGTTATTATCTAGTTTGGGATCAGAATTAGCAAGCCTGCTTAAAACTTTAAATAACAACAGGACATAAAGGCAGAAGTATTCATGAAGAAAACTGGAATAGGATGGATTGTTAGCAGTGGTGCTGGAGAGCAAAAGGTGGCTCTTGGGTTCAGGTGTGGCAGAGAAAGCTCCTAAATTCTCATTAAGAGTGTGTGGCAGAAAGAAGAGCAACTGATGGATCCTTATACGCGCAAGCAAAATTTAAGTTACACCCAACAGCAAGGTTGGGATCTTTCTCACCAAAGTCAGCAGCTTGGAAGCACATGCTTCTTCTGTATCATCCAGGCTCCCTTAGAGTGAGAGAAGCTGAAGAGGAGTCGGTGAGTCACCAGCGAAGGATTTGTTTCAGCTTTAAGAGGAAACAAAGCTGAAAGCACCTAACTTACACTGTGAAGTGCCTGTCTCTCTCTGTCATCTATAAGCCTGGAGAGACTGATTCAAATGACAATGTCTGCATGGTAGACATCTGCAGTTAAGCGAGGTGCATCCCACCCAACCCCTGGGAAGCTGTAAGGAACTTTGAGGGCACCTTGCTAGAAAAATTAGATTTGCAGATATCTTTTTAGTACTCTTCTCCCAGTAACTCTGTGGAGATGTGGGAACTGTTGCAGCAGAGATGTGTTCTCTCTTGGGAACATCGGTATGATCTTCACTAACACTGGCAGGAGTCCCGTAGGCCCCTGTGTTGTCCTCAAGGCAGATCTGAGAAAGCGAATGCTGGAAAACCTAGAAATTCTTGGTGGTGCTAGGAAAAAGATTCTGTGAAGTGTGCAGTTGAGAATGCCTTGAAACGAGTGTAATTCAGTGGTAGAGCAAGGGGAACAAATTCTGCTCTTACACCCAGTGGTGGAAGTCCCAAGTCACGCAGTTGATTGTGGTGGGGTATTTCCATATCTTCCTTGCTGAGAAAAATTGGTCCCGGTGGGGGTCTCGAGTGAGGCACTGCCAGAGATAGCAGCAGACTAGACTCAGTGACCTCCCGGGTCTCCTTCCAGCTGTGTTTCTGTGTTCTAATAAACTTGCAAGATCATGTCCACCCGTCTCCTGGGCTCGGCTGAGCTCTGTAACTTATTTATTTACTGGCTGTCCATTATTTATGTGAGAGCAGGAAAGCCAGTCAGTTGGGTATTTTTCTCTCTGTTTTTCTTTTAACTCTTTTTCTTGCTCTCTTTTCTTTCTCCTCTCTGTTGCTATCTTTCATCTACAATTTGTTTTGACTCTGTTGATTTTTGAAGTACCCAAAATATAGGAGACAAAATGCCAAGCTTCAATTAAAAAAAAAAAAAAAAAGCCAACAGAGAGTTGTTATACATTTTTTATGACCTGGAAATCTCACGAGACATCTCGAGATTGCTGAGATGTTCATCTAACTGATGGATTGATTTATTTTTTTTCCCCAACTTCAAAGAGTGTCAGCTGGAAAGAGAAACAACTAAGTGGGAATATGGGACATGGGAATTTTACCCGAAGGGAGAGGAGGCTGCACACCTGTTTATAGACCTAAATAGAGAACACATGATGCTTTATGGGAATGCACTGTGAAGCTTGCAATGCACCAATGCAGGCATTTTGTGTGTTATTGTGAACATATGTTGAAAATTGAGTTATCCGGAAAAGAATTTTACCTGCAGAAAGTGTTTATATCGTATATGACCTTTTATGGCTGAAACTTGCTGCCAATTTTTTGTTTTGTTTTGTTTTCTTTAGTTTTTATCAGGAAATGAGAAGTTTGGACATTGAGGAGAGCAGATATATTAATCACACAGATATATTAATCACCCGAGCCCCCTCCTCTCTAACACAAAAAGCGTTTACAGGGGAAGTTTCCCACCGCTCCCAAAGCCACCAGAACAGCAGGCACAGGATTGTGCATCGAGCTCTTGTTGCTTGGTGTCCGGTGCGAGGGGTGACCCCGGGGGTGCTGAGGCGTGACCTCGGGGCGGGCGGGGGGCGGTGACGGGGCTGCTCCCCGCCTGGCCAGCAGGGGGCGCCGCAGCTCCGCGCCGCAGCCCCGGCCCCG
Source organism: Numenius arquata (assembly GCF_964106895.1). NCBI lineage: Eukaryota > Metazoa > Chordata > Aves > Charadriiformes > Scolopacidae > Numenius > Numenius arquata. The sequence continues at coordinate 44,700,902 of NC_133581.1, read as the reverse complement.
CTCCCGGTCCCGCCGCCGGAGCCGTGTAGGGGCCGCGGGGAGGGGATGGGGTGGGATGCGGGGGGCTGCCCGGGCTCCTCTCGGAGACTGGAGTGAGGTGCCAGCATCTCTGCGGACACGCTGGCATCTTGTTAACTCGCTGGCTCAACGACCGGGCGCTGCCTAACTACAGACAGACGTTTCCTGCCCCCCTCCCCCCCCCCCCGCCCCCAAAACCCGAAAAGGCAGCAGAAAGAGGGGCTTAGAGTTTGGAAGTGGGGTGGGTGGACAGCCTGGGAGAGGAGTGAGGGGGAGGCCAGCTGGGCAGGGGGAGGCTTGCCCTGGTTCCCACTGGCACTGTGGTCTCCTTGGAAATGCTGCGTTAGTGAAGGACCAGCACACTGCCTTGCAGCAGTCTATCCCCAGCCTGCCCCACAGAGGACTGGTTTCTGCTGGTCTGAGCCACGCCGAGCTCACCATGCGAAGGATCTGGCCGTTAAGCAACACACAGATGTAAATATTTCCCCTGTTTGAACTGCATGTTGATTTATACCTGTTACCTCCATGCATTTCTCCTCCCAACTGTGATGTTAAAGTGATGTTTTTTCTCTTGGTGAAAGGGAGAACAAGATTGTGAATGGTGAGAGATGTGAGGTGGGAGGTGCACCAGGTGTTTACGTGGAGTTTCTGAGGCAAGGAGAGAGGAGTGTGCTCATATTTCGAACTTAAATAGTCACTTGGTGGTTTCACTGTGAAGCCAAGAGTATCATGTCTTCCCCCAAGATGGGGATACAACACTGTCCTTATGTTGTTAATCTCTTCTCAGTCTCTGCAGTTATCCCTATTTTGCCTCTTGATCAGATTTTAAAATTAATTTTTGTTTTGCAACATACCTCAGAAGCAGCCCCCTGTCCTTCCCTAGCAGTCTTTTCACTGAGGGGCATCTGCTAACACCAGCCCACAGCGACCGGGCACCTCTGCGGTGCCCTGCAGGGAGACAGAGCAGGCACGCTGAGGCCCGGGAGCTCTCTGTGCCTTCAGGGGGCTGTGTAGGATAAAGCACCATTACGGGATATCTCCCGCAAGTGACAGCAGCTTAATTACATGCTGGATGAGGCTGGAATGGTTTATGCCTCTGACAACAGTTTAGGACACCATATTATCAGCCTTCTCCAGATCTTACATGCTGTTTTATAAAGGGCAAAGAACCTGTGATCAATGCTGCTGTTCTCTCAGTGCAGACAGCCCCTGTGCCAGTCCTGCTTTGCTTATAGGGCACCTGTGGAGAGGACACATGCTGGCACCTCCTTATCTCCTTCCTCCCCTGCCCTCTGCAAGAGGTGTCCACCAGAGATTTGCCCTTGTGCCTCCCAGAGAGAGGGGGAGGCAATGAGGGATCTTTTCCTGACTCCTGAGCGTGGAGCTGAGCTTGTGCTTCAGAAATTGCAGTACTGTCTCAGGGATTACGTTTGCACTTTATAATTGAGCACAAATTCCAGCACAGCCATCACGTGTCTGCTCTTTTCCTGGGCAGAAATACCTGCTTCTCTCTTGTAAATGCTCTATAAATCCCGTAGGAAGCCCTGCTTATGCATTGGCTTCAGGATGATTCCTTGTGGCAGAGAATTTGCCTTGGAGTTGAGGCTGCAGGGCTGGGCACCCCTCTTTGATGTTCCTCAATATTCAGATACCAGTTATAGTGAATAACTTTGAAATTTCTACCAAGACAAAACTCCCCTTTGCCTTGAAGAGGACATCCAGCCTTGGGCATGAATTCACAATGGCTTGCAGTAAAAAGAGCTTGTTCTTGTTAGTGTCAGGTTGGTCTGGTTGGTTGGTTTTCAGATTGAGCCAAATGGTTATTGAAATGGATGGTGCTCCTGTTCTGGCAAGCTGTCACTTCACAGCGTGCCCGGTTCTCTCACGAGCGTGCTTTCCCAGCCCGCCTCCCCGGCTCCAGGGGCAGAAGATAAGCCAGCAGAAAATGTTCTTTCTAGCCAAGTGCTTGTCTGAAGTGTCCCAGCTACTCTGGAATGATTAGCATCTTTTCTCTTTGTGCCTTTTCTGCGTTCGCATGTTCCCATCCCATCTGAAACAGAATGATAAAATATTTTCGAAGTAAAGAAAGCCACATATGGCATCAGATTGTTGCACTGTGAGTGCCACCCTTTACACTCTGTGTGCATGTGATAAGTGGGGGTGTCACTTTTGGTTCAAATAACAAGGCAGGACATCAAGCACACTTAACGCCTTGGAGATGGAAAAAGGCCAGCCATGCACACCCCTCCGCCAACCCCCATATACTCTGTTTTGGTTTATAAAGCCGAATGTCACAGTGTGAGCACCACCAGTATGGGACTCTGCAGGTACTGGTGTAGTGTCTGAGCGTACCCCAGTCTGCTTTACTGACAGATTGCTCAGGAGCAGGGAAAACCATATGTAGGAGTATGATCAAGTGGCTTGTGTGAGTCAGGGCCGTGGCATTAGTCCCATGCATGCAGAAGCCCTGCAAATGCTGGAGCAGCGCTGCGAAGGGTGGGCAGTCACTCCACCAGTTACCGGTAGGGTCAGGCAGCACATCCTGCCTGGACAGGGTGCCAGCCCCCAGCACAGCAACGCAGCCTCCTGCTCTGTCTCAAAGGCTTCATGGTTTGATTAAGGACAATATTTGGGTGAGAGAGAGGGACAGTAGCAACAGGGGAGAGCATGAGATGGGGCTGACTTAGCAGCAGTGGAGCAAGAAACAAAACGCACGTACTGCAAACATGGCCAGCTCACACTGCAGGTGTGGGTGCAGGGAGCATCCTCACCCTGCACATCCTCCTGGCAGGGCAGGAAAGGAGGATTTAGGCTGGCCTTGCATGCAGTGCAGATACCCTTTTTTCCACAATTGGGCATTTCCCTCTATTGCAGGTAGGGGACCAGGCTGAATGGGTTGGCAGCCTCCTTTGATTACAATGTTTCTGGGAAGGTTAGGTACTGCCTGCAGCTCGCAAGGAGGTGAGGGTCAAAAACAGCACAGGAGTCACCAGCCTGCTGAGCTCCTCCGCCCTCCATCACTGCCAACAGGATTTTGGTTTGGAAGAGACTGTATCTTCCTGCTTCCACCATGGGGGAATGTTTGCCTTAGCAGCAGCAGGCTGGCACCATTGAATCGTTTGGGGTGGGAAATCAGGCTTGCAGTTAAAAGTTCAACTGGTTTATTCAGTAGTGACACGATGACAAGGCGGGGAACACAGGATCTTCTAAGTTTTGTGGCTCTTGCAGGTGCCCTGAACAAGCAGTGACCCAGACAAACCCTGTCCCCACTGCGCAGTCTGCCGAGCAGACGCGGGTGTGCAAGAGCGGTGCCTGGCAGGGATGGCCAAGGGAAGCCATGCCCTCCTTGTCATTCCTGGGCTGTGGGCTCCTTTGCCGTGGGGTAGGAAAAAGCCGGTTATTGTGTGAAGGTCCTTTCTGTACCTGTTTGCCCTGTGGCCCTCCGTGCTCCCTGCAGAGCACGATTGTACCCGCTCAGCTGGGTCACAGGACCTGGCTCACCAGGGCAGAGGCTGTGGGGAATATCTTCCTGCAAGAAGGCTGAGCTGGCCAAACCAAAAGGCTACTGGGGGCCGTGCATCTTCTGAACTAATCACCTGAACGAGCACATTTCTGCCAAAGGTAAACAAAACCAGCAACACCAACAAAATACCTTTTTTTTTCCCTAGGGTAAAAGATAACGCATGGCACTCTTTTCAGAAACATTCCATGGATGTTTTTTCCACAGATTGAGACGTGGAATATGCTCTTGTGCATGAAAGAGATTATGTTCTCAATGTTTATGAACTTATTTTAGTCCATGAGTGTGGTCTAGTCAAGCAAATACCCCTGTAAAATTGGAGTATGGGCATAACAAGGTTCTATATTGATCTCTTCCTATGGCATCCATCTGAAGGCTGGTCAGTTTGCAAGTCAAAAAAAAAATTTCTCGAAGTGCCAGTGCTACTACTTCGCCCTGGAAATGATGTGAGCATTAGGTTTGTTCTCTATTTTGCATCCCGTTGGATGACTGACCCTGCAGGCAGGTAAGGCCAGCAGTTTGCCGCGGAGCTGTGGGAGGCAGAGCCCGCTCCCCTCCTCCAGCTGCGTCGGCTCTGGAGGTTTCCTGTTTGCATGCCTAATGTCACACTTCTGCAGGGGCGGTTTGAATGCGAACGTATCGCTTCTTAAAGTCGCTGTTCTGATCTCAGCCACAGTGTGAGGGTTTGGTGTAAAGTATATCACACCTTCCCCTGAAATCACACTAAATGGAGAGTCTGTGAATTCAGCTAGATGTGGGGTTAGGCGCTACGTCTGTGCTTTGGGACTCTGCCCAGGCTTATCCATAAAGTCTTACCTAGATTTCTCTCTTTTTCTTTTTTTTCTCCCCTTTCAATTTTTGCCTAGTACAGGTTTTGGTTGGCTGTCCAAGATCTCAAGAAACAACCTCTACAGGACGTACCCACCAGAGTGGAGGAAATCTGGCAAGAGTTTCTAGCTCCTGGGGCCCAAAGTGCTATCAACCTGGATTCCCACAGCTATGAGAAAACAAGCCAAAATGTCAAAGACCCGGGGAGATACACATATGAAGACGCACAGGTTTGTTTTTGATTTTATGGAACCTACTGCTAATAAAACTCTCAGTTTTACTGTGATATTCCACTGTCACATTGTCACTGCTCACTTGTAAGAAAAAGGAGAGGCACAGTTGGAAGTGACTTTGAGGGTATCTCTTCAAGCTGGGTAAATGATATTTTCTTTGAATCTATCGGTTATAACAGGCTAATTCTCCTCTGGGAACAAATGTTCCAAAATTTACAAGTCTGCAAGGCGCAGCGAGCTGGAGCCGTGTCTCAGAGAAAGCAAAGATGAAAGAGTGCTGTAAAGTTCAGTTTGGCTCTCTGTACTCCCCGCCACCCAACTCTGTCATATTTACAGAATGGCTGATATCATATCAAAATCCTGATTAATACACTTTTTTATCATTTCTTATTTATAGCTAATTATATCACCCCCTGCCAAACCCCAAATGCAGCAGCTCCCTCCAACACAGCTAGAAGCCTGTCCACCAGACAATACCTAGGAATAATGATAGGACAGCAGGCAGTGCGGTGAGCTTAATCCTTCCCTCCTAAGGGCCCCAGATTTATCGGGGAAATTTTACAGATAAACTGTATACAGAAAATGCCTTTAGGAAAACAGATAATTTGAGAAAAACTGCTACAAGCAAGGATAAAGCTGCATAACCTTCTGAAAAACTGAAAATGTCATTTTATAAAGGCTAGAAAAAGAAAAAGGAAGAAGGGATCGTTCAGCAAATATTACTGGGAACACAATTAGAAGATATCCTCCTTGTAATCATTTTTATCAAAAGCATGTAGTAAAACCAACAGCAAATGAAAAGAATCCTTGTTCTTATATCTTCTTTAAATTGGCTTTCAAAGACAGTTCTTCAAAATACTCCACTAACAAAATATTTCCGTCTCGGGGGAGATGTTGTGGACCACTTATACAACGTCAGGCAATGAATTTTTCAAACCAGCATCAAATACTGTATTTTCCTGAATGCAATCTTGCTCCTTGGGGCCAGCATAGAAGGAATGTACGCAAAGTTTCAAGGTAGTCCCCTGTGAATATCAGGCAACTTAAATGTTCTTTTTAAAGCTGAGAAAGGCAGGAGTATGAAGACATTCTAGCAAAGATGTGTTTTTCGCTTTGCAGTGATAGTGAATAAGAGCTTCTGCAAATTTGCGTTACCTGAAAAAAAAATTATGATGGCAAAATGCAGGCTAAAGCAGAGAGGTGAAAAATGGGGAATTGATTAAATTGGTAAGTTGAAGTACTGAGAAGAAGATGGATGTTTAGACAATGAGTATTTAATCAGAAGAAGACATGGAGGATTTAGACTTGAACTGATCAGTTCACAATGTAATTGCCATTCAAAGGGGAGTTGATGAAATCAAGCTTGGAGCTCTTGCAGTTAGACTGCAATTTTAGCTCCTTGGGTTAATTTTCTTTCAGAGGATTTTTATGCTGATGGATGTCCTCAACTCATCTGTTTTGGCTCACAGAAACAGATGTATGGGGCGAAGGTAGACCTTCAGGCCCAGCTATGGTTCTCTTGGAAACGGAGTCTGTGCCAAGAGAGGATAGAGCAATGTGGAAGGTGAACCCAGTTACCTTCTTGTGCAATGGTAGCTCTCCAAAAGCCAAGCAAACCGCTTCTGACTGCTTGACCAGGTAGCTAAGAAGGCTGTCTAACAAAAGCAGGGGGAAACAGGACATTGCTGAGGAGCGTAGTGCCCTGGTGGAGCTAGAGCAATGTAGGCTGTTACTGGCTCATCCTGGAGAAGGGGACATTTTTGTTTGCATGTCCACTTCACGGGAGCCAATACATGTCCCTCTTCATGTGCTCTGAATCCCCCAGGTTCTGTCCTGGTGTCTCCCCCAGGTCAGCCCTGCCACCTCGGGGGCTCTGTTGTCCACAAATCTGTGGCAGGTTGTAGCCTGGCTGCCTTCTCTCAGCACAATTGGCACCAGGAGCCCATGAGAGCTCCCACACATCCTGCATTCCTGGGGACTCAACGAGACACAACCAGTCAAAATACCCCACTGTGGGAGGGAAAATATGAGTATTGTCCTGTCCTGTGTAGCTTTAGCACAGAGGAAAACAACTGAAATGTCCTTGTGAATAAAGAACAAGAAAAAAATTAGTTTACTGAACAGCACATTCTTTGAATGCCTGCAGCTCTGAGACACTAAAACTAAGAGGAAAGAAAAGGGTTGGCTGGAATGAGAAAATGAAATTGCTGCTCCTGCCTTGGAAAGATGGGAGAAGGTGATGTGACATTCCAGGCCTTATGCTGACCTGGGGGACCCGCAAAATGCCATTTCTGTATAAAAAGCATTGGGAATGAACACATTGCTGTACTTGAGAAGAGGAAGGTGTAGCAGCACACAGTATACTTCAGGCTAGTGAATGAAAGCAGAGCCTCATCTATTATCAGGTGCTCAACAGTCTACATAGATGTGCTTCTTTGCACAGCCTTAGCTCCCAGCCCCAAAGAGCTCTCCCAGATGCTGCACAGCCATCTGGTAAGACAGCTAGCCTAGAAGAAAACAGAGAGAAGAGGGGGCTCCTGACAAACATACCTCTCACTTAAGACCTCTTCTTCCCATGGCCACTCGTGCTCTAAAGGCAAATGACACTGAAAATCTCAGCTCCAAACATACCCAAGGGACTCCTAAACCAAACCTGAATTTGGCATGCATTTATTATTTTGGGCAGAGTTCTGGCTAAGATGGGTTCCTGTATTACAGAAGCAAGCGTTTTGCCATTTCCCCGTTTCAGCTTACAGTATTTGCCCTGTTACGTGTCCCTCACTGCTGATGCTGCATTCTGCGGCCTGGCACCGCTCTGCTTGCAGAGAGTCACCTTTTCTTTCTGCATCCTCTGGGTGTCCCCCACTTGCCCCGTGCCTCCTCGAGCTGTGCCGGCTCGCCTCAGCTCCTGCCTCCCCTGGCCACCCGCGTTTGCTGGTATCCCCTGTCCCTGAGCAGCGCAGCTCCCACTCTGAGCTCCGTCCTGACCATCAGCTCTGCCAGCTATCTTGACCTGCAGCACCTTTTGTCATTTTAGTGCTGGACCCCTCCAGGGGCGAGCCTACCAATTCAGCTGATTATTTTCTGCTCTTAAACAACTGTCCACTGAGTAAAATATTATGATTATCAAACCATTTTCACTGGGGAGTAACACAGCTTTTAATACAAGGGGCACCGTCGGGAAAGGTCAGTTCAATTAAACAGTGAACTACTTAGCAGGATGTAGGCTCCCACAGGAGTTATCAGCATCATTGAACAACCAGTGTGGGGCCCTGCAATATGAAGCAGGCACAGCCGGCTCTGGGAAGTAAATAGGTTCAGGTCCATCCAAATGGCCTCTTTTGGCTAATGAAGCTGGTGACAGCCAAAGTAATTCATCTTTAACATAGGAACCCAGAGTTGTGAGTGTGACAGTTATGGCTTATCTGTACAACACATTATTAGTTTTTAAACATTTTTTTCTCCCCACCTTCGAGCATCTCCTTGCCTCTCCTGAAATGTCTTTCTGCCTTCAGCAAGTCTTTAATCCCCGTCTCAGTCCTTTGGTGTTGGGAACTAGTATCACAAGAATGTGTTGTGTCTCCTGATAGTAATGTTTGCTTGTAGGGGCATTTACTGGTAGGCTTCAGAGCCAGGTATACTAAAATAGGTAAGCCACGTAGTTGTCTTTGGAATTACATTCCTGTTTGCTATGTCTCTTTTTCTTCTTTAATAAATAAAGTAGAGTTTTAGACTGACATTCCTTTACCTGAACTAATTGGATACTGTTTCTGTGAAGATGATTCAGGGAAATTTAGTTCTAATCCCAGCTCAGTTAGGATTTTAACTGTGGTGTGCAGATCCTTGGCTAATTCCAGAGCAGATTTAGACCATAATGCCAAATTCCAGGCTACTCAAACCAGAAATGTACCTGTCCCAGATCTGGACGCAGTTGATAGTCTCAGCTGCCCCAGATGTTGATTCAGTTTGTTCTGGACTGTATAGAGATATGAGCCCTTGCAGGATTCATCAGTGGTCAGTCCTCAGTTTGTATTCTGGTCCCATCAGGAAGGTGGGACCGCTGACAGAACTTGGCAGGATCCTGTTGAATTCAAAACCAAATTCTGTTGGAAGTGGAATGTCATTTTCTACCAAGAAGGGAAAATGAGAGGTGACCTTTCTTCCACTGACTTTGTTTTTTCAAGCATGCACAGGATGTGAAAGCAACCATATAGAGGAGTGTATGCCTGGTTCCTATTCAGTGGGCACACAGAACTCCTTTTGTAGGTCTTGAGCAAAATCACAGCATGGAAGGAAAAGGTGAAAATAATCATTCATTGTGCTTCTGTATCACCTTTCATGTAAGAACTTGAAGAAACATTATTCCTATTTTCTTAGAGTTTTACGCAGCCACACCAGTTACGTGTGTGTCTGTAAAGCATGGTGACTAAGGATGGAGAACCGAGGTAGCAGCAAAACAGCTCCGGTTGGTGGTGTGGGCAGTCAGCAAGGGGTATGGGGCAGACCCAGGCACTCTGCCTTGAAGGGGGCTCAAGTCCACCTGAGCCAGGGCTGCTCAGAGACCTGGTGCCTGGGCTATGGGGGATTGAAAGCACTGCATCTATATTTATGCACATGGGTGGTGCCCAAGCCTCCTGGAGGTTTTTGACAGCTTGGACCTTCCTGTGGAGGTTAGGGACTGCGCAAGGACTTGGCCTTTATTCTTTATTCTCTTCTCCTCCTTTGGCTCTCATTCAATGGGACTGGAGGAGAAAATCTTTCCTTACACTGCAGTCGCATTGCCTTCCCTCTCTGTAGGTTACAATTACTGTAGAAACAGCCTTCACCCGAAGCCTCACTGTTGCTGTGTATTTGTTACACACAAAAACAAAAATGCAAATTCCTTCCCTTGTAGATTTCATAAAACAGCCAACAACCAAACAGGTTCTAAACCCAAGAGTGCCACAAATACACCCAGAAGAGCACTCTAGGTGCCTGGAGCAAAAACAGGAAAGTGATGGTGGAGGCTTATGGTGGCGTGCCTGATGCTGCACAAAGCAGGAAATAAAGGGCTTGAAGCAGAGGTCTACACAGGAGCTGGTGTTCAGTCTTGATACTTTCACAAGATATTTTTTTTCTACATGTACATACACATCGCACATTAGAAAGAATTTCTTTTATCCTTTGCCTTTCATTTTAATTTGTGGTTTAGTAGTCATGTTATATGAAAAACATCTAACATCCAGCCTTTGTTTTGCTGTTGCCTTTCTGTCTCAGAAGGCATCAGGGATCCAACAGGTGCCCAAGCTAATGCCCCTCTGTTACACATGGGCAGGAAAAGGGCTAGGAAAAAGTCATGAGTGAGCTCTCTCCTTGCACATACAGTGGCAGAAGACAGCAGATCTCTCCAAAGGAAAAATCATGAGAATGGGGTGACAAGAACAGTCAGCATATTCCCACAGGACAATAGTCTGCCTGTTATTCGGAGTGTTGATCCTGCCAAGCTGGCTAGTACCACGTGCACAAGCAGTAACAGTGCCTCATATGCCAGACATTTCCTAGCTCCAAAAAATACCTTTAAATGGATTTTATGGGAAAGTTTCTAGCTTGCTTAAAAACTGAATTCAGCACTCAGATTCCAGGCCTCCTGTGCCAGTAGTGTGCACTGTACTTCTTGAGTGCAAGAAACAACTGGATGTCAAATCCTGAGAAAGAGCATTTCCTCTTTGTGTGAAGGTCAGGAAGCAGCTGATGCTGTTCTGTTTATCCCAAGCAGGGAGTGAAAGTGCCTGTAAGTGCATCCCTTTCTACCCAGGACCCCGCTTCTTGTGGATGGTGGGTGAATGTTCTTGCAGATGACTCAGTTCCACACCTGCTGAACCCACATGCTGCAGAAACACTGCAGTCTCCAATTTTTCCAAGGGCTTTTTATCTCTTTAAGTGTTCATCCCTCTAATTAAGAAAAAAAATAAATCCCTGGGGAGATTTATCAACAATGTATTTCGCATCTCCCCTTCTCAGACCACAGCAGATCTGAATGTCGTGAGCTCTCTGGATGGGGTTCATTGGAATCCAGATACAAGATTTTGATGTGCATTTGGAGCATGGACTCCAAGAGCTGGAGCTCCATCACTTAAAGGCGATACAGCAGAAGATCTCTTACAGCCAAAGTGTTGATGAGACATGAAAGGCTGTTGTGTAGCATATAGTCTCTAGGTAGGCATCCAAGCAGGGCTGGTGATACTTACCCTCAGCATTGCCACCTTGACTCAAAAGCTGTGTGCTGCTTGTTTCTGTAGGGCTGCGTCCTGCCCCTATGAGACACAGACTGCCCCAGTGCAACAGAATTTAATTTCTGCTATGCGAGGGATTCTGTGTGTTCCTCTCCATGGCACAAATCTGCTTCTTGGCAGGATTTTCGCCAGAGAAAACAGAAAGAGGAAGCTGCAGGCGGCCTTGCGAATGTCAGGGCGTTGGCCAAAAACTAGAGTAGTTTCATCCCATGGCTGTACCACAGCATAGGAGTGCAAAACCTCATCTACGTTGTTGCAACTCCTAGATACTGTATTTTTGGAAAAGAGATGCCAATCTTCCAAATGCTTCACTAGGTTGTCCCCTCCTCCCAGGCAAAACCTGTCCACTTGGGCTTTTTGCCAGTAGCCAGGATTTGGCCCATATTGAGAGAATCAGCCTCTTAGCCGTGATCATTGTTCTCAAAACCTAAAGCTGCTCATATGGCGTTAGACTCCCAGCAGCCCACTTTTGTCTCCCAGGATAGCCCTTGCTATATTTAGGACTAAATCCTCCTGCAGTACCAGGCTGACCCCTTAACTGCGCAGCGCTCGGCAACCTTTCGCCTCTGAGTCCTCCGCACTGCGTCTGCTGCGGACCCCCCGGTAGCTCTGCCTTCTCATTTGTATCTTTGAAGGTATGAAGCAAAACAGTTCTCATCAATTTACAGAGGAGCCAGAGCTAAATTTATGTGTTACTTTTATCAATGCACTTTCCCCCAAAAGATTTACATTGCGTTTCCAACTATGTATCTACAGGGCTAAACAAAGGATTTCTGTGTATTACTCAAAATGAGCTCTCATTGCTTACAGTTATCCCTTCTGCTAAAGCTCTTTCTTACGTTCCTGTGCCTTCAGCCCAGTGTAATTTCATTTGTGGCCTGAAAAGAGGTTTTATGCTTTTTAGTTTAGCAGGGAGGTTAGTCTATATTACGGTATAATTATTCTTTTCTTTTTTTTCCCCTTAGTAACAAAACCAACTTGGTTGAGTGTGAAGAAAATGCACCAGCTAAAACTCTGGGTGTAAATTATTGTGTCACTTAAATAACTTGAGAGCGGCCAAAAAGATATTGCTCAGATTTTCCAGAGCAATTCACACTCAGGCCAAGACCCTCATGTGCCATTTACCAACCTGAAACATCTCTTTTCTAAGCTATGAATCAAGCACAGCCTTAGCACTCCCGCAGCAGCCAGAGCAGCCGTTTACCCTTCACCCTGCTAGATGGCAGTGCTGCCAGGTACCAGCCAGGCTTGGGGAAGGGGCCCTCCCTGGTTGATGCATGCAGACAGCTCAAAACAGGCGGTACAGCGTTTTTGAGAAGAGTAAAATCCTAAATGCAGGGGCCAGAATGAGCAGATCCAGAGGCATTCTTAGCGGGGATTTGGAGACGTTAAGGGGAATTGGAATAAAACCCCCGTGTTTCCCTGCCTCTTCCCCCCTCATCAGTGTTTTCCCATCAGGTTCAGTCAGGGCAAGCACGAAGTCTGTCTTCTGCAGTGTCTTCACTGCTTGCCTCATCTCAGCTGTGCCTGCTACCAACTACTTCAATTTCCAGAGCTGATGCTGCATTTTTTCCTGCTTTCTCTAAAGTGCATTTCAGCACTGTCAGACTGAATGGCAATTGATCGTAATTGCTCTTAAAAACTGTTGCATTCAGTAGTGGCAGAAGTAACAGCTAAAGAGGAGTAGGTCTCCTTTCCTTTCTTTGGCTTTTTGGAAGATGCTGGTGGTGGTGTGGTAGGGGGTCCTGCCGGTCAGGCAGGATTCCTGAGGGTGAGCTCAGGAGAGCACAATGGAGAGAAGAGGATCCAACAGCCCCTGGAGAGCAGGTTTGGCTGGCTCCAGCACGCCTGCATGCTGGCAGGGGGGTTAACCTCAGCCCCTCTGCCACACGTGTCCCTGCAGAGCAGAGGTGCCGAAAGAAAGGCATTAGGCTGCTGCCAAGTCTCAGTGGAAGGTGCAGCAGTCACACGCCGTGTGCTCAGAAAAGCATCTCCCTGCTTTCTCCTTCCCACGTCCTCTTTGTGCTATGGAGACGGCTCTTTGGAAAGCAAACCCTGGGCAGGTCCTCAGCTGGCATCTGTTATCATCCTTCCAGCAGAGGCCACAAGGTGTTCACTGAGGCTCTGCTCTCTCATGGGTGAATCTGCAGTACATTCCTCCCCAGTGCTCAGCATACAGGTAGAACAAGCATTAACATTCATTGCAGTTTGCTGTTATTTATTTAGTTATTTCATCTGTTGCTTAACGTTGCTTGTGGGCTTTTCTTCTAATGGATTTGTCTGGCGTTCTGCAAATCTCCCTTGCAGTCGGCCAGAGGGGTGGTTGCTGATGTTCACATGCTTGCAATACAAAGGGGTCTCCAAATCATCTCTCACTAGTTTAATGACAGGTCTTGGTGACAGGGTGAAGGGATGCTCCAAAACAATCCAAAAGCAGCGAGTGGGATAGCTAGAGCAAGGAGGTTTCTGCCAGTTTATGAAGGGCAAATCGGGCCCTTGGGGCTCAAGTGAATCTCAACAGCTATCTACCCTTAGTGTAATACCACCACCACCACCCGTAATGGGCTAAAAGTGTGCTAAATGGGAAACCTGTGCTTGAAACGAGCAAAGAATTTGCAATTTCCCCTTATTCCCCCTCATCATCTAAAGCTTATGGCTGTGTTTAGGCACAGAAAGGGAAAACTTTGTATCAGCAAGTTAAAATCGAAGGGCTTTCTGGAATCCAGCTGGTGTTCAAAGGTCATGAGAACATTGTGGTTGGCCTTCTCAACCCCCAAAAATTCTCTAGTGTGTCACAAGATGTCACAGTGGGTAAGATACAGGTGGGACTAGAAATACCACTAACATTGCACTTGTCTCATACACACATTTCAGAGGGAAGAACCAAGATTTTCTGCTAAAAAGAAATGCTCTTAACAGAGCACAGTTCCTGAGGTCTGCCAGGTGCTTTGTGCAAGTCAGGTGGTGGTGTTATTTTTTTATCATTCAGGTTTTCTTCCCACATATTTCTCGGGTGTTCCCAAGGTCCTGCTTGGCTGCCACCCATGCCCTCCTCAGGGTCACTGTGCTGTGGCTTCCAAGGGGGAGAGAGACCTGAGATCACATTGCAGCGCATTGATTTGAAGCAGGTGCAGCTTTGAGACAGTTTCTGCTATCTCAGCCACCTCCCACGTTCCCGTCTGGATTGCAAACTTACGTTGTTTTTTCCTTCCTCCCCCTTTCCCCTCTTGTCAAGAAAATTTACAGAACTTGTCCTTCATCTCCTTCCAAAGATAGAGCTTGTGGAAGGAAAACAGCAGAGAGATGCTGAATCCTATCAGGGTTCCCTGCACTTAAGCTGTCAGCTGTAGCTGGGGCAGGATTTCCTCTTGGTTTCATGTAATTGTAGAAAAGATTTTTTTTGTGATTTACCTGGCTGGTTCCTTCATTTTCTAATTCACAGAAGTTACTTTTCCCCCTTTAAAATTTACTGTTTGTTCTCCTTTATATCATGCAATCATGATGGCAAGGGGAGTGGTTACGCTGTCTGAAGTGTAACCCTCATGATAAAAGCCTACATACAGAGAAGATGTTCAGTGGACCTGTATAGCCCTCAGGCCCACTGCGTAGTTCTTCCCACCAGGGAGGAGATGTGATTCAGGTGCCCAAAACAATGAAACAGGGTCTGCCTTTTTCTCAAGAAGAGATACACGCAGACCCCATTGCCTTTTTTGCCTTGGTTCAGGATCTGGGGAACAGTTCTGGGGATGTTTGACAGCAAATCTGCTCTGGTTCTAGGAGTCTTGTAAGGGAATTATTTGTTTCCTGGAGATGAAATCCACCGTAATTACAAAAGCAGGTTAGTGTGTCACCTTCCATCTTAGACTGACATTTCCAAGTGTGCATCCATCCTCACAGGGGAGCATCACTGCAGCCAGCACTCATCAACGGCACGCTGGGTGAGGGACTAAGTCTCCGGCTAGCTCAAAAAACCAGCTCACCAGGGCTTGCTCACACACATCAAGTCAGTCCCTGTCTCCACTCGCAGCTGCCACCGCAGTGGCCTGAGATGGCGGCTTGGTGCTCAGAGGTAGCTGGCAGGGCTGCAGGGAAGGCCAGTGGGACGCGTGATGCCTGTCAACTCCTAGACAGATCTTGAAAGGCTTTTTTTTTCCTGCTTTCTGTCTGTTTTGAAAAGCAGGGTGCTACCTCATTTAATGGTTTAATAGACCAGTTGGGCAATTTTTGTTAGAGGATTGTTTTGAATTTCTGTTTTTGCAATGTGTCTCCCTAAAGGATTGCTGTCTTAAGTCTAGAGCAGGGAGCTGGGGGGCTGAGTCCCCCCTGGGAAGTGGTACCCAGCAGTGACTGGGAGACGCTGCACTGCCTAGATGAGATGTTGCTCCCACTGTTGTACAGATGTGGCACAGGAACTTCCCATGGCACTTGCAAAGAAACGTCGCAGTGATAATTCTCGCCAGACTGCTCGCAGCGCAGGAGACTAATGTCTAGAGCTGCAGCTGCTTTGTTAGAAATCACCCAAGTAGTGGATTTGGCTTTGTGTATTCACGGAGCCAGTAATAACGAGCTTGTCACTCTATAATAAACAGAGTTCTCTCAGCATAAGGATAGGAAGGCTCAAATTTTTGGCAGCAGTGTCAGGTATGTCAGGGAGTATGCATGTGTATGAAGTGCATCACTAGAGACGCTGGCTGCAGTTGCAGATTTTGGTCCTTGTTGAGGTTACGCTCCTGCTCCACCACATGATAAAGAGGAGGAACAAAAGCAGCTGCTCAGTAAAATAAGAAATGAGAGACCAGTGGGTTGTAATTATCTAAAGTGAGTTAAAACTCTGTGATAGAAGGGGACAAGCCTGTTCATCCAAGTTGCACAGAGCAGCTAAAGCCATACAGTCACCTCTGTTGACAGGCCTGTTGCTTAGGCTTCCTCAGAAGAATACATTCAGTCGCTAGACCTCCAGTAGCTTTCAGTGTATTTAAGAAATGAGGAGCTGCAAAACGTTAGCTGTAAATTCTCCCTAGCAAGTTGCGGATTTCAGAACACACAGCAGAAAATAGCTTGGTGGCAAAAACAGAGGAGGGTAAAGATCAAAACAAGTGTCCCAGCCACTGGCTTTTCCTGCCCCGCAGCTGGGTTTGTTGTGTAACTGGGCAGAACACACGCTGCAGCCACACTTTCAGCAGGAACCTTCATGGTGCAGTCTCAGCGGGGATTTTGGCTGCAGCAATGTAAGCTGTCCTGTGCTGTTGCAAATTGGAAGGCAGTCTTTGCTGACCTGAGCAACTGGCTCAGGCTTCCAGTAGGTGCTTCAGAAACGCAGTGCTGTAAAAAAAAAAAGATCACTGTGTCATTTGTGACTCCAGTCCAGAGCTTCTTCAAAGCAAGCCCTTTGAATTCTTGCAATTAAGCAGTAAAGTTTGCTTCTGAAGCTATGCATGTCCCCCCTTTCCCCTATGCCCAGCTTTCTTTCTTCATTAGCATTCAAAGTCTAGGAATAGTTATTCCCTGTTTGATTGTACCTTTGGTGAACAGCTGAAAGGTAGCGGTGTTGCTGTTCAGTGATTCCAAGATGTGAAAAGCAGAGAAAATGCTTCATACCAATTAGCTAACTGCGGTGGCAGTCGGGCTGTGGGTGTGCAATCGTCCAGTTTTTCAGGGAAGGGCTTCAGTTAAGAAGTTGCCTTGTATTTTATTTCATCTCAGGATCGAAGTAATTTCTCCCCCTTCCCACAGCCAGATATTGAGTTTATACTGTTTTAAGGTCAAATACATGAAGTCGTCTTGACATGAGCGAGGATGATAGTTGTTGCTGGCGTGCCAGCAGGTTGTATGGCCAGCCAGGTTCTGCTCTGCTGTCTTCTCCTTTGCCTGCAAATAGCTCACCTGATCGGTCTGCGTGGCAATGAAAACTGAATGTTATTTTCCAAAAATATTGTTATTGCCTCTCAGAGCTGACCGTAGGTAAAGAAATCATTTGGAGTCAAAAGGTAGTAAAAAAATGTAATCATGTGTCTATCAAAATGTTAATCAAAATACCCCTGTCACACACTGCCTTACCCCAGCCCCACAGCACCTTCCTGGCCACCTCGGCACCCCCTCCCACCAGCAGCCTGCAGGTACTGGCTGCTGCGAGGGAGGACCACGAAGAGGAGGGGGGCTCTGGAGACCCCTCAGGCCCTTTACTGTTTATGGGCTACAAGGTGGCTGCCCCACTTGCTCATCAGTCTCCTCATGGTCTTGGAGAAGGAAGGAAAAAGACTTCTAGGTATACAGTTAGGTGGGTTTTTTTTCCCAGGTAATTACGAAGAACTCATTAGGAGGACATGGAGTCTCCTTGAGAGACCTTAACAGGTAACAGTACGGATGAACTGGATGCAATATGGTTGGGTTTAAATCAACTGAATCCCAAGCTTCTGCTAGTCCAAGTATTTGAGAGAGAGAGGATTTTTAAAATCCTTATTCATACCAGAGAAATAGAAACCTTTTGATGACCGTATCCATGACATGCATTATTTTCCCTCTTCTTGTCTCAGTGCATACTTGGCTCATTCTGTCCTGAATAAATAAAACAAATGTCCCACAGCTGGATGTGAAATCTCATGGCAGTGCTGTAGGTGAGAAGTATGAAGCTGTGCCCTCCCTTGTGTTTTTCTGCAGCAAGAAAGCTTGACAGTTGCTAAATGGCTTTATATGAGCATTTCCTTGCAAAATCTTGTGCTATCCTTCAGCTGGATAGTGCTACACAAATGAGGATTTGTCAGGTCTAAAAGCAAGTATGGAAATTAACCAGTAAAAATTGTTCCGCACCAGGTTGCAGCTCAAAGGATACGTTTATGCTGTGTCGTAGGAAAACCAGTGGCAGTTATGCCCCTCTTAGGACTACACCGAATAAGTGCAAGAAAGCTGAATTAAGCAGTTGTTCTATGTATAGACAGGTCATCACTAATTACCCATGATGGTGAAGATAAGGGAATTCTGCTTGGCTTGTTAACTCTGTGAAATAAGCTACGTGGCTTCCGTCTGGTTTGGCTCTTCTAAAGTTTCATGTACAATGGCTTTAGGGCAGGAGAGAATATTTCACGTTGTATGAATCAGTATGGATAAAATTGCTCATTAAGTTTATAAAAGTGCTTCCTTGGGCAAAGTCTAAGAGAAATGTCCAGGGTGCCCGTTTTTCTCTTGAGTTCCTTTAATGTGTTCTCAGTCTTTATTTGGTAAAAGTATTTTGATTTTATTTCCTTGGTGTTTGGGATAATACCTATTACAAATCCAGGGATAATTAGGAGAAGAAGAGCTGACTGTGTTAAGGTATTCTCAGCAGGAAAGTAAAACTAAGCAAGGAAATTGGAAAAGTGTAGGCATGAAGTTCTGCTGCAATGAAACACCACTTTGTAAGTTTGAAGATGCACATAGTAAGTGCTCTCAGAGCAAACTGGTAACAGTAGTTTGACTTGCTAGGAGAAAAAAGACCCTATGGGAGGGACTCGCCTGACATAGCTTTATACGTGTGATATGATATAGCCATTCAGTCTGAGCTAGTTGTAAAACCTCCCTGCACAGTCACCAGAGATACAAGCTTTTTCAGGATGTTAACAGGCTGGCTTACTTTAAGTGTGTGTCTTAAGTGGAGATGAAATGTGTCCAAGTATCCATTCCCCTCCATGAACGGGAGGGGAGTGCTGGGTGATAGTTCAAGTATCCATGAGTGGTAAAATGAAACCTAATCTATGGGACAATTTCTGGTGTTTATTTCTTCCTTCTTCCCAGTAGTTTCAGCCTGGCTAGACAACTCCTTATAATCTGGGGACTTCAGAGAGTTGCAGTCTTTGCAGAATAACTCTGATTACTGAATAATGTGTGCCAGCCTTTGGGGTGAGGGCCATCTCTTTGTTTTGTGTTCATACAGCCCCAGGCACAGCAGGGTCCTGCCCCAGGATGGCCCTCCTGTACACTACCACAACACAGATAATCAATAATAGCAGACTTAATCAGAACTTTGATCAGCCTCTCTTCCTTCTAATTCGCTCTGTTTTAAATCCCTGTGATGTCTAAATGAGGTTTGATAACAATTCTCTGTCTCTCATTTCCTCCCGTCCCACAGGAGCACATTTACAAGCTGATGAAGAGTGACAGCTACGCGCGCTTCCTCCGTTCGAATGCTTACCAGGACTTATTGCTGGCAAAGAAGAAGGTATCTGTTGGAAAGGACATGCTTGCATCTCTTAGCACCTCTTGATTCTCGCCTGCTGCTTGCTGCTAGTGTGAAAACAAAAATATTGTTTCCTTTTTTTTTTTTTTTCCTTTATTTAAGAAAGGAATGAGCACTTTTGTTTTCTTCACTGGGGGCACAGGGTACGGCATCCGTATGCACAGCCTCAACGTGTGTTTTGGGGAAAATATGGTGACCCAAGGTAAAAATAATACAGAGAAGTTACTGTCTTGCACAGCTGTCTCCCAAACTCAGTGCTGGCAATTAAAATTGCCTCTTCCTCATGACAAAGATGGTGCCTGGTATGAGAAGTAAACCCCATCAATCTATTCATTTCTGGTGCAAAATTCACTTGTTGTGGTGTTCACCTCCCTAGCCTCACCATGTGCTCTTCCCTTTGGATGCCTTACCTGTAGACCTTCCTGCAGCGATTCCCATGCTCCTTTTCTCCCTTCCCTTTGCTTTTGGCACCCCAGAGATGTTTCCTTTTCCTTGAAGACGAGAAATAATTGCAACCCATGCAGTTATCAAGAATTTCAGCCACATTTTCTCACAGGAGAACTGAGTTTGAGCTCTTTTTTAGCCTTTTTGGTGTCTGCATGTGCTCTGCCAGCACCATGTTTCTGCCAGCACCCCCCAGTTCAGGGTAGCAAAGGAGTGGTTATATAGAGTTACGGCAGCTCCTGTCCAAGTGTCCTTTCTTTCTGAGGGGGCCAGGAGGTAAGATACTAATCTCTGCATTTATGGTTGTGTTCAAATGCTTCCTGCACCTCCTGACTTATTCCCATAAGTTTGCATGTCCGACACTGTGCATGTGCATGCATGTACACGTGTACACGTCGCACTTACATGTGGCCTCCAGGACCGTACATAAACTGACTCCTGCAGCCCGAGCGTGTGGTTTCCCATCACCATCTTCCCTGCTGTTTTTCTGCTGCATTCTCTGTGTGCTGCCAAATTGCATTGCATCGGCACAATACAATGAAATCCCAGTGGTATTTTTGTCCTGATTGTCATTGTGTGCCCTAAAAGCATGCATATGGTGACAAAAGAAGACAAACCCCTCTGTCTCCTGTGCCTGGGACTACTGGCAGGTGGATTAGGGGAAGGTAACGGAGGGCAGCAGTCAGCGCTGTGTTTTAAAATGTCTGGTTTGAGACAGCATGGACCAGTGCTGCTTACATTTGAAAAGGTTAGAGCTGACTTAGAGTTCAGAGGCTGTGGGGAAAGAAGAAGGTGCAAGGCAAAGTATTCTGATGGTATAAAGCATAAAGAACCTTTGTCATCTTCCTACCCCTGTCAGCTAACAGTGTGTGTCTCCCACCCCCAAGTCTCTCTCAAACATGAGGGTTCACGTGCTTCAAAGCAGGAGAGTTTTCTCCTCCCAGCTGAGCCCATTCAAACTGGAGGTGGGTTGGGCTTTTTTTGCAATCCTTGTTTGCTGTCAGATCAAACCCTGAAAGTGTCAGCGTGACATCCTCATCCCCCTCCAAAACTGCCGGAGGAGCAGGGTTTGGTGTCATGTTAACACAACCATGAAAATAAGAATCAAGTTTCTTTCAGAAAGAGCTGTGGGTGCACTAGTAAACATAGCGAGGTGCAAAAAAGGGCAGGAGTAGATGTGTGTAGATGGGTTGTTCACCAGCTTCACGCAATGCTTGGGGGGGAGTTGATGTTACTCCAGAATCTGTAAAACTCTTTGCAATCACGTTGCATTGTGTTGGGCAAGTGAACATTTCTGAAGCAGTGCAGGTACAGAGATGCTGACAGAAAGAACATGGAGTTTATGTTCACTGAGCTACATGGTAAGATCTTTAGTACCTTCAGTGCAGCTTTGAGGAGGCATCCCGTTAAAATTCCTCTAAATAGCTAGAAAGCAGAGGAAGGAAAAGAGAAACCCAGTGGCATATCAGAGCCTGCGTGGATGGAGGATTTGGTTTACAGCCTGCGTACAAAGTGCTGGGTTCACTGATGTGAGTAGAAATTCACTGCAGTTTAAGACTTGATGAGTACGTCTCTCTGGGGCATAAGTATGTCTTGCCCCAAAGACATTATCCTAATGTTGCCTGTGTACCATGCCAATATGACATAGCCTTACTTTTATTACTGAAAATAAGTTCTGTCAGAAGCACAGCATGATAGACTTGGGCTAAAAGAGTTGCTTGCACAAAGGAAATGAACTTCTCTATGGCTTGAGATTCACACATGAATATTTTGTGGGTAAGTTTATTGCATTTGGGATCTTTTGCCCTCCAGCACTGGGTTATGGCAAGCTGAGTGAGCAGAAGAGAAAAGGTTGGCTGTGTGGCTAAAACATAGGACTGGGAGCCAAAAAATCCATGCATTTCCCCTGGTTCTCCCACTTACTTTCTTGTGTGACCCTAGAGAAAAGAGGGTTCAACTTTGCCTGCCTCATATCCTTTTCTCTGTCGAATGGGAATAATAGCGACCTGCTCAGTGGAGAGGTGGCAAGGCTTGATTAGCGCCTCAAAACATGCTTGACATTTTTGAGATTCGTAAGATACTGTGAGTTTGAAGAGTTTCTTTTTTTCCACACCATACAATATCCACAGATGTGGGAGCTTCCCCTCCTTGCTCTGGGAGTGCAGTAGTGGAGGAAAGGGAGGGAGGAGAAGTTATGGGTCGGGACTGAGATACAATGACAGAATTATGAGGGGCACCAGGGAGGATAAAAAGAACATATTGTTCACACCACTAACTGATGCAAGACAGTGGACATAGGCTGAGCACAGACCAGACATACATACTTTGTTAATCCCTTTTGGACTTTTTTTCCCCCTCGTTCTTCCCAGTGTCGTTATTACAAATAACCACAGAATTATTGGCCTCAATCCTGCAGATTCATGGTGCTCAGCAGGGAACATGAGGTTGGCCTCCAGCAAGGGTGTGATTGGAAGCAGTGTGCTGCCAAGGGGGAGAGCTGGGTGTAGCTCCCCGCCTCGCACAGAAGTCCTCCCCCCCTGCCAGGCTGGAGGAGAGGAGGGATGAGGACAGAGCCCTGTCCTTGGGAGGAACGCCTGTACACCCGTCCCAGCTTGAGCTCTGGGCCTCCATGGCCAGCCTTCCCCCTGCAGCAGAGAGGAATCACGGGTCTGCTGAAAGCGGAGGGCTCAGCGGCGAAGGGCTGGATGGTGCTGCGATCCCGGACCAACTCATCGCGTGTTATTTGTGTATCTACACAACACGCCCCACTCATGCTGTGCAGAGTAAAGCGTCGACCTGCTCCTAGTTCTGTTGATATGCACGTTACTGCAGGCTGCTTGACAGCAGGTAATCACCCGGCCCTCCTCCACAAGTAACCAAAATGGTGACTGGGTGTCCTTAGACAGCAGTGAGTCTCCTGTCAGAGCGAGTGCCGTGACAAACCTACTCGCTCGAGGCAAGGAGGAGTTTGGGCCAGGTGACTTGGCTGCAGAGCAGGGGTTTATTCCCTGGGGAAAGAGCAGTGTGGATTAGTTAGTACACCATGGAAAGGATGGGGGTGCACAGGAGCTGTGTTAACCGTGAAGGAGCAGCCAGATGTGCTCTGGTAGTTATTTTTGAGGAGAAGGGAGAGAAAGGAAGAGAAAAGACCTCGAGGCACTTTCCATTGCTCCCCATAAAGGTGAATTGATGACGGTGGTGGGTATCTCTGAGTTAGCAGGCACTTGACTGCCAGCTGAAGTGGCAGCTGAGCTGTCGGGGCTTGGGTGCTCATGGCAGCCTGGCACGGGATGGCTCCCTGCCGTCCATCCCTGCCCTGCTCCCTGCCGACGCATCCCTGCAGACAGGGGAGCATCCTGGAAAGGCTGCTGTGCAGCCACGGCTGCTGTGCAGATGGGCTGGGAAGCCACAGGAGTGAGCCCTGTCGTACCAGGTGAAGGAAGAGCAGGTTGGTGTTTGCTTGGTTGAGAGCATTGTTTTCCTCTCCAGCTGGAGAAGGGTGAGTTCTCTGTGGCCCTGTGCAAATGGACACAAAACAGATGGAAAATCCTGTTCCAGCCATTTGGTTGTGGTGTGTATGCCCTTTGCTTTCTTGCCTTGGACAGGCGTACAGGACTGCCTGAGGAGCCCGGGACCTGCTCCTGGCCTTTTCCTGAGCCAGGGTCAGGGAAGTGGTTATTCTTTATTTTCGCTGATGCCATTCCTTCTGGAACACATGATTTTCACCAAGTTAAAGTTCAAAAAAAACCCCACCCCAAGCCCCAAAGTCTCATACCAAAAAAAGATTTCATAGCTAACAAAATGAAGCCTGGGGTGCGGAGAGGGAGGGAGGAATTTTTACAGACCTGCAGTTCAGAAGACTAAGCTTTTGGATGTATTTCTTTACCCCTTTTCAGATTCCTGGCAAAAAATGTCAGCAGGGCAATGGCTAGGAGCTTCATGCCATGAGGGACAGGCTCCATATTCAGCACACACCTTTTGAAACACTGCTTTTATCCAGAATCCATGTCCCAGCTGCTCTATATTGTCCAGGAAGGTTCCTACTGCAGATTTTGTCCCCATCTCAGTCCCATCAGGGCACACGCAACCAGTTTGATTCAGTGGCAGGACTTGGCTTGAATGTTGTAAAGATGCTGAACAATTTTCTCGTAATTACTTTTAATAATCAGTGTCAGATGGCTTTCATTAAGTTTTTTTCTACTTACACTGCTCTGTGCCAGCAGAATCTACACAAAGGAACTTAAAACTGGGATGGCTAGGTGAATAATTAATGACAAAAAAGGAAATTTTGGAGTAGATAATCACTAATTAGTGAATGGCTCCTAAGTGGTGAGATCTGTTTTTCTGCACCTACCTGGGCTGAGAGGTTTTCATCTGCAGCAGGGGTGCTCATTTCATATTTTATCCGACTGCACATGTCCTTTGCCATTAGCTGGTAGAGTCTGTTGGTGTATTTAGTGGAAAAGATGGCCTTTTTTGCACCTAGGAGGACTGCTTGACCTGGCGCGTGCCTGCGTTTCTCTGTCTGTGGCCTTTGCACTCGCCGTGTGTGTTGGTGCAAACGCTGCTGTGGTGCTGCCACAGGCACAGCTCTGGGGTCCGCAGCCTTCCTTGCCAGACACTTCCTCCGCAGGACCCCAGATCTGTTCACGGGACTGAGAAAGCTCTGACTCCGCCTCTTTTTATTTCTTTTCTTACTTGGTTATTTTTAAATTTCCTTCCTCTGCTGTGCGAGGCAGCCTCCGCACCTCCGTGCTGCGCTGGAGGGGATGCGGGCGGGCAGTTGCCCCTGCAGCCGGCTGCTGGCCACACGCTCTGCGGGAAGCCGGCAGGAAGAGCCGGGGAGCCCGACAGCCAGCACCCACACCCACTGCCATCAGAACTGCTCCAGCCATCTCACCACTCCGCAGCCAGCCTGCCTCAGCTGCTTCTTATTTCACTGGAAAATGTCATGCTTTGACTCAGAGCTGGATGCTGTGGGGATGAGCTCTCCGTGCATCCAGCTGGTCCCCGCCTGCCGTCCCCATGCCAAATGCGCAGAGTTGCTGCCGCCCGTGCTCCCGAGGCGCTTCCGTGGGACGCCAGCTCTGCCCTCCGTGCCCGCTTCCCCACCTGTGTCTTCAGCCATGGTAGGGAAACAGCCTTGCGCGTGGCCGAGCTCTCAGCACCCCAACAAGGTGCTCATCGTCTTTGGAGACCACTGTCCTGCCTTCCTGCTGGGTGGGAAGCTGCATCACCTTTCGGGCAGCACAAACAGAGACACTTAAGTTGTGACGGCGAGTGCAGGGGCACAGCGTGGCCCGTTTCCAGCAGCTCACTCTCCTTGCCCCCCAGTGCACGCCAAAGCTCCACTTCAAAACGCGGTTGGGCCGGACGCTGATTTTCCAGCCCGTGGCAACGTGATGCTGCAGACTCCACGTGCCTTGCTCCACGGAGCGCTCTGTCCTTTGTGGAGGTGTTTCTCCTCCTGGGTGAAACTGTGCCTTTACCCTGGCTGCCGGCGGGTCTTGCCCCCGCTGCGGGGGGCCAGCGCGGAGGCCCAGTTCACGGCCATGCCCTGCTGTTCTCAGCCCCGCTCCTCGTGGTGCAGGACCGCAGCCTCTCACTGTCACCTCTGCTGACTCGGGGTGCGGGGGCGCCTCTGAGGCTCCTTCTAGGAGGGGATCTGTGATGCTCTGAGCACTTGCACTACTACCCTCAGCGGAAGAGGGAGGCTGACGTTTCTTTTCCCTTTCCTCGCTCACGTGCAGGGAAAGGCAACAAACCCTTGGGTTAGCGCACGTTAAATACTTCTTTGGGGAGCCATTGGACTGGGTGCGACATGTTTGTCACTTGGTACGTACTCTGAGGCCTTGGCTCCATCCTCAGTGTTGGCTAAAACAAGGTGCCTCTAGCTTTCACTGTTGATACCTTTTTTGGGACATCAGAGCTGGTGGTGTGGCTTCCTCAAATGGTTGTAAGTGGGGAGGTAGCTTGACTCTTTCTTCTAGACAAAGAATATTACTTGTCTTAAAAGGGTCTTATGTTCTGATCTCGTCTTGGTGATGCGGCAGGGAGAATCAGCCCCAACTCTGCCTCGTGTGCTTCAGAGTAACCATCAGAGAGCTGCTGTTTATGGCAGCTGTGATGGGCATGCAGAAAAATCAAAAGGCTTTGCCTAGACTCACCTACACAAGTTCTCATGCAATTTACCTGATATGCTTTTGACTTCCTTACATCTTCCCTATCTGTTTTTTGCACTGGTGCCTTATCCTGGGCATTGTTACTGCAGCTGAATCTGTGGCAGATGATATGGCAGGTAGGCACCTCTGATGAGCACCTCCAATGCAATGCTTGTTTCCAGTGCGCTGCCACGCACCATCATTACTGTGGCTTTCCCTTAGGTGTAGCTCCTATCCTCTTCACTGCAATTTTACTTCCATTTTATCACTTCCATTTCTCTGGCTTGCCACATTAAAATAAGTTTCTTTCCTGGAAATCAGCAGTGCCCACAGCGTTCTCACAGCAATGAGCTTTCCTTCATATTATTGAGTTTCTTCATTTCTCCATAACAATTTTTTTCTCTTAGATATTCCAGCAGACATGCCAATAAATTATTTAGTTCTTCCTTGTTAGTGACAATTAGATCTCCCTTGTGCCAAATGAATGAAGCGCTGCAGTGAGCAACCTTCTCGGGGATACGTTAATAAAGCCATGATGCACACGCTTGTCTTCTCACAGTGAAGTTGAATGTCTTCTTGCCTATGACTAGTCCTGTACTCCAGATACAGGCAGATTTGGGGCACTGGTCTTTTTGTATCTTTCTGTGGCCTTGCACAGACTTACATACTCTTGTCTTATGGTTTGATGTAGCCAACGTTATTGGAAATGTCCTTCTACCCTCTGGATAAATAGAGGAGTGTAGGTTCCCTGGCGATGAGTTCAGTGGTGTTCTTCCAGCCCTGTATTCACTCACATATTGCTTTTTAATATTGTAAAAGTTACTGTGGTTTTTTTCATCTCTCTAAGCAAGTAGATGGGAGCCTCCTATCAGCTGTTTGGCAGATGTTAACCAGAATCAGAGGTCCCAGCTCAAACAGCCAGAGAAGGAAAATTCAATGAACAAGAAATCAATACCAATAGCTGTGAGATACAGCAATGCACAGACGCTGTTTGAACCATTCAAAAAACTCACAGGAGAAAAGGTGACATTCTCCAAGAGTAAAAGTAGTGGTCTCATTCTTTAAGGGGCTTTGGTTTCTTATGTTTGCTATTGCAAACACTGATTTCTGCTTTTTACATTTTTTTATAACGTTTTCCCCTTGCCGCTTCCTTATATTTTGCTGCTGTTTTGAAAAACTGCATTTAAGCTGAAGGGTTTTTTCTGTATTTTTTTCTCCCCACTTTTTCCCTGTTAAGCCAGAGAATGAGCAAGGTCGTAGAACTTCTCTAGAAAAGTTCACTCGCAGTGTGGTAAGTTCCTTTTCTTTTCCCTCCTCCCTTTCCTCAGAACTTCATTTTCAGTTGCGGGGAATGTGGATGCTTGACTTTTTATTTCATCCTTTATTTTTGCAGCTAGCATCTTTGCAGCTTCTCTTTTAATACCGTAGCTCATCTAAATAGTAGCTCTAAAGAAGGGAGGGTGGGAAGGGAAGCAGAATTCCATAATGCTCATTCTAGCTTATCATCACCGCAAAAGCAAATTGATTTTTGTCTAGAATTAAATGCAAGGTTGTCTTTTTGCTGTGTTCCCACTACAGTATTTGTTGTGGCTTTTCCTTGCGCAATGAAGTAGAAGAGCATGGTTCTCATAGTGCCATTGCAAGAGTATCCGTATTGACCTCCGTGCATGGTTAATGATACCGTATGTATATACACATACATATCCACCCACAGCACTGCAGCTACTTCCTCCATTGCCCCCCTCTGTCAGAGCTCATGTAAATAGTGATGGGCAATACCCTTTGACTCGTTCATGATATTGATACCGGAAAACGAGCATAGTAACTGCAAGAAACACCACACTTAAACCTTTTAGATAAGGGGATGGTGGGATCTCAAGGGCAGCGGACAGATGTCCTCTCCTGTCTTGTCCTTTGCCAGTCTCCAACCGCCAGCCAGTCTGATGGTGGTTCTGGTCAGACTGGTGTGGCTGCAGAGGGATGGTGCAGCACAGGGTGGTTGGGCACCATCTGGGGCTGCTTCTCTCCAGCCCCCAAGGGCAGGACCCCAGAGCATGGGCAAGACCCGCTCATCCCACTTGCTTTCAGGAATCTGCGTGTACAGATTTTCTAAAGGAAGGGAAGAGTGGGGGCAGGACTAGAGGCAGATGCTTCAAAGTGGGGTGGAGGAGCAGGGACACTGGGCAGCACGGGGTGTGACAGGCTGTGTGCGTGGGGTGGCACAGAACAAGCTCAGGGCTGGAGCTGAAGATGCAGCATCTGGGTCAGCGGGGAATTATTCTTGTGTTGTTCATATCAAGTATACTTTGACTGGGTGCGTCATGTGGTTTTGGCATTAGACTATGAAGGCATTAGACTATGTGTATATACGGTACATATGCTTGCACTTGTGTGTGTATGTATATTTATATATATGCTATATACGTACACATGGCATATAAATATTAAAACATTTGTACATACAGATAGAAAAGGGGAAACTACGCAGGTAAGTGCGAGCTGTCATAGAGCAAATAAGCCTAGAGGGGTTCTTTCTGACGCTACCATGCTACTGCACAAGCAAACCCAAATGTAACACTCAGAGCTTTGTAGTATATCCACTGGCAGGCTTCCTGAGGAGTGTATTTATATAGCTAATGCATATGCACACATTTAAAATATGTTGATACAAAATATATCACTACGCCCATCTGCATATTTACTGCTTTCTAAGAGTCTGCCAGAAAGAGGAATAGGCAAGATATTTTTTTAAGACAAACTATGCAGAAATATTTACACCGAGTGGTAAATTCTGCTTCCAGATTTGCCAAATACATAGAAGAGTTACTCTCACTTTACTAGACTGGCTGGGTTTATAGTAACACAGCCAAGGATGGATTTTTCTCTTGCATTTGATTTGAAGGGTAATTTGGCAAGCTGAGTTTGGGATGGTAGAATTATAATATAAGTACCTGTAAAGTACCTGTAAAGAAAATTTGGCACTTTAGTTCATTTTTGTCTTTCTGGCTAGCATACTGTAAACATTTTCTTTCATTTTTCTTAATAGAGATATAAAATGGCATCCTCTGTTGGCATGGGGGCTACCAGAACCAGGAAGGATATGAATTTTTTAAACTTTGCATTATGGCAGTCTGTCACTACTGTCAGATGAGAAAGTAGTCACTGTGTTGGCATGTCATCATGTCCTCAGAGGATGGCATTACCAAAGCAGTAACACTCTGGTGTACTCAGGGGACTGAATTAAGACCAAGTTAATTCTGCATGCTCTAGTTCTCCAAAATGCACTGCGATTTCCTGACTCTGTAGGAGTGCAGCAATACAGCAGCCCTCATTCCCAGAGCTCCACTATACTTTTGTGATTGCTCATTACAGGATCACATATTCAAGCTGACCCTGCACAGGCGCGCTGAAGTTAAGCATATGCTTAAGGTTTGGCTAGAACAGAGGCTTGAATGCTCGGCTTTCTTCAGGAGGAGGCTCTAAACCAATTTTGTAAACAGAAAAGTATGAAGTCAGATTTCCAGCCATGGCTGTAAGAGGAACGTCCAGAACAACCAGGGCTAGAAGTTTGTTTGCCTTAAGGAGCCGTTGCAGAGACGCAGTTGTGGCTCCCAGACTGGCTGTGCTGCCGGGGGACCTGGGCCACCTCCGGACTGTGCTGCTCTGTTTGGCTCTGGGAGGGCGCAACAGACCCCTCCGGGGAAATTTTCAGATATAACTGTGGTGTGTGACCCAGTGTTTTGGGAAATGACTAAATCGAGGTCCTTGAAGTCTTGGCAGCACGTGCTCCAGGCCATGCGCCTCATGGTGCTGGTGCTGGGCGTATCTTCAGTGGATGTGGTGCCTGCTGGGGGCAGCTCCCGGAGGCCTGAGCCAGCCTGGTGGGTGCTGCCCAGCCAGACGTTCCCCGCAGCCTTCGCACTCCCCAGGAAACCCTGCCACAGCCATGGGAAGTGGAACTGTAATGCAAAACTCAGGGCAGGACTCCAGAACTTTGGGTTTGGATAAAAACGTGAATTTTAAAGTAAATTGCATTTCAATTTCAAGATTTAAATATAGATTGCAAGGACACGATTTGACTGAAAGCTTATGTCATTTAGCAAAAACATCAGGAAAATTATTGGTCGAGGAATAGCTCGAAGTCGGTTACAGTGGGTATTAAAGTGGTCTTGTTGTGTTTGTTCCTTATGCACCACCATGATTATTGATAAGGTCATAAGAATATTTAAAATGTGTTTTAAAATTCAAAGCAAATTCTCTTCCAGCATCAATCCGTTATTGTTTCCTATAGCACTCTAGTACTTCAGGCCTTTTCAGAACCTCCCCTGAATACTTTTTAGCTCATTGTTTCTTCAAATAAAGCAGTTATGATTGTTTAAAATCTGCTATAACTTTTCAGCTGAGATAAGCAACACAGGGAAAACATATATCTAATGATGTTATGGTTTCCTTTTGCAGCACTGTGCTCAGGTTTGGGGAAGTTGGTTCCTCTGACAATGTAGGTGGCATAGAGCCAGAGCAGGAGCATGGAGATGGTGGTTCATGACCTCTTCCTTGCTGATGATGCTGTACTTACGGGGGTGCTTTCCATACCAGAGAAGGCCTATTTGTAGCCAGAATGCCAGCCATGCCTGACTCCTTAGACAGTGAATCTTCACTTGAGTGAAAAAAGTCAGACTCTCTAGGTTTGCCTCTTCTAGTTTCTTGCATCTCGGCAACTCTTGTTTGAGAAAGGAGAAAAACAACACTTAAGAAAAAAATAGTAAAGCTTTGTCGACAAACTGCAAACAATATTGCAGGCTTTTTGTCTCTTACTTGGGTTAAACCCTGCCCCAAAAAAATCTTTCAGTGCTTCCGAATTGCTCTCCTGCACTGGGTGGAAACTGTACAGCTTGGCTTTGGGACCACAGGCTTGGAGCAAGTGGAAGTCATCTTACTCACAGGGCTCCTGCTCATCTCAGAGTCACAACTCAGGGGACAGAGATTAACACTAGACCATTTGACATCCTTTAGAAAGACACTGTGAAGCCCCACTAGCCAGCCAGAGGCTTGACACCTTCAAGGGGATCAATGGCGAATAAGAAAGAACAGGGTTTTACAGATTATTTTTTTTATACCGCTCTTCAATTCCTGCAAGACCCTCTGCCTCATCTTTGTTGGCTTGGCACTTCTGACCAGGAGAAGGCAGCTCATGACTAATGAATGCATCAAGTTTTTGCACCAAGTCTTTCTGAAGCCAGATGCTCTCTGGTCTGCATTATGCAGGACACTGACAGTAAGATTTTGCCAGGAGAATTTTCACTGCAGTCCCTGGCCCCTTCGGCCCGATGCCGGGCTCCAGTGCTATGAAATCACAGCTTGACTGGCTCTTCCGTGCTCTCCATGGGGGCCCTGGGGCAGGGTCGACCTCAGGGAGCTGCAGATCTGGCATTCTATTGCATCGGAGCACTTACTAACCCACCTCATTTAAAAAATGATGGCACTGCGCATGGTGGCAGGTTTATCTTATTACAATTTTCCTTTTGAATACAGCAAGGATTGACATTATGAAAGCAGAGTTAGACTGTCTTCTCTCCCAAGTGAAGATAAATGGCATCATAAAAATCAGACATCATGTATCATATATGTTATAAATAATACCTGGTATTGAGGTAATAACTTAATTTTAAAGACACACATACACACAAATCCATATATCTACATCTCTCTCTTCTGTCATATTTGATCATCTTACTAATTAAAAGGAGCCTGCTATACTATTTTTAGCCATGCAGTCTCAGCCTAGCTGTTTAAACCACTGTAGTTTCCCATCTGCTTTAGAAATGATTTAATAATCAGATAGACAGAAGCTTAGTTCTCATAAGCTGAGATGATCCTTCAGGGCCAAGAGTAGAAGGAAAATATATTTTAATGAGTACATTTAGGGAAACCACTGCTGCTTTTGTCTCGCAAAGGAAGCCACCAAGTCTCTGTCTAACTTGTGCTGGTGGCCATTTACATTTAATAACAGGTGAAACAGGAGGGGGTTCCTTTGTTGCATCATCCTGAGTATTATCTCTAAAAGCAGCAATGATTACTCCAGCAATAACAGGGATTTAGCCTATGGATACCAGCCTCGGCAGGTAACTTAGATAAGCCTGGGCCGTGATCACATGCACAGAATTGCAGGGGTTGGAAGGGACCTTCAGAGATCATCTAGTCCAGCCCCCGCCACCTAGAGCAGGCTGGACAGGAACACATCCAGGTGGTTTTGAATACTTCCAGAGAAGGAGACTCCACAACCTCTCTGGGGAGCCTGTTCCAGTGCTCTGGCACCCTCAAAGTAATGAAGTTTTTCCTCATGTTGAGATTGAGTTTCCTGTGTTCCAGTTTATACCCGTTGCCCCTCCTCCTCTTGCTGTGCACCACCAAAAGAGCCCGGCCCCATCCTCTTGACACCCACCCTTCAGAAATGTATCAGCATTGATGAGATCCCCTCTCAGTCTTCGCTTCTCCAGACCCAGGTGTCTCAGCCTTCCCTCGTAAGAGAGATGCTCCAGTCCCTTGATCATCTTTGTAGCCTCCGCTGGACTCTCTCCAGCAGTTCCCTGTCCTCCTTGAACTGGGGAGCCCAGAACTGGACACAGTACCCCAGATGTGGCCTCACCAAGGCAGAGGGGAAGGATGACCTGCTGGCCACGCTCTTTTTAATGCACCCCAGGAGACCATTGGCCTTCTTGGCCACAAGGGCACACTGCTGGCTCATGGTCAGTTTGTCCACCAGGGCTCTCGGGTCTCTCTCTGCAGAGCTGCTTTCCAGCAGGTCAGCCCCTAACCTGTACTGGTGCATGGGATTATTCCTCCCCAGGTGCAGGACCCTATACTTGCCCATGTTGAACTTCATCAGGTTCCTCTCCATCCAACTCTCTAGCATGTCCAGCTCTTGCTGAATGGGGGCACAGCCTTCTGGGGTGTCAGCCACTCCTCCTAGTTTTATATCATCAGCAAGCTTGCTGAGGGTATGATACTCAGACTTGAACTCCCACTTTCCAAAAATTGCTGTATTTCATGGAAGGAATTTCCCCTGTAAGAAAACTGGTGTTATGTTAAAGTTTCTGACTCAATATTGAGGTGGCGACCCAATGCTGAGAAGATCTCTACATTGTATTCCTAGCTGCCATTTCTTTAAGAACAAAAGGAACACACTCACTTGCAGCTTTTGAGAGGGTCAGAGTTTTCAATCTTCGTGCTTTAAAGGACAAGAGAGTGGCCAGGCCAGTGATATATTGTTTATTGAGAATTTTTATAACTTCTGTCTAAACTTCTGTCTGGCACACTTAGTCATTACGCTCCTGGACTGAAAAAGCTCTTTACCTGAGGAAGGTAAAGAAGCTCTTGTGCATTTCTTCCACTGCCTGAGGGCGGAGAGAGGAGTTGCACAACCTGGGACAAGCGAGGGGTGTTTGCTGGCCAGAGCCCAGTATGAAACTGGCAGCTCCAGGCAAAACCAACAGCCTCAGCCAGAGAACGCCACATGGGACTGGGGGCGAGGGGGAAGAAGCAAATGCTAGACTTTTGGCTGGATATTGGAGTCTGTAGGAAATCCCTTTCCCTGTGTTTTCTTTTCCTGATCTCCTTCCTCAGGCAGTAGTGGCCCAGCGCAGTGTACGCGGAGGTGTGATGTTCACAGCCTGCCGTAGCTGCTGCCCTGCAGGCTTGCGCGGGGTAAGCTGCAGCCTGTATTTTGTCTTCCATTGTTACAGTCTGTACAGAGTGTAATACTTAACGGGAAAAGGAGCCCTCCTGTTAAGTCCTAGAGGAAATGTGAGTATGTAGTGTGACTTAAAAGACTTTAAAAAGAGATTTATTTTAGTGTCAGCGTAGTAGAAGACACCAGATATAGAGAAGAGATGTGGTGTGAAATGTATCGAGGAGTCAGGTATGAAGAAGCAGGGAGCTTTTCCAGGTGGTAAGTTCAGCTCAATGCAGAAAGAGAGTAAGGTGAAGGAACAGCTGGTCTGCATTCAAGCTGCACAGGAAGTAGACTGTAGATTAAGAATATAAGAATAAAAGTTTTCTAATGAGCTTTCTTTAAAGAATCCTGGACGTTATGGATGGAACATTTTGTACTGGACAGCAAGTCAATGAAAACCAAAGATTGTCTCAGTTCCCAGACATAGGTGAATATCTGAATCGACAGAGTGGCCCAGGTTCATTAACCGTATGAGACAGAACTGCAGCGGGCAGAAAGCATGAGCTGCTGTAGTCCTTGTGTTAGCAGCAGTGGGATGGGTTTATATTCTCATCCAGAAGCACTGGAGACCAAGTCCCATATTGCATACTTAACAAGTGTGGAGCCAGTGTCTCACCTTGGTTTCTCATGCAAGAATGACTTCTCCAGGAGCAAGAATATGATTGGAGATCTTGTATTTGATATAGTTGTCAAGCTCAGTGGCCAGCGTGCTTTCTGTCTGGAGCCTAAAACGCCCTCCTCCTCCTCGGCAGGGGTACAAACTGGCACTTTCATGGTAGCATTTCCTCTGCTGTAGTTTTCTGGTATCTTTTGGCTATTTTGTATTGAACTAACCTTGGCTCAGGACTGTAAGTGCATCCCAATTCAGTACCTATTGGAACCCAAAGGCCCACATTTAGTTTCAATTCTATGTACGTGTATTCATTTTTGTTATACAGCTATGAAAGCCTCAGTGCCTACCCTGCCTGTCTGGCTGTCCCTTCCTGGATGCTGTCAGCAGTCTTCTCTCCCAGCTCCGTGTTGTTACCCTTGTTCTTCCCTGCTGCCACTTCCCATCTTCCTGATCATCAGCTTCATCCCTTGGCCACTGCTACTGCCTCGTGCTGGTTTTTTATGTCCTCTTGGTTTGCCTGCTGTTGGATCAGAGTCCAAGTCACATTCTAACTGTCCTGGTCCTATTCTTAATTCATGAGTATGGGGTCACACACATGAAATGTGTTGATGGGATCTTATCTTTCTCAGGTGAACTGTGTGATATTTTGCACAGCTGTGCATGACTGTGATGTATTACAAATACTAACCATGAACACAGTGAAGCGGGCATAAGGCTGGAGAAAGAATTGCTGCCTGATATCATCAGGGCTCTCTTTTTAACTGGTTCCTTGATAATCTCATAGAACTGTCATATACTTACCAGCTTTCCCACTTTTTCACTTTCACAGCTCTACCAGCTTGCATAGATAACAGCATTTGAAGGCATGGAAAGTATTCATGACCTGCAATATAATAAAGACAAAGGTTTAAGCCACTATGGGTAGAGAATAGTGGTAGAAAAACTGGAAAATGTAAAAAGGTGATATAGTAAGATGTTAGTGAAGTGAGTATCAGAACAGACAGCTAGAAGGGAAGGATATAGGAATGGATGCCAAAGTTTCTTAGATTTGGGAGCAAGAAAAGACATCTGGGAAAAGGGTTATTTTTATCTTTGGAAGATATTTTACTTAAAAAAAAAAAAAAAGTGCTTGCTCCACTATTCCAGTGGTTACCAAATATTGGCTTTTACTGGGAAAAGGTACTTGCATTACGTAGGTGATAGAAAGCATCAGAATGTACCCGAAGCGTGAGGGGATCCTGTCAACATTTGCAACCTGTCGTCTGATTGTTCTCTTATGTGCAATAAGGAGTCAGTGTCAGTACCCAGCGCTGCGGAGGACAGGGTGCAGGGCCTGCCCAGTGCATGTATTGACTGGTGGCTGCATGCTTGAATACGTCGCATCTATTCCTGGTGTCAGCATAGTACCTTACCTGGAAAATGTCTGCGCTGTGAGGCTTACGCTGCACGCTCGTCCATTTGGTAAGCAGTGGGTTGCATGGGTTGCATGTGTGCTGCATAGTCTGTTCTGTATACAGGGGCTCCTTTAAAAGATAAGCATTCATTGTTTCTAGTGGGTAAGTTGCTCTTCCCTTCTTAAAAACACTGCTGTGTAGTGCTGCTGGCACAGAATGCCAGCTCTCTTTCGCCCCCGAGGTCGCCGCCTTCCAGGGGTGAGTGAGTGATCCCTGTGTGTACGGTTTGTGAAGTGCTTTGGGATCCTTGTGGATGAAAGGCACTCTGTGGAGTTCATGGTACACTTACAATTCATTTACTGTCTTATTCCAGCCACATACAAAGTCTGGAATATAAAAGTCGGTACCTTCCCACTGCAGACGGGTCTAGCTGCCAGCTGCAGATACCGAACCGGGACCTTAGCGAGGTGTCTGGGGGGGGTCAGGCTTAGACCCTGCTGTGATTTTAGCCAAGCTTATTCTGATACTCCAGAGGGGTTTGATATTTCAAATGTGTTTCTGTTTTCCTCTGACTGTATAAGGTATTTATGTATCTGGTTCCCAGTCCCACTGAAGGGAGTTAAACAATCTGAGTCCATTGCACACAAAGGAAAGAACAGAATCGCACCCGGCCAGAGAGCTAGACCAGCAACAGGCAGTAAGGGCATTTTCTGAGATGGCTTGAAAAAACACTCTACTACACCATTGTATACTGGCTGCAGATCCATCTGCGCCTCGTCTCCCTGTTTTTTTTGCCAGAGGGAGGGACGGGCCCAAGGCTGCCCACCTGGCAGGGCTGTGCTGAAGTGCCGTCCTTCATTGTGGTAAGTTTAAGCAGTCCATAGTCTGCTTCCACTAATGCCAAAATCAGCTTGGACACATTCTCAGATACAAGGAGCCCAGACTGCTCCACAGCAGAAGAGGATCTTCCTCCCAATGCTGGTGGGATGGTAGAGGAGAGCTCCAACCCTTATGAAGCTGTTCCAGGAGTGGGTGAGTACAGGGCTTGTGCCGTACGCAGCCGTGTTTTCTCAAAGAAAAGTCCAATGCCTCGCTTAGGAAATCCTCAAAAAATAAAATGGGTAGGGACAATACCAGTTTTAATTGGACTGCAGCTCTGAGCAGTTCCCACAGTGATAT
Organism: Numenius arquata; assembly: GCF_964106895.1. NCBI lineage: Eukaryota > Metazoa > Chordata > Aves > Charadriiformes > Scolopacidae > Numenius > Numenius arquata. The sequence goes on along the minus strand of NC_133581.1, from coordinate 44,664,299 downwards.
AAGCTGGAAGAGAAAAAAGGCGGTCAAATGTAGGAGCCTAACCCACAGTTGCTCAGCTTCACTGCGGTGAGCAGTAACGGCGAGAAGCTCAGGCCAGCTTGTCAGCCAAGCCTTGCAAGAGGAGTGGGGGCCCTCTCTGCAGGAGTCTGGGGATAACTCCTGAGACCATGCTGGTGGGAATGGGTACGCACCCTGCACGGCAGGAGCAGCTGCTCCCCTGCTTGCCCTCTGCAGCCACTGTGCAGCTCCTGTTTTCAGTCTGTGTCAGCGTGTAATCGGTGGTTTTGCCCACCGTATTTTGTGTGCTAATTTATGTTATATATGTTCATAGTTTACGTTTCTGTGTTTACTTTGTGTTGAACTAAGTTATTTTCCTTTGTTGTTTGTTTTTAACTCTGTTTCATATTTAACTTCTTTAATTTATGTTACTTTACCTTATGTTTGCAATGTATCTTTTCATGAAAAAAAATCTAATAAAAAGAATATTTTTTAAATGACATGAAAATAAAAATTCCCCAAGATCTGCCGTGTAATATAACATTGAAAACCAAACAGTGCTGGCAGGGCTAGGGCCCTGGCAATCTCTTTCTTCAGAAGTAAAGTTTGGTGGCAGGATGTTGTCTGCCCACTGCCAAAATTCTTATAGTGTGTTAGCTAAAGTGTAGGAAATCTGAGTAGTGCCCATCACCACACGAAAAATCTTAGATTCAAGCTGATGGACATAGGGTTTTCTCATCTCCATTGGAGATGCAGACGCACCCCAGTCCTCTGCTGGGGTTCTTACAGAGGGATGGGGCAATGCCACTCCCCAGGAGATGGCTTCTCCGCTGGAAGGGTGATCCTTCTGGCTGGAGCAGACTGGGCAGCAGGCTGGGAAAAGGACAGCCCTGAGCGCCAAAGAGGAGTAGAAAGCAAAATGTGGAGTCAGCTGTAGCAGACAAAGTCCTAAGCTGGTGGGTGGAGAGCGTGGAGGTGAACAGTCAGCGTGAAAGCACTTTGGTCTGTATTGACACTGCAAAAGGGGGAGCCTGTGCTGCCATACCAGAACCTCCCCACGTGCTTCCTCCCCCTGTCGCTGCAGCCACAAAGCTCCCTGTGGGATAAATCCTGCCTGGGTGTTCAGGTGAGTTGATGACGGCATGTGTGGGAGCGGTGGCTCGTGCATGCTGGTGGTGGTGAATGTCTGCATGCTTGATATACCAACTGCACTCTGGGCTGGGCAGAGCACCTTAACATTGTGTGAAACCACAGGTACTGCACAAAACTAAACTTTCTATTTAAAATTATTTAAAAAAAAAAAAAAGTTCACAGCCTATGCCTTCTCTCCCAAATGTGCAAAGTGCTGGTTTTGGTAGATAAAAGCAAAGAGCAAGGTGGAAACTGCGGTGGCTCATACAGGAGGTTTGAAAGGAGTGCTGTCTCCTTTTTGTGTAAAATCCCAGACATATTTTTTCATCCTCTTACTTGGCTTCTTGCCTACATTAAATTGCTGAATTCTGCTTCGTTATAATAACTGCTAATTGCATTTTACACTTTAGTTTTAGTAGCTGCTCAGCAAAGGCTCAGCTATCAAAGATGCAAAGTATCTCTTGTGACCTACAGGTTAATCTTCACTTCACTGGGCCTCAGTGAGAGCCCTGATGGTCCACAAGCGCTGAGGTCTGGTCCTTTGCCTGGTGTGTAGCCAAGTGGTAGGATGAGCCACATACTTGGAAGTGAGATTCTGGGGGGTAATTTCATAGAGTTTATTGAGAATTCCCTGACGTTTTCCTTAGGTTACTCCAAATGCAGATTTTTACACTGCCTTTAAAAACTAAGGCTCCTGTTATGCCAGTGTTCAGGAGTAAAATGAAATCATTTGTTCAGCTGCATAGAGAGAACCGGACATTACCTTTACCAAGACACGGTTGAAGCTGTTCGTGATCCTTGCCTGAAAGCCGTGTTACAACTCAGCTATTTGCAGGGAATGAGAGAAAAGAAAGCCTTCCTGCATCCAGCATGACGCACAACATATGCCCTACAACATATGCCCTACTGCTTGTGCTATGCTGTTTGAGGGGCAACAGTCTGGGTTTTTAATTTTCGTAATGTAGTGACAAATATTTTGCAACTGGAGGACTGGGGATTTCTTTATAAGCTTTAGACCCCGTGTAAAAAGTTTACTCCTGACATCCACTCTAATCTTGCCTTAAGTTATTCAGCATATGCATACGACAGGGTAAAAGAAGCACTTCAGTGTGCTGAGCTTGAAATCATATGCTTTCCAAATCCCCTGCCAGCACAGCTTAGATGAAATCTCTCCTGGAAATAAGGCAGGAGTTTTTGACATTTTCTTTCAGTGGGGAAAGAAGAGGTAGAAATGTGGGGGTGGCTGTTGGTTTCATGCTAAACAGTGACAAGTGGAAGGAAAAAATCATTTATTTTGGTTGAACCTTTGTGAAGAAACTAGGTGTTCTTTGTGTCACACTTTCACATTGTAATAATCCGAGACCTCCTCACTCTGCCAGAGATCTCCCCGAGGGAATCCCAGCCAGGTGTCGGATGAGACCCAACATGACCTCTTGGGCCTGAACTCTTTTGGCATGTATTGCATCTGACTACAAACCGATTTAGCCACCTCCAGCTTCTGCGAGCAGCCTTTCACCTGACTGACCCGGGCGCCCGTGCCACGCAAACCTCAGGGGAGGGTCGCAGGATCGCAGAAAATACAGTGGTGACGCCAAGGCACGCTGATGCCATCCCGGCCATGGATGCAGGGATGGGTGGGTTTGGAGGGACAGGCTGGGGGTCCTGGGGAGAGCGCTGGCTGGCTGGGGAGCGAGCTTCTGCGCTGCCCCTCTTGTGTGTGCTATGCCCTGGCTTCTACCAGCCAGCTAGCACAACGCCTGTGTGTCTCCTGCCGGACTTTGTGCCTAAGAAGCCCTGGAGGGCTAAACTAGAAACAAAGGTGGCATGAACCAGCCCCTCAACTGGTGTAAATCGGCAGCAGGTCTCTGAAAACAACTGAGTCACGTGGATTTACCTCAGCAAGTGGATCCCATCCAGCGTTTCCACCTGCGACACAACAATTTACTCCCTTGTTGTGCATTTTAGTAACAGGCAACAGTTACCAGTTTACCAGTTTTCCTAATGAAATGCAGTTTTTTCCTGATCCTCTTTTTTCTTTTCTTTTTTTTTTTAACGAGGATCGCTAAGATGGGAGACTCCTAAACTGCTTGCCTGCATCCCACCAGCTGGCAGATGTTCGTATCGCTCAGACCCACGCTGTGAGGCTGACACTTGTCTCTGTGTTGGGTTGAAACAAAATCCTCTACATCAGTATGCCTGTAGTCGGGGGCCGCTTCGGTACCAAAGCCGAGCGTTGCACTTACACCCCAGCGCTCCTGCCTGCAGCCAGAAATTTCACAGCATAATCCCTGTATGTGATTCCAGGGATCCTTTTGCCATCTGTCTTATCACAGAGGTGGGTACGACAGCCGAGCAGGCAACATCGCTGCCTGCTTCTCGCTGTCTTAAAACAGAGCTCCTCGCACCCATCTGTTTGCCTGTCCCCGGGCGTGAGGCTCTTTGGCACCTCACTCTTCCCTGACGCAGCTATCCTCCCGGACAGCCGGGATCCGCGCTGGGGACTCATCCCAGCCGGGAGGCAGGAAGTTTGCTGCAGAGCCAGCCAGCGGATCTGGGTTCCCGGGCTAACACCTTTCCTGTGAGACAGGAGGAGCTGCAGATGGAGCCCACCACTGCTCCCCAGGGAGGGAAGCAGTTGCCACCAGGAAACCTGTGAGGGAGGTTTTGCTCTGCACAAACCATGGCCACCACCTCCGTATCGTGTCCTTCTCCAGGGCAGCCTTTCCATCAGCTCCCGCCACCACCTCCGTATTGTATCCTTCTCCAGGGCAGCCTTTCCATCAGCTCCCCCTTTCCTTCATCCCAGCCCAGCACTGGCATTTCCCCCTTCCTGCTTTGAACACGTGCGTGTCGAAATCAGGGCTGGATGTGGAGCAGCCTTTCCTGCTCACCCCCGCTGGACCCTAATGCAGGGAGCTGGCGTACCCCCAAGCTGCCTGCCTGTGAGAAGATAACAAGAGGAATTGCCTGTCACAGATTAGTTAGAGTCTGAATGAATAGTCTTTACATAAACCCAAGGCTTATTTGGGGTTTTTTCCTAAGGAAATATCCAAATATATGTAGAAACCATCTTTTTTTTCCTAAAACCAGCCATGTTATTCTTCCAGAAATTACTATGCACATCTTTACCCTCTTCTTCCTATAAATTGGATTCGGGAACTGGTAACTCCTTAGCACTCTTTCTCTGGTATTCTGTAATGGCAGCAAAATGGCAGCTGGGGTTACAGCCCCCCAATGCTTGACTTGGCCACCTCCTGGGGTGGCACTGGGCTGAGCTTCCCAGAAGCGCATTATTTATTATTAATAATATATTACTATTATTAGATTTATAGCGAAAGCAAGCATGCATGCCGTAAATGGCAGGGGTGCTGGCATGTCTGCTGAGCTCTGGGAGGGAGCTGGTCCTTCCCAAGCCGTGTCCTGGGTGCAAGCTCCGTTGTAGAGAGTTGTAGGAGCCACAGAGCCACAACCGTGGCGCTCTCGTCCCAGGCAGGACAGCCCAAATGTCAGCAGTGTTTCCAGCAGCCAACTGCCAATATACAGAAAGTGGCCAGATTGGGCTGCGTGTGTTTGTGCAGCCGAGCAAATTATTTGGTAAAGGCACATGTCTGAGTAACGAAATGAGGTTTCTGCTGGGAACTGTTACATCTTCCTGGTGCAGCCCTAAACAGGAAGAAATTAAAAATCAAAGGGGGAGGGGAATAGGGGTGAGGTTAGAGGTGTTTCTTTTTTCCTAGAGCGTTAACTTGTTAAACAAGGCTTAATTCAGATGGCCTGCTAAATTTTACATTTCAAATTTTCCTACATTTTGCACATACTGGTTTTCACTGTATAATCTATTTCTCTTGCTCTTTGTGTGGGTCTCTCTTTCAAATAGCAATTAGTAACTTTCTATGGCAAAGGAAATCTTGGCTAAATATAGTAATGTAGAGGAGGTTGTTTAAGATCTGCTAGGTATTCCACAGCTCTCTGGTATTCCCTGGATGTTTATTTCAACCAAGTCTATTTTTTCTTTTAAGAAAAACATAATTTTTCAAGAGGAAAGCTAACGAAATTAACACAGCAACTGGTGCAATACCTGAAACAATTTTTCACTGTTGGATCAGTAACTGCAAAGCTGTCAGTATCCCCTATGGGGATATACCCTTCCTACTGTGTGCGAATGGAGAAGTCTGGCTGTAGGTCCTCCCTTGCTCTGGATGAAAGCGGGGGCTGCATGGCCTAAGCCAGTGAAGGGATTCAGAACTTCTGAATCGGGTGACCTTCTCCCTGGTCCTTGGTCCCACCAGTCAGTGGGAAAGCTCATGTGGATGCCAGCAGTGCGCAAGCAAGGCTGCCTTGTGCCTGCGTGGTGGCTCGGAGGAGAGCATGGGGAAGGCAGGAAGGCCAGGGAGGAGTGGGACACGCATCAACCGAGGGGACAAGAGACTAAGGAGCGGGCAAAGTGGGGTGGTGGCAGGGCAGGGACAGGCGAAGCTATTTCTAAGATCACTTTTTTCCTAGATGTGTTTCTGGTGGATGATGTGCAGGTGATGCTGATTCACAGGCTGTAGGAAGGGCATCCCAGCTGTTGCTGCAGCCTGGGATTCACAGCCCTTCTCTGCCTGGGGTGGTGCCGTGCACGGCAGCCGTGGCCTGGCCCTGGCAGGACGGCGCCAGGCAGGACGAGGAGGGGTGAGCGTAGGACAGGGCTTTGCTCTGACCACTTCCCATGTAGCAGAGGAAGGAGATGTCTTCATGAGGTGGTGTCACGGGGCACCACTGACCACTTTGAGCAATAGCCACCTGAACGTCAGTAGCCACAACCCCTCCTTGCCAAACCTCGAGCCTGGGGCAAAACTGCAGGCACCCAAAGTGCTGGGGGGACACTTGCCCCCCACCGCCTGCCTCCCCATCAGCAGGACTGGGGTGGGCAGCCCTGTGCCCCACTCCAGGTGAAGGCCACTGCCCCTCACTCACAGCCAAACCGTCCATCCCAGCACATCACTCACGCCTCCGGGTCTCTTCTGTCTCTCTGTCTGTCTGTCCCTCTCTGCAGGGAAAGTCTCTGGCAAGCAAGCGCCTCACGGGCCTGATGCAGTCCTCCTGACGGCATCAGGTGGCCGCCCCGCAGGAGAGACAGCCGGGACCGCCACCAGGGACGGGGTGTTTCGGGGAGAGCGGGTCCCCATGGGGGGAGAGAGCCTGAGCCAGCGCAAGCGCCGGGGGAGCGCTTCTCCTCGCAGTTTACATCCACACTTTCCTGCCTGCACAGCTTTGTAAGGACGCCGAGCTCCATGCAGGTACTTTGTTTCCAACCAGGGTTTGGAGGAGCACCCGTCACCGTACGCAGAAGGTCGACAAGGCAAGGGTTTGCTGTCTTGATATTTAAGGAAACAGACCCAACTGCAACTTAGAGAAAGAAGAGCTGAGAGATCGGTATTTTTCCTTCATCTCTTCTCTCCCTGGCACAAACATGGCTGTAATAGACACCACTGCAATCCCAGTTTCTCCCTTTCTTGTGGTCGTCTGGATCCAATAAAATATCTGCTGGAAGCTGCTTCTTCTTCTCACAAAATCTCAAATGCATTTCTCCTGCAGATTCATTGACTTTAGCTTTGTTTTTCTTTCCTGTGTCTCTCCTTTAAAGCAATGAAAAAAGAAACGGCACTATTTAAATTTGACACTTACTGTCCTTCCAATAGCATGTAGCATGTCCAGAGATGATGGCCAGATCCTCAGCCGAAGTCAGGAGAGCATGAGTGGTTTTCATCGCCTGAGGATCTGCCCCATTGAGTCAGACTCTGATCTTGGTGCAAATCCTCTGATGTCGGCGGAATCGCTCTGCATGTGCGTGTAGTGCAAATGTGATCAGACTCTGCCTGATGCTCAAAAAGTCATGTTTTAGATGTGTAATGCACACACAAACACACACAAGCGGTATTTAAAAGTGAGTTGTTTTATATTGTATTTGATTTTCTATTTATTTAAGGTTTTGCATACTTACAGTGATGGATGTTCAAGCTTTACTCCAAGTAGATAGGATTGAACCACTTAGAGGAGACTCCAACTCCGGTCGCAGAGGGCCAAAACCTGCTCATGTGTACACAGGGAAAGGCACCACTGACGTGGGCAGGTGTCAAAATTCAGTCTACAGAGAGGAGGGAATTGATGGAGACGGGACTGGCAGAAGCAGGGTGTGAATGGGCAGGGTGCTGGGTGCCAGGTGAACCCTTCCTGAGCAGCAGCACACCCAGCTGTGATAAAAAGCTCAGATAACTGACCCCACTGTGAAGCACCACTGTAAGAGTGAAATTGTACCACTTGCGGAAATGAGCTTCCACTAAAACTCATCTGACCTACAGCCCATGAATACAACTGCAGGAGATGACTCAGTAGCTTGTTTCAAACTGTTGGGAGTATGTTAGGATGAGGATGGAACTGAAGTGACTTTAATTAAAAAAACCACATATGCTACCTGCAGATAGGAAAATGGACTGCGTTCACATACATTATATTGCCTATATATGAAAATTTCAAGACTCAGTTGACTTAGTGCCACAAAACTTCCTATATTTTGCAAGCAGTTCAGATCTGAAGCATATGTGAAAACAGACATTTCTTAGTCTTCTTTACTCATGCCAAGGCAAATTGGCTTTTTGTGCAGGTGGTAGAAATTGCTATATGTCTACAAGTCTGCATACCCACCTAGGCAAAACCATCTAGCTAAGTAGACAGCTGGCTATCAACAATATTCACTTCTGAGGCAAGTATTACTCTAATATCTAAGGCCTATGTATGCACAAAATCAGGCCAGCCTAGTTTCTGTCAGAAGAAGCACCTTCCCTCTTTAACCATGACATTTCTTATTTTGATATCTCTTTTTTTTTGCCCCCAGAAAACTCTTATTATTGATTTTAGCTAAGGTCTATAGGACCCTCTACAGCTGCATGAATGTACCGTAGAATACTGAGTATGGTATTTGTTCTTTACACAGGTCTATTCCCATAAACAGCCTGCTGTCTGAGGGCTTCAGACCAAATTTGTCCTACACACATGGCACACAAGCGAGTTCCAGGACTGCAGAACCATCATGGATGTGCCTGTACATTCGTGTGGTGTCCTGCTTCTGGGGGGGACATTTGGTTCCCTCCCAATTGTCATTTTAATGTCTGCAGGACCCACTTGTCCTCTGTTGCCCACCCAGCCAAAGGGTCCCCTTGGGTAATAGTGGGTCTTCGCGTAACAGGCCCAGTTGTCCATTCATGCACATTCATACATGTGCCTTGATGTTATCCCCAGGAAATGTAAAGGCTGGCTCTTCTCAGAGCTCTGTTGATGGTGTATTTATTTGTGTCAAACTCGCCATTGCCACGCGTCACTGGAGCTCTGTAAACCAACAGCTGCTCAAACCCCGAGCTATTTCTACTGCCAGTGCTGCCCAGCCTCTAGGCTGAGGCATTTCCTAAGGGAGCTCTGTCCTGTGAACCCTTAACCTGGTCTGCAGAGCATTCCGGAGTGGCATGTACGTGTAAAGCATGACTCTGGTGTGTAGCAAGGAACAGAGACAGCAAAGTGTTACCAGGGGGGTCTCTGCTTTGCAGTGGGTTCCTGACACTGGACAGGTCTTCTCCCAGGGGAAGGATGGGGTAGCTCCGTGGAGGTGCTCCTCAGTGTCCTGCAGCATGGGGGAAGAAATGAGGAAGAAATTATTTACTTGAGGAAGCAATTCTTTACTGTGAGGGTGGTGAGGCACTGGAACAGGTTGCCCGGAGAAGCTGTGGATGCCCCTTCCCTGGAAGTGTGCAAGGCCAGGCTGGATGGGGCTTTGAGAAACCTGGTCTAGTGGAGGTGTCCCTGCCCATGGCAGGGGGTTTGGAACTCAATGGTCTTTAGGGTCCCTTCCAACCTAAACCATTCTATGATTCTATAGGGGCGCACGTGGGTACGACTGGAGGGTGCTGGCAGGTGCAGGGGACAGGTGGAATTTGGGTTATGGTCTGTGCAGTGAGTGACAATGCCAGACTTCTTTAACTTGGAGATGTGCTGCTGCCCCATGAGCCCTGCTCTGTCCTTCCTGCGCCGTTCCTGCAGGATGGCTGTGTTGGCTGCTGCAGTGTTTGGCCTGTGGGGAATATGCTGTGTTTGAACCGTTGAGTGCATGGGAGGGGGGGGCGAGATTTTTACAGACACAGAGAGCATGCATATGGGCGTACATCAAGGGGCCTGGATGCTGAACAGCTTGCCATTTAAATGCACACTCGTGCAAGCTAATCTGCTCAGTAATGGCTAGCTGAGCGGACAGAGCTGCGTATTCTCTGGAGAGAAGAAAGCTCTGCTCCTCATTTCCTGACTAAATTTCTCTAAAACAAACATGAGAGTAGACAAGGCCTCCTCCTGGGAAGACGTATGAACTGTTCTTCACGCGTCTTTTATTTCACGTATGATGCTAACATGTAAATACTTCCACATGAACTGCATTCTTGAATTATTGCTTTCTAATGGCATCGCTTATTCCAAGTGATGCTACTCTTGTACACTCACCAGTATCCCATTGAGTGTTGCAAGCAGTAATCCGCTGCTTTATAAGCGTCCCATGTCTTCCAACTACCTCATCATCCTGAAGATGAGTTAGGAAATCAGCTTTCCACCTCTATTTATGTTCTAAATGGCATCGTTTCAAGGAAAGGCAGTCTGGAAGGCTTTTACGATGTCCATGCTGTGCAAGCTGGCTACAAAGCTTCCCATACTTACAGGACTATGGCTGTACACTGTTATTTGGATAATAGAGTATCCAGAGCATTTGTGGCTATTGTGGCTAAATGGCACCAGGACAAGCACTAGGAAGGTTGGACAAGCCTGTGCAGACAGCGTTAGGCTAAAGCAAATGGATTAATGTACTCTTGGTATAACTCAGCGCTAAGATCCCATAGAGTACTGTAATAAAATGGTAGCAGGGCAGCCATAAAAAGTGGCAGCAAGCTGACATAATAATACCAGGATAAATGTAGCAATAAGGTAACACAGGCCGCTGCAGTAAAGTAGCATTTTGATAATGCAGCAATAAGACACAACAGGATGCTGCAGTAAATTAGTTTGGGGAATCAGGCAGTAATAATGGTGCGTGCGGACAAACGGCGGTACATTTGTACCAGGTACTGCAGCAATAAAGATAACACAAGGTGTCCTAGTAATAAGTTACTACAGTAACAACAACACGGTGCACTGTAAAGTTATATCAGGATGCTTCCACACTGCGGTCAAATCCTACAAGAGGTGGTAGTGGGACAATGAAAATAAAACACGCCCCATTTTGGACTGCAAAAATGAGTCAGTTTTCTGCACAGTAACCCAAATTCTGGAATGATCTCAGCAATACCAATCATATCACTCCCCACTTTCAAGGAAGCTGAGGCAAGAGTGCTCCCCCATCCAGCCTATTATTTTGGTCTAAAAATACAAAATTGACTCATTGTCTCTTCAGCCAAATTGTCACAGACTGGTGAAGTTCTTCGATTAGTCCTTACTCAGGCGAAACCCTGGTAATGTCAGTGTGTCCTTTGCCTTGGAAAGGATTTGGCTGTGTCATCTTCTGGCATGGGTGATGCTTTTAGCCTACAATTATTTCTGGTTTGGGGCGGGGGAAGGGGAACCCAGGTACAGAACATCTGACTGTACTGGTCTGTTTCCTGAAATGCACAAATAAATTGAGCATCCTGGAAAAGTCAAAGCAATAACGACCAAATCTGTTCTGTCTGTCATGCATGTATGTGCACGTGAATAATCCTGCTGGAATCGGTGCGAGTCCTGGGTGCATCCATGGGCAGGGCTTGGCCTAACCCTGTTCTCAGTGTCTCCAGCTGAGTGACAGCAGCAGTGTGTCTTGTCAAGTTTTATTTTTTTATATTATCTCCTTTCCTGCTTTTCCATATATTTTTTTAATTTAACCTCACCTCTGTATGAAATGTCCTTATTAAAAAATCAGTTTGCCATAAGACAATATGCAGCATGGTGGACAAAAAAATAGTTGTGTCCATTTGCTGTCTTTGTACCCTTCAGTGAAGGGTAAAGCATTCTGGAACATAACCAGCAACCACTGTTATACTCAATAATCATCAGGCCTAAGGGTTTAGTCAAAGCATCTATATCAACAGCAAGGCCGGAATGGAGTGTGTGTGTTAGATAACAAGATGGTCTCCTGGGAAAAGGATGTAAATAGGGCACCACTGCAGACTCCTGACTAGCAGGAGCAGCTCACAGCTGGCTCTGGCTCCTTCAGCCAGTCCCAACAGATACGAATTTTCTGCCACATCTTTCTGACCCCTTACACAAGAGCTTTGCTATCCCTTTTGTGTGGCTTCCTCTGTTTCTAGCTGACTGTGCTGCGTTCAAGTTTTGAGCAGTGTTCTGATATGCCTTGGCTTGGCTCTCGCCTTAAACTCCTTGGCTTGCTCTTATTGTGGTTTAATGATTAAGCAGGATTATTAAAGTAGAGCTCACAGTAGGGTAAGATAGGCTAGGTTATCATGATTTCGTCGTTTAAGCTGTGAGCAATTTTGCAGCTTCTCAAGACTGTTTATAACCTGAGACGGAGAACAAGCGAGGCGGCTGCTCAGCAGAACAGTGAGCTGATGAACAATACGCTATCTTCATGCCCATACGTACTTTGAACTTACTGGTGAGGAGAAATGCTTTGTAGTGAGAAAAGTAATCTCACGGCAGGAGAGAGTCAGACCTGATCAACTTTTTCATGTGATACAGATTTTGCTTTGCCAGCCCCTAGCATCTGCAAAGCTCGCAGCTAAGAGCCAGCAACCTTCTAATCCTGCTGCTAAGCATTTGGACACAAGATTTTCAAAAGGCTGGCTTTACACAGTGATGCTATTACTTGAGGCCTTTTAATGTGAATTTATGGCTATTGCCACAAGTGTCAGTGTGGTTGCCCTCTCAGTTTTGCAGTAGGAAACTGCAGATTCACCCCATGCAAAGGGTAGGTGTTAGTGGACAGAATTTGAGGAGCAACTTGCAGGCTCGGGGCTCAAATGAGTTGCACCTGAAGAAGTCTAATGCTGTTTTAGATGGTCAAAAGTGCCCAGGTCATCCATATGGGGTTGACAGCAATGACACTGGATTTACCAGTGTATTCCTGTCTGGGATCCCAGAAGACACCCTGAAACATCTCATGTAGCAGAGGACAACACTCTGTGGGCAATGGCGTTGATCCCTGAGTGTTGCTATCTGTCAGGAGGGATACCTAACTGAGCTTCTCTCTCTCATCTTTGGGGACTTAAACCGTGCCATCCATTTCATAAATAGTAGGCGACAGCCAGCCCTGAGCAGCACCTTCTATGGGTGGACTAGGAAGTCCATGTCTGGACTGGTCAGTCCCATTTGGATCCTTGTCAAGATTTCTCATTTTTCATCTACATGCAGGTCATTCCCACATGCCGCATAGCTTCATAGCCCAGCACCGTGGGTATCTGACTCGCGTCATAATTCAGCATGAGCCTGATGCCATGTGGATTAAGGCACACCAGATAGATAAAAAAATTCAAACGATGCTGTATACAACATATCATTTCCCCTAGAAGCATCTGGGATTCTGAAATGCCGCACTCTGCTCTTCAGAGGTCATTTGGGGCCAAACACAGGAAAATGAGGCACTGTGGGATATTCCTCTACAAGGGAGAAAATCTGAAGGGCCTCCTACCTCCATGGTGTGATTGAAGGTGTCCAGACCAGGGCAGCAAGTTCTGCCTGTGGGGACTTGCCCAACACCAGAGGCTGGTGGTTTCTCTGCAGGGACATGTCCCCATGCTGGCAGAGGACAAGCCCTGGGGTGGAGGTGAGTCCTGTGGGGGTGACAGCGGGGCTGTGGTGGCATGACGGTGAGTGGAGGTGAGCTCCCAGAGTGTAGATGGGGTCTGTGAAGCCCTGCTGCAGGAGGCATGAAGGGGACATCGTTCTCTGGTGCCGCCCCGCAGCCCGCTGGTGAAACAGCCGGGGCAGGGCAGGTGGGAAGGAGCCTCCCCTCGCACGAACTCGCTGTCACCCACCCTCCCGGCACAGTGGGAATGTGTCATTTCGGCTCCGGACAGTGGCGGGCAGGGCTGGGAGCCAGCTGGCCGGGGCCGGGGCGCAGCTGCGGCCGCTGCGGGGAGCGCCCGGGCGATGCTGCGGGGGCTGCGGGGAGCCCGGCTGCCGCCGCCTGCGCCAGCCTCCCGCCTCCGCAGAGGGGTGGTTAACCCTTCCTGAGGTACCTTCCAGCTTTCGCAAACACGGGAAACAAAGGCTTTGCTCCGCGCTCGAAAGCTCGGTCAAATGCCGGGGGTGTGGGGGGGGATGTCGAAGCCACCCGGTTCCCCTCAGCCCACGTCCGTGCTGCTGTCAGCTACACTCTCCGCTGTGACCTGCATCCTTTCCCCTGGCACCATGCACCCTGCCGAAGGCTCCGCTCACCCCAAACAAGCTGGGAAGTGACCCATCATCAAGCTGGGCGAGCTGCCTCTCCAGAGAGCAAGACCTGTGACTGACTGCAGCTGTCAAGTTTGAAAGGTCCCAGAGCTGAGAGGTGTTTGCAGCCCAAGCTCTCCTCTTCAGCAAGGTCAGCCTGTGCACGCCTGTGCAAGTGAAGCTGCAGAGTATGAGACGTGACCACCAGCGACCCCGCTCCAGGGGCTGTGCTGCATCCCAGACCTGCCTGTGACACCCCCTCCCCACTCTGCCCAGGCACTGCAGCTCGGGACCACTGGGCTGACGGGAGTTACACACTTTTGTCCATCAGAGCATCTCTGTTTTCTGTGTGCCATTTGTCCCTGCAGGACTTGTGACCTTTGCTGGTTCTGAAGCAATGGACCCAGGAAACTGACACCTGCATCAACTAGGCCCCCTGCTTAGCACACACGAGAGACCGTTTTTTGACATCTTGGGAATCAGACAGAGAGTTGCCATCTGCAATCCTTTGTCCTGCAGGATAGGCTTAATTGCTTTGTTTATTTACCTTCAAGCCATGCTGCAGCTCTGCTCATCAGAGCATTGGTACTCCTCCGTGTGTCACGCTGCCGCATCTTCCCTGTGTCCCGTTGCTTCAGCACCTGTGGTTCTCAGCTGCCTTTCCCCCTCATCACTCCTCACTCTTGTTTTCTCCGACCCTCCTCTTAGAGAGGCTGGTCTGTGCAGCTCATGAAGGGGTTGTCAAACTGACATTTCCCCCCTGAAGACTCAGTCTCTTTGCTAAAAGAAACGTCCCCCAAGGGCTGCCATGTGCAAGGCTACTGAGTGCTGTATCTGCTTTGCAATTACAAAAACAAGGGGAATGGGATGTGTAGGTGGGTTTGGACTCACTCCTCTTGGAATCTCAGCCCCACAGCACAATTTGGCCTGTGAGCAGCACTGGCACATCCTAAGCTCTGGCTGTGGCAGCACCTTGGCAAAAGCAAGTTTGCAGCATTTGCCTGCAGGCTGTGTTCAGGACTGCTTGGCCGTTCTGTCATGTCACCTCTGGGACAGCTGAAATCTCTGACACCATTTTTCTATACGTGTGTCTGTCAGGGCAGCTGCATATTTGTTTATACAGACAGCAGCAGGGAAGGCCTCAAGTCCTTCCCTCAGTCAATACCAGATGTTAGATCCTCCGTGCTGGGGCATAGACAGATTTTTGGGCATGGTCTGGCCAATTCAAGCAAACTAGAGCTTTCCACAGTCTAGAAAAAGCTTGTCTTGCCAGTCCCAGAAACACCCTCAGCCAGCCCTGCTCATACGCACACATGCATCCAACACATGGGAAAAACCCATCTTCCTGTGCTCAGCATGATGGAACATCTGCTGTAGGCCACCTGCAATCTGCAAGCCCTGTCCTGTAGCCAAACTCCTGAGCTTCTGTATGTCATGCATTTTGGACAGGTACTACCTTACCCAAAATGCCTGTCTTCCTGTGATGACCTGCCTAGCACTCAGAGAGGCTCTGCCGTGATGCCAAACTCCTCTACTGCGCTGTGCCTCCCCCTCTGCAAAACAGCCCTCACAGCCAAAGCTGGGCAGAGCTTAGCTGCCTTCTGCCACCTTTTAATTAGAGAGGATCAGAGCCTTATGGAAAGCAGCACAGCAAACCACAGCCTTCTGAAGTGTGGAAGCAATGGCAAGAGGAGAGGAGTGATAAGAGCTACCTGCACCAAATAGGAAACGAAATTGGTTGTGTGGGTTTTCTCTTTCTCACCCTGGGTATTATTGACCTGATTAATGTGGCAGCAATTCTGCATCACTGTAACTGTGGTTTGGGTATCACCTTTCAGCTCATCTGCCAGATGAGCTGAGGTTTCTAATGGGTCACAGGAATGACGTGCCCTGGCTGCAGGTGAAGGGAGCCGGATCAGCGTCCTACTCTTGGCTCCCTGCCTGGCCACCAGAGCCTCGCTGCAGCCCACTCTCCTGGGACTTGGCCTTTCCTCCCTGATTTTCTCTTCTAACCAAGCAAGCAGTTCCCAGAAAACAGTCAAGTTACTATATTAAGGTGCTCCTGCCCTCAGTGTCTCTTTGTTTCTGGGGAGTCTTAAGCAAATCAAGTTGCAGAGCATACACAGAGCACCACAGTCTCCATGTTAGACGAAAGGACAGTCCAAAAGGAGAGAGAGGGCAAGAGAAAAAGCTCTGTGTTTGCATTCATCTCTGACATGATGGATTCCCCCTTCCTGGAAGCAGCCTTGGCATAAATAAAGCCAGTAAAGGCTTTTGTGCAAGAACTCCCTTCACTACAAATAGTCATGGAGTCATAGATAATAGAAGACCTGGCAGCTCATCTTGCATTGCCCCCTGTAATCAGCAGGATTTTCCCTGCTGAATATTCACCAAGGTTGCTTTATGCAACATGCCTTTGAAATCTCCAGGGATGGGACCTTAGCAGATGCCCTCAGGAACACGTTTTTTCCACACCTTAAGCATTCTTACTGCAAGAGAAAAAAAGCAATCATCTAATATAAAGCACAAAAAGACATCTCTGAGTAAGTTTAAAAACAGTTGAGAGCCATCTGTAGGCCACAAATAGCAGAGGTGTTCAGCACTGTAGATTTTTTTTCCCCAACTATTTCCCTTAATGTATTTTTTTTTTGCATTGTCTTGAGTTAATTGCACTTTGCATTCAACCTCCACACTCCATTGTGACACTGTGTAGATATTTGCGCACTATCATGTCTCTTTTCAGCCTTATCCCCACCTCAGACTATAACAGCTGAGGCTCTTCTCATCTGCCAGTTTCTCAAAGATTGCTATCAACTTTGCTGCCTTTTTCTTTCTTTAAAAGATCACTCAGGAAAAACATAATAATGTGAAGACAGAGGGGCTGTGCTCATCAATATAGCACAATTATCCAGTTATTTGCTAAGTGAGGTATTGCCCTGGCATTGTGCTCTTTGTGGCAAACTACATGCATGTGTCACACATGTTGTGGTGTAACATATTTGTTAAATCTATTTATTGCACATCTTTGACCACTTTACCCACCTTCATCCCACACTGCCATCTGTTCTGTGGCTACCACCCCCCCATCCACTCTCCTGAGTACCTATGGAGGGCTGCCAGGAAAATGGTTCCTCCTTTTCTTGCCAAATTTGGAATTTCAGTTGCAAATTTACCCTAGTAAGAGTGCCAAGGGGAGACAGAGCCAATGCCAAACCTGCTCCAGCTTCCCTGTTGGGCACATTTTCAATTCTGTCACACTAGCTGAAAAGGGGAGCTGACTCCCATCAGAAAGGGTTTGTGCCCAGTGCTGCAAGAGGAATCAGCAGTTGTCCCCAGTCCAGGCAGAGCAGATCGTCAAAGGCTTTAAAACTGTACTATCTGTAGGATCAGAAAATAATTCTATTATTGACACGCATGGCATTCTCAAAACCCTGTACATTTATCCTGACGGAAACTAATGCACCTGGCTGCAATGAGTGAAGTTCTTTTTGAAAACAGTTCCAATAAAATGTCTTAAAACCAGCTAGACTCACTCCTGGAATCATTTCTCTACAGAATGGTCTTGCAGAATATCCACAGGGCTTTTTTGTTTGCATGTAATACATCCATCCTGCAGTTATGTTAGAGAAAGCTTTATGCAACACTGTTCCATCATACATACATACATATACATACAAGCAGATTTTCTAAGGTCAAGTAGCGGTTTCTATGCACAGGTTCCTCATAAAATAAGGCAAATGTAAGTAAGGCAAATGTGTTTTTTCCTATAGTATACCCTGCAGGTGCTTTTTATCTGGAGATAGCATGTGCTCCCCTCCGTGCTGTACTAGCGCTGCAGCCAGGCATGAGACACTGCTGAGATTACCAGCCTGCTCCTGGTGACTCATCCCAGCTGAGCATTTGTGTGGGAGCACACTGATGATCCAATTTACTCATTCCCCTGAAAGACCACAGGAGCCTCTGCTGCAGTGAGGCCTCTATCTCTGCTGGCAATCCATGAAGCAAAGGGAGCAGAGTTCCACCTGGTTCGATGGGTTTCATCTCAGTGGGGCAAAAGCAGGCGCTTCACTTAGGCTGATGGAAGATACCCATGGGAGAGGAGGCTGAGAAACAGATCCCAGTGAGCCCCCTTTCTACTCCTTCTGTCCCCATCCTTGGAGGCAAGGACCCAGTTGATGAGCTGGTGACTCAGAAAGTCCTTTGATCTTCCTGGCCTACTGCCCTCCCACCATCTCAGCTCCCCTGAGGCTGCTGAGCTCCTGTGTGAGTAAGTCTTGGCCATCACCTCCTGCCTCTCCAGCATGCTTGGATAATGGCCTGGAATACAGGATCATCACTTGCATCAGGGATGCAAGTTATGATTGTCGTGGAGGGGGATACCGTCAGCTATACTAGGCTACACAACAGTGATGATGGGGGACTTGAAAATACAGGCAGAGCACAAGTTGTTAACTTCGAACATGCTGAAGGCAACCTGTCCCTGCCCAAACCACATCCTGAGAGGTCACAAACCAGGTGACACACCTCCCTCCAGGGCCAGGTGGGGCCATGCACAATTGCAGAGTTTTACAGGGAACTTCAAAGCTTGGTGCAGACTCTGTGTGGGCTCAGCAGAGAGGTGAATTGGCTCCCAACAGGAAGCATTTCACTACCCCCTCGGCTAAACTGTAAATTTAAAAGCAAACACAAATTGCAACTGGCTGTTTTCAACATCACACGCCAAAGAAGTGTCAAGGTCTGTGATACCAGGCAGAAGCAGTGCCCAATATTAGAGATGGAAAATTAATTTCTATTAGCCTATGAGCCTGTCATTCCTGGACAAAGATGTCTTTGATGAATTCCATCTCTTCTGTTAACAAATTGCCCGCAAGTAGATTGCAGTATCTTCAAGATTTATTTACTATTTGAATATACTTGCCAAATATTTACTTGCCAGAGAGTTATTCCTAGAGAAATTCTTGATCTGCAGCTCATTTGCAAAGTGGTTGCTATTGGCATTGGATAGTTGAAATTCAAGGAGCTTTGTTTAGTTTTGCTTGGACACGCAGTTCACCTGGTATTGTCTCTGCCACCTAAATATATGGATACAACTGTTACGGTGGGGTTTGCTCAGACTTTCTCTAATATTTGTTTTAATTTGACTGTTTCCATAAACATTTCTCTAAGTCAAGGCCTAACTCAGAACATTCCTGGAAAGAAAAGGGGTGTGAACACAGTCAAACCTAAATCATTGTTTATTAATTTGCTGAAAAACTGTAGTCAGTGTTATTCACTGTGCTCTGGACACAGGTGATGTACAGGGTTGTATCCAGCCACAGGGTGGGAGCCTACAGTATTTATAATGCTAAAACTTCCGTGAAAGTTGTTAGAGTCTCCTTGTTTGGGCAAAACCAGCAAGCCTATATTCCAGCCTTGCCACCCAGGTGGTTTTTCATTCAGACAGATAATAATTGTATCTTAAGGCTATGAGAAATAACCAATCCATAATTAAAAGGCTGCTGGTTTTAATGTACGTAGAAAAGGCCTACCACTAACTTTAAAGGTATACAATAAATCAAACTGCATTTTCTCGCCACTGGCTAGCACTTTATTTCTCTGAGACTTGGCACCTCTCCAAGACTCAATTTTTAGGAGGAAAAGAGCACTTCTTGGCCCCCTGGACTTCATGGAAGATGTGGTTGATTATTTGAAAAAAAAAAACCAACAAAACACAAAACACTGTTCCTTCTGTTAAAAACAAGCAACGTCAGGGATTTCAAGCATTTCTTTTGTCTTATTCCATCCATCCACCCATCCATCCATTCATCCTCTACTCAAACTTAGGCCAGGTACTTAAGAAGGAAAAGGACCTCTTCTCCCAGCATCTTGATCAAAAGCATGTTTTTCCTTAAGTTTCTTTGGAGTTAACTCTGTGTATGTGTCTTAATCCATTTGTGTGTCAGACTAAGAGCTATTTTGAAGCTACGTGCAAGTACTGCTCATATTTTACTGGAGCAGCCAAAACTAAGGGACTTTTGGTATGTGATCAACGCCTGTTCCCATTTGTTACATCATTCATTAAAGAGACGTAAGATACAGTTTTAATTAGGGTTGTGCTGAACCAGCAGCTGAGCTCTTGACACCGCAATGAAGTTAAGTTTCAAATAAAAGGCTGAGTCCCACGACCCTTCCCTGGCAGAACTTCTGCTGGCTGACCTAGACCTGCTTGGTTCCCAGAAGGATATAGCAAAGACTTTGGTTAGTGCAGACCTACAGCCCTATCCCACTTACCTGTAGTCAGCTGTGAACGGCCCAGCATATCCCTTCCTCCTCCCTGTAATTAGGAATGGGTATGTTCTTTGTCTTGGTCTCTAAAATACATACGCTGGCTGTAAATTAGGAGAGCTTTCCCAGACTCTCTACCAGAAGGCCACCAGGCTACATGGCTATCGTGTGGTGGAGCTGGCTTGTTTGTGAATGTGGGGGACGCAGACAATACAGCTGATAATAAAGCCCGACTGGCTGGAAAAATGTGAGGAGCAGAGATAGTAGACCTAGAGTGACCAGTTCCCCAAAACCAGTAAGTATGTAAGCAGATTCCTATCTCTTGGGACGGATCTGGGCAGGTGGGGAGGCAGTAGTGTGATACCCTCGCACACACAAAAAAAAGAAGTTAGGCAGCAGATAAAAAGACAGAGTTAACAGTGAACAAAGAATGGTGTACCTTAGCAGTACAGGCAACACATCTTCCTGAAGTTTGCCTTACCCTGGGTCTGTTGGAAGACTTGCTGCTGTTGCATGTTGCAGTGAGAATAGGAATGGGAAGTGTCTCTATAGAGTATGGATATGGCTTCTGTAGGCTCTTTCATGAGCCCTCCCCAGCAAGGCACCTGCTTTCTCCTTCCTTGAGTGGGATCCAACATTGGCCACTCCTGCTTTTTAATATGTTGACCATTAGGTAGAACCAAAATGGCAAATCCTCCTCTTCATTCCAGTGAAGGTGTCACCCAATCTCCATGGGACTAGTCCCTACCTGGAAATGGTACCGCTCTCCATGGCTCCTGGCTTCATGGCTCCATCATCTTCATTGGTGAAGCAATAGTTGGACCTCCTTGTCCTTGAGGATCAGTGCTCACAGGTACCTAGAAAATATCTGTGTCTTTGCAGATCTTCCACAATGCTGGCAACTGCACAGTCTTGCACCAGGGAAGGCAGAGACACGTGTGGCTCTCAGGGTAGCTCACTAGTGATGGCACATGTAGTGACAAGACTATGTGTCTGCATATGCTACAACATTTAAACCCTTTTTTGGTTGATATACACTGTGAGGCAGCATGGTTTCAAAGAGCTTTTAACTAGATATTTTGTAATTTATTGGTTGCAATGCAATAAATTCATTTCCTCAAAGTCTCTGAGAAGGGAGCAGGCACTAAATTTTCCTTTCCAAGCTTCCCTCTATGAAGTAGTATATTTAATGTTATTAAAGCTTTAGTATTTTAAAAGTTTTGTTATTACATGTTGTATGGTCTGCCCTGTTCGTGTTTTACTGGTGTATGCAAATAATTTCACTCCCTGTGGTCCAATGTACTCGTTATTGTTCATCCTAGAAAGAGAAACAGGTTGTAACTGGATCCTGTACAACTGGACAGTGTGTGTACCATCTGAGTACAGCCTATATAAATGGTGGCCTTTGCATAGCTTTCCTGTGCCATCCCTACAGCAACTGGCTGGCAGCAGAGGCAGCACTGGTACGGGAAGGTACTCTGCAGTAACAGGCCACCAGCCTGGATTTGTCAGACTTATGAAATCAAAATTTGATTTAGGAGTCTGTGTCCTGGAATACAGCAAACTCCTAAAAAGAAGATTCTGATTGTAGTTACTTTTGTATGAGCAGAGCTTTAACTGCACTGTAGATGATGGACCAGTATTTGCTTTACCTCAGCATGCTGGAGCATGTTGTTAGAGAGAGCTGACCCATAAGATGCTGGCTGGGTGCCTACGCTCCCTGAACCACCAGCCACCCAACACAGACTGTCCTCTCCAAGTCCTGTCCCGGCATGCTCTCCTGTCCCTGTAGAAGCACTGCAAACAAAAAGCCGCTTATTATTTCTGAGGTTGTCCTTAGGCTGGTCAATGCATTTATTCTTTTAGAGGGAGCACCGCACTCCACTTGCTCCTGGTTGGAGGCTGAGGGACACTGATTTAGGGAGTTCCTACAAATAAGCAGCACAGGTTTCCAAAGAGGTGCAGAGATCGATTAAATCCTAAAGAAAAGTTCTGTCAGCAGCACTGCTTATGCAAAAAAAAACAACTGTGCCAGATCTCACCACCTTTCACACTCCCCCTTCTCCAAATCACAAACACAAGCTGGCAAATCATGTGAGAAGCTGTGCAGGAAAAAAATGACATTCAGGTGGTGGTCCAGATGGTGCCAATTTTGAGGGAGACATGTGAGTGCATAATAGAGCCCCGTGTGCTCCGAGGCGTGAAGGGCAGTCCACTGCCACCAGCACGGGGGACTAGGGGCAGCCACGCGTGCAGCATCAGGGGAGGCCCAGGCGAGAGGTTCAGAAGGAAAACTTCCCTGTAAAAACATCTGATTTATGTTTTCTCACCCACCGCAGCAGCTAGTTTTTCATTGGCTTTCTCTTGCCTAAGGAGGCACTTTTCCTTGTTGGCATCTTTGTCCAGCTGCTGCTGCAAGAAAGCCCGTAGGTGGGCGTCAGCATTAATGTTCCTGTCTCCTCACAGCAGCCAGGCAGGGCAACAGCTTGAAATCTGCATGCACTTTAAACTCTTCATCCTTCCTTTCCCTCCTCCACCTTCAAACACACTGCTTCTGCATTCCCACCCAAGCTGCAGCGTGGATCTTCTTCTGAGTGGGCCGGTGAGGAGCAACGCAGAAAAGGCATCTTTGGAGCTCATGTCCAAGCAGAAACTCAGATAATGAGGAGTGAACGTGGTACCAAACCAAGAGCCATCACTTCTGCAAAACCCTTGTAGATTATGTAGGGCTGAATTTCCAGCAAGAAAGTCAAAAAACACCCAGGGAGACTGAAGAACCCTCTTTGGTGTGGGTGTCCACCTCACCGGGCCTCTGCCCACCCAACTGCTCTTGCAAATACGCAAGATGAATATCTGAGTGACAAAATAAGGATGCTAACATTTTTTTAAGAGAAAAGGTGAGAATTTTCTCATTGATATTTTTTCTAGATTTATGCATGTATCTATTTTGAACAGTTATGAATAATTTTTTTGAGTAAATAATAACAATAATAAAGCATCTGTTTCCACACTCCATGCATCAAACCTTGCAGTTCTCAGCAGAGTTCCTGTACCTTTTACTGCAGCATCACAAATCTGTCAAATGCCAATCGGGTGCTTCCAGGGACAAGGCAAAAATCTCATGCTTTCGTAAGGAATCTTTTAGGTGCTGTCATTGCTCCCAAGAACTATGTAGCAAACAAAATTTTTTTCACTTGAGGGTGTGACTTTCATGGTTTAAACATTCTTCTGCTGCAGAATGCAATGGATGGCAGAAAAGGCCTAGTAATTCTGAATTAAGTTAGGAAAAAAATTTACTTTCATTTTGATCCAAGTATTGGACTTGGGTAAAAGGAAATTATTTCATTCTACTTTTACTTTTTATTATTTAATTTGATTTTTCATTAACATAATTAAGAGAAAGCTGTTTAAAGTGTGACATTAAAGATGATAAAAATCAAACATTTCAAGTTGAAATGGCATTTTTAATCAGGTTTTTTGTTTGTTTGTTTGCTGGTTTGTTTCACAAGAGTTTGTTACCAAGTATGTTGTATCTTCCTGTGGAAAATTCCAGTTTAGATGAATTAACCTTTTCTGACAGAAAAAAAAAATCCCTTTCCAAAAGAAAACGTCCATTTATCTCACTTCCTCACTGAAGATTTTAACTTTATTTATTCTAATAACCTGTATTACTTTTCATCTTATAATGAGGTATTTCCAAAAAAGCTGTTACTTCTTTGAATGTATATAGATTATCTATAGCAACAGTTTCTTGAAACAAGGGAAAAAACCCAGAAATATTACCAAAAAACCCCAATGTTATTGAAAAGATAAATAAGATCCTAAGCTAGTTTCACTGTAATGATAGTGGTATCTTTCCTGAGGGGAAAAAAGAATGTTGTGAAGCTGGTCTTGACTATAGTTGAAGAATTTAATTAAGTTAATTTATTTAAGTTAATTTAAGTTATTTACTTAAGTTAATTAAGCCTTATTATATGGGGTCAGTCCAAGGGGAGTGTTGGTATTTAAGTTGTGCAAGGGTTTATTATTTGTTTCTCAGTTGCAGCGTTAGGATGTCCCAACCATTGTCTGACTGGAATGCATGGGACACGGCTGCCATGCATGGGACGTGACAAGCTGGAAAATCTCAACAAATGCAGTGTGGGGACACCAATGGTCAAGGCTTCAGCCTACCAAAGGCTCTGATCACAACCAGATAGCTTTCCTCCACAGGCAGAAGTTAATTTCTGGTCTGAAGCTTAATTGTGTTTTCTTATGTGTCCTGGTGTGCCTGAGCGGCTAAAAACAAGGTCTACGAGGAAAAGGCTTTCAAGAACATTTTGGCATTTTTAAGTGCCATCTTTCCTTCATCCATCTGTCTCTGTTGCAACAAGAGAAGTCTTCCAGCAGGATGAACAAAGCACTACCCTCCACCTTAGAAGGAGAAAGAAGTTCAGTCAGAGAATCATAGAATCATCATAGCTTCATAGAATGGTTTGGGTTGGAAGGGACCTTAAAGATCATTGAGTTCCAACCCCCCTGCCATGGGCAGGGACACCTCCACTAGACCAGGTTTCTCAAAGCCCCATCCAGCCTGGCCTTGAACACTTCCAGGGATGGGGCATCCACAGCTTCTCTGGGCAACCTGTTCCAGTCTCTCACAACCCTCACAGTAAAGAATTTCTCCTTAGCATCCAATCTAAATCTCCCCTCTTTCAGTTTAAAACCATTACCCCTCATCCTATCGTTACACTCCCTGATAAAGAGTCCTTCCCCACCTTTCCTGTAAACCCCCTTTAGGTATTGGAAGGCTGCAATAAGGTCTCCCCAGAGCCTTCTCTTCTCCAGTCTGAACAACCCCAACTGTCTCAGCCTGTCTTCATAGGAGAGGTGCTCCATCCCTCTGATCATCTTTGTGGCCCTCCTCTGGAGTCGCTCCAACAGGTCTATATCTTTGCCCTGCTGAGAGCCCCAGAGCTGGATACAGCACTCCAGGTGGATTCTCACCAAACCAGAGTAGTGGGGGAGAATCACCTCCCTCGACCTGCTGGCCACACTTCTTTTGATACAGCTCAGGACACAGAAGAAATGGCTCATCATCACTAGGAAATATAGAAATTTTGGAGTTCCACTTCTCAGTTTACTTGAAAAAATATAGTTTAGGATGTAGTCATTTAACTGAGGTGTTGATGATTCTCAGCGAGTTCCTGACAAGAAAAATCACTTGCTCCTCTTCTGGTCCCCACCACTGCTCACTCAATCTCTCCTCTCTGCTGAGTCTGGTTAACTCATTTCATAGTCACTCATGACTGAGCAATGATACGGAAAAATCTAGTATGTAATGGAAACCATGACCTGTCAACTCATGTGGGCTGGTGCCAAGGAAGCTGCTAATTATAGCTCGAGATGTAAATACTCCTGGAAGATGATTGTACTTATTTGGACTAGTGCAATATTAATTAAATACTTTGATTATTTCTGAGAAAGACTTTGGGAAGGAGGGGGGGAGGTTGTCAATGGAATGAACCTTTTCACTGCTGAGAATAAGCTTGTCTTCCCCAGAAGCTGTAGCAGAAGGCTAAGTCTGAGTTTTCTTCCCCATTTTCTCCCTCCTCTTGTCTTTGACCTATTCCCATGTCACCTTCCATTGTCATCTGCTTGCCCTTGGTCTTTCTCTGTGTTTGTGCCAGTTCCTCAAGATCACAACTTACCTGCCTCCTCGAGCAGGCAGAAACCCAAAGGGGAGGGATGAGAAAGAGCTTCTGGCAGGGAACCAGGGTGGTTCTTGTCCAAGGCCACAGCTCCTGTCTGCCTGACCTTCTGCACTCACAAAATTCCCAGTGGCGCCTGTTTCTAGAAAGCCCAGAAACATCCAGCTTCCAGCTCCTACACTGGGTTTCCCATCAGCTTTCAAGTACCAATAAAAAATCATCCCTCCAGGCTCAGGCTGCCCTGAATTGGTCTCATGGTGCCTGCCTCAATGCAACAGCCTCCTCCAGCTGCACAGCCCCATGTATGAAACAGCAAGTCTCAGCCCCAGCAGCCGGAGCACATGGAGCACACGGAGCTTTGCTCAGCTGTGGTGGCAATGGACACCTGGGCAAATGGACCTGCGGCAGCTGGGAGAGGGAAGGGAAAGCTGGTGCACAAAACTGTAATCCGGAGGAGCTGGGACCACGTCTGTAAAAAAACTACTGAAAACTTTGGTGGGTTCAGAAACGGCAAGACAAGATGCTGCTGCCTATCGGATAGCAGTAACATTGCCTATGAGAGGTAAAGACTAAGAACAGGAGTTGCAGTGAAACCAAGGAAAATATATTTGGCTTTTCAGCTTATGTGAGACACAAAGCTGAGTTTGGTCTGATGAATGTTTCACAGGGGTCCCAGGTTTGCAGGGAGCCTGGGGCTGCCCTACAAGCAAGGCAGCTCTGGCAGAGGCAGGTTGCAGCAGGCACTTGGCCAGGGTGTTGGCGGGCAAAGCAGGCTTCTCAGCCTGGAGCTAGCCTCTAAGCAAGCCTCAGGCCGCATTTCATATGAGCTTGATATTACCTTTTGAAGATCTCTACAGGAGATGTTGAGCTGTTGAGTCCAGCAATATCTCTGAGTGACTTTGGGGACAGTGTTTTCCAGCAAGATAAGTCCTTCATTGAAGTGAGCCAAAGCTTTGTGTTGAAGGAATCCTCTGTTACCATGTACAGCCTTGGGACAGCCACGTTTGCATCATTTCAGCACAAACTAAACCTGCTGTTCTTGCACCATGTCTGTGTGCCTCAGTTTCCCTCTCCATTGAGTGCCTGGGCAGTACACCCCACCTTGCACTCACACAGCACCAGAAAACCAGGTAGCGTGGAGAAGCCAAGTCTTGCACCTCTCAGGATTTTGTGCCCTGCGGAGGTCCTGCTGGTTTACACATGGTCCAAACAGGCAACCAGCACTGTGCTGACAGCACCAAAACCAACTGTCCTAATTGTCATCAACATACCTGAGTGGGAGCACCAAGGGGGAGCTGAATCAGTGCCTCTGCAGAGAGCATGACAGCTCTGCTTTACCCAGGTAACGACCCTGGTCTCCCATTCATCTTTTCATTACAGTCTGTAGGACTGGGGAATTCAATCTCTTGTCTGGAGCAGATAAGTAAGAGATGGTTGTGGGTCAGAGCTGCTACTAATGCACTCTCAAGGACTCTCCGCAGCTGCACAGTGTTGTCTTGAAGATGCAGGGGAAGGACGAGTGCTTTTTCTGCCCTGGGAAGGCAGAAGACGTTAAATCAACATAATGAGAGCTGATGAGAAACAATAGAGGCATCAGGACAGCACAGAGAAAGAGAGAGTTATGAGACCTGGATGCTGTGGGCCCAAGAGGCACGGGGACCTGCATGCTAATTTCTCCTTTCTCCTGCAGCCCTATGGACCGTGGAGCGCTGCTGGGCCACCGACTCTGTAAAAGCAGCACTGCTGGGAAGGGATGGTGCTGTTTCCCTGCCAACTGCACCCCTTGCGAGGGGTGGGGTGCCGAGACCACCTCCTGTGGCAGGTTTTCCATCTGGGGACGTGCTAGGGGACGCCCCGGCTGAGGGATGGCTGCAGACTTCCCCCTCGCCCCCATTGGAGGCACAAACCCTGGAGGCAAATGCGGGGGCACATTCTCTGCGTGGCGGCAGAAGCTCTCCCTCTGGATTGCAGCTCTGCAAATACCCAAGGCAAAAGGCACTGTTTCAAAGAGCTCACGTCTTGCTCCAGTCAGATTCCTCGGGGTGTATACCCTGCCCAGCAGTGCATCCATCAGCCCCCACCCCCCAAAAAACACTGAAGATGTGCAGGTTCTTCGTGGCGTGTATGCGAGTGAAAACAGGACAAAGCACAGGAAAGCAGAACAGGCCAAAGACAAAAGCCCAGGCTCAGAAGGAGGTGAAGAAACCTCAGGCATAAGCTCAGAGATGCTGTGCTAATCCTAAATGCCTGAAACAGGGAGGCGGAGGGGAAGAGAGTTTTTTCCGTGTAGTCCTTTTTCAAGGAAGAGCAGCCTGAGTTTAATGGCTGGGCGTGAAGTTAAAGGGCTACGGCTTCGCATGGAGGCAAATAAAAACACAAATTGATCAAAGCTGCCATGTTTTACCGATAACTTGTTTGTTCAGAGGCACCAGCCGCTCTTCATGCTGATTGTCTCACTGCATAATCACCATTGGCAGCTTCCCTCGCCCTCTCCTAAAGATCCTCTGCATGGATTTTTTCTTTCCAATTGCATTTCCGGGGACGATAAGAAAGTTGCAGCATAAATTAAACAAGACGCCTGAAGACTCCAGTTCAACAATGATGTAGTTGAATTCCTGAGTGAGAGGGGAAGAAAGAGCGAAGCTAAATGCAGTGCCTGCCGGACGGCTTCTCCCTTGCCACCCTCACACCAATTAAGCGTAGCGGCACGGATAGGGTGGCCAGGAGAGCACCTTTGTGCACACATGCTAATTTGTTCACAGGCTGCGGCGCACAATTAATAAAAGCACCGCTCCACACATTCCTCCAAAACAAAGCAGGAACGCCACAAACCTTCGGAGGCACAGGGACTGAAAAGAGTACACAACGGCTGGATCAAAGGCGAGCTGGATTTAGGCAAGATTTGTACTGTTCGCCCGACGCTTGCCATCAGGATCACCGGGTGCTACCAATTTAAGTCCCTGTTCTGTCATTCAAAAGTTCATGCTGCCAGTGCAAAATAAGCAGAGAGGGGAAGAAACTTTTAAAGGCAGGAGAAAGAAGTGCAGGGACATTGAACTTAAACCCAGGAGAAATGGGCCTTGGAAACCTTACACAGAGTCCTAATGTCAGCACAGGGTAGAGAGAGGGCAAAGAGAAATCCATCTTCATAATAAAATGCTGGCTTTGGCTGTGATGGATGGATGGATGGATGGAGAGGCAGGTTGCTGTTCCTCTACTCCCTCCCTGCTCTTTCCCCTTTATTACCTTAAATCTTGGGGTTTTTTTAAAGGACAGGAGCATCAGAAATTAAATGCTCACTCTCAAAATGAAGCTGACATGAGCCTCTGGCTTTGAGGCTGGATTAGTTTTGAAGGCATACTATGCACAAAACAAGGCCAGTGAGGGCTGGCAATGGAATTCCCAGTAGGGACAGGTTCCTTTAAAACACAGATTAAACAGGGAGGAAATGCACAGCGTATGAATATGAATTGGCGCTGGGCCTTGCCTGGTCTCGCTTCATTTGATAAAGCGCATTTCCTTATTGCATGTCAATTATTTACATTATTTAAATATGTATCATCAGATGAACATGTCGGCCCTGAAACAGATACACAGACGCCCATGGAAACGCACACGTGCGCCAGGAAAGGATGCACTCACAAAGTCCGTCGGGCAGATAACGAGGGGACACCCCTGCGCTCGGCGAGCCGTGAGTAACGAGCACCCCTTTGCCTGCTCCCCGACGCGCTGGTGGTGCTGCCCCCGCAGAAGAGCCGTCTCTCCTCAGAATCATTTGAATGCAGGCTCCGCTCAGCGCCGCGGGAATGTCAGCACCCGGCAGGAGCCCCGCACCTCGCCAGTGCCTCTGCTAATCTCCGGTACGTGGAACTGCTTGTCTGCGAGAGAGTTATTATTCTTCCTTTCATCTGCGCAAGTTCACAGCAAAGGAAACGCAGGAGAGCTACATTTAAATTGGATAAAATCCCTGTGCCCAGCGATTCTGCGAAGTTAGTGTTATTAGTAAAGATGTTAGTAGTCGATATCGCACTGTTCTGGCCTCTACCACCGTATGAAAACCTGCTCTGAATTCTCCTGAAATAAGATTGTTTTTCTTACGTGATTCCCATTCATAGGTGGAGTTTCTGTCCACGGCTCCTGCTCCAGGTGTACGAAGGTCTAGGTATGGCACAGGCTTTGCAGCAAGTGCTGCCTCTGAATTCCACCATGTGCCTCCAACCCATGAGGCAAAGTAAAGCTCTACTCTGAATATCCTGACCGGGCACCAGTCAAAATGTGGACCCAAATTTTACTATTTGACTTGCCTGCACACCCTGGCTACAGGAGGAGTCAGATTTTTCCAAGAGCCATTTGTGCTAAGCAAGGGCAGAGAGTGCTGTGCAGAATTCTCTTCCCGAGAAAGGACACCTATTTTCACAAATCCTAGTGCTGCAATGTAGGCCACCTCTGGAAACACGGAAGTCTTAGGTGTGGAAGGACTATGGATATTTGGACAGGCCCAAGAGAAAAACTGGCTCCTCCTAAGCTTTACACCATGTCATTCCTCTGCTCCAGGCTCTTCCCAGCTCTGAGAAGATCCAGAACAACAGGGATGTTGACTGGATTTAGCTCTGGTGAAATGTTCCTAAAAGAGCAGGTAGGGCCTGGTATAACAGGTAATTTTGCTGATGTAATACACTTTACTAGTGAAAGAAGAACTAAACACTTCCCTCAGCACAAAATTTGATGGGTCAGATTTTCGGCAGGTGTAAAACAGCACAGCAGGCTCAATGGAGGTACTCCGGTATGAGCCAGCTCAGGTGTTTACCAGAAGAGCTGACCAAGGCAATGACATTTACCCTCCTGTGCTCTTGGCCTGGCGCTGTTCACAGTGAAATGTCCAACAGACATTTTTATCTTTCAACCACAGCATGAGAGATGATGCTTCATGAGCAGCAGAAGAAACGATGCACTGTTTTCTATTGGTTTGTGTGGGATTCTCCAATGCCTTTAAGATGCGGCCTCCAATTGCAATTTTCCATTCAGCTGGGGCATTCATAATCTTTCTCTCTCATTCCCTAGAGTTTAATATGGTATAATATCATGCTGCATCTTTTCCTTCAGAAGGGACTAACAAGATGTTTTGCACTCCCTCTCCCTCCCCTGTTCATTTGCTTGTTTCCATAAAATTTATAAGACCCTAACAACTACATGGTTTTATCATACTTGGTTGAAATGACCAAGGAGTATAGAAAGCATTAGCTGGAAGCAGATGAATTCATGACGGCACTCTTTTTCTTTCCTTTGAAAGCTGGACTAAAACCAGGCAGGAAATGCAACAGAAGTTATAAAATGACACTAGTAAGACAGACAGATGGCCATTAACACCCCCATCCCCACATTTGCTTCCAGAGAGATGGGGATCTTCGCTTTTACTCTTCTCTGCCACAGCAACCTGAAAATGATGTGTAGAGTGTGAGTCTCTGGACTGTCTGTGGTGTTCGGGAAAGATTTTGGACTATGGGTCTTCACCAGACAAAGCCTAATTTCCTCTTCGCGCTTAAGGGTTTGGTTAGTGTTGTTTTTTAACTCAGCAGACACCAAGGCGGCTCCGCTCATTTGCATCCGAGTTTGGGTGCTGACAGCTGATGGTGTCAGCAGAGCTCTGGGAAGGACATCGTTTCCTTTGATAGTGGGGAGCAGCCAGCCTTCCTCTGCCAAAACAGCAAAATCAAGAACACAATGCACAATGCGTACAGGTGATTTGCATAATTAATGCAAAGTAGCGTCCCACTGTACAAATTCTCTCCCTCCAGTCAGGTAATCTTCCATCCCTATTCTGCAGTCTCTTCTCTCCCACTTTCCATCCTGCTCGGCTTCCTCCTACTTGCCCATCACCATCCCTCATTCCCGCCCAGGCCCTCAGCTTCTCTTCACACCAGGAACCCGATACCTCCATTGCGTCTCTCCATCTCTCTGCTTTTCCAGCCACCTACCTACCACTCCCACTGGCAGAAAGAAGATCTGTGGGAAGCGAGGACATTTAACTAGCTAAAATGGAAAGGAAGGGAGAGACTTTCAGATGTGGTCATTACCCTTCGGAGCAGGCTGCCAAACCCCTGCAAGGAAAATAGCAACAAAATCTGTTGCAAGAGAAACTTACCTAGAAGCTGAAGTCGTTGGTGGCAAGATGGTGGCAAGATGACAGTCACAGATGCATCTCAAAACACAGGGCTTTGCCTGGGACTGAGCACACTCAAGCTCGCCACACAGGTAGCTGTTCTCCCCAGGCGCAAGCACAGCTCTCTGTACTCCCCCGAAGGCACCCCAGTAAGCGATACAGGGGGCATACTGGGTGAAACTTAAAAAAAAACACAAAAAAAACCCAAAACTAAAAAAATAACAACAGCACCAGTATTTATGCTTTAAATTCTGCGCAGTTACTGGCAGGCCAGGTCTGGAGCCAGCACGCATCGCTCTACATCTCTGTCTCTGTTAATGGGCATCTCTGCCTGCCTGTGCTCAGAGCCTGCAAACAGCTGGTACGTGCCCATGTGTTGCACAGACATCTGTCCACAGCCACCACCTTCAGCTGAAGAAGCTCAGCTCTCCTTCATAAACAATTGCCCGACCGGCTGCTGGCAGGCCTGGGGAAAAGGACTCAGGAAGGTCACAGAGCAAATGCAGAGCAGCCTGCAGAGCACAGCCCTGTCATGCCCAGTACCAGAGATACACGGACTCCTCCAGGCTGCTTCTTGCTGAGGCATAACTCCCTGCCCAGGGTGGTACCATGCTCAAGTCTCCCATTCCTTGTATAAAATACAAAGGCAGGGTGGGATGATCAGCACTGGTCCTGGTGGTGCCACAGGAAGGTGGCCCTGAGCCATGCTGTCCCCTCCCCATGAGGGGATGTGCAGCTCCAGGAAGATGTGAAAGGACAGTGTGGCACTTGCTGTCAGGATGGCTTTTATGGCGACCCATGCCAAGGGAGGTTAGTCCACGGCCGGGAGGACTGTCACCTTCTCCTGTCTCCCCACTGGAGCCTCCCTGGAAGCAAGAACGGTAAGTGTGCCCCAGAGAATGAAATGCAACCTCTACTTCTCACCATCTGAACATCCCTCAGTTCAGACCAGCTTGATGTCCTCTGTGGCCTTGTACCTTTCTCCTTTCTTGTAAAAGCACGCATTAGTCTCCAGCTGTTCAGGGCAGCTGCTGGGGCTGAGGCTGGGTGGGCAGCGGGTAGGACCTGGCAGGGCTTCTTGATGGGGTGAGACAGTGCGGGACACCAAAGGAGAGTTGCTGCCTGTGTTTTGGGGACAAGTCCACGGGCTCGAGGCTTTCCTTGGCAGAAGAGATGGAGGTCCTCACTGCTGAGTTTCCCCCTCTGGCCAGCAGCTCAGCCCACCTCTCAGACTGTCAGAAGCACTGGGGATTAAATACACCATCATGTGTAAATTCTGTGTTTAAACAAATAATTCTCGCAGAATAACAGGCAGGCTTTTCCACACGAAGCAAAGCTGACACCTGACTCTTCGCCTGGCTTCTCCCAGGAGAACATTTTAATGAGGCCCACAGCTGTAATATCACACAGAGAACATTAACAATGCTAATTACCTAAAGTTTAGCCCATGAATACTCAACCGACCATACCTTGGAGACGAATTGTTGTTTTGGCCCGAACGAAGCACCGATGGCTTGCAAAGCGAATCGAAGCTTGTGAGAACATCAGACACAAGGCATTAGGCACACAGACCTGGCAAGGCAGCCTCCACAGCAGAGCTGGTAAATAAAAGAAGTGCCTGGACAGAAGGCAAATCTGAGATTGCAGAGAGAAATTGCCTTGAGGTGGCCAAATCCCTCCTGAGAAAACGGAAAAGGTGTTGATAGGTCTCTCAGCATCATCTTGTACAGGATCTGCGCAGAGAAAGGGGGGGGGCTTTGGAGGAATTCTTCTGCCAGGCAGCCGCAGCTGGCACCGACTAAGCCTCGCACTGCGCTCGGAGAAGACAGAAGTCCACACAGACACGCGATGCGCGAGCGAGCTCTCGCCTGGAAGAGATCCAGGGCCTTTTGCTTCACACCATATGCACAGTCATTCTGCAGCTCAAGGTCACCGTGGAGGTGCCTGGGTGTGCTGGGATGGCTGCTCTGGACCCACTGGCTCCGCTTGCTCAGGCTCCCAGTGCCGGAGCACAGTAAATACAGCCATGTGTACTCTGCTGCATGGAGCTTAGCCCTCGCCTCTCCTTTCAGCTCCTTATCGCAAACGCCACAGGGCAACGCACGGCAAGGGCCATTGTGCAGCAGAAGAGGAGGCCTGGTCCACCCAGGTGTCTCTTGGAGGGAGACGTGAATTTTTAGCAGTCTGTGTTGCTCGGCTCTAATTGAGCACAAAAACATCACATGGCAGGCAATAGCCCATTAGCAACACTGCGTGCTGAGGGGCCTTTTAATTATTTTTGCGTTCCCGGAGGACCACAGAATGCTCTTCGTAAGCATGGCGCGGGAATGCCAATTAGGTGGCCTCCAGCCCTGCTAGACAAGGTCCGGTCACATCACCTTGCGTCACAGGCTGAACCCTGCCCTCCATTTTCTCCCCAAGTCTGCCGTTCTCTGGCGTGAAATATTTATTAAAGGGAGCTGCCGCCTGTCGTGAATGTTGAGTCCCCTGTCTCCTTGCCAAGGTCAGGCTGCCGGGGAGGTACTTTTGCTCTCCAGAGCTTCTCCTCAAGACTGACGGGTCCTTCTTCCGTTCAGCACAGGCAGGCAGTCTTGGGGAGGGGGCTCTTTTAATTCCTGTGGATTCTTATTTCCCGGGAATAAGGTGGGCACGTAACAAAATCACTAAAGCAGAGACAGCACAGCAGTGACCTATTGTGGTATCAAAACAGATAGTTGCACTAGGGCCTTTTGGGAGCACATAATAAAAAGCCATTAAATCAATTTCTGCTGCTGCGAAAGGCCACCTTCAGTCTTTGCGATCACCTTTTTGACTTCTTAGGAAGCTCCTACACTTTGGGATGAAATCCTGGTCCCGCAGAAGTGGATGGGAGGTTCACCCTCTGCCTATGTGGTGCTACCTTTGCTCCCCCCGAGTTTAGCTGTAGTTTGCTGAGGTTGGGTTTAACTCTTTCATACAGTTTTTTGTGCCAGAAAAATGCTGAAACCTTCAACCACAAACGGTTTGATAACCTTTCATCAACTGTACTCAATGAAACAAGCAGGCACAGCATAACCTGCTCGAGAAGGACTACAGTTAAAGTGTCAAATAGATATTCCTCCCTTGGTATGGGCACATACTACAGTGTAGGAAAACATATCCAAGAACAGAAATAAACTCTGCTAATGTAAGATGTGAGAACCAAAGAACCAGGCTGGCTGGGGAAATAACCTTCCCTAACGAGAGCCTCTAAAGGAAGCTTAGTGGCCAAAAAATACGAGAAGCAAGGTGCATATCAAGCGTACACCCCACAGCTGGGCTGTGTCCACGCAGCTGCAGAAGCCAGATGCTTCGGGATGCCTCCTACAGGCTTTCTGGATGTGTGCTGGGCTGTGGGGATGAGAGGGTGAGGGCATGGAGAAGCTGCAAACACCACCCAGCACAGGACTACGTCACAGATTTATGCAGGAACATAATGATGTTTTCTGTTTTCTCCTTTTTTTCTCCTCTCCTAGTAATTCCTAACATTTTACTTCCTTTTTTGACACCTGCTCAGCCTTGACCTGTCATTTTCTCAGAATTAGCAATGACGCCAAGATGATTTTCCTGTGCAGTGATGGCTGATTTAGAGCCCTTCATTATGCATGTATAATTAGGGTGGGGTTTTTTTTCCCCAGAAGCATTACTGTGCATTTATCGACAGTAGATTTCATCTGTAATTTTATAACCCAGTCTCTCATTATCATGAAAAACTTCTGCAACTCTTCACAGTCAACTCTTGTTTTGACTGCCCAGAACAGTTTTTCATTCTCAGTAAACGTCTCGCCTCACTTTTCATCTTCTTTTCCAAATCACTTGTAAATAGATTAAAAAATACAAGTCCAGCTTAGATCTCTGGGTAATTTTCCTCGTCTGTGAAAACATATTGTTTATTTACACCTTTATACTCTACCACTGCAGCTACTCTGTGTCTTTTACTGGAACCACCCCATTGACAATCACACTATTATTCAATAGAGTTGCACTGGAAAAAGTGTAGACAGACATTACAGAAATAAAACCAGCAGCAGTCCCATTTTTAGGACTTAGCAGACAAGCTATATTTGTTTTGATCTGTGTTTCTAAATTATCTTGTAAATTCCCACCACTAAATTTCATCTCTCACTGTATGTAGCATGCAATATATCTTTTTTTCTTAAATGTGTCACCACTTCAAAGTTCATTAAGCCATTCCAGAGACTATAGCTGGTAAAATCCTCATCTGGATTCAAGATATTAGCAGAAAGACTAACTCCTCAAGTCTCTGGCACCGAGGCAACATATTGTCATAAATCCATAGGAAACCAGATTTCATTAGTTCCCTTGGTCATAGAACTAATTGTTTGCTCCTGCATCGGGCACCTGATCGTGGCTGTGGGCAGCAGGAAAGCCAGCAGCAATTTAATGTTGTTCCTCTGCTGTGCTTTACTTGATTTTTGTCTCAGGATTATGAGATGCTGGGGATGTAAAACAGCTACCGGAAAGATAACAGCTGCCAGAAACACAGCCTTCTGTTTTGTACTTTGAGCTGTGCGTACTGTGTAGAGTTAAAAAAATAGTGCTTCGAATAATTTGAAGCAGAAATCTGTTACGTTCCTTCAAAATTACCCGTGCTTGGTTTAATAGATGCTGGATTAATTGCGTGCTGTCTGAGAGCTTTTGTTCCTCTCTGGAGTGGCTGTGGTCTGTGCCACAGAGGTGAATGCTACTCTACTGTATGGCAAATTTGACATTGAAGGGCTCTTTGTAGAAATAAGACTGCCATTCTCTCCCATTGTCCCTTTGATTAAATAGTGCCAGCAAAAGAGACAGTTTTGATGGTTGTTTTCATATTATGGGCATCTGGCTACTAAGAGCCGGGCTGAGATCACCAAATCACAAGCCGCTTTAGAGATGTCTGTTTACGCACGCCGATCCCACAGTGGTGTGATCCAGAAAAGTATTTGGATATGCATATTTCAGGGAGAAAAGGGGAAGGTGGGGAGAGGGGGGTGAAGAAAAAATTTCTGTGATGGTGGGATGTGTGGTGAGGACCATTTATTTCTTATGTGTGTTTTCCAATACCCTTCCTCTGGTACCCAAACCCACAACTCTCCGGTACCGCTGAAATAACCCTGGGCTGTGGATGCTTTTCCTCCACTTTTACATCAACAGACTCTCATTTCACTGGTACTTTGTGCTAAAGATAAAGGAAATACGGCATATTACACAGTGGACTCATTCATTAACTCCTCCCCATTTACCACCCCTTTTGTAGCTACTCACATCTGTGTGGATCACCACTTAGTAATGGCTCGACGATCCCTCGGATGCTTCTGCTTCGGTCGCAGGGACTCCATTGGTTTATAATATACACTGGACTACATCGCTGACATCTTCTGTTTGCCGAATAGACTTCAACATCCAGAGTCCTTCCCCAGAGTTTGACCATGTCTTTTTGTTAGTACCAAAGCAAACAGGGAAGATGTCAGGAAGAGAGCACCCCCCTCTCTTTCCACGCATCTGTTTGGACATACAACAAAGGCTACAGGAGCATTTTCCTCGTCCTTTTAATTGAAGTGCTTTAATATAAAAAAAAAAAGTACATACAAGTTCTAAACTCCTGTTTTCTGCAATCGTTTACACTTTTTCTAAGTTGCAACAGAATATTAGCTACGTAGGTAGTCAACACTGCTAACAAACTACAGTACAAGTTACTAATAACAGTACAAGATGCTTGGACTACATTCTTGCAAATGTGTATGAATACCAAACAAATCCTGCAAAGTTGAGAGGTTTCCAACACGCACTTCCCTCCTCTCTCAAACCCTTGTAGGACTTCACTCATGGGTTTCCTAACCACCAAAGCACAGAGGGGCTGACCCTTGGCTGGTGCAAGCTGCAGTAGCTCCATTAGCATCCATGGAGCAATGTCAGTAACCACGAGTGAAGGGCATGATTCACTCTGTGCTCAGATAGACACCTTCAGACAGGGGAGAAATATCGTGCAAGTTTCCATGCGTGACACACCAATGGGCCTTCTTGGTCAGTGCTGCCTTATAGCATTGAGCAACATATTTTTCTGAGGGTGTCAAGACTGATCTGTTTTTCCTAAAAGAAATCAGATCAGGGCGACTGAAGAACAGTCGGGAGCACCCTGGATTCTCATGCCACTCTCGGTAAAGCTGGGCAAACTTCCCTCAAAAACCAAGTTTTGGAGTGTAAGAACCCAACCCACCACCTCTCCTCCCCCACAAAAGGCTGGGAAAGCTATCAAGCACTTAATAAAACTGAGTGTGAGATAAGAAGAGCAAAGGTCCTCCACACAAGTCATGTTAAAACAAATCTCTACATACACACATTGTAACGATACAGTCACTTCAGAGTTCAAAAGAAAGGTTCACACTTTACAAAGGAGGGAAAGGGAAAAAAAAATAACATAAGAAACTGTCCTTACAATTATGTACTGGTTCCCAAACCTGTAACTTTAGTCTGTGGCCACCAAAAGTAAACGAATACCAAGCAGCATAGAGTAAACTCCAATGAGGCCTCACAGGGGGTAGCAACAGGCAACCTGGAGGTAGTGTACATAGCTGAAAAGGAATTTGAAATAAATGACGGGCATTTTTCTCCTATTCTGATACATTTACATAATCAAAGACATGGTGACAAACACACTACAGTGACATGTCTCTCCAGCCTTGTGTGCCCACTTGCCATCCCAGGATCGGCCACAGATGGTTTTTTCCTCTGAAGTGAGAGTGTATCTGGGGATTCCTCAGGCAGAAGTCCTTATTTTCTCCCTTACTCTGTCATTCTGGCTCGCCTCTGTACTCACCATGTGACAAACAGGACAATCAGTTTCATCTGGGACTGCTGGGTTTTTCTCACAAGCATCACTACAAAACCTCCTTACAACCGTTGCCTTGAAGACCAAAATTTCAACTGCACGCTTCAGTCAGCAGCACCCAAAACTCCTCCAAGCTACTCCCTGGCTGGCATTAGACTATTTTGGTGGGAAGCTACGGAAGCTGGCAAACCCGTATCAAGGTTATTTTTTCAATTCAACAGCACGTTATGAAAAGACCGAACACCAACTGCTCCTGCTCAGAGTAAAGACACAAAAGTCAAGTTCTCTTCTGTGGCAAAGAGAATAAAACGCTATTTAGGGGATATAGAAGTGGGCATATTGTAGAAAATGTGGTGGTGACTCAGAGTAAGAAAACTTCTTCAGCTGTATCACCTTTTCTTTGATTTTCTATTCACATTAAGTTTTAAGTATTCCTAGTTTTCTCCAACCACGTTATCTCGAGACCACTGTTAATGTATTACAAAAGCCACTATGATGCAGTCACTCAACATACACATATATCATGTATAAGTAGGGGCATGTACAGCCAGGAAGTGCGGCAGGTTCCAACCCACATTTTGTTTTTTCCATAAGGGCAGGCAGATCCCAGTTAGGTGAGAGAGAGATAACGTAGATGATCCCCAGTGTTGAAAAGAAGGCTGTGAGTATATGTGCAGATAGAAACCTCAAAAACTAAACAAGAATGAACATTAATAGAATATCCCCTGCCTTGTAGCTAACTCTAAAATCTCTCTTAGCTCAAATAATTTTATTTTGCAGAATGTGCAGAACGTTCAAAAGAAAGAGGTGCTCTTCCGCTGTGAATATGTGGATGTTTTCTCAGTATTGCCTAGAACTTACCAAGTCCACCTGCTCGTTTCTGGCCTATTCTTTATAATAGTTCTTCTGCTTCAATGGCTAACTGGTAAGACAGGAATATTTAATTACAAACTTCAAGGTCAAGGTATTGGAAGACTGGAAATAGATACCCTGCTACTTCTAAAACAAATGATGCATTGTATACACTAGTGCTTCTCTGAATCCTCTCTCCACAGAGCAAAGCATCACAAGGGCAAGATTTCCATCAGTCCTGAGCTGGCACAGACAGTTCTAAGAATTAAAACAGCCTTCACAGTCTTTGGCTCCCCTGTCAAAAATGCTCCCTGCCCCCTAGAGAAGCCAGTTCATTCTGAATATCTGTGTGATGTGGACACTTCTGCACTTGGATCAACAGCAGGTCTTCAGTTGCTGTTTCACTGGCCACACACCAGTCATCAGGAACATTTTTGATAACTTTCTATATTTCTAAAACTACATGCAATAGAAAAGTAACTGTGCAATAAAACTGAAAGACTCTTTATCCCATACCCAAATGTATCTGTTGGACTACGAAGGACCATGGAAATGTACTTACTTCCTCAGAAGTTCCTCAGAAATCAAGTCGAGAGCTTCTCATCTCAGACAGTTGTGGTGAATGGAGTTAAATCCAATTGGCGGTCGGTCACAAGTGGTGTTCCCCAGGGCTCAGTATTTGGGCTGGTTCAATTTAACATCTTTATCAATGATCTGGATGAGGGGATCAAGCGCACCCTCAGTAAGTTTGCAGACAACACCAAGGTGGGCACAAGTGTTGATCTGCTTGAGGGTACAAAGGCTCTACAGAGGGATCTTGACAGGCTGGATCAATGGGCTAAGGTTCAACAAGGCCAAGTGCCTGGTCCTGCACTTGGGTCACAACAACCCCATGCAGCGCTACAGGCTTGGGGAAGAGTGGCTGGAAAGCTGCCTGGTGGAAAAGGAGCTGGGGGTGTTGGTCGACCGTCAGCTGAATATGAGCCAGCAGTGTGCCCAGGTGGCCAAGGCAGCCAACAGCATCCTGGCTTATATCAGGAACAGTGTGGTGAGTAAGACTCAGGAGGTGATCATCCCCCTGTACTCGGCAATGGTGAGGCCCCACCTTGAATAATGTGTTCAGTTTTGGGCCCCTCATTACAAGAAAGAGATTGAGGTGCCGGTGCGCCTCCAGAGAAGAGCAAGAAAACCGGTGAAGGGTCTAGAGAACAAGTCCTGTGAGGAGCAGCTGAGAGAACTGAGGTGTTTAGTTTGCAGAAAAAGAGGCTGAGGGGAGACCTTATTGGTATCTACAACTACCTGAAAGGAGGGTGTAGCGATGGGGTGGCTGGTCTCTTCTCCCAAGTAACAAGCAATAGGACAAAAGGAAATGGCCTCAAGTTGTGCCAGGGGATGTTTAGACTGGACATTAGGAAAAATTTCTTCACCAAAAGTGTTGAAGAAAAGCCTCTTCACCAAAAGGGCATTGGAACAGACTGTACAGGGAAGTGGTTGAGTCACCATCCCTGGAGATCTTAAAAGACTTGCAATATGGCACTTAAGGACATGGTTTAGTGGTGGACTTGGCAGTTAGGTTTATGGTTACAGTTGATGATCTTAAGGGTCTTTGCCAACCTAAATGATTCTATGATTCATGTTATGAGACATTTTTTCATCTTTAAGCTGAGTCAAGCTTTAGCCCACAATTGTTGTGTGTGTCACTGACCTTGCACTGAAAGGGCTTTGCACAAGAAACAAACCTTGCTGATCTCATCACCGCAGTATTGAGCATCATCCTGGGTAAGAGAGTCTCTGAGAACCAAAAGAACGCCTCGGGAACACTTGTCTAAGAACCTTACCTTCAGACCACTCTGGGCCTTCTATGACGCTTTTAAAACCCCTTTAGTTTTTTGCAAGGGGCTTCCAGGGCACAACCTGGCAAAGAGAGGGAAGCGACAGAAATGGATGATACCATGGTCGGACACGGACTATAGTTCTGCTCTCTCTGATGACAAGAAGTAGGCTGGAAAGAGCTCAGCTGGGCCCCAAAGTTCAAAGCTGGACATCGTTTAAAACACCTTTTTACTTCCACATTGAGGAGACTTGACAGCAAAATCTATACCTCAAATAAACGCCCTCAAGTTACTTTTTGAAGCCATTTTTAGGAATAAACCAGTGCCAAATAAAGGAGCAAGCCTCTGAAGTCAGAACACAGTACTTGGATGTTTTGCTCCCAAATTGAATTACTCTTAAAAGGGGAAGGGAAGTAACCTAAAAGCCTTTACAGTCTATTTTTAAATAAGAGGATGTTTTTCATTTAACTCTCCGTAACAGAATAATTTGAAAATAACTGAGGAAACCATGTAATCCCAGATGGTCTGTGTTCTGTGTGCTCTTGTGAAGCTGCTGTGACTCCACTGCATTAAAAAAAGACATACATTATTCTGTAGCAATTGTCCATGACACTGAGGCTTACAACATAAATATTGCAATACCTCATCCACTTTCGGTATGACACACCATGTTTTATTGCAGTAATGTCTCATAATAGATGAAGGTGCTGCAGGGTCCTGTTTGGCCAATTGCTATAGGACCCTGGAGTGCACTTTCATAAGGAGGGAATATCTCCCA
Source organism: Numenius arquata (assembly GCF_964106895.1). Taxonomy (NCBI): domain Eukaryota; kingdom Metazoa; phylum Chordata; class Aves; order Charadriiformes; family Scolopacidae; genus Numenius; species Numenius arquata. Next base: position 44,622,316 of record NC_133581.1, on the reverse strand, counting down.
CGGGAAGGGAGTTGAAGCCTAGATGCCAGGAGAATAAACTAAAGGCTTCACATGCAATCCCGGGCAAATATTTTCTGTGCCTCACCCCTTCCCCCCAGCCCCTCCATTAAATGGAAGGCTCATTTCCTCACTTGCAGATAGCATGGGATGCAAGGTAATGGAGCACAGCCCTGCTACGTGCAGCAGAATGCCTCTAAATCAAGAAGCCAGTGTTTTTCGCCAACGTGACAGATTGAAAAATGCTTCTGGTACTTCCATGAGTAGGTTACTAAGCAACACTTTGGCTTCCAGGGAGTAGCCGTGCTGGATGTGATCTCACACACCAGCAGCCTGACCACGTCCCCAGCTGGAGCACTGGGGAAAGGAGGGCAAGTGCGCACCGACAGCACAGCTGCGTGGCTTCACCGGCTGTAAAACAGGTTCCTTTCAGATGAGCTGTAACCACAAAGGAAAAATATCCCAGAGGTGACGATGGGCCCACTCACAGGGTGGTTAAAAGGCATAAACACTGTCAGGACATATCATTGGGAGAGGTAAACCTTAGAAGGTTTAAGCACCACTTGGTAAACCTATGGCATGTCCTGGTCATGCAAACGTTCACTTCAGCATGCTGAAGTGGACTGACTCCAGGGACAGATGCTAAAAATGACAGTGGCTGGACAAGATTTCCATGTGAGGAGAAGGAGAGATCAAAAAGTCTAGAACAGATTAGAAATGGGTAAGAGATGGGAGGTTAGAGCTGAGTGAAGTGAGGGCTATTACAGAAGAGGAAGATCATGCATTGCTGTCCATTGTTTCCTGATACAGCACTAAGGAGTTGCTTACAGAAAATCAAAAGGCAATACACTGAAAACTGATGAATCATGTCCAAGCTCCATGGAGTCAGAGAGAAATCTGCCCTGGTTGCTGACTGCTCCATCATTATCTTTTGCTGAGATTTCTCACTTTCTTTTGGAGCCTGTGACATGGCATCACCAGAACCAGGCTGAACCAGAACCAAGTGTAAACAGACCGGACTCATCTGGGATAGAAATACCTATTTTCTTACACATGTTGGGTGTGTTCAACTATTAAGCAGCACACATCTTTTAATCAAGACTAAAGAATAAGCCTACTTAGACTGGGCCTCTTTAAGATACCAGGCCAGCCTCTTGGCTTAAAGTCAATGAAGGAATGTTGATTGAGAGCAGCTGAGAATCTGGCCTGTATTTTAAAGTATTGGTACCCTTTCACGTGTCGATAAATCATGCTCCAAACAGGATTGAGATTAAGTTGTAAGGGATAATGGTTTGCCTTATTTTGTTAGAATTTGCAAAACAAGTAAGATTTTCTCCCTCCTCTTTCTTCTCCTTCAAGGTGAGTAACGCTTATTATAGGATCTATTCCTGATAGGTGAGCAGTATTTACAGTACGTAACATTATATGATACACAAATACATACATATTTGTATATACAACAAAGTCTCCTTCTAATTAAAATTCAATACTACAGCATCACACAGTAAGGCTCTACCAATGTGTTAATGGGAATGTCACTATTTTGGGATCATTACTTGAGCATTTTTAAAGTGCACTTAGAAGCTAATGACATCACAGTTTTTATCTGAGAGGTCCACTATGATGTCACAGATTTATCCTCCTTCTATTCCCCTTTGGAATAATGGGGACAATGTTGTCCCAAAGTCAAATAAAGGGTCAACAGCAAAGATCCTAACTCAGTCTTCCCCACCCTCCATGTTAGTTGTTGTTTTTCTTTGCAACCACTTCTAGTGAAAAAAACATATGTATACCAATGGCACACTCAGTCTGAAATGGCAGATGAAGAAAACGTGAAGCAACAACTTAACATCTACACAAACTTCTGGTACTTAGGAGATCTGTCTAGCACAGATGACAATTTGCTTGAACACTCTTGAGCCGCTCTTTATATCTGCAATTCAACAAAATAAGTTATTCCCAGGCCTGTCCCCATCACTTCTGACCCAGGCTGCGATGCTAGAAGAAAGTCAGAGTAAGCAGGAGGACTGTTGATCTCTGCTGCAGCACAAAAAAAGGAAAGCCATCAAGGTGAAGAGGAAACATTTCTCCCTGCACTTTCAAAGAACATTCTATGACTACAGAAGAGTCTATATGAACTATTGTATAACCTTTACGTTGAGTTGGGATTGGGTCAGCACACAAGTTTGACGCCCTGCAATGATCAAGGGTTTGTTGAACACTTCCAAGGGGGAGATAAAAGCTGATGGTTCAGTTTGGACCTCTCTATTTCCAAATTGCTCTGGGCTCTTCAAATCAGCTTTGGTACACACTGTCTCTGAAATCCAGGAGTATCGTAAGAGAATCAAAAAATGAGAATGAACAATGACGGATATTCTGTAATAAAGCTCAAAGGAGATGACATTTGGAAATTCCTTATGCACTTGTCATAGCCTTCCCAAAAGGATGCAGGGGCACATCTTGTGTCATACTCCTAAGAGAGCTATGAAGGAAGAGCACATTAGGCATAACATTCACATCTCATCCTTTGATTTTCAGTAGATACTTCCCTTTTAATGTTGCTGGCAACGTTTGCACTGGCAATGCACAGTGGACATCAGAAAGCAGTCCCGAGTTCAGCAGCAGCAGATGTCTCGGCTGGAAACAGATCTATGCTCCAGCAGTGTTCATGGGCAGCAGGGGGTTTAGATTTCTATGCAGAAAATCTTGAGGAACCTAAGGCAAATCCTCATCTTGATTGTCAGGACCAAAGGCACATGGCTCCTTGATGAGAATTAGCAGTTTCTTATATAGCAACAGCAGGAAGAGTCTTTTCCAAGGAGACAAAACTCCGGGCTGTGGTATTTCATGCACATGTGAGACATGCTAGCAAAGACCCTTCAGACTGCTACAAAAAGGAGCACTCTCCCAGCCAACTGATTAAATCATTCAAGAGATGGAAAGGAGATGAACAGGAAATGGACTTGTCCTTCTTTATCACTCTTTCAGAATACAAAGAACAAAACCTGCTCTTCTCTCTCCTCGCCTTATGAAAAGTGGGGAGAGAGGAAACATTTCCTGAGTCACTGTGGAGGTGAAACCTATAGTTTGTTACAATGAACTGAATCAGATGGATGGCTAGACTGACCGGAGTCTGAAAGAAAATATCAATACCCGAAATGGTAGTTTTCTCATTTCAAAACAGCAGTATCAACAGATATTCAAAATGCATGGGTGAATACTGTAATAACACTTTACATTTTCATCCACCATGGCAGAAACACACACCAAACATTAATAAGCTATTGGCTTGATTCCCCAGCTACAAAATACCTGGCATTCTCACTGACATTTATGCAATAAAAGGGTAAACCCTAAAAAACCTTCTGTCCCACAGAAATTGCTATTGTTTGCCTTCCCCCCACCTCGAGTTAAGTTCCTCGATGCACAGTGGTGGTGGGACTCACCAAACACCCCAGGGGTGCAGCTGAAGAGACAGGAGAGCAACGTACCTCTCCTCTGCCCTGCGTTAAGACTTGGCCATCAGGACAGCCAAATTGTGCTCGCACATCCTGCAGCCTGGCTTCTTCAAGAGGGCCACTGTCCCTCACAGGCTGGGGACACCGCCTGGCAGCATTGGTCACTCTTGTCCTTCTCTGTAGTGCAGTGAGACCCTGGCCAGCACCTCAGGGGACAGAGCTGGGACAGCAGTGGTGCTCTCTCTGCAAAACTGCTCCCCAGCAGCAGGTAGTTGATGCTCCAGCCCTGGCTGATGGTACCAGCACTGGCAGAAAGTGGCCATGGGAACGTGACAGGGAGCGAGTCGGGCAGCTGTGCTTATAAATCAGTCCCCTTCTGACCAGAGATCCTCCCCCCTCCTCTCCCTTCCCCTCCAGCAAAACTGAGTTTATCTTATGTAAACCAGACTGGGTTTGGTGCCTGGCCTGAAAAGCCATTTAACTACTGCCAGGGCTGAGGTTGTTGTTAGCAATTATATCACTATTAAAGATGGATTTGGCTGCCTGCCAGTCCCAGCTTCTGCCCTTTTTGACCAGAGGAAAAGCACAGCCACAGTAACTAAAACTTTTCATTTCCTCTACAGAGTCTTGGACCTTTAGCATCCAGCTCCTGGCTTGTCACCTGCTCCCATCTCCCCGGGCAGCATCACAGGCCCGTGGCCGGCAGAAATAAATGGCTTAAGGAATAGCATGGGCGAGCTGGCTCTGCCACAGCCTGTCTCTGCAGCACTGTGGTAAATGGCAGCACTTGGTGCTTGCATGCAGCTAGTGGGCTCCAAGAGATCTACAAAACCAGCTAAGAATTGCCATCCTGCCTTTTCTCTGGAAGCAAGGCACAGAGATTGGGTTGGGGAGGGACAGCACCCGCCTGCTCCTGCCCCAGCAGTGGAGGTCACCCTGCCCAGCTGCCTAATGAAAAATAACACATACATCCTTTGTCCTGCTGTGTCATATATCATGCAAAAGTATGAGATGCTAAGACCATAACAAGCCCAGAACTGGCTAGAGATGAGGGCTTTCCTGTCCTGTCTGCCCGCTCCTCTCCACAGACAAAAATAGAGATCTGGTCAACTGTTAAAATCTCAGGTGAGGACCTCCTTTTGTCCAACCCGCAGTCTCCCATAACAAAATTGACAAGACAATCCATCTTTTGTCTCCTCCATAAGATTTGCATTTTCTGCCCTCTCAGACTGGTGCTAAATTGTTCCCAATATAGTCTCTTTTGCTTTGTCCAGGTTTTTTATGTATCAGGAAAACATAAAGCATTTCCTCCTTCTGCTCTGAAAGACAGTTTCATAGACTAACAGTTGGTATTGCCAACTGATTAGACAGACAGACAAGTAAGATCAACCAAGACATCTCACTCTAAAAAAGTGCTCCTAGCATTCAAGATTACATTTTTATCCACTTTATCTTCTTTTACTTTTAGATGAAGAAGTTGCATCATGTTAAAGATTCCTATTACTCCATAGCTGCTAACTTTCTTGCAAGTAGATACTGTAAAGTTTTCTCTAACGGAATTTCTTGACATGCTGGAACTGAATTAACCAGATACACAGTGGTGGAAATTGGAAAATATGGAAAATTTAAATTCAGATAAACCTGAAATATTTTTGAGCTCCACTTTAAATATTTTCTGTCAAATGAAGGCTACTAAAATTTGAAATTAAATTAACTTTGAAATTCAATGGTTGAAGTGATTCATTCTAAAAAGATTGAAACAAGCATTTTCAACTCTTCTGATAGTCCCCCCATATTTTTTATATGAAATAATTTGCCTGACTGAACTTGGATATGTGAATAATTGTGTCTCTCTCTAAAGCACACTTCTTAAATTTATTCCACACAGAAAAATCATGCCCAGCTCTACCTGGAATTTCCTTGCACACAATGCACACTGTCCCTCCAGCAGTGACAAGCTTAATTAATATTCCTTTCTACCCCCATCCGCTCCTCACCTCCCAAATGACCCCTGTCAAAACACATGCTGTAGGTGTAAAGAATATGCAACAGCCCCATAACACTGCACGGTGCAGGAGAGTCTTCCTTTAGGGCAGAATTTACTAAGCTCCACTTAAAGAAAGCTGAGAAATAGTTTTCAAAGTTATTTAGATCAATGTTTGCTTCACAAGAACACATTGAACAGTGGCTTTCCTAGCTCAAGAACTAGCCTAAGGTACTTTTACAGAAATGCTGTAAACTCAGTCCAAAGACACATCTATGGAAGCACAGTTTGGAGGCAGAATGAGACCCACATTTCTTAAGGGTACTGTCTTTTCTGAGCTTCAGGGGAGGCTGTGATGGTAACACGAGATCACCTCCTCAGCGGTAAGACATCCCCTTGTGATGCTCCTCTGGTTTCCAAGGCTGCCACCGGAGCAGCTCCCCTCCCCAGCCAGTCTTCCCACCACAGGACACCAAACTGGGCAACACAGTACACAAATGTGATGGAGGCAAAGCCAGAACCAAGCCATGGTTTTGCGCAATATAGTCTGAATTGGAACAACCTGAGGTAGCTAACACCAGTGTAGCTGCCATTGTGGAAGTACTGCGCGTGAAGGAGGTAAGGTGCAATTTACTGCACCAGTAAAGGTGATTTTCTATAACTGATCTTTTTTAGGTTTTCCAAAACAGCTTAGAAATGAGAAGGATCACATGAATATGTTTAACTCACATACTTTAAGGCCATTATGCAGACACAGCTTGTATTTAAATACATACTCTCCCACAGTAAACATCTGTTTTTATAATAAGGACAGGAAGAACAATTACATCATCCAGCCTGACTTCCTTTACAACACAAGCCTCAGTCAGACATTCCTGTGATTAACTAAGATTGCATTTAATTAAAATACCTCTTCTGGGAAGCCATCCATTCTTGATTTGAAGACTTCAAGGGATGTGGGATCTACCATCTCCCATGGTAGTTTGCCCTGATTTGTGCTAAAATATTGCTTGCCTTGCCTACACAGAAGAGTTCTGAAATATGTCAGAGTTTGATCACCTCAGGGGCTGTGAACAAACTTGCACGTCCTGCTGTAGCAAGAGAGAGAGAGAGGCAACAGAGCCAGAGTCCTCTAGCTGTTTGCAGCCCAGACCAGACTGCTGCTACAAGCGGATTCAAGATTTGCCTGACAGCGGATGGAGTCACCCAAGTCGTTCATCCCAGTGGTCACGCAGGAGGGCTGTCTCCTAGGGGGTACCAGATGCCAGGAAATCACTTATCAGAGTTTCTAAACTCCTCTTCCTCACCCCCTTGGCTGTGCCACAACCTCTCCACCTCTTGGTAAAGTGGGTACAGCATTTTTTGCTTGGTGGATCAATTAATATTTCTAAAGTGTGCCAAGATGTATGGCTCTGAATGCATGCTAAAAATGTCACTGAGAGGTCCATCCCAGCCCCTTGCCTTAGACTGAGTTAGTGAAGAAGGGAGACTGTAGCTGGAGGAAGTTCTCAGCTTGCATCTCATCTGCTGCCAAAGGTACCTGGAGTTGCCCAGCTACACAGAGACAGAGCACAAAGCTGGAGAGATGAAATGCAGCCGGACCACTGCTGGTTAAGTACCCTACGACAATGATCTCAAACGGCAAACAACATTTTGCCATTGAAGATCTAGCAATCTCTCCTTCCGTCATACCTCATTAGTGATGAATTTTCAGCGAGCCCACTGAGGAATATTTCCAAACATGAAAGACACTGTTCACTGCAGAATGGTTGTGGGAGGAGAAAACAGTCAGTGCTATGGATCAAACCCACAAAACAGGAAAGCAGGTGTGCATGCAGAGCACAGCTCATTTAGCAATGTTTCTGTCACAGGGATGGAGAGCACTGATTTTCTGCACCAGCCGGTCCCACCAAAAGGGCTACCTGAGACTTACATGATGAGCCACCACTATCTGCTTAACACACAGACTAAAACAATATGCACTTCCCATTTCAGACATCGTCCTGCTCCTCTCCCAAGGTCAATGTGAATACCAGGAAACTGGAAGGCAGTGGCCAACTTTATGATGGAGCTCCCTAAGCCCAGAAGGCCTGGTGGATGAACACCAGCCCAAACACTAATCCACCTCTGCTGCTCCCACCACCAGCACCACCATAAAACTCTCCTCCAGCACACACACTTCTTGGCTCCAGTCCCTCTTGCCAGAACACTCACTTTCCATAAGCGAGCCCAGTGGTGTCCCTGGTGAACACATGCCTGTGCTCCTGGCCACAGTAGCAACAGGACTTTGTATCAGCCTGAACCGTGCAATGGTCCCAAAGTGCCAGGTCAGCAAGGTTTGACCACACCAACAGATGGGTGCAAAAGCTGATGCAGAAGAGCTGTGGCCCCCAAGAGCCCTCCAGGGCCAGGGCAGTTCCAGACTGGGAAGAAGATGCTTCATTTTACATTTTTCCTAGAGCTTTGTCCCAACAAGTACCAGACACCTTACGCAGGTCCACGGGCTCCCACTTTACCCTCCCCACACCTGATGCTCAAATTTGTTTATACTCTTGGCTCATCAGAGGGGCCGTCACATGGAAAGCCTAAGGTACTGAATGAACTTCACAGGTAGCCAGTGCAGCTGCTCCAGGAGAGATTTGGTCCAATACGACTAGGATAAATACTTTCTAAATCTTTTTCTAACTGATTAAAATACTCCTGCTGCAGCCCGAGAAGAGGCTGTGACAGTACATGGGAGAACCCAGCAGCTGACACAGCTACTTTCGGCGTGCAAGCTGAACAAAATGCAAAAGGTGAGGAAACTATCTAAATAATGAGGGAAAGTGCATTAGGTCAGTATAGCTCATTCTAACTAAGTGTAATTAGCCAGAGAAGGAAGAAAAATTAGCTCACCGATATTCTTTCACAATGTCCTTTCAAGTACTCAGGGACATTTAGTTTTGCGGAAAAGTTTCAACCAATATAAATATGCCAAATATAATCTTCAGTGTCCTTACCTACTTGTACAAGCAACTGGAGTCACGTGCTGCTTGGGACTCCCATAAATTTATATTATAAACCCACTTAAATCTATGCATAGAAAGTAATGTACATCATATCCAAGAAAACGGTCATTCTGGGCTACTTGGCAGTATGGGAAGTTGCAGATTTTTGACCTTAAAGATGTATCTGGTAGAAATTGTTTAATGTACTCACTTGTCCTCCTAGTTATGTCTTAAATTATTCCGAGACTCAACTGTAATAATAGTTTTTCAACTGCTACTCTTACTTAATGTTTCTTCCTTTCACTTGTAGAGGTTTGTTTAAATAAAGTACAACTATTCCTATTTAAATTTTAAAATCATTACGAAAGTCTTTCTTTTCATATTAGGTTCAGTAAATTATTCCCCTCTTTAGAGCTGTGGAATGTTTTTTGACAAATTATCATGTTTGCCAAAAATGCGTTGTTGAGAATTTGGGGGCAAAATTATTTGAAAATTCATCTAGATCTTGGTATTTAGTTTGATAGAAAAACAGTAACACTTTGGAAGTGCTGGAAGTCCTGATTAGGCAATTCCCAGAATAAAATGGAACTTTAAGTTGCAGAACATTTTAGTTTAGAAATTTCAAAAAAATTAAAAGTGCTTCATTTGACCCTAAGCCAAAGTCATTCCTTTTTGCAGCTTACTTTAGATTAAGAACTTTTCTGAACTAAACAGTAAGTCGGCTACGTACATAACCAATCACAAACTTCTGAGAAAAAATAAAATGATGAGTCTGGACTGTCTGCTGGCACTGTGGCGGGATAGTGTGCCTGGATATCCTGAAACACCAAAGACAGTAGGCTTTTCTAAGCACCTGTGTGTGTACATATTGGTATACTGTTCTTCCTTCAGAGATACTAAGACCAGATTTCTAAAGATCTGCCAAATGAAAGTCTTTGATCCAAGGGAGAAAGCATCACCCCGTAAACATTTTTGATCAGTGCTGCTCTCAGGGACAACGCGTTGTTCATGACCTGGAAAGTCTGAACTAATGCAATTCTTAAAGCCCCCCCTATGACTACAGAGTGGTTGCAGTAAAGATTTCCAGTCAAGCCTGTGAAGAGAAACAACTGGTGCTGCTCCCAGACAAAGTACTCGCCAATAATTCCTTGGGAGATACCTTACTACTTCTTCTTTAAAAAGAAGACTAAACAGAAAGCACAAGGCCACACAAAATTGACTTCTCCGTGTTGATGTAACAACCCTCCCCCTTCTATAATGCACGTGAGTCCGTAACAGCAATTAGCAACCATGCATAGCAGTGAAGAGATTTCATCCGGAGCATCAGGAAAGTACACGATCCTTCTTGTAGAGCCTAGGAGGTATGGCATTAGTGACAGTGAATACCACAGATACCTCTTCTTGTATTTGAGTGTCCATTCGTTTTGATGTGGGTTGTGTCTTTGTGTTCTGGATGGGAATTGTGTGCTGGTATGGCAACACCAGGAGCAAAGTGTTTCTTGACTGCTGGAGCTCCTCAGGCCTGGAAGCCAAAAGCTGATGCTCTCTCTCTGAGCAGCTCCCGGCACAAATGACAACTCCAACTTCCTGCAAATGAAAAAATCCTTCTTATAGGAACGACATCAAATCCAGGCACTCAGAGTTTATGTCAAGATCAACTTGAACAGGGTATCAAATATTCCTAGTATTGGAATTGGCTGTATTTTTCTGAAGCAGACTTTGCTGCCCTTGGTGCTGTGTACTTAGTTTTTCTATTTAAGTTAGAACACAGCTGGGGTGTGCATTGCCACCAGGTGTTTTATATTTTCATAGATTCAATACACTACTTCCCAGTCAAACAGAAACCTTTGGCTAATTATTAGCTACATTCCAAAATTTTTAGTTTGCTCTTTATCAAAGTTACAAACATTTAGCTCCTGAATGCATGATTGATTTTTAATTATTCTTGTCTCACCCCTCATGTAAACCACAGCCATTCGCACTCACATGTCTCCTTCTTCAATTCTACCGCTCTCTCCAGATTTTAGTCAGAGAATCAATAATGGCAAGGGCCTAGTTCCTCTACTCCACAACCAAGTGACAAACGATAACCAGTTGTAGTATAGTCAGATTGAATCCCCTGCAGAGGACTTAACTACAAACCAAATGTAATACAGACCTCTCTGTATTACAGTAAATAATACTGTAAACCCTCACCCTTCCAAGGCACAGACAGACCAGAGGACAAGGAAGGTCATTCGTCTTAATCCAGTCTCCTGACAACAGACTCTGAGCTATTCCAGAGAGGGCTTCCCTGTCTGGGGCTTTCTCTCTGGGACTTTTGACTTCTTAGGAAGTCTAAAGTCACAGTTCACAGGAGCTTGATTCACTTGACTAAACTGAGGTGTCCAAAGCCATCTGGGGCACCCAAAGGTACCCATAACCTGCAAAAGAGCCATATCTTGGAAGAGGAGGTAGAGATCAGGCAAGATTAAATAGGACATCTCAGATCACACTAGACTTCCACATCTACTAATTTTATTTCTTTCCAGTGCTACCTGCCTCTGGTTTGCTACTGCTTCCCTAGCCCTGCAAGGCCTAGGCCACATTTCTGAAATTCTTCCCTTCTCCACAAGGACTTCATTTTGATTTTCAAAGCAGACTTCCAACATATGTTACCTTCTGGGGGCTCAAAGACTGGTGGATTCAAGCAATACATGTGATAGCCACGGTCACAGTCATCACAGAAGAGCAGCTGGTCCTGAGGCAGGGTTGTTGGGGAGACAGTAGGGAAACAGGGAGAGAAGGAGAGGAGAAGAGAGAAAATGATGTAAATTAGTCTGTTGCCAAGATGAAAACACAAGCAGTGTAACCAGGAGTGCTCTGCTAGGAATGCAGAGCTGCAACATGGAGACTAAGAGGCTACTGGAAACGTAAAAGGCTACAAGCATCATGTTTGTGAGGCCACTATCAACCATCACATTTCTAAGAGGCTGCAGATAGCCCTTCTCATCAAAAAGGCAGTTCAGTTTCTAACTGGAAAATCTCTCTGAGAGGTGGAGGACTTCCTCTCCAAGGTGGCCTCGTGATGCAGGAGTAAAAGCTGCTAGGCCAGGGATATGCTGTACTGAGAGAAGAGGACATGGCTCTGCTGGGCTCCAGTGTCACCACATAATGGATCTCATCCCTTCAGGGGAAAGCTTTCTCATGAAGAGCCTGAACTTAGCCAGTTCTCAAAAACTCAGCTGAGTAAATGCTCTGTGAAAGAGATGGAAACAACATGATCCCACCATGGGGGCTGCAGCTCTTCCCCATATTTGGAGGAAAAAAGCTACTCTGAAGTATCCCGTGAAAAGCTCCCTGTTTCAGACTTCCTTATTTACTGCTAAAGCAAAATAAAATCTCGGGCTTCAAATTTATTCTGCTATAGGAAACACAGTGTCAGCTGATCATCTTCAAAGTTCTCCAGCCACTGTCAGCTCTCCAAGTTTCTCACAGGCTACCAAGGACCCTCAGCATCAGATTTTAACGGAAAACCTTGCACAGAGGACACTGTTCAGCTGCAGGCTCTGGACCATAGTTTGGAAACCACCGGGATAGGTGATTAGGTGACTAGAGAGAGGCCAAGCTATCCCAGTGCAAATGTTTTCATGTTTCCCAAGCCTTGCAATTAAGATACAAAAGTCTTGCCAAGAAAGTAAGCAAAATCAGGGACAGAAGAAACATACCTGCTGTCTCTCGGGTTATCACCCATTCACATCTACTCCTGACTACCATATTGAAAATGCTGCTCTCTTGCAGCTCCCTGCGACATGAGTTTATGTCCTCCAGCTAATTCCTATTGAATAAGCACACAAACCACCAGTATCACCATTTTAGGTGGCTCTATGAGACACCCGTGGTAATTTCAGCAGAGACTGACAGCTGAACGGGGGCACTGGGGAGAAGCCCATCTCTGCTTTCAGGAGCAGCTTTTCCTTGGAGCTGTATGGAAGCAGCAGTAAAGCCATGACCCACACCATTGCCACGTGCTCCTCAAGGGTGGGCATGACAGTAGCTTGCAGTGACGCTTATTTGCATGAAAAGGTAAATGAACTCACATCGTTCTCAGAGGTCCCACAAAGGCTGCAGGATTTGCACTCAATGCACTGCCACTGATAGGTTTTAACAGCCTCAGTCATGTTTGTAGTGAACTGCAGGCAGGTCGGGTGTCCTGAGGAAGATCGGAAACAACTGTCATTATTAAGGCTCACTTATGGCTTGTTAATTAACCGGTATTAAATTTGGGAACAAAACGCACATGGACATGGACTGATCACAACATGGGCTGCAACTAACAGATACCAAAGAGGAAAGCAGGCATTAACCCTTTCGCTGCCGGGCACAAGAGAAAATCAGAGTCATTCCCACCCATTCCCCATTGGCAAAGCAGTTTTATTCAGAGCTCTTAAAAATGGTTTGGCTTTGGGTTTGGTTTTTGTGAAGCTTTTTTTGGAAAGAAAATAAGAGAAAGGATGAAATCAGAAACAAACCCAATTTCAGAGAGAGCCCATCCATCTTAATAGAAATTGGACTACAGTTTCAATTAGCATTGTTTCGACCGGACTGAAGGACCTGGTGGAAATGAGGTTATTCTCCATTTCAGAGCTTCCCTTCCTGGTGTCCAAATGGGTGAAGCAATTCTGTAAACTTTGCTTAAATGGAAGCAGTAGTGTACAGAGAAGAAGCAAGACAGGATGGAAAGATACAGCTTTCAATATTTATATTTTTTAAGAGCTCTGCCACTAAAGTTGGTTGGCACAGAAGAAACCAAATTGCACAGCTAACCTTCCAGGATCAAAACAAGAAACCAAAAGGAAAAAACCCCAAGCCAACTCCCACAACGAACTAAATGAAAGGAATAAAGAGGGGAAAGCTAGCAGAACAGTCACATCTAATCGGGAAGGACAAATTGCCAGAGTTACAACCCCCGCCCCTACATGCGTGTCGACTCCAGCTTTGCAAAACAGCGGTATCACAGTAGCAGGGTCAGCAATGGGCTTTCTGGAGGGGAAAATACAAACAAACAAACAAACCAAAGGTAGGATCAGTGTTCCTTCTGCAAAACAAAACAAGAAAAATACACCGCTGAAATAAAGTACTGTACTCCCAAACCACCCCTATCAGGCTAAGGCAGTCCCTAAGTCACCTGCAATAATCTGTTGATTGCCTTTTTGGAAGGCCCCGTATTTAGCATCCCTCTCTGACACACGCAAGCATTAACACTGTGCATAGTTGGGGCGGGGGGCACAGGAAGGTGACAGCCAATTGCTCACCTATAGAAGAACTAGAACTAAAGGTACACACATCCAACACTACAGCATGCTACTTCTAGGACCTTACATCACCAGGTGTGCAGTGAGGTTTTCACCTGTAGCCAACCTGCTGTTCTCAGACTAGAGCTAGCGGGTACGAAAAAATCTCCACCTCCACCAGCCTAAATGTCTTAAGAGTGGAGAAAGAAAGCCTGCTTCTCCAATAAGAAAAAAAGACACAGCTACAATAGATGTGGGCATAGATGTCCATCTTCATTACCAGCCCTATCAGCAGTATTTTGTTGTGTCATCACACCACCCATCACCACCCTACAAGAAGCTTCTATATTTTCTAGCTAGTGAAGCAAACAGTTGCTGAGACTTGCTGGGTAAGGCAATAATGCTGTAGGGAATATATTTCCTCTATCTGTCTATGAAACCACCAAATGGTGTAATAAAGATTTTGGTTTTCCAGTTATATTCCCATGATAGTAATACAAAAACTAAGCCTGTCTGAAGAAATGTGTGTACATAAGTTATTAAGGAAATTGAACAGAAAATAAAGGAGATATTTAAGGAAGGAGGGATCAATGACATTGTTCCTATCACTCTTAAGCCTTTGAATAAATGTTTTGACAGTACTGATGAGCTCAGATTGGCTAAGAAGATCACTGGGTTTTGGAGCCCTTGAAATGTCAGCACAAAACAAGAGTCAGATTTTACTGAGATTTACAATGGACCAAGTCCAAACTAAAGTTCTAGGGACGTTGAAACTGCAACAGTGCAGAAGATTTTGTGACGTGATACCTTTTCTTGCTGAGAGGACCTCAAATAATATCTGATACTACCAAAGTAGCAAGAATCTGACACGACACTGAAATGTTCCTCCAGATCTGATTTACAGCAAACCCAGAACCTCATTCCAATGCCAGTAAATAGTACAAATGTGCCACGCAACACATGGTGGAGGAATTCATCCCCACGGCAGCGAGACAGCTTCCAGAAAGGTTGTACAGTGCTGGAATACATCACTGAAAACAACTCATACGGGGAGGCGAGTTAATCAGAGAGTTAAATAGCTTCAGTCTACATTTGAAAAGAAACAGAAAGAATGGAATCAAACTTACAGAAATAAATCACAGCTAAATGCATACACACATTCACACGCTCACTTGCCTGCGTACACACATTGCTCATTGCCGAGACTCCAGCTAGAGACTCCCTTTCTCAAACGACGTGAAGGTCAGGTTCTGTTCATTACTTTATCTCTGTCCCTTCACAGCCATTCCTGCTCTCTTCCAGCTATCAGTCTTGACTGTCTCATTCCTCATTTGCCTCAAAAACACCTCTGCAGGTTTTCTGTGCTGCATCTCTTATCGATGGTGCCTCATCCTTAGGTGATCCATCCTATTTTGCAGAGCCCTTCTTAAGAACCACACCCACCACAAGCCCAAAAGAAACAGGCTCTTGTGGGCTGGGGATTGCTTAGAAAATATTAATAGTGGAGTGAAGGCCATGGTGGCTTCTTTTCAGTAGCAATGCAGAAATATTTTGCAAAAATATACCAATTCATTCACTCCATTGGGCTCTCTCTCCAAATGCTGTGACTACAAAAGAGTCCAACAAATGCTCACAGCCATGTCTGCACAGCTGCAGATTGCTCTCTGTTAGCCCAGGGCTTATGGCATGTCTAAGGGAAAAAGAATATCTCATGGACATGTCTTTCTTCAGCCTCTAAGTCAGATCCTCTTTCACATTAAACAACGTGCCTTGTGGTACATGACCCCAGCCTAATGTCGTTGGAAAGACTATTTTTACTTACGCCAGCAGTGATCAGGCACTGTAGCGTATGGCAAGCATGTCAGCAGTTACTCAGAACATTAACATTCTTTTTCCTGCCCTCTCTGCTCTCCTTCACAATCTCTCTGGGTTCAAAACCCAGTGTTTTTCATGACCTGTGAGAAAATTCACACGTCCAAGACCTCCTGGAGCAAGGTTAGCAAACACCATCCCTGCTCCATATCACAGCACTTCTTGGCATTCCTTCTGTGGCAGAATACCTGAAGACAAAGCCCTGTAGCTGCATATGACATGCTACTATAGGGACATTCAAATTCCCTTTAAAAAAATAAAATAGGGTAAAATTCAGCCCACAAACAATTTTGTTTTACACAAAGAGCAGTCCAAAATGAGGTTCAAGTTATAGACACTGTGTCACGAGCCAGAGAGCTTGAAGTCCTTCTTGCTTAATTTCATCACTTACGAGGTCAAGATGAAGAAACAGCCTTATTTTGCTAATTTGTGGTAAACGGCATTTGCTATGGTGAAGGTGTGCAGCAAAGAGGCTGCAGCTGGAACTCGGTTAATAATTCAGGTGGTGGCTCAGCCCTGGCAAACCCTGGATCACTCTCACATGTCTGTATCAGCTCCGCAGATCTAACAGGGGAAAGAAGTAACACATATTTATGGTGTCACCAAAGTCAATAGACAGACCTCTAAAATACATCGTGGGAGCAGTTCTGTTGAAGGAGGTGGTGATATGTTAACATCGACAGTTTCTAACCTACCATAACTATTCTCTACCTAAACTTTTGCTATGCTGCAATAGCTATAAACAACCTAGACAATAAAACTTGCAGTGAGAAGGCTTCCAACAGCTCATCCCTTTGTCTTAAAGCAATATTTTAAAGTATAGATCAGGTCTGAAAGCTCCCTCATCTTTGTCAAAACTCTCCTCTGAATCTGAACCCTGTGACTGAGACCATATTTTATGGTGACACCCGTGTTTCACATGCCACTGGCTTTAATCGTACACTATGTCCACCAGACATTTGGTCGGAGGAACAGGGGGCAAGCACATTCAGAGACCATTCCTTGTCTCCTGCACCCAGTGCAGTTGCAGGCTGGTGGTAAGGAGAATTTTAACATAAATACCCTAAATATATATATATATCTATCTAAAAATCTCTTCTGCTTACACTGGCTGTATAACACTAAAGACCAAAACTGACATTAAAGGGCAGAAGCAATCTGCTGCTCCCAGGCGCTCTGTGACCAGTGAAGGCCTTAGAACAGCTCATTAGTGCTTCTTCAATAATGGATTCTGCATTGCAAGATTAATTGCAGCCATGTGCTCTGTCACACCCGCCACAGACTATTTAAGTTAACAATCCAATCAATAACCTTTTTCAAACAAAGGCAGAGATTATCTTGAGAGAAAAAAATAAGCAAAGGCTCCTTTTTTAAAACAAATGTGAAATTATTTATATAGAGTAAAAGGAATTTTCACCCAGTTTCCAATTCTTTCTCTTATCTTCACTGTGTACTGGTGGGCTTTTTAATCAATAGCATAATGAAAACCCACAGGGCTCCTGGATACATCAGAATTTTTTCCATAAACTCCTCAGGTCTCTAAACAACCATAAATACATATTACAGATATAATGACCTATGTCACAGGAACGCCATCCAAATAATGGAACTTTCGCATGCAAAGAAACTGCAAAATTTCTGCCTGGTAAGACTGAATAAGGATTGCTGTGACCACTGCCATCATTAGACAGAATTATTACCATTGTTTGTACAAAAGTAACTTGCAATTCTAATAAAGGATATAATTTTATGGTTATGATATTAAAATTTAGCCCTCATTTGTCTGACTAAGAAAGCATGCGTACAGATATGTAGCGTCAACAACAGACAGATTAGAAAGGGCCCTTAAAAACCCAAACCATCCAGCCACACTGAAAGGCTTGGCTCTGCCAGAATCCCAGGGCTCAAGGAGCTGCACCTCTCAGAAAAAGCACACACGTTACTAAAGGATGAGGAGCTCTTCACATTTTCCTAGCCCTTCCCATCTTGCAACGTCAAGGCGTTACAACACAGGGACATATGTCTGCCTGCTCAAATGGAGGTAACTCAGAAACCTTCAAAAGTGTTTCTGGGGTGAGGACCCAAGGCAGCACCTGCCACAGTACCTCTGCGATACAGGGAAGCAGGAGCATTTCATTATAGAAAAATACAACAGCTTTCCCAGCAGCCAGGCTGGGTGTCAGAAGCTGCAGGTGAAGAGCTCTTGTCTCACCCCCTTTGGCTCAGAGCCCTGCTGAATCCAGCCTCTTAAGAAAAACAAACAAACAAACAAACAAGGAAGTCTCACTGGTAGGTAACATTGGGTTTTATTACTAATAGACAGAAGAGGAGGAGAGGAGATATTACCACTGTGAATTTCTATGTCCTGATGGAAATGAGAGAACCTGGCTGCTTCTCCCAGTGTCCAAGGCACCATGTTCCAGCACCACCAACTCTGCTACAGAAGTGAGTCCGAAAGGACTCGGGGGCCTCACTGAATAGCCTGGTCAGAGACCAATTTTCCTCTAAACTAATATGCCACAACATGCCAGTAATCGTGGAAGAATTAACACCTTTAATAATTGATGGAGCTCTGAAACCATTCAGCTGTAGCAGAGCTTATAGTTCCTATTATTTCATTTCCTGGCCCTATAGTCCTTCTGGCCAGCATGGACAGGGGTTGAACTGAGCCCACAGAAAGGGAAGGGGCACTCTGCTGCATTAGCACCCAGGGCTGGCAGCCAGCTCCACTCCGGAGGTGGTTTGCTTCTCGGTACTGCCAGTTCCAGTGGAAAGAGAGGCATCAATTACAAGCAGTCGCTCAAATATTCAGCATCAGTAGAAGACAGCCCACTTTAGTTGCTCACCTAAGGGGCAAACAAAGCCCCTGTGCAAAAGGGTTCTGTCCCAGTTAAAGTTAGGCAGGTATAACTGGAGTCAATGGGAACTGAAAACAGGACAGACCTGTGTTTGAAAGCAATTAATGCTGGAGCTCTTGATGAAGTTATAAAATGGTGGTGTGTGGAAGGTGGCACTTGCAGCTCGCTTTCCTGCACTACCCTGCTGTTGCTTTACCCACGCAAACACCAAAGGGAAAGCAGGGAGCGAGCCCTTACCAAAACAGCCCTCATCTCGAGGCACTCCCCAGAAAATTTTATTTCCCAAGGAAAGTCTGCCCACCAGCTCAACTCACTCCCAGCTTTGACTCTACAACGTCGCAGAGTTTCCTCTGAAATGTTTTTTTAAGCACCAAAAGCATCAGCTGGGACAAAGAGCCTGGGCTACAGAGGGCACATCGGGAGTAGAGCTTGGCTCAAAGGCTGCTCATGTACATAAACAAAATGTAGAATCTGTGCATACACAGACTCAGGTGCACCCAGAGAGATTAGACAAGTCAGAGTTATGGTGTCTGGCACCGGGCTGCGGGAGGAGCTGGGTGGGATTCGGGGGTGACCTCCAGAGCATGCAAAGAGAGAAGCCAGGAGCAAGTCATTCTAGGCATCCTACTGGTTTATCACTCAAATTTCCCTCTCCCCACACGCCATCTCCTTGGTAGCAGATGCCACAAGACTGACAGGGAAACTACTTGAGAAATGTTTTAAAACAATTTTACTGCAATAGGTTTGTGTGTGCCTTTCCCTGCAGAGCTCCCCTTCCTCAGTGTGCACAGTCCAGGCACACATATCTTAGCAGGGAGAAATAAAAAACAGAGGTTACAGATTTTTTAAAGCCTCTAAAAACTGCCTACAATTAACTTTGGCATATACAAATCACTGCCCGGGGCGAACACCTTCATTTGGGCTGGTGATGTTGCAGCCAGACCCTCTGCTCTGGGCTCAGGTTTGCCAGAGGGAAAGCGAGACCTGCCAGGATGCCTGCTGCTGTGTGGGGGTTCCTCTCTGGCTGGGCATGCCTGCCCCTCCAAAATCACCTGGGACAGGCTGAAATCTGTACCCCCATTTCTTAATGCCCGGGGGGCTGGGCAGTGGCAGAGTCTTGCTCCTCTGTCTTCCCCCCTGAGGACGAGCAGCGGGGATTGAAGCACATGCCAGACACATGTCACTCAGTTCTCTGCAAAGATTATAAAATGGTTCAGGTCGGAAAGGACTTTAAAAATCATCAAGTTCCAACCCCCCTGCCCTGGGCAGGGACACCTCCCACTAGACCAGGTTGCTCAAAGCCCCATCCAGCCTGGCCTTGAATACCTCCAGGGATGGGGCATCCACAGCTTCTCTGGGCAACCTGTTCCAGTCTCTCGCCACCCTCACAGTAAAGAATTTCTTCCTGATATCTAATCTAAGTCTCCTCTCTTTCAGTTTAAAACCGTTACCCCTCATCCTATCACTACACTCCCTGATAAAGAGTCCTTCCCCAAAAAGATGCTGTGATAAGGCAGAAATAAGGCAGCAAACCAGGCTCTGGGCATTTGTGACCTGGGGGGTCAGAAATGGCCCCCAACCTTAAAGCCAAAGGGAACGGCGCATGCTCACAATGTCACATCTCAGAACCAGCCAACACTCTGCACCCTTCTCATCCAGACCGGCCCCCATTAGCCACTGCTGGCCGCTAGACAAAATGGCTATTTCTTGCCTAAGAAAAATAATGTGGAAGCACTCAAATAACCTCACACTGAAGCATCAGCTCGTTAATGCACTGGTAAGGCATGCCAGCACTGTACAATTCCTGGGGGTGAATTAGGTCAGAGTGACCTCCAGAAAACCCACCAGGCTGCATCGGCTGCGCGCCGCATTATGGGTAACGATCTGCTAATTGCCAGGAGGCACTTGGGCTGCTTACCAACACCAACAGGAAGGAAACCTGCCTGCAGGCACCTCACGGACTCCATATGCCAGGGACATAGCTCCTAATAACAAGAATAAACCCATTTATAGAGCACGAACTGGGCAGGAGGACGGGCGTGGAATGCTAATGCTGCCCAGCAGGTACCCCTCGCGGGGGTCGGCTGCCCGAGACTCCCCCAGCAATACTGCCCACGCAACACAGGGCAGCCTTTGCATTGGGTTGCACAGTGAAGAAGGGGTGAGGTAGATGGGGATGAAAATGCCGGAGTGGGAGGAAGGCTGCTTATCCAGACAAGATGAATCACCACAACCTGGAAAACCAACATCCCCTTTGCCCAGAGGACATTTTTGTTACCCTTCAACAAACTGCAGTGGAAAAAAACCTCCGGCACAGCTCCGACCTCGTCGCTATGCACTGCAGGCTCCCCAGCCAGGCCAGCTCACACACCACAGAGCTTTCAATCAACTGGCAGGCTCACTAAACCCTTTCAAAATGAGCAACCAAGCAAAAATACTTGGTCATAAACACTAAAAATAGGAATGGAGGATTGGGTTTTGTTTTGCTTTTTAACTTGGTGAAGCCAGTTCTTCCTCGTGCATTAAATCCACCTCCCTGGCAGCCCATTTAGAACATCTCCTCCCCCCTGGGAGAGCCAAAAATCCCCCACTATAATGAGAGGAGTGGGTTGGTATTTAAAATGCTAGGGAAACAGCAGCCTGCATAGCCTTCCACAAGAGCGTCACCTTCATTAAATCCCCCCATAAAACCAGATACCAGCTCTGCCTCTCCCCCCCTCCCTTTAGCCTGAACAAGGGTTCTGCTACCTGCTTGAATTCACATTTGCTCTCCAAATACCCGGGGTGCACAGCAGACGTGTCCAAGTACCTTCCCCACGATTCCTGCTGTTACCCTGCCCTGCTAACACAGCCCAACAGACGGCAGCACGCCTGTGGGGATGCCCAGCGCTGCCCAGACTATCCATCTTATCAAGGTAGCTCCAGCGTTTCCAAGCTGACCCCACAAAACGTGTCTAAGCTGACCTGGCAGTAGCAGTGGACAGGACACTTCGTTTCTCTGGGGCATTCCGACCAGGGCTCCTCCACTGGGATTATGCAGGGAAGTACGACAAAGGCAATGCTTCATGACGTGGTCACGTCTTCACTAAAAACAGGCCACGTTCACCCAGTCAGTACGGAGAGCATCAAGAATCATTGAATGGTTAGAGTTGGAAGGGACCTTAAAGATCATCGAGTTCCAACCCCCCTGCCATGGGCAGGGACACCTCCACTAGACCAGATTCCTCAAAGCCCCATCCAGCCTGGCCTTGAACACTTCCAGAGGTAGGGCACCCACAACTTCTCCAGGCAACCTGTTCCAGTGCTTCACCACCCTCACAGTAAAGAATTTCTTCCTGATATCTAATCTAAATCTCCCCTCTTTCAGTTTAAAACTGTTACCCCTCATCCTATTGCTCCACTCCCTGATAAAGACAACTCTGCACTGCTGTGGTCCTCCTCAAGCACCAAGGGCCACAGGGAGAACTTCAGAGGTGATTTCACCCATGGGCCACGAAACAGCCATCCCATAAAAGTAACTGTCAATTGAACACAGGGTAGGCTGGGTTTACACTGATGGATTAGGGGAAAGGAAACAGAAAAAGGAGAGAGTATTACTAGTCTGTGGACAAATTTTCTTTCTAGAAAGATTAAGGAACGATGCTAGACTAATTCCCCAACAGCACAGTTCCAGAAATTTCAAATCAAATGGCAAACTCCAGAGAAATTATTTAAATGTCATCACTTTAATATTAAATAAACTTAACTATGCAGAAGACACCATGCCATTGCATAGGCAGTAACCTCACTGCTGTTACATGAGGTAACCACGTGTGATCCAGGTAAAGAAATTCAGCACATGATGGGTAAGTTGTTGATAACCAATGTGAACACGCTCTAAATGCAAGAGGTCTGGTTTCCCACACAAGCGTAATTTACAAGGTTGCTAATGTGATTTTATGTTCAGACATAAGCAGAACTACCTCACTCAACTAAACACAAAAAAACCCAACTTGGAGCAAGTTACTTCAGTTCCTTACTGATTTAAAGAAATCCTTTCAGCTGCCGATGGGCAGTGCTCTCCACACACACTCTCCTTTGTTTGCAATGCACTGCCAGAAGCTGGTAAAATCCCATCATCTATGATTTTTTCCCCTTCTTCGTTAGTTAAACTCCCCTGTTTGGTTGGGAATTTCTAAGTGCCAATTGAGATTCCATCATACAGCAACCAGCTTTTCACTTCCCCATCAAAGTCCCAGCAACATCAATATCTAGAGGGAAGTAAGAGCTATAACTGCACCCTGCAGAGCATCAGTACGCGCTCGGTAGGAGGGGATGAAATGTCTCAGTTTACTCTCTAAAAAATGCAATTTCAGGGTGATCTACACATCTGAGTGAAGGAGTGAATTTGAATGAAGTAGTTTCAGTCAAAAGCAAGCAAGAGGGGAGAAAGGGTTAAGAGGCAGCAGAGGGAGAAACCGATTTTTCAGAAAGGGTGAGATTTTGTGCCAGTGTCTCACAAACAAGGTCGGACTTTCATTTTGGAGCAGTACCTTGCTTCAAAAGTGAGCTCAACAGAATTGTTTTTAAGAGACAGAAAAAAATACTTACAAATGAAATGTTTCATTCAAGCCTGCACACACTTGGCAGTGGGAAAGGGTCATTTCATTGAGAAAAAAGAGATGTTTTCCGTTTCAAATCAAAGCAAAATCTTTTCTCCTCACCACGGTATTTTTCACTTCAGCCTTTTTTGAGTAACTGTCCAACAAAATGATGCCAGAGACACCAAAATGGTAGGATTTTTTTGTTTGTTTTTCACTGGAAAAACACCAGATCAAAATCCACAATGTGTTTTCTCAGAGCTCACCAGAGCTTCCACCCCACATTAGCCAAGTGAAAGTGCAGGCCAATCTTCAACCTATAACAAGTGAGTACCATTGCTTTAACCTACACAACCGATACTTCATAGCAGCTAAATACCACATCAAATTAAACATGAAATTAGCTAGTTCCATGGCAGTGGACACAAATGTCCTTGATTAAACAGTTCACTAGTCCTGCTACTTTTCAGCACCAGAGGAATTGCTTAACAGAGCCTATACAAAAATAGAATATTATCATATTTAATGCCAGAAAATGATCTTCCACAGTACTATGGGGATCTGTGAATCTTGTGACCCTGCTCTTAGCTGCACTGCTACATTGGCTAGTGGGACTGCTGCTCGGTGGTCCTGTGAATGGCAAAGAGGTTGGGAAATCCTTTCCTACAGGCTGGTCTGACAGGGTTGTGGGCACCCCAAGTCCTCTCACCTTTAACAGCTGTTGAGGGTGCTCATCACCTGAGACATTCGCTGTTAGGTGGGATCCCATTACCCATGAGACATTTGGCAATTCTTAATGCTAGCTGCACTGAGCCTAATAGAAACTACTTCTTCTTCACATAATGCCAGATGTGTAAATATGTGAACAGTCACAGAGGAATCTAATGGGTGCAGATATCCTTAGGAAGTTCTTCTCTATTTATTTTTTTCTTTCAGATCACTAAGTACTTGTAAAATCTCACCCTTAATGGAAGTGAGGAAGGGGTCTTGGAGACCTAATTAATGAAGACACTGAGCTGGCCTTGCAAGGGAAATGAAGCTCCCTAACCCAGGGAAGGTTGTCTTCTCCAGGTGAAGGAATACATGGCTCTGGACCATCTGGAAGTCTGAAAAGTACAACAGCGATCTGAATTCTACTTAGAGTTTGTGGACAGTTAAAAACTCTTCTAAGCCTCCAGGCTGATGGACACACACACACAGTTCCTGGGGAAAGACCTGAGATGAGCCAGGACCTGTTCTTTAAGAAGGCCAAGCCCAGAGATCCTGGCAATGGATGAGACTTTTGATCCAAGATCCACCTGCAGAATCCACTGCACTGTAAAACAAATTGTTGAGCCTGAGGAAAGGGCTGGAAAGACTTTAGTGTTGTTCAACATATTTAAGCCACTCCCAGCAGAGAACTGATGTGAAGCAACTAAGATTTGTACCAACCAGGGAAAATTAATTTCTCAAACATAAGCTTAAAACCACCCCATGTAAACTCCACCATACAAAGTGCTACATGAACTTGAAAGCTACATGACACTAAAAATGGTACCCCTTTAGTGACAGCACAGGTTTCAACTATTTCCTATCCAATGACTTCCTCTCACATTGGAGAGCTGACCTCAATACTAACTCCTGAGATCATCATATGAAGAAGTTAACTAAACTTCTAAGCTGACTAAACTCTCTCCAGCATTATTTAAAATCTCTAATCTGTTTCAAAAAAAAGAAGGCTGTATCTGAAAGATTTGGTCACTTTCAGTCTCTTCCTGCAGTCCACAATGAAGCCACCGACACCAGGACACTAACAGCAAAGACTGAAGAAACGATGAGAAGGGACTTCAGTCCAAGTAAAAAATTACTCTTAACACCTGTGCAAACCTAGAGATAAACCAGAGGGTTTTACTGAGAATTCGTTATGGAAGATGAACAGCACTGAGAAATGAAAACCGACTTTGGAAAAAAAACACTCAGCCTAAGACACTGAAGGGAGGCTATGTCTGTTCCCGCTCAGGAGGAACCATCCATCAGCTGGGAACCCAAAGAAGGAGCACCCCTCTGCACGCTCCCCAGAGCAGCTCTCAGGCAGGCAGCAGTAGTTCCAAGAGCTTCAGCCCACCATCCAGCTTCAACATTCAAAGTGTATTGCTTTTTCCATAGCAGTGCCATAATTAGCTGTGGTAGCTCTGAGTGGCCTACAAACCATCTTAGACAACATTAAACGAAACTGTTTCCAATTATATCCTGGATGGCAGTCTTAGCCACAACACTGAGCTCCAGAAATCTGTGCTTTTTTAAAGGTAAATGCCATCCTTCTCCCATCATGGCGCACTCACCATGAAGAATTACAGGCTGCAAGGACAAAAGTTCATCAAATAACGTGATATGGTAAACATTTCTAACACACACACAGAGCAAGAGCATTTGTTGAAACAGCAAAAAATGCAGTCAGGTCTTAAAAAAATATACTGGTGAAATTAAAATGCCACAGATGGATGGCTCTCATCTGACGTCATTCAAATCAAAGGTAACACTAAACTGTGGCAAACGTCCAGCTTTGGTGCAGCAACGGAAATACAATTTTACAATAATTTCCAAGGGACAATGGAGATCTTAAACACATCCAAGCCATAATTTGGACAAGCCTAGCCAAAGCTACGGGGAACAATCACTGCTTATGTTTTCTGCTACTTATGCTTTAGGGAATCGAGCTCCTACTCAGCCATCTTCAACACCAGGAATGGAAGAGGGTACAGAGAAGTTTATGTCATTGCCAATGAGCATTAAAAGCTTGGTTTTAGAGAGAGAGGGTTATGGGCTTTTTTATCATCTGTAGGCTGATGGATTTGATTGCAAGTAGGGCACACAGCTCCAGGATGCAAATTTAACCAGATTATTTCTTCCTGATTCCAGGCAAAAGTTTGGAACAGATCTTAAACCAGTGCAGTATTCTAGTTCAAGTCAAAGCAAAGAAGCCAATGCCATTTTCGGCCCATCCAGGGAACTCAGGATTCCAGCCCTCAGCTTTGCCAGCCTTCAGTTCAGTCTCAGCCCAGGGAATCCTGGCTTTGGGGGCAACCATTAGCTGCTGCAATGCTGGCAGACATTTTCACTCGCTCCTCCTGCCATGTCTGACTCTCACCAGCAAGAACCCTTCTCCAGACATGAAAATAAGACACCTTCCTAGCCAGCATGCCAACGTAAGCCTGCTCTGGGGCTTAGGGAACAGTGATATTTTTTTTCTGTTCAGATAATTTCTGCAAAATTAAAACTTCCCTTTAGAACATTTCTATTTCCAGGCCTGCAGCTTAAACAAAAATCCAAACCAAAACACAACAACAACAAAAAAGCACAAAAATGTTAAAAGTAGTAAGACTTATGCAGAGTTGTTCTCTGGAGTCTGACAGCCTGTAACAATAGCTCTGCTGTGGTAGGAAGGATCCCGTTCATCTAAACAGGGTGTTGACAGACATCCATAAAGGCCAATTTCAACGTACACTTTCACTCCTGGTTACCTTAGCAGAAATGTCTAGCTCTGCTTTCTGCATCCATCACACTGGGGACAATGAAAATGACAACTGCATTAGAATGGGAAATGACCTATTGAACAAGAAAAGTGCACTGATGCCACAAGCAGTTTCTTTCCTTCCTTTCTTCAACTTTCCGTTCTTTGATTTGTCAGCATTCAGCTTTGCCCTCAGTCCAACCTCTGTCTGGGTTTCTCTGTCCTGTGTAGCACAGCAGAAAGCTCAAGAGGAGCTAGAAGAACAACAAAAGCAGCCATGGCCAGGGGCTCAGGATCTGTCATCATATACCCTCCCTCCTCTGTTTGCTTTGGGGTAGGAAAGAAGATTATTTGCTCCCCCATGAAATCCCCAAGGAAAAGTAGTTTTGTAGGCCTACAACTCAGATTATTTTAAGAATATCTAGACTAAATCGCAGAAAGGAAATTGGAAGTTGCTAGGAAGGACTTTAAAACCAGCAACCCTGTCATCCAGCATGCGCTCTAAGGACAGCGCCATAGCCATCTTCTCATCACAGCTCAGAAATACAGGTAGCACCTTACCCCACCTTTTCAGCCGCCTCTGGTCCCCAGGACCCAACAAGTAAGAAGGAAGGAAAGACTTTTTAGCCACAGAACTGAGGACAACCCAGTAAGGAGTCCAAAAGCTGCTCTATCTGATCTCAAACAGGTTCCCAAGAGCCACAGTGACTGAGGACATCAAAGGCAGCTGAAACTGCCTTTTGGTTTCCTCCTTCTTCCAATGAATCAGCTAAAGGCCTTGCACAGGTAAAGATAAGGTCTGAAGGCAAGCAGTGAAGTTTTCAAGTCATATTCACCTGAAGAAAGAGTGAAGAAGCAAAACACTAGTGGAAATTAAAATGACCCATGTGAAAAATCAAACTTTGAAGGGAAAGGCTAGAAAAGAACAAGAATAGTTAATACTCTGCTGCAAAAACACACACGACACTATTAAAAATTAGGCAGGTACATCTGTACCATCCCTGTATTGCCTGACTGGATTAATTTCTGATGTGTTCTTTCGGACCTTTTTGCCATTCAATCTGCTAGGGAGGCAGTTCACTACTCTAAAGGATCTGTGCCCACATCAGAAGATCTTGTAAAAACTACACCTCAGCTCCTATTTTTGCAAGCAGCTGCCAAAGTAGAAAGGGCCATCTATAGCCTCTGCTGGTAGCAGAGAAATTGATGGGAAGGTAGAAGGCAACAGAGCTTCATAAAAGTGACAACAAGCCTATTAGGGAAGAAGACTGTCATGGTTTGGGCCAATGACAGGATGACAGATGTTCTCCCCCACCTCTCGCTCCAAGGAGAGCAAGAAAAGAAAAAAAGAGATTTATGAGTTTAGAAAACACTAAACTAATGAAATACTTATAATAAAATAAAAAGGAAATAATTAAATAGATACAATATATATAAATCATAGAATGATCATAGAATCCTAAAATGGTTCAGGTTGGAAGGGACCTTAAAGATCAAAGATATGTATGAAACCACATCAAGCTCCCAGGGAGATGTCACCGACAGACACTGGGAAAGTTCCAGACTGGGAACACAGTGGAAATACACATGGGAACTAGATTCCAGATCTACCTTCAGGAACGCACGGATGAGAATCAAAGGTAGACAAACTGACAGGCTCCTACCTGGGTGTCAGTCATCAAGGAGAGACAGAGGCCTTCAAGAAGCCGCCACTGAAGCGGAGCCAACCTGCCCCCTTTGCTCCCTCAGCTGTTAACCCGAGCATGGCAGATGGGATGCGACACCCCATTGGTCAGTTTGGGTCACCTGACCCCTCCACGGGGTAAACAACAGTCAGCTGACCCCGGTTACCATGGCAACAAGCGTGAGCAGGAGCCTCTCCGTGGGCAGAGGGTGGGCTCTGCGACACCCCAAACCAGGACAAGGCACACGGAGTTTCCTAAAAAGATGGCATTTAATCTGAAACAATATTTCCTCTTTCTATCGTATACAGCCACACTACTAATCCAAGGTGTGTAAAGGGAAAGGGAGGGTTCGTGGCTGCACCGCGAGGTACAGCAAAGGGAACCACAGATCCCAGTTACTCCAGTGACTGGGTTAGAAATGGCACAGGCAGGGGCACAACTCCTTCAGGCAATGCCACTAAAATCTGTATGAAAAGCTCTCGTGTCATTTAGACTCCACCTTTGAATCTACATTAGCTTAATGCAACCCTGTTGTTCTCATGGAGAAGGTTACTAAAATACAAACGCATGTAGGAAGATCCTCTATTATCACCAAATGATAGCAAACACTCATTTTAAGAGTCCTACACAAAAGCAGTAGTTTATTTCCTGCCTACCTTCACTATAGCAAGCAACAGGACCCATTTCTGTAGTCCAATGAATGGAGAAGAGAAAGTAAAAAAGGAAGAGAATTCTTGGTTAACGTCATGCTTCACTAAGAAATACAAAACAAAATCCAGGGACTAAAGTCATAATTTACAAAATGGAAAAGGGAAACAAAATCAATAGAGGAGGAAGTTTTATTTTAAGCTTCAAAGAGAGTATTATAAACAATGGAGAGCTTAGAAAAGTATATGTACAAGTAGTACGTTATTCAACAATGTCTTTTTAAAATAAGATTATTTGCACTAAAAAAGACCTTGTGGAATTGGTTTGATAAAGTAATATTTACAGAGGAATATACAGTAGGGACGTTGGAAGCAGAACTTTTATTTGGAAGGAATATTACACAAACTGAACACAGGCCCTACAGTTTGCAAATCTTCATTACAGTTGTGCATCTTGTTATATTTTGATGAAATAAAATTTGATTTCTTTTTTTCTCTAGAGGCAGTTCACCATTGCAAGTTTAGAAACCAACAAAATGAACAAAACAAAACCAACCTGCTCATGAGCCCAATTAGGACATAAATTTTGTCATTTAACTTAGTGGGAGCAGGACTCAGGTCTACCAGACATCTTACACTGGCCCTTGGGGATAATCTGGGAAGGAGAAGGAGAAGGGGAAGGGGAAGGGGAAGGGAGAAGAGCACAAAATCTGCTGCTACTGACACATGGAAAATTTGCAATGAGGTGAGTTTTAGGTGTGCAAGAAACATGATGCAGGATCAGGCTCTCTGGCAGCTTCACCAAGTCAGGATGTGTTTTTTGTAGACGTAGCACTTTTCACTCCAAAAGCCAACATGAGCCACAGTTACAAACCCACTTTTTCTATCTATACCCTGGGTCTATATGAATAGGTACATCTGGCACCTCTGTTACAGAGGAGAAGCTAATCTCAGAGCCAAGTCCAGTACCCTTCTCCTAGGACATGAGGCTATCCTGCATCCCTACCAGACTGCATCACACATGATAGCAAACAGTCCTGTGCTATCCACCGTGAGCAGATCTGTCAGCTGACAAAATCTTCCATTGCTTGTACAGAGCAGAACACCTTATTCACTGAGAAGATGACTAGCAACTTAGGATTAGGGATGTAAGCGTCCCTCACTGCTGCCTCACAGGGCAATTTAAGACTGTAGCTGCGGGAACTCACATCATTCTTCTCCTGCTGAGTAACCCCCGTTGCTTACTGCTGATATGCAGCTGCACCTGTATGCTTTTCAAAGTCCACTACCACTTAAGAAAGGGCTGAAGTACACAAGGTTCCTACACATGGCATCATCCATGACTCCAACAGGAAGCTTGGTGCCAAGAGCGCTTGAACATTTACATAATTCCCTTACAACCAACTCACAATCAGCTGTGGAATTGCCAGAGGAAAAAATAATACTAAAATTAACAGAGTTGTTTTCCCTTTTTGAACCCCTCTTTCAGAAGCAGAAGTATTTCACAAAGTTGCTCAAGAGCAAACCTTTCACTGTGCAGAAGAGACACATCAATCCTACCGGGAGAAGACAGTCCTTTGAATTGGACACAGAATCTGGTAACAAAAAAATCCGATCACTGAGTCTGGTTTTTGCTATTTCAACAGGTTTTGTTCAGATTTGTGGCTAACACAGTACAGCAAAGTAAGTTCTAAGCATCTAACAGGATAATATTATTAAGGAGAAAGTAAACCAGAACAATCTTCACTTACCACATCCAATTTGCAAAAAACAAAGATACCCAGCACATGTATGAATGGCTTCTTTAAAGTAAGAGAGAGAGCAGAGTTGATCTTTATTTTCATTATTTAAAAAAAGTTTTTTCCTTAAAGTAAATATTCAGTCTTTATTTTACATTAAGTGCTTTTTAAAATTTCATGTCTTCACAAAATTGCATTTAAAATTTGAAGTAAAATGTATTTCAAACAAAAATACTGTGCAACTTCAGCACTTCTTTTCTCTCTTAAATATCGAAATAAATAAAATAGTTAAGTCTTTTTTCAGTTTGTTTGTTTTTCAGTCAGTTCTACTGTAGATCAATTCCAGTTTGACCTGGGTTTATACACACGCTTAAAAGAAAGTGAAATCAAGACTTTAAAAAACTTCTTTGTATTGCACCAGCTTAGGGCATCCCCAGAACTTCTCTCAACAGTTGGCAGCTGACTTCCCACAGTCCAGGCTCCTGTGCCAGATGAAACACGGGTACGGAAGGGTCAGGGCAAGGAGAGGAGAAGTATCAAAGCATCCTGGCTTCTCTTGGCCTTCTTCTGAAACATCTTGCTTGAAGGATGCTGGAGTCCATGAGGGCAGGGCTGACTGCAGAGGGAAAGGCAATACAAAGTAAAACTAAACAAACTCAGACAACAAAAGCAAGCATTCAGAAAAAAACAGAAGCAGCACAAACCAACCTTCCAACACTGTTTGCATTCTAATTCTTTGAAAATATAGCTCGACAGTCTCAGTTTCAACTGACCATGGGAGCCATGAGTAAATACAAAGCAAACAAATAGGGATATGAAGGAGCATATCCAAAAGAAAGGCACCGAACACTGTCAATCTTTCTTACTGTGAACATCATTAAATAATCTTCATCATTCAGCTTACATAGCTGTCTCTTCACTAGAGGTTAAGACCTTTGTGTATGAAATCCTGCTCTGATTACATTGCTATATTACTAATTATTTGTACAGAGCCACAAGTGTATGCAGTGCTGCACAAGACATTTTTAGAAATCTGAAGGATACACATAGGGTGGCAGCAATATGATAACTTCTGGAAATGCAGTGAAAGACTGCATTTTGCATTGTGTTTAATCCATTAATGGACTAAGCTGCATACGGCTAAACTCCTGAGCAGTATTAGATAGCCATTAAACTAATCTCTTTATTTCCACAAAATGCACGTGTCTCCCCCCCATGTCTTCCCCACACCTCTCATAGCAGTTCTGGATGACACGAAGGTTCAAAATCTTAGGAGATGCCAGCAACTAAAAGAATAACTCAAAGATACAAACTGGCAGCATCCCCTTAACAGTGGCATCAGAACTTGAAATCGCAACAGCTGGATTTTTTTTCTAAATGTTACTACAACTTCTCTGAAATTGGAAACTTAACACTTACAGAGATACGGACAGGGACACGAAAATAGTCCCGACCCAATTTCAGTATTCTATGGTATTTATACAGGTTGGGTTTTTTTCAACCCTGGTAGATATCTGGCAAAAAGAACAAAGGTTGGTAGGGGTTATTGTAATGGCTCAGTCAGCAAAAATTCAGCCTGGCTACATTCCTGCACTGTGAGGGTTTGTCAAAACAATCCCATGCCAGCATGAACACATGCATGTGCCTCATGCTTTACATATACTCATAGCTACAAATTTTATATAAATAAGAAAAAATTACGGAGAATAAGAAATGGGTGTTTATTGGAAACATCTACATATGTTGCAGCACAAAACACACTGGGCAGATTTTGCAGTTTTTATAATAAGACGACTCCCAGTGGGGTCCATAGAATGTTTGCTTGGGGGATTGATCCAGGAAAACTGCTTGCCATGGGGAAGAGGCAAATAGCATGAGGAACCAGGCTTTGAAAGCTCCATGGTTTGATGGCATTTGAATTATAATTTTAGGGCCCATCTCAAAATATCCTTGCAAGAATTAACCAAAGAAAGGCCAAGGCAGGAGAGAACGCAGTGGTTACCCGGCACAGTCCGGACTCAGCAACTCTCTGGGTGCAGTTCTCATTTGCTCCATGCATCAGCAGGCAGCAAACTGAGCCTCTGTCTTCAATCAAGAGCCTAAGCTGAGGTCTGTAAAATGGCAAACTAGAACTCAAAATGAATAACTAATGTAAAAGCTCAAAGGCAAAACAATGCGGGGAGGGGATTCTAATAACACATTCTGCTGAAACAAATGGCCATCTTGGAGCTTGTCTACACCATACTGCAAGCGTATTAACAGGGAGGTTTCATTCAATAAAAGCAATAGCTAAGAAAGCCCACTGCTAATCCTTCCGAAGCCAGCGGCAAAGTTCTTTCTGGACCTTGTTCCAGCAGCCTAGGCTCATCATTTATGACCTTACCACATATGTACAATGTTATTCTAAGCACCATTATATGTACAAGAAATAAATATCCAGCACACAAAACTGGGGGCACCTGGGTGGAGGGAAGAGATGCAAAGTGAAGCAAAACAGATTTCAGTTCCATCCCTGTTCTGCCACACGCCTCACGATCTCCTTTGATTTTTTAACTGTTATGCCAGAATCCCATATTTTCTTGAAGTTCTCTCCATATATAATATTATCATGCTTAAAATTTTAAACTGTTTTCATGCAAGATCCGAGGTCTGTCCCTGCTAAAATGTCAATTAATTAAGTGCCACAAAAGGGAACATGCTAAGGATCAGTGCACATTCTACATAGCCTTTATTTCCCCTAATCAGCTGCTCAAGCAGCACGTCACTTCCGTATTTCTCCTGCTTCCACCTGTGAATCACAGTTTGCAGAGGATGGCTCAGAAAATTATGTGTCTTTTCTAAGGTCCTTTAGTATGGAGCAGTAGAAAGGTGCCTGAGGAGACAGCTCACATGATTAAACACAGAAAAGTCTGAATTTAGGGCCTGAAATGAAACATCCACTTAGTCACATTTCACATCGAAACAGTCTTATTTTGGTACATGGCTTGTGTGGGATCATATGTTTCAGGAGAATCTTTGGACAGCCTTGTGCTAACCCTCCTCTAATAAGAAGGACTTCTTTGGAGGAGAACTGGAAGAGCCAGGCTTGTGATTAGTTGAAGGACTGCACCTTCAAAGATCTTCTTATGAAGCTCAGAACAGCAGGTCTCATTGAACTGCTGAAATCACTGGGGAATACAGAGCATCACATTCCTTTCTGATTTCAAAGATGACTGTATTTTTTAGGTACAACCCAGAATTCACACTGAAAACTCTCTTTATGCCTTCCTAGTTTGGTTTGGGACTTATGCGTCTTTGAAGATACAATTGGCACTGTGCAATTCCCTCATTTCTGACCTGGCTATGCCAGTGTCAGGCTTCTCCTTTTTTTTTCCTTTTGGTCGCACGTATGAAATCTCCTCATGTATTTTTTCTGCCTCATTATAATTGTCATCTTCCTCTCGTCCATCTGAGAGAGTCCCCTCTGTCTGAGAGAGAGTCTGAGAGAGAGTCTGAGAGAGCAGCCCCTTTGCTTTGCTTTCATCTTTGACTTATGAGCTACCAACCTTCTTTCCCTGTTCCCAGCCTTCACTCCAGCAGTACCTGCCCTGAGAATATTTCATTTCCTTATCAACACTCCATTCGATATTCACCGTTAACACTACTTTACAATCTAGCTTAAACAAGTACTCTTTTACTTCCATCTCTACATCTTCATTTCCTCCCTATGATTGATGCCTTCCTATGGTTAGTACCACACTACTCAGCCTGCTGGAATAAACTCATGTTGGTTACCTCAGTTTAATAAGAAATCTTGAGGAATCCAAGGACTACTCTGCTCTCCATAACAATCAATTTATTTTACCTTCCTTCCTCTCTCAGGACTAGATTGAACCAGTGACCGTCCATATACACATTAATGATATGAATAACAGTGATGGGTATTTTTCTATGCTATCTGTAATAAATGTCAGCTGGCAATTTTTATGCACTCTCTGAGCTGCTGTGGCTTCTTTCTGAGGGTACTGTGCTACCCGCTTGTCACAAAGATGGGTGGTTAAGTTGCGAAAGGATTAAGACTGTATGCATTGTTATAGTAACTGCATTTGTGAAACTAAATCAAGACTTAATGAATTACGGGCATCTGATCATTGTTTGTATTCCAGAAGAGCCCAGAATGTGTTAGGCATGGTTCACAAAAAACAATGGTAAGGACTCTACTTGGAAAAAATTATCTTTAGAGTATGCCTGTTCTGCAGTTGATGCAGTGAGAGGAGTTCTTCAGAAAAGATGTACCTGGGTAGGTTTCAGCCAGCTTGCCCAGGCGCTGCGAGGACTAGAGTCAGCACAGCAGCATGGAGCTCAGAATGGGCCACAAGAGCATGCAAGAAGATGGGTAAAGAGAGCACTCAGTAACGCTGAGCTCTGGGCTGCCACCCCTGTACCAGTGGCTGGTTCCAGGGGTGTAGAGCCTGCACCTCCCAGGCCATACAGGGAAGACAGATGGAAACTGAACTCTCTTCACGTCCTTGATAATTCAAGTCTCCATTACTCCTGTGAGCCTTTCCCTGTCAAAGCATACGCTGATTGTACTTTGAGGAACAGTGAGTAAAATTAAAACTCCTTTCTTAACCTTCTGACCTGTGTGATGTGACTGCTACATGGATACAAGAAGTAGATGCAAGATGGATGCAAGAAATCCTGTTGTTTGTTTACTGTGGATTTGACACATTTCTAGGTACTACTTGCTCCCTTTCTGTTTTCCCTGTTGTTCACATGGGTACATCATAGAGTACCAAAAGAAAGAAAAAAAAAATTTTTTTAAAGGAATGTGGGATTGAAGGGCAGGAGTAGGAGAATAAATCAATTTGAATTTCATTTTTTAAATTGTATAACATTTCAGATTTGTAGTATTTATTTGTAACTCTACTTCCAGACCAGGTTCTGCTCTCACTTACATTAGCATAAATTTAGACAAAATCCACTGGACTTCACTCATACTACTCTTTGGTTGCAGTAAGGACAGTATAGATCGAGTGAGCCCACAGGGGTTCCAGCCCCTCACACAAGGGCTGGTCCCACCCATTCTTGGTTGGGAAGTGTCTTCCATTTTGACTTCTGTTGCTCTTTATTTAAATAATGTCTGCATTACCTATACGTGTGTATGTGTCTGTGTACATACATTTTTGATATGTTTACCTATACATACACACACAGAAAGATAGATAGATAGATAGATAGATAGATAGATAGATAGATAGATAAATTGATACAGATATGCAAACTAAGTCCTAACTCTTTCAGGAATTTTGAAAAAGCAGATGCCTGTATGTCTGTACCTCACCCCTGGAAACCATCTGAAGTTTGAGCTTCTAGTAAATACAGAAGAGTAGCAAAATACTATAAATGTATCTTGTGTTCCTTCAGAGAAAAAAGGACTGGTTGTGGAAGGAATGAATGTTTTTATCAGTTAAAGTATACTTTTCATTGACAGCATTAAGTCAAAATATCATTGATTTGACACTTCATCGGTTATGATACACCAGCAGGAACAGAATAGCAACAGAAAAGGATTATCAATATGGGGAAAGCTTAAACAAGGCTTTATCCTGGCAGGTGTGTGTGGCTCTGACATGCGCTGTCCTATGGTATAAACGCACAGAGGTATTTTTTAATATTTCATAACACTATTCTGACGGCAGATTATTAATGTCTTCTAGACATCAGTTAGCACATATTCTGGATGCCCATGCACCTAAAAGCAGAATTGGGCCACTGCTTATTCCATGTCTAAAGTGAACAATAAAAAAATTAGAGAATTGATCCTTTCTCTTTTTTTAAGGTTTAGGGGGGGGTCGAAAGAGAAAAAGCAACAGGAGAAATGGGATCCATTTGGATAGGCTTAATTCATGCATTAGAACTATATATATATATATATATATCTCTCCAAGGTCTTCATTGTGAGGCTGAGATTTTTATTCTGGTATCAAAACCACAGACCTCCAGTTTAAGGATTAGACATGGCCCAGATAAATATCGGGTTTGTCTCTAATTTAAAAGAGGCCAGTTTGGCATTACACACACCAGTAAAAATATATCCTTAGAACCTAATCTTGCCTCCACTTCAGGGAGATTTTTGCCTGCCTTAGGACAGCAAAATATAACCTACACACTGACTCCTTTTGAATCACTTCAGACTGTACATCGAGGCTGGGTCCTGCTCCCACAGAACTTCCATTAGCTTCACCAGGGGTGTGAATGTGGCGTGTACTCATAACACAATTTAATCCATGGGACTTACTCCTACAACAAAGCTCAGTCAAGGGTCTGTTGAAAATCCAGGGCACAGAGATTTCACAATTGAGTGAAAGACATTTCAGCTCGGACATACCTTTCAAATCCTGCTGCATGTTTCCTCCTTTCTGGGAAAGTCGCTGGGAAGGGAGTCACTCTCTTCTCCATTGCCCTTGGAACTTTAATGACTATTGCTTTGGTTTATGTCAAGAGAAGCTATTGAAAAGCAAACAAAGTGTCTCACAAGACACTACAGAGAGAAAAAACTGGGCGACACAGGAAAAAACGCTGTGAATTAAAATTTAAAAATGGAAAGAAAAGTACAGGTGAGGTATTTTTCCATATAAATTCTTCCATGGTTCTGCTCCTCCATCTTTTTTGTCTTTGACGTCTACGACTTGCCATTCATATTCCATCCCTACGCTTGGAAATTGCTGTCCATGAAGTGAAAAGTGAAGGAAAAGAAAAAAAAAGTAGAGCGGAGTGAGGAAGACATGAAGGGGTGCAGGGAAGAAGAGATCTATTGAGTGTAAAGGTGTCCAAAGGAGGGATGGAAACGTGTTCCCCAAGGTCATGGTCTTCAGTGGTGCTGCTTGTATTTTCAGGCTGTTAAAGACAAGCGTAGCAGGTGTACAAGAAGAGCCAAACTCCACATGCTACAGTAAGTGCAAAATCTCAAAACGCAGAAGCCATCACATCAAGGGTTTCCTTGTCCTCCAATAGAGTCCGCCCACAGTGGTTTTCTAGAAACAGTTCTATTATCAAGTAGACATCCATTGCTTTTTGTTTTTTTGTATTTTTATTTAAAAAGTAGTTTTTCTAATAATATATAGAATATATAAATAATAATAATTAAAAAAACCTATTTGTGTTTGCTTTCTGCTCTCCAACCCATCTGTATTTTTCGTGGTTTGCCGATATATATATTAAAAGACAAGAAAATCAACTCTGCTCACTATTAAAAAAAATATTAAATCCACCTTTTATGTTTCCAGAGAGAAAGAGAAGGGGGGGAGGTGGGAGGAAAACAAATTAAAATGAAAAAAATAACAGGAAAATCAAAACCTTCTGTCTCTTCAAAGTAGTTGTCAAAAGCTTTAAACGCTTGTGCTTTCAGTGTACACCCCACAGGAAAAACAACAAAAATAACAACAAAAAAACCCCAAAAACCCAAGAACCTAAAATTAAAAAAAGAAAAAGGTAATAATAATCCTAGTAGTAAAAAGGACAGCAAATCACTCAGAGTTTGTGTGTCTTTTTAGTTATTTTAGCAGCTGCCCTTTTTGTCTGCAGAGGGAGAGCTGCCACCACAGCCACCTCCTCGGCTCGAGAGAGGCTCTTCTGCATCATCCTCGTCAAAGCCATGAAAGGTCGAGGTGTCGCTTTCTGACGTGGAACCGAACAAGTCCTCCGTAGTGCGTGCTGGCGCTGCTTCGTCCCTCCTGCCTTCTCTTCCCAAATGAGCTGACATGTATGATGAATATATCAGCACATGGGTTAAGCAATAGGCATCATCATCATCATAATTTTTTTAATCATTATTATTATTAAACAATTCACACTATCGAGCTCATAGGTGTGTGCTTGTATGTGCCCGCGCACCTCAACAACATAGCTCAGTAGAACTGCAGTAAGAAAAATAAAAAAGGATCGGTTTCTCTTTCAAAGAAAAAAAAATCTACAAACACCACAGGTGCCCATAGCTATGGCAGCGAAAGGGTTAATCGTATTTTCCTCTCTTCAAAATACATTAAAGTATTTTCTTTTGATTACTTAGATCAATTTTAAAAGATTTTTAGACCATATAAGTAATTAGACACCGTTAGCTCTAAGCACAATGACTGTCCTTCAGACTGGCATCAACTGTCACAAATTCACTGCTGTAGAAATGTAACCTACTGGGTAGGTCATCAACCTCAGGACTATTTTTTATCACTGTCCTTCACCTGATCCTAAAGAGTCTCCTCTGTAGTCAAAATGAAGTACATTTTGAAGACTAAGTGAAAGTAACCTAAACAAATGCTTTTATTCCAATTCCATGGCATCTCCTTCAAAAATAAAAACCAAAACAAATATATACAGTTTAACAGCTAAGATGAGAAGTGTTCTGTCTTGGGGAACACTGAAAAGTTCAAATGTGTGTGAGTCAATCCAACTTTCAATATGGAACAGGAAATTCTCCACACAGGACATCAATAGCAACAACAACAACAACGAGAACAAGACTGCAAGACTGAGGTTTATTTTCTTCCTCAATCAAACATGTTATGTGACTAATAGTATAGCCTCCAAATTCCCTCTTCAGGTAAGGCAGAGAAAAAGATGTCTCTTGTGCCCCAGCAAAATGAAAGTGTGAGATTTTTGGGAACGGCTATTTTATTATTCAGAAACAGTAGTGTGGTATTAAGCAACCAACTGTTTGGTCCCCGCTCCAGCTACAGGAATCAGCCATATAACAAGTACACTGCATTGCTTGAGAAATGAAGAATTAAATCCTGTTCACGAAAAGAAAATGGATATAACGAAATAATTGGCAGATGAAGCACCTTGTAGAGATGTGATTTTGCTGACTTTGTGAAGGGAAGAAACAATATAATTTCCATGACCTCTCTTTCAGTATAATGAAAATGTTCTCCATTATCAAGAAAGAGAAAGATGGCAACCATCAAAGAGTTTTCATTGTTTAAGTTTACAGATTAGTGTGTGGTTGTACCTTAATCACTTTCATCACACATCAGTCACAGCATTGCAGACCTCTATGAATGACCCAGGTGGGTCAGAATTTGTAAAAGGATAGCATTTAATGGAACTGACTTTGCACAATTCAGGTTACATGCGGATCTATTTGTTCTATCACGCTAAGGAATCAAGGGAATTAATGTATTTGTGTTGCATTCTGATATAATCACCATAGCAATGTTTAAATAGCAAAAAATATGGATCCATCTCACTGTGCCATATCAGGACCACACTGAAATGAGTTATATGGAGCTACAACAATCAAGGGAAAGGGCAATGATCTTCCAAGATGGCACCTCAGACCGCATGAGCTTTCCCCTTCAATTATTAAGAAGCAAACATGTACACATTAAAAGGTCCACGTCCCTGACTGCACAGCATTCGTAAGGACTCCCCTGGAGAAAACCATTGGTCCTCTGGTAACAAGTCAGTATCACTTCAGAACGTCTTCAAAGGTCACAACAACTGCAGAAGGCAATTTGTCGGTGAGAGTCTAGTCCTGCTCCCACTGAATGTGGTAAGAAGCTTACAATGAATTTCAGCGGGAGCACAAAAAGGCCATTCCCTTGGCACAAGAACACTCCACATCACATTTCAGCCACCACACAACAGACATTTTTCAGTGACTACAGTACAGAAGCAGCAGCAATACTGAATTTCAAGGTCTGTCTGCTTTTCAGATTACCATTTGGTGGTCTTATCACCACTAGTATCACCACTGTCCAGAAACATCACAACTGGAAACTTGGACCAAAGCTGGAATATGCAGTTGTTAAAGGTCTCCCATTCACTCTACCACCACCACCGCCTCCCATGCGAGCTATAAATAACGTCTCAGCTGGGATAAAATTTCCCAAAAAAAGAGAAAGAATGAAAAAAAAGAAAGAAAGAAAGAAAGAAAGAAAGAAAGAAAGAAAGAAAGAAAGAGAAAAGAAAGAGAAAGAAAGAAAGAAAGAAAGAAAGAGAGAAAGAAAGAAAGAAAGAAAGAAAGAAAGAAAGAAAGAAAGAGAGAAAGAAAGAAAAGAAAGAAAGAAAGAAAGAAAGAAAGAAAGAGAGAAAGAAAGAAAGAAAGAAAGAAAGAAAGAAAGAGAGAAAGAAAGAAAAGAAAGAAAGAAAGAAAGAAAGAAAGAAAGAAAGAAAGAAAGAAAGAAAGAAAACAAACAACAGTCCAGAAATAAAGACAACTCAGAATGGGAAAGACACAATTGCCTACATTTAAAAAGAGAGAAGGGAAAAAAAATGGAGAAATAAAAACCTCTTTAAACAAAATTAATGATAGTCATCTTGTAAGAGGATAATTCTTGACAGCTACCCCCATCCTTACCCTGTAATTTCCTCCCTCTTTCTTTTTTGGATGAAGAAATGCATGAAATGTGTAATCAATGGAAATGCTTGTCATGCAACTTTCATAAATCTTTTAAGTAATTTATAGTTGTAATTGCAGCATTCGAAGACAGAGCCCATTCTTTAACATTGTCATAGGATTTTCTCCTTCCATTTGAAGAACAACTTGTACATGTATCAACGTTCACAGAAGCCAATAAATACATTAAAACTTTATTATTTCATATGGCCCCATTGGCTTAAAAATGGGAATCCAACAATGGGTTTTATGACAGAAAATTTCCCAGTCATCCTTTCCCACAAACACAGCCATGAGGTAAGACCTTGTCTTCTATCCCCTCCCAAATGCACTGCCTTTCTTCAGAATCTTCAGAAGGAGCAAAAAACAAATCACACAAATGCCTTTGTACAAGAAAGTTGGAAGAAGGAGTCACCTACCAGAGCGCCCACAGTCTGAGCAGGATACAAGTTCCTCAGGCCGACCACTTTTTTTGTTCATATTGGAGCCTCCGAGGCAGAAGTCACAGTAGTTATTGGGAATGATGACCCCGTCTGGTCCTTTCTGGGCTGCAGTCGGGTTAGAAATCAGATTTACTTAAAGAGCATTCAGTTTGGACATATACCCCTTCTCCTTGATATGATGTTAGCTC
Organism: Numenius arquata; assembly: GCF_964106895.1. NCBI lineage: Eukaryota > Metazoa > Chordata > Aves > Charadriiformes > Scolopacidae > Numenius > Numenius arquata. The sequence continues at coordinate 44,580,740 of NC_133581.1, read as the reverse complement.
GGTGAGTTTGCAGGCCACACTCTTCCCAAAATATTATCAATTATAAAAAAAGTGAACAGTATCAGTCACATCCATTTTAAATACACTATGCAGTATATTATTTTGCCTGAAATGCACTTCACCTTTTCCTTTATAATGCCAGCCGAGCTGGTGCCTCAGAGGGACCTGCTGCCAGAGATCCCTGTATAGGCCAAGCCTGTTTTTTCAGACAGCAGTCATAATCCTCAACCCACAAAATACAAATGCAGAAAGGAAAAAAACATTCCCCAAACTCAAAAACCAACAGCAAGGAGATTGGGGGATAGGTACCCTAACTGGTTCTATTTCAAGTAGCTTTTTGGGGGATTACAGCTGAAAGTGGCAGGGTGTCCTTAGTCAAGAAGGTGGTTCACACGCTCATGAATGTTCACAGGCAAAGCCACTTGTGGGTGGTTCACCCAAGGATTAAGCGACCTGCAGCAGAGCGCCTGTCCCCCGGGAGGAGTGGGGAGGGCAGTAGGTCCAGCACCACCCCAGCACCCAGCACCCATGCCAAGAGTGAGCCCGGGGCAGGCATCCCAGCCGGCAGAGCTAAAAACTCTCTCAGCCAAGAAAAAAGGAAGGAAATTACATGCTTATTTTCCAGCTAGGAATAGTTGGAAAGGAGCAGACGCAGTTCCCCTAGAAAGGAGAGAAGGGCAGAGGCCTTCTACATTCCTATTAGTTGAGCAGAACAGCAATGTGCTTTTTTTCTCACTCACAACTGCCATTTTCCTCCTCTGCTCTCCAGAGATGGAAAACTTCTTGTTCCTGTACACTCTAACTAGGAACTGGGGAAGGGAGAGGGGAATGGGGGGAATGGTTGGTCTTTGTTTCTCCTTTAACTTAAAAATTCCAGTGGTATACCTGGCCTAAGCCTACCCCATGAAGATTTCTACAACCTAGAAAATGAAGACCTTTAAACTGCACCATCTATATTTAATTATCTTTTTAATGCACATTTTGTAACTTGCAGATTTTTAACAGATGTTTTAACAGTCGTTATTAATGGTCTTTTTGTCCACATCCAAATTTCCCCCAAAGAACAATGACATTCTAAAGGGCTTCTGGTAGCAGTCCAAGACATACACTTAAAATTAAAATTTCCTCGGAGTTCAGTCTGCTTTTCTGGTTTGGGTGCATCTAGTTATCCATTTCCTTCCAGCTGTTGATTATCGGAGCTTTGTGGAAATTGGTAACTGCAAGATTGCAGGTAAGGTGAAATTAAGGAAAAAATTAAACCCTGTAAGGCTGCAAATACATCGATATCTTCCTGCGTGGTTGCTGAGTCCCTGACAGTATTTACTGAACATGGGCTTTGCTCTGAAACGGTCTGGGTTGGCAGATCCCCAGCTCTCCCAAAACCAGAGAGAAGCTCCCAGTCTTAGGTTAGCATTTTGCCTGTTTGCAGAGAGGCATTTAATACGTGCATGCAAGATAAGCAAAAAAAGAACAGGAACCAGGTGGAAGCCTAACGCACTGGCTCATTTTAAGAGCTGTAACAAAATGATCATAAAGTTGCTACTTGTACATATTTTGTGTATAAAAAGCAGATCTCCCTAGCATTTATTTTTCCCACTACAGCCCCATTCTGAAAAAGTTAAGTAATTACTTCTTTATATTGTGCTGCATCTACAGACAGGCCATGTGCAATGCAAACTAAGCAATCTCAGCATTCAGTGATTTTTTTTTTTTGTGTTCCTTATTACATTCCTTCACCTTTCATCCAAGATTCTTAAAGTGCCTTACAGACACCAAGATTCTAATATTAACCTTCAGTGAGGTCAGAAGCCTCTTTTGCCGTTGACGCTAACCCAAGTGTTGCTGGGCCCTAATTAAGTCTCATGGTGAGAGACATGTTCCTCTGCAACCTGCTCCAAGTGGACCTGCTTTGGCAGGAGGGTTGGACTAGGTGATCTCCAGAGGTCCCTTCCAACCCCATATCATTTTGTAATTCTGTGAGGAGGTAGCATTGCGTATTACAGCTGAAAGACTTGGAGGTGGAGTGATGAACTGGCTGATGAACAAACACACAACAATTCTGTGGTGAGGCCACAAATAAACACAAGTGTTCAAGGTGCTGGCCAGCAGACTTAGGAAAGAGCTCCACATCTACCACCGCTCAGAATGGTATAATTGATTTAATACTCCGCATATAGCAACTTACATTTTTTCAGTGCGTCTTATGACCCTAAAATGCACTGACAGTGGATCTAGAAATGAGACGGGGGACCTTGTGAAAATACGTATCAAAAAAATACTGATCGATTTGTCTGCGGTGTGTGGGACAGGTGGAAGGTATTTGCTGACTGTGATGAAGCTGAAAGAATTCTCCTAGACTACTGGCAAGGGAATAAGCATGGGTTTTGATCACCTCCTTTTTCTTTTTTCTTTTTTTCTTCTAATTTAATGTAATTTTAACGTGAATGCCTATGTGCTCATCTATTACTCATTACTTATAAATACGGACCTGGCTCAGTTGAGTGTGATGGAGATATCAGGCCTGAAACATCATACACAGATGAGAAGTTTGTAGTTACATCGATAATGTCTTAAATGATGTATCTCTAGAGCCAAATAAGCCAAGCCTCTTCAATGTTTTTTTGTTCTAACAGGTGCAAAAACTAGAATCAAACCTGACTCAAGCTTATTTGGCTGATTGGTACTGTACAGTGAATTAAGCCCCAGGCTAAATCACAGAAGGTTTGAGAATAAAGAGATTTCCAGATTATAGTAAGCAGAGTTCTTATTTTCAAAGGATTTTTTTGGTGTATGTCCTTGGAGTTTTCAGTTCTATTTTACTGTTGTTCACAAATGATGGGAGAATTAAGAAACAAAGATAGTGAGATACAACGTGCAATATTCATGAGAAGAATATCATGCACCAAAAAGCCAGTCCTAATCCCACCCCTTAATTAATAAAATTACTTACAAAAGTAAGTATGGGAATGGACTCACAAGTCAAAGCGATCACTAGGGTCTAATGTGTTGCTGCTTTTCATCTGAGACATAGTAATTAACTGGGTATCCACTTTTGTTTTAAATCATAAAGTAGAAGTCCTATCTTAACCCAGATGATAGCTCAGCTAATGAGAAGTAACTCACTAGCAGTCAGCTCAATCATTTGGATTGGGTGACTACAACCAAGGATTTTGTCTAAAAAATGTTCATCCGGAATCAGAAACTGTTTTAAAGTAAAGCCTTGAAACCACCCATGGTCTTGTCCTAACTTACTCAAAACTCCTCTGATTTTCTTTTACATTACAAACTGCAACAACAGATCAAAAGCTCTGAGGAGCTTTGAGGAATACTGCCTGAGCTAAGGTGCGCTCATAGGGGTGTATTTAAATCAGTGCCTCTTGCCATTTCAACTCAGTAGCTTTCTATTCATCAAAGGCCCTTCCTTCATATATATCTGCCCCAAAATAAATAGAGTATACAATTTTTTAAAATACTTGTAAAAATGCATTAAGGAGGGATGCAGAAAGGTCTGCACAGTTCAAATGATAGTTTCTCTGTACCTGAAAGCTGATTCATGTGAAGAATCTGAGACTGACAATGAATTCAGTGTTTCCAAATAACTTTGGTATGTGCTTATTATGAAATATATTTTTTCTTCTTAGCCTAATCAAGTTAATTTCAAACTATACTAAGCTAAGCAGAATAAAGACCTACTTAAAATATGGTACCATCATTCACAGGAGTCTTCTGGCAAAATAAGTACTGTAAATTAAATAAATTCTGTAGTATATCACACGGTAACTTTGCTCTGTAGACAAAATCTAAAAAGCTAAACAAATTGACTGAGTTCATATAGTTAAAATAATTTCTGTGCCTTCTTAATTTTGAAGGCCGGGGCTCTAAACAGAGTTCTAGCTCCCCTTCTCCCATCCCCAAGTAATCAAAAAACCTGGAAATTATTTTCCTTATGGTTTCAGTTTAATAATAAAAGAAAGCTGCTTCTGGAGAAATAACATCAAGAAATTAGGATTTTTCTTTTCTAAATCACCTCCTGGAGCCACATGACTCAATGAGAATCTCAGTTTTCTAGCTCGCATGGCTGCAGAAAATATCTTGAATAGAAGGCAAGTTCAGAAGAAGCAATTCTTGTCCCTGTTTTTTAATTAGAAAACTCAGAATACAGATATTTTAAATAGCTTTCCTTCAAAATGTGACCCTTACATACAGACAAACCCCCAAATAAATAGAACCTTGTAGATTTTCAGTTTTCTGATTTCTAAGGGAAGTTATTTTGATGATTTGGATCACAATCTTTAAAACCTTGGAGCTGGAACCAGTGCTTAAAAGAAAAACTGTTTTCTCTGTTCTTTGGTACCAAATCACAGTCACATATATTTCTTCAGCCTAAAGGTAATACAGCATAATATTTAATCATGGTTTAAGCTGGGCATCTATGTTTGGTAGCATTTTATCCCTATTTTATATCATACCCACACTACTGGAAAGGCACTGGAGACTGAGGAATAGAGGCCCTGTCTGGCTGTCAGGGTGGGGGGCTGTGCATCTTTTATTTAAACGATTACAGTGAATTGGCTACAGGTGGACATATATGCTCTCCCAAAGGGATTTTTCCTAGCATGTTTTGTCCAGCTCTTACCTGTTTCTTCTGGGCTTGATCGAAAACCAATAATGCCCACTGGAGGTTTTCAATTCAATTTGAAAGGCTTTGCATCAGGCCATTTACTCTGCAACAAAAATTTGCAAGGCACAATAGAGACCCCGGGAACCTGCATGTAGGCCTGAATCCAGTCAATGCACTTTGCAACGGAGGAAAAGGGGTGGATTTGCTTTTTTTTTTTTTTTTAAAATCTACAAGACTCTTTGTCTGAGACAGGGGCCCGGTTTTCCTTTGCGACACCTCCCTTTTTCTTGCTATCAAAGCTCCAGTCTGACATTTGGCCGCCTGTGCAGCGGAACGCCAGCCAAGAGCCCGAGAGCCTGTGGTCACCAAAGCCCCTTGGAGGACTTGATGACATATAATCCCAACCTATAGCTTAAGTGCCCCCATGTGCCTTCGCCTGTGTCCCCCCCACTGGCTGCCAGCGCTCATCCCTGGCAGGCCTGGCCCGTCTCCATGGCGACCGGAGTGCCTGGCCAGGCCTGCCTCCGGCCTTGCCACCTGTTATTGCTTAGTCTCTCGAGTGTAAGGAATCGCAGCCCGGCCCGCTTCGTTTGCTGCTCAAAATGCTTCGGTGGAGGATAGGCAGGCTCATGCAAGAAATTGCAACATGATAATTAAATAAAATAAAGGAGAAGGGAAAAGAAAAGCGTTGCTTGGACTGTGGCTTTTGTTGAAGAGGAGGGAGATGCCTGTCTGGGCATGGTCCCGGTCATTGCTGGGGTGTAAAGAGCAACGGTGGGGATCGGAGAGGCAGGTTGCTTCTGTGCTCAGGGCTAGACCCTGCCATGGAAAGGAACAATAAAAGAAAATATATAACCCCCAGTGTGGTGAGGAACAGGCCAAGTACAGCTGAAATGCATTCAGGGCTCTCTCACATGCACACACCAGGCAGAGGTCTGCACAGCCGTTTCTGCAGCCTCCTCACCAGTGAATTAAGTGCAGGGTTTTTTCACTGCAGTTTTCCAGGAAAAAATGTAAATCAGACTGAATGAGAGGAAATGGCCAGTCTCTCTGGGCATGTTTACTCTGTCGTCAACACCAGAGATAAGCATGTTGGCTAACCCCAAACTGGGAAGTGTTGGGACGCTTGATACAGAGACCCTCCATCAGGCTGTAAGTGCAGCTTGGGTTGGTAGCGACACATCTGTGTCCACGTGGCACCTTATTCAACCAAATAAGCTCTGAACTTGGGTGTAGCACTGGGAAACGGCTGCTGCTCTGTTCCCAGAGCCAAGCTAATCAGCCTGCGCAGCCCAACGGGCCCCCGCTAGCTCAGGCTCCCCACGCTGCACTCCCCTCCACAGCATGGGCATGCCCTTTGCTGGCAGCTACCGAGAGAGGTGCTGCGAACCACCCACCCAAAGCATTGCCAGTTCTCCCTAGTAACTGGATTTTCTCTCCTCTTTCCGTTAGCTGGTGCAGTGGGGATAGAAAAAGCTGTTGCCTTTGCACAGTTTTTAGCAACTCTGACAGGTCTGCCTTTCCTACAAGCCCCTGCTCACAGAGTGGCATGGCCAAGGAGCACTACAAGCTGCAAGAAATGCTACAAGAAGGAGGAACATCTGTAGGAGTGAGAGGAAGCCTCTGAATATGGAGAAAGGAAGAGCATTTGATCATGTCTTTTACAGGAATCGATACGGCCCTTAAGTTGAACAGCTAATGAATGAGCTGGGAGGTGGGCAGTGGAAGGTATAGTGAGGAAAATTGACTGATCGGATCTTGTAGATTTGGGGAGTCAGCGTTCCTGCACCTTAAGGCAGCACTTCATAGAAACATCTATGCACTGATCTTGTAGAGTCTTCTGAAGGAACACCTAAAGCATGGGCCAAAATCCTGCTGCTCACAGTAAATCACTGTAACTGTCTAATGCCTCATGACAATAAACAGTGGGAGATACAGAACAGGAAGACAGACAAAAAAGTCTGACATGTTAACATATGAATTTTCTGGTTTGGAGGAGTACCTCTCCTGAGACTTGGCCTCTGGACACTGAAATGCACCGTTCCCATCAGCTTAGGGAACTCAAGGAGGGATTATAGTGCCCAATATACAGCCCTGTATGGAAGCATCGCTCACTAATTCAGGTAAGAATGGCCAGTGTCATTAAATGGGTCCCTGTGACATGTAGGCTTTAGGCCTGGAAATTACTCACTGGAGTGTGGGAAGGCAGAACACCTAAGTTCAAGTTCAGTCAAAACTTCTGGGTTTTCAAAACAGTCATCAGAAACTAATTAGTCAAATTGGAAATGTTTTCCCATAAACTACTGAGAAGCACTAGGTGCTTCTCTTCAATGAGAGTTGGGCATTGACAACATTTCAGGTCCTGGCCAGGCAGGCCCAAAAAAAACCCCAAACTACCAAAAAGACCCCCACAGCTCTAAATAAAACAACAAAAATTCACCTATGGGTCCCTGAATACAGGAAACAAGTTTGGGATTTTCCACTATTCCAAAACTCTAAACAACTGATCTATTTTTTCCTCAGCACCCCAAAACGTAGGCACAAAAGTCTGAGAAATTAGCTGCGAGCAGGGTTTGAGTGGAAATCGTTATGCAGTTCCAACCTCTGCAATCACTACTGTTTCTTTTAGTATTCTGACTCTTTTTCCTTATGAAAACAAGCTCTGGAAAAGAAAAAAACCAAACAGATTAAACTAATGAGAAGTCAACTCAAGGTAATGTACATATTTTCACTGAGAAGGCACCTGCTGCAGGGTATCTTGTTGCAAGGTGGGCATTGATGCATCCTTGCGTTCAGAAGTAGCTCCCATCATGGCCCCAGTGAGGATCCGCACTGAGGCAGGGAAAAAGTAGGCCTGATGTAGCTTTTCAAATTGATGCCGCTTGTGGAGAGGAACAAACAGCTCGTCTCCAACTGAGGGGCTGACTCTCGTCATTTATTCATGGCCAGCCCCCTGCCTGGATGGAAATAAAAATGTTTCAAAGATGACTGTGTGGGGGAGCTGGAGGGCAGCTTGGAGACACACTGAGGTTAGCACATTAATTTTTTATCTCTGGAGACTGGGTATCCAATTATGCTTAGAGTACACAAACAACTTTGGCTGGTCTCTCCAGTAGAGATTTATCCACATCATAAAATCTACAATGGAACCGGGCACAACAGGCTAATGCCACGAAGCAACGTATGCAGGTGGGTTTGCAGGTCAGATGCACAAGCTGGCAGAGTGACAGGGGGGCACAGGACTGCACCCTCATTAACTACTTGTATTGCAGGATGGACCAACCTGCTCGTGGCAGCTAGGCCAGCGACAGCCCGCACAATGTGCTTTATTTAGGATTGTCATTGGCCAAAGTGCTTGTGGGCATAAGATCTGTTCAGTTGCTGTTTACTGCACAGCTGCCTGCAACCAGCATTTCACACAGTAAAATGCCACTGAAAACTCTTCTCCTTTAAAGGAGAGGAAGTTTTTCTCCACGTAGACCCACTATCCTATTCTCCCAGGAATTAAGGAAGAGCATTTATACTAGTACACTCATTCACACACACATCTCAATAGATAGAAGTCTAATGTAATTCTTATATCAGAAGTGTCTCAAAATTTGTGAGCACCAGCTGCCCCCAGAGCTGGCCTGTACCCATGGAGTGAGATGGAATAAAACAGCAGGTGTTTTGTGGCAGGCTTGGATGCACCCTGGGCTCACAAATCTCACGCTCTCGGTGCCAACACGTGGAGGAAAAGCCAGCAAAAAAAAATAAAAATGCTGAGAATGGTGTGAGATAATTTATTTTTATCAGTGCAGTTGGGGAAGGGGAGAGTTGACTTTTTTAAGGGTTTTCTATAACTTCCTTTTCACAGTTCCATGCTCTGCTAAAAAAAATCAGAGGTCAAAAATAAATGTGTATGTAGGCAGAGGCAAGAGTAGGCACTGAGGAAGGACTATTTATCTGTGTCAAAGGGCTAGATAAGACATAAACAAAGCAACTAAACCTCAAACAAAGCACAGGCTAAGATGTTTTAGGAAAGGCAAAGGCCAGAGAAGACTTTTGAACTATCTTCCATGTTGCAAGGGGTAATCTATAGGCGAGGAAGAAGGACAGAAGGAGAGAGGGATGTAAATAAACAAACCTTCTCGACAGTCAAGGACAGGGAGATGTGCCAAGGAGGCGAGACTTGGGGCTGGGGCCAGTCCCCATTTCTGACACACATCTATTCAATGGTTCTCAGTTTCAGGTAGGTTCTTCCTATCTAGATCTCTTTCCCAATCCTTGGATAATTTACTGAACTACCCAAATTGGTCTGTGCATGAGGAGAAGAGTAAAGATAAAGGGGACTGGCCGTGCAGAAAGACAAGAGGCCATCAGCTGTGGAGCTGGCACCAGCCAGGGCATCAATGGCTGAATCCTGCTCCAGAAAGCTCCCCCCTGCACTGGCATGGCTGCTGTCACCCCAGGTGCTGCAAGGAGCGGAGGCTGCAGAGGAGATGCGGGTACAGAGGAAGGAAGCTCATACTGCAGCCACCCGCCTGAACTTTGCTGACCCGGTGCTCACCTCCCACAGCACGGCAAATTCCAAATGGCTGGTTTGAATTTGCCTTGCCTTTTCTAAATCAGGCTGCTCATATCTCTCTGACACACTGCTAAGCAAATAACCAGGCCCAGCTCTATACCGTATCTCTGGTCCTCCTGTTCAGCAGGTTGCGGATTAGCTGTTTGGATTAACATCCCCCCCGCCTTTTCTCTCCCTCCCTCCCCCCCACTCACCCCCCAAACCCATGCAGAGAGGATTCTTGAAGCCGGAGCCCTGCGACACAGCAGACCTGTCAAATCTAATTCATAACACATGCCTAGCAGTTCTTAGGGGAGAGGAAGGATCTGATGCCCTGGCTCTCCACCATCCCCCTGTACAAAGGGACCATTTAATGACTGCACATTAGCAATGTGGACAATTAGCATTCACATGGAAGATAAATGGCAGCATAAATTAAATATTGCCAAGTGAAAGAGCAAAGATGCAAGATCTGAGCTCAAGGCTGTAAACAAACAAACAGGCAAAAAGGAACAAACAGCCACTGCGACAGCTAAGCCATTTGGGAGAGTTACCTTCCGGCATCTGGGACTTTCCCCAGGGGTGATCTTCACATTCACGTGGCTGTTGCCCATACCTCACTGGCTCCTGGCTGGTTGTTAAGCAGATTCTTTCTGCTCAGGAATCTGGACCTCAGGGAGGATTACACCACTGGCTCCCAACTTCTGCCTGTTTGGGGATCTGTGCATCAGCAGCTTCCCTCTGCCACATGCATCACGGGAGCTCTGGGGGAACACAAGCCCGAGCAGCTGCCCCTCTACCCTTTCCCAGAAATGCATCCTTCTTTCCATGGGCCAAGGCTGGCTGCTCCTAACCTTCTAGCTCTTCTTCTTCCTAACTTCTGTCATTTCCTAAGCACCAGGAATATAAGGACTGAGGCTGCCCTTGGCCTCTGCGACAAGCTGAAGGGCAGGGGACATCGTTGTTTGGGCATCTGTGCAAGGCCATTATTGATATGAATTCAATACAGATTTGCAATATGCCTCCCAGATACACAACTATTACTGACTACAGCAGGCACAGGGAAAAAAACCACAACAGAGATTATGTAAATGGTAAGTAAACAAAAGCTACTGGCTGAGCGCTGACATTCACAAGCCCGCCCAAGCAGTCGCTCTTACTGCATTGACAGCTCAAGTTTATCAACAGCTGGAGGAGTCAAAATTACTTTTGCTGTGAACCTACAAAACATGTGAATAACTAAAAGGTAGAGCATAAAAGTGACAGAAACATAGGGACTGCCAAATGGGATCACACTAAACGGCCCTTCAAGCTGAGACAGTGGCTAGTAGCAGATGCTTTGGAGGAAGGAAACCCCCTCCCACACCTCCCTGGGGACAATTATCAATTATCCTGCTTAGAAAGAAAATGTTTTTCTACTTCCATATTTCTTACACTTCTTCTTAATGTATCAGAAAGTGTTTGCCTGGATATTTTCCCCCAGAAGCATTTTATTGCTTTGTCCACATTGTTCATTACTTTGAACTAAAATGACACAGTTCACATGGTGATCCGAAAGGACTTTTTGAAAGCGAGCAAAGCTATCTACTCAAATCCCAAGGTGAAAGCAAACATCACATAGTATTGCACACCGGAAAACTGAGAAACAGGGGCTTAGAAACTTGCAAAAATCAGTAATAAAACAGCCTCCTTGACTCACAGTTCTGTGCCTAGGAAGCAGAGGAAGGACAGTGAAATAGTGTCATCTGTACTCTAAAGATTTCTTTCAGCCCTGTACCAGAGTGGGGAAGCTAGACACATAACTGTTCTGTCCTTTCGTGTTCCAGCTCTCCTCCTTGCAGATCAGTACCAATGTTTTTTCACAGATTTTCCCAAACTTTAGCTAAGAAGTGGCTTTTGGTAAAATTGAGGGTAAGCTGGGGAGGAGATGCAAGGATAAGGGGAACAGGTGCTGTGAATTTCATACCTAAAAAGCTGAGACATGGATCTTATTCAAAGGCAAAACAAAGGCAGCCCCCTCAAACTACTGGATGTGTATTTCTTTGACATCCCAGCTAACAGCCACTGGGAGGCTACTTGATGATGAGCAGGTTGGGCATCTCTTCTTTTCCCCCCTCTCCTTGCCACCTCCTCCCCACAGGAGCAGTAATGGAAAAGTGACTTGCTGCAGAGATAATGCTGGGTTTGAAATGAATTTCTGACTAGCTGAGCCAGCACCCGAGTGAGCTGCGGTTGATTAGCTCCAAGCATCCAGGTCCCAATCACTCACAATGGAGCCAGGCAATCACACCAGCCTCCGCGAGGCAAAGGCAGGGTGGAGGCAACATCCCGGAAAAGGATCTCAAAGGCAAAGGGAAAACACTACTCACGTTTGTGGTTTTCATTTCTGTGGACAGGGGAAGAGCGGTTCTCCTGCTCGCGGGCTTCATCACCCTCTTCGCTGGCGAGGTGGGTGTGAGCATAGTGGTAGCTCAGCCCAGGCCTGTTCTTGTAACGCTTGCCACAGACTGGGAGGAAAGAAGATATGAGAGAGGGGGAGAGAGAATGGAAACATCAGTGTGATCCACAACAATGGCAGCATCCTCTTCTCAAACAACGGTCCCTTCTCCCCCGAGAGCAGCACCACACTCTCCACGCACCCACCCAAAACTCTTCCAACCGACGGGGGTGAAAGATGACAGAAGGGCAGTCCTGCAACAGCAAGTCCCCAGACAAGCTTTCTGCCCACCGTGCTGCCAGCAGTCCTTCCTATAGGCCTAGGCAAACGCACATTCAGTCTCTGCAGCTCATATGGCTCTAATCCCCTCTGCTAAGATTACTAACAAGATTGCACATAAAATTAAATGAAATGGCAGTTCCAATGTCGGTGCTGCACAATGCACAGCAATGGGAGCTGGACTGAGAAGAAAGGACATTATTTTCTTCATTAATGATCTCTGAGGAAAGGAAGCAGTATTTTATTTATTTTTTTTAAAAAAAGGCTTTCTGTAAAAGGGTAATAAATAGCTTTATTTGCAGATTCCTAGACAAGACAAGGAGATGGAAATCATGCATGGTTTCTTGCTAGAAGAACATGTAGTAGTGATACTTATTTGCCCAGGTAAACTTCATATTCAGCATCCCAATAAATAATACAATGTGTGACAAAGAATCCTCCTTCTGAACTTTTGTTTATTTTAGGACTAAGTCAACAGATATTAGGAACAAGATGAAACAATTCAGGGTGACGAAAAGTATACATTTTCACAGGGAACTCACTACAAGGGCAAGCTTCATCATAAGATTCTTTACATACAAATTCATCTTCTATAAAGTTTTTAATTCATGTTATTGTCTCTAAAAGTTATCTCTTTTCACCTTCAAAGCAGTCTCTGAATGTTCATTGTCTTTTATACAGCTATTTCGGCTACCAAATACAATTATTCTCATTTTAAAAGATCAGGAAACAAAGGCAAAGAAGCGTAGTGCCCTTCCTGCAAATTTTTACTCTCAGCCACATTTTCAGTCACTTTATTAGTTTCATTAACCTCAAGGATTTCACACAGGAATAAATGTCATGCCCAGTAGTCTGTCCTGCATAGCTTGTTTAGGAAGACAAAGAAAGTGGTGCCAGAAGAGAGAACAGAACCCAGCAGTCTCTAGTTCTCTGTCTTGTTTTTAGACCCCTTGAAAAAATCTCCAAGGGGGAAGTCACCAATCACTCTGAAAAACTTCACTCAGCCCTGATCCTGAAAATGTATCCTGCATGTGTATAGATACTCACTTTCCAACCCCAGACACCTGAATCTAGGAATGTCATAAGGCTCCATAAATAAAAAAATAAAAAAAAAAAAGACATGCCTCAATTAGTCATTTATATATAAGTAAAACTTCCATTACTATACTTTTCTGCTACTACTCACAAAAAGCCAATTGATGGTCCACATCCTGAAACCGATGATAGAAAATTGTAAATCAAAGCCTCGTATGATAACATTTGATTCTCCATCTCTTCTAGCTCATTTGCAAACTCCCTCGAGGAAAATACTTTGCCTTATTAGAAATGTGTAAAATAACCTCATGATGAGTGATCTGCAATATTAGATAGTTTTATCCCAGTTTTCTCCATTCTGCATGGTGATGATCACACAGTCATCATAACAGGACAAAAGGTTTTCCAAACGTAATGTATCCTCAGCCACAGATTTTTTAAGTCTTTGAGCACCCTTGATTTAGAAATGAGAACTTCTGCAGGAGGGAGGGGGGGAAGTTGGGGAGAAATAAAATGCCCAGATACACATGCACATCTATTCTTTGAAGCATCTGCCTTTGTTTCATCTGTAAACCTAACTTTATTGCTAGACAAAATGCTTGCTGTTTAAATTATCTCAGAAAGATAACCCCCTTTAATTACCCAAATCATAGAATCATAGAATGGTTTGGGTTGGAAGAGACCTTAAAGATCATCTAGTTCCAACCCCCCTGCAATGTTACAGGATTTCTTAGAATGGAGAGAGAGATTTACATTTCTCATAGATTGAGTATGATACTAACTATCCTACTCTATATCCCCCTTACTTGTGTGCGTTTGAAGATTGAATTTAAAAAAGTCATTCTTCTGCTATGACTATTGATACTGCTCCAAAACTTCTGTCTACTTAAATTCTTTTCAGAGCACTATCAGGTGATCAGTACTGTACTGACAAAGGAGGCGGCACTTGGGAGTTAAAAGCTGCGTGATACATATTGTCCAACTCTATCTTGCTCTTATATAGCTTGATCCTGCATTAATGCTAACCTAGCTACATAATCAGATAAGCTCTAAAACCCAGTCCAATTTACCTATTAGAGGGAGTTTTATATTTAAAAACAAAAATATTTCTAGAAATTCTACCAGTCTTTATTTCATTTAGCTCTACCTGAAAACATAGTCACAATTCTAGCTCTAGAGTTTTTACCTTACAAAAGCAGCATGTCCTTGAATATAGGTCTCACGCATCTTTCTCCCTCAATGCACAAAAGGGAACTTGCATTCCCTGCAGGAAGTCCCAAGGCTGTGGCCTTGGCTCCATTCCCTACAAGATCCTGCAGGGATTTTACCTGCCAAGCTTAGGATGGCACAGAAAATCAGATAGGTCTGCAGACTTGCCCTTCTCCAGCAAAATAAGTATCAGCTCACCAGGGAAAACCAGCAAGCATCGATATAAGCTCGGGCAGTAGTAATTCTGCAGCTGAGCCCTTCCCACCACCAAAGCTGTTTTCAGATGGCCTTCAAGGGTGGCAGCAAGCTGAGACATGCTTAGCTAAAAAGGAGTTTGGAGGACTTTATAACCAGAGCTGTGGCAAAGGAGTTCTGTTTACACACTCCCAGTGGATCCTTTGTAGGACCAAACATTTGCAGCTTCCAGCAGCTTTTTTTTCTTGGTGTCTAGACTTTTCTGCCTTTGAAATTCATGTTCTGTCATGGAAAAAGTCCAAAGTGATGCCATGAGTTGAAACTGCAGAGATTTCCTATTCCCCAAGCAAATTAGACTTTTTCAGGGGAAAAAGGGTATCATGATATTAGTCAGGCAAAAGAACCATTGGCTTCAGTGAGACTTTGCTGAACTAAAAGCTAAGTCAGAGCTTCGTGGTTTCTCCAACAGATTGAATCTTCCTGAATCTTCCTGAATTCACCCTAATCTCTTATTTTCCAGGTAGAGCACGTTATTAATCTACCATATCACTGTGCTAAGAAGTAGTTTCTATAAAAGGGCAATCGTTAATAAACACTTAGCTCTTATATAACTCTTCCCACTGCAAGACTGGCTTTTCAAACATTAATTAATCTTCCTCCACATTCCTGAGTGGGAAATACCATTCTCATTTCACTTCTGAAAAAAAGAGAAGGACAGAGGGGTTAAGTGACTTGCCTACACAGTGATCTTTCGTCATTACCAGGATAGGAACCCATGAGTTCCAGCATCCAGACCAGTGCTCACACCACATCTTTCTCATTCTCCAAGCTGACAAAAGCATAATGAGAACTGGTTGCCCCAGTCTGAAGTGTATGCTGGTGATTACGTTCTTAACACTATGCAGCTCACACATAGCAAGCGAGAGTGTGCCTTTCATAAACTTTGCCAGGTGGCCTTGCCTTTCTTTCAGCGGCTTTGACTTTTTTTTATCTTTAATTTTCCTTGCTGGATAGGCTCATCATCCTTGCATGTGGTAGATTTCATCCTGAATCTCAACACTGGGAAGTTGACTTGATCTTTAATTAGGTAGCCAAGCCCAATGAAAACAGCAGGGGTTTGCAGAGCGTAACCCACTCCAATTCCTCCTGCATTCAAAGGAATTATTTTGCTATAACCTGATGTGAATGCCATCCTAGGAACAAGCTGGGTAAGCAAGCAGTAATACAGCAGTGCAGATCAGATACCACAAATGGGGAAGAGAGGGAGATTTTATTAGGCCGCCGGACACACTCCTATGATGAGCCTTACTTTCCTTCCAATTTGAATACCGAAATGAAGACCTTACACAACTGCATTATGGGAGAAAAACATCATTTGCAGAGAGTTTGATCACAAGCATTGAGTGTTTCATAAAAGAGAGCTCTGTTCTAAGTTTTGGCCTGTAACAGCCTGCAACTCTTTGGATAAGCAAATTCTCACTCTGTTTACGTTTCTCAATGAGTAAAATTAATATAGAATATTTCCCCTGCTTTAAAGGGGGATTTGTAATCTTAAAAGACTTCCTCATCAAATATTTAGTGGCTATGTTGCTGTCATTTTGAAATTGTTACACATTTGGTCCTTGGCAGACTGTGAGCTATGTTCCAGCCAGCTCTCCACATACATTTTGCACAATCTGTCACCAGTAAGAGACAGAAGGAAACAATCCATGTTTTTAGTGGAAACAGGAAACTGGGGGAGTACATGCACTTTTTTTTTGCCTTTTTTTTTGTTTTTTTTTGTCACTGAATCTTGCCCCCTTCATTGTCTTTCTTTGCTCTTCTCCTTTGCCTCCTGTTCTTTCTTCTCAGCTGGGCTGTGTCAAATGCTAAATCTTAAGTTAACTGCTGGCAGGCAGTCATTCCTCAAAGTTATCTTCCTGTCCCACCATTCACTCCATTCCAAAAAAAACATTCCTTGTTTTGCACTGGTTTGGTAATACAATCTCCCCTGTTACAGTTATGTCCACAGTCTGGCACATCTAGAGATCTCAAATGCTAACCCAGTGTGTTTTGACCTCCACCAATGGAAAGGCGTTATGTTTGTCCCTCTTTGATCATTACTGTCATAATATACACCTCTTGTATTAGAGCAACTATTTAGTAACCCATTTTATAGGAGATTTTCTGTAGGTCGTCAATAGTCCTTGTTTCACTGCCCCCAAAGGACAAGTCCCAGCATCTACTTGCTGTCTTAAGGCTACAGGAACTTTGAATTCCAATGCAAAACATGCACAGGTCAACAATATATATGTGCATATTTCAATAAATGAATTGTTAGAAGGAGGAAAGGAGAAAACAGCCTATATGAGTAGAAAACATTCAACTATTAGAGTAAATTCTGTTCCCCCCTTACCATGTGCTCTTACTCCAGACCTGTGTTATTCAACTTTTTTTTTAAAAGTATCCTTGCCTCTATAATCTTGGTTTTTCTACCAATAATGAAGTCAATGAATGCCAAGTATAGAAGCCATGGTGGAAGAGTTGTTTGTTGGGTTCATCTGAACAATCATCTTATTCTAGATCTTATTGCTTATGAACTACTTAGGGATTCACTAGAAAGGATAATACCAGGAGATGATTTAGGGCTTAAACTGTTAATAGCTTAAAGGGAAGCTGAAGTCATGATGGAGATTTATGAGGAGCATGTAAAAACATAATGCTATAATCAAAGCATTTTCAAATCAGCTTGTCATTGTGATATTTAACCAAAGGTCTGTCCTAAGAAGCAGCAGTTAGTAGTGTTGGACTCATTCATAGTACCTGTAAGAATTAAGACAACAGATTAAGCCTCAGGAACTAGTAAAAATCAAGCTAAATCATGACGTATCTTGTAGGCCTTCTATATTCCAGCAAACCTTCCCAAGAATCAATGAGATGTTTGTTAAAATGAGTATGACAGGATCAGGTCCATTTCAGGGAGATGAGAAGGAAGGCAGGTGAAGTTTGCAAGGTAATTACTAGAGCCATCACTTTGTGAAAGAATAGGCCTCAAGGAATTGCATTTGGCAAGTCAGGCTAGAACAATATTTAACTGGGATTTTCTAAGGAAACTAAAAGAAAGAGATCCTCAGTACCCATTGAAAGTCAGTGGAATGTTAATTTAAACCACTTAAACCACCTGAAGCCTCCAGCCTTTTGTTGGCAGAACCTACAATACATTTAGTGGAGAAAGGGAATGGGGAAGAAAAAAATTAATGTCAAAATAATGAAATTTCAATACCCTGCTGGATGATGAATTTACAGAAAAAGCAGGAGGATGTTTCAAGCAATAGTGATTTGGATGTAGGGTCAAGCATTTTTAAAAACAAAACCATGTTCTGAATAATTAGTAGCAGTTCAAAGTCAAGTCCAAATTGTCCACTTAGAGACCAAGCCTTATATGATCTGTAGACACAACACAAGCAGATAGGCAGTTAGTGGGATATTCAGGAAAAAAACTGGAGCCTACCTCCAGTTGAAATCAGGAAGAATTAGGAGCCTATTTTTTTAAAAATAACTTCACAAGGCACCTTTCTGCATCTTCAAGCACCTGAAAGAGTCCATTTTGGGCCCAATGCTTGCCTCTGTTTTAATCATTAATTTGAAGGGTGGAATAGAGAGTGAAAGAATCAGTCACGCAGTGAATGATTGTTGACAGAAATAATGGAATAATAATAAAAATGTATCATATGAGCTTCATTAAAGAATTATTTCAAACAGTAATGCAATTACATGACATTAGTATAAATAAATAAAATACAGTATAAACAGGACAAAGCAGTATACTGAGGAAACTGAAGATGATAGATAATTCGCTTGAGTAGAAACAGGTTGAACAGGGAAGGAACAAGAAGCTATAGCAAATGGCATATTAAATATGAATTCACATGGTGGACAAGGATAAAAACTCCTTTGCCACTGAAAGTGCCACACAGAATTGGAGAGGAGCATCTTGCATTGAAAAGGAATTTACTAAAAAACCCATTAGGTCAGCCATCTCTGTACCTCTCATAGACACGTATCAGAGCAAGTTGCGTAAGTCCAAGTTCTATAAGTAAATGTAAGTTATATGTAAATCATAGAATCATAGAATTGTTAGAGTTGGAAGGGACCTTAAAGATCATTGAGTTCCAACCCCCCTGCCATGGGCAGGGACACCTCCACTAGAGCAGGTTGCTCAAAGCCCCATCCAGCCTGGCCTTAAACACTTCCAGGGATGGGGCATCCACAGCTTTCCTGGGCAACCTGTTCCAGTGCTTCACCACCCTCACAGTAAAGAATTTCCTCCTGATATCTAATCTAAATCTCCCCTCTTCCAATTTAAAACCATTACCCCTTGTCCTGTCACTACATCTCCTGACAAAGAGTCCCTCTCCGGCTCTCCTGTAGGCTCCCTTCAGATATTGGAAGGCTGCTATGAGGTCTCCCTGGAGCCTTCTCTTCTCCAGGCTGAACAACCCCAACTCTCTCAGCCTGTCTTCATAGGGGAGGTGCTCCACCCCTCTGATCATCTTCGTGGCCCTCCGCTGGACCCGTTCCAACAGGTCCATGTCCTTCCTGTGTTGAGGACTCCAAAGCTGGACACAGTATTCCAGGTGGGGTCTCACGAGTGCAGAGTAGAGGGGTAGAATCACCTCCCGTGACCTGCTGGCCACACTTCTCTTGATGCAGCCCAGGATGCGGTTGGCTTTCTGGGCTGCCAGTGCGCACTGCTGGCTCATGTTGAGCTTCTCATCCACCAACATCCCCAAGTCCTTCTCCTCAGGGCTGCTCTCCAGCCATTCTCCGCCCAGCCTGTATTTGTGCCTGGGATTGCCACGTCCCAGGTGCAGGACCCTGCACTTGGCCTGGTTGAACTTCATGCGATTTGCACAAGCCCATCTCTCAAGCCTGTCCAGGTCCCTCTGGATGGCATCCCTTCCCTCCAGTGTGTCGACCACGCCACCGAGCTTGGTGTCGTCAGCAAACTTGCTGAGGGTGCACTCTGTCCCACTGTCCATGTCTCCGACAAAGATGTTGAACAGCACTGGTCCCAGTACCGACCCCTGAGGAACTCCACTCGTCACTGGCCGCCAATTGGACATTGAACCATTGACCACAACCCTTTGAGTGCGGCCATTCAGCCAGTTCCTTATCCACCAAGTGGTCCATCCATCGAACCCATGACTTTCCAATTTTGAGACCAGGATGTCGTGCAGAACAGTGTCAAATGCTTTGCATAAGTCCAGGTAGATGATGTCTGTTGCTCTGCCCTTGTCCACCAAGCCTGTGGCAGTATAGTAAAAGGCCACCAAATTTGTCAGGTACGATTTGCCCTTGGTGAAGCCATGCTGGCTGTCTCTAATCACCTTGTTATTTTCCATGTGCCTTAGCAGAGATTCCAGGAGGATCTGCTCCATGATCTTGCCAGGCGCAGAGGTGAGGCTGACTGGCCTATAGTTCCCTGGGTCTTCCTTTTTTCCTTTTTTGAATATTGGGGTTATGTTCCCCTTTTTCCAGTCAGCAGGAACTGCCCAGATTGCCACGATTTCTCAAATACGATGGAAAGCAGCTTAGCAATTTCATCTGCCAGCTCCCTCAGGACCCTTGCATGGATTTCATCAGGTCCCATGGACTTATGCAGCTAATGTATCAACCATTGTATCAACCAAATGTATCAACCATTCATCTTCTGAACTGCTTCTGTGCTCAGAATGGCACCTTCTACTTAGTTCTGGCCACTGCTACTTAAATAAGAGATTTTTCAGAGAAAAGAAACAAGCGTAATAAAAGAGATGAGGAAAACACTGCTGAAAGAAGCCCTAGTAACTGGTTACAGACATAGAAAGAAAACATTGTTCTCCACTAAGAACAGACCAAGAACTGCTGGTCTTACACTGCAGCAGAGAAAATTCAGGTTAAATAACTACAGAAAGCTGAAAACGAAGTTTTGGACAAAAGAATCAGCTTCTACAAAACCCTATAAGATCAGTGTCTCTGGGTACACGCAAGGTTGCATTAGTCACTGATCCAGCAGAGACCATAGGAAGGTTTCAGTCAGTTCTCATTTTCCACAAGGAATGGATCTGAATGCTCATCTCAGTCTCAGAGGGACTGTCAATAAAGGATACTATACAAACACAAGTTGTTATGCTAAAATAGCAGTTTATACAGGAATAAAACTAAAAGGAGACAAGGACATACTGGTAAAAGGAAAAGAAAGAAACAACTTCTTTTAGAGATGGGCAAGGGAAATCTTCCATAGACGGACAGAAAACAAAGGCAGAAGTATGTACGTAGTAAGTCTCCGTGGGAACATGAGCAGAACAAAAGCAGACAAATGAGGATGGACAGCAGGAAAGTTAGTAACTTGTAGAGATTCAGCACAAAGTAACTGCTCTGAAGGAAGCAAACATCTGGAGTCATGAAGCTCAGGTGCTACAATTGGTTTCAACTTTTAAACCAGAATAGAAGTTTCTAGGTAAAACTTCAGAGGAGCTTTTTTTTTTTTTTTTTTTTTTAAAAAAAAAAAAAAAAAAGGTAAATAATATATAATAAACAATATGAAAATAGGAGAACAATTTTTAAGAAGACTGCTGTTGTAGAACTGACCATTCTCCAGTTGATCATTTGACAATGACATAACATCAATTCTTATTACATACGTTGGTATTAATACATTCATTCTCTCTGTCCCTCCTTTAAAAAGTGGTTTATCATGAACAGCTATGGTGAAGCATCTTCCACTTCTCTAGCTTGACATTATAGGATTTGCTTTGCTCCTCAAACCCTACTTTTCACTATCCTTTAAGGCACCTGCTCTATCTCCTAGACAGCTATTCAAGCTATGCTTGGGTCTGGTCTCATACAGCAGCTGACCCACTCTGCTACATTACCATTTCCAGCCTATACCCATCTCCCACTTGCATTATCCAAGTGTTTATCCCAAGGGGAGCTCAAGGCACAACAATATCCAATGCAACTGTTTGGAAATCTGACCAACTACTCTTCCACTTGCTGATTTGATGAAACAAGGCATTTCATGATTATGTTAGCAATTTTACCGATTATTTGAATGGCCAAACATTTTATTCTGAACTTCTGATACAGTACATACTCAATGAAGTCAGCAGAAGTATTTCAGAATACTTCATTCCACAAAACAAGCAACTAACTACCTTTTCTTAAAAATGCAGGATGACAAAACATTTTGAGCTTTGAAAACCTTCCTCCATATAGAAATTTCGTATTTCCAGTCAATTTCAATATTGGGGCCAGGTTTAATATCAATGCATAACTGAGTGCCTCTTCCAGAAAAGGCATGCTTTTCCAGAAATAACATTGCTGTCTTCCAACACAAGGGGCAGTGTCAGCTGGCTACCGCTCTTGCGTCATCGTACTGACACACAGACTAGTTTTTTCCCCATAATCTTTTTATTACTGATGAAACCTAGTGATATGCTCATGTTTCCCATAAATATGAATGTATAACTATGAAAAAAGAGCAGAGCAGTTCTTCACCACAGATCATTTTTTGTGCCCAGGCAGCTAAATAGCAAAATTAATTTGGTTTAGCTATGCATATGCTTTCTTCTTTGTGGTCACTTTCTAAACTCAAATATCACACTTGTAGAAAAAGAAACCTGGAGGTAAATTAAATAATATACAGAAAAAGTAAAGTGTCGACCCATCAAGGTAATTATACCAATAATGTCATTGTAGGAATCATGTTTTCCCAAACAAGAAACAGATCTGCTACTTTTTAACCTGCATGTTTCCATGTAAAACAAAACTCTCTGCCCAAAACATCTGTACATGGACTGCTGCAGACCAATTTATAACCTACACAATCAGATTAAGATTTATCTATAAAAATATTCAGCAAATAATTTCAAAGAAAAAACTGATTCAAGAAATCCTTTATTGGAATCACATAAGCAAGAGAGAGTCCTCAACTTAAGCCAATTATTCACAATGAATTGCATGTAATATTTCTACAGAAAGTTAACAAGGGCAGTATATTACTTCAGGATGATGGCATTATAGTTAGGACAGTTCTTTCCTTCTGGTCCAGAGTCAGGTAAAAGTGTTCTGCTACCACATAGCCCTTTTCTCAGCTATCTACAATGGAACAGGAGTCATCACTGTGTAAAGTCTGGATTCCAAAACTCCTTATGACTCACCCTCTAACTATAAGTTTTTTAAAACGGAAAGATACCAGCCAAATGAAATAGGAAAGTTTATATTTCCAAAACCAAAGAGGAAATTTATGCTCCAAAATGTAAGCCAAGGCAAAATTCCATCAGTACAACAATGAACCAGAGCCTTGACTTCAGCCCAGACTTCTGCTGCCTGCTTTGATATCTTAAAAGTTTTATCTACTCTGTGTAAATCACTACTATGCATGTTGTGAGTTCTCTGTATGATCCAAAAGCAAAGTAAGATCAGACAATAAAGAGTCTTTATGTTCAAAATGACTACAACTGACAAGTGTCCTTGGATTTAGAGGGATGTTCCAGAAAAGAGACAAAGACAGTTATGCATATACCAGCAGAAGGCGGCTGTGGGTTTCAGCAAGATACGTACTGGGCTCCCAGAGAAGACTTAGAAGACACATTTTAGTTCTTCCAACACACAAGGACAGCTATTTAACCACTGCAGAAATCTCCTGACTCTTCATATCCTAAAGAGCTCTTCCTCCTTGATCATGTATTCAGACACTCCCATTCATATGCGAGTCTTTCCATTTCTACTCATTGCCCTTAGAATATTCACCTTGCTGAAGCAAAATACTCAGTATGTCCATCACTGTGCTGTGGAGGATCACCTGGTCTCACCATAAAAGAATATGAGTTGATCACGTGGAATACAGTTCCTATTTACTGTGCATGCTCTTTATTTCTTCACGTTTTTAAAAAAAAGCAGGAAATACCCTCATAGATTGACATAGTAATGGTTGGTCTTTTAAGTTCAGTAGCGTTGCAAGATAGGTAAATAGTGGAGAAATGAGGATTCTAATCGTCCTCAAAAACAGCATACATTTTTGAATCACAGAAGTGAAGACCTCCTGCTACTCTCCTACTAACTTTTGTTAGGTTATTATCTTATAGGATAGAAGGCATCCAGTAGCACAAATTATTGCATGTACACTCTACAGTAAGCCCTAAGATGGGAGACCTCAAAAGCATGTGGGTAAGATAAATGCCCTGCATAGAAATGACATAGTGAAGCAAAAAAGAGTATCAAAAGAAGAAGAAAAGTACCGTGGACTAGACCATAAAAAAAAAATACATTGTATGTCAAATATTGGACTCCTTCATACTAGGACTCTGGTATCCTCCTTCAGTTCAGACACTGGGGCAATGTCTTACTTCACCTGCAGTCCCACTGCAGGATGTCAAGCAGTGTAGCCATATCAAAAGGAATATGCATCAAAACAAAGCATTCCAGTTGTGTGTTTGTCTCTTAGGAGGGCTCAACTCCTGATGATGCCACAAGAGTAACTTCTGAGCGAGGGATGTGAATAAGACCTTCAAAATTTAGCCCAGTGAGATTTCAAAAGGACGCAAGGAAAGAGAATCACCAAATATATGAAGAGATACAACAAGGGTGAAGTACCTTTGTCGGAGATTTTTGAGTTATGCTTTTGTTTGTAACTATCTGAAACAGAGAAAGAAATAGAGGGTGAAACTTACATGGGGGAAAGGAAGACAAAAGGCAGAGAAGCCAGAAAAAGAGAAGAAAGAGAAAGAAAATATAAGAGATGATTTATTATAGGGCAAAGGGAAGTGGAGTCTTGCCGAGGACTTAATTTTACTTCCTTCATGCAAAAACACCAAGAACAGCAGCAGCAGCAGGTGGCAAACATGCAAGTCAGAGAGCAGCAGAATATTTTGCTGGAAGGGAAAAGATGAAGCCCTAAGTGCACCGAGCTGGTACGAACAGGCTGGAAGCAGAATCAGCTGTCTGGGTGCTACTTACTGTCACAAACATAGGGTTTGTCATGATCATCCTGGGAGGCAGCATCATTCCGTCTCCTGCCGCCTCCAGATCCCCGAGCCTGCAAGAATAAGAGGAATGTTAACATTATTCCATCGCCCCTCAGGTCTCCTGGTACCCCTCACCCTCCTATGAAAAATGTGCAATATAAAACTAAACAAATCCTCAGCTTCCATACAGGTTTGTCAGGAGTGGGCTTGACCCTTCATCTCCTAAGATATGCACTATGTTAATGGACCTTGTAATGCAGTGGAGATTCCCTCCGCAGATGACCCAAACTGTTCATCCATAGCAGTAGGCCACTGCCAGCACATATTCAGTTGAGTATCATCACACATTCATTTCTGAAGACGTTCAAATACCTTGCTTAACTGAATATGAATGAATGAATAGATGAATAGGTGTTAGAGGATAAATATAACCATTAAATCAGCCAGAAAACAGGCCCCAGATAAAACAGAGGTAAAATTATTTCCTTTAATATTTTCAAATGGGGGTTGGTTGTTTTGTTTTGTTTTGTTTTCTAGCTGAAAAGCAATGTTTTGAAATGGCCTTCTGGGACAAAGATACCATGGCTAATTATAAAATGGAGCTTTGGCCAGTTAGTGGAAAAGATTAGGTAACATGGCTACCTACAGTAACAGAGAACGGGATTTACCCAGAAAAGTCTCTCTGCAGTTCTGTGTTCCTACAACACACCAAGCTGGCAGCCCTGGAAACTGAAAAGCTCTGTTTCTCCACAGCACAGACTGCTCTGTCCTGAGCTCCAGGGGTAAGCGTAGGATCAAAGCATCACAGCTACTTGGTCCTGACCCTTCTCAGCTGAGATGCCAGCAAGAGGACAGCTGATACCTGTCCAGTGGTGGAGGCTGTGATGTGGAACTGGGAACTGAGCCAAAGCCTTCAATTCTTTCATGTTCACTAATGTACAGTCTGTAGATGACAACAATTTTAGACTCGATCTTTATTTGAGGAAGTGATCTGCAGGTGGACTGCTACGTAGCCCTTTATTAATGCTGCCAGCTAGTCTATTCCTGGGTAAAAGCAACAAAATTGTTTCTGCTGCTCCTCTTATTAAACTGTTGACGTTTCTCACCCTAGACAAGGTCACCTGACTCCTTTGAGCTTCTGCATGTGAAAATAAGAAAGGGACAGAGCTTCATCAAGTAAAGCTGGAGAAGATGTAGAAATTCTGAGAATATTAGTGGCCCAGACACAAAGGGGTCATATGAGCTCTGTCCCTCTTCTATGGATTTGGGACTGAACTAGCACTATTTGAGCTGCATTCCATTGGACATCTAAAGAGAAGGAACAAGGAACAGTTTTACTCTGGCCTGCCACAGTCTGTCAAAACAGGGATTTATAAAAAATTCACACATTATTTCCCTGGGATTGCTCAGGTCTAACTCTTAACACAGTCCTGAATGAAAGACATGGATTTGCAGCTGTTTGGATGGGGTAAATACTATTAGGTATGACAAGTATAGCTCTGCCTTCTGCAAAGACCTCTGTGCAGATCAGCACACACGTGCAGGGTGAGATTTGTAAGGGTGAACTGAAAAGCAGTTTCACCCTGAAAAAGGCCCCAGCAACAATTGTTTGGTGGAAGCTACTTTACTGACCATATCACATAAAATCATCTTACTAGTCTGCAATATTTTCTCTCTGACTGCCAGCTCTGTAAACCCCCTCTGGGCTATGAAATCAATCCCAGGCTAGTTCCTTTCTTCCCTCACTGCTGCAAAATGTGCTGCAAGCTGAATTTCGGTCAATGGCAGCTCCTATACAATCCTCAGCTCATCAGAGTCTTCATAGAGACAAGTGATTGGCCCTTAAAAAATGTTTCTGCTGATAACTGGATTAGGATCCAATTTCCCTATCCTACCAGCTGCATTGGCTTTTCAGGGCTGTGAAAAAGCTATAAAGTCTTATTTTTGTCGCCGGTCAGTAGGTCTGACTCTGTTTACACACAGAGAACGGATCTGTTGAGTAAGAAGGTACTATTTTTACATAGGCACCTTTCAGAATAGGATGGTAATTTTAGGTCTGTTGCTCGAAGTTTCGCTAGTCTTACAGCCAGCTGTTTCCCTTCAAACCGCTCTCTACGCAAACGCAAGGGTACAGCAGTCATGTCATGACCGCACGTCAGATATACTTTTTCATGCACTGAACACACAGGGGGAGATTTTTCAAGTCAATGACTTTCAATGAGACTTGGGTTCCTAAATGTCTTTAGTGCCTTTGAAATTGTCCCACGGGATATTGAGCTGACAAGCAGACAATCTGTACAGGTGCAGCTGCATTCCTCTCATATCTCCTAGCAAACTACCCTTCCCAGCTCCTGCCACATTCTCCTTGTCCAGATCCTTCTATAAATCCATCTCTTCAGCCTTCAGTGTCCTTCCTAACGCTCCCACCATTTCAGGGCTAGCCTTGAGGGGGTAGTAAACCGAGCAGCTACCCCGGAGACACTAAATTGAGTGCCCCGTGCTTGCTGTCAGCACTCCAGTCTGTTGAATTCAGTCATCCACGACTACCTTCATCCTCCTGATGGGATGCAGCAAAGACTACGAGACTTGACGTGTGAGGCCTGGAAGCCATGGCACAGCGGCCTTGAAGCAGCCCTGAAGCAGCCAGAGAGAGTAGCCAGAGGGACAGATGGAGAGTCCAGGACTAAAAATAAAATCATGCTGTAGGGGAAAGGAAGGGACATGTGCAATTTGGAAGTCCAGAGCAGTAATTCTGTCGCATTAATCCTGCATTGATGCTGTCAGCCCTTCTCACTCCTTCTCTGAATCCCCAAAGGCCACGCTCTGCAGGATCTAGTTTCCTATGCATGTCCTTCCCCTCTTCTATCCTCTAAAAATACCTTAAGCAACTCCTTCCCAGAAACAAAGTGCTGCCCAGGTTTCACATCCTCTAATTTCAAATCCTTGGTCCCGACTCCCTACACTGGGTCAGGCTCGCATTAGAAAAGGGCTGCTCTAGGAGTGGTAAAACACTCATGACCAGACACAATTCAGGCTGCAATTCAGGCTTACCAGTTTTCAACAGCTAGGGGATCTGGCCCTAATTTTGAAATCCTAATTTATACCACATTTTGCTTTGGTTATTGATGCCATCATATAAAAATGAAAATTGCTCAAAGTATTTGGCACTCTTCAGACTTCTCTTTTTTGCACTGAATGAAGCCAGGGCACTAGCAGATCAGGAGTTAGTTACAAGAAAAAGGCAAGAGATCCTGCTGCTCCTGTACTTAATAGGGGGCCAATTCTAGGGCAGAAAATAAGACATAAATTTATGCTTCAAAATGAATGGGACATCTAGTAGTACCCTCTAACTCCTTTCCCTACAATAGCAGAGAAAAAGTAATAGAGTTACTCTGAAACAGTTTCCTGAACAGGGGAGTAAAACTTTGCGCAAAACATTCACTTCAGGACTTTGTGTAGGCCTGGGATATATGAATACAGCAAGTTCCCTTCTCCTGAGCAGTATGTTTCTTTAGCTATTCACTCTTTCACTCACCCTAACCAGCATGTGCAACTTCTGTGAGAGCAACTTATTAGAAGAGTTGTTAGCCTGGAATATTAGTTGATTGCTACAGTCAAGCTTGTGTGCATGTATCGATTCTAACTCCTGGTTTTGGTTACTGGTTCATACAAATTTTCTGAAACTTACATTTTTCTGGAAAATTTTTTTCCAGGTGGGGGTCTTTGGCTAAGAAAGAAAGAAAGAAAGAAACTGGTTCAGGTGATTTTGAGAATAAGGAAGGTGAAATATATACTTATCCAATTATTAAAGTGCTTTGATCTTATATTAAAGGACTTAAGCTCCAAAATAAAGAGGAGCAGAAAACTGAAACAACACAACAACAGAGGAAACCAAAAGAGAGGGTCTGATGCATAAGTACATTGCAAGTATTCAATGTGGTTTCATGTCTTTCTCTTATTCAAAAGCTATTATATCCTGCTCATTTGGTGTACAATGTGGCCCTTCTTGCTTGACTCCTACAAACACATCAAAAGGTACTTCTAGAGCTCCTGTGCCCCTGCAGCATCTGCTGGAGCCAAAGAGAGAAGAAAATGCTCGAAACTTCTGAGAATTGTGTTCACGATTATTTAGATGCCTAGCTTAAGGGGCCACAATTGAAAATGTTGATTCCAAGTTTTAAAATGTTGGCCTCATTACTTAACTGGTGCCCTGCTGAAATCGTGAAAAGACATCTTAGGTAAGAGAAGGGACACAGACTCTCCTACGGATAAAATATTGCCCATTTTAAGCAAATAGAAGATTTGCCATGGGCTCAAGAGGGCCAGTGTCAGCCACAAAGTGCTACCTTGGAGAAAGCTGCAAAATGTATTAACACATTTCAAGTTACTTTTATTAATTTTTTTTTTTGGCTGTCATGACTGAATTAATTACTTTAAAACAACATTTACTAATTACAGAAAAGCAAGAGCATTGTAATAGCAGGATGTCATCATAATTATTACAGTTTACGTTATAATTGTAAATATAACACTATAATAAATTTACCCCAAATTTTTACTCTTAAGGGTCTTTTTTCTTGGTAATTCACAAAAATAAACTGAAAACATATTTAAAAATATTCTGCTGTACGACTGAAAATTACCTACAGTGTTATCACTATGATATATCCATAGATACACAATTTGCATATACAACACGTGACAAACACTAGAAAGCAGAGGTTTGCTTCCTTCCTTTCCATTCCAGTAAAGTCTCCACCTACCCGTCCTCTAGGCCTGTTCTTTCGCTTTGGAATATCTTCTTCCAAGTCCTCTTCCTCATTCACTTCATCTGCATTTTCATCATTTTCTAAAACCCTCTGTGGTTGAACAATAAACAGGAATGGTTAGAAGAAAAGAAGATGACACATACAACCAACTTTGCTCTTTACCACAGAGACTGCAGGTTATTAAATTACAGTTGATTAATGACATAATGCCAGATCAGATCCCAGAACCCCTACTTCTTTCTGCTGAAGCAAAATTTGCTTTCCCTTCCACCCTCAGTTCTCCACAGAGTTCTTATTAAGAAATACCACTGATATCAGTCAACTATGAAAAAAAGGTTCCTAAGAAATAACAGTGGCATCCTTGAGCACTGATATCCCATGACAACACAAGTATTAGTGTGCAGAACTGCAGGCCCTATCTGGGAAATCATTTGCATGATTTTTTTTATTTTGGTTTCTTGCACCCTAAATTGTTTTGTTTTCCTCTAATGTTAAGAACGCACTTTAAGAAGACAGAAATCAGTGTTTTTCTCCTTGGCAGCTCAGAATCTTCTTTGTTTAGCAAAAACGGAGAAAATTCCCCCATATATTCCAGCATGTTTGGTGGATCCAGAAAGTAACATCTTTCAGGGCTTACACCACACATACAACTCCGTGATCTGGAAGCAGGGGTCTTGCTGCATGAGAATGCTGAGGAAGTACAGGTCTCATTGAAGTTAATAGGAACAACAGCAATGGTTCCTTCAATTTATTATTTAATAGGAACAATAATTCATCATCTCACATAACAGTGAGAGGTCCAGGCCAGGGAATTTCAATCCTTTTATTTTGATCTTTTGCAATGTAACCTCTATGGAATCAAACACAGGCTGGCAGCTCTGAAAACAAGCACAAGTTGGACAAAACATGGACAAAGGCAAGACAAGCCATCCCAGCACTAATGTGGAAAGAAGTCCCACTGAAATCTCCTCAACCCTTGGCATGTCTGCTAGGAATACAGAAATGGACCCAGCCATTCCTGCCACTCATGGTGTGATGTCATTTTGTAAGGGACTTATCTGGAATCACTGACTTATCTTTGCCATGTCACCATTCATTTAAATTATGACATGCAGCCATGCTGCAGATTCAAACCAGTGACTTTAAAATGATGGGGAGGTTTTCCAGACTTTTACTCTATTTGTGCCTTCCCTGTAATTTCTACTTAACAGCTATTTGAGAGCCAGCAGAGGGAGAACAGGAGCAAATGACAGTTGATCTTCTTCCTACATACCTCAAGCACTGAATTCTGAATTTGTGGGAAAGAATACAACAGAAATTTCACTTTTAAAAAATCCTGTATTTGGAAGACCAACTATGAAAATGTATTCTTAATTTATGACCTGAATTTTTAAGGCTAATGTTGGACAGTGCCCCTTTTTAAAAGTCCAAACAACTTTTAGAACGTGGTAGAGGATCAAGTCTCCATCTGTTTTTTTCTCCTTTTATTTTTAAATCTCAGGAGGCTATTAAGGTCAGACCATCATGAAATATAATTTCACATAATACCAGAGTACTAAATACTAGAGGGTGGAGAAGTTAAGCAAGTTCCAGTTCCACATACATAAAATGTTTCTTCAAAATTCTTACAATTGCATACATTGACTTCATCTGAAAAAACTGGAGCACTTGGAAAACGTTGTATATGAGGAGACTAGTGCTATGTAAGAAAATATGCAACCTTAGTGATATGAGTTCATATTTTCACAGTGCTTTGTATCTTAAATTATCTCCAAAAAGAGAGAAGGCTGCCACTATACCATATGTGGGAGGGGAAGGAGCTGGTTTACAACAATAATGCTACACAGAGGCAGTTAAGAGAAATATTACAAATCACTTTCTTCATATAAAATTGCAGCATCAATTTAAGAAAGAGATAATAAGTAACCAAATGTGAATTTGGTGACACTGCCAGGGTAATGACTTTAATTCTTGATAGAAGGGGCATAACCTTTCTGATGCATTGTCAAAAGGCTCTTCTAAGCTTCCTCCAGCGAACAATGGAGACACACATTCAATAACAATTTAATGTAGGGCAAAATCCTCAACCCTGTTAAATACCAGCTTTACAGCAGGACCCAATGACTGCATCTATTTAGCAGGGGCAATCCCTACCCTTTTTAGAAAAGTAACTTTTCCTGTTCTGTCATTCTAAAACAGTTTCGCTGCCCACTACGCCTCAGTGCAGCTAAGCACCAAGCCTTCTCCTGACAGACACTGTGAGTTTGAGATGGTGGTAAGTGGCTGGGACTGGGGTGGGAATTACAACTATGTTTATCCCACCTGCTCGCTCTCACCGCCACTGAGGCCGGGCCCTTTCGAGTCATGGCACAGAAAAGCACGCAAAGGAACAAAAGAGGAATTTGCATTCTCTTATTTATCACATGGATGACTGGCACTGATGATGGTTTTGATCTGGTACAGCCTGGCTGCCAGGTGCTGAAGCACACACTGAAAGCTGGCTGCTTGTAAAGTCTTTGGCAATCGGTTTTGTATGGACTGAATGCAGATAAGCTGTGCTTGCATCAGAAACAACAGCAAGACATGCTGTTGCCTACAGGAGAGCCAGAGAGGGACTCTTTGTCAGGAGATGTAGTGACAGGACAAGGGATAATGGTTTTAAATTGGAGGAGGGGAGATTTAGATTAGATGTCAGGAAGAAATTCTTTACTGTGAGGGTGGTGAAGCACTGGAACAGGTTGCCCAGGAAAGTTGTGGATGCCCCATCCCTGGAAGTGTTTAAGGCCAGGCTGGATGGGGCTTTGAGCAACCTGCTCTAGTGGAGGTGTCCCTGCCCATGGCAGGGGGATTGGAACTTGATGATCTTTAAGGTCCCTACCAACTCTAACCATTCTATGATTCTATGATTCTATGCGTTTTGCATCTCTTCTGATGAAACTTGCATCCAGATGACAGGTTACAGCTATAGCACTTTAGTTGAAAACTTTTTGTATATTTTTGCACCCCCTTCCTGCTCTGCAATGCTCAGGCTTGTGCCAGTTCCACCGTCTCTGAAGTCTCTTTCCTTGGACTGCTGCTGGGGATAATTTGGAAGCTCAGATCACACAGTAACATCCAAAGGCACTTGCTGATCTCATAAGGATACTGCACCATGACTTATTGGGACCTTGGAAGCAGCTATAAACAAAGCTTTAGGGCTCTCAGCTTAATAGACCCAGATACACTACTGAAAAAGGGAATACAGAGGGGCCTCATGCTGAGCTTTTCCCCACTCCATGAGCAAGGGACACTTCATCTTTGATGGTGCTCCTTTACCTGTATAACTGGGAATGGGAGACCTAATTTTGCTGCCCTTACGTGTGTGAAATTTCTAGCAAATAGACCAGTAGGACTGAGCTCCAGGTGTATAGATTTGATGCCCATGCTCTTGTTGCATTTGGCATGGGGCTGCCCATTCAAATTTTTCCTAGTTTTAGGTTTAGATGCAACATGTTGTATCTCAGCCAGGATTACCAAGTTTCACACATCGCCAATGGCTCCTGCTAAAAATCACTAATAGACTCATAGCACAATGGGTTTTTACATCATCAGAGATGTACTGCTGCTCCCCCAGGAGAGGTCTGCTTTCCTAGTGATTTAAGATTCTTTATAAAGTTACATGCCAGTATATAAGAACCCTTTATATTAGCTGAACTCCTTCTATGACAGGCCTACAAATGTGTTTCTACTTTTAATTATTAAAGGATGAAATGGAATCTTGACAAATAACTTTCAAAACATAATGTATGTGAAAAGGCAGTATTTCTCATACCTGCATCACTAATAATAACTGAGGTAATAAACATTAGAATATTTTTATTTCTTTATTTTGCTTGTATAATTACTGAATGCTTTTCAGTATAAGAAAAAACAGGCAAGGCAATGATGCATATTTGTCTACAGTCGGCAGCTGTGAATCCAACTTCAAATCCACATCCAAATTCACTTTAAATATGAGTCACTAAAATTCAGTTTATCGTCGGGACCCATCTCTGCTTGTCATTTTTATATGCAATCGCCTCATAGTGCTGCAAAACAAATTCCAACACAGGAGCTGTGCAGAACACAGCCAAACGACTGAGATTCTTGTGACAAGAAAAGTGTGCGAGATCCCAAGTTCATTTTGAGCATCACAGTGTAGCACAATGGTTTGATAACATTTTGACAGTAGAATGACACAACTATCAACAGATGCACTGTTCTGCCACAGGACAGAATCTGCTAGGCTTAGAGATAAACTGTAAAATCCAGCCCTGCTGTCAGGGCATGGGGCTCTCCTTTACCTGGATTTCTTGTATAGTGTCTTCCTCTTTAGTGTCCGCTTTTTTCTCTATTCCCTCTCCACGCAGCAAGGCTTCCAGAGTTGTACTTTCTGATGTAAACCCATCTTTTTTCAGAGGCAGATCAACTTCTGAAAAACAAAACACACTGACTACATGTGTCTCCCCCAGACATCTAACCAGCAGAAGGACAGAGATGACAAGCAGAAGACTGACAGACTTTCAAGCTTATTTCTATCTTGAAGGAGAGTTCTTCAAGTTCTTCTAACTGCTAAGGATCCCCACATAGGTTTAATTTCTATCTTACTGAAATCCTGAAATCTTTTCAATTGCTGTGTTTGCTTACAGGAAGAAAAAGGCTAGATATATTATATCAGGAGGAAATAAATGGGGAAAAAATCCTTTTCCTTTATGTAAGCTTCATATACTTCAAATAAAGAACAAAACCAGGGCTTTCTAAGATACTGAAATAACAAATATGAAGAACGGATCTCCTGAAGCAGAGAAGTAGTTTAATGCAATTTAGCATCTGGCACAGTTTATACAGCACAGCTTCAAGCAGCATTCTCCTATACCAGGGCATGTTTCACACATGGGGAAGTGGTAAGCTTGGGGTGGGGGGGGGCAATGCTGAGAACCTAAACTGAAAAAAACAAAGGGATGTGTCTTGAATTTTCACTTAATATTGACTAGATAAAATCTTCAGTTTGTTCTAAATGGGCCTACATTGATGAAGAAGCACCAATCAGCATAGCTATAAGTGCAGAATCCAGCCCACAGAGCAGGATGACCACCAGCCACTGCTGGAAGAGCCGAAGGCTGGCCTGGGGCAGGCCTGGGGCACGGGACTCCAAGAGACAGTGTGGGTTTATGAGGAAGCTTGATGCAACTTGCCCTACAATTGAAGGAACAGAGATTTATTCTCCTTCCAAATGCTGCCACTAGATTATGAGGCTGTGCAGCAGGCGGCAAATACTGCATGTAAATTTTACCAAGATGTTAAAATAAACCTAGGGGAAAATTCAGTTCTCCTTGTAGATCCTGGCCTTTACCCCACTAGTGCAGGAGCTCATTCAGAGCAACCCTATGGCAGAGAGACATCCTGAACATCTCTTTTACCTGACAATGCCGGGTATGGATTTCTCAAGTACTCCCTCCCTTCTAAAACTGATTGCTTCCTCTAGGCCAACATCTTTATAAAGTAATCGGTACACGACCGATGCTCACAAATCAGCATCTGATGTCCTTATTTCATAGTTCTGTCCACTTCTTATCTTTTAGGACTGTGTTGTGTTCCCCAATTTGCCTGAAGCTCCCTGCCTTTCTATCACCATGAGCTGTAAACTCTGCACGGCAGAAATTCATGTGTTTGTAAAGCCCCAGATCACTCCTGCAATCCAAATAATGAATGAACACTTCCACCTGGGACAGTAAAGTATAATCTGTTTCTTGGGGGCAATTGCGTCCCAGCAATATGTTTGTTCTATATATGAAAAACTCTAAGCCAGCAAATGATTCAGGGTCCCTGATCAGCGCTTCCACAACATGCTTGCTCAAGTCTTCTGAAGTGAGAGAGCATTGCTCAGCCAATAACCACAGAAAAACCAGCAAAAATTCCAGCAAAAGCTATTCTATTCATGGAGGGAAAGGCTGAGTATAAACCATGCAGAAAAACCAAACCACTGGGATTTTCAAAGGAAACTCCCAGGACAACCCACACAATGGGATGGGGTCAACAGTGAATTGATCCCCCTTCTCATCACAAGGAGGTCTATTCAACCAGGCCTCTGTTTTCTGCATTAAGCTCTGCACACACACCCCATTATGCCACCTTCCCCAACTTCTCCCTTACTTGAGCTATAAAAAGGACAGAGAAGTCAACAGAGAATCATACAGATTGAATTTCCCTGTTTGAACTCCTAGTATCTCCCTCTGGATGCTCAATCCAGACATTTCAATAGAAAGAAGGGATTTTAGACTTGATTTATGTGCAAATCCCAACACTTGAATCTGAAGTCACTAAGGAACCTCCATAATCGTCTCTGGCTGTGGGCTTGGCTTGGTTTCAAAGTCCTGTGCTTAGGTGCAAAAGGGCATTTGCTTTGTATTTAGAACCTTGTGGGACTGCAAAACCCAAGGGGTCATCATACATTCAGCAGGAGAAGAAGCTTCAAGCAAGCTCAAGGGCATCGGAAACAAACATGTCTTCACTGTGACAGGCTAGTCTGTCTCTGGATACCGATACACTCAGCAAAGGAATACATTAGGAAAAGGGAACGAGCAAGGAAGGGGGTGAGGGATAAGTAAAACATATATATGAAAGTAAAACTACTTCCTGTTTGTTCCAGAGATATTGAACATTAAGTCAGAGGGAAAGGTAGGCTTTAAGGTCAGAAACTGGCAGCTGTCTTTAATAGGCACGTTTGGTTCGTGTGGTGCTGCTACTTCCCACCCGCAACACCCCAGGAGACTTTTTATCCAAAACTCTCAGAGAATATTTTAATTATTAAATTTAACATCCCACTGACAAGGCAGTGTGAGGTAATACTTTTATTCCCAGTTTACTGATGGGGAGATTAAGTCACCGAGAAGTAAGCTTAGCAAGCAGGAAATCCAGTGAAAAGAAACTCAGGGCAGCTGCCTCCCATCTGCCTGCTAAGCTTACTGCTACTCAGCTCATTTTCTTCTCCAACTGGTAGTTTCTAGGAGTCCGTTTTCATTCCTAAGAAGCTCTAGAAAGTGGGAAATGGCAGACGCTATCTTATCTGGAACGTAAAGTTTACAGTATAAAAACCTACAGAGGTCCAAAGACAAACTCTTAGTAAGGAATTTAATCTTTGTAATGAACTCAGTCCTTCCTGGAAGATGGCTAGTCTGTAAAGGATACAGTAATGAAGACAGGAAATTATGTTTCCATACCACTTTTTGAATCCTCAGAGATCTAAATCCTCAAGTATCTAAATGATGGTTCAGTTAACATAAAGAAATAGTTAAGCACTACTAGGGATCATTCAATTCATTTCACTAAATCCCTAATTTACTCTTTCCTATTTAACTCTCCAAGATTTTCCCACAAAAGCTAGAAAAGTATATTTTTCTCATTTTTTCTCTTATGCCTGTAGCCTACAGAAAACTGAGAAGCCAACTCAATGCCTGAAAAGTAGTCTTCATGTGAAAGGTCAAGGCTTTACCCAAACCACGGGAACTGCTGCACGGAAGCAAAGCGGTGTCCATTTCACCCACTGTTCTGCTTATAGAGGCACCAGCCAACGTCAGAAGCTTCAAACAAGGCCAAAGAAAGTCTTTCAGGCTTGAGAAATTAAGCTGTAACCCCAGCCTTGCCTCTGTTTGCTTTGATATTTGTTGTGCTATACTATGCCATCAGAACAGATGCTGCAGAAAAAGGTATGAGTGTCAGGAGAGAAATGCAAAGAAAATAATCGACCCTACTACTAGATTTCACCCTGATCTCTAACAGGCCAGTCCTGAGGGATAAATGCAGTATAGCTTCCACTTATCCCAAATCTGGCTCTTCTGGAAATGCACAGAATTGACCAGCCCTTTCTGAATTTTGGTATGCTTTTGCCCTCAATTCTTTCCCACCTGAGTTCAACAGTTAAACTATGGTTTGAAGGAAGAAGTGGTTCACTTTATTGCTTGCCCCTTGTTCTTGCTATGAGACAGGGAAAACAGAAGTTCCTGACCAGTTTTTTGTCATTTCTTTTTATTCCTCTCCTTTTGAAGACAGTCACAATCTTTTCTATTGCTCTGCTGTGGGAAGTTTTCCATATGGCTTTGTCCTGTCAGATCTCTCTGAACTCCCTCTTATTCTTCAATAATCTTCCCAAGATGGACCAATACTGCACCTGGTATATTCAGATGAAGCCACATCCCCCCATTTAAACAAATGCATTACAATATTGTTTATATTACCCCTCAGGCAGTGTCGTGCAGTGCCCAAGCTGCATACGAAGCAGAATTAGGGACACTGTAACAGGAACGAGAACTTTCCATAAGTAATACTTTCAACACACGGGTGACAATGTCCATCCTGTTCACCAAGCACATTCCAATCTACCCAAGGAGATTCGCACAGACCTCCCTGACCTCGATGGCTCTAAATAACTTTGTACTATGTGCAAATCTTTCTAATTTACAAGGTACTCCCTCTCTCCAGCTTGTTCATTACTATATTACACCACACTGGACCAAACACCAAGCCCTGACACACCAGCTGTTAGCCTTTTTCCATAATGAAAGTTCTTCGTCTCAGTTTGTTCTTTGTTTCATCTTTTATTCTAAAAGTTTTGATCAAAGACAATGCTTTGTTTCTCTTTGGAGGTCTATTACATACCAAAGGTCTTCAGAAAGTCTAAGCAAATTGTCAACCACCTTATCTATTAGTCCTTTACACATCATGTCGAGAATTTTAAGAAAGTAGTGAGATGTGCTTTTCCTCGGTAGGAAATAAAAAAAGTAGTCAGTTAGAACCTCCTATATCATCATTTCCCATGTGCTTTACTGCTTATACCTAATTACCTTTTCAATCAATTTCTCAAACTTCATGTAGAATTTATGGGTCTTTAAATCCTTGAATCACATCCAAATCCTTTTTAAATATAGGTAATAACATTTGCTACTCACTAATTGTTCTAAATTCTTTCTATTGCAACTCCTAGTTTGTATCACAAGCTCTTCTTTAAACATTGCAATTTCAGAGAACATAATCTTTATTAGAAGTAATAACTACTAGTAAAAGCACTATAACTAAAAGCTTACTCTTTTATATAATAGTTTTAAGAAGGCTTGTAGATAAATTTCCTTTTGATTAGTGTTGCAAATGCAATAGCACCTGGTTAGCGTAGGAGACACAGGGAACAGTCAGAACCATACAAAATGGAAGTGTCAAATCACCAAAAAACATCAATGAAAAATAAAATGTTATTTAAGACTTCTTTGTGCTTTAATAGACCACGGTATTATTGGTGTCACAGCTAAATATTGTGCATATATTATAATTCAAATATGTGTGTGTGCATATAATTAAAATTTATGTTTCTTAACTTGGCAGAGTCCCTTTCATAGTGATTAAACTAACATGGTTCTTTCTGCTTACCAGCTCAGTGCAGCAACCTCTCTATTTATCAAGGTCCTTTGACCACGGTAGTAAAATCTGAGCGAGCACCCATGCCAGCATCATTCCTGTATCTGTTTTCTATTGAACTGCTGCCTCCAAAAGAAGCACATTTTCACAAATCCTACAAAATGGTGGGCTTTTTCAAGTTTTGCGTCACCAAAATAGCTGCAAATTCCTGTCCTTAAATATGCCACACTTGGTTTCCAACGCATGGGGAGCTAAGCAACTTTTCTGTGTCTCTTTGAAACATAAATTAAAAACAACCATCCCTTTTTCTATACAGTGCAATGTATTTGTTTTACAATGGATCATTTCCATCTCCACAGTAGCAGCTGCCACCCAAGCCATCATCTCTGCACTCGTAAGCAGCTCCATTTCCAGTTCTAATTGGGAACAGAGATACTTATTGGGTGAGTTCCAGCATGATCTATCACGCCAGAGACAGCTACTATGCAAACCAAAGCAATCCAGCTTCCAAAAACCCTCTTAGACAAACACTGACTTTGCACACATAGATCCTTGCCTTTTTGTTTCTTGGTGCTGGTTTTTTGGAACATAATAAGTGCCAGAGGAAACTATATATTAAGAGTCCATGAAGTGCTGTTTAAGATGGATAAATCCAAGGACATTACCTTAACAACCACTACCTCTTTAAAATCATGTAGGTGGTCTAAAAAAGCCACCTAATTCACAGCAAACAGAACTACTGCTGAGCGAATGCAGCCACTAAGCTCATTAAGAGGATGTGGCAGGATATGTCTGAAAGTGCAGTGCAGTGGCTCAGCAAGCAATTAAATCCCATGACAGTTTAAAATGAGAATCTATCAGTGTCACAAGAGTGTGAAGCCTCAGCATCTCTGCTGTTCCCACCCCCAGCGTTTTATTTATGATGGCGTATTGGGAACATGGGAAGTCAAAAAGATTATAATGAAATATGCCATATAAAAACCAGATTAAGCCTGCTCTTCTTTGGGGAAATATGCAGAGAGAGAAGCTGTCCGTTAGCTGTCGAGTTTGCAAAAGATACCATCTTTTGGGATGGTGCTCTCTGCCAGCAGACAGAGTGCCCCAGGGGAAATGGTGGTGAAAAATCCAGACAAGCAGCATCCATCCATCCATCATATGCTCATCTCCACATCTCCAAGGCACAAATATAGCGTTAGAGTGCAAAGGGTGGGGGCAGGGGGGATGGAATCCCTTAAGAAAGAAAGAGGAGACAATGCCTTACGTGAATAACTGGATTTTGTAGCTTTTCTGTGCGCACACAACCAGATTCCTCTTAGCTTGTTTGCTTGCTTGCTTGTTATGTTCATGGCTAGTACGGTGATTTGTTACCATCCTTGGAATGGATGCATTCACAGCAGTGACCAGAACCAGGTATATTAAAGGCAGGACTCTGCAAGTTTTTTTCATAAGCTCTGCCAGCATAGTGCAGCACAGACATTCACTCCTCCTGCAGATCTGGATCTTCAAAACCCTTCTTTCACTGCACCATCTCCTGCTATCCCAGGGGCAGATGCTCACGTTACTGCTGTCATGCTTTACTCCTGACCTTCCACGGTGCCTGCTGTCCCGGCCTGTTCTCCCAACACTACTGCAATTCAGCACCCTTCTGTAGCAAACTTGTCAGTGCCAGTTCTACACTGCCAATCTTCTCCAACCCTGGTCCATAGGACCTCCTGTCAGCCCAGCCCTGGGCCTCCCCTGGGACTAGACTACTGATAACACAGACTCTCACAATGAGTCTATAAAGCCAAACAAATGCCCCTAGAGACTAGTAAACATCAAATTCACTTTATTTTTAATCCAATCCAGACACAATAAAGCCATGGCTGTACTGGAGATTGTAAGGCTACTGCACTCTCCCCCACCAATTCCGCCCTCAAACCTCATGTATATCATTGCACTCTCAAGGTAAACAGGGCTACAGTGAGAACAAGAATCCAGTCAAAAAGAATGATAAAACAGGTTTAGAAGCAAGATTACTTGAAAACAAGAAAGTATTTGTTTCCTCAGAAACAAACCATTTTGTGTGGAAAGAACAGTTTGGAGGACTATCTGCCATTAAGCGAAAACTTCTTTTCAGGCTGGAGCCATGGGATCATCCAAAATGAATTTTTGTAAACACTTCTTGCAAATTTCAGGCACTACTGAGGTTTGCTCTAGGGAGCATTGGGTGACTGGCAAATCCCAATGTCTCCCTAGAACCTCTTCCTGCAAAGCTGGTAGTCTCATGGTAAGGCTGGGGAGGAGCAGGAGGCAGGGGGAGAAAG
This sequence comes from Numenius arquata, assembly GCF_964106895.1. NCBI lineage: Eukaryota > Metazoa > Chordata > Aves > Charadriiformes > Scolopacidae > Numenius > Numenius arquata. Next base: position 44,539,931 of record NC_133581.1, on the reverse strand, counting down.
TGAAGAGATGGAAGAAGGCAGAGAAAACTATGATATGAGGGGATTGCACACTTTCACTCTTCAGTCTGAGGATAAACTGCAGAAAAATCAGAGGACCACTTTGAATTATAAGACCAGGATCCAATGGAAAGCTTCTATCCGGCCCTAGCTAAAATACATCTCAGGAGGCGACAACCCAACAGGAAGGAGAAATAAGGCTGCAGAAAATAGCAGAGGCCCTCAAACATAAGGTTAAGTATTGTTTAGCTTAACCCATCATCAAAATGTGGACTTTACAAGCAGCTGTATTTCTTTGGCAGACTAGAATGCCTCCATAAAATCTCTCAATAAAAAAAAAACAGCCCTCCTGTCAGTTGTCTCTTGGAAGTTCTTTACAGATTTATTTCTCAGCACAGATATAAATCATTGTCACATATAATATACTGTACCTGCTTCTCAAAGACTGCCAAATTACAATATTAGGTTAAATGCTGGATCAGGTAACTACCGTCAGGGCTCAAATCATGAAGGATTATCTCCATTCAATAACATTATTCTAGCACTCATTTGTGTTCCGGTCACTCTTGCATTTGTGTTCTAGATGGGCTCACACCGCGCCAGGACTTTTACAGCATCAGGAAACACTGTAGGCAGTATCGAGGGACAGAGGCTGGCTGGGTAACTGCTACAATTTAGAGAAAATTCCTGAGTACAATGTCTATTCCTTTGGGCTTTCCATCAGCCTGACAGGGCTTCTGGCCCGTTTAGAGTAAGAGAATAACTTGGCCTACCTATCTGCAAGCAGTCATATAGATACACTCACACAGATGGATGGGCCTTTTGACCCATCAGAAGAACCAGAATCTGATTATTGTCCAGTAACCAGAGAGCTATCAGCAAACACTAGTCACCCCCACACCACGGAGCGGGGCCAGCCACCCCCACACTGCACGCTCCGCAAATGGTAACAGGGAGTGGACCTCCACCGAAATCACCTCTGCCATTTCCATATGTGACAGCACTGAATAAAACCACTCATACTGAATGCAAACTCATACATAAACCATGCGTAAAACCAGCCATGCTGTAACCTTGCTGCAAATTCTGTGAGATTCTGCATAGCTTCTCCTCTTCCTTATCGAGGACAGTGGAGGGGATACCTTTAGTAACAGATAAATCTCTGTAATGCAGTTATCTCTCAACTGCAGTGCACAAGCATCCCAATTAATTCAGTCCGGGCCTAGCAGAGCCGGCACTAAGCCAGAGCTGATAAACCTGCCAAAGCCAATCTGAGTCCTGCAATCATTCTTGGGAGCCTGCTCTGCGCTTTCTCGTGCTCCAGACTGAGGGGGGTTATTTGCTTGAGTGCAGTGCTCAGCTCTGGCTGGCTCCACATGCCCATAGGATGTGGCAACTCCGTTTAACGAGGCCCTTCTAAAACCTAAAGCGCTGGGGAGCAGGCAGAGACACCCAGTCAGCTCTGAAGGCATCAGCAAGGAGGCAGCAGGGCTTATTAGCACCGCTCAGATAGAATACAGGTGTTCTGATCCTGCATCTCCACCTGAAAAGCTCCCACTTGCAGGAAGGCAGTGCTCTGCAGCCCAGGCAGGCCTGGCAAGCAGCATGGCCACATTCGCATGGCACGGGGTCTGAAGACATCCGCCATGCCAAGCAGAGCTGGTTCAGCATCCCTGGATCAGTTAATACCAAACCTGCACAAACCACTGAAGAACAGAAAGGCCACAGCGAAGTGGCAATGATTTTAGGATGGGATGGGGAACAAGCATCCTAGACGCTGCCCTTGGTATCGCTGCTGTCTCACCATGTGGTCTTGGGCCAAAGTCTAACAAAGGTACCCTCTGCTTTTCCATCATCTGTCAAATGGAGATAGTCTTCATCTATCCTCCGGGGTTTGGTAGGGCTTGCTTAATATTCATAGGCATTCAGGTATTCAAATAAAATGCACCAAAAACACGAGGTGTTCTTACAGGTTCTCTCAAAGCCAGGTTTAAACACATATTTTTTTCCAGCCAAGAAAACCACTGAAAAAGTAAGACTGTTTCCACAGATACCAGATTTCGGTAGCCAATTCACAAATTCCAAGGAATAAGAATAATATTTACTCATATGGTGAGATGCATCTGACAGATGAAGCTATATAACTGAAAAATGTTATTACAAGAGGGAAGCCTTGTAATAGAAAAATGGCATGAAATGCTAGTAGGTATCCTTTCAGAAATGGGAAAGGACAAAGCAAATCATCTACTGAAATGCTCAGATCTCTTGCCACAAAAAGGCAAGAAATTCCAAGAGGCCTATAAAGCGTTTAGACAAAAAGGTGAACTCTAGAATTAATAACAGAATGGTAAACAGGAAGATTAATGGCACCAGAGAAAATGCAGATGGTGAAGCCCAGCCTGCAGGCTCAGCAAGACTATGAATAGGGAGGGGGGAAAAAGCAAGGTGTAAACAAGGTGACCTTCAAAGCCACGGGAATGCCTGCCAACAGGCCAGCCAGAGGGCATCCCAAGACACAGATGTGCCATCTGGGGTAGGCTGTCTCATGACAACATGAACAAGATTTGTCTTTTTCAGAATTTGCAGGGAGGCAAAATGGGTAGCGGCAGAAAATATGACCATTGCTTCTAAAGCGGCACAACTAAATGCATAGGTTGGAAAAGGAGGCTATCTATTTTGTAAAGAAAATATAAAAGAATTTCCTGGATATTCCCACTCAGAAAGGTCTTGTGCCCACTTGTAAAGCGTGCTCACGCAAGGTGTGGGGGAAGAGAAACTGGTTTTCACTAAACAAATGTTTTCCTTGAGGGTTTATGCTTTAGGTTTATGGTAAAAAAAAAAAAACAACCAACAAAACCTCAGTACAAACTGCAAAGCAGCTCTTTAAACCCATGATGGTATAAATTTTCCCCATCTTGCCTAAGTCTATTCACTCCAGATGGCACATTGATGTTGAAAGCAGGTAAAGATTCCTCAGACACCTCTGTGTCCAATATCTGCTTTTACAGAGTTCCCTTCCTCCTTCTTGGTGCTCAGTTGGACCTTGAATCTCCTAATAAGCTTTGTGAACGTCTGGGAGATCTCAGTTCTTTGCCTACAGTGAAAGTGGGAGAGAGAAATCTCTGACCACAGTTCTGCAGGGGAGACTGCCTCTTTCAGTCCTGATGCTTAGATCATTGAGGTCAACCAAGAAAATTAAAAATTAATTGCAATCAGACTTTTTTAAAATAAATCAGTCAAACACCACAGTGGGGCAGTGCTAAGGGGAACAATGCTATCTCTAAATAAGCCTTCCACAAAATAAGCCAAACATGTTCTGCTACAATATCCAGAGGCAAGAACTTTAGGGGAAAAGGGAATAAGCAACCACATTACAGCTCACTGTGGAAAAAAGGAGACACTAGCTGTGGGAGTCCAGCAGGTAGTGAATTCACACACCTCTCTTCCTTCCAGCCTGGCTCAAAGTATATAAAATCTGAGTATTTCAGGCAAAAACTGACCCGAGTTCAGTGCTGAAATCAGTTAATTCAATGCTAAGTATGCAGGCAGACATATCTGAGTGTTTTTTATTATATATTTGTATAAATTATTATTATTACTATTATATATTTTAAAAAATTAATATATTTATCTGCATGTTTAGATGGGCTGCGTATCAACTGCAAGGAAGATATTGGCATGACCTCCAGTTTCACAGCAGGAACCACGGGTGCTGGAGGAGCTGAGGCAGCTTGTGCAAAGCCCCAGCCCCAGCACCGTTGCATCAAGCGGGCTTGACTTGAGCAAGCTTGCGATTGCCCACAGGAGATGCCACCACAGCTCTGGAAATCAGTACCTACCTTTTTCCAGAAAGCCCCATCATGTGGCTCTATTGATTGCTTTTTGAATGCAACATTGAATGGAGAGATGAAGTACACACCTGAAAACACTAAAGTGGCATTGAGGAAGGAATCGGGAAGAACAAGGGAGAAAACCAGCAAGATGGAGGAAAGCTATTACATTCTTTCTCTTTGCCTCCTGCAGCTAAACTATGGCAGGGTTTTTCTGAAAACTGCCCCAAAAAAGTCTGAAAAATGGAAGCTCTGGGCCTGGAATTATGCCTTTTCAACATCTCTCTCCTTTCTCCTCTTTGTAACAGAGAAACGCTGTAAAATCCTAGATCCTGAAAATGTACATTCTGGGCCCTCTCCACACCTTACAAAACACAGTGAAAACAGATGATGGTGGGGAAGAGGGAAAGATAACCATGCAAGGGGAAAACAAAGTGAAATAGAGAATAGTTGCTCTTCTCTCCTTTTCCCTGCTCAGCTTTCATTTCCCTTTGTTCATCTAACGTTGAGCCAAACTGAGCCAAAGGAGCTGCCGTGCTGGGCTACAAGATTGATGGCTGCAGGCAGACTCCACAGTGAAGAGACGGATGACTGGTCATTTCCCGCGATGCACTGAGAAACATCCATCCTTGCAGCCATGCTGAGCCCATTTGTGCTCCTTTTGAAAAGAGAGATAAACACGGGCAGCCGGAGGCACCTGAGTGTCCTTCTCCCTCAGAAGGACACAGTTATACTCCTCTGGGTTCCTTGAGAAGGTCGCTCTGTCCATCCCTGAACATCTGGCTGTGGGATTTGCTAACTCTCTCCCTCCCCCAGCAATCATCCATCTATTAGAGCACAGTGCAGGTTGGAAGAAAACGGTGAAGAGAATGGTGTGACAACCTCATCAATCTACAGCTACACGCTTGGCTATTTAGTTTTCTTTACGCTATTCCTAAATTCGGGGGGGCTTGGGGGAGGAGGAGAATTGCTACTGGTATGAAAGAGTGAATTGTGGAAATGGCAACGTGGATTGGAGTAAGTCCTTATGACTATTAAAATGTTGTGCATGTACTAAAGCAGTAGGGAACTAATTAAGATTCAGGATTGAAAGGCAAAACAAAAAAGTTGGATGCACTCTGGTTCCATCTGTAGCACTTGCTGTGAGTTCAGATGTACTTGGGGCATCATCTTTAGCAGAGAGAGGTTATTTTTTTTTTTATTTTGCCCATTCAGATATTAACAGAAAGCTCCCTGAAAGAATATATGGCAAGTATATTTATAGTGCCAACCCTGGTATAGCAGCTTCAGCAGCACAAAGCACTTAATCCTGACTCCTTTCTATTTAGTTAATAGTGTCTTTGTTTGCTGATACTGTCCTGGTCTCTAACATTGCTCACAGATACAGCCTCTGTGCTTCCAGTTCTCCTGCCGTGCTGCTACCTCACTTAGGCAATGAGCATTACATGGCAGATGTACCCACAGCATCATTTACAAATACAGCATCACTCCAGAAAATCCTGTAACTATGAACCTCAGTTTGTCAGAGTAACACATATCTGTAACTGTGTCATTCCCAGACACTGCACCAAGGAAATCATGAGAAGATAAAAGCATTCACCATCTCTCAAAAACACAAAGAAATGAGTCACTTGTTTAAAGTGTTTAAATGTAGTTTTAGCACTCTGACTGACTGAGCCAGCTTTGAAAATTTCTCTTTTACTCCCATCATGCAATGCTGTTTATTTTAGGCCAACGACAAAAGGATTTTCACTACAGCTCTACAGGACATGCACAGGATATTAATCATGACCATATGTGTTCCTAAGACATCAAGCCCATACTTCCCGAGGGCAATCACATGCATTCAGAAGTGCATCATTTCCATCAAGAGGAGTAAAGTTTTCATCATTTCTCCTGCAACCAGAACCACAGCTTTGGCTGATGGAAATTGCTGCTCGCTGTAGTCTTTAATGGAACTGTACCTGCCTACAACAGCTAAGGTCCTGCCCCTAAATTACCTTGTTTTTTTAAGGGGAACCATGCTCCAAGTGCATCCTAAGTGAAATCTCTGGTCTGGAAGACATTGCAGAGAAAAGCCATACTCATCTATTCCATTCTTAATTCCCTTCCAAACGTACATTGCATTGACCCTCCTTCCCCCAAGGAGTTCATTATTGGGACTGGACACCATGGCAAACACCAATGGTGTCAGTATCCTGAAGCATAAAATACCTGTAATTAACTATTAGGCAATCAAATGCAAAATGCAGGGAATATTGACATGAATTGTAATCTAGTAAAAACATACTTAATATCGCTCAGATTTATGAGATTTTTATGAGGCTGTAAAACGTTTACTCCAGAGAATGGGAATGACAGACTGAAGATTTCCACCAAGGAAGGTGGTGGGAGGTGCAGGATGTGGAAGAGGAAGCCATCACCCTCTCCATTCTACCCTCAGCAATCTGTAAAGCTTGGCTTGTAAGATTTCAAACTGGACTTTGCATTAACATTTATTGCTCATTCCTTTATATGACGCACCAGAAAAACAGCACCTGCTCTAAATTTTATAATATTTCATACTACAAAACAATTTCATTTGATATGTGTCGGGAGAACAATAAAATTGAATAAAAGTTTTTTAAAAATCATATTTTGAATGTAATGACATTCCATAATCTTTTTGCCATCTTTTGTTAACATTTTCTTCTATAAAATAGTGCACAGATTCTACTATATGCTTGATCTAATAGCCCAGTGACTTTATTGGGCTCTGTCTTGCAGGATGCTGAGTACCAAACCTGCAAGTCTGGTCCGACCCAGTACTTTACATGTGGATTTAATTTTAAGCATGTGACAAGTCCCATTAATTACAAAAAGATCACTCATGTTCTTAGAGCCCAAGCTCAGGTGCTTTCCTTCTCTGGGGTTAGACAGCTTGGCATCTTACAAGACTAAGCCCTGCGGACTTGATCCTATAAACCCTTTTTCATGTGATTACCAGAGGACTCCCAGGATTACTCACATGAACATACAAAACAGATGCAATGAATTAGATAGAAGACACCCATTTCCTAGGACCTTGTGTCCAGTACTTGCATCTAAACAGTTCCTGTGCTTCACAAAAATCCTTTTGCCAACGCAGTTTATTCTTTTCCAGGCATCAGTACCGGCTATACTGAGAAAAGTGCCAGGAGGTTTGCCAGCAAAGCTGTTGAGGTTCAGCTCTAGCTGCAAGACTCCTACAGGGCAAAGAGCTTCCCAGCCACCCCTCCCCTTCGCTGGGAGATGATGGTTGGTGCCTTGGGGGAAACGAATCCACTGGGTTCCAGCATTTCCCCAGGTATTGTCCCCTGGCGCATCCCCAGGGGTTCCCATACCCCTTCCTCCTGACAAGCCTTGAGGGAACTGCTTGGGCAACCCCCTCTAGGCCCCCCACACCTATGTGGGGAGTGCCGAAACACTCTTTCAAAGCTACTTCTTCCCTGAGAAGAGAATCTCATCCTCAGCTCACCTGCACTCCCCTCTTTTTAAGGTTGAATCTGTTTATTTCAGTAGTAAGTAATCCTGATGGTTACTTACAAACTTCATAGTAAGGGGATAAATCCCACAGCATTTTACCTCTCCGGTAGGAATAATATGTCTCCTAGAGACACAGCATTCACAGTCAGGCCTTGGCAGCTTAAGAGGCACATGCTGAAAAACCTCTTCCCAAAGAGGCGTCCTAAGCAGCCAGATGTAGGTCAAACACACGGGAGCCAAGAAAAGCGAAAGAGCAAAACAACGGGCTGGAAAAAACACATAAAGGGTGGCAGCACCACAACTAAGCTCCCTCTCAGGCAGCCCAGGTATTTCAAGCCAATGCCCTCTCAGCTGTCCGAGCCCTCCAAGCGTTCCTCAGGTCTTGCAGAATAAGCCCCAAGAAATGACCTGCAGTCACACTGTAGAGGCTCTGAGTTCATCAGCACAACTCATGCCTTCAATTTAATGCCCTGCTGTAGTGACCAGAGCATTTTTCAAAATGGCCTGGCTCCAAAGTCATCATAACTCTATTTTCACAAATATACTAAATACAGCTGAGACTACACACCAGTGGAAAAATCACCCTAAGTGGCTGCACTGCTTCTGAAATTACAACAGCCTTGTGTCTGGGTCACTGCACATGCAGCCGATGTTCCCAGAGAACTCAGAAAGATAGAGATTTAAGTTTCCAAAATTGCCTTATCTCCTTCAGTTGCTACTTCTGCCTTCGCTTGATGACTAGAGCCAGAGGGTTCTGGCTTCAATGGGCTTTTGATCAAAACCCGGAGAGGTTCCAAAGCCCAGTGGCTTCTTCACGTAGCTTTCTTCTAATTATGCAAACAGGCTCAGCCACACAAGAACCAGGAGTAATCCCAAGTGATTCATACGGGCAGTCTTAGCTAACCAACACACTTCTCCTGGTAAAACTCTACATACAAAATACTTGTAGTGACCTGTTCCAGATCCCACAATTGAAAGAGAAACTATTTACACAGAGTTAATCCTCTAACAGCATGACTGCAGAGCTAAACATCAGAAACAATGTTTTTGTTTTCTTGACTAGGCTATTTATAGAATATTATTTGCTTTTCTAGAAATGAGCGTGTTTTATTTCCATACCTGCAAAATCATGAAACCCTGTTTGGGAAAATACATACTCGCCCACATCCTTGAACCTACTGAGCTGAATTAGTCTAAGAATTTGCAGCTTATCACACGCAACAATACCCAGCAAGAAGAGTGCATGACTCGAAGGAGAAGTTATCACAGCCCCAGCAGCCATGACGTACAGAAGGCCAGCTCATCTGTGGCCAAAATGAAGCAAGAAGAGTTACACTGTGCAAACCTTGAGATATCTTCCTAGTATTTACACTGCACAGCCAACCTTGCAAAAAATGGCTCAACAGTTCACCTATGGTGAGTGTCTTTATTTGTTTACATGGGTGTGTAACAAATTACTTGTTTTTCATCACCATCCTGGTACACAGAAGCCCAGGTTTTGCACCACAGTTGGTACACTTTCATGCCAGTTTCGCAAAGCTTCGTGTTGATGGCCGAAATGTTTAATACTGGCACTTTGAGGGCTTGGCAAGTGGCATACTGTACTCCTACATTCCTCTTTATTTAAAGGTCTCCCCTACCCCTCCCAAACTCTCTAAAAAGATTTATTAGTTATCTTTTAGGCACTTCTCTGAGACAGACAAATGAGATCAATGTTTCAGCACCTCTACTTTACACACTGAGAAGCTGAGAGAAAAAGATATTCCATTGTCCCTGGAGCTGTGCAGTCCTGTATGGGGTACAGGCGATGCCAGTGCCTGATAGTGGGGCGGGACATTAAATGCAGAGGTTGGCACCTCTACTGCAGACTGGCAATGGGACAAAGATATTTCACTGCAGGACTTGCACATCGTGACATCGAGATGTCAGTGCCAGTGAATGTAGAAAGGGACAGGCTCCCTGGTATTCTTAGTGCCACCTAAGTACAGGAAAGCAAACATTACCTGGCCAGAGATTTGGACCAGCAAAGGTCCCCATTGTAGGAAGAATTTAAAGGTGGTGGATGAGATGGGATAGAGCCTGGTTAAATATGTGTGAGAAAAGAAGCAGCTGATTTACAAGGAGCTGATGAGTTTTCTCTTGATGACAGAAAGTCACCTTTTCTAACCCAAGTCATAGCTGGATGTGCAAGTGCCATAGAGCAGCAGTTCTTGCCTGTGGTGCCATGTCCCGCTGTGAACAATCTGAAGGCAAGATTAGCAGAGAATTGGAGCCTACTGTTCTGATTCAGTAGCATTGATGGACTCATCTGTAAGCTGCAGGCTTAGCTGATGAATAAACACCTACTTAAATTTAGGCCAATACTTAGGTACTTTGCTGGATAAGAAGTCCAAAAGAGAAGGCTCAGCAGAAAGAAGTATTTGTTTTGGTATAAGTAAAGCTAGAGCTGGTAAAAAATAAATTTTCTCCCCATTTGCATGAGAGGTTCCCAATTCGCTAAAGCAATGATAGGATAAAAACAGTTGGGGTGTTTAGGGATTCCTACAGCCATGATGAATGTTTTCTTTTTCTTACACATTTAAATTACCTATCTGGCCCTAAAAAAAAAAAAAAAAAAACAAACAAAAACCACAAAAAAAACCCCAAAAAACCAACACCTTCCAGCATCCCCACTCCCAGATTTGAATTCACAATATAAAGCTCCATTTTATTCCAAAGTGTTACAGAAATGTGACATATATAGGCACATGATAGACCAGCCTCAGGATTCAGCATGGTCAGCGTGCAGATGTGCACTCGAACACGTCAAATGAGAACTGAAAACCGTCCACCCTCCCTGACACAAAAAATTACGTATTTTTTGTTTTCTTCTACATGAGGTGCCAAAAATAAAGATTGAAGGGAATGGGTGAAAATGAGATCTGCTGTAGCTCAACCAGAAACTACAGGATCCATGTGGAATCTCCCAGTAAAATTCTTTGACATGCATAATGCGGCTTCTTCCAATATGAAGCTCGCCATCATCCACACTGTGATGTTGAGTTATTTGACATTTGACCTAATATTTGCCTAACGCTTGACCTAAATACACCACAGGACTGCTGCTTTGGCACCACCCACCAAAATCAAATCCTGTTTCTAATAAATAATAATTTTAAAACAGGCTATTCCTGCCACAGAAGAAAATCTCTTTAAAAGCTGACTCATGGAGTAGGCTCAATCCCTCCCTTGCTCTAGTTTTACTAGAAGCTCCATTCATTTTTGCAGAGGTAACTCCTGACTTGTTTCAAGTTTACGTGAATGGGAGTCAGGCCCTGCCCTTGCAAAAATCACATTATTCACTGCTCCCTCTGCTGGCCTCGCAGCACCGCCGGCTTCTGCAGATGCCCAAGTACAGGAGCAGACACAGGCACAGCCCATTTTCGATCCTACCACAACTAAACACCTGGCAGGTGGAATCAGGCATGTGAAATGAGAAGAGAAAGAAAAAAAAAAAAAAAAGAAAAGAAGAAGAAAAAAAAATCCTAAAATCAGTGATATTTTAAAGAACTGAAGAATATATTATAAAAAATGAGGAGAGTTATTTTAAAAGCAAAAGTACTTCAGAATGCAGAAGTACTTAAATAAAAAGCAGATTAGAAAACCAACATTTTAATTTCAAGATTTTGGAGGGAAGACAGCAAAAGACACAGAGTTGATAACAGGCTATTAAACTTCATGTTACATGAAGGATCTAGACAAAGTCATCCGAGAAAAAAGTTGCTCCTGTCTGCTGGCTGTCATGTCATACCTGCCCCAAATTTAGGTTTGATGACAGCAAATGTTTATAAAATTAATGAACAATTAAAAAAGCTAAAATACGCTCTACACAAAAGTATCCTCGGTAAATTGACATCTGCAGAAATCTGTCAGAAATCTGAACAATCAATACATTGATATCATAGCCCCCTTCAGAAATATCCTAATTCATCTGAATTTTACAGAGGTACTCTTATTTGGAATTATTTCACCAGTTTTGATCCTAAGACAGTCTTAACAGATCTTAAAGAGGAGCCAACGCCAGGTTTGACAATATAACAGGAGCCTAACCTTTAATCACAGATAAGTTTCCATATATGTTAAATTTTAGCAAAACTTTTTGCTAAGAAAAAATGTGCCTTTCTTTACAGAGTTTATAGTGAAACACCACTGCTGTCTTGTAGTACTGAACAAGAATCAACATGTGATTGTGTAGAAATTGCTGAAATCGAAAGTGAAACTAGTCAAGGTTAATGAAAGAAAAATTATAAAAGGAAATTCTCATTAAACTAGTTATTTTAATTATTTTTAGGCTCTAATATCTTTGAGTGACACTGGACATAGCAACCAGGGAAAGAAAACAGAATATGGAACTGAGGAAAACTGAACTCTTTCTCTGTTCTTGGGTTTGATTTCCAGCCTTACCACAAACTTCTGGTTAAAGCCTCATAGCAGTATTTTAATATCTTTGTTGCTCATTTTTCCATTTTGGAACTGAAGTACTTCCTTTACTATATTTTGTATATTTGGACTATACAAATATATATATATATTTGTACATATAATCTTCTATGTACTATATATACATGCATATACACGTAAACATACTATATATGTATACGACTATATATTTGTGTATATATATTTGTAATTATACAACCATTGCAGAGAGTATAAGAAGTCTTCACAACGACCCCCAGCATGATGATCTAACATGCTGCTTGTGTCTCTAGATTCTATCATATAAATGATACCAATGCTAATTCTGTCCTTTGCTTTTTAATTCCATTTTAACTTTATCTTGGTGAAGTGCCCCATCTTAAAGAGCACTGACCTCCAGAGATATGCTGAGCATCTTCCACAAGAGTTGGGGGCACTCACCACTTCGCAGGAGAAGCACAGTACCTTGCATAATCAGACACAGTCTCTACAAGGTAAATTGAGATGGCTGAAGGAGATAATAGCTTATCTGCAAGGATTCTGTTCATTCATCCACAAGCACACTCACATAGGTATATTCTATATGTCAGATTAAAACCAGATCAGGCATTGTTTAAGTGGCATCTAAAAACCTGTTAGCAGTGCTTGCCTCAAACAATTCTACCGGGGTTCATCACAGCAAATGAAAAATACTTTTGTTTACTTTTACCTCTTCAACAGCTGGTTTAAAAAAAAAAAAAAAGCCATTTCTGTAGTTGAGCTGAACTGACTGCCCAGGGATAAGTAACGGGACAGACACTGGCACAGGACACCAGCTCATTCTCACCGGAGTAGCCGCACACACAAACCCCACTCCACACCCTCCAAGTGGGTGGGAAGGCTGCCTACTGTGAGGCATCACTCTTGGCTTTCAGTCCAAACCAAAGGACAGCAGTGATTCGAGACAAAAGCTTTCCAGTCATATTCTTTACAATTACATAGCATGTGAAATAAAAGCTCTGTGTGTATGTATGTACATATCTCTATTCAGCCATGTTGTAAAACTGAAGTAGGACACTACCAGTTTAAATTCCACCGGAGTTTTTGGCCGTACGCACCCTGTCTGTTCTCATCTGCATAGCTGCAAAGCTTGGGTAATACCTGACTGTCAGCAGGGTTTACTGTAGGTAATACCACTTCCACAACGTTGATACCTGACCCAAGGCACAATCACGATATCACCCAGTACCACAAAACCATGACGTGTGTAGGACGCGGAGCAATTAAGATTTCAAGGGGCATTGGGTGTAATCAGAGATCTCTCTTCCATTTCTAACCCTCATTTTTCTGGTTGCTCTGATATTACTGAAGGCCAGAACCCTAGTACTTGCCTTCATGGCACCTGCAGCTCAGAGGGTGGTAGGAGAGATGGCAATCCTCCTTCTTCTCCCATTCCTCTGGAAGAACAGGCTACCCAGTCCAGTCCAACCCTCTCCCTCACCCATCCCAGACTCACAGACCTCCCGCGCACAGGAGCTCTGCTCTGCTTTTGCTTTTCTCCTGGGCAGGGAGAGGAGCGAGTATGGAAGCACGAGTTGCTTCCAGCCCTCCCACAGCTTCCCACTGAAGTGCTGTGCAAATACCACTGCCCGGTTCTGCAGAGAATCAGGATTGCCTATATTTGGTTGAACAGGAGTCTAGGTTAATTAATATTATGAGAGTATCAACACCTAATAACTTTAGCAATCTGTACCTAGAAAATTAGCAACATGTCAATACGTTACCCATGACTGGGGATTTGTTTCAAATCTATACCACCGTTCATGGGAATCTTGACTGCTACGCTATGATGACTCGTGTAACAGCTCATATCCATTACAACGATGAAAACTTGGCTGCACTTGAGCCATAATGCTTGATTCTGGTGATATGAATGTACCACTGAAAGATGAAAATCAGCCCACGTGAAAGTAAATGTCAGGAATACTTAGTGTAAACCCTAAAAGTCTGGTAAAAATACTGACTGTATTGTCATTGAAGCAGTTACTGTAAGATTTGGCAACATGTTATTTCTACTGCATATCTATTGGATAGGCTACTGGATGAGATGAAGGACGTTCAGAAATAGTATTAACATGAACGTTGCTAGACCCTTGATCAAATAACTTTACTAGGGCAAACCATGCACGTAACTGAGTACAGTGGCAGAGGAAAACAGACATCTAAAGGCTGTATCAGCAACACCTATTCCAGCATTCTGATCTTTACAACTTTGGCTGTAACTATTCTTAAAACCAAACGCTTCCACTTGAAACCAAATAAAAGTAACAGACCAGGACAATGAAAGCACCGTGTTCCATTAAGAAGCAAGCAGCAACTGACCCCAAGAAAAACATTATAGTGCACTTGCATTTTACAAAAAACAGGAGACTGTTGGAGTATGACTATTTTCTTAATTAGATTTTGGTATTACCAAATATGAAACTCTCGCTTACTGAGCTGTGTCATGCACTACCTAAACCTGCAAGGTACCAACACCACAAAAGTAGGCTGTAACTATAAATGCTACATTATTACTAAATGATTTATTACACCCTTCAACTGCTAGCCAGACAATAGTTTGATTCTACTTACTGACCACCTGCTGACCAGCCACGAAAACAAAAATCTTAGATCTATGTGTCTCCTGAATTATGTAGAAGTCTTGAACTTCTGGACACAACTTATGGCTATAATGAGCCACCCCAAAAGCCCAGATGCAGCCCAAGCAAGTATTCTCACCCCCTGGTGCTGACCCCACTGACTGCTGGATTGGCAGCTTTTGGAGCTAAGACCCCCTTCCGTGTTTGTTATAGTGGCAGCCTCACTAGAAGTACTTCTAAACAGTTAACAAATGTAAAACATAATAAAACTAAGGTTTTGCCCTAATTTGATGTTGTAGAATAGCATTGCTTGCTATATATAACATACAACCAATTCAACAGCCTCCTATAGAAAAATCAGCAACTCGCATCCAAACCCAGCACAAGCACTCTCTGGCTGCTGAGAACACCTCTAAGCCATGACTAGGATGTCCAAGCCCTAGGTGGAGTGAAATGATGGAATTTTTAGATTAGATTTCTTCCAAATTTGTTTCAGACATCCTACAGTTGTCATCTATGTGCATCTTGAAGCATCTTAAATTGCCACATCTTTGCCTGCCCCACACAGTCATCTAGTGTTTAACTGAGGAATAAAGAGGTCAGCATAAGGGAGCTTCCCAGGTTCAGCAAAAGGCTTTACCACAGTGCCCCCATTTAAAACATACAGTATTTCTGCTGTCCATGCTACAAATAAATTATGCTATCTTTTTCTCAAATTTTCAAAAGCTACCTTTGAATGGAGATCCAATGTTTTCCACAGGTTTTATACTTTTAAATCAGAGATGGGAAAAATCCCATTTTTGGCTCTTGAGTCAATTCTGGATATGCACAGACGGAGTGAAATTATTTTATGATGTAACTGATAAGAAAAGTTAATCACTAGATAGAAATTGGTTGGAAAATAGATTTAAATGGCAGGGCAATATAAATTGCCTTATTTGGCTGCCACTGGCAATGCAACAAAAGTAGCACTCCTGAGATGCGGAAGAGATGTTTATAGCAGGGAAAACAACACAGAGACAGACATGCTGAGGTCTCTTTATCTGATAACTTTGTGGTAATTGCCTTTCATGCCCTGTGGCATGTAGGATGCACTAATTTGGCATTCAGCAAAGAAGCATAATGCAAACGAAGAGTCAAACTCTACACTACTGCTTTACCTTACTAAATTACCAAGGCACAGCCATGTTTGCATGATCACAAAGTCTGAGGTAGACATTTCTATGGGCCAACATCATCCTCTTCCTAGAGTCCGGTCTCTTTTCCACCACTGTAACCCATCTGATTTCACCAGTTCTTTCTGACTGGCTCTGCTGTGAGGTCTCGTCCTATTTGCTGGCTGAGATTTTGCCCTTGGGTTGAACCCCAACTGAGTGGTTACAGGCATTTCTTCTTCTTGTCCAACTGTCTGCTGACTTCTCCTATATTGAATGTAGGGAACCTTCAAAAACTGTTCCTGCCAAAATAAACATGAATTTTGCCTCCGATTTTACTGGGTTTAGAGATTGTCTCTATCGCCCCTTCCTGTCTCTTCATCAGCTACCATGTAGAAGCAAAGTCATCAGTACTGCTGGGCATAACTCAGTTCCCAGACACCTTCTTCTGTCAAACAGGTTTTTTAAATATTCCTAATTTACATTTTGGGGTTTTCTCCTGTACTTTTTATACTGGCAGTGTCTCGCCTCTGAAAAACCACATACAGCTGTGAGTACGTGTTACCTCTTTCTCATAAAAGCTGACCCCAAAGACAGCAAGCATCTACTTCACAATCACTCAGTCAGCATCCAGACTCATCACTTCATACAGTTTAATTGTGGGGGAAGCGTACCAAGGACAAGAATGAAAGAAGAATGGACTACAGTACACATACAGGCATGCGTACATACACAAATGTGGCATATGCTCCCTAATTTGTATTATTTGCTGTTTGCAATCTTGTCACAGCCACGGTCCCCAGCCTTGTTATAAAAAAATCTTATCAGTGTCCTGTTCCACATACACAGCAGTCTTTTTCACACAGATTAGGCAGCAGATGCCAGCGTGAGGTTTTGTATTAATAACACACTGAGGCAATAATTAGTAATACATCGATCTTTTACATCCTTATGAATTTGCTAGTAGAGGCCAGGATTCACCCCTATGGAAGGTAAATTCAGCTCCCATTGCATTCAATGCAAGCTGTACACATTTCTGTAAGGGACAGCTGAGTGCAGAGGGTTTGGTGGTTACTGTTACAGCAAATCAAGTAAGATGCAACAGATGCAAAGAGAAATGGTTAGAGATGGGCAAAGATAAAGTCCAAGGTCTAAATGCCAGGTTTGCATGTATGCCAGCTGCTCTGCAGCACAGGAGAGAGAGAGAGGCAAACAAATACTTACCAGGTTTAATTTCCAGCAGTTTCAGCCTGGAATCCTCAGGGGGATGCAAACGCCTCTTTTTGCGCCAGCAACGTGCTGGGTATGTGTAGAGCTGACCTGGGGCCAGGCCTGAAGATTAAAGGCAAAAAATAAATGTAATCACATTTCAGTTTGTAAACCACAAGCACTGTCTCTAGCATCTCTGTTCTTGCCCTTCCAGGCTCTCCTTGTTGGAGGGTTCAATCCTGCAAATAGTGAGGCAGAACTACGCACTCCAGGCATCCAGTGCTCCTGAGGCTCCTCAGCACCTCTTGGGATCAGGCCTACAGAGAATCTAGGTCTCACTTATAGACTTCACTCAGCTCACTGAAACCAGAGTTGCACATAAATAATTTGTGATTTCTTCAGGGTAAATAGAATTTCAGATTCTCCTGGGTCACAGGGGTGATGCCTCCTCCACGGGCAGAGAAGGCCCCTTGGGAAAGAAGAGATGAAGTTCCAACACACAAATCATAAGGCCCTGATGCACAGAGCAGCTCAGGAAATTTGTGTCTTCCAAGTGGGAGCAAACCAAGATCCATGAGGTCTGGCTATTTGGACTCCCTATTTTTGTTCAAATTCTGGACTTCCGTTTGAAGACAGATTCTTCATTCTGGTTATTACCTCCTCATGTCAACATCCTGAATGAAGGAGGGGTTACAGGAGCAATGTTTGTATTACTGCATGCTCCACTGAATCACATTGGGCATCGCTGGCTTCTGAGCTGCCCTGGCTCTCCTGACAGACACCCAGTAGCCAGCGTTCAAGCTATTCTTTGCTCTCTTGTATTCAGAACACAGCAGGGCTTCATGAATGCATTGGTACCAGGGACACAGAAGCACACTGCCAAGTGCTTCAAAGTATCCTCAACTGCCCCAGATACTCATGACACACACAAATACCCAGCAAGACACAGAAAAGTTGGAAGAATGTCATTCTCTCCCCTGATTCCCCTGCCCTCTCCATCCACCAGTTCTGCTTTGGCTCTTGTGTTCTGCTGCTGTTGCTGTTGGTCTTGAAGGGGGTACAGAGCGCAACTGCAATTCCAGACTCATTGCCCTTAGAAAACAGGTAAGGCCACATAAGACAAAGGGCAGGAGTGGTGTTACCATTTCTGACACTGTACTGATAGCGAACAGCTGGACAACATCAAAGCAGTGCCAGTAAAGCAGAACAGCTCAAGGGCAGCAGCATGGCCCGAGTTCTCAGCCATCACTGCTGAAGCAGCCAGGAAAATGTACCAGCTTGGGAACAAAACTGACTCACTGAACCAAATGAGGATTATGAAAAAAAAAACAGTATCCTGTTACTTGGGGTGAGGGGTAGGAGGGTGGGGGTGTGGAATTAAAAAAAACCACCACAACAAAATTATTCACCTTAAGAGAATGGGCTAATCAAATTCTGCATGTGAAGCCTAAGCTCCTGGTTTGAAATATTTCAACTGCTGGGAATGACAGTTCAGATCCCAGCACTTTCCACCTACTTCCAAGGCCTTGGTGCATAAAGAGAGCATCTACAGCACACTGCCTGGGTATGGCTGAGCACTGGAGTATTCACAAGGAACCTGGCTGTTCAGGGCACAGAATGCTACTGAACTGGGGCTTTTCACACCCTTCTTTCATTGCTGCGCAGCTTTCTGGGCGTTATGCCCACCCCAAGAAGGATACATTTCAGAGCAGGGCACTTGGGACTGGTTTGGGAACAAAAACGTGAATAACTAGCACCTCTGCAGTGTTTGGACACACTTCTTCATGGCACTTTGCAAACATTAGCCACTGCAAACAATTGCTATTATGATGAGGTGGATTGTGCCTGGCTCTGATGTGACTCATGAAAGAGGTGGAGGCAAGAAGCCTCACCCTTTCACAGCAGGTCCTGTGCAAGAACTCGCTCACACCATTGAAATGGCAGTTGCTAGACCAAAGCAATAGGACAGAATCAGCCCTCCATTGGACAGACCTCCACAGAGGAGTCATTTGAATGAAATAAGCACCACGGCTTTGAGCATTTGTCCCAGACAGAGAGGAGCAAGGACCTACTGCAGTTTTGGGGGAGTATCTGTTAACGTGGATTCAATTATTGAGCACTCTTATATGATTAGCAGTTCTGGATTCAGCCAGGACAGTGAAAGGCAAACACAAATGCTGAAAGTCCAACAAGAAACAAAGCAAGTATCCTTGAAAAGACAGAGGTGGGAAAGCCTCTTCCCTAGAGGACCTACAGCCCACTCCAGGTGGCAGATAGATCAATAAGAGATAGATGATCCAACATCCATCCCTGCACCCCTTGAGGTAAGCTCTCTGTTCCTACTCACAATACCCTTGCTCATTAATACACAGCCATCCAATGAACTTAAAGTATATACCAGACCTTCACTTGATCCAAACCCATAAAACGCTACCGTCAGTTCACCCTGACCCCGTCTGTCACTGCGCTGGCTCACACAAAGTGTGGATCTTTGGTTTACACAGAGGAGGGGCAA
Source organism: Numenius arquata (assembly GCF_964106895.1). NCBI lineage: Eukaryota > Metazoa > Chordata > Aves > Charadriiformes > Scolopacidae > Numenius > Numenius arquata. The sequence continues at coordinate 44,520,643 of NC_133581.1, read as the reverse complement.
CGAGGAAAGGATCCGTTCTGAACTTTGAATCTAGCCCCTCCACAGCCTATCTTGCAGTGCATACAGAAATAACGCATATACTGGTCTTACTGTCTTCAGTCTCGGTTGTCTCTCCCTCTGGTGCCTTATAGGGCAACCAGAGAAGGTTCCAACCATTTGCTTATAGAGGAAATAGCAGAACCTGCAGTGAGTTATGTTGTTTATCTCATTAGTGTAGGAGAGCCATAACTCAAAGCTTGTGTGAAAGGCCGGGGGAGGAGGGGAAAAGGAGGAGGGAGTTATGTGCAGTATTGTGTGAAATTAACCCTGAACTGTTTATCATGAGATGCATTTTTCTGACTCCTTTAACAAAGAGGACGGCAAGAAACCAGGTTAATATGCTGAGATCCTGACCCTCCTCTCTGTTTTTCAAGCCCTCTGTAAGTGAAAAGAGGTCCTGGAGCTTTGCCGTTTGTATAGAGTTTTTCAGGTTAGGGATAGTAAACAGCAGTGAACACAGCACACGAGACAGACACCAGGGTGGTTGGCAGAGAATTTTTAGAGACCTTCAGCATGGGCATAAGTGCATTGTGTACAGCCTGAAAACAGGCGTGCTAAAACTGTAGAGGGATGCTTTGACCCACCATAATACTACAAGAAATAGATGATGCAAAGAGACCCAAGGGAGCACTAAATGGGCTAATAAAAATCAAGAAAGAGGAGAGCAAATATGGGGGAGGAGGGCTGCTTCATTTCGCAGTGATTATTCTAATTCAGAATAACAAAGGCATCAGACTTGGTGGCCGATGCAGATGCAGGAGGCTTGTTTCACTTAAGACTCTCTGTGAAGAATGTTCCACCATTAGTACTGCCTTCAGCCCTGCAGGAGAAATGCCACTGATCCTCTTTTACAGGGTAAACTGCCAAACAGTTCACTATCAAAAGTGAGGAAAGAAAGATTTGCACAGTGAATTTGCTCAAGGTAGCCCAGAGAGCTTGTGGCTGAGAACAGGAAAGCATTAAGACCTCTTGGTTCTGGTGTGATGCCCTAACACTGTTACACTGATGGTTTCTTCCAGAAGTGCAGAGACACCAATGAGACCCATACAAGAAGAGTACCTATGTCTATCTTTGTAGCAGATGCTCTTGCCAAAACATTACTTGTGGATATAGTGGATGTATACCTGCTTATGATTGCATTCAAAATGATAAAAATAGCAGCACCTTACTCATAAACAGATGCTACAAGAATAGAAATTCCTTGGGTAAACAGATTAGAAAAAAAAAAAAAAAAAAAAAGGAAAGCTAGTTTTGCCAAAGCATAATCTCTTAGGAATGGAGAATTTTCAGCTGAAACAAAAACCCAACTGTGGTCATGAAGCAACCTACAAAGGAAGGGTTAGCCCAGAACCTCAGACAACTCCCAGCTTGTAAACCACATTCAGCGGTTCCAGATTACCCCAGTAGTTTTTGGCAGCTGAAACATTCTCAAGGTATTTTTAACACTGATAAAACACCTGTTGTCTCCTGCACCAGAAGTGGCTGCATTTTACTGTACAGTGAGTTTTCTGATAGTACTGCAAGAAAATACTGAATCTACTTTGGATATTTTAGGAACAGGAGCAGTGCAAAGATCCTTCCCTCAGGAAAGGGAGAGGGGTAGTTTCAGCTAAATACCCTTCAGAGGCGGCAATTGCTTTCTTAGTCTGGTCCCAGGAGGGGGGGGAAATTTCCTATGTGTTCCTCCCACTTTACCTCCTGAAAACTGGCCAGTGGAGGAGGTAAGAGCAGGCTGTACCTTCCCATAATTTCAGATCTGGAGTTTTGTGGGATTTTTCAGTATGGTTTACAGGAACTGGGATGTGTTTATGCACATATGTGCATGTCGTGCTTCCGGTGCCTGTGCACCCTTCCCACCTCCCTGTCTGGATTCTCTGGTCTGCACTGAAAAATAACTCAAAAAAATAGAAACCCAGTTTGGTGCTGTTGAAAAATCTGTTGCCTGAGCTAATGGTGGGTCAGATATTGAGGCATACTCTAACAAAATTCCCACTGGGGTTTGGGAGGACTTCTGTCTGAGTAACGTCTCCAGTGTTTGAACCAGTAACTGTCCTTTGCCTTCCAAACAAGGAGTTCAGATGGATTTACCCTAACGAAGGAAAGACTGACAGAAGTCTACAAAAATAATAGTGCTCTTTTCCCTTGAGTTTCACTGAGCTTTGGAACAGGCATTAGCCAAAACTCTTTAAGGACACATACCAACTTCTTTCTGCACCTGAGGAAACTGCGGGTCTAGAACTGATATCAAAGTAACTTGTCCTATATTTACCTCAGCTTTATATCCTTCCTAATATGATTCCTCATTTTCGGCATTCATCTGAGAAACTTCCACCTCCACCTCTCCACCCTGAAGATAATTCCAGTCCTGTTTAGAGCAGGGCATTGTGTCTTCTGCTACAGACTGGGATCAATAGCATTACAAGAGCTACAATGATGCAGCCTTAGAAACTACCACGTCAGGCACTTCTCTGGGTAGAGACAGAATAATTAGGATGAGCTCTCTGCAGTTACCAAAGGAAATCCCCTGCAGGCACAGAGGTATAGGCAGCTTCTCTTCTGTGTGGCCTGTGGCAGGTTAGAGCTCCTATTAATTAAACCCCAAGAGGGCTCAGCGGCCAGCCCTCCATACATGCACATGCACACACAGACACAACGCTACCAACCTGGTCCCCTGTGCCTCTTCTCCATCCAGATGTAGCAGTTGTTCTGAGCTACCCCAGTCTGCGAATCCAGGAAGGGGAGGCGGACGCTTCGCTCAGCACACAGCCGAGAGTTGTAGCTGCGACAGTGCTCGATTGCTTCTTTGTAGAACTGGTCCCCGAGTCTGCCAAAAGAGACAGGGCAGAGAGTAAGAAAGGCTGCATTACCCCCTCCAACAACTCAAGAAAAAAGGGGGCACAAGGTTGGTTTAAAAATGGAGAAGCAGAAAAACTTGCCCTGAACACGTGCAAAGCTTGCTGACACGAGACGCTGCTGAAGCAGATCATGCAGAAAGTGCCACTGAAAGATCAGACTCTCAGCAACTGGACACAGATCTTTTCAGTAGTGGAATAGCTACTGAATGAGCAAATGATGCAACCACACTGGCCCATGACCCTGGGTCAGGCAACATATACACCACAGTGACCTCAGTCTATTGTTTCTCTTCCCTCGCAGTTTGTCCAGCCAATTCGGCAAACCAGTCATTTCAATCCTATGTTACAGCAACTCCTGCAGTACATTTTGAGCAACCAGAAAGCCATCCAAGTTTAGGAGAACTTCACTCCAACATTTCTGGTATCAGAAAGCCCATAAGAGCAAAGGACACAGTCCTCATATTGTGTGCTTCTGAGGCATGAAAACACACCCCTTAACAACTACGGCTGTGTCTGCAATGGTCAGACTAGATATTTTGTCATAACCCTTCCAGAGTTTTCCACAGTCAAGCCTGAGGCACCAACAGCAGCAGGCTACAACAGTGACCGGTAAGATCCAGCACAGAAAATGCTGCTTTCCTCTGGAGCCCAGTGGGAGGAACAGTTCTAAAGACAATGTCATTTACTTCATAAATAACTATTTGTACAAAAATTCTGTAGAATCTTCATCTTCCCTTGCGAAAGGTTTATAAACTCTGCTTGCTGGAGATTATAAAAATCCTCCCTCCAAATTTTTCTAAACAGGGAAAAGCATCAAAGTAGAGCTACCCTGAGGACACAAAGCAGCTGTCACACTGGAACGTTGCAAAGTAGGTGGGCCACACTACTGAACCTCATTCTTGATCTATTGTCAAGGTGAAATTCAGTCGTGACATGAATAAGCTACCCATTAGGGGTAAGTTCATTAGAAAATAGGAGTAGAGTGATGTATAGCATAACTTGCTCTGACTCTGAAATTCATTAGTGTGCAAAAGGGATATAGCATGCACAGCAAGGGAGCCGAAGGGATGCACACACAGAGATAAGAGACTCCCTTTCCTGTTCTATTAGTTGTTTTCCCTGCTACCCTCTTCCATAGGCACAATTGGCATTTTAAAAGTATACTCCTCTTGCACACCTCTGAATGTCAAATCAGTGCAAATTGCTCTGTTTTGCCATCTGTGTCTTTTTTCTGATTCACATCTTTTAAGTCACTCCTCAGTTGCACCTTATGACTTTGATGGGAGCCATACTCTTTTCCCCTGGGCTGTATGGGCCCAATATCCTCCCACTGACACGGGACAACAGCAGAGAGCACAACACAAGAGCAGGGCAAATACAGAGAGAAGTGCCTGTTTCCCCCTTCTCACTTCTGATGTTCAGAACTTAACTTCCCTAAGTCTCAGGTTACCCAGTGGTAGGGATATTATACTTAATAGACTTCAATGAATCTTTCTTCCATTAATCTATCCAACTAACTCTTCAACCCGCTTATCTTTTTTATACCTAAAACGTTGTGGGGCAATGAGTTCCACAGCTGAAATATGATTCCTGTGAAAAAAAAGCATTTCCTTATGTTTGTTTCAAGCCATATCCCAATTATTTACAATTCCAAGTCCGTAAGTCTCTCACAAAGCTTCCACCAGGTCATTTCTCTAATGAGCAGAGGGTATCCAGCATGCCGAGTCCCTGGATGTGGAACAAGCACCGTGGCTGGATGCTGGAGCCCACCAGCTTCCTGCTGCTTTCTGCCACTCTGACTTCAGCCACTGCATTTCAGAGTGTCCCCAAGGGAGAGAAGGGGGACAGTCCTCCACAGGAATTGCACGCAGGAGTCAGAACGTCCTTTGGCTACAGAGACTTCCTAAGGGCTGTTCAGCAGTTTGGTGCAGCAGGGAACGTCGGTGTGAATGTGGTGCCTCACAGCTCCGTTCCCCACACACTGATCACCAGCTCCTGGGGAGTAGCCAGCGCGGGGACCTTTGCAGGGCAGCTAAAGGACAGAGCGCTCTGGACTGTATAAGTGAGTGAAGGGCAGAGCCATGGGCAAAGCATGTACAGTGGGGTCCCTCCAGACACTGAATCCCCTGTAATGACCTCAAACCCCTTCTTCCATAAGAAGGTGGGGGTGGGGAGGGAAGGGGAGCAGAGGAGAAAGGAAAAGATAAGATGCACTACTATACAAAGAATGTGACTAGGAAGAAATGAAAGCTTATTAAAAGCTGTAATTAAAGTTGTACACTTGTGTAATCAAAGTCAGTAACAAGGAGACACCAGTTGATCAAAGATTAACAGCTCTTTCCACAAACACTTGAGCTTCCACACAACTATGTCAGATTCCCCCTGTATTAAGACAGGGATGCTCACTAACTCCAAGTTTACTGGAAGGAAGAGCACACCTGTGTGACTACAAACTGCATAGGTTTTCTTTATGCTAAACATTACACCATTAGAATATGCACACCGCAAAGCATCCCTATTAACAAAAACAATACATCACAGCAACCCAGATATAGGATCTGGCTGGAGATTACCTCAGTTTCCACCTTCTTCTAAGACTGAAAATAACAATAAATCTTAGAATGTTAAATATTTGGCTTTAAACAACACTGTTAAGTAGGGTGTAAGATTAAAATTCAGATTTTTCTAAGAGAGAGAAAAGGGGTTTTGAGATCCTAATGGCAGAGAAGCTACCAAGTTAATGGGTAAATTTGCTCTTGACACAATCTTGTAGTCCAGCTATTTCATTACATTTATTTTAAAGATTTTTAATATGCATCTTTTGCCTCAAAGAAAAATAATACTTTAGGAGAAGCTTTTAGTCACCTCCATACTTTAAGAAATCTTACCTTGGCTCCACTACAGCAAGCATGATCAAAAACCCTAGCCCCTACATATTCACTGGAAAGATATTCAGGTACTGGGACCTTGAGGGCTTGCCCTGACTTTAATTATAAATAGAATTTTTTTTTAAAGTGACAAATAATCAAATATAGGAAAGTAAAGAAACAATATTTTCTTATGAAAGCCATATCTCAGTGGAAAACGGCTTCCCTGCAATTACTTTTGGGTGGTTGGTTGTTTTGTTTTACCATGAGTCTTCACTGGAGTGACTTTGACTCATCCCAGATTCCAGTTAGTTTTCTTTAAGGAACTTTAGAGATATTTTTTCATTTGTTTTCAGTGCTACATATCCAAACACAGCGTATTTTATCTTACGCAGGAAAAACCAGAAAGTATTACTAGAATTGGAGTGAAAAAGGGAAACTACGGTCCTATTGTGCTCATCACTGTGGAGTCACGGAGGTGGGACAAATCCCAGCCCTCTCCCAGGAGGTTTACTCTGGAGCTGGAGAACACACAAGGGCGGGAGTAAGACTGAAGAGCGCATGAGCTCCAATGAAACTCAAATAGATAGGCTAAGTTTGAGCAAGCAAGATGCGTGAACAGAAAAAAAATAAACAGACAACATTAACAGCAAAAAGTATATCATATGTCAGAAAGATTAATTATCTGATGTTACATGCTTCATAATTTTCCCAAGCTGTGTTGCTATGGAAGACTTACACTTCATCTCCTGAAAAAATATCTGTAAAAACTATGGGGAATTTCTGCATTATTTTTATGAAAAGTATGTATGAGTCAGTGCTGTGCTGTGACTGACTGCAAGGGTCGATTCTTCCCTTTGGACATGGTAGTGAAAGGTCACACAGACTTGTCTAGATTGATATTAATGACAAAAAATCATCAGCATATGCATAGATTTCAAAGATGCTGGGTTAAAAAAAAAAACCCAAGGAACGGAGAGGAACAACTGCTGGCCAAGGAAGGCAAATCATACTGAAAGCAGCGCAACTGGAAATACAGAATGAAGTTGTCAGCACACTGCGAAAAGCACACAGCCCCTCAGTGCAGGGCCACAGGTGAAATCCCAGATGCTTGGGACAGGCCAGCCGGTGACATTGCTGGCAGGCGTGCAGGCTTTGCATTTACGTTCCAGCCCCAGGATACTAAAATAACCTGGTTCTGGCTGACTCATAAAAGCTCCCTGGCTTGGAAAGAACAACCTATGCTATTGCAATCTTCTGCAAAGCTGAATAGGAGAGGTATATGTCTAGTAGGAGTTAGAGGCGCTTTTTTGGTGAAGAAGGGTGGGACTGAAACTGAACAGCAGGCTTGGAGCAGCGGAAGCGCAGCGTGAATGGAGAGGTGGGCACTCTGAAAGCTCCACCAGCCCTGTGGGTCCTGGGACAGCAATGTGAGGCTGGTGTGATTCCATACAGCCTGGAAAGTAGGCACTGGCATAAGAGCATAGACCAGGATGGAGGATCAGGCCCTGTGACTTTCATGAGGTCACTGTTCTTTTAAGCATTAAGTAACTGAAGTTTCCTATCATGGAGTCAGGGCAGCTAATAACAAAGTTAGGGAAGAACAACCCTTCCCTTCTCTCAGTCTTTGCCTGCCTGCTCTAACTAGACCATAGGATTTCTGAGCAGACTCCTACTTACCACTTTTCTGTACAGTACCTAGTGCCATGACTCCTCTGTCTAGGCATGCCTTAAATGAAAAAAACCAACAAGAACTGGCCTAGCTTATGAGCCCATGAGTTAGCAACAAGGACCAAGAGCCTGGCTTCACTCCAGCTGCTTCAGGAAGTTCATTTCTCTGCTGACAAGGGATCCTGATGGGCCCTGAAAGCAGCGGAGCAGCTCTTTACCACTGCTTTCCAGCCCATCCTGCAGACTCCCAGCTATTCGAGCGTGCTACACCTTTTACAAAAGCTATAAAATGGGCAGAATCTAGCACACCCCTCCTGAAGTGCCTATCATATTTCAGGTGAGGATCCAGAGAAGGAGAGCACTCACTGAAGATGTATAAACAGCAAAGCTCAACCATGATTGCAGGTCCACATAACCCCTGGGAAACTTCTATAACAAAGAACCGGTCCTCTAAGTGCAGCTCTCCACCAGATCTTCTGAGTATGAATCCAGATTGCCTCCAGTTCCTGAGGCCAGGCCCCTTTCTAGTCATTTCCCTCTAAAACCATGCTCCCTACATGACTAGGCAAGTAAAAAGCTGATAGCACAGAAAGAAATGACTAATCGTGTAACAGAAAGCAATAGACTTTTCCTTCTGAAGTTTGCAATGGTCCCCAGCCATGATCAAAAATGTGGGACCTGCTCTCCTGAGGACCACGGCATTTTCATTTACTATACTTTCAGCCTCTAGTCTTATATTTTACATAATTTGATACTATGAGGAACAGTGAGGACAACGGAAAAAGACATTTTAAATCAGAAAATGTTCTTCAGCAGCACTGCCATCCAGTTTCAAACTGGGCAAGATCTGAGAAGTGGCGGGAAACAGGTGATGCAACACAGCTTCAGAAGAGGCTCTGCACTCTTCTTTTGGAGATATTAATGAATGAGTCTGGGAATGAAGCACCAGTGGGGTCTCAGGCCTTCTCACGAAGACGGACAGAGACTAAGAAATCACACAGACACTATCTGAGCTATCAGCTGCCTGTGACATTGCAGACCAAGAGGTACAGTTTGACCAACCCTATGTCTTGGCAAGTGCTGAGAGAACTGCACAGAGCTGGCTACGCTTTCCAGCAGATCCCAGGAGGCCCCTGACAGGCAGCTGCTCCTCCTCTCCATGAGCCTTGACATGAAGTGCCACAGGGCACAGTTCTTCCACCACTTCTATTTAATATCTATGCAAAACCTCCAGGGGATATGATGAAGTATATGGGCAGCAATGCCAGCCATTACGTTGATGACATGCAGCTTTATGTATGTTTTCCCCCTCATGCAGATGGCACTCTCCCAAATCTCTCAGTGTTGAAAGCAAGGGCAGCATGGCTGGCAGAGGCTGAAATCGGAAGAGATAGTAGTGAGGCTGGCTGGAAGTGGGAAACGTTACAAACTGTGAGCTAACATTGTATACGATTCAAAGATGGACACTAATGTGGACAATCTAATAGACACAATCATTAAAAGGACCTTTCTCTCTCTCTCCCTCTCTTTTCTCTCTCTACCCCCTTTTCCTCCCAGCTTCCAGTCAGCATAATTCTCTTTTCAAGCAGTGGTCTGGCCATGCTTATATCTGTTTTCCACATTTCGGCTGGCCAACTGTGACTCTCTACCTAAGACTAGACAAGCAACAAAGACAGAGCTACCTGCAAAACTGTTGCACCTACCCTATCACAAAGCAAGTCAGAGAGATCAGTAGCCCCCAGCCTGTCCTCAATCCCTCTTCCTCACATACTCGGAAACACCATTGGTTTTCACAAAGGGCACAGTGGACTGGGTTCAAGCCGCTTGAGCAGCTGCTTCTCCTTTCTAGACGCAGAGCAGCATATGCAACTGGAAACCTGTGCTTAACAGAGCCCAGTATCATCAGACTCTTGGAGAGCCTTCGGACAGCAGACCCTCAGCTCCAGAGCATCTTCCCCGAAGACATAAAGTACGCTGCTCTGCTCATCCTCATGTTACATTGCAGGATGCTATCACAACATTCATCAAAAGATCGAAGCAAAGGAAAATACAACCACTATTAAGCATTAAACAACAAAGGACTGGCCGGGCCCCTCCTTTGGCTGTACTCTCTGGAACTTCTAGTCCATAGGCAGCTCCTAAATGGTACAATCAGGCACCCTTTGCGACCGCAGAGAGGTAGGATATTGAGACTCCACAGAAATAGAGAATGGCTTTCCTGATGTTAGGTGAAGTGTAACAGATTGTTCCTACCACAAACTCCAAGGGCAAGCCAGAAAGCTTAGGAATGTGCAGATTCAGTTTTCTCATAATGGTCAGTTGCATCTGTCTCTGCACGACAACTTCTAATGATGTAAGGGGTGTGAACATGAGCAAAGGCAAAACAGGATTTCCAGATGGGCTACAGAATGACTCAAACTTTCTGGCCTTTCAGTTCTTTAACATAAACTTGGCAGCTTTGTAAAGACTCACAAACACATGTCTATCCTAGACTCTCCAAGAGCCAGAGTCATTGAGACATCTACTTCATTTCTATACATATTGAACAACTTCACCTGATGGACAAAAAGAGACTTGTATAACTTTCCCCAGCATGGGAGGCAGAGAAAAAATATGGCTAGCAGACCTGTTCCAGTAGTAGATAGAGTACACAAACTGGACCACAAAGCAGTATACAGCTGCAAGCAGAGACAGTGTTGCTGGAGCAGAAATGATCAAAGGGTAAATGAAAGGAAAGGTCTGCAAGGAGAGTTAATGCCTTTCATTGGAAGAACTCATACAGTTGAGTCAAAATAGACAAGCTTTCAAGCACTTGTTCAAAAGTACTGTGCCAGGTGCATAGACCGTATGTGGTACGAGAAATTAGGAGCCATCAGCGAGCTGATGACAAGTTCCTGAGTCAGCACTGGCACAGCCCAGACATTACAGCAGTCAAGGAGATGCCCTGAGCTACGAGTCTAGGTTGAATCCTAGATCAGTGAAAGAGCAACATGAGATTTTCCAGCACTCTCCTCAGAGCACCCAGCATTAGCCCATCCCCTATGCATAGAAGGGCAAAGGAATCCCCTTTTGCCAGGTATTTATCAGCAGACTTCCCCTGGTGGGTTGGAAATCCCTACTGGCTATTTGTGGCCAGAAACAACAGTCTTCTCACTGCTTGAATCATTGTGTGATGCTGAATCATAACAGAGAACCCGGCCTCATAGAGTGAGCTAAATTCACTACTCTGGAAACAGTCTTAGACTGCAATTTAATCCAGTGTGAAACTACAGGTATCATCTCATGCAAAAGTCTGTCTCTGAAGAAAAATGACAAAAAGTAGGTATAGCTTACAATTGGGGGAAAATTGATCTGATTAGCCCCATCTTCACAAGTACTGTGGAAGTATGAGAGCTCTGCCAGCATTTCCATTTAAAGAAAAGCGATAGCAGCACAAGTTAACACTGCCAAGAAGAGTGTGGTACATCAGGGTATTTCACTGACAGCAGCCTGCAGGCCAAATCTGGCTTTCAGGGTCAAGAGCTGCTGCCATTTTTGTGGAGGAAGAAGGACCTCAGCTGGAGGTGTTCCTCTTCCTGCAGCTGTGCCTGGCCTCGCACAAGGCCTGCAGCAACATTCCCAGCTCCCAAAGCCAAAAAAGTGGGATCACTATAGCCATCTTACTCAGCAGTTTACATGTACAATTGTTGGCTAGACGCAACAGGTATCTGTGTATGGTACATGATGATGTATGCTTAGATGAGGTATTTCAGAAGATTAATTTCTCAGTCCTATTTACATATACTGGACTGTGAACAATTATACTATGGTGCTTTGGTAATTTGTCCACTTCTCTTGCTTTTCCTCTATTTCCATGGAAAGGTAACAGCAGCAGTTTCCATGCCATACACTAGGCTATCTAAGGTGTTTCCAGAGACAGATGTTGCGTACAATCTCCATTAGACTCAGTGCAGTGACCAATTAGGTTAATCTCAGAGGCAGACTCCTTGGGGATATCTCAGAGCATCTATTCTTGCTCAGGCCAGGGTTTCTGTTTTAAAGAGATGCAGCACCATCCAATTAAATGAACAACAGGTGCGAAAGGTAAAAACCTAGACCTCTTCTGTATCTGAGGACAGCAGTCAGAATTCAGCTTGGTCCTAACCTCTCTCAAAAGGTCAAAAATTCTCTCTAATTGCTAAAGGAATGAACTAATGAAAAATTCAGCAACAATATTAGATTGGACAGGACAACATCCAAGAGATGTTTTATATTTTTAAAGAAGCATCTCAAGCTGCTGGGGCTTGAGGTCACCAGAAGTCTGTTAGTCTTAGTGCAATCATAGCCTTAGGGTCCAGATGTAGTCAAAGACAAAGTCTACGCATTCAACTCCCTCCATCCTGATTTCGCACACTGGACCTATCTTTTGCATTCCTACATCCAGGAGAAAGGTAGATTAGTAAAAAAGGTAATCTATCACCCAAGCTGGCGCCCGGAAGCCAGCAAACCAGAGTTCCACAACTGCCACAACTTCCTTTGTAGCTTTAAACAGTTCCCCTGCAGAACAGGGCTAACACCCCACACTGGCCTAACTAATAAATCATGTGCATTACTTTAGGCACTGCCTATACTAAAAGATGCTCAGATCATAAACAGACATCCTCTCCTAACTCTAGCTGTGCTGGCTAAAAATATCCCCCATTGCCTCCTACCCTGCTGCTTTTCATGGTTTGTCTCCTACCGTTTACTGCTCCCACACCTCCCGCCAGTAGCAATACTTGCATGAGTGCTCCCCGATCTCCTTCGGGCGAGGCCATTTGATCTGTTTGAGCAAACCCAGCTGTCATTGCCTGGAGGAGCTGAGGGTGAGCTCACAAAACCCCTTCTGCCACCAGAGGTAGTCTCCAGCAGTACAACCAGTTTGGGTTAGTCTTCAAGTAGCACACTTGTTTGTCTGCAATGGAAAAAGCCTACCCACACCATCAGTGGTGACAGCCAGGTCACTCAGTCAGCACAGACCTCTTGGGACACACAGCATATACCAATAGAAGGAGTTTTTCCCTACCACCACAGTTACATCATCGGCCCAAATGACATCAGCTAAGCTGACAAGAGCATTCCTTTTCATGTATCTCTGTGTATCTCATCTTTCATGAAGCCATGTATCTCCATCAGATCTCAACAGGCAGTGAGATGCCAAGAAAGAACGTGAGGGTTCTGCATGCTTTTAGCCATGTCAGAGTTGCAACTGTCCAAGCTCTACAGCACGGTCCTGGTATGAATGACCTCTGTTAGCCCTCTTGGAAGTTCCCAGACTGGGATTTCCCCTGCACCTTGTGCGCTTATTTAGTAGGCAAATATACAGTGCCATACAATCCAGATGGCAGAATTTAGAAGAGATTGAAATAAACATGCAAGTAGAAGAGTAGTAGAAATGTTCCTAAATGGCAGGCAAGCTTCCCCACCACGCAGAACTGTAATTACTTTAATATTTTAGGTACTTCCTGTCCTTTGACTAGAAAGAGTTAGTGAGCTCACATTTTTCTGCTGACTGGACTCTTTTGTAGGAACCTTCTATCTCCTGCTGCAAAGGAAATCCCGCTACAGGAAACAATCCATTTTGTTCAGGTGAAAATGATCACACAAGTAGCAAAGCAGAGATTTATATAGATGTAGAATAAAAGCACATAATTATTAAAGCTTACTTTGCCTCTGAGGTCAGCCTTGGGAAAAAAAAAATCAGCTATAGCCAATACTTTAAAGATAAAGCTACTAATCTTGAATGGGTAGCACTTTCAGTTCCTCAGTCATGATACGTATGACAAATAGAATACACATGTAAGAAAACACAAAAATGTACTCTACTCAGTCAATAATCATTAACTATAAAAAAAACACAATGGGAAATCACATTTTCTGTTCTCTACAAAGACATCTTAAGCCTAGATAATTAAGGTTATGTTTCTTTGAGTTATTATTTCTCTTGAGTACACAGGAACAATCATTCTGTTACTTGTATAAATCTACTGACCTCAGCAGACGTATAGCAGGGATATACTTGACTCATGCTACATAGGGGAATTCCCAAGAGGACTGTGAATTAGATTTCCTTTTCTCGCCTCCTTCCCCCAGTTCTACCCGCAAATGGAAGTAGGGCAGATTACGGGCATTCCTCTGCTGAAGTATCATTATTACTCCTCAAAAAGGAACAGTAAAAGTTAGAAGTAAGAGGTGAAACAGATGCACTGTGTCCTCCAACACATCATCTCCCAGTTCCTTCAGCATAAAGAATGCCCTGTATTGAAAGCACACTTAAACTAACTCAAAGGTCTAGGCACAGGATCTTCTGCACCTGGAGCACATCCCATGGGATCAGAGAAAAGCATCACTACAAACACACACATTGCTTTAACTCTGAGGAGTAGTGTTTCAAACACCTGTGCTCTTGTTTCTGCATATACTTACGCAGCACATGTAAGGAACTCTTTGATAAAGTCAAGAAAAAGCACTTGCCACAACTAGCTTTCAGAAACTCAAATATCTGGTGATTGTTCTCCTATACACCAACCTTCCTTGCATGTGTTTTTCTTCCGGCTTGCCTCCCATTCTCAGCACCACCTTAACCCAAGTATCAGATTGAGGTGGTTATTACTGTAGAACAGTTAAAGCAAATAGAAAAGCCTTGTAACTCATTTAGCAATTAGCAAAGCTTGCAGAAGTGTGTTGCTGTAATTATCACTTCACAATGAAGGTCCTCTCTTCTGCTCAACCAACTTACTCTTTCGGCAAGTTTCACAATTCTTAAAGATTCTAGCTTTTAATGCCTATCCCAATCATGATAGGGCAGATCTCAGCTCCATCTTTGGCCTTGTGTGTTCACTGAGGTCTTCAAAAACTCATGACGAAACCCTGCCTGTGACCAAGCATCAGGTCCCAGTTCAGCAAAGCATCTCATTGACTGTGCAGGTCCCTTTCAATTCAAAGCTAGGCAGATACTTGAATGTCTTGCTGAACAGAGGTGGCAGCTGAACAGACAGCACATGTTTCAGTGCACTTTTAGAATGAGGTCTTAGAAACAGGTACATGTGGGCACGCCTGTCCAGGTCAGTTTATCATGTTTTCCCAGCTGGAACTAGCCAGAGGTAACACACTACTTCCATTTTCTTTCTGGGATGTAATACACTGCAGTAGTTAAAGCTGCAGGTCACAAAAGTGTAATCTAGGGATCACGAGACAGTCATTAATCAATCAACCAGTGGAAATAGGAGCTGGATAGATATCATTATCTCTACATTACAGATGAGACACAGAGAGTTTGCATAACAAAGCCACAGAGAAAGAGAAGGCACTTTTCTTATTTCCCAGTTTTGCTCCATGTTTTCTTCTGAAATGTTTCCTTCCTTCCCCAACTGAAATCCAGCATTCTTTTTCAGTCAGAGGCAAAACTGACTCCATGTCATCCCTGAAAGCTAGTTGATGCTCTTCTATACAAAAATCAGTTAAAGAAATACAAGAGCAACCTTTCTTTTTTCCAGACATGCTGTAAAAGCTACCTGAACACTGCAGTGACAATGACAAGCAAAGACAATGACTAAACAAGAATTTGGACATGAAACTAAACTGCATACTGAGTATCCACTTGTCTGCACCCCAATTAGTACAGAATGGAGACGAGCATCACAGTGGTCTGTAAAGAGGGCCAGAAAAGAAGACTGACAAGTAACTGAAGGAAAAGAAGTGAGGGAGTCAACTGTCAGAGCAAGGAGAGGTTACAGAAAAAACGAGAGAGAGAGGTTAGCCCATTGCCCTGGAGTAATGGCTAGCCTTTAACACATGGCCTCTGCTCCTGTCAGTATTTCTTCTTGGACAGGTTATCTCAGGAATTTATGCTTTCCAATAATTACCTTTCAGAGGGGTCTCACTTATCTTGCAAGAGGAATCCACCAGTAACCTGACCTGCATTGCTCATGCGATCGCCATCCACCCCCTCTAACCTTTCATCCCATCTCTCAAAGCAAAAGCCAAGTGGTTCTTCCCAGACTTCCAGTGCTGCATCAGCAAGGGCTGGCAAAGTTGATAAAAATAAGAATTTTAATGCTTAATGCTACACAAACATTGATGAGCTTGCAGGCAAAAGCAGTATAATATTACCAGCAGGTTAAAATATCTCCTGTAGTAATGTTATATTACCCAGAACTGCAGGATGAACGCTGGTCTTGCACCACCAAAAGAAGCATTTTTACTTGAGTGTAAGTTCTATTATTTTATTGCAGCAGACCTCAAAGCCTGTCAGTATTGATTTTAATAAATTTTGGGACTCACAGAGCCCTCTATTTAAGCTCTCTTCCTGTTACCCTTCCAATCTACCTTTCTTCCACTATGTGAATTGCTTTTCCTCTTGAAACATCAGCGCCAAATGGAAATTTTGCTTTCGGCATTCACTCCAGAGCCATTTCAGATGAACTTGTCCATCTCTGCTAAACTATACGTTATTACACTCCGTGTAATTATACTTCCATTCATGCTCAGATCAAGGCTCTCCCAGGTTGGCTTTTTATGTAAGGGACTCCATTACATCCTGTACAAGCTGACGGGCACTGATTTATTCCCAGTACCATGACCGGGACAGGGAGAAGGATTCTTATTTTTCTATTCTGGATGTAACAAGATATGTCTTCAGCCAGTCAGTAATCATAAGGATATACTTAATCATGAAGTTTTGGTAAAGTATCAGTCCTGACACAAGGAGTGAAAAGTCATATAACGTCCTACATAGAACCGTCTCATCAGACCAGAAACATATGGTCAGGGCACACAGACCATCAAACTTCTGTTGTAGCATGGATTTGCCTCAAATGTGCTTGCAGCCACTTCAGACTAGCACCCAGAGGAATCTCTCTCTCTTTCTCCTACACTGGCTACACAAGTAACTTGGCCTGGGAGAACATCCATGCCTCACTCTGGCTGCATTATTTTAAAGGAGTCACATATTGCTTTCAGACCTGTGAGAACTTTGGACCAATGCACACGCTCTTCCTGGCATTCCCATGCTCCCATCTGAACAGGACTGGGCCACAAGAAAGAGTTTGATGTGGGGAGCGCATAAGAGGGGAGGGCAAGGGAAAGCTGCTCTTCCCTCATTAAACTTCAATAGGTGCCTGGGCCCAGCAATGCTGCACTACAGTTTGGATTTATGTTCCCCAATTAACACAGATCACAGCATAAAGTTTTCTCTTTCTGTTTTGAAGGGGGAGGAAGAGGAGAAAAACCACATTCCAAGCATTTGGCACAATAAACTTATCCAGCTATCCTCTGGGAACAAAAAGGGAGGGAAAAAAAGACTTGTCACCACACAATTTAAAATAACCCATCTTTCCTGGCTCCACTCTGTCTCAGGGGTAGATCCAAGTCTTAGCCCCCACCCATTAGGGCTGCAGGCCCAAAGCACTTGACATTCATAAGGAGACGCAAAACAGCTCCAAGGCAATGGAAGGGGGAAGAGGAGAGTCCCTCCATGGGCAGGAGTTGAGAAGGGAAGAAATGGAAAGGATCTGCAAAAAGGTCACAACATAAGGAGGGTACGGAAGTCTTCTGCTTCTGAGGACCGTCGCACACAGATGAATCACCTTGGTGTAGGTGCTCCTGAGCGCAAAGCAGGCAGGTAAATGTCTCCTCTGTCCTCAACTGGGGGTTCTCCATTGTGGTTAGCTTAGGAACTGCTACTATTTAACAGCAACATTGTTGGCTCTATCACATGCACAACAGAATTAATATCCATCTCCTTTATCTCCGAACGTACGCTCTCCCCTCTTCTCTCCAAAGAGAAGGACAAGCCATATGCACTGAAAACTAAAATCTCATCACCTTTCATGAGAGTTATAAGAGAAAAGCCCTTCAGATATTCTTTCTTCGGAGTTTTTGTGTAACATACACTAAACAGTTACACACTGAATCTTTCTCAGCATAAAGAGAGAGATTACCATGTCACTCAGTGAAACATGGGACATTGTTGCAGAGCTCAGAAAATAACCTATGTATTGCGTAGCTCAACAGTGCTCAACTTGTGTTCTTTAAAACTTCACATGTGGGTTCTGGAGTAATCTGTAGGCTTAATCAGAGCCTCTCTTTGCTCAACAAACAAGGCGGCTTAGCCAGTATTTCAAAGCACTTCAGACTGTTCCTTACTTTGATGTAGTCAAAGAGAGAGGCAGAAAGATGGAGAGAGATGGGAAGCAACTCTTTTCACCAGTGGTCAGGAAGAAAACACAATTGCAGAGTTCTACAAGCTAATCATGGTGTGATGATCTGACACCACACTAAGGCATCTGCTCACAGCTTACCATCAATACGCAACAATGATGACAAAGCATCAAAGACAGCACATCCCAGCACAGCATCAGGTTACCACACCCTGGTGATTATCTCACTTCCTCTCAGTCCATTCAAGAATCAAACTTTTCAGGTTTGACTATCACTGATCTATAGCGCTGCTTATACACAGACAGATTGCATATACTTATACAAATGAATCACTGCCACGTTGATTCTTGCTTATAAAGCTGCCATAAATTACTTTGATTTTACTTGGAGCAGCTATAGGAACTCACATTTGGTTTTTGAATGCAAAGAATGCCTGGTGTTTACTTGACATTTTATGTGTTTAGATACAATCCCTTCCAGGTTGTTCTTGTTGCGGAGGGAATGACGAGCTGGGGGATCTCTTCTCCTGCTTTCTATGGGGACTTCTTGCCAGAAATAAGTTCAATTATAAGAAATTTATACACTTATATGAATGATAAATTCATGGTGCTCCTTCTTATACTCCTGCTTTTGGTCTAGCAAGCCAAAAAGCTGAAGGAAGGAGGGGAAGTACAAGTACAGAGCATGATAAAAGAAAATGAACCTTCAGTCTAAAGCCAGCTGATGAACAGCTGGCATCTATGTCTTCAGTCAGCATCATCTCAGATGAAATTCTGCCTGTTCCCACTAAGCAGCTCCTACTCCATTTTACCTTTCATAAGTTTGCCCATCAGCTGATGAGGTTTCTCAATATTGCCTGGTGCATCCAAAAGTGGAGAAACAGCTGGAAACTGCTGCAGCATCTGGCAAGCATCTGTGGCAGAAATTCCTAGAGGATTTGAGGTGATAGCAGTTATGGTCATAATTTATTATAGGCTGACATGTTTTTGAGATTGTTTTTCATACCGAAAATCTGACACTTTTCAGAATCTTTATGCTTTTCCCTAGGTTTGTTTGCTTCTCTGCTTCCTGTTAATTCTACCTACATTAAAGAGAAAATCTTGATAAAATACTGGAGCAGAATCCCAGAACACATGGTTCTGCAGAAAGAAGAGGACCAAGTTCTAGCAATACCTGCTTTTTAAAGAGTTGTTAGTGATCCAAAAGTGGCAGTAAAAATACAGTACTTTATTTCTGCAGTAATCTACTTCCTTCAGGGTTGTACATTCTATAATCACTTCATGTTTATGTCATGTCCTGAAGGACCAAACTAGCTACTATATTAGTATCTTTCCATGTGATTGCAACTGTCAATACATTTGAGTACAGTGACAGCACAGAAAAAAAAAAGGTGGAAGCAGAAAAAATACAACCTGCTCTTCTAAAACATTTAATATTGCAGCAAAAAGTAAATTACGACAAATTACATTTTAACTTCAGTCTGGATTTATGGCCTGAATCTGGACTTCAGAAACATCATTTCCCCATGTGATTGTACACTTGGTTGCGGTTAAAGCTTGCGTAGACCAAGCACTCCACTCTGATCCCTCCTAGTGTTTTACACTCACTTTGCTAAGGTAAAAAGATTGCGCAAGATGGAGGAAGAATGAGGCCACAGATTCTGTGTTGGTATTTGCCTATGTACTGAGGGATTTGTTCAAAGACTGCTGGGTTGAAAAGACAGGTATCAACGCAAATCAGTCCAATGGGGAAACTGTTAATCATGGCTCCCACTGAACAAAACAGCAATACCATTGGGAATGACAAATTTGAATAAGGAAGGAAAGATGGTAAGGAAAGAGTGAAAAGGGAACAGTAAATGGAACAGCACACAGCAGGGACTGTGTGTCTTCCAACAACAAAGGACTGGAAATTACAAACTGAAAGATGAAGCCCAGTCTCCAGCAACCCCAGAAAATAACGTACAAGGTATTTAGCACAGAGAGGTCTACAAAAATCTAAGTACAAATTCTCAGTATTCTAAAAAATCTGAAGATCTATAGTAAAATAGACCAGGACTCTCAAGTATTATAATCTGCCCTGGAAAGAGAAAAAGGGCATCACTAGTGTCCTAAAACATGCACAATCATTGGATTCATGGGATGAATGTGCTTAGATGGTCTCAGGAGCTGATCCGTACCCATGCTACAGAGAAAGGCAAAGGAAGAGACCAAGAAGAGAGTTGACAAGCATCTCTAGGACTCTGAACTCCTCCTATCCACACTTCTTTCCATATCAAAATGCATACAAGGGATGATCAGACCTCAAAACTGTATATAAAGGCCCATTCCAAATGCTAGAGCTGAAACATCGTGGTAGAGGGAAGCAGGAAAAGTCAGGTCAGGCACAACTCCGTATCTCCCCAGATTCAGGAGCTTCACAATGTAGTATTTGACTGAAACTTTACCAATAGGTTCCATCTTAAACTTGAGATTCAGGCACATCTCCTATTGTAACTGGAAAAATAAGCAGAAGGGGATGAAGTCCACGTTCAAGAAGCTTAACCCCGGACTTATGGTAAAGAAGTCATTTTTATGCTGATATTCCCATCTTTCTTCCTGTATTCCAGATACCACCTGCACCTGGTACTTACAGTATTTTCAAATCAAACCACTCAAATAACTCAAGAGTTGGTTCCCGTTTCTGAACTGGTAGATTATTTTAGATCTAGATATTTCTACAGCCAGCAGAGCCAGAAATTTCAGCTATAAAACTGAAATTTTCATGCAGTCCCTGGCTTCCAGGAGCTGGAGTTGCTAAGAAAGTAACAGACTTTGAAAGCATTAACAAAATCACTGTCAAATGCCTAGAGAATAGACACATAATAATACTAGTGTTAGTCCCTAACACACATCTTGGCAAAAGTTGGAAGTTTGAGTTCAGTGAAACCTCTTTCTCCACCAGCCAGGTCTTCCTCAATTATAAAAAAGACCAAAACTCTAAATACAGCCTGTTTTTCTCCTGTGAAGAAAATGCTTTTCTGGAAGAAGGCTGACTCAGTTCCTGCGTACTTGAGAGTACTTTTGACTTCCATCAGTGCAAAAGGAGAATCAGGACACTTCGTACTATTCTTCCTATAGCTCCGTAACAACAGAAGACATTTTAGAGGGACTGACAAGACTTTAAAAAGACTGTACTGAAGGAGACAGTTTAGGCTACTAAAATTAAAGTAATTAATCAATCCAAAGGTAATCCTCATCATCCATCCTGTTTGTTAAATGTTTTGCCTTCCCAGGTTTGATTATGAAATTTAGAGTTTGCAATCTGTTGTGGTCCCTGGAGCTTGATTCTGTCTTGAATAAACCAGAAAAATAAACTGTGGGTAGAGACTGAAGCAGCACCAGGAACCCTTCCTGTCTGTGCTTTTATTCAGCCAGCACGCCCCAAAACTAGCTGATGAAGTAGAAGTGCCAGGACACAGCGGAAGTCACATCCCACTATACCCTCCAATTACCTCTCCATAGCTATAGAGTCAAGACTGGAAATTAAAATGGCTACCCTTTTTTACACAAAAATGGGTCCTTAATTTAGAACACAAACATATCTTTGATTTGCCTTCTCCCTTTCTTTAAATCTCCCATGTAGAGAGAATAGGACTCACTCCTCACTGTAAAACTAAATTTTCCCAATTCTACTCCACTGAAAATCCATTGAATACCACAGAACTAAACCAGGATGGACTTTGTCCTACCTTTCTACCACAGATAGCATTTTACTGTCACTAAGGGAATAAAATAATCATAAGAGCATAATGATAGCATGTGTTTTGCTAGCTGCTGTTCTTCACGTGGGGCAATCACTGGCAATTCTCAGATTTAATCTCTCCCCTTCCCCAACCATGCAGTTGATTACCGCTCTCATTCCCAGTTAAAAATCCTTGATCAGCGTAAAGCACATAAAGGAGTCTCTGACCCCAGCTAAGGGAACAACAAGAGATGACATTTGGTTCTTTGAGAGAGGAGTAGATAAAAAGGAAAAATGACAGCTGGAGTCAGGAGGAGCTAGTTAGTGGATTGCAGGCCCAGGAGGGTGCAGGGTGGGGGCCCACGGAAGAGAAACAAGAAGAGGCTGCAGCCAGACTGTTCCCTCTCCTTCCCTAGGTCTCCTTTGAGTCACTAAGAATGACTGCAGCAGATGTCAGGACCCATGGGGATCACTCCTTTGGCTTTCTTATTTCTTAAAAAAAGGGTAACCTAGAAAATAGAAGAAATATTGGAGAAAAAAGGAAAAATGAACCAATACCTCTGCTTTGACACGTGGGAATGAATACAAAGGTGAGCGCCAACTTGTAATGACCTGTGGTATGTAAATACACTTAAGCCAGCGGGAGGAATTTTTCTGGGTCTGGTCCAACAGGGGCAATCATTTACAGGATTTGACTGGGATTAACCTGTGGTTTCCACTTCAGGATATAAAGGAGAAACACACTAAGCAAGCGCAAGGCAAGCAGCAGTTGTAAGGAGCATCCCTGTGCTTCTCCAACACGCACAACACAGCCGGAGCTGGCGTGCAAACACACCTGGCAAGCACGTCTCAGTTCTGGGAACATCCCCAGAAAGCAATCAATAGGCGTGCGCAGGCGTGGACGTGGGTGTGCTCACACGTGGGGGTGTGAGCTGCACTGAACACACGAGATTTCATCCATTTCTAAGACATCAAATCTCATTCAGCATTACTCAGGACACCAGACATAAAACAATAAATTTTAGTCAAAGGCATTTTAGGCCAGATTCGCTGCCACTGGTGTAATTCCCCTGAAGTCCATAGAATTACACCAGGGAGAAAGAGGTTGGCTGTTTAATATTTGCAGCTTGCCAAATTGTGCATCTGTGTTGGTTCTTTTGTTTTGGAGACACAGTTCTACAAATTATCATTATGTACGAGATTAATTTTTGTTTTAAAAAGATCACATTCTCAGGGCACAGTAAGAAGTCCACTTCTATCCACCAAGTCACTCTTCCTCCATTCCACACACCCACAGATGGACACTTACGCTTTTTCAGATTTTCAAATCTGCAAAGGTGTACAAGGACATGGACAATTTTAAAGGCTTCACACTAGAAGTCATCTCCAGTGGTGGAACAACCTAGTAATGACAGCGTTGGATGAACCTTCCTACCTTCCCAAGATTCATGTAAGGCATCTGAAAAGAGACATTCAAGTGAAAATGGTGTGCTTTGGCTTTGTGCATCAGGAGCAAGGGGAAGTCCAGGGACCGCAAAGAGGAGACAGAGCTCTGAACACGCTTTCGTCCACTTTTATAGCAGGGAAGTTGCATACACTTGAGGCACGCTCACTGCTAGCACAGGTTTTTTAAGCCAGATTCTTCCAAAATCTGTAATTCCCTCCTTTACAACAATAGGTTTTAAAAATGCAATAGTTTGGAGGTTTCCCATTTCATCATTCTGGTAAACCCACATTCAAGGAGGAGGAAGTTGTGTGAAGTCCTGAAAAATAAAAAACCACCCCACTACTGTTTTCCTTTGATGGGCTAGTCAGGAACCATCTTTCCAGACCATTTGTTTGACTCAAAGGCAAAAAGTAGTTTACAGCGAAACAAACAGCAGCTAATCAAGATGAACCTATTTGCTTATACAGCCTTACTGGCTAAAACACAGCACCAGCCCTCAGTATTATTTATCTTGGAGGCGGCAACAATAGAAAGTGAGCAACTGATTACACAGCTTCTCCACCAATTATGAACCAACATTTATCTCCTGTGTACAACAACAGAGATTTAACTGGGTTCTTCAGCCTTTCCTTAATGTTTCTCAAGCACGCAGTAATATACTCAGCACCTTGTCTAGCAAACACAAGCAAAGTCCCAGCACCAAAACCACTTTACAACACTCAACAGCAGTCTCCCACACCTGCACCTGGAGGGCAGAGACGAATGCTGTTACAGAAAACGTGTGAGCACTCAGAGTCAGGGAGTGTGTTGGTACATGTTTATGCGGTGCCTCATGCAGCAGGGCCCAAATGCAGAGTGGAGCCCCTGGGCACGGGGTAGGTTTTTTCTTCTTTCTGAATTTAGAAAAATCACGCAAGATAATATAAGAGACTCAACTGATAAGGTTTGGGAAAGAGTCATTTATCTGCTTTCTCTGTAAATACCAATAGCTAATTTACTTGGGTTTCATGTTATTTTCATCTGAGAGGCAAACCTGCTATGATGGGAATGAATTCAGCCAAAACCAAAAAACAGGGCTCCAGTGTAACTGGAAAAAGAGACCAACAGTCTAAGAAGGGGAAGTGCTCAGCATTCACCACAGGAAGAAAAAAAAATTAAAATATAAAAGGAAAGACAAGGAAGAACACTAATTAAAGACACAGTGTGGATGCAGGAGAACACACAGAGATCCCCCCCACCCCTGCCATCCGTATGACAGTGCTGCTTTGTGGAACAGAACAATAGGTACATTATACTAACCTATAATTATCCCGAGAAGAATGATAGCAAAGTCAAGGCATTACATGAACATTGGAATATTGGATACAATCCCATAAGAAGCAAGGGAGTGGAGGAGGAGCTTTAAAAAGAGATTGAAACCTTCCCAGCACAGAACATCAAAGAGGAAATTTCATGTTCTCTTTGCATTTATTTGGGTTTTTCTTTTATTTGATGTGATGATTTAAACACAATTCCCTGTTTCATGCATTTCTTGGCTTCTTTATGCTGCAGTTGGTTCCAGCACTGTAACATCCTCCTTCGACAGCGTGGTGGGTTTGGCGCAAGCAAGAGCTCTCAGCCCAGTGCGTGACTGCACCACGTGTATAAGCAGTGGGAGACGAGAAAGGTGGTTGGAGACGCAACTCCAGCTCTGGACAAAGAAAAGCAAGGGGCTGGTGATTCAGTGAATGCATAATCAAGTGTTACCAAGATGCGGGGCACACAGGCACTCAATACCCACACTCCCATTCCAATCAGATAGCAGGTACTGAAATACAGGAAGCAGCGAGGCACAACTCTACACCTGTTTCAAACACACCGCTTGCATTTGTAGCGTTACGCAATGTTGGGGAAACACTGGAAGAAAGACTTGGAGCTGTGGTTTTTTGCTGCTTCTGTTTGTTTTTAAGAGGCAGTACGTTGCATTAGACACTTCCCTCTCGTCCCAAAGTAACAAAAAATAGTGGAGTAGCCTATCAATTCTGCAAAATCAGAATGTTCCTCCTGGAGGTTTTTTGTTGGCCACCTTTTTTTTTTTTTTATAGTAGGTATCTATGACAACCTGGTGTAAGCAATGGTATCGCTTGGTCCACAGAGTGGACCCTGTAGGAGTATGCAGAAAAGCAGACTGACATAAGCACCCCTTCCTTTGCTCATTCTAGGTGGACTCTGCTCCTCCCTGTAGACAGGACTGATTGAGCCCCATTTCCTCCAGAGAGAACGTCCAACCACTCCAGCACACTGCGTCGCCAAATGATGAGCAAAGATAAAAAAAAAAACCTCCTACCAGAAGAAAGCACAGCCCTTGTGGGATCTTTCTATATCACTTGTGTACAGCTGCACTCAGGCCTGAGCGTTCCCAGCAAAGCTCCCCTGCCTGCAGCGTGGTCAGACATGCTTCCTCTGAGCTACAAGCCGCTAGTGTTCTGTAGCTAGGAAATGCCAATGTGAAGAGTTATTAAAGGTATTTACAGCCCAGTAGTGACAGGCCAGCACTTGGAGCACTGTTCCCTTACGGGATTCAGGCCTCATCTAGTGTCCAAAGCTGGAAAGGGAATCCAGGAGCCCCTACTTCACGCAAAGCAGGATTCCTCTGATCACCCAGTTGGTAGCGTTTAACCTCTGTGGGAGAGCTCAGCGCTCTTGCTAAGTTCGTGTAGGCCCAGAGACCACTGTTCCAGGCTGGGATGAGCACTGCACTTAGCAGGAAACACACAGCACTGCTGAGCGCAGGAAACGATCAACAGTGTCTCACCTTTGTGAGAGAAGGAATCCAGGTTCCTGCGGAGCTCAAAACGCAAAAGGAGCTGGAAGGGGCTGCTTTGTACAAAGGCAAAAGTTCAGTTTGCCCTGCTTGAGGGAGGAGCTCCCAGGCTGGAAACAACTTGGGACTGGGCCACTGGCTCTGAAGAAGCGAGGTCCTGCCCACCAGCTGTGTGACCATCAGTGCTCTGCCTTGGCAATTGCGGAGCGGCTCCTGAGCCAGCCTGCTGCAAGGTCCTGCGAGGGGAAGGGGAGAGGAAGGGGAGAGACAGCTCTGTCTGAACCCAGCAGGCAGCCTGAAAGCAGCTTTTGCACACCAAACACCTGCAGTATGGTAATTTGGGCAAAAGAAAGCAGAGGTATGCATTCTCTGTGCGTATATCCCCACTCACAGCCCTGCCTGCAGCCACAGCCAAAAAGTCAGATCCCATGCTCAGGAAAACAGGAGATTATTAAGCATTCCCCCACTCGCTTTGCTAATGGGTCCCTAGTCCCCTCTCCTTTTTGGCTGCCCCAAACAAGCAGGGAGGGAAATGGAAAGGATATGACACATTCCTGTGTTCCATCGTGCCTCCTCACACTGAGCAGACAAAAAGGCAAGAACATCTGCAAGAGAGATAAGCAGCTGTCTGGTCTGGCTCCGTTCGGCAGCATGGGGGCCTCTGTGTTCTTGTTAACAGGTGTTAATAGACAGTGACCAAGATGTGCTCTCAGTTGCACCAGGTTAAAAAGAAAAAAAATCAGCATAACTCCATTGAGTCATGACATCAGAACCCATTCTTCCTGCTCCTGAAGCTGTGAGCAGAATCTGGCACACAGGCAATTACAGAAGTAAGTTAGAGGAGACAGGAATCATCCAAGACGGTCAAAACAACAGGGCATAAATACAGCTTATTTACAGAGAATGCAGTACTGACCCTATTTTTTTTACTCTAGAACAGTAACTGTTTGGACACTATGTAATGGAAAACTTAGGAAAACTTACCCTTGCCATTTCACACTTCTCTCACTACAGACACCCAGCTGATCTCATAACCCTCCTCCTTCTGCCACATCCACACATATACGACTATCCTCTCCATGCAGTGCAGCAACTCATATTTCATCTGTACCACAGGCTTCATGAGTTTGTAACGCTGCCCACCCAGTGTTGTCACAAAGCCACCAGCTGGAAAGGATACTGGAATGAAATCTATGCAGCTCTGTGGCCTTCCGAGTGATTACAACTATGGCACTTAAACCCGCTAATGTGCTAAGCATTTTCTGGCAAAGTTGGTGGGTTACTATGGTATTTTGGGAGGGGGCAGGAGCTTGAAAAGATGTCTTCCTTGGGGAGGAGCAGAAGGAAGGAGACAAAAATGTAACAAGGCAAATTCCTCAGCAGCCTGATACTCAGCAAACTCCTCAAACTTGCCATAACAAGGGTTACATTTCAAAGATCCAAAAACAGCTTCCCAGGACAAAAATAAACTTGTGTGTTCCTGCCAGGTGGATACACAGGACTGCCTTTTGATGAATATCTTTTGATTTCCTAGAAGAAGTAGTAGTTTCCCTTTCTCTTGCCCCTGCTCTGGCTTTGGTCAAAGCAACGTCTCCTAGGTTTATTCTCGTGCTTTCCATTTTTTTCAGCAGAAATCACTCTGTCCCTATATCCTTTTTTGACTTAAATCAGATGAGAACCAGAGAGGAAGCCAACCCAGAAGCACCACAGGCTTTGTTATGTGGAAAACCTCCAGGACTGAAAGTGCTGACCAGCTGCTTGTCATTCCTACTAAACTGGGGGCCCAGGCAGGTTTGGCTGGGGAGCACAGTAAGCCATGGCCTTATTGCCCCAGGCAGGCACCTCATGCAGGATGCCCCACACTTCTCATGCCATCCCCTCATGCAAGAACTTTTGCAGGTTTGCTTCTCACCCACCATTCCTGCACACACTCAAAACCTGCTCAAAGAATTCCATTAGAGTAAGTGCTGCTAGTGCTGCTAGGTTGACAACCTGGGGGGAAAATACTAAAATATTTTTTTCTGAGGTAAGGCCACCTTGGAAACTATTTTTAAATAGTGGTAACAAGCTGTTCCGAGATAAAATTATGACTTGAGTTAATGTTCTTACAAGAATCACAACATTAAAGAAAAAGCGCTAAAACATAGAGTCAAAGAACAGACAGAAATAAAAGTACACCAAATACTATGGTATTTGACATCCCCTCCACTCACACATGGCGTAGTGCTGGAAGATGGGAACATCTCCAGAGCAAAAGAGATGCAGACTCAAAGCCAGAGCTCACCGAAGTTACACTAGTGAGCAGGACATTTTTGCAAAGTAACACAATTTCATGCTCACAATAATGTTATGGCCCATCCACTTGATCAAGGGAAGGTGAAAGTGCATTTGCAATTTGACTAATAGATAAAAGGAGACAAAAGGAGTCTTCCATGAGGAAGCTAGTTTATGGTGTCAGTCTCTTTTCCCAAGTAACGTGTGACAGGACAAGAGGAAGTGGCCTCAAGTTGTGCCAGGGGAGGTTTAGGTTGGGTATTAAGAAAAATTTCTTCACCGAGAGGGTTATCAAGCACTAGAACAGGCTGCCCAGGGAAGTGGTTGAGTCACCATCCCTGGAGGTATTTAAAAGACTTGTAGATGTGGTGGACTTGACAGTGTTGGGTTTACAGTTGGACTCAATGATCTTAAGGGTCTTTGCCAACCTAAATGATTCTATGATTCTATGACAGTCAACATTATGTTCAAGAGCACTTTTTGACCCAAGAATATGTTAAAATATGTAAAAAATGTAAAATGATGTATGACTTGAGACATACAACTGATCAGTAGCATTGGAAATACACGGAAGCAAACTGAAGAATCAATCTTCTCGTAAAACCAAGACCTCAGCTTTTGCTCCAAATCTAGCATGTTCTATGGCACCTAATATTCTCTCTTTCTTTAAAGCCCTTTTTAACTGAAACAGATTTAAATGAAATTATTACACATGTAAACTTTTAGTGGGGAAAATGAAGAGTAATCAGAAAGATGTCTGCTCAGCAGAGCTACAAGGAAGCAAGTGATAAGCAGGTAGGCCCATTCTCCAGACCTCTGTGCATTTTCATTAATGTTGAAATAGTCCCCATGCAGAATAAAATTAAACACCACCTCTTCATACCCCTCATCATCACCAATTCTTCCTGCTGGCACTGTGGCTTATTCTTCCCCTTCTGGAGGGCCTGGAGACCAGACAGGGCCTAGGGGTATATACCAAAAGGAAGCAACTGGTAGCAAATTTCTCTACTAAAGACCTTTCAAACAACATCCTGCTCTTGTTCTCCCAGCTGAGAGGCTTCTAGATCAATTGCTTTGTACCATCTCCTCTATCATGCACGTGCAGGTGCTACCTGATATGATCTACTTAAGGGTAAAGTCTCGGTGAAAGTCGACACTCCACCACTTACATAGGGACAAGTTTGCAACCAGCAAACATCACTGAGGACAAGGTGGCACTTCCTTCCCTGCAAGCACTGTCCCTTGGAATATACACTGCCTTAGCCCTATTTTTCACCACTGGAGGCTGCAGGCCAGAATGTGCAGCACAAACCCAGCGTTACGAAGCTGGGATCCCCCTTTCTGAAGGAAGGTCTGCACCAGGCCAGAGAAACTGGCACATTCCCAGCCAAGTGTAAATGCTTCAAACTTTCTTGGTCAGCACAGGCACCTGGTTACAATCTACAAACACTGCCTATCTCTATAAACCTCCCCTCCTGAGGGCTCTACTGAATTAAACCCCACAGGAGCCCCTTGAGGGAGTTATCTGCACTTTTGCTGATAGAGTAGCTGAAGGCACAGGGAGGACATGAACCGTCTCCAAGCACAGGACCTGCTACATTAGCTTTAACACCTGCACTATTTTAATCAACCAGACATGCTTTATCTCCTTCCCTGCCAACTACACGGACACTCTATGTCATAGTCCCACAACCAGTTTAAGCCAGCAATAGCTAGCACTGACCTTAAATAAATGTCCTCTACCCTTCTCTTGCCACTGTTCCCACCCTCACACTGCTCTCCCCCTTGTCCCAGTACAAGCTCCCACATAATCACTAAATGTAAAACAATGGCATAAAAAGAAAAAAAGTTGTAAGTGCAGTTGGTTCTCTGGCCTGAACTACTCCACGCCTGGTACAAGAAAAGGTGGTGCCAGGGTTGCGACATACAGTCAGGGACAGCTGGAGGACAAGACAGCAGCACTGGCTTAAACCAATTGCAGACCTACACCATCAGTCAGCAAGTTCTACGCATCCTGCGCTGATCCAGTAATTTTTTTCATATTTTGAAAGAGATGGAAGCAAAGAGGTTACAGGAGTTGTCTCTGTTGTTTCAATGTATTTGAAGGATCTTCACCCTCACAAGTCATGAACTTGTTATTTCAGTTTCACTTTAGTCTGTTAGCATCTTCAAAGTTTCTGCCATCCATGCTACAATTTAAGTGTGATCATACAGACATTCTGGTGAGGATGAGACAGTTTTCCCAGGAGGAGACCAGTCAATATTACTGTGCCTGCCACCTTAGGCTTTCCACAAGGCCGCAAAGTTCAACTTCCCTGCTAATTCTTGCAGTGCTGTTACTCTACCACTTTCTTCTCTCATCCTGAGCTACCAGCCATACTTCCTTTCATCCACTATGTCCTGGTTCTCTGCTTGGCATGAAAGCAAGAAATTAATGTACTTCCAAGCGCAAAGATAATAAAAAACATGGTTAGATCTTTCATTAAGAGATTATCCTTGACAGAAGTCCAAATGTGGTTCTCTGTTCACCTAGATGATATTGTGAAGGTGCACCAATAGAAAGGCCTCCAAAGAAGAAAGAGACAGCGTTTAGTGAGACAGCACCACCTGAGAGACAGCACAGAAATTCCTGCCAAATGGGTAGTCTGTGTGCTACTTATAAGCCATCCTGTCAACAGGGAGCACAGTTCTCTTGTGCATTTCTCAACGTATCAGCAAAAAAGTGTCTGCCTTTCAAAAAGAACCGTTCATAAGCAGCAGGCATAACCCTTGTGATATCATTCATGCTGGATGCGCCATAGCAGAATATGATGGAGCTTCACTCTGCTTAGAGGCAGTAATGTATCTGCTTTGTCTTTTTACCCCCTCTCCTCCTTCACATACTACAGAAACCCATTATACTAAATCACAATGGTGATTCAGAAAGAAACCTTTATGAACAGTGTATTCCATTTCAATTAATGTTGCTGCCAGTGGAGACTACTTAGGCAAAACAGGACTTAAATAAAGAACTACATGCCTTTGTGACATGTCCTCTAAGTGCCACCATGGTACATAAAGAGTCTGCTACTTCCCACTTAATCCCCAAGGCCTCAGCCAGGAGTTACCACCCTTGCCGCTAGTCAAGGGGCTTGTGCAAGCATTCCCTAACCTTCACCAGTTAAGAGACCTACTGCTTAAATTATTTGTTTATGCTAATCTAAATTATTTTTTAAAGCGATACCTAAAAGGAGGAGCTTCGCTGGCACACTAAGGGGACATTAACTTTCAGCAGAGAGGCAAAGACAAGCTGAAAGGGAACAACTGCTTCAGCTGCACAACAGCAGCTCAGAGTACATACATATATTGCCTTGGCCTACAGCCACCCAGCATGATGCAGATAACTACAGAGTCACATGTTCAGTTCAAGTGTAATGAGTTCAGCCTTTCATCAAGCTATGATATGTAAACAGCATGTCTATAAATAAATAAATATTCCTCTCCAATGCTCCTGGTAGCCTCAACAATCTTCTGTGATACATTAAAACAAACAAACAGACAGAACCTTAGTTAGCTTCTTCTGGATCAGCTCACACCACATCCAATACAACCACCAAATACCGTCGGTGATGTCAAGTATGAGACAGGTAGGAGGGAGGTCTCAGAAGAAGCCCCTAACTGCCAAAGCCCCTTTGGCTCCAGAAATAAATCAGAATCTCCTGGGATGCTCCACAATTATAGAAGACTTCTCACCAGTATGGTTACTGGTCCCCAATATTTGCCCTCCCTACATTGCTGTATTAGGAACTACTGGGGCACATATTTCAAAGGAGGGCTGTGTTTCTATGAGCTGGTTTGAAACCACAGGCAGTACAGAGTGCAGAGCTGGTACTGCATGAAGCAACACTCTGCCCTCAGTGAGTCACTATTGAATCAAAGCCTAAACTTGATGTTAACGGAACACTGTGTGGATGCCCAAATCAGCTCTGAGCTG
Source organism: Numenius arquata (assembly GCF_964106895.1). Classification (NCBI taxonomy): domain Eukaryota; kingdom Metazoa; phylum Chordata; class Aves; order Charadriiformes; family Scolopacidae; genus Numenius; species Numenius arquata. The sequence continues at coordinate 44,488,812 of NC_133581.1, read as the reverse complement.
GAGGTCCTGACACACCATAATTGCTGCAGATCCTATAGAATTTATCATATGAGCAAAATGCACACCAGGGGCAGACTGCACTCCACTAAAACTCAGCAGTGAATTTGACCTCGTGAAAACAAAAGAGAAACATATTCCTAGGGGGAGAAGGAAGAGGAGTTGTGTGGCGATTTTGTAATACTCATACTAGGCTGTGAACTCTCCTGGGAAAAGCACTCACCTTCTGTTCCATCCACAAGAAAAACCTCACAGCGGTGCCAGGCCTCTCTACAGTGGGATGGGAAGGTGGGGGTCTCGTGTAACAAAGCTCTCAGTAAAAGGAACACGACCAACTTCAAAGTCACATTCCTCTCAGAAGGTTTTTAGCCTCCTGTTAACGTAAGTCATACTGAAGGTCACTGTAAGGAAGACACTGGGGGAAAAAAAGAAAAGCTAATGGTCCTCTGTTTGCCTACACCGCAGTTTGACTATTCCTTGCTTATATTTGGATCTTGCTGTTTTTCACACCTTTCATACAGAACAGATGAAGAAAAAAAGCATGTTAAAAATAGACAAACAATTAAAAGCAAGTATAGGCAAACCTAATGTCTGAGTCTTCTACTCATTTTTTTTCATGCTGGTAGTCCCTTTAATTCCTCCAATTCAGAGTACTTTTCCATCTTCTTCCTCCAAAACTTGTACGGCCAGAAACAGACAACATGTTTCCATGTTGTAACCATCCTTATAAATATTTCATAATGTACATATACTCATGCTTGAATAAGACCTATATAGGAAATCCTTAACTATACTTCAGTCTATAGACTTCTCTGTGAACTAAAATAAACAGCCTCCTCTCAAACACCTGCATTTGGGGCAGGCACACAAAGCTGGCTAATTGTTTCAGAATTAATTCACTGCTTTGGGAAGTTTTATTACAGCTCTCTAGCCAGCCTCTTTGGAATCTCACTAGCAAATCAGTTCAGTTGCGATTTGGACACAAACTGCCTGGTCTGGCACAACTGAGCTAAGATTCCACTTGAGCACAGCCCTCCTCCGGGACAGCAGGAACAACTGCCTTCCCAGCAGGCTCACTATCCCGCAAAAGCACTTTCACTCTATTTTGGCTTCTCTACTCCTTTTTTGCAAGCTGGAATGTGAAAGCGATAGAGGAAGAAATTTTTGCTTTTCAGAAATTTGTCTTCCAAGATTGTTCAATTCTAGTAAAGGCTCAAGTTATTTCTTAGTAAATCTGAACTTGTTTGTACTGTTCTTTACTAAGGGTTCTCCTGATGCAGAGTGATATAATGACAATTTGTAAAACTGCCTCTGAAGGTAACTTTTGTTCTTTATACTGATGTGACAAGTGAAGAGTGAATGTGGAGTTATATTTGGTCTGTTAGATGATGGGGTATCATCAATTGCTGCAGGTCAATCTATAACTTGACCATTGAATTTTCTCTCTGAGGTTCATAGATAACTACGAAGATCCATCAACAAAAAGAGTTACTGGCAAGTAATACCATCCTTGTGAACTACGAACAGCCCCAGCTCTGAAAAGCATTTAGATCTTCAGTGAAGACTAACAAAATTTGTGGTTTTCAGCCACATATTGAAATAAAAGGGGCCAGGGAGGGAAACCCGAGAAATACTTTGAGAGAATGAAACTTGTATACTCACATAGAGTCTTGGGAGTCTAAACTCTGTCAATAGTGGTCAGATGATGATACCATGAGCACCACAGTAAGCCTATTTCTTCAAGACCTCATGTGCCAAGAACTTTCCTGAAGAGCAAGTTACCTAAAGAAATTGCACCAATTTCTGCTGGGCACAGAAGTCCTCATCTAGCTTCAGCTGGAATGATTACAGCACCACCATATCAGAGGTTATTGCTACAGTATTCTTGAAGAAGGTTCCTAATTTGCATGAAGCAAAACAACCTGAGTTAGCTTAAATAATTTAAATTGGTTGTCAGAACTAAACCAACTGATTTCACCTGAAATCAAAGCAGTTGCACACAAACTGCTCTGCTAGGAGGCTGGGGCAGCAGTAATATCTGGAAGCAAGGAAGTCACAAGCAGCTTATAATTGCCACATTACTCATCAAAAGATGTTCATTTCTGGACTAACTACATTGGTTAAAACATGTATGTTTTTAACTCAATGTCTTTCTATATGGCTTTATTTCGCTTTAGATAAGTAATACATTGATTTACTTTAAATTAACTGCGTACCAGTTTACTTTCTAACTGAAAGAATAAGAAGGATCCAGTTATCTCACACAGTCAAGGCCTAGTATTGGTGTAGAGGACAGCCTGGGGGAAAGCTTCCATTCTTGCTGACAATATTGGACAGACTCATCAGGAAGGAGATTTAAGTCAACAGATCTGGAAATCCAGCAACAGAAACTAACTTCAGTTAAATCTGTTTAAATGGGGAGAGAAAATAGCTTACGTGGCTACTACAAGCCTGAAGTAAAGTGTGTTATCTCATTTATCCTAATGAAGACTTTGCCTCTGATGTGGAAAATGTTTACAGGACCACAGGGTACAAGCAATTCTAATTATAAATCTTTGATCCATTACTTGGTTTCTAGAGACAAAATTTGTTTCTGCTGTAACTCCAGTGAAGTCAGAGTTATGCCAGAGATGAATTCTCTAGTTAAATACTGTTTGGAGAAAATACCATGTTACAGGAACAAAACAAAAAGAGATTTCACACGGTGTAACTGTAACTGTTAGGTATCTTTTCTAGAAGGAAAAACAAGGTTGTAGAGAAATTAAAGTGGCAGCTGACCTTAGGAAGAAAAACAAGGTACATGTTAAGACTTCAGCACTTGTTTTGCGGAGTATCAGAGTTGTTGTCCTTGTATTAGCTAAAAATACTAAGTCAAAGCACTGTAACAGAGGTATATACTTGAGAACACGAATTCTTGTCTCTTGCAAAAAAAAAGAGACACCTGTTCATAAAAGTTAAATGAATGGACTATGGACTGTTCAGAGGTGACTGAAACAATAACCAAGCCTGTGTTTTGCATTTGCATTTGCTGTGATTCCCACAATGGCCATTTTTATCCTTGGCTCAAACATGTTCTTGAGCTTCTGACTGGCTCCCGCTAAAACTCGTCTCCCACAGAGCAGGACATTCCAGCCTGGTTTAATATTTTTACTTACTGCTGCGATACCGTTTGTTCCAGTGGAGATCCTAAGGACAGTGAGTGAAGCTGTTTCTCAGGTATACATGAACCCATCATGTGGAGATGCACGAATTCTCAATCAGCCATCCAATGCTTTTCACAAGTACCCTACAGGACATCGTATGGCAGAGGGTCTTCCTGCTGTAGATCTCAACCACAGTCTCCCTTTTCCACTGTTCTCATGAGCCTCTTTATGCTTACGGGAGATGATCTGAGATTCCTGCTGAAACTGCTTCCCACCGTCGCTTCTTGGATTACAGGACACTAAGAATGGTCTAAGAATTGACAAACAGAAGGTTTCTGCTCTGAGAGACTTGTCTGGGAATGGGATAGAGGAGGATTTCTAGCACAGAAAGGACAGGACAGGAGGAATAATTGCAGAAACAGATGATTGATTGGACTCTCACAGATACGCTCCTTCACTGGCCTTAGCAAAAGATGGGAAATTAGTCAATTACAAAGTAGATTCTTTAAGGAAAGCAAGACTCACTCAAGGGTTAACGTGTAAATGTGAAGCAATTTGTTTAAATACATATTTCTTTGGCCAGCCTTGTGCTGTGCCCTGTCATCCAGGAAAGACAGATTAAATTCCCATCCCAGGGTTTTTTTTGTCGAGGGTTTTTTCACTCCCTGGAGTGACAGGCTAATTAAGGAGTGACAGAGACTGTCTCAGAAGAGTCCTGTTCAAATATCAAAGAAACAGATGCAGCAAGACAGACAGACCTTCACTGCTAGCTGATGCTCAGAGCAGCTCTCTCCCACTGCACCATGCCACCACTGGCTTGTCACATGACATGAAAGAGACTCTGTTTTTCTTTTATCACCTCTCTAAACTAAGGGAACTGTGCAAGTTGTGGGAATTAAACCAGTGAAATCCAGGAGCAAGAGGAGAATCAGGTGCTTTCAAGTGAACCTTAAGCAAAGAAAGAAAAAGGAGGGGAAGAAAAGTAATCTCACAGATATCAGAGAGGAATGTTGGGTTTGTTTAGCCTGGGACTTCAGTAAGAATGAAATTAGCTTGTGATATCTGCAAAGTAAAGTTGAATCCATTGTGCCATTGCTATCAGGCAGTATCAGAGTTTGATGTAACTGAAATATATCACCTCATGAAGGCCACAGGCCACTTACTAATGAACAAGGGGGTGAACAGTGGAGTCACGCAGCTCCCCAGAAACAGCCTGCTTTGCTCCCCCACCTCCAGCCTGAGCTCTGGCCATACAGAGCACTTCTTGCTGTTTCATTTTGGACATAACCACCACTCAGCAGGTCATTAGGACTGCCTGGACCAAACCCAGTCCTCTCTCCAAAACAACAGCTACTCTAAAACGTTATGTCACTGGGACAGCTCAGGCCTTTAAGGATTCACCTGAGAGGCTGACAGGATCTAGGAGACTGTACATAGTAACCTAAGAAAAAATGCAGGATCACTGTTTATCCTCTCTCATAACACAGAACCAGGGCAAGTACTTGCTGAAGACCCTGCGGAGGTTATTTCTGTGTGCATATTTTCAAAAGAAAACTACATCTGCCCATACAAAGAATTTTAAGGATTTATACCCCTCGGCCTGGCACAGATACAAAGCTGATGAACAAAATGTTCCTCCACAGGCTTCTGTCCTGCCCCTTACTGTGGTCACTGCATGTCCCGTCACACAGTGAAGCTAGACTTTCCACTGAGATCCTGACCACTGCTCAGAGGTTTCCTGTTTGCTACTATGAAAAGGTGATTTATTATTATTTTTTTTAATTGCTTAAACTGGGTAAAATTTTCAGAAGACTACGTCTTCTCCCTGAGCTACTAAATTTGCACAATGCCATAGGTGGGCATGCCACATTAAGGAGAAATGAAACAGAAAGAGTCTGATGTGAGGAATTTACAATCTAAATTAAGCCTAGCACAGCAAGGGTGACAAAAAACAGTGGCACAGGAGGACACATACCACAACAGTGAGAGCTTACAGGATCTGTTCAGCGGGTGTAATGAACTTAATGATTCTTTTTCTCGTGTCACTTCATTCCCCACTTCCCCCCCATTCATAATATTTAAATCTGTAGACAGTGAACTCAGTCTTCATCTCAGTGAAGCTAATGGCAACATTTCAAATTACTTCAGTAGCATCAGGATTTGGCTTCATATCTGGCATAAAAGGCAAGGGTGGAGAACAGCAAAGGAAGGCCAGCCTAAAAGGAGTGGATTTTGTGAGTGGTTTGGAGGAAAGTTGAGTAGCACAATGCACAGGGTCAGGGAGGCATCATTATACGATACACGAAAATGCACAGAGAGATTTATGGCAGGAGAAGGCTGGAGCAACACAACAAGCTCAATTAGGAGAGAAGCTTGCACAAGAAATAAAGCAATCAGATACATGAGGTGGAATCCTCTTCCTGATTTCACCAATATAAAACCACTGACTTAATTGTAAAGAGGGAAAAATACAATCAAAACCAATCAGTAAGGTCTGGAGAGAGCAATGCAGTGTGTTGAAGACAGGGATGTCTGACATCAGGACAGTCTGAGAGGTGTGGGCAGGATGCATTGGTGGCCCAGTAGGGAGCAAGACGTTTTCTTGTTGTACTTGTATAATACAAGAGAGGGGGAGGCCCAAACGATGAGAAAAGGGGCACTGAAGAAGGGGCTAATTAGAAGTGGCAATTAGTGGTGCTTCAGCCTCTAAATTGAAATAGAAAACAATAGAAAGACCTTTGTTACATGTAAAGAGTCAGCATTTCTGCTTGGAAAAAAAATGTAAATACAATCAAAATGGGAGAACGTTTACAAAGGTAAATATGTGGTGGGTGGGTGTCTGTAGGAATGCAAAACAATATCACTAACAGTACTGAAAAGCAATATTCCCCAAGTTGCAGGGAGTTTCAGACCAAAGATCCTTGGGACAGGTTGGAAGGGGAGGTGGAAGAGAACAGTAAAAGAAATATAATCCAAATAGGATCTTAAAAGTCATAAACAAAAGACAATAATCAACTGTGTTTTCTCTTCTCCAAAAAGACCACAGGGAGTTTCCATGATACAGTGGAGGCATCAGGGATGAGACCTCAGCTGCATCAAGAGCCACCGTGGGAATTAGCACCATCTGCTCCACAAAGCAGAGGACGGGGAAGGGGAAGAGATGGGCAACGCACGCTGAAACTTGGTAACAAACCCCATCTCTGCCCTGCGGAACTGCTCGCAGAAGGTCAACAGCACCAGTGAGGGAAAAAGTAGGCAAGCAAAGGATTTCCTTCAAGAAAGAACATCAGTTGCATATAAATCCTAAAAGTAAAATAAAATATACATGGTGGTGGCAGGGAATAGAGAAGGGGAATGATCCCATTTGTTTCCTGGTGTACACTGACACACTTCCAGCAAAGTCCGTAAGATGACCAAGTTTTACAACAGTTGTGAGAATCTGGTCTACTGAGTTCGTTTTCTTGCATTGCTGCATTATGAATTTGGCAGACTAAGTTCCCGGGAAGGGTCCTGCCACCATTACTTTATTTGGAATCAGCAGCACTAGTACTGAGGTTCCCCAGTTGGTGTAGACATCGTGTTTACACCAGAAAAGGAGAACCTGTAGAGGTCACATTTTGTTTAATGGAAAGAACACAACTCTCCACACACACAGCCAAATGTTATTAGCCTTGCTGAGCTGAGTAGTTCCAGGATTGCCGATGAGAGCAAGGCAACCCAAAATACTAGTCTTGCTCACTTGAGCAGTCTCACTGAGTTCATCCTTACTCTGGATGCTACCGATCTACAAATGGCAAATAACTGATGATAAGGGTTACTGTGTCTGGTGCTGGGCTCTCAACCGCCACATGGGACCTGCGGCACTCTGCACTACCGGGCATTGGACAGCCAAGTAGTTTCGTGTGCAATTTTAAATGGCTGTAGTGTATTAGGATGGTTAGCATCTCCAGATAGACCAAGGAAAATAAACATGGAGAAGTTATAAGCCTGTAGAAGGAGCCGCTTATCACTTTTATCCTCTGAAAATCTTTTTGTATCTGGTTAAAATAGACATTTTTTCCATCTGTCTCGGGAAGCACACCAGCCTGCACAGACCAAAGTCTGACTCGACTCAACATACGTTATGTGAAAGGCCCAGAAAATGTCAAATGTCAGGAAAAACTTTGTTCTCAAAAGTTTGATGAAACTGCACAAAATATCAGCCTGGTCATTCTTCGAATTTGAGAGTAACCAAGTATTAATTTTAACTTGATCTCAGTTTCAAGAGAAGGCCACAAAGGCTGGATCCAATGGTTCATGTAAGCTCCTGAGCATGCACACCATGCACGGTGCATGGAGCCGAGACTGGGATTTTCCAGCAGAGGAGCACCGTTAAGCCACTGATTTTCCACTTTAATCCCTGCCAGTTATTCAACTGGATTTGTAATCTTCTATCTCTTTTCTTCATTAGGAAAACACTATTCCAAGGCAAAGGTATATATATACAAAGCATTTACAGTATTAACACATGTTATCAGATCAAGGTGAACTCTTAAGTTCCACTCATCGCTTCACTTAAACAGCTAACGGGCTAGAAAACCACAGGTTTTCATTAAGATCTTTCCTCATATTTGAGCTCTGCATGGGTTTACTAACTGAAGGTAAAACTGCATCACTCTTTCCAATGCAGATAGTATGATTGCTTTTCCAAAGCAGAACTACATGCCCTCTTTCAGTACAACATATACTTAGACCAAACAATTTTGGAAGTCAAATAAATAAAAGTACCTAGAAGTAGTGGGCTTTGATGCATCTTCTTGACATGGCCCTTCTTTATTACAAATTTGAAAGATGTAGGTGGAGCTATCCAATCCTGCGTACATGGCTTGGCTATTTGAATTCTAAATCCAACCATCATTGGAGTCTGCAGAAGAGGCGGAGGAGACAACATGGCCATTCAAACATGGCCAGAGGTTGAAGGAGCACCCTGAACCACCACGGGTTGTAACAGAGCAAGCCACAGTACTCAGGGAGAGCAGCAGGAAGATCGCTGGAAGTGGTGCAGTTGCCATGTTAGTCAAGACATCCACATGGGGATTGCTCCTGTGGCCACTGGCAGTGTTCTTAAGATCAAGTTTTCTCTCTGGTATTAAAACACCTATGCTCTGAGGGGAATAAACCAGGATGTAAACAGAAGATGTGCCGAAATCTGTCAAGGAATCTACGGAACGGTTCATGTGCCAAAAAAGCCCTAATGCTAGAAACAGAGTTAACAAGGGAAGGCCCTCGGGCAGAGTCAGGAAATTGAAGCATACCAACTGCTTTTCTCCTGCGACTTTGTATCTCACACAAAACAAAGGATCACAACTTAAGAAACAAAAAGAGAGATGATACCAGTCATTTGACTAACCAGAGAACGAAGCTCTGCAGCTCATCATGTTTGGGTTACTCTGAACCACTTCACAGGCAAATATGAAATCATGCTAAACCTAAAAAAATGCCAGAAAGGAGACTTAAGGCTGGCCCCAGTTTTCGAGACTGGCCTCAATCTCTGCAGAGAAGAGAAGCCAAGCACTTCTAAGGGAGCAGGATACTAGCGCTACCATTCAAGCTATCTTTAGCGCCAGCAAACTGAGAACTATTTGCCGGTTATCAAAATAGTGCATGCATAAATGAGAGAAACAGGATGTGGCAAAACGACCAGAATCATTTAAATTTTATTCCGAATCAAGACTCTGCCAGCCTCCATACCGTATATGGAACATTTCCCCTGCAGGTGCAAGAAGTTTCAGTAGGATTTGCTCTTGCATGTAGTATCCCACAGACTAATATTTTAATAGATGCAATGGTTGATTAGTTGAATTTTTTTCCGGGGGGGGGGGGGGGGGGGCAGGGAGGAGAGAAGGAAGAGGAGGTGGAGAAAAGATACGTAAGCTGCAGTTTTGGGGGGGGGGGGTGTTCTTTCCCCCTCAGAGGCCCAGCTGTATAAACCACACGTGGTAATATAACAAACTACCTGGTCAGACCATAAATAAGTTAAAGTAAGAGTTCGAGGGAGTAAGGCATGATGCATTTCACAAGGGAATAGTGTATTCTCAGACAGGGATGGGAGAATTGATTTTCATGACAGGAGATAAAGCACAGCAGATAAAACAGGATACTGTTTGATCTGCCCAACAGAAGACACCAGCTGAAAGGGTGACCTAGCTGAACGAGCAGGGATCAGGCTAGGAAAGCAGCAGCCAGGCTGATGCCATTCCAACAGCACACTACGAAAGCTCCAAGGGAGGAGATCCAAATTGCTCCTCCGAAGGGCATAGGGGCATTATTCACTCCACATCAACAGCAGTTCCCCATCTCAGCCCCCCACAGCGAACCTAATCTTTAACAGCCACTCTGTAAACTAAGTTGCACACAATGAAGTATATATGCTTTTAGGAGAACCTTGTTAGCAGGAAAAGGACACTAATCATTTGCGTTTAGATACAACTGTAAAGAAGGGAAAGGGCTGTCTTCAGAGTGTCCAGAGGTCCCCCCTCTGCCCTGCCGAGCACGTCTAAAGGCTTTACTTCTGTGACTACTGAAAGCCTTCAATGAGCCCAGACCCTGTGACGGAGATGTAACCGATTTGTTAATTCATGAATGATTTAGCGGAAGACAGTCATTCTCTTCCCAGTCGTGGTCTCCCTACGACTGACTCTCTGTCCCTCATACAGTCTTCAGTTTAGTTTTGTTCATTCACTCGTTTGGGTTTGGAAGTTGGCCTGCCACAAATGTCAGGAAACATCCCGTGAATGTATGCCCCCATTCTGGTGCCTTTTGGACAAAACATCAGAATCTAAACAAGAGATCCCTGAGTATGGAGGGAACTGATTTGCATGTGAGGAATGGGGAAAGGGAGGAAGAAGAGGATAAATATTACTGGTCCTCATTTGCCTGACCATGAGTCAAACTGGTCTACAGTGCTAAACTCAGCGAAGCAGATAATTCAGTGGGTAACCTTGTATCAGCCACTCATCTTCCTTGCATTTTTGTTTACTCATCATAAAGTGGGGCAAAAGCAGGAACCTTTCCTGAAAAAACAAACAAGCTAGCTTCCAAACCAGGTGAATAAGTTATGGAAAGTTAAATATATTCTGGTAAACAAGAAAGAGCCTCGCTTTTTTCCAGTTTTAGATAGGCTGTCATCATAGGAAAAAAAGGGCCAGTTAATAAAATCTGCACAAATCACATTCTCTTTGAAACTTCAGGGAACTTTATAAGCAAGAATTCATTTTCACATGCCTGTTGTATAGTCAGTCAGTCCATAAACAGGAATCAGGAATGGTCAAGTTCCTATCTTGATTCTCAGAAGCTGCCACTAGTTCTCAACTCACTTGCAATATCACAAAAAGCGTAAAGCAGCACTTACCGGTTCTCATGGTTTGATTTCACATTTTGTGCAATGTGGTGGTGTTCCTCAAAGTTCAGCTCCAGAGCCATATGATTTACACAATCAAAGCTTTCAGAGGTATAAAGGTGTTTCTACCTCTTGGATTTGCAGAGAATACCTTGGACTTGTACTCTAAAGGCTCAAAACCAGAAATGTAAAGACAGGCATTCAAAAAGGCAGCATTTAAAAAAAAATAAAATAAATCATAATTTTAACCTTTCTGAAAAGAAGAAAAACATCTGCCTGTGTCACAATTTTCAGATTAGCCATACTGCAACCCTACCCAGTGGCCTTAAGCACCAATAGTCCCAGTTACAGTATAGGCTTCTGATTTGTTCAATACAGCACAGACATTCAGAGAACTACGATTAGAACTTCCTGGAATCACATTTCTCATTTACTAAATCTGATTGAAAAATTATTTTCTGACCTTTGGTGATCCGGAGATTTGTCGCCTTCTCCCACAACAGCACAAAAATTTAAAATCTCAGAGAAGTGCATAAACTGACAATACATTAAAAAATGTCTTTAAGTCAATTACAGTGCTTCACTTTGATTTTAACCTCTGGGGCCTTTTGAATTACTAAGTAATTTCCATTTTAAAATAAATAAATCAGAAAATATCAAAATGGAATGTTCCTACATGTTCTAAAACTTTTCCAAAAAACAACTTCAATTATTTGATTTAGGAAATTAACCAAAAAAAACCCTGTGTTCTCTGAACTGGATTGGTTTTGATGAATTGGCATACTTCACTCCAAAACTGTCAATGAAAAAATTCCCCAGTCTTCTCTAGTTTTCAAATAATTGCCCCAGAAACTCACTTTCCCTCTACCCAGCTCACAAGTTGAGCACACAGCATTCTGCTCTTGAGCATCAACCTAAAAAGAGTTCAGATAACTCCTTCTTCAATTAGAAGGGCCAATTCTCCATTTATATGGGTCTTAGACATTCTCTGATTATGGACATGAGAATACCTAAAAATTTCAGTTAAAAAATAAAGTAGTATTTCTTTGAGGGCTTCCATTTCTTTTCAAGGTCTCAGAAGCAAGAAAACTAAAAATACATGGGAAATGCAGAGAAGGAAGAAGCTGCCCCACTGAAAGACTCCACCTTCAACCACACCTTTCATTTCTTTTCAATTGTCTTCCTATCCAAGATCAGTAATACCACTGAGCTGAAGCAAAGTCCACACTTCTCTACTAAACATCTATTGTTAAACCACAGTCACCAAAATTCATCTTTGCCTTTTCCACACAGCTCTTCATGCCAGTGATCTACTCTTACATGTGTGGTGCACACGGCATTTGTGAACTGGAGGGGAAAGATGTTTCAATTTAGTTTCCTGTGGACAAGCAGGCACATCACTAAAAATGCCATTAGAATTACCTCCCTTGGAGAGAAGCCATAGGCTTAAAAGGCTTGTGGAGCATAAAATATCTTCTCATTCCTTTGAATGAAGGATCCCTTGATCTTTTTAAGGCAAAATGAGGGAGTCTTGTAACATCTTGCCTGTAAGCCTGCTGTAGATAAAGGAAAGAACCTGCAACCACCAAAATACAAGGAAGAGTACTTATTTTCCTCCTTCACCACCCCCTCCTTGCCTAAATTTAATACCTCAGTAAATGTCAACTCCCACTGAAGCAAGTTATTTAACATTAGCAGAAGACTTCTCCTCCACCTTCCAAATCTAAGAACTCCTTTTTGAATCCACTACTGGTCAGGTGCTCTCAGCAGACCATATACCTGAGTCAATTGTCCACATGCATGTGCATCTATACACATAGAAGCAATCTCAGGTAATCATGATACACATGATAATTACACTTTGTCTCTCAATAGGGCCTTTTAAGGCATTTTACAAGTATGCATCAACTAACCCTTAAACATGAGAGGTTTATTGTTTTCCTTATATAGGAAACGAAACTGAGTCGCTGAGTAGTTGAACAACCTGTCCAAGGACAATAAGGATGCAACAAACACAAGTTGGGTGTTCTGACTCATTATGCCTGAAATCTAACTGCTAGGCATGCTTCTCATGCTAGTTTCTCCAGGCGGCTTGCAGAGTTCATTAACATTTTCAGGAAACACGTAATCTGAATTGTCAAAAGGATCTTCCTGCCCAACTTGACTAGACAGAGAAGAGGAAGGAGGCTCTTCTTTTATATACTTCTATTCCAGCCTCAGTTTTCCTGTCCTAATGGTGTTCTCTAAGTTCAAGGAAAAAGAAAGACAGGTTACTAAGCTTCTTGGAGCCTCAACCTAGCAAAGGAGAGGTGTCCTCTTACAGCTTCAGGTGTTTAGTGATAAGTGGAGAGTCTCACGCTCTCCACCTTTACCAGATGTCAGATGAGAGGGTCAGAGGTTCTGTTTCAGTTTAAAATCCTTGCTTTCAGAGAAAATGGAAACAGGTAGGCAGTGTATTCAAAAAGTGACACCAAGTGGGATAGAGAAGGGTGAAGGGAACTGTGGTAAGGACTTCATAAAATTCTCTTCAAATTAGGAGCTCCAGGCAGAAACCATCATTGCATTGATACCTATAGTGTATCCAGCTCAACTATTATTACTCTGTAGCTGTACCCTTTTTTCCTGGCATCGTGTTTTTCTTATATTATGACTTTTTATTTCTCCATGCAGTGCAGTTTTTCCAAGGGCACCTGTTTCAAACTCCAGGTTTGGCCCTGCAGAATACATGATCAAAAATGAAAAATACAGCATCCTATCCCACGCAAAACCTACTGCTTCCAGCACTCACCTAAAGTAGCTCTATTGACACAGTGTAGTGCAAATAAATCAACAAAAGTGGAGTCTGCAGTTTTCAGCAAAGAAAATCTAACAAAGTTAAACATACTGCCTGTGTTCTTTCTACAGAAAGGGTATTAAGTGATTAATAGTAGTCTGTTCCCAAAATGTAAGATTTGCAAAAACTCCATTATTTTTCCCATTAAATCTCTCTCCAGAGTGTATTATAAATTCCCCAAACCAAGCACTTGTGGCCTAGACAGTCTTCATTTACCCTAGACAAAAATACAGTTTAGGAAAAATTATTTGTTGAAAATGTGTATGTCATACACCACAAACAATGGTCACTGGAGGTAACACGGGTTGTAAGTAAACCCTGTTGTGCTCCACCCAGAGAAAGGAGCTGTGAGGACTTTCCTCCACTTCTTCTCACATCCATGAACTGTAAAAAAGAGTCACCACAAGGCAATGCTTCTGGTGGGAAGGAGAGAGAAGGGGAGAAGAATGAGCTACATCCCTTTAATGTTAGCAGGAATTATGCGTACAATCTGAAAGAGATTACTTCTTTATAGCTGTGGAAAGCAGAAAGGATCTCTTCACACTGCTAGTTCCAGGGCACAAGACTGTCATCAAGTTCTTGAGTTATTTGTGTACCTCCATTACAACAGAAGAGACCCAGAAACTTTTCAGAAATGGGGAACATTTTACTCTGCCATCCCTGCTGTCATGTTCCATTCAGCTTCCTTTCCATAGCATACATAGCCTCCTGGAAATTCAATATGAACACCGATTTGCGGCACATGAGGCAAAATACTGCATAATAATCCAAGGATAATTCAGGTTGAAAGAGACCTCCAAAGGTCTCCAGCCCAACCTCCTGCTCAAGCCAGGCTCAGCTGTGAGGTCAGACCAGGTTTTTCAGAGCTTTGTCCAGTTCAGTCTTGAAAAACTCAAAGGATAGAAGTTGCACAACTTCTCTGGGCAGCCTCTCTCCCTGCTTGATTGTCCTCAGGGTGGAAAAGCTTTTCCTTACACCCATTCTGAATCTCTCATTTCAACTTACTGTCTCTGATCCTCCCACCATGCAGCGCTGTGAAGAGCCTGGTGCTATCTCCCTGATGACCTCTCGGTAAGTATTGGAAGGCTGCTGCTGGGTTCCCGCGAAGCGCTCTCTTCTCCAGTCTGAACTTGCCCAGTTCCCTGAGCCACTCCTCACAGAAGAAGGGCTTCATCTCTCTGATCTAATGACATCAGATTGTGATTTCTCAGAACATTAAGAAAAAGTAATTTTAATAGTTTCTCATGTTCAGTATTGTTATGCAAAGGAAAACGAAGAGATGGGATGTCAGTAACATCCCCTTTCAGACTACAGTAAACTTGCATTTCCTAGGGTGTACGTGCCGGGGGAGCAGCCACTTGTGACAAGGGTCACAAAGAGGGTCTGATGAAATGATGCAAGCAGGTGAATCTGTATCAGGAACACCTCAGTATGGCTCTTAACAAACTCTGTCTCCAAGATGACTGACAGTCATGAGGAATTGTAATATACATATAAGATTACATAAATAATATCCAGACAGAGGCATGTTTTGTCATGCTTAGCACAAGCATAGGGGCCAGCATCTCCCAAATGTTACTTAAATCTTTCTAAAGTCCCAGGCCTGTGACTTCACCTCTCTCTCCCTCCTTCCATCTCCTCTCTCACTTTCAATTCCCTAATTTTAAAAATGGGAATAGCATCACTTGGCCCCATCACAGGAATTCCCGGTATTAGAACTAGTGAGGTGCTTTGAAGATGTGAACTGCTGCTCTGAGCAGCTTAATTCAAGGCACGAAGAGTGGACAATGAGGTGTATCATAATTACACACTTTTGACTATTTCAGCACTGAATGCACAGTCACACAGCAGTGATTAAACATGCAAAATCCTGTCCAGCACGCACTGGATTCAGTGCAAAGCCTGGTAAGTCTCTTCACTGGCTACACAAAATTCCTCAGCACTGTTCTCGAAAATAGAGCTGCTTTCATGAAGCTACTCTCCTAACCCTAGTTCCAGTGCATGCAGTGAAACTCCTGGTAGTGTTTAAGCAGTGACTGTAAGGAGGGGTGTTTCCTTACCATCAAATCTGTAGTGAACAGAAGCAAATATAGGGCAGGTTGTGGCTCCTTTCTTAAGGAGGTATGTTAGGACAGTGGCAGCAGAGGAAGGACTTACCTGCTGCAGAACTGCCCTGGCCTTCAGCACAATATCCAGTGCCACTTTTGAAGCCCTGTCCTGGACAGGGGACAGAACAAAGCAGGGCAGTGAAGTCACCCACCGTATTTCTACAGGAAACTATGTAGCATCTTCTTGTATGGTTTTTTTGCACACAATAGACGCGAACCACTCCAAACCATAACTGGAACAGGATGTCCTTAGGACCACAAACCATGACTGGAAGAGGATGCCCACTGCAACACTAATTACAAATGCTGACCTTCTAGAAAAACCTTTCCTGACACTGAACTGCTTTTATTCTTCTCCCCGAAGATGAACAGTGTGATGCCTACACCGCACCTGTGAGTCATTGGCCAGGCTTTTGTACCCTTTTGTCTCATATTTATGAACGAAAAGAATATGTTTGCCTTGTACGTGCTACTCACTGCCGCAAAAATGAGAATGCAATGGTGAAACAGTCATTTAGGACAACATGAAAGAGTTGACTCTTAGGCCAATATTTTATATACCAGCAGAGCCCGAGGCCCATCTCACCCCTCTTGGCACACCTCATGCTGTTGCTAACACCTGCTCAAAATGTGACAGGTTTCAAACTGAAGTATTTTACGTGCTGTCTTGGTGAACAAACCACCATATCAGGAAAACAACAGGCTGAAGCTCACTTACCAAGTCCTCATTTGTACTGATGAATTCAGAAAAAAAAACAAGCACAAAATACGGAACTACTCAAATTACTCCAGCACAGACAGATTGATGGTAACGGTGGGAAACTGCGCTTGTTGTATTTGGTGATGCTGTATGTTGAGAGCTGTTGTTGGGCAGTTATGACTAAATGCTTTCAGGTCATGCAAAGGCTGCAGGAACTTGCGGATAAAGTCTGTCCGAGAGGAGCTGGGAGGGAGAAGAGGTGGTCAGATCAGTTCAGCTGCTCACGTGCAAGCAGGCCCAAAGGGAGTTACTCTTACAGGCTTCCCCTTGGGACCTCCTTGCCACATTCAGTGGGCACAGAATCCATTCTGTACCCATGAGCAAAATAAATAACGGGTTTACATTTCTCAGTCCCTACAGATTCCCAAGAGAATGAAGTGGGGGTGGGAATGGCTCTGGAGAGGGAATCTGTTGAGGCAAACAGCACCGCTGAAGACAGCATACGCTCTCTCTTTAGCCTAAGCAGTTGGGCTCTCATGACAAAGCTTTCACTGAAAACCCCTTAGAAGATACTAAAAACCCAGCTTCAAAACTGTTGCCAGAATAGGGTTCTGGATGAGGTAGATAACAGGTCTGATCTCGCATGACAAATCCTGCTTAGCAACCCAAGGGCTAACTCTATGAGCCAGAGCAAAAGGATCCTTGATTTTCTTCCTCCCAGAACAGTAACCCACAAGCTTCAATGTGACATTTGTGCAATTTTTTTCCACGTTGCAATGCACTGGTGCAGAGGTACCCCTGACATTGCTGCTTGCCTTTTCCAGCAAGGCTGCCACTGCATTCGCTGCCTCCACTCCAGTGGGAGGATAAGAGGAAGCGTGAGGAAGAGTGATCAGATTCCCTAAGCTGTGGTACCCATTTAGTCTCTAAAACCCCAATGCACAGAGGGTTCTCCACCTCATACCTCCCCTCAGGAACAGGAATACAATTATCATCAGCATTGGCACCTACTGCCAAAGCTGTGTTCTACTCCCCTTTGCCATGGGTGCCCTCCCACTGTTCCCACTGCAACCCTTCCCAAACTCTCCCTTGCTGCTCTTTCGCATTGGGCCTGGAAAAGAGGTCTTGCTGCTGTTCTTCCAGATCTGAGCTTTCTCATCCAAAATCCCAACCTTACACTCAAGTATAACACACCAAGCCCCACAAGGAACACCATACATAGCTAATTGCTCTCATTCTCTTCATGTGCTAACGTGTGCCCATCCCGTTACTTAGCAGGGACCAGGACCAGTGGTAACTGCCAGCTGTAAGTTCTTTGGGTCAGAAGCTGCTCAATTAGTGCAATGAAATCACAGCCTAGTGGGAACTACTTACAACTAGATTTCTAGTTAATAGTAATTTTTAAAGGAATTAATTAAAGGAAATGTCTTTAATTTGTATTACAGTCTGTCTTTTTGTGTCTTCATTTCCTTTCTGGCCTACAAAATGTCTTTTCCTACCTTAACTGTGTGTCTACCATGCTTCCTATTAATTCTCCAATGTTCTTTCACCAGTCACTTCCCCATGCAGAGCCTTCCCTGTCAGCTCTCCTACAGCAAAACACTTTTGCCTTAGAATCCAGGCAGTGGTCCTCTCTGAGTCACCTTGTGTCACCACGTCTTGTAGCCAGCCTTTATATCTGCTTTCACACCTTCCACAAGACTTGAAGATTTGCCCCCACCAGCACTATTTTACTCTTCATGGGAATACCAGTTTCTTCAAATCAAAATGCTGCAAACCTTTTAAAGGATCGGATGCCTTCATACCTGCAGTCCTTGCTCTCAAAGCAAAGCAGCAGGCACATGTATGCACACACTCACATACACACACATTCTTTCCAGTCCTTCTCTCAATCCTGACCTCTTGCCCTGCTTCCACAGTGGTAACTCATCACTTCACTTTTTTGGGGGTTTGCTTAACTTCCCCATCTCACTTTGGCCTTTCCAGGAATTAAAGAAATAGAAATATTTCTAGGTGTTAGAACATTCTATTTTCCTCCACTAAAAATAACATCAGGGGAGCAAAAACTGAGACTGAGCTTGGAAGACTGGCAAGGAGAGCTTGGCTGCTTAAAAAGAAGGGTTAAACTCCACTTCCACAGTGTTATCAACTACCTTAAAACTGACGGAAGATAGCTTTCAGACACTCAAAGAGGTAGAGTAAATCTTTAACTATAACTGGGATTGCACACAGAGAAAGGTAGAAAGTGAAACTAAGGTACAATACTCCCATAAACTGAAATATTAATACTGAATTAGAGTTCATTTTTCTGTTTTAGTTTACATATTTTGCTCCATATTCATAGGCACTTCAAGTGTTCGATACACCCTTCAGGACTTGGCTGAAAAGGTGGCATATCTTAAACTAGAGTGGGTGTTTTCTTGTGTGGGTTTTTTTTTTTAATCAGCTATTCTACTTCATAGCTGGATGCCGTTGGTCACTGGGCAGATAGTGAAGCAGTGCAACGCACACAGACAATCAGAAGTAACGTTAGCAAGGGAAGCCTGAGACAAGACCACCCTCACCTCTGAGCATCATCACTGGCAGCATAGGCTGGGGTGGATGCCCTTTGCACAGTTACTGTTTGCATAGCATAGAATAACTGTTTGCTAAGTCATGTTTAGGTACCTCTGTACACTTATGCAAAGGGCAAGAGGGCAAGGTGGCCTTCATGCAGGATTTACCTGTGGCGAGGAGGAAACTACATTAAATTGTGAGAGAGACGTCATTCAAATAACCATATTTTTCCAAGTCAAAAAGTAGCTGTAACTGGCACACAAGTGGCTTAGAGGGTAAGTGGAAACATATTTCAAGGTGAATTGCATGAATGAAATAAAACATATGGGAGTGGGTGTTATATTCTATCTGGACAGCTTACTATCGCAATCTTACGTGCAGAGCAGTGGCCGTATTCACTTGAGCTTTATCTTGAGATGGGCAGAGTTCACTGGGCAAAATGAATGGCATTTAGGGACTGCCAATTAACACCACTCAGTGTGTCTGTCTGTTCTCCGTGACACATGACTCAGTCATGCCTGCAGGCAGTCCTATCCTAAATGCTGGATGTCATTTCTTCTTTTACTGCAAGCCTCTCCTCACAATCCACACACATCTTCCCAGCACCCACCTGTAGTGGCCCCATGAACCCATCAGCAAGCGTTGGAAACACGCACTAACACCGAGAAGCAATTGCACATCTTTTGCCTTCACATTTGCAGTGGAGACTTGCATTCACGTTGTGACTCCCCGCCCCCGCCCCCGCCGTGCCCCATAGGACTATTCCATGTAAAAGCACCAAGCAGATACATTAACAGGAGCTGCTAATTTCTTTTGCTGCAGCAAGGTTCTCCATAGGAACCTCATAGTTCCAGCTATTTAATTTGAAAAGTGTCTGGAAGTTGATTAATGAAACTTAGAGGAGGTTTGCACAACCACCTGGGTCCTCTCCCACACTTCCTGATCCATACAGCTTTGGGGCAGGGGACTGATGCAATCCCAGCACTTAAATCCCAGTAGTAAAGGCAATCACGTAGGTCTTCTTAGTCATGCTGCCGAAGCTGTGTTTCATCTCCGAAGACTTCTCAAAAATGTGATGTCTAAGAACTCAAATGCTGATACATAAGAGGAGCACATCAGAGCTTCCTCCTGACTGTAGAAAGCCGTGTTAATACCTGTTAATAGTGCACTAAAAAAGATGGATTTTTTTTAATGTCTTTTATCCAACGTGTACAGTACCCTGGAAAACATCTACAGATGCCTGACCAAGGGCCTGATACACAACTGTTAATCATTCCACTGACCTACAGCAACAGCCACTCCCATGTAAAGACAGGTCGTCTGTGGAGGAGCCCCAGTGTGGGAACACAGCAAATTAGAAGGCCTCCTCCCCTAGAAAAGGGAATGAAAGGGGGCTTGTGAGTGGGGAAAGAGAGAAGGCAGAGCTGAAATACCCATATACCCCAGCTATACCACAGCAACATAAGGACCACAACAATCAAACGTAATAGCAACAAGAGCCAGGAATCAAACAACTTCTCAGAAATTCAGAAACCAAGCAGATTCAAAGTCACCTCTCCTGACAGATTTTAGTTCATCCAAGGGAGGGAAAGCCTTAAATCATCCATTCAGGTTTTACAAAGTGTGTAGAGAAGATTAGGAACAGAATTTGTTATGTTCATGGCTACATACCTCCCTGCTGAAACTTGATTTAAGCAAGTAGCAGGTACCTGGGACACAACAGCTGGACACCAAGAATTTTTTCCATGTCTCCCTGAAATTTGGTACCATCTACCTCAGCAGCATATGCTAAGGCAAGTTCTGGGGCCTTCGATACGTTTAATTTTGAAGAAGAGCATCTCTTTGTCTTCTCATCAGGATTCAGGTATGCTACTGCACAGCATGAGGAGAGGACAACCACCTTATGTGCAAGTGCCATCACCTGCCTTTCATTATAAATAATAACTTATAAGGCACGTCTGCAAATGGCCACAGGAGCAGAAAGAGAGCCACAAAGAAGAGCAAAGGTCACCTATGATTGTGAATCTCAGACATGACTAGAAAATTCATCCCACAAACAGTGACCTAGTGAGAGCACAAAAACAAAAAGAAACTGTGCAACAGGACAGAAAGGACGAAAAAAATAACACTTCCTTTAGTCAGATCAGACCACTGCAGATTTCCCAGGGGTTAACTCTGCCAGTTATGACACACACCCCAAACGGATGAATAGCTAATAAGTATAGAAACAACTAATTCAGATTCTTTCCCTCTAGAATGAATCTGAATATGGGTTTTACTTGCTATCCAGTCTGAACAAGAGGCCTATAAACAGATACTGAAGATAGCAAATTTCTTAACTGCAATGTCCATTAAACAAATCAGCATCAAACACTTTGCATTCACTCACAACTTTTAGCACTTATTGAGCACTTTACAAGCATTACTCCCGTACTGCTCTTCAAGGAGAGATACAAAGGATTTTATCTATTTTTTGCATAGGGAAACAGCGGGACAATAAGGTACAGGACTTGGCTGGAAATACACAGAAAGTCAACGGTGTAGGCAGAAACTAAATGCAAGTCTCTGCATTACCAGTCTGGATCATGCCATTTCCTCTGTATAGCAGCCAAAGCGTATGTTTAATAAACAGGTTGTCTCAGGTTGTTGCAAGACCTGGGTGAACTGGCACAGAGATTTCCCCCTAGGGTTGACGTGAAGGAGCAAACGTTGCAAAGAACAAAATAAAGCTCTGGTTATTCAGCCACTAATCATAATTCCATCTTGCATTTCTGGGTCTCTTATTTTGAAACTTCTCGAGGCCTTTCTTGCAACACTGCTAAGTACTCTGGGACTGCCAGAGCCCTTGAAACATCACTATGGCCATACCAGGTCAGACCAAAGGTCCATCTAACCCAGGACTCTGTCTCAAACTTCAGCCAGTAAGGAATCCCTAAGGAGGTGCACAAAATATGGACAGGATATAGTGATATTCTGCAGAAAATATACTGGTATATCCTCTCAACCTCTGGCAAACTGTGATTCAGATATTTTGATATTTAACATCCACTGAAGGATTTTCCTTCTGTGACGTTGACCCTTTTTGAACCCAAGTAAACTTTAATAGCCCATACATCCCATTGTAAAGAGTTTCACAGCTTTATTTAATGTGAAAAAGTATCCCCTTTTGTTCCTTTTGAATGAGACACTTGATAATTTCATTTGATGTCCTGATTTCTGGCTTCAAGAGAGAGAATGAACATCCATCCCCTAATTGCCCCTTCGATGATGCTCCTGATCTCATGAACCTCTCTCATAGAGAGAGAGTCAGAAATCTTTTTACAGACTGGAAAACCCAAATCAATTTGGTAATTTCTCATATGGAAGTTTTTCCTTTTGATCATCTGTGTTCCCTTCTCAGTACATCTTTGATCTTATTGTATCCTTTCCAAGACAAGGAGACCAAACTGCTCACAGTATCCAACATGCAGCAAACCTTGGATCTAGGTAGTGTCATAGTAATGATGTTTGTTTTCTTTCCTTTCAGAGTAACTCCTAACATTCAGCCTGCGTCTCTTCCTTTCTGTCTCCCTTTCTTTCTTCTTCTTCTTACCTTATTATTATCTTTCCCCATTATTGAGCACAAAGCTCATATTTTGGTAGATCTATTATAACTACAAAACTTTTCTCTTCAGTGTCAGTAACAAGTTCCATCCCCATTACTGTATATGTTAATTTGCCATCATGTTTCCCCACATGCCTTAATTTACATTTATCTAAACTGAACATAATCAGCCATATTAATAAGCCAAATCATTCAGTTTCATGAGGTCCTTCTTCAACACTTCACAGCAACCTTATGTTTTTTCCCACCTGGAATATACTTAGTATTATCAGCTAAGTTTTCCACCTCCCTCTCCACTTTCTTTTCGAGACCATTTGCAAATATCCGGCGGCACAGGCCCAATTACTGATCCCACTGGACCTCTATGGGTGACCTGATGAGTTGTCCTTACCCTGTGTTTCCAGGATTTTAACTAACTGTGCCTCCAGAGAACTTCCCAAGGCAGCTTATTTTCTTCCAAAGCTTCTAGAGAAGAACATTATCGAAATCATTTGGAAACCAGGCTGCGTCACAGTGGCTGCTGAGTGGGAGTGACTGCCACCTGAGGAAAGCTCTGCTTTCCCGTCTCTCTTACCCTCCTGGCAGGAAAAGGAGAAGCAGGCCTCATCCTCCCCCAGTTCTCCATTCCAGCTCTTCCTACTTCTTCCTTCCCGATAGCCGGAATAGCACAGCCTTGGCCCCTCATCGTTGGAAAGGCAAACTGCCAGGAAGCCCCAGGTCTCTTTAAAGTGCAGGCATCTGCAGTCCCAGGGAGCACCAGCGCAACTAGAGTTGGTGATTCCCTGCGTAAGCACGCTGAAGAGGGATTCTGTAAGAACAACTGCTATGTAAGTATGCTGCCAAGTTAAAGCAGGAAAACAAATGTCTCACACAAGCACTGAGTAGCTACAATTTTATTAAGAAGTAACTTTCATCACTGTTCAAACAATCCAACTAAGCAAAGTTCTACTGACCCCACAACTCTTTTTAGTGGTATCTTGAAACAAATAAGGATTTGGTCTAATATCAGTGACAATCAATTGTGTCATATATGTTTATAAATATGTAAAAGGAAACATTGAGTGAAACTCTAAGCAGGCCTGTCAGAAAACAAAACCACTCCACATAACTCCTAGGTAAGTAGTACTTCTCAGGGATCAATGGCACTTTTGGCTCCCCTCTAGTCTCTCCAAGCATATCCCCTCCGATTCCCTCCCCAGTGTGAAAACCCATTGATTCCCCCCTCTGGGATTAGGTTCTAGTCTATACACAAACTCTTGCATATTGATTCTTTTTTACCCAGTTTAAGTTCCCCACCCAAGAAACCGTTAAGTAGTAAATACAGAAAACAATAACAACCTTCTTAAAATAAAGTGTGATTTAACTGTAACAGTAAGAAAAAGGAAGAATTAAGAAGTTTTTAATATAAAAATCTACTTGTGCCTTCTCTGGCTGAATTCCAACCTTCCAGGAGGATGCAGCAGCAGGACTATCTGTATGTCATCCTCTTCCTGGCTAGTAACTCCCCAAGGGAGCACCATTTCATCTGGAGAAAGTTCTATTTTCTTCCCATTTGCTACAAGTTCTTTGATTTTGTTAATCCAAAACTAGTGTAGTGTGATCCAGTGGAGATTTCTGTGCCAGCTGCATACCGCTTGTTACTACGCAACACCACTTGTAGAGTTCATTTATGGATGCGCTTGGTCTTGTTTTTGCCCTCTTGATTTTGTTTGTTTCTTTTCCAAAATCAAAAGCCTGCTATTAAACTAAACTGAGAAATTATACAATAAGCATCCTTCACAGACAGCAAATAATCAGAGAGAATATATGGCATCCAAAACATTTCTTACTAGAAAGATGAAAATTTCTGAAAAGCACCATCCTGAAATGGCTCGATGAAGTTAAGTGCCGACAACAAATTTCTGAGTAGGAAGGTACTGGGAAATTTAAAGGCCATGGGCATCTTTCTTCAGCTACTATCTTGAGGCTGCTGTTTACCATCTCAAAGTATGGAACCATTCAGGGTGAGCACAGTTTATCTGACAGAAACGGTTTTGCAGGTATCTCAAACTGGGAAGTAACTACCATGTGGGGTTATTGGGCACAAGAGGATCATTTGAAAGCAGAAAGAATTAATCGTACAGTTGGTATTAACATATGGATGAAACATTGCTTTAAAAGTTCAAACAGCAACTGTCAGCTGAACAAAGTTGGCACAAGGGTAACAAATGAGTTTTGCAATTGTGCTATTTTTACTATGTAATACCAATACTGTATAAAAGAACAAATGTTGTGTATATGTTCAATGCCAAACTTAAACTGTTGCTAACAGTGTTGTTATGATGTGATTAAAGTGTCACCATGATTACTTGCTGAAAAGGATTTTATTCCCCCCTCCCCAAGCAAGTGTTTTCATCACTGGAGTTTTACCAGACATGTTTGTGAGAAAGAAAGGTGAAGGAATAACCCAACTCAAATATTTAAAAGCATTTAACCATTCTGGCTCATTGACAACTGTACGCTTTCCCTGTGATTTTTAAGAGCTACTGACGCCTCATGGAAAAAACTTTGAAAAACATAGTATTGAAAAACAATTTTGCCAATGTGTCATATTTTCTGTCTTATCCCTTCCCTTGCTTCTCACTAGTAAAAGAATCTACATGAAAACAGAACCTTGATTCTTTAGGTAGACAAAACTTGGATCTGAGCTCTGCCAAAGCATGTGGGTGTTTGGATCCTGTCCATTAAAGATATTTAACTTCAGATCCAGATTCAATCTTCGAAGCTCGCAAGAAGTGCTGAGATCCAGGATTTTGTTCTGACTATCCCTGTTACTAAGAAGTCATCTGCTGCCTGTCCTGCACTTTAAGCTGTAGACTTCTGCTAAGGATCTCATAGGTGGCTGCTGATGTCAACATTTGCTGCCAAACTGTAAGTATCGGGCACTACTGAATATCTGAGGTGGAGGAGGACTCTGAAAATTTAAGGGGGGAAATAAAAGGAATTTTCTCTGGTAGTACAGTTGTCTTGAAATAACATAGACTTGGTTTGTCTCTCACACTGGCATAACTTTTTGGACTTCAGTGAAATCACACTGGCTGAGTACAAACAAAAACCACAGTCTGTATGAAGCTAAAGTTTTTTTTTCACATTCAGTGTGTTGAAACAACACATTCCAGCCCAGCCATTGAAGCTCCTGCTGCCTTGTAAGCACAGAAAACAGAGATTCACCCCAAATCTCCCACTCTGCAAATTACTGTGAGTAGAGAAGGAGAGCAAGCCAAACTTCCTCAGCTCAAAAAAATGCCAAACTGGACATAATTTCAAAAAAAAAAAAAAGAATCACATTTCAGCATGGCCTTGGCTCTCTTACTTCCTGGTTTAGCTACACCAGGCAGAGCAATGGAAATGCTGGATAGATACCTTTCTTGGGAATATGCAGGAGGGCATGCTTTTCACCCGACCTTGGCACTCCTTTTGTCAAAACCATTCTCTTACTTTCACTGACATTTACCTCTTTGCTCCAAGGACATTGAAGCAAAGCAAGAGAGGAAGACTAGTCCACAGATTGCCCGCCTGCTCCAAGAAAAGCTTTTCATCAGTGGATTTACTGACAACTGGGATATCGAAGGAAGACTGACAGATTGGTAAGTGCCCAGGGTTTGCATTTCACTGTTGCCAAGTCACAAGACTAAAACCACAAATCTCGCAGAGGACTAAAAAACTGGAATTTTGTGAGGGGTGAGCTGACACCTACCATATGCACTGGGAGAAAGAAGGAAATGGCAACAGTACATAAAGCAGCCTCCAGGTTTCTGAAGTGCCAACTATCTGATCCTCCTGCATTGCGTAGTATCACAATACTAGACAACCTGTCACACAGACTTCAGAGGCTACTTAGTTTGAGCAGAGAGACAGGAATTTGCCCACAGAACCCTACTGTCCTTTCCTCAGAAGAACCAGAGACAAGCAGTAATTGCTAGATTTCCATTTCCATCAAATGGAAAAAATAAGCAACAACTCCAGTCCTAGTTCTCCATTGTCTTGCACTTCATATGGTCACTTACATCTGGGAAAAGTGAATGTGAAACACTTCCAAACCACAGAAGCAGTAATTTACACTCACTTCCACTGCATTAGGCATGAGACTGAAGAATCAGACCCTCTCTTTCACGCAAAATGTCCCCGACAATGAATGACGAGTAAAATACAGGCTGTGTAATTCCACTTGTTTTGGAAAACAGTCAATTTAGAAAGGTGACCATAAGACAGCAGCAAAAATCTGCTCCTGCACTCCCAACATCTCAAGCCGTAGCCTTGTCAATAGTACACAGGGTGCAAAAGATTATGGCCAGCTCAGGCCATTAGTTTCCTTTCTGGGCAGGAATCCCAGCATAACAGATACTTATGCATATTCTGTCCTCATTTTATCTAATTACAAATATCTCTCTAGGGATGGGGAGGGGAGAAGAGGTTTGATCACACGATTTTAGGTCACTTATGCAAGGGATTGCTGGGATATGCATTGATCCAAAGAGTACTGTAATATTTTAAAAGTTCCCAGAGCCCTCTAGTAAGAAAAAAAAAAAAAAAAAAAGTATATATGTATAATTTTTTCCTATTTATATGAGTTCTTGAAACTGACCAGTAGGAAAGAGTTGGATCATATACTGCTATAAATCAGTAAGAAGTATATGGAAATGTTTAAAATGCCAAGACATTGATTAACAAACAATACCATGTTTTCCTAAACACCATCTGTGAAGACATTCTTTCTTTCCTATATTATACACGCACACCAATATACATAGATTATACATACACACAGTTTTCTCTGAATAAGACCAACAACACAGAGAAAAATGGAATAAGGTCATTTAAGAAAAAATCAGCTTTATCTTGCTCATTTGGATTTTTACTTAATGGTTGCAACTCTGGTGAAAGATGCAACATTGTTTTACACTGATGAAATTTTAAAAACCCACATTAAGGCATGATCTAATTAAGTAAAACAACTTAATATTAAGCAGAATTGCCCCTGCTTGTCCTAGATCAACATGGCCTAAGTCTTCTGCAGTCCAAGAATAGATACAAAATTGTTCAATTTCCGTCACCATCACAAAGTGCTTCAAACCTGCTCCTTAAGTGTGAGAAGAGTGGAATACAGCAGAACTTGGGGAATTTTTTTAAGAGAAAAATTCAAGAATTGTTTGAAACTCATATGGAAACACTGGAGAAGTTACAGGCTGAATAATTACCTTGAAAAAGGACAACAGAATTAAACAGACACTCTTCAGAACAGAAAACAGTAGTAACTGAAGAAAAAGTTGGATCTTAAAGGTCAGGAAGTATAGGGAGAATTGCCAAAGTCAAGAGTTAGAACTTGCAAAAGCTATTAAAAAAATAGTAATATTCTTCAGACATCAAAATAAGAGCAATCAAAGAAAGTTCAGCTGTTTTGCAGTTAGAATGGTACATAGATTAAATATAATGTAGGTACAGGCCAAGAACTAAAGGAATGCTGTGCTTCAGTGGGATGACTGAGATGGAAGCCACAAAGACATTTGTGCAGTCAAGGCATAAATTCTGAATAATCTCTGCCCAAGAACTGCGACCTGAAACCATATATCAACTAGCAAGTTCTTTAAACAGATACTGCAAATCATGATTACTACTATATTACTGAAGTATAGCAAGCAAAATAAAATTAATTGTTTTAGAACACAAACCTTGCAAATTATTGCAGTAAGGCTAACTGAGCCAGAGTTTACTCGTGCAGTTTTTTAAGTGCAAAATGATCATGGACACTCTTGAACTAGGAAACGACTAAGATACAAGATCCATACCTTGTGCCAGAGTAACTTGGCATCTTTCTTTCATAAGATACTGATATTCTAGGCATCATCTTCTTAGCTATTTGGACTTTCAGTAAATGTTTCATACAGTACTATATGAGAAATTACTGAAAATGGAGAAGATGAGGATTAGTAAAAGAATGGTGATATGACTGAAAAAACAGTGAAAGAGGGTTGGACA